>NC_070606.1:15035000-16510000 GCF_027172205.1 Podarcis raffonei
CTCTGCTGATACCGTGGTTCCTTCTCAGTCCTTGACTTCGGGCAAGGCTTCTATCTGTGTACAGAATTGTGAAGCCTTAGAACCACCATCTGCCACAATGCATCATGTCATACCCTCCCAACATTTCTCCAATGAAAATAGGAATGTCCTATTCCATAGGAATTATTTCATTATTTATACCCCAACCATCTGACTGGGTTGCTCCAGCTGCTCTGTATGGCTTCCAACATATGTAAAGACATAATAAAACATTTTTTAAAACTTCCCTATGAAGGGCTGCCTTCAGATGTCTTCTATAGGTTGTAGAGTTACTAATCTCCTTGGCTCGGGGGTCGGATAACTCCATACCCTCCAATATTTCTCCGATGAAAATAGGGGTGTCCTGCTATACCCTCCAACATTTCTCCAGTGAGAATAGGGGTGTCCTTAGGGAAAAACGGGACATTCCGGGATCAAATCAGAAACCGGGATGGCTTCTGTAAATCTGGGACTGTCCCTGGAAAATAGGGACACTTAGAGGGTGTGTCACATTTGCTGGAAAGTTTTCTCTGCGAGCCTGTTGGCTGACTAGAACAGAAAGTGACCACTAAGCATTTGCGGAATATTATTGTGTTGTCACCATATAATGACACCCAGTTCAGCTCTGGCAATTCCAGGGTCAGCAGGTAGGTCAGTTTCAGAGCCGGTCTGGCGAAGTGGATACAGAATCCAACTTAGACTGCTGAAGCCCGTGTTCAGTCCCAGCTCAGTCACCAAGCTCACTTCCACTTTGCAACTGAGGTGAAAACTACCTTACAGGGTTACTGGGAGGAGAAATGCATGACTCCTTGTGTATCTTAGAAGATCAAAATGCAAGAAACACACCCACACACACCACTGAGGCCAGGCCCTGGCGACGTATGTGCATTTTTTGAGGGTTGTTCCGGTGCGCTTCTTCAAACCAAAAAAAATATTTGTGCTCAAAACCCAGAAGCCCACCTCTCCGCTATTCTGACACAACAACACATATCCATACATGCACACTTCCCCCATCCATCACTGGGACAGCAGTAATGGTGGCTGGCCAACCGCGCAGAGCTGACAAGGAGAAAGAGAGACATTTCTAGCGGGGGAAATGAGGAACGGCTCCTCCCCACGCTGCTCATTTGAATGGAGGAAATTGCAGGCTAAATTTTATTTACAATCCCGTCCACCCCACCCCGCCGCTGCCCCCCGTTATGGGCATAACATGCGTGTCGTGATTGGCAAGATTCTTTGTGGCATTTTGATCACCCCTTTTGTACATCACTTGCTTAGCACAAATAACTCTGACCTGGCTGCCCTCCCGGCAGTTTCACAGTATCAATCACAACTATAAGACCCCATAGGTAGGATGGCTGCCTCTGTTAGTGTAAGGCAGGGACAGCTAACTTTTAGGCCAAGGGGCCTGATCCACACACACACACACACACACACACACACACACACACACACACACACACCAAGCACATTTTTCTGCCCCCCATGACCAAGACGACCCGGTGGATTTTGGTGGCGGCGGCAGAAAGGAAACAAATCAAAGTGGTTGTGGATCTGGGGTTGGTGAGAAAGTTTAAATGTCTCTGCTCAACCCAGGACACTGCTGGGGAGGCAAATTATCTCTCCCCCCAGGGGTGCTAATTTGAATAAAATTTTGGGGAGGGCAGGTAAGCCCCACCCCACACAACTGATCACAAGACATGGTGCACGCACCACATTTAAATGGCAATGCCCATCAGCTTTTGGGGGCCCCTCAAATATTTTGTTTTTTGGGGGGCCCTCAAATATTTTGTTTTGGGGGGGTTGAAGAGATCTTGGCCCCTAGGAATTGGTTCCTATGTTCCCTTCTGCACCTTAGACTAATCCTCTGATTACTGGGGAGGAAGCAATCATGTATTCCATCTCCCTTCATCTTCTCTGCACAGATCAGCTGATGGAGTTTTTTGGGGAGAGGGGGATACCGTGTGCCCTGTGTGAGAGTGTGGAGTGGCCATACACTCTGGGGGTGTTGAGCCCCGCAAGAATTGGAAAAAGGGTGTGTGGTCCATGGGGCCAGAAAAAGGTTAGTTTACTCCTGGTGCAAGAGGATGCAGACTGCTCAGAACTGTAGGAAACTGGCCAGGAGGACAGTTCAGCCTTAGTGATCTGCAGGAGTCTTCTGACTCCTGACTATATTTCTCAAAGATTGGGAAATCCTTTGGGAAGAGGTGAAAACTTAATTAATCAAAGATTATTAACAGAGTGGTGAAAACAGCAAGCTACACATAGCACAGCTGAGATGGACACATGTTCCATTGATCCCAATTTCCCAACCCTTAAAAACTGATGAATTGGTTGGACCAGAGCACCGTATTAACATGAAACCTTCATTTTCTGACTCCCAGCCTCTGCCTGTTTACAGGAATAGGGGTTACATAGGTCTTGGGTTGATAGAATACTATGGATGCCCTTAGCATCCCCTCAAATAACCGTTCAGCTTCCCCATTTTAAGACAAATGTTGTTTCAGAGCAGGTGATGTTATTGATGGTTGCTACTTCCAGTGGCTGAGAGTTCCACAAACCGGCTCTGCATCCGTATTGGAAGTGTGCTTCGTTTTGCTGTGCAGGAGTTGATTTGGGTGCCCTAATTTTTGTTATTTTGAAAGTAAGCTACAAAGGAGGGGAATGGCACTGAAACCAGATGCAAACAAAAAATAGGGGGGGCGGGAGAGGTGCACCGAAAACGAACAGGTACAAAATACTCATCCCCAGCCTGGGGTGTGACCCAGGATATATAGCACCTTTTTAGAGGCCGATACATTCAAATAGCTTTACAAATATAAATATATTTATATAAATTATATATATATATATCTAAACCGGATTCAGTGTGAAATATTCCTTTGATGGCTGTTTTGGATGGAGGCATTTTCTGTCTTCAGATAAAAAGTAAAACAACTGTTCTCAATTTGTGCCTCTAATTAAAATGGGTACACGACTCTGTAAAATAACCAACTGCAATAGCAACGATAGCCATAGGTTTGTTTTTTCCCTGTGCTATTACTCCACTCTGAAAGGACACTGAGTTGGGAAACAACAGCCACAATTCATAACAATAATCTTACCCCCTTTGCCAAGCAGAAAAAGTGACCCGGCCCCCCTCCCCTAGTGGAGCTCTTTGTGTGTGCCCCCGCCGTGCTCACACCCCCGGCATCTGAGCTGAACTGTGGGCATGCATCATAACAACGTCCTTCTATCAAGTGTGGACTAAGAACAATCTCCATTAGCTGACAGGCAGGCAGGGTGATAAATGCCCCCGACGAAGGGGAAGGAATTGCGTAAAATAAAGAAGCATGTTCCAACAAGTCTTGTCAAAATTGTATTGATTTAATCATCTACAGAAATACACATTCCTGGCTACTGTTGCGTGCGCCCGTGGGTGCAGTTTAGAGCGGCGGGCGGGCGGGCAGGCACTCCACGCTCTCCCTCCCTCATTGGGTCCGAAGGTGATGAAGTGCAAGACAAACTGCCTCCTAATTCCTCGGCGGGGGGTGAAATGTTGGATCACAAAGAGCTGTCTCTCCCCAACCCCGGCTCCCATTCTGCTTTATTTAGAGCTTAGAACAGACCAGGTAGCAGGAAGAGTGCCTGCTTTTCAACAGTTCTCAGATGAAAATAGGGATGCATTATTATTATTATTATTATTATTATTATTATTATTATTATTATTATTATTCCCCACCCATCTGACTGAGTTGCCCCAGCCATTCTGGGTGGCTTGCAAGATATATAAAATAATATAAGAAAACATTAAACATTAAAGAAACCTTCATACCCTCCAGTAGGGAGGTCCTATTTATTATTATTAGTAGTAGTAGTAGTAGTAGTTGTAGTATACCCAGCCCATCTGACTGGGTTGCCCCAGTCATTCTGCGTGGCTTTCAACATATATAAAAAACATAAGAAAACATTAAACATTTTTTTAAAAACCTTCAGACCCTCCGATAGGGATATCCTTTCGTCATTCTTCATTATTATTATTATTATTATTATTATTATTATTATTATTATTTGCCCCAACTGACTGGGTTGCCCCAGCCATTCTGGGTGGGCTTTCAACTTATAAAATAACATAAGAGAGCATTAAGCATTAAAAAAACCCACCCCATACCCTTCCATAGGGATGTCCTTATTATTAGTACTAGTAGTACTGTAGTAGTAGTAGTACAGTGGTACCTTGGGTTACAGACGCTTCAGGTTACACACGCTTCAGGTTACAGACTCCGCTAACCCAGAAGTAGGGACGCGGGTTAAGAACTTTGCTTCAGGATAAGAACAGAAATTGCACGGTGGCAGCAGCAGGAGGCCCCATTAGCTAAAGTGGGGCTTCAGGTTAAGAACAGTTTCAGGTTAAGAACGGACCTCCGGAACGAATTAAATACTTAATTCGGTGAAGGTCCTGTGTGAGTGTCTGGAGGCGGTTGGAGGATGGATGGCGGCTAACAGATTGAGGTTGAATCCTGACAAGGCAGAAGTACTGTTTTTGGGGGACAGGAGGCGGGCAGGTGTGGAGGATTCCCTGGTCCTGAATGGGGTAACTGTGCCCCTGAAGGACCAGGTGCGCAGCCTGGGAGTCGTTTTGGACTCACAGCTGTCCATGGAGGCGCAGGTTAATTCTGTGTCCAGGGCAGCTGTTTACCAGCTCCATCTGGTACATAGGCTGAGACCCTATCTGCCTGCGGACTGTCTCGCCAGAGTGGTGCATGCTCTGGTTATCTCCCGCTTGGACTACTGCAATGCGCTCTACGTGGGGCTACCTTTGAAGGTGACTCGGAAACTACAACTAATCCAGAATGCGGCAGCTAGACTGGTGACTGGGGGCGGCTGCCGAGACCATATAACACCGGTCTTGAAAGACCTACACTGGCTCCCAGTACGTTTCCGAGCACAATTCAAAGTGTTGGTGCTGACCTTTAAAGCCCTAAACGGCCTCGGTCCAGTATACCTGAAGGAGCGTCCCCACCTCCATCGTTCTGCCCGGACGCTGAGGACCAGTGCCGAGGGCCTTCTGGCGGTTCCCTCATTGCGAGAAGCAAAGCTACAGGGAACCAGACAGAGGGCCTTCTCGGTAGTGGCGCCCGCCCTGTGGAACGCCCTTCCAGCAGATGTCAAAGCGATAAACAACTACCTGACATTCAGAAGACATCTTAAGGCAGCCCTGTTCAGGGAAGTTTTTAATGTGTGATATTTTATTGTATTTTTTGTTTCTATGGAAGCCGCCCAGAGTGGCTGGGGAGGCCCAGCCAGATGGGCGGGGTATAAATAATAAATTATTATTATTATTAACCTGAGGTACCACTGTAGTATACTATGCCAGATCCTCAGGGTCCCTTCCACCTCTACAGTTTGATGGTATCTATGATTCTAACTAGCAGCTCTGGAGCTAACTTTTTTCTAAGGGGAGATTCACACCATACATTCGGAGCACAACAAACACACATTTGAAGCACATTGCCATACCCTCCAATATTTCTCCGATGAAAATAGGGACGCCCTAGTCTGTTGTTGTTGTTACCCCAAACAACTGGCTGGGTTGCCCCAACCCCTCTGAGTGGCTACCAACATATATAAAAACATAATAAAACACTAAACTTTTTTAAAAAAAACTTCCCTAGACAGGGCTGCCTTCAGATGTCTTCTAAAGTTTGTATAGTGACTTATCTCCTTGGCTCGGGGGTTGCATAACTCCATACCGTCCAACATTTCTCCCATGAAAATAGGGACGTCCTAAGGAAAAGCAGGGACGCGGGTGGCGCTGTGGGTTAAATGACAGAGCCTAGGACTTGCCAATCAGAACGTCGGCGGTTCGAATCCCTGCGCCGGGGTGATCTTCCATTGCTCGGTCCCTGCTCCTGCCAACCTAGCAGTTCGAAAGCTCATCAAAGTGCAAGTAGATAAATAGGTACCGCTTTGGCGGGAAGGTAAACGGCGTTTCCATGCGCTGCTCTGGTTCGCCAGAAGCGGCTTAGTCATGCTGGCCACATGACCCGGAAGCTGTACGCCGGCTCCCTCGGCCACTAAAGCGAGATGAGCGCCGCAACCCTAGAGTCGGTCACGACTGGACCTAATGGTCAGGGGTCCCTTTACCTTTACTAAGGAAAAGCAGGACATTTTGGGATCAAATTGGAAAACGGGACGGCTTCTGTAAATCAGCGGCTGTCCCTGGAAAAGAGGGACACGTGGAGGGCCCGTATATTTGCTAGAATATGTCACCTGCTTTAGTTATATACCCCCATGTTAAGACTCAACAAGGGCACCAACTGGAACTTGCATGCCAGTTTTCTGTGGGTTGCCACAACACTCTGTCCATCACAGGGGCAACGGGTCGTTATTTCCTGCTACGGATAGATACCAAAGCAGGCTTCACTGGGGGTGGCTTGGAAAGACATCTTCAGACTGTTGCCTCCTCTCTGTGGCAGGTGGGAACCCATGGATGTTCTAAACCAGGGGTGCCCAAACTTTCTTCAAAGAGGGCCGGATTTGATGAAGTGAACATGCATGAGTGCCAACCAAAGTCCAAAGTTATTGAGCTTTTTTGATGATTTTACCCCAGGACATATACCGCCATGGGGGCCAAATTAGGCCCCCAAAACAAACTTTGGACCTGCCTGTTCTAAACGAAGGAGTTGGGAGCACTTGACAAACGGTTCCTGGATTCCAGTCAAATCCCCTTTGGCATATATCATCCGATCAGATCTCCCTATATGATTTTGGACTGCCAATATTCCCTGGCCATTGTAAAAGGTGAGAGGGGAGTGACGCAAGGTGACAGCAACATGCCAAATGGCTGGGTTCCAAGTCCTTTCCCGCTCTGCGGGATCAAAGCTTGAAAGCATGACTTCAAGGAAAGGGGCGGTCCAGGAGGACGGCAAATGGGTACAGCTTGGTGGAGGGGGAGAGGAGCTTGTCCTGCACCAAGAAAATGTGGATTCAAAATCACGGTTTTCTCTTTCCCCCCGCTGTTTTTCCTTGGGGAAATCTGCCCTGTGCTGCTGAATCAGAGCAAACGTCAACCCGCGTGAAGTGTAGGTGGGTTCCCGCGAGGCAAGACACACTGAAGAACCTTTTCTGAACTTACAGAACTGGACAACAGGGGCAAAGAAACTGCTCATATACATTTCAGAAGGCCTGGGCCACTCCCACTCCCAACGTGATTGGCCGTCTAAACTGCCAAGCTGCGAATCATGACTCAGAGTTTAAGGCCCAAGTCCTGAAATGTTCTGTGATTGGATATCATGTATCCAATCAGAACACAGAATCCTTAGTCCAGACTCAAGCTCGGGCAAACACAGACCACCGAATACATAACACTGCGGAAAATTCGGTTGACATTTGCTCTGATTCAGAGGAGAGGGTTTTCCCGGGGGGGGGGGGACAAACAGAAGCATGGACGAGGCCCTAGGAAGAGTGAAGTCAGGGCTGTCATTTGAAGAGCAACTCCTCCCTTAAATCTGTAGGTAGGGGAAAAGATTTCTCAGATGTCAGGGCTGCAGGAGGAAAACTGTCCTGTCAGATCTCTGCGGCAGGAGTCACCAGGGTTTGTCACCTCAGAAATGTTCGACTCATAGCTGCCCTGTGTGGAGAGACTCCCAAGGCAATCTGGAGTACCGTATTTTTCGCTCTATAAGACGCACTTTTTCCCTCCTAAAAAGTAAGGGGAAATGTGTGCGCGTCTTATGGAGTGAATGCAGGCTGCGGAGTTATCCCAGAAGCCAGAACAGCGAGAGGGATCGCTGCGCGGCACTCCCTCTCGCTGTTCTAGCTTCTGGTTTAGCCGCACTCTGTCCCTTCCCCCACCTCCCGCAAAAGCCCCCAAGAGCTGCGCTCCCTTTAAAGAACTGCGTGGAGAGTGTGTGCGGCTCTTGGGGGCTTTTCCCCAAAAGGGGGCTGCCCTTCTCCCTCCTCAGGAAAAAGCACGCAAGCGACGCACACACGCTTCACGCGGCTCGTGAAAGGGAGCGCTGAGCAGAGCCTGGGATGCATACAGGCTCTGCTCAGCGCTCCCTTTAAAAAAAATTTTTTTTCTTGCTTTCCCCCTCTAAAAACTAGGTGTGCCTTATGGAGCGAAAAATACGGTATCTTTCTGGGCAGTGAAGTGTCCCCAGGTTCTAGGCTGGAACCAGCTACTCAGGCTTAGCTCCTAAACAGCTATACATAACCATAGAACCATAGAACTGTACAGTTGGAAGGGTCCCTGGTGCTCATCTAGTCCAAACCCCAGCTATGCAGGAATATGCAGCTGTCCTATACGGGGATCAAACCTGCAACCTTGACGTTATCAGCACGACGCTCTAACCGACTGAGCTGAGACTTCACCTGGGCAACAGTAGACCTCCTGGCGCTGGTGTGTTTTGATGCTAACTCCTGCCATTTTCTCACTCTTTTTTCGGCTCTAGCATTTGGCTCGATCTCTAGGCTTGCGTCTCTCCCCTCCCCTGACCCCTGGTTTCCATTCCCACTCTGACAGCTACCTATAGCTTAGCCCTGACACTCTGGAGCATTCTGAGAACTGGAAAATGTAGTCCAGGCCACTCAGAGGTAGGAATGGGGGAGGAATTCAATTTTGTTTGCATTTTAATGGGAAACTACTCTGTTCACACTCTCTTTTTTAAATTAATAATAATAATAATAATTACATTTTCCATTTATATACATTAGAACAGGCATCCCCAACCTTCGGCTCTCCAGATGTTTTGGACTACAATTCCCATCATGCCTGACCACTGGTCCTGTTAGCTAGGGATCATGGGAGTTGTAGGCCAAAACATCTGGAGGGCTGCAGGTCGGGGATGTGTGCATTAGAACAATTACTTTGTTAACTGTTAACATTTTCAATTTTGACTCCCTTCCCCCTCTTTCTGCTGTTCCTTACATTTATTTTTGTCCTTTCCTGCATACTCCAAATTGTCTTAACTTATTATTTTATTCGTCTGTTCTAATATATAACTCTTATATAGATTAAATATTATTAATTTTTATATATTGTTAAATATATATTAATATATATATTAAAACTGCAGGTTTTTACAATAATCCTGCTAGTGTCTTAATCTGTTTTCAGATTGTTTGTAAATGCTCAATAAACCAAATCCATTCCTTTCTAAATAGTTTGTTGTCTTGATTTCTTATTCTTCCAATAAGTTTCGCCATTTCTGCATATTTCCATTAGTTTCTGTATCCAACCTTCTTTTGTTGCGACCTCTTCACTTTTGGGAAAATAACATTCCCAGTTCACATTCTCAAACCAGTACACAAAGCGAAACACAGCCACCCTTCAAAGTCCACACTTCTCCAAATGTTGTGATATAGTTCTCCAACCAATGTGCACAATGATGAATATAATTAGGGGGAAGTGTGCGTGAAAATGAATATATTTGTGGGGGGAAATTACAAAAATGCATTATGTTAAAGAAAACGGCATGCAACAATGTGTATATTTGTCAAAATTGCTAAGAACATGTTAATTGGGAGATATGTTAATCTGTAGCACTGTAGTGGAGCAGAGATTCGCAGGGATGAAGTCCTTGCACAGCAGAAACAAGGAGGTCATCTCCAGAGTCATTGTCATGCAATCCTCTGAATTACAACTCCCTTTATTGTGAGAAATCAAAATGTCATAAAATAAGGAGCAAGCTTTCGAGTCCAACAGAACTCTGCACCAAGTTGGATGCTAAGCAAACCAGAAGGCAAGGGAAGGGGGAAGCTGGTTTGATATTGAAGCCATAATGTCAAAAAACCATATCCCCTTAGAAGAGGCATGGCTACAGGGGCTATAATAAAAAGCGTCTGGACTTCAGAATTTACCACTAGCCTTCCACGTAGCGAGGAACACATTTCTGCCTTGGAACAACCCATCATTCTCAACCAGACTCCTTAGCAGGCCAGCCATCCAGGCTGACTCCTAAAACAGATCTCTAAAGGGCCCAGTTGTATCACTGTGGACCCAGGATCATTCCATCAAATGGAGTTTACACCCAAATGGCATGAAAGACATAGTCATGGTGCTATGTTTGTGTGTCAAGCTCCTTGCGTGCCTGAAATGCTAAACCCTGAACCCAAGCACCGACCAAATTTGGGCACTTGGTCACACAGCTGCTGAAATCCCCCCCCCCGCCATGAAACTGCACTAATCAGAAGCAGCTCACACATACAGTGGGACCTCAGGTTACATACGCTTCAGGTTACAGACGCTTCAAGTTACAAACTCCGCTAACCCAGAAATAGTACCTTGGGTTAAGAACTTAGCTTCAGGATGAGAACAGAAATCGTGCTCCGACAGCCCGGCAGCAGCAGGAGGCACCATTAGCTAAAGTGGTGCTTCAAGTTAAGAACGGTTTCAGGTTAAGAACGGACCTCCAGAACGAATTAAGTACTTAACCTGAGTTACCACTGTATCTGAGAAATCTTTCCACATGAGGCTTGGGTTGTTGTTGTTGTTTTGGAGTGGGCGCTTAATTTCTAGCAAATGAAAATTGGGAGAGGGGTGTTATTTCTTAGATGAAATGATTGTTTGGTACTTCTTCTTCTTCTTCTTCTTCTTCCTCTTCTTCTTCTTCTTCTTTTTCTTCTTCTTCTTCTTCTTCTTCTTCTTCTTCTTCTTCTTCTTCTTCTTCTATCCCTCATAGCCAAGGAAGATTGTCTTCCATAAACATGGTTTTAACAACGAGTCCATAAGTGACTGTGGAGGCCAATTCTGGATCCACACGTCCTTCCACAGTGGGGACATTGGTTCCCGGGTGGGAGTTGATCACGGTGTGGGTTTGCCAAGCGTGCCTTCCTCTTAGCACTTTTCTCCCTGAGTTCAAGTGTCTTCAAAGTCATGTGATGATACTGTTTCTACGGCTGCTGTTTCAGTCGTTGCTCGAAGCGCAACCAGTCTGATGTCCCAGCACAACAAGGCTGGGTTTTCACTTGCCCTTGGAGGCCATGATTGACACAGGGTCAAGGAGAAGTGGCAAATATGCCGCAAGAGTTTTGGAACTGCTTTATCAGGGCTGTCGGCAGAGGGATTCGTGAATGCTGGGGTGGCTTTCTGGCCTGCGTATGCGACTGTCAGGGGACTCCTGAACAGATCACATTTGTTTTAGGTGGTGGTGGTGTTTGAAGACCACCGACAAGACAATAGGAGCAGCAGGCATAGCTGTCAACTTGCAGATTTGAAAATAAGGGACCAGCAGCCTGAAAAATAAGGGATCAGCAGCCAAAATAAGGGATTTTCAGAGCACAGCTAGGTTCAACTTCTGAGCCCCTCCCAGCCAAAGGCAGAAAGCCCAGCCAGCAGCCAAATGAAGCCTCAAGCAGTGGTTCCCACAGCGCAGCAACCCGGCAAAGGGGATGCAGCAAGGAAAACTACCGTCACCTCTCCGCTGGGAAGTGCTGAGCAAAGGCGAGTCCCAGGCAACGCGGCTGATTTGATCAGCACAAGCCATGCAAGCTCCACCCCCCCAGTAGTTCTTAGACTCCTTATTGGGTGAGCAACGCAGCCAAGCAACACAGTTGGAGCCTCCCTCCTCCCTGGCCAGCAGGGAGAGGAGCTGCTTCCTTTGAAACCCAGGAAATTTAAGGGACATCATCAATAAGGGACAGTAGTGGGACACAGCACTGGGATAAGGGACTTTCCCGCCAAATAAGGGACGGTTGACAGCTATGGCAGCAGGATGCCAGCCATTCTTCTTCTGTGTAGGATTCTGCCTTTCTAGGATGAAAGTCATGCCCTCAACCGAAGGTTTCGAAGGCAAGAAGATTATTTGACCTCTAGGAAAGGCCTTCAAAAGGAGAAAATGCCTTGGCCAAAGGAGTACTCAGCCCTACGTTCCAGCCACAGGGAAAGGAGAAAGAAGGACACAAATCTCCTGAGAAATTGCAAGTCAGTCAGAAAGAAATCTTGGAGGCACTTCAAACGCTTTGCCAATAATTCACGCAATGAAGGTTTCCCACCCCCACCCCCGCCGCCCATTTCTTCATTTGCCAAGTACATCGAGAGCAGAATGTTCTCCATTGTGTCGGCACACCACAGCAAGTTGCGTTTGACAAGGGAAGGTCAGCTGCCAGAGACCTTTCTTCAGAAGCTACTCCCTTGTTCTCATTCCTGTCCTTTGGCTTATGCTCTGCAGCAATCAGGCTGGCAGGTCCAGCTTCAGAGCAAAACAGATTCACCACAGCTACCAATTCTATCGGTTTTTTCCGCATCCAAGGGCGAAACAGGAAGTCCGTGCAGGAGCAAAGGGCAACCTGTTCTTGCCTACTAACTGCTCCATGGGACTGGCCTCCCAGCTCTGAATGACCAGGAACAAATGCAGTTAAGCCAAGAGAAGATCGTGTTCCATGTGGAGTTCTGAGCAGGCTGAAAAATGGCGTAGATGTGGAAGCGAGAACAAAGGCGATCTGTATGGCCTGGTGACCAGTTTCAGACTCTAACTGCTGATCCCATCTCCTTCACTGATTTTTTAAAGTGATGGTTGAAGGTGTGATTTTAACTGTTGTTGTTGTCTCTACCCTGCCCATCTGACTGGGTTTCCCCAGCCACTCTGGGCAGCTTCCAAAATATATATGAACATAATAAAACATTAAACATTTTAAAAGATCTTCCCTAAACAGGGATATCTTATAAAGGTTGTATAGTTACTTATCTCCTTGGCTCCATACGCTCCAACATTTCTCCAATGAAAATAGGGAAGTCCTAAGGAAAAGCGGGCGGCGCTGTGGTGTAAACCACTGAGCCTTGGGCTTGCCGATCAGAAGATCGGCGGTTTGAATCCCCACGAAGGGGTGAGCTCCCGTTGTTCAGTCCCTGCTCCTGCCAACCTAGCAGTTCAAAAGCACGTCAAAGTGCAAGTAGATAAATAGGTACTACTACGGTGGGGAGGTAAACGGCGTTTCCGTGTGCTGCTCTGGTTCACAAGAAGCGGCTTAGTCATGCTGGCCACATGACCCGGAAAAACTGTCTGCGGACAAACATTGACTCCCTCAGCCAGTAAAGCGAGATGAGCGCTGCAACCCCAGAGTCGTCCGCAACTGGACTTCACAGTCAGGAGTCCCTTTACCTTTTAAGGAAAATAAATACGTATAGAGGTGCAGACTCGGGCTAATTTTCAGAGAGAAAGTCACCCTGTAAGCCAGGCATAGGCAAACTCGGCCTCCCAGATGTTTTGATACTACAATTTCCATCATCCCTGACAATTGGTCCTGTTAGCTAGGGATGATGGGAGTTGTAGTCCCAAAACCTCTGGAGGGTTGAGTTTGCCTATGCCTGCTGTAAGCAAAGTAAAAAAAAAAGAAAAAAAAGTTTAAAAACATATGTGTGGGGAGGGAAATCTGGGACCCCATTCAGAAGCTTGGGCCCTTTGGCTACTGTCTAACTACCCCTGGAAGAAGAGTTTGACCTGTGTAAAGACTGCAAACATTGCTATATGTACAGTCAACATGTGTGACTGCAAGGATATTATAATTTGCATGTATGCAGTCAACGTGTGGATAGTTATTTCTGTTTAGGCTGCTACCTTGATTTCTTTCTCCATATCTGCATCACCATCAGAGTTGAAGGTGCTGCAAGAAATGTGACAATATGTGACCACCAGCACTTTTTCTTTGATGATCACTTGTACCTGAATAAAATTGTATTGCATGAACATGGTCTTAACAGTGAGTCCGTAAGTGACTGTGGAGGCCAATTCTGGATCCACACATCCTTCCACAGAAGGGACATAGGTTTCTGAATGGGAGTTGATCATGATGAGGGTTTGCCAAGCGTGCCTTCCTCTTAGCACGTTTCTCCCTTGCATCCTGAGTTTGAGTGTCTTCAAAGCCCACGACACCTTTGGTAAAGGCTGTTTTCTAATTGGAGCGCTCGCAGGCCAGTGTTTCCCAGTTGTCAGTGTTTGTACTACATTTTTTTTAGATTTGCCTTGAGAGAGTCTTTAAACCTCTTTTGTTGACCACCACTTTCCATTTTTAAGCTTGGAATAGAGTAATTGCTTTGGAAGATGATAATCAGTCACCCAAACAACATGACCAGTCCAACAAGTTTGATGTTGTAGAATGATTGCTTCTTCCAGTACACTGGCATTACAGTGATACCTTGGGTTACAGACGCTTCAAGTTACAGACTCTGCTAACCCAGAAATAGTACCTCGGGTTAAGAACTTTGCTTCAGGATGAGAACAGAAATCGTGCGGCGGTGGTACAGCGGGAGGTCCCATTAGCTAAAGTGGTACCTCAGGTTAAGAACAGTTTCAGCTTAAGAACAGACCTCCGGAACGAATTAAGTTCTTAACCAGAGGTACCACTGTAGTTCGCCTGTCTTTCTAAGTGATATGTAAACATTTTCAGAGACACCGTTGATGGAATCTTTCAAGGAGTTGGAGATGGCATTTATAAGTGGTCCACGTTTCAGAAGCATACAGTAAGGTTGGTAGTACAACAGCTTTGTAAACAAGCATTTTGGTTTCCGTGCGAATGTCCCGGTCCTCAAACACTCTGCACTTCAATTGGGAGAAAGCTGCACTAGCAGAGCTCAAGCGATTACTGTCCACCAAATTTTAATATACCCAGAATATCTGTACATTGTTTCAGAACAGCACACATTAGCATACTTCTGTAAAAAAAACCTTTATATCCAGGTTTGACTATGACTCTTAATTGACTACCATGAGTTTCCAGGTGTTTGTTGCGTACCTTCCATCCTATCTTGTTGAGCAGCGACTTCCCCTGAGTCATCCAGACTGGGCGCTCCTTAGCTCTTGCCAGAGTTCCATAGATTAGTAAAACTTGCTCAGAAATAGTCACTGATGCACCAGCAATCTGGTTTCATTGTAATTCAGGGACCCCTGCCATGGCTTCCCTTTCCTCCAAATGGTCTCCAGTGACTTGGAAATTGAAATCCTCCTTCCCTCTTTTTTTCTTTTTTAATCAACTTTATTGAATTAAAATACAAATATATATATACATACATAAAGTCAAAAAAGAAAAGATTAAGACAAGAAAAGAAAGAGGGTGAAAACACACAGACAAAACAAGAATTTGCATTATTATGCAATCGTTCATTGAATTTCTAAATAAAAGACTTCCAGTTCTTCTCATTGTACTTGTATTGTTATTTACATTTAACACACAGCCTTCTATTACCCTAATTTGTTTTCATGTACTCTACCAAATTAACATTTGCACATCGTATTTTACAAGGATCGGTTTAATTCCACAAGGAGATTGCTATTTGGACAATATGTTTTTTGGTAATCTTTGAATATTTTCCATTCTTTGTATACTTTCTGGTTTGAGAGCCCTCTTACGTTCCCTCGTCATCTTTGCCAGTTTGAGGTATTCAATCATAAGAGACTGCCATTCTATTATCGTGGGTGGTGTTTTGTTTTTCCAATTTCTTGCCGCTAATATTCTGGCTGCTGTTGTTCCGTACATAAACAATGGTCTTATATCTTTTCTGATATCCACTGACATTATTCCTAGGAGGAAGGCTTCTGGTCTTTTTCTGAATGTAAATCTGAATAGCTTTTTGAATTCATTATATAATTTTCCCCAAAATTCCCGGATGACTGTGCAATTCCACCACATGTGTAAGTATGTCCCTATTGGGTTTTTTTGCACCTCCAGCTCTGTGGTTTCTAGCTGGCTTTGTGGGTGAATTATGTGTTTCTATCGACTGCGTCTTAGACTCCAGCTTCCAATTTAACATCCTCCCTTTGGCTTCTCTGGTCCTCCTTCTATATATGTAGAGGTAAAGGTAAAGGGACCCCTGACCATTAGGTCCAGTCGTGGCCGGCGTACAGCTTCCGGGTCATGTGGCCAGCATGACTAAGCCTCTTCTGGCGAACCAGAGCAGCACACGGAAATGCCGTTTACCTTCCTGCCGGAGCGGTACCTATTTATCTACTTGCACTTTGACGCGCTTTCAAACTGCTAGGTTGGCAGGAGCAGGGACCGAGCAACGGGAGCTCACCCCGTCTCAGGGATTCGAACCGCCGACCTTCTGATCCTAGGCTCTGTCCTAGGCTCTGTGGTTTAACCCACAGCGCCACCCGCGTCCCTGCTTTTTCAGTTGCCCATGCCATACATACTCCAAAATTCGTAAAACAACAGAGTGCCTTCTTCCTCCCCTTCTGCAACTATGGATGGGTTTGTCAAGGAAGAAGAGCATTCAGGTTGTCACCAAGTTCCTAAAATTACCACTGGGGAAACTAAGGGACTTGATTTTCTCCTTTTCTCAAAGAGGAGGAGCTTGTTTGGCTGGTGGGAGCAATTTAAAGTAACAACAACAATAGGGAAACACCTTTGGATGAAATAGTAAAAGTAAAAAAAATAAATAGTAAAAATTCTGTAATTATCTACTCACGCTAGGCTGGAAGAGTTCGTAGAAACTGCTGCCACTGTGCACAGTTCATTAGCTTATAATTAGAGATAGGTGTTTGTTTGTGTGTGTCCAGCAGAAAAAAAGTGAATATATTTGCAAAATGGTGCCAGATTCAAATTTTAGTTGGGGGGTGGGATGTGGGGAAAGTGGGGTTGGCCCAAAAGGAAATTAACTGTTGAATCCAATTTCAAACCTGATGTTTGATATTTCATACATCTGTTTGGGATTTTGGCATTCCTCTGCCTAGATTTTGAATGGAAGAGGAGCTTGTTGATTTCTTGAACAGGACTGCGGTTCTTTGGGGGGGGGTATTTTATTGCATTGAAATAAATGCTCATGGGAGTACTATTATCACATGGCACATTCATGTGCCGGAATTCTATGGCTCAAATATGTTTCCTCACAAGGGTAATCTATAAACTACATACTATGCACTTGGATTTGAGGATAGTTGTAATCTTACCTATGGAAATGCAGGGAGTGAGAGTCTTAGATGGGATTGGTGATATTTTTCTGTTTTAAAGGCTTGTTGTTGTTTTTTGAATTATTTTCAGCAATATAAAATATTACACTAAGTTCTTCCATAACAAATAAACCATGAATTTAAACAATGTACTTAGTTTTCTCATTTCATTTCAAGCAGGTCTGCCAGCATATCTTCCTACACATTGCTGGCAGTCTCTGGTTTCAAGAAGCAAAGCCTTCAAAGTCTTCTAAATAGAAATGAAAAATAAAGAAATTGTCTGTTTGTGCAAGCTTGCTTTTAACTTCCTTGTTACAGCTAGAAACCATAGCTTTGACAACCATTGTTCTACACTTGCTCCTTCCAATTTTTTATTTTTTATTCAAAACCCAGCAATCATCATTCTTGGTGGCTGTTTTGAGAATTAAATTGGTTGACCCACAAATACTGTCCTGATCTGCCTTAAGAAGGATGGATTAATAAACAAATGTATTATTATTTTTCTCATGGCATGACAACATATGCAGAGCACGGCTGTTCAGGTATCCTGTGGAAAGTGGCACTTAATAATCCTTGCCTATACAGTGGTACCTCATGTTACATACGCTTCAGGTTACATACACTTCAGGTTACAGACTCCGCTAACCCAGAAATAGTACCTCGGGTTAAGAACTTTGCTTCAGGATGAGAACAGAAATCGTGCGGCGGAGGCACGGTGGCAGCGGGAGGCCCCTTTAGCTAAAGTGGTGCTTCAGGTTAAGAACAGTTTCAGGTTTAGAACGAACCTCCGGAACAAATTAAGTACAATATGCAATATGCAAACCAGAATGCGGCTGTCCTGCGAAAGCTGCCCTTCTCCAAATTTTGCCATGCAATTCTCGGAACACAAAAATGCACACTAAAATGCATACACAAAGGAAAAGTGTGCATAGAAATGTATGCATTACTGAAAGTAACACAGAGCATTGTATTGGGGGAAATCGCTTGCAAAAATGTGTGCATTGGGCAAAATTGCATACCAAAGACATGCAATTTAGGAGAAATGTGCATTAATGCTTTGACAAATTTTCAAGAGTGCTTTTTTAAAAAAAGCAAAAGATTTGCATGTTGATGCAGAAATATGGTGAACTGAAGTTAATACTGGAAAAACAAGAACCTCAGAGAAACCAAAAGGGACAGATTTGCCCATACTTAGGCGTGCCCGGTAGCCTCCTGTAGTGGTTGCCACTTTCATCGCTGTGCCATGCCCTGTTTTCTGATTTGATCATGGAATGTCCCGCTTTTCCTTAGGACACCCCTATTTTCATTGGAGAAATGTTGGAGGGGATGTCTCTATTTTCATGCAAAAGAAATGTTGGGGAGTATGGAACCAGAATTTTTCACCCATCTCTCCGAGACCAGGGAGAAGAGTCGGTGGAAGAAGATTGGAAGAAATTTAAAGACTATCTACAGAAATATTGTAAAATTAATGAGTGTTAGAATGATGTTGGATTGAAATTAAGTGGTTTCCAGCTGTAATGCTTTAAGAGAATATGAAAAAAAAGGATTATAAATAGGTAATAATATAATGGTAAGGATTTGCTGAACTAACAATTTGTGGTGGAATACAAAAAAGGGAGGTATGAGGAGGTCCGGGAAACAAGTTAACGGAAAATAAGCAACTTAAAATTTATGTGTTTTTAACTTTCTTTATTCTGTATTTTTGTTATTTATCTGTTTTTTCTTCTTTTTCATTTTACTGTAATATTTTAAAAAAATCTTAATAAATATCCTATAAAAAAAAAAAGAATTTTTCACCCATCTCTACTGCAGGAACAATGAAATAGGGCAGAAGAGTTAAAAAATAGCAAAAGCAGCAAAATAAGGATAAACACTTTGTAAAAATAAATGAGAAGCCCCAGAACATGCAGCTAACCACTGGTTATCAGCACTTCATTCCAAAACCTTTCCCCCGCTGACGCAATATATTTCAAGATCTGTGCTAAAACTTCCTTATTATCATGGTTAGTGCAGCCAAGTAGTGAGAATGGGAAGGAACTGATAGGGTACACTGGCATTGCGGAAAATAGTTCATCCTCTTTCATAATGAAGAGGTCCTACTCTTTATTTCCTGAACAGAGGGAAGAGTACATGTAGTATAATGAGTTTGGACAGCTCCAAGCAGGCACCTTGTTTTGACAAAGCCTAGGCTTGAGCTGGATAGGTTTGAACCTCAACATCAAATAAACGAAGATCATGGCCACTGGTCCCATCACCTCCTGGCAAATAGAAGGGGAAGAAATGGAGGCAGTGAGAGATTTTACTTTCTTGGGCTCTATGATCACTGCAGATGGTGACAGCAGCCGCAAAATTAAAAGACGCCTGCTTCTTGGGAGAAAAGCAATGGCAAACCTAGACAGCATCTTAAAAAGCAGAGACATCACCTTGCCGACAAAGGTCCGTATAGTTAAAGCTATGGTTTTCCCAGTAGTGATGTATGGAAGTGAGAGCTGGACCATCAAGAAGGCTGATCGCCCAAAAATTGATGCTTTTGAATATAGTACTGTTCTATAAGAATCTATAAAGAAGGCTGATATTACTGTTCTATAAGAATCTATAAAGAAGGCTGATCACCGAAGAATTGATGCTTTTGAATTATGGTGCTGGAGGAGACTCTTGAGAGTCCCATAGACTGCAAGAAGATCAAACCTCTCCATTCTTAAGGAAATCAGCCCCGAGTGCTCACTGGAAGGACAGATCGTGAAGCTGAGGTTCCAATACTTTGGCCATCTCATGAGAAGAGAAGACTCCCTAGAAAAGACCCTGATGTTGGGAAAGATGGAGGGCACAAGGAGAAGGGGACGACAGAGGACGAGATGGTTGGACAGTGTTCTCGAAGCTATGAACAAATTGCAGGAAGCAGTGGAAGACAGGAGTGCCTGGACTTCCGGAGGCGGCGCCATCGGTAATGGCGGATTCCCTCCAGCTGTGAGGGAATAGCTCCACGGGAATCGGGTCTAGCCGCGACGGCGACGCGGGGACCCCTTAGAAAACTACAGGCGGGAGAAGCCTGTGTTCGTGGGACTCAGCGGGCACCTTTAGCGCCCCCCTATTTGCGAGGGAACCCCGCAAGGGGTCCCGGAGCGAAACGGGGAGTTAGGCGCTGTGCTGAGTGCCAACTGCTTCTTCCATGGAGCGAAGCCGCACAGCTGTTGCCAGAGAGCGCTGACCTTTTTCCTGGGACAATTTGGCTAACAAACAACTACCCGTGAGTAGGTCAAGTTCAAAGACCGGGGAATTTAAGGAAAAAGAGGATTAATTTGGCACTGAAACGGGAAGGTGCAAACAGGAAGTCCGCCTTCCTTTTTGAATATAGATCAAAGCAAAGACTGATCAAGCTAACGCTGGAGAGCTGGGTTGAAAGGACTTAAATCCTAACGTCAGATCAAAAGATTTCCCTCCCTGAATTGCAGGAGAGGGGAGGGAAGAGGAGAAAATATATTTTGCCTGCAAAAAAAGTGGAGAGAAAAAGGAGTAAAGACCACCACTTAATCCTTGGGAACGGACTGCCAGATTAATAAAATTGCTGTACTGAGAATCACACTATTTATGGACAATGTAACTTTGTGACAGTTAACTCTGCAAGTGAGACACTTTTACTCTGAGGGTTACTTTGGACTTGGAACTGTTGCTTTTTTTTTTTTGTAGAAGGGGGACTTTGGAAAATCGGAAAAGATACTCTATTGCAATATCATTGATCGTTACTGTGTCCCCCTAGAGGAACTTTGAAATTGTTGCAACTAGCCAGGGGATTTTCCACTCTCGACTGGCCTGGGAAACATCCGCTGCAAAACAAGTTTTGGCCATGGGATTGACCTTGATTCTCAGATCCTCAGATAAAGTGGCATGGCAGACTTGCTTCAGGAAAAGACAACAAGATCGGGAAAGGTTAGACAGCAGCAGACTAGTGTAACGCAGCAGCGCAGAGCATCCGTATCTGCCTCTGCATCTGTATCTGCCCCTTCTGCATCACAAGGAAAAGATCCTGCACAAGGAAAAGATCCTGCACAAGTTGGGTCTAAAAGAATGGCTACTGAAGAGGGATTCACTTCAGTATTAAATAAAATTTTTGAAACCTTGGAAAAATTAAGTAACCAAGTTACTGAAGCGACTACTAAAATTGACCAAAATACTACTAGCATCAACAATTTGTGGCAGGTGAACTCAAATACAGAATCTATTGAAAGACTGTTGCAAGAATCTGCTTCGAACCAAAAGGCAGCTGAGGAAGCAAAGGAAAAAGTGTCGGCTGTAGAGGAAAAGATCCCAACTATATGCAAAGAGCTAAAGGACCACCGGTCGCTTCTGTCTATGATCGAACTTAAGGAAAAACAGACTAATCTGAGGATCAGGGCGGTCCCTGAATTGGAAAAAGACAGTTTAAGTGACTTTCTTACGCAGGAATTTGCAGAATTTTGGAATTTGGATGCTAAGCAAGATTTCAAGATAGTAAGTGCTTTTAGACTTGGAAGAGGAGGGAGAAAGAACAGGGTGAGAGACTGTTTGGTTACCCTCCGAACGAAAGAAGAGAGAGATAAAATACTGAGTCTGCACTTCCAGAAGACCTTGGAAATAAACGATTCAAGAGTGGAGATATTCAAGGATATTCCGAAATATTTATTGGATCTTAGAACTAACTACAGAGATCTGGTGGCCCTGTTGAGAAGTAACAGAATTGTTTTTAGGTGGGAATTCCCTCAAGGCCTATCCTTTACCTTTAAAGGGAAAAAGTTCAAAATAAGATCTGTGGAAGACAAGGAAAAATTCCTGAGAGATCACGAAGAAGACCTGCAAAAAGAAGTTCTAGAAGAGCTAAGAGCTTTAAAATCAGGAGTACTAGACATAGTACCACCACCTTTGGGATTGGACAAATTAGAAAAAGTGATACCACTGTCAGAACAAGAGGAACTACTGGGAGCAGTTGGAGGAAAGTAGAATAAATACACCATGTCTCTGCAATTATTAAGTTGGAACATTCATGGACTTAACTCCCCGGAGAAGAGGAGGAAAGTTTTTCATTTATTGAAAAAGGAACAATTGGACTTAATTTGTTTACAGGAAACACATGTGATAAGGCTACACAGGAAAGTATTGATTAGTAAAAGATTGGGTCAAGAGT
Source organism: Podarcis raffonei (assembly GCF_027172205.1). NCBI lineage: Eukaryota > Metazoa > Chordata > Lepidosauria > Squamata > Lacertidae > Podarcis > Podarcis raffonei. Next base: position 15,057,042 of record NC_070606.1, read on the forward strand.
TTATTTCATCGAATAAGGTTAAAAAGAGAGGAGTTGTAATTTACGCCAAAGAGAGCCTATCACCGAAATTTGTTTTTAAAGATGATCAAGGAAGATTTGTGGCAATCGAAATTCAATCACAAGGAGAAAAAATTTTAATAGTAGGAGTTTATGCACCAAATGAGGGGAAATCTGAATTTTTTAAGAAATTGCATGAGACATTGTTAGACTATATGGATCACAACATTATTATGATGGGAGATATGAATGGAGTGGTATCTACAAATATGGACAAGTCGCAGAGACAGATTGTAACTAAAGATGGCAGACTACCAAAAACCTTTTTTGAACTGACTGACAATATGGACTTGATTGACATTTGGAGAATTAAGAACCCCTTAGGAAGAGAGGGAACATTCTTCTCTGAAGCCAAAATGACATGGACAAGAATTGACCAAATATGGATAACTAGAGGACTGGCACCTAAGACTCGAAAAGTGGAAATTTGCCCAAAAACTTGCTCCGACCATAATGCTGTGAAAATGGAGATGAAACTAACACCAATCGGTTCCTTCAGATGGAGGATGAATGACACCTTATTTAGAGATCAAGAGGTTATCAAGAAGGCCCAAAAAACCTTGAGAGACTATTTTGAGATAAATTTGAATACTATTACTGAAAAAAGAATAATCTGGGACGCAAGTAAAGCAGTTATGAGGGGGTTTCTGATCCAACAGAATACAATAAAGAAGAGAGCCCAAAATGAAAAAAAAGATAAAATTTTGGAAAAAAATAAAGGAGGGTGAGAGGAAACTAAGAGCGAAACCAAAGTCACAAGAGATTCTGAGAGACATAAAGTTATATCAAGTGCAATATATGAAGATGATGAACCAGGAAATTGAATGGAAAATTAAACAAATGAGACAAAAGACATTTGAATCGGCTAATAAATGTGGAAAATTGTTAGCTTGGCAAATGAAAAAAAGACAAAAGCTCAATACTATCACTAATTTGGAAGTGGAAGGAAAGAACATTCAGAATCCAGTGGAAATTAGAAAATGCTTCCAGAGGTATTTTAAACAGTTATATACACAAGGGCCACAGAAAGAGTTTGATATAGACCAATTTTAAAAAACAAATGGATTACAAAAAATCTCTCAAGAAAATAAGATAATGCTGAACTACAAAATTACAGAACAGGAGGTAGAAGGTGCCATTCAGAATATGCAGTTGGGTAAATCTCCAGGGCCGGATGGTTTAACCTCAAAATACTATAGATCTTTGAAAGATTGGTTAATTCAGCCACTAAAGGAGGTTTGTAATGAAATTTTGGAGGGGAAAAAAGCGCCAGAGTCGTGGAAAGAAGCTTACATTACACTTATACCGAAAACTGAGTCTGAAAAGACACAACTTAAGAACTACCGCCCCATATCCCTGCTCAATGTGGATTACAAAATATTTGCTGATATTTTGGCTAATAGATTAAAAAAAGTATTAGTGGAAGAGATACATAAGGACCAAGCTGGCTTTCTCCCAGGTAGACACTTGTCTGACAACACGAGGAACATAATTAACATTTTGGAGAAGTTGCAAGTGAACATTAATACTAAAGCAGTTTTAATTTTTATAGATGCGGAGAAAGCCTTTGACAATATTTCTTGGAATTTTATGAAGAAAAATCTTCAGGGGATGGGGGTGGGTCAAGGGTTTGAAAATGGTATAAGTGCAATTTATTCAGAACAAAAGGCTAAGCTAATAGTTAATAATGTGATGACAGAGGAATTTAAGATAGAGAAAGGGACACGACAAGGCTGCCCAATTTCCCCATTGCTTTTTATTTCGGTCCTGGAGGTTTTGTTAAATATGATTAGAAGGGACCGTCTGATTAAAGGTATCCAGGTCGGAGCCAAACAATACAAATTGAAAGCTTTTGCAGATGACCTAGTTTTGACATTACAGGAGCCAGAATCTAGTACGAAAAGAGTATTAGAACTAATTCAAGAATTTGGTCATGTGGCAGGATTTAAGCTGAACAAGTCAAAAACTAAAGTTCTTGAGAAAAATTTAACATCGATTGAGAAAGAGAGGTTTCAGAAGGAGACAGGTTTAACATTAGTTAAGAAAGTAAAATATCTGGGGGTTAATATGACGGCTAAGAACTTAAATTTATTTAAAGATAATTATGAGAAATGTTGGACAGAAGTGAAAAAAGACTTAGAAATATGGTCAAATTTGAAGCTTTCCTTGTTGGGCAGAATTGCAGCTATAAAGATGAATGTATTGCCAAAAATGTTATTTCTATTTCAATCATTGCAAATTTTGGACAAGATGGACTGTTTCAAGAAGTGGCAGAGAGACATTTCTAGATTTGTCTGGCAGGGCAAGAAGCCCAGAATAAAATTTAAAATATTAACTGATGCAAAGGAAAGAGGCGGATTTGCCCTGCCAGACCTTAAACTTTACTATGAACCAGCAGCATTCTGCTGGTTGAAAGACTGGCTGCTTCTTGAGAACATGGACATTTTGGACCTAGAAGGTTTTAACAATGTTTTTGGGTGGCATGCATATTTGTGGTACGACAAGGTTAAAGCACATAAAGCATTTAAAAACCATATTGTCAGGAAAGCATTGTTCAATGTCTGGATAAGATACAAAGACTTACTGGAAAATAAAACCCCAAGGTGGTTGTCACCAATGGAAGCGAAGGCTCAGAAAAAGCTCAATATGGAGGCCAAATGGCCGAAATATTGGGAAATATTGGAACAAGAAGGAGATAAATTGAAATTGCAGAGTTTTGAGAAATTAAAAGATAAAGTGCGAGACTGGCTTCATTATTATCAAATAAGAGAGGCCTATAATTTGGACAAAAAGATTGGCTTCCAGGTGGAAAAATTGGAAACAGAATTGTTAGATCCCAAAACTAAGATACTTTCAAGAATGTATAACTTGCTGTTAAAATGGAATACGCAGGATGAAACGGTTAAATCTGCTATGATTAAATGGGCACAAGATATTGGTCATAAAATTATGTGTGCTGACTGGGAACAGTTGTGGACCACTGGTATGAAATTTACGGCATGTAATGCCTTAAGAGAGAATATTATGAAAATGATATACAGGTGGTACATGACACCAGTCAAGCTTGCAAAAATATATCATTTGCCCGATAACAAATGTTGGAAATGTAAAGAAAATGAAGGTACATTCTTTCACCTTTGGTGGACGTGCCCAAAGATTAAGGCTTTCTGGGAGATGATCTATAATGAAATGAAAAAGGTATTTAAATATACCTTCCTGAAGAAACCAGAGGCCTTTCTCCTGGGCATAGTCGGCCAATTGGTGCCAAAGAAGGATAGAACTTTCTTCATGTATGCAACAACAGCAGCAAGAATACTCATTGCAAAGTATTGGAAGACACAAGATTTACCCACCCTGGAAGAGTGGCAGATGAATGTGATGGACTATATGGAGTTGGCGGAAATGACTGGCAGAATCCGAGACCTGAGAGAAGAGTTGGTGGAAGAAGATTGGAAGAAATTTAAAGACTGTTTGCAGAAACACTGTAAAATCAATGAATGTTAAAAATGATGTTGGATTGAAAATAAGTGGCATTAGCAACAAAGTTAATGAGAATATGCAAAAATGAATTGATAATGGATGAAAATATAGAGTTATAATATGTTAAGATATAGAGTTAAGATAAATGAAAGAGGGTAAGGATTTGCTGATTTGATTATTTAAATGGGAATACAAAAAGGGGAGGTGTGAGGAGGTCAAGGAAACAAGCTAATGAGTTTAAAGTTACAAAAAATGGATTTGTTTTTAATTCTTTTTTATCTATCCATTTTTTGTATTTTGTATTTTTATTTTTATTTTTTATTTTTTATGTATTTTTGTATGTTTTCTTTTTTCATCTTTTTCTTTTCATATGTTTTTTTGTATTCTGTAAAAAAAAAAAAAGGAAGACAGGAGTGCCTGGCGTGCTCTGGTCCATGGGGTTACGAAGAGTCGGACACAACTAAACAACAACAGGGTTGAGCTGAGGTCTCCAAACTTAGGCCGGTCTACTTTTCCCATGCTCTGCCCCTTCCTGAGAAGAGTGGATATTTTAAAAGGGTCAGTCCTCTGGCCTGGAGTTCTCTGGTCAGCTCTCTGTCTGCTCCCAGCTTGTGTGTTGCCTGCCTTGCTGAACAGGCGACAAGGATGGCAAAGTCACCAACAAAATGATCCCGTCCATTTCTCGCCTAATGAGCAGTTCTGTGCAACTCCAAAACTTAATATCTTGTGTGTGTGATACGAGAAATATATTCCTGCTGCGGTTACACATTACTATGCGCAACCTGCAAAACTATAATGTTACAATAAAGAATTATCTCCACTGGACTGATACATTAATGAACTATTTGATCTAATCTAATCTAAAATCTGGGCTTAGAATTTAGAAAATGTGGGGAGCCTCCTTGAGATTCCTTTAAAAATAAACAGGGTAGCCTCTAGCAAATGCATATATTTTGATGTTATTATAGTTCCAGAAGCCAGTTCATACAAGACCACAACTCCCATTCATTGAACTTCAACTTCCCAGTAAATTGTGTCCAAAGTCACTTTGTGGAATGAGAGCTAAAAACTAACTCTAAAGTTTGTCCTACACCCAGTTGACAAGCACAGCAGTTGGCACCCAGTGTTTTGTATTCCTCATGAAAATCTAGCTGCCAGGATCTGAACATAGCACAGCAAAGGCACAAAACACAGCACAGTCATTTAAAATCAAGTGCGATTAACTCAGAAGGTTAAACTAAACAGTCAGAATTTGAAATCTGGACTTAGGCACACCAATCTTGGTCTCTGTAAGTCAGAAAGCAAATGCATCACATTTAAATCCAGCCAAGAATAAACAAGCAAGCAAAATCACATTCACGGTCCATTCCTAAACCTTAAATCTGACTCAAAATTCTGATGATTATTATTATTTTACCAGGCAGCAATAATCACCCCCATCACACCAGCCCCTAAATTGCTAGGTTTTCTTTTCTAGCACATTCCTTTTATATTCTCCGAGTCCCTCTTTTTATATTTCTGCTTCCACAGTTCCCCAACACCACCATTCATTCCTCCCCCCCCCATAGAAATTGTGTGGATTGCCTTTCTCTTTTGGCTGCTTCTCTTCTTGTGACTTTACTATATGGTGAAGTCAATCTGGAAGGTCACCTCTTTCATCAAGTATTCGATTTGCATCCAAAATTGTATGTACATGAAAAATGTGGTTGTGTGTCGCACCTAGCTGCAGACGCAGATGAAATTCTGTGGAAAGCCTGATGCACGCTAACCTTTGCAGATGGCTCAGCTATTGCTGAAAAATGGATTGCTTAATAAAGCATATCATCCGACATATTTGCTGCTTGGCTAGCCAAATAGAAGTTGTTTTTTGCACAAATTTCCTTGTCAAATTTGTCAATGTTCATGTCATTTTTGCTTTAGGTCACAGAGCAAGGTGCAAAATCTTGGCATCTTTACTAGTTGCAAGCCAATTTCGGCTATTTCTAACAATGGAGTGGATTTCTCCCGAGGTTCAGGCATCCCACTTATAGAGGGAGAGGGAAAAATCAGGGCTGTAGAAAGCAGGGGACTTTTTAAAAAGGAAGAAAGAATCACCTGGCGCACGGGGAAAGGGTGTTTTGTTTTGTTTTTTAAAGGGATAAATATTTGCACTCCTATTCAAGAAATCTCCTGGAAAGACAGTGGTGAGAAAGGGGCCTTTTATCCCTTTAAATGATTTATTCTGTTCAGCCATGTAGTTTCAAGAGGGTTTTGCTGCATGTAGATTACTTGCTTGCCTGCACAGAAAATGTATTCCTTTGTACATGGAAATTTACAGGACAGGAAAGAACTAAAAGGAAACGATGGACTGTTTCTCAGGTAGTGTGCCCCCTTCTCTAATATATACAACACACTTGTATTGCCCCCCCATCTTATTAAGTGTTCCTGCTGACTCTGCTCTTCGAAGGGCTTATGCACCTAGCTTTGTGGTTGTCCTCTCCTTTGGGGTGTGTTCGCTCCCTGGGACAGAGGTATTATTTATTTTCTCTTTTTGTATACAGTTGCCCCCGGCCAGCAGAGGAAATGAGTGCAGATACCACAACTGTCAAGATTTAACAGGTGTCCTGAGAGGTCTTTTAGAGACAGGAGGAGAGAACTGTGCTGGGACTGGCAAGTTTCCCTTCTATATCCATGATGGAGAGGTCAGGCAAAAAGTCTTGGGGTCATGGTGGAAATTTATCTGTGAAAAGGGCAAATTCCACGCTAGGGATAATTAGGATCGGAACTGAAAATAGTCATATTGTACTCTGCTTGTTAAATTACTGGCTTCACTTGGCGACACCTTTCCTGACCTGTAGCATACGTTCTAGCTGAACTTTTATTCTTATATATTTTTTCAAATTACCCCTAAACTTTCTGGAGAAATTTGACCCTCTCAACCAGTGCCAGATTTATGTATATGCTAAACCAGGGGTCTGCAACCTTTAAGACAAAAAGAGCCACTTGGACCCGTTTCCGAAGGAAAAAAAACTGGGAGCCGCAAAACGCGTCATTATAAAAATAACTTTTTTGTCACTTTTTTATTATTTCTTTGTTTGACCCTTCAGAATTACTCCTCCTCATAGAAATAAACATTAAATTAACAAGTTACCTTTTTTTGTGTGTGTGTTCTTCACTCCCCTTCAAAACAGTGACCAGCGTACATGCCCCCTTTCAATGCAGTGACCAGTGTACATGCCCCTTACAATGTAGCGGGCGGGCGGGCAGGAAGGTGACGTCGCACGCACCGCCCCCATGCGACGTCACAGCCAGTACAGCGCCCGCCACAGTGGGGAGTGTCGGGGCGCACAATGCGCCTCCTCCCCTCGCTAGTATCCGCCCCGGAGCCGCGGCAAAGATGTAAAAGAGCCACATGCGGCTCCGGAGCCGCGGGTTGCAGACCCCTGTGCTAAACAAATTATAGCTTAGGGGGGACCCCTCTCTTTTGGGGACCCCTCCCAAATTTCACTATTAATATACTTCTTCTTAATTGTATTTCAGTTCAACAATTACTTTGATAAGATACAAATTTTGTTATGTGCAAATGGCTTTAGATACCTATTAGGTCCATAAATTACCATATAGCATATATTCAACACAAAAAACAGTGACAATTTGTTGTTGACAAAGGACAGCTGGACATATAAAGGGCACCATCACCTTCAGTAGCTTAGGGCCTCATCAAACCTAAATCTGGCCCTGCTCTCAACTTTCCCTTCAACTTCATTTTTAATAGTACCCTCAGTTTTTATTGATGGTGGTGGTTTCCCCAGCCACTCTGGGCAGCTCCCAACAGAACACCAATAACAATAATAAAAAAGGAACAACATCAAACATTAAAACCTTCCTTAAACAGGGCTGCCTTCAGATGTCTTCTAAAAGTCAGAGAGTTGTTTATTTCCTTGGCATCTGGTGGGAGGGCATTCCACAGGGCGGGTGCCACTACCGAGAAGGCCCTTTGCCTGGGCCACTCAAAGTTGATGGGCGTTGCCATTCAAATGGGGTGTGTTCACAATGCCTTGTGATCGATTGTGTGGGGCAGGGATTACCTGCCCCCCAATATTTTATTCAAGTTGGCACCCCTGGTTCCAAGGCACTGTCATGAAGGGTATATTGGCATTCTGACTTAATTGGGATCCAAAAGACATCTGCCCTGCTGATGTGAGGGTGTCTAAAGTCATTCATCATTGCAATGTTTCCTTCTTGGGTTGCCTTCCTTACTTTCTCTTCCCGTTTCCCATTCATTTTCACTGTTTTGATCAGGTGGGTGAAAGTACCGGTATGTCCCAGCGGTATTAAATTACTTTATAAACTTGGAATTGCCACCTTTGAAGGAGCTGACTTGTAATGTTTTGGGCCCTGTGCTGTCTTTTACACACAGACCAACACAACCAATACGCAATTTCCTGTCTATGGGTTATCTCCATGCCCAACAGATTTTTAATATGCTAATATATTCTAATATGCTATATTGCACTATATCTATGCCCCCCTTAGCACTGACAGTTCTGCTGTACCAGATCTTGGCTTGAAGGCTCTTCCTTTGTATCTCCTCTACCAAAAATTACAGACACTTTTATTTTAATGTGTGACTTTAAGGTTTTTGGGAGGGTGCAGTTTTAATGTGCCATATCTTTTAGTTTTATTTCTGTTAGGTAGGGGTTTTTTGGTGTGTCTATATAGGTTGGTGGCACTATGTTTTGTTTTTTGTTATTGCTTTTAGAAATTATTTGTTTGCATTTTTACTGACGATATCGCATGGCTTTAGGGTTACAGTGTATATTGTTCTTATTAGTAACATTCCTTTACTAGATAGTGTCAACATTTTTTCACATCTTTGACTGTACTGCAAATAAAAACACTGGGGACGTCAAAGAAAATGGAAATGGAATTCTCTCATTCGCAAATCCTGATGTCTTACAGTGCAGTCCTATGTCTATTCAGAAGTCCCATTGAATTTAATGGGGCTTATTTCCAGATAGGGATGGAGGAGAAATTTGATACTGCTGGCATTTAGAGGTGAACTAACCAAATCTGCATGTTCCAAAGCATTGCACCCCCATCGTCTCCACCCCTATAGTTCTGCCCGGACACAGAGGTCCAGCGCCGAGGGCCTTCTGGCGCTTCCCTCATTGCGAGAAGCAAAGCTACAGGGAACCAGGCAGAGGGCCTTCTCGGTAGTGGCACCTGCCCTGTGGAACGCCCTCCCATCAGATGTCAAAGAGATAAACAACTGCCTGACATTCAGAAGACATCTTAAGGCAGCCCTGTTCAGGGAAGTTTTTAATGTATGACATATTAGTGTATTTTTGGTCTTTGTGGAAGCCGCCCAGAGTGGCTGGGGAAACCCAGCCAGATGGGCGGGGTACAAATAAATTATTATTATTATTATTATTATTATTATTATTATTATTATTATTATTATAAAATACACCCACCCTTTCCGAATTTTGCAATGCAGTTCTCCAGCCATGCAATGCGTAAAAAAAATGCATTTTGTTTGGGTGAAAAAGTCATATAAATGCATGTATTAGTGAAAATAACATACAAAATGCATTATATTATGGGAAATTGCTTTCAAAAACATATTTCTCAAAACTACATACAAAAATGTGTTTATTGGGAGGAATTCACACTAAAGTGCTAAACAGTTAGCACCCATTCAAACACCAATGTATATCTGAAATTAGGATGCTATTTCCCATTTTCACCTCATTTCCTTCCTTCCTTCCATTTGGTGAGGTCTTTTTGCTCATAAACTTGAGCAGTGCACTTCTCTCCAGCTAATTTGTAACCAAATAAAAAGTACTGGCCCCTAACACACCTCTTTGGAGGGGTCTACTTCTTACCCTCCTGTAAGCCACCTGCATCGAAGGTACAGCCGCATCAGGGAAAGGCATGCAATTCTGGTCACCACATCTGGAAAAAAGGGCAATGTAAACCTGTTAAAAGTGAAGAAGAGCCAGAATTTTGAAGAAGCTCAAGCACTTTCCTCATAAGGAAAGGCCAGAGAATTTGGGGATTTGGAGTTTGTTTTTTTAAGATTACTGGAGGGGAGGACATGAGCTCAGGGATGGAGGCAGTGGGCAGACAGAAGGTTTTACTCCCCTGGTAATAATAAAAGAATTCAGTGTAATCCAGCGAACTGATTGCCAGTAAACGGAGGACAGACTTCTCCGTTCAGTTGCTTTATGGAAGAAGTTCCTCATACAACACTTACATAATTTAGGGAATTCGTTGCCACGAGATGTGGCGATTGCTGTCCGTTTTGATGGCTTTAAGAGGGGATTTGGCAAATTCATAGAATCATAGAATCATAGAGTTGGAAGAGACCACAAGGGCCATCGAGTCCAACCCCCTGCCAAGCAGGAAAATTGATGAAGGATAAGGCTGTTTAATGGCTTCTGGCCCTGATGGCAATGTGGAACCTCCAAGTTCAAAAGCTTGGTGTGAGGCTTCAGGAAATCGACTTCCCTCCCCCATGGCAGTAGATAAGCAAAACAAAGTAAAAGGAGTCTTCTTACGAGTTAGAAACTTTAATAATCACAGCGAGAGAACAAAGAACACATCTCCTAGAATGGCGGTGCTCCCAATTAAGGATTCCACCCCGTTCTGTCCCCGTGCTGGTTTTAACCTTTAAAGCCCTATACGGCCTAGGACCCTCGTACCTACAGAACCGCCTCTCCTGGTATGTCCCACAGAGGAACTTACGGTCTTCAAACAAAAACATATTGGAGGTCCCAGGCCACAGAGAGCTTAGGCTGGTCTCAACCAGAGCCAGGGCTTTTTCGGCGGTGGCTCCGATCTGGTGGAACGCTCTGTCACAAGGGACTAGTGCCCTGCGGGACTTGACATCTTTCCGCTGGGCCTTCAAGACAGAGCTGTTTCACCAGGCCTTTGGCCCGGGCACAGCCTGACCCCCTCCTTTGGTAATCCTCACAGAACTCTAGCCCAATGGTTGCCATTATTTTGATTTGAATTATTTTTATAATGAACTGATTTTAGAATGTTGTATTATTTTATTGTTGTTAGCTGCCCTGAGCCTGGCTTCGGCTGGGGAGGGCGGGATATAAAAAAAAATATTATTATTTATTATTTTTATTATGTATTTTGTGGATTGATATCTTGATTTTATGATTATCCCTGAGACCCTCGGTTATAGGGCAGTATATAAATGATGATGATGATGATGATGATGATGATGATGATGATGATAGTACTACATTTCAAAAACCTACTTTAATCCATTTCCACGTCTTATCATTGGTCATTAAATATTGGTAAATGGCACAGGACAGAAATTAGGGTGACATTTGCTCTGTAGTTAAGTTGGCCTTGAGTCTCCCTGATAGAGTAAGAATTTTCTGGTAGTTACCACCACCGACTGCCTAAAAATGTTAAAAATTACAGCTAACTATCCGCCCTGTTTTACCATGTAAGGAAAATTCCAGGCACTTGAATTGCTAGATCATAGAAGAATTTTCTTTTTTTTTAAAGATATTTATTGAGGTTTTACAAAAAACAGAGATTTACAGAATGAAAAAACAACAGAGAATAGTAAAAAATAGAAAAGGAGTACAAAAAATACAAAACTTCATAAAAAAAAAACAAGAAAAAAAAACAAAAAATACAAAATACAAAAGCCAAATAGATAGGAAAAAGTTAAAAAACAAATCCATTTTTTGATATCTTTAAGTTCATTTGCTTGTTTCCTTGACCTCCTCACACCTCCCCCTTTTGTATTCCCATTTAAATAATCAATTCAGCAAATCCTTACCCTTTTTCATTTATCTTGACCCTATATCATAGCATATTATAACTCAATATTTTCGTCCATTTATCAGTTCATTTTTTACATATTCTTGTTAACTTTTGTTGCTAGTTACCACTTATTTCCAATCTAAACATAATTTTAACATTCATTAATTTTACAATATTTCTGAAGATAAACTTTAAATTTCTTCCAGTCTTCCTCCACCGCCTCTTCTCCCAGGTCTCGGATTCTGCCAGTCATAGAAGAATTTTCTTCCATTCTCTGTTGTATTCTGTCCTGCCACCAAGAGGAGGATTAATTGCACACTCCTCTATATTTAACCTTCTCATACGAGTCTCTGGAGCCTCACTTACCCAAAGGAAACCTTCCCCAGGTGACTATGGACTATAGATCCAGGTCATGGAAGGCGACTCTAGAATAAACAATTTCATCTCTGAAGGTTTTTCTTTTCCCTTTAACTATGGGCACACATTGGAAATAAAGATGTAGGATACAACAGGACCATGGTTTTATTAACTCTTCGCCTGGATCTGCAACCAGCCCTAATATTTAAAACAAAATATTATTAATACAATATTATAAATATAATGCATACTTATAAAACACACACACAAAAATCTTATTTCAGCCCCACATAGAGCGCATTGCAGTAATCCAAGCGAGAGATAACTAGAGCATGCACCACTCAAATGATCCTGAGCAATCTCCCACCCAAAAAAGCCCTCAATAACTTTGGATCCCCCCCAAAAGCTTCCCCCAAAAAGGTCAACAACTTTGGTCAATCCAATGGGTAGATCACTACCAGTTTTTTTTATAGCAGGCGTAGATCGCAGTGTCTTGGGAGCAGTGGCGTAGCGTGGGTTGTCAGCACCCGGGGCAAGGCAAGTAATTTGCGCCCCCTAACCCATGGATTTGCGCCCCCTAACCCTAAGCCCCAGATGTTGCGCCCGGTGCGGCCGGCCCCCCCTGCACCCCCCACGCTACGCCACTGCTTGGGAGTTGGACAAGCCTGGACTAGATGATACTCAAGGTCTCTTGCAACTCTACAATTCTATGTATTATGAAGAAGGCAGCTGCAAGGCTGCCTTTATAGGTCCTCTCAAGTAGGATCAATCTTGCTCAGGTCACAACAGGGCTGTGACTCAGTGGCTGAATGGATGTCATGCATGCAGAAATCTCAGGTACAAGGCCTGGTTTCTTCAAGTAAGGCTGGGAGAGACTCCTATTTGAAACCCCAGGGAGATAGTCAGTGTGGACAACAACTGAAGCAGGTGGACCAAAGGTCTGACTTAGTACAAGCCAGCATCCCCCTGGGATAGCTTGGTAGATCGTGAGACTCTTAATCTCAGGGTCGCGGGTTCAAGCCCCACATTGGGCAAAAGATTCCTGCATTTCAGGGGTTTGGACTACATGTCCTTCATGGTCTCTTCCAACTCTAAAATTCGGTGATTCCATGATTCCGCCAGCAGGGAATCTCCCCTGCCCCTTTCTTAGCTGGAGGAGCAGAAAGGCAGGAGGGAAGAGTGGCCAAAATCTCAGAATGCCATTCCTGGAGAAGCTCAGCCCCATTTTTCCATTCGGATTTATCAAAGGCGCCGAATTAAAGTGGAAGCCCGAGATGTGGAGACGATATTACAGTATCCCATTCCCAGCTCTCCTCTTACATCCTTGAGATAGGCATCTTGGCTTGGTTAGAGACACATGGCACAGTCGCCAACATGTCCTGAGAGCGCCAGAAAAAGTTAATGTGGAGTTCTGGTCTCCTCCCAGGATGCATTTGGGCTGCTGCCCATAATGATATGTATAATTGCAAAGGCCTGCCAAAAAAAGCAGGCTGGATTTAATTGAGTCAACACACTGCTATTAATAATAAAATGGCAGAGACTTTGCTATTAATCACTCATGTTGGCTTTATTGCAGGCAGTGTCGGGTACCAAACAAGACCTTTAAAAATGGTACACTGAAAACTTACTAGGGGGAATAATATACACCTGCTAACAAAAATAACAACCAGGAAACAAATAAGGAAGATTGCCTTCCAAACAAAAGCTCCCTTTGAGAGACCTGGATGAATTAAAGGGCCTGTTTCTTCTCCATTTTCCCCCCTCCTGCTGAAAGGAACCTGGCTAGAGTAAAGGAATGCACGCAGGAAAAGGTAGCGTTTGATCGATGGCCATGCTTGAGGTAGCGGTGCTATAATCTGAAGCAGACAGGGGTGTAGTTGCAAAAAAGGACATGTAGGACAATTGCTGAACATGCCCATAATTAGAAAACTGAAGATAAAGCATCCAGTGGGGGAACAGGCTATAAAAAGATATTTGACACAAATAATATACCTGATGCTTAAAACGAGACCTTCCACACCAAAGGATCTGAAAAGCCCATTCTGAATTGTGCAGGGGTCCTTGAGTGTGTCCAGTCCAAAATTCTGTGACAAAAATAAATAAATCAAAAACTGGGATCTGAAATTGTTACACACTGCGTAATACACAGGTGCAGCCTATATTTGGTTGTACAGTTTTTATGTTCCTCTTCTTGTTTTGCCACATTTTTATTACTCATAATTTATACAGCACTTCTGTCAAACAAAACAGTTTAAAATCCTATCAGGCACGAGGGTAGCTGACGGGCAGAAGTGTCACGTGACTCAGTCAGGCAGTCAGCTGACTTACAGGAGCTTCATATGGTCTAGCCACCTGACTTACAGAAGCATCATATAGGTAGGTATCTGGGATAGCTCAGTAGGCAGAGCATGAGACTCTTAATCTCATGGGTTGAGCCCCACATTCAACAAAAGATTCCAGCATTGCAGGGGGTTGGACTAGATGATCCTTGTGACCCCTTCCAACTCTAGGAATGCTATGCTATGATCTCAGGAGAAGTGGAGGATCACAGCTTTGGGGGATGAAGTTCAACAGTTGGAGAGTTGGATACATCTATGCAGTGGCGTAGCGTGGGGGTGCAGGGGGCCGCCCGCACCGGGCGCAACATCTGGGGGGGGCGCGCTCGCATTCACAGCTCTCTGCCCCCTGCTAAAATCCACGGGTTAGGGGGCGCAAATTACTTGCCTTGCCCCAGGTGCTGACAACCCACGCTACGCCACTGCATCTATGTGTGCATGTTTTTTTCATCATCATCATCATTATTAGGCTTTAGGTGTGATCAGAAACTTCCCCTTAGCCCAAGAAAGATTCAACGTCTATGTTTATTTTCATTAATAAATTGTAGATCCAATTTACCCCAATGTGTCCGTGCATTATTATTTTTTACAAAATTCGATTTTGCAAATTTGTATTTCTCGCATTCTTTCGACCACATACAGGAATCAAGACAATTAGTAAAATCTCAAAGGTGACCAGATATGTGACTAGTGGCTGGATCTCATCCTAATATCCATTCTTTATCAGTAAAGGGTGACATTTTCCAAAGAACTTCCTAGTGTCCAAAACATGAGCAACTCATTTCTGAAGTTTAATATTGGGTTGTTGTTTTTACACCTGCCCTGTGGAACGCCCTCCCACCAGATGTCAAAGAGAAGAACAACTACCAGACTTTTAGAAGACATCTGAAGGCAGCCCTGTTTAGGGAAGCTTCTAATGTTTAACAGAGCACTGTATTTTAATACTTTGTTGGAAGCCGCCCAGAGTGGCTGGGGAAACCCAGCCAAATGGGCAGGGTATAAATAATAAATAATAAATTATATTATTATTATTATTATTATTATTATTATTATTATTATTATTATTATTGGCCAGGATCAACCATGGACACCCCACGACCGACCAATAGATCGCAATTGACCTGTTGGACATGCCTGATCTAGTCCAACTCCCTACAATGCAGGAATACACAGCTGCCCCATATGGGGATCAAACCTGCAACCTTGACGTTCTCAGCACCACCCTTTAACCAACTGAGCTATGTGCAGGCTTTGTGTGAATCTTTTGGACCAAAACCACTGTGGGCACCTCCATCTGATAGATGTTTGGGCAAATGAATGGAAGCGCTTAGACAGGAGCAGTGGGTGTCCATTCCTGCTGAATGAATGGTTGACCACTAAATTGGCAAGAAGTAAAAGGTGGTTGGACAAGTGACTGTCCAGTATTGTGGAGAGACCAGCTGACAAAATAGGACTACGGTGGCTGAGAGTCTCCAAAGGATAACAGGTTCTGCTTTGGCAACTATGAGGCAATGCCAAAAGCCACTGGCTGTCAGCGGTTGCAGTAGAAGCAGGTATCTCTGTGGTCATAAATGTCATCGCAGCATAGTTGTTTTCCTCCCTCATAAACTCAGCTCCACTGAGGACAGGAATGTTCTAATTTTTTACAGGATTTGATATCCAGCTTGAATCTTGGGAACGCTGGTGCCCTGAAACTTCCACAAACTCCAGGCCTGGGCTATTTTTCTAGAAAAATAGGTGCCGGAACTCACCTTGAACATCTCCCTTGTTCTCTTATAATGGCAATGACACCTGCCTGAGAGGTGCCAGAACTGAGTTCTGGTGAGTTCTGGCTGGAAAAAAAAGCTTTGCTCCAGGCTCAATGTAAGTTCACCAAGCCAATGAAATTGGGCATTGAGACCCAAAATGGTTACAGTGTCTTTGCCACACTGATCCATCTCCTGACCAAGAACTAAAGGAGAATGCCAAAAGGGAGGGATGGGATTTGAGACCTTCCGAAAGAAATAGCAAACTTCTCTGGGTGATTATTTTTTCTTTAAGCGAACTCTAGCACACAAAAAAATGTCTCTCGCTGTCGCTTGATCTGACATGCCCTGAATCAGGCCAGACTCATCTGTCACAGCCTTGGGACACCTCCATAATATACGCCACATCATTTGCTTGCAGACTTGACAGAGATTCAATAGGTCCAGGGTCTTTTGTTCCAGGCACCCACAAAATTAATTTTGGGGTAGAAGAAGAAGAGTTTGGATTTGATATCCCGCTTTATCACTACCCGAAGGAGTCTCAAAGCAGCTAACATTCTCCTTTCCCTTCCTCCCCCACAACAAACACTCTGTGAGGTGAGTGGGGCTGAGAGACTTCAAAGAAGTGTGATTAGCCCAAGGTCACCCAGCAGCTGCATGTGGAGGAGCGGAGACGCGAACCCAGTTCCCCAGATTACGAGTCTATCGCTCCTAACCACTACACCATACTAGGGAGAACGAAAAGGAATTATCTTTCCAGGTGTAATAATTTCTACTTATTATAAGCTTGACTTAAGAAAGTCACAACAAAGTTCTCCATCTGCCCTCTGTCTTGGCATCTGTTTTAAGTCTGGAGACATCCAGTTTCATACTTGAAAATCACTGCCACCCACAAAGGATTGGGGTTAGAGAGTGCTGAAATAATGGGGACCCCTGATTACAAATTGGACCTGTCAGTCACAAAGGAGCTCCCCTTTTCTGCCCCTGACTTGGGCATTTCCCTTGAACTAGAAATATAAGTTTTTGTTTTACTAAGCTGCTCTCATGCCCAGGCATTTTCCTTACATGGTCAGTTTAGAGACATACCGTATTGGCCCGAATATAAGCCACACCCGAATATAAGCTGCACCTCTAAAATTCAAGGGAGGGGGGAGAGACAATACCCGAATATAAGCCGCTCCCTTAAATTCCACAGGCACTCACACCCATAAATGGCAAATGTAGAAGAAAATCCCACAGGTACTAGAGAGGACCCGCAAGTGGGTTAGAATTAATTGCACAACAGTCTCAAGCTCGCAAATCGGCAAGAAAACATTTTTTGGTTCCGTTTTACCTTATGCCAATTTTTGTAAAGTCGCGAATTTAAGCCACAGTTTAACTTTACACGGTCGGAATTTGGGGAAAAAATGGTGCGGCTTATATTCGGACCAGTACAGTAGTTCTGCTTTCGGCAGATGCTTGTCCACAACATTTAATGCCTGGATAGCCCAAGTGCTGTGAAATGCTTTGAGGGTTCCCTGGTTTGGCTCACGCAGCCTTGTATGCATCCCACGTGAACTTGGACAAAATCCCTCTGGGGCATCTTGTTCCAGCTCAGGATTTTGGAGTCCTCTGAATCTAATACACACCACTATTTCATACTGCCTGTGTTAGCCAGTTTAGGTTTTTCTTTTGAAGCAGAAAAGTGGGGTGTAAACAGGAAGCCTAAGTTACCTAACAGTGTTGCTGTCTGTTCCCCTCTAACAAATGACTGCTGGATTTTGGTGAGCCGTTGACCCAGTTTGCTATGTGCTCCAACGATTACTCTGTCTGCCCCATCCAATGAGTTTTTTTGCATTGCAAGAGCACCCTAGTCCAAGATCCAGAGTGAATATAATAAATAATACAGTGGTACCTTGGTTTAAGAACAGCTTAGTTTATGAACAACTTGGATTAAGAACGCTGCAAACCCAGAAGTAGGTGTTTTGGGTTGTGAACTTTGCCTTGGAAGCAGAACATGTTCTGCTTCCTGTTGAGTGTGTTCCATTTGTAAATTGAGTCCCCTGCTGCTATGGGAAAGCACGCCTTGGTTTAAGAATGCTTTGGTTTAAGAACGGAATTCCGGAACGGATTAAGTTTGTAAACCAAGGTACCAATGTATTTGAAATACCCAGTGTGTAGCTCATTTACATTACAGATGTATCCTAGGTTGGAATATTCTATATATCTTCCCTTACCTGGTCCAGTAGATGGAGGCAGCAAGTGCCCTCTTCTGCCATCCAGCATAGTCCCATTTCTGCTTCCCAATATTTTCATATGGGAGATGGAGCACTGAATGCACACATACAGCTCAGCGCACATTGGTGAAAAATTGCGTTAAAGAAGTGAACTGCACATCTAGGTGGAAAGTGAACATTCTGTTTCCACCTAGTGGAGGCAGCGATGGCATGATGGACAACGCAGAGTAACTGCACACATTTACAGCCCTCCAAATGTTGGGCCAGATTGGAAAAGACATGGTCTATTTTTCTCTGCTAAAATGCAGATATAATATTGCTTGTCATTTTTCCATCCGCCACGGTGGGTAGAAATCTGAGGCTGGGCCGCCCAAAACAATGCTGCTACTAGGATTGAAACAGATTGGATGAAAACAATTCTGACCTGGTTCTTCGATTTCAAATTTGCTTATAAAATTCAGGTTTCAAGGTGTGAGTTTTAAAACGTATGTTTTGATTTTCAGTTGGTTTGAATGTTGAAGGTATGTAGGTGTGTGTGTGTTAGAGAGAGAGAGAGAGAGAGAGAGAGAGAGAGAGAGAGAGAGGTAGTTAAAAACTCCTTTCCTTTTCATTCAAATATTTTTATTCATGAATATTTAACTTTATGCAACCTAAACCTTCCATGTTCAGAAGTTGCAAGTTGACTGTGGCTCCACAGTGATTAAAGAAAAGCACATTGTATGTGCTCAGATGCACTCTCAGCCCAGGCATTGGTCAGTGAGAGGATGGACAATTACTTGGGAGCCTTACATAAGCTGTCGGGAGCTTTAAGGACACAATAAGAACCCTGAAAATTCCTCATATGCGTTGAACCAATCCCTCAATGATACAAAAGAGAAGTGAACTGTTGTCTTTGTCATGTTCCACTTTCAAAGATTCCATAATGGTGTCGGTTTAGAGTTGAGTTGATAGCGTAGTTATATTGTGCATATTATATATAGGGTTGGCTAGCTTGGTAATCTAACAATTATGTCTAAGCTGAGCATTTATCATTGAAGCACATACAAATGATGCTGGTACACACACACACACACACATCTAAAAGTACACAGGGTGGTCAAGCCCAAACCTAGGCAGGCAGGAATCTCATACCCTCCAACATTTCTCCAATGAAAATAGAAATGTCCTATTCAATAACTCAAGATACATAAAAACATAATAAAACATTAAACATTTTTTAAACAACTTCCCTGGACAGGGCTGCCTTCAGATGTCTTCTAAAGGTTGTATAGTTACTTATCTCCAAGGCTTGGTGGTCATATACTGGGGTCAGGAACCTTTTTCAGCCATGGGCTGGTCCACCATCCCTTAGACCATGTGGTGGGCCAGACTATATTGGGGGGGGGATGAACAAATTCCTATGCCCCACAAATAACCCAGAGATGCATTTAAAATAAAAGGACACATTCTACTCATGTAAAAACGTGCTGATTCCCGGACTGTCCGCGGGCTGGATTGAGAAGGCGATTGGGCCGCATCCAGCCCCTGGGCCTTAGGTTGCCTACCCCTGTCATATACTCTCCAACATTTCTCCAGTGAAAATAGGGACGTCTCAAGGAAAACTGGGACATTTGGATCAAATCAGGAACCGGGATGGCTTCTGTAAATCTGGGACCGTCCCTGGAAAGTAGGGACACATGGAGGGTCTGGAATCTTTCATTGCCCTTAATGCGGCCACCTTTCCCCTTGCCAATGTATAATAAGAGCAACCAACATTTTTTGAGATGTTTCAGGAGGTCTGGGAAATGACCCAAGATCGGCTCCCTCTCCACCCAGATGCCCTCGCAGAAAATGGTACTACAGCAGTATGGCTGATGCTTTGTGTAGTGACAGTCTAGGCTTAAGCTGCATTGGCAAGTTCTGTATCTCTATATCCTCAGTACGGCACATACACCATTAAAAGTGCTTTTCATCCCAGGCGCCATCTTCATCAAGATATTCAGCGCTCAGCACTAGACTAAGAGGCTAAGCAGGCCTACTCTTACCTTCGCTCTCGTACCAGCACCTTATTTTCACGTGTAAGGCTACTTGACTGTGCCCTGGCAGGCTTTTGTTCCCAGTTTGTACTGGCTCCATCTTCAAATAATCCATTATGGTAGGAGGACATTCTGCGCTATCCTTCACAACTTGGACTGGCTCCACTGATGTACTCCATCTGGTTTATTTTGCTGGCATTAGGCAGTTCACAGCTGTGGGGCTCTTTATAATAAGGGCAAAAATACTCACATATTTTGTCTCTGATCTCATTATGTCTTTGTTTTCTTTCTAGGGGTGTGTGGCGGTGGGGACTGCATATCAACGCTTCCCAGTTTCATATTTATTCGCTAGAAGAAGGAAAGCTGCATTTTGATGCGACATCTGAGGACTTTTTAAAATGCAAAAATGCATGCATGGTGAGTAAAATTACCATGAGAGTTGTAGAGTTGGAAGGGACCCCAGGGGTCATCTAGTCCAACCCATGGCAGTGCAGGAATCTCAGCTAAAGCATCCATGACAGAGGGCCATCCAAACTATCAATGAATGTATTGGTGAATTTTCCCAAGTATAGATCCCATAGAGCTTCAGTATGCTGGCAATGTGCACACACTCAGAAGATGATCTCCGAACCATCCTAATATCTTTGCAGAAGCTTACGAAAAGCTTGGCCTATCACTCAACATCCAAAAAACTAAAGTGCTGCACCAACAAGCACAAAGCAACCCCTCCGCAGCACCAAAAATCCAGCTCAATGGTGTAATGTTGGAAAATGTTGATCACTTCTCCTACCTGAGTAGTTATCTTTCCACAAGGGCCGATATTGATGCCGAAATCCAGCATCGCCTGAGCTCTGCGAGTGCAGCTTTCTCCCAATTGAAGTGCAGAGTGTTTGAGGACCAGGACATTCGTAGGGAAACCAAAATGCTTGTTTACAAAGCTATTGTACTACCAACCTCAATGTATGCTTGTGAAACATGGACCACTTATAAACGCCATCTCCAACTCCTCGAAAGATTCCATCAACGGTGTCTCCAAAAAATGTTACATATCACTTGGGAAGCAAGGCGAACCAGTGTACTGGAAGAAGTAAAGATCACCAGTGTTGAAGCAATGATTCTTCAACATCAACTTCGTTGGACTGGTCATGTCGTTCAGATGCCTGAGTGTCATCTTCCAAAGCAACTACTCTATTCCGAACTTAAAAATTGAAAGTGTAATGCTGGTGATCAACAAAAGAGGTTTCAAGACTGTCTCAAGGCAAATCTTTAAAAATGTAGTATAAACACTGACAATAGGGAAACACTGGCCTGCGAGTGCTCCAACTGGAGAACAGCCTTTACCAAAGGTGTCATGGACTTTGAAGACGCTCAAACTCAGGATGAAAGGGGGGAAGGTGCTAAAAAGAAGGCACGTTTGGCAAACCCTCACCGTGATCAACTTCCACCCAGAAACCTATGTCCCCACTGTGGAAGGACGTGGGAATCCAGAATTGGCCTCCACAGTCACTTATGGGCTCACTGTTAAGACTGTGTTCATGGAAGACATTCTTACTCAGCTATGAGTGATCGCCAAAGAAGAAGAAGAAAAAGACAGGTAACTATGTGCATTATGCACAAAACCAGCAGGCTCTATTTTCAAATCAGCACTTCGAATGACCTTTGGAATCTGCATTTTGAGATGAAAACCTGCAATGTTACTATATTACTTTGTTATCACCTCGTAGTTGCAGAAGGGCTCCTCTGTCCACCAAGATGCTTTGCATCGGCACCTAGTCAGACCTACGGAAGCCATGCAAAAGGTCCGTGTGCCTTTGCCATTTTAAATTAGTCTCCCGCATTTACAAATATACTTTGAGGCAGAGCCTGAGCAAAGCCATGGTTAATGTAACTAATCAAAGCTCTCCCTCTCCCTCGTTGCCACAATTAGCCATCCCTCCTCTCCATGCCCAAGTGGGTTTCTTCATCAAATTATTAAAGCCTGACAGCTCTGCTGGTCAACAGCATTAACACCGTGCATCTACTGTTCAGCGTGAGTTACAGGTGTTGCTGAGCTGAAATTTCTCAAAGACTTTTTTCCCCCCTGAGAAAATTTCTGGGGGTGAAAAGGGGGGAGGGTACCATGCTGAAGAATTTTCTCAGAATACTATTCACCATTTTTTGCAGGGGTGGAAGGATGGGGGCAGCTACTTACACACACACAACATACACAACAGAGAGAGAGAGAGAGAGAGAGAGAGAGAGAGAGAGAGAGAGAGAGAGAGAAAAGAAGAAGAAGAAGAAGAAGAAGAAGAAGAAGAAGAAGAAGAAGAAGAAGAGGAGGAGGAGGAGGAGGAGGAGAAGGAGGAGGAGGAGGAGGAGGAGTTTGGATTTGATATCCCACCTTTCACTCCCCTTCAGGAGTCTCAAAGCGGCTAACATTCTCCTTTCCCTTCCTCTCCCACAACAAACACTCTGTGAGGTGAGTGGGGCTGAGAGACTTCAAAGAAGTGTGACTAGCCCAAGGTCACCCAGCAGCTGCATGTGGAGGAGCGGAGATGCGAACCCGGTTCCCCAGATTACGAGACTACCGCTCTTAACCACTACACCACACTGGCACACACACACAGAGAGAGAGAGAGAGAGAGAGAGAGAGAGAGAGAGAGAGAGAGAGAGAGAGACTGCTGGAAATGACATTAGCTCATTGCAAAGAAGAGTATTTGGCCTGATCCAATTGCACTTTTCTTATATTCAGTTTCTCTATCCATGTACTGTATGGGGTAGATAATTTTGATGGGTCATTTGCACACAGCTCCAGCTCAAGGCACCTGAGAAGGGAGCTGGGTATTTAAAAAAGAATGCACAAGAAGACAGTTATGGACTCAAGCTTCTGAAGAAGAGGAAGAAATACTTGTATGATCAAAACATTGACAACAACAAAACATTGACAACAACAACAACGGTTTTATTATTTATACCCTGCCCATCTGACTGGTTGGCTTCCAACATATATAAAAACATAATACAACATTAAACATTTTAAAAAACTTCCCTAGACAGGGCTGCCTTCAGATGTCTTCTAAAGGTTGTATAGTGACTTATCTCCTTGGCTCAGGGGTCACATAACTCCATACCCTCCAACATTTCTCTGATGAAAATAGGGACGTCCTAAGGAAAAGTGGGACATTTTTGGGATCATCTCAGAAACCAGGATGGCTTCTGGAAAACAGGGACACTTGGAGGGTGTGTTAATATTTGTTTGTTTGTTTTGTATCCTGCCATTCATCTGAAGATCACAGGGTGGTTCACAACATAAAAATACAAAATGAGAACACAAAATACATAATAAAAAACAAAGACAGAACCAATTACCCCCCTCTCCCACAAATACATTTAAAAGAGCATCAGATGTTAATCAGCCAAAGGCCTGCTTGTAGAGAAATGCTTTTGCCTGTCTCCTAAAGATATTTAATGAAGGAGCCAGGCAAGGCTTCCTGGGGAGAGCATTCTACAATCGGGGAGCCACTGCAGAAAAGGCCTGCTCTCGTGTTGCTACCATCCAGACCTCTTAAGGAGGAGGCACGTGAAGAAGGGCCTTAGAAGATGAGGTTCAAATGGGGAGAGGGGACCCTTGAGATACTGCAGGCCTGAGCCATCTCTTGCTGTAAAGGTCTAAACCAGCAACTGACATTCGGTGGAATACTGCCACTGTCTGTGGAAGTTTAGCTTAGCTATCATAGCTTACAAATGTGGAGCCTGGATAAAAATGATCAGAGGCAT
The DNA here is from genome assembly GCF_027172205.1 of Podarcis raffonei. Classification (NCBI taxonomy): domain Eukaryota; kingdom Metazoa; phylum Chordata; class Lepidosauria; order Squamata; family Lacertidae; genus Podarcis; species Podarcis raffonei. The sequence goes on from NC_070606.1 coordinate 15,080,783, forward strand.
TGTCCTCCATTTTTTAACAGGAGAATTCAGACTCGCCCCCAAATGAAGTTGATTGGCAGTTACAGGGCTGATATAAGGAGATACAGTCATACCTTGGTTTTCGAAAAAGCTTTGTTCTCGAACGTTTTAGCTCCCGAACGCCGCAAACCTGGAAATGACTGTTCCGGTTTGCGAACTATTTTTGGAAGCCAAACATCTGACGGGTCTTCTGGTTGGCTGCAGGAGCTTTCTGCAGCCAATCAAAAGCCGTGCTTTGGTTTCTGAGGGTTTGGGAAGTCAAATGGGCTTCCGGAACGAATTCTGTTCGACTTCCAAGGTACGGCTGCACATCTTTATAAATGCTAAAAGGAGTCCCTACTAGTTATTAAGGAAGCTGCGTAAACATACAAGAGTGATGCAGACATGATGTGACCCAACGGTGACCCAACATTGTCCACTCATCGTATCTGGAAGTCATTGTTTGAGGGAGAAGGAGAAGGAGGTCATGAATTTCCCAAAGAGCATGAATCTCTGAGAAGCTGTCTGGATATGGGGATTAATTCCGGCAAAAGGACTTGTGCTACTTTACCTGGATTCACCCATCTCTATAATTGACTGTCAGCAATGCTAGTGGTAGCTATGCTGAGCCAGCAAGATTGACAGGGGAGACTCTTTCTGTCTGCCTGCCTGCCTGGGTCACTAGCTGAGATAAAACTAGATTCAATAAAAATGTGATTATTGTTTAGCACAGAAATCGCTTCTGTTTGATGGCTTATTGTTTATCATCAATCTTGGTTGTGGAGGTATAAAGCAAGACCAGTTGTGGAGGATTCCAGAGACAATGTCTCTTGTTGCAGGGCCGATTCTAAAATAGCGCAGACAGAGACGACGAGGCAGGACTCATGGATTCGCGGTGGGAAACAGACAAGGCTGGGAGATTTAGGGCAGGAAGAACATGGAGAACGGTGGAGAATGAAGACATCTTTCCTGTTCACTATCGGAAATCCCACCCAAGCCTTTACTAGTTATTGATTAACCTTTCCGAGGTGCTGTCTTCAATGGGGGGGAGACTAGAATTTGTTTTCGTTTAAAAATGAAAACTCTTTACAGTCGTACCTTGGATCTCGAACGCCTTGCGAGTCGAACTTTTTGGCTTCCGGACACCGCAAACCCGGAAGTGAGTGTTCCGCTTTGCGAACGTTCTTTGGAACCCGAACGTCCAACGACATTTCCGTGGCTTCCAATTGGCTGCAGGAGCTTCTTGCAGCCAATCGGAAGCCGCGTCTTGGTTTCCAAACGTTTTGGAAGTCGAACGGACTTCCGGAACGGATTCTGTTCAACTTCCGAGGTACGACTGTATATTAAACGTTAATCTATAGAAGCAGGACATATATTTGTAGATGAGCAAAGGAACGTAAAACACAATACCTGCTGATAACTGACAGCAATAAATGCCACCAAACAACTGGGCGTTTTAGAGAGCAGTGTCCTTTCTTTGCAGCAGGTGAACGTTCCCTTGTTCTTTAATGTAGGGTGACATCCAGGGGTGGCAACCTGAATAAAATATTGGGGGGGCAGGTAAGCCCTGCTCCACATAATCGATGACACACTATTTTAATGGCAGTGCACTTTGGGGGGTCCTGGACCCCACAAATATTTTACTGGGGGCTGAAGGGCATAGCTGTCAACTGCCCCTTATTTAGTGGGAAAGTCCCTTATCCCAGCGCTGTGTCCCTTATTAATGATGTCCCTTAAATTTCCCGGGTTTCAAAGGAAGCAGCTCCTCTCCCTCCCTCCCTGCCAGCCAGGGAGGAGGGAGGCTCCAACTGTGTTGCTTGGCTGCGCTGCTCACCCAATAAGGAGTCTAAGAACGACTGGGGGGTGGAGCTTTCATGCCTTGTGCCGATCAAATCGGCCCCGTCGCCTGGGGACTCGCCTTTGCTCAGCGCTTCCCAGCAGAGAGGTGACGTGGTTTTCCTTGCTGCATCCCCTTTGCCAGGTTGCTGCGCTGTGGGAACCACCACTTGAGGCTCCGTTTGGCTGCTGGCTGGGTTTTCTGCCTTTGGCTCGGAGGGGCTCAGAAGTTGAACATACCTGTGTCCGGAAAATCCCTTATTTTGGCTGCTGATCCCTTATTTTTGAGGCTGCTGGTCCTTTATTTTCAAATCTGTAAGTTGACAGCTATGGTGAAGGGATCTTGACCCCTAGGAGTTGGCTCTTTTGGTGACATCACAGTTCCACTTTTGGGGGGGGGGCTTAACAACCACCTCACTTGGTTATCTTTCGGTCATGGGCCAATTTAAAAGTTTCGCAAAGGTCCACAACACTGAGAATTACAATTAGGCAAGAAGTTACAATTTTGCTCCTCCCACCGGTCTCTGTGTCTTATCCTACAGCATCAGTGCTATTTTCTAAGCATGCCAGAGTATGCTTGAATGTGCAGAGAGGTGAATGCGGTCATTTGTGTGTGTGTGTGTGTGTGTGCATATATCTATATGTATATATAGATACGCTTGTGTTTATGTGTATAAGGCAAACTGAGTATTTACAAGCTGTTTCTGTAGTTACAATATACATCACTATTATGAATTGCTTCATTAACCTGTCAATCCAATGGCTCTCTGCTCTTGTTTCTCCTCTGTCTCATTTGCATTACTCGAAGGGGGCCAGAGAAGGAGGGAGAGGCCTAGGTGGGCTCAGAAAGGGCCGGTTAACGCCACATTTATGCACCTTTCCGCTGCAGAACCAAGCCATGTCACTACCACCCAGTTCCGCAGCAGGATTCAGCCTCTCCTCAGGGCTTTATTGGCGAGCAGAGATGCTCCATGAAGTCATTTATCATGAAGCCACTGGTCAGTGGGACTCAGGGCCTGGGTACAGGCTCCTTAGATTGCCAGAACGCTGCTCAGGAGGAGAGACTTGCCTGCAGTGCATTTGCTGTTTGGAAGAGCTGCTGATGGGCCGGGCCCCAATAACACCCCCCTCCAAAAGTGCTGATTTTGCTGAAAGAGGCTGACAGTGATGGATCTCTTCTCGTCTTGCCTTTCCGTCATGCTGCAAAAAACGGGAGAAGAGGAAAAGAGAGGAAAGGAAGAGAAACAAAGGTGGCGATTAACTCTTTTGTCATGGGCTCCGCAGTTTTACAAGGCAAGATGAAGCTGCTGTCCAGGCCGGGCCAAGTTCAGCACAGTCCGTCACATCCTCAGATTCCTGAATGATTTACTTAACGGGCCACTAATACCCCCCTCCCAAAAAAACAAAACACCCGGTGTGAACAATTCTCTTCCTATCACGAGCAGGGACAGTGCATGGGAGGTGAGGAGGGGGGGAGGAGAGAAAGAGAATGTAATTCCCCATCTCCTCGAGTCATTAAACTGCATCATGTTCATGCACACAGATACCCCTGGCACTGGAATGCAGGCAGGAACAGGGAGGGAAATCTGTTTTGAAGATTAGATGCGCAGGGGAACCAGCACACGCACATAACCCACTTTGCACAGAGGTCAACAGCTACTGCAGTCTAGTGATGATTGCCTTCTGTAGCAGAGGCAAGAAACAGGCAATAGCTTCTGAGCAACATTTGCCAGCCTGGTGCCCCCCCCCCAGATGTTTTGGAAGACAAACACCCACATCCAACCCTAGGCAGCATGCATTGAATTATTATTATTATTATTATTATTATTATTATTATTATTATTATTTATTTGTATACAGTCCTATACCTGCAGGTCTCAGGGGAGTCCACAAGATAAAAACACAAAATACATAATAAAAACAAGAACAAGAACAACCCATTAATCGCCACTCCCCAACACATTTTAAAAGGGTAAAGGTAAAGGGACCCCTGACCATTAGGTCCAGTCGTGGCCGACTCTGGGGTTGCGGCGCTCATCTCACTTTATTGGCCGAGGGAGCCGGTGTACAGCTTCCGGGTCATGTGGCCAGCATGACTGAGCCGCTTCTGGCGAACCAGAGCAGTGCACAGAAACACCGTTTACCTTCCCGCCAGAGTGGTACCTATTTATCTACTTGCACTTTGACGTGCTTTTGAATTGCTAGGTTGGCAGGAGCAGGGACCGAGCAACGGGAGCTCACCCCGTCGCGGAGATTTGAACCGCCGACCTTCTGATCAGCAAGTCCTAGGCTCTGTGATTTAACCCACAGCGCCACCCGCTTCCCCTTTTAAAAGAGTATTGGATGTCAAATCAGCCAAGGGCCTGGTTAAAGAGGAATGTTTTTGCCTGGTGCCTAAAGGTGCATTATGAAGCTGCCAGGCGAACTTCCCTGGGGAGAGCATCCTACAAATGGGGAGCCACTGCAAAAAAGGCCCATTCTCATGTTGCCACCCTCCGGACCTCTCATGGAGAAGGCACACAAATGAGGGCCTGCTTTTTGTGTAGAGAACTGTCTTGCAAAATTTGACCTGGCAATATATCGCCAATCATATGTGTGTGTGTGTGTGTGTGTGGTATGCAAAAATCACAAGGTGGGGGAAACCGTGAAGCCAGCCAATGCCTCTACAGTGGTACCTCGGGTTACATACGCTTCAGGTTACAGACTCCGCCAACCCAGAAATATTACCTCAGGTTAAGAACTTTGCTTCAGGATGAGAACAGAAATCGTGCTCCGGCGGTGCGGCAGCAGCAGGAGGCCCCATTAGCTAAAGTGGTGCTTCAGGTTAAGAACAGTTTCAGGTTGAGAACGGACCTCCAGAACGAATTAAGTTCTTAACTCCATCCTTATTTCAGACATTGTGATATATTGGCATAGGAGCCAACTCCCAGGAGCTGAGGTCCCTTCGGGGGCCCCATAGAATATTTGAGGGGCCCCACCCCCAGTTGATGGACACTGTCATTCAAATGGTGTGTGTGCATGGCATCATGTAATTGATTATGCCATTATCTGGGTGCCCCAATTTTTTTTTCAAGTTCGCACCCCTGTATATTTGTATATCGCAGTGTTTAGCTGGTTGGTATATCACAAACAGCCTTTACCAAAGGTGTCATGGGCTTTGAAGACACTCGAACTCAGGACGAAAAGGAGAAATGTGCTAAGAGGAAGGCACGCTTGGCAAACCCTTGCCGTGATCAACTTATGTCCCCACTGTGGAAGGACGTGTGGATCCACAATTGGCCTCCACAGTCACTTACGGATTCACTTTTAAAACTGTGTTTATGGAAGACAATCTTACTCGGCTACGAGTGATCGCCAAAGAAGAAAGAAGGAGATATCACGATGTTGAAAACCAGATATCGCCCAGCCCTGGATGTGATATGTGGGGCTGGGAGAACACCGGGAGCCAGACCTGTGCAGAGGTGGGGCAGCCGGGTACATTTGCCCTGGGCCTTGGAGGGCTCAGCTGGTCAGGGAGCTCTGCCATGCCCAAAAGGCCCTGTGCCCCTCAGCTGACTGGAGACTCCTGCCCTGGGCCTCAGACAAGATCTGCATGGAGCTGCTTAGAGCTGTCCTGGCTATTCCCACCCTCCCTTTGCCATCCAAATGGCCAGTCTCCAGTCTTCCCTCTCTAGCACCCATCCTCTCCTTTCTTCTCTCCCCCCCCCCCGCACCACAACAGCCCATCTCCCCTGATGACTCCCGCTAGCAGTGCAAGGGCCCATTTATTCTGAGATATGAAACGCGTGTTGTTTCTTTATTGTGCTTTAATGAAACACTGTTTATTCTAGGCTTTTAATTCTTTCCATCTATTATGTTTAGACAACTCATTAACAATCATTTGTTATCATTAGACTTCAATTTTAAGCTCCTTTTCCCAGGGAGGCAACTCACTGCTTTTAAACATATTTGCATCATAAACCATTCCAAAGTCCCTTGGCACCATTTGGAATACTGCCCCCTCCTCTTCTTTCCAGAGCAGAGGGATTCTGAAAAACAGCTCTCCCCACCCCATCTTGACTCTGCAAAGCAGCCTTAAGTTGCTACCACAGTCTAGGTAGCTCCAGACCTTTCCTCTTGGCATTTCTGTTAAACATTGGAGAAGAGAAGATGGACTAAGCCATGGGTAGGCAAACTAAGGCCCGGGGGCCGGATCTGGCCCAATCACCTTCTCAATCCGGCCCACAGACAGCCCAGGAATCAGCATGTTTTTACATGAGTAGAATGTGTTCTTTTATTTAAAATGCATCTCTGGGTTATTTGTGTGGCATAGGAATTGGTTCTTTTTTTAAAAAAATGTAGTCCGGCCCCCCCACAAGGTCTGAGGGACAGTGGACCATTCCTTGCTGAAAAAGTTTGCTGACTCCTGGCTCTTCATCCTTGGAAGTGCCTCTGCTGACCCATTTGTTCATTGCAAATGTCCTTCTGCACAGAAATAATCGGGCAGAGCATTTTCCCAAAGCCCTGGATCCTGCACTGTTCTCCTAAGTGTTCCCCATTCAGGGGATAAGGTAAAGGTAAAGGGACCCCTGACCATTAGGTCCAGTCGTGCCCGACTCTGGGGTTGTGGCACTCATCTCGCTTTATTGGCCGAGGGAGCCAGCGTGCAGCTTCCGGATCATGTGGCCAGCATGACTAAGCCGCTTCTGGCGAACCAGAGCAGCGCACAGAAACGCTGTTTACCTTCCCACCGCAGCGGTACCTATTTATCTACTCACACTTTGATGTGCTTTAGAACTGCTAGGTTGGCAGGAGCAGGGACCGAGCACTGGTAGCTCACCCCATTGCACGGATTCAAACCGCCAACCTTCTGATCGGCAAGTCCTAGGCTCTGTGGTTTAACACACAGCGCCACCCGCGTCCCTAAGTGTTCCCCGTTCAGGGAATAGGGACGTATAAAGTGTGGAGAGCTAGGCACCTTTGCAAAGGACAATGCAGCCTGCAGACAAAACAGGACTAATAATAATAATCATATTATTATTATTATTATTATTATTATTATTAATAATAATAATATGCAACCCATCTGCACTCCAGGCAGCTCCCAACAAAGCAAGACATCAGACCAGGGGTCAGCAACCAAAGGCCTATGGGACACAAGCACCCCGTGGGGGTCGTTTAACTGACCCATGGACCCCTGATGCCCGCTCGGTTGGCTCCCATGCGCAGCGCTAAACTGACGCGGAGCAGAGCGGGGACCACCTACCAAGATGCTGGCCTGCTTCCCATTGGCTGCAGGAAGCTCCTGCAGCCAATAGGAAGCTGTGCACGCCTCCTCTGCACCAGAAGGAGCGCCGGAAATAGCGTTTGCGCATGCTTCATGCGTGCGTGAACACACACACACTGGCCCATCGCGGCGTCTGCGGGACCGTGAACCGGCCTAAGTCAAAAAAACTTTGCCGACCCCTGCATCAAACATTAAAAACTCCCCTATACACGGCTGCCTTCAGATGTCTTCTAAAAGTCAGATAGTTTTTTATTTGTTTGACATCTGATGGGAGGGCGTTCCATAGGGTGGGTGCCACTACCGAGAAGGCCCTCTGCCTGGTTCCCTGTAACCTCACTTTTCTCAGTGAGGGAACCGCCAGAAGGCCCTCAGAGCTGGATATCAGCGTAGTTATTCTATGTTTCTGTCCCATGAATAGCATCAGATGAAAGAGTTTTGGCCATTTAAAAACCTGGTTCAGCAATGCTAATGGCAATATGGATTTTACCTTGACAGCAGTGGCACTGCAGGCTGATTCACAGAATGTTTAATCAGGGGTATCCAATATCAGATATTTTGGACACCTGACTCCCAGCAGCCTCAGCTTGCATGGCCAATGGACAGGGATGTTGGGAATTGTAGGTCAAAACATCAGGATGGCTCTGTGGTGGCTTAAGTGATGAGCACCCTGGACCAGCTCATGCACTCACCCAGTCGTCAATCTCCTGCATGGGATGTGGAAGCAAGGTCCTACATGCCAGTTGCAACAACAACAGCAATTTTATTATGTGTACCCTGCCCATCTGACTGGGTTGCCACAGCCACTCTGGGCAGCTATAAAAACATAATAAAGCATTACAGATGCCTTCTAAAAGTCAGACAGTTGATTATTTCCTTGACATCTGATGGGAGGGCATTCCACAGGGTGGGTGCCACTACTGAGAAGGCCCTCTGCCTGGTTCCCTGTAGCTTCAGGTCTCGCAGTGAGGGAACTGCCAGAAGGCCCTTGGTGCTGGACCTCAGTGTCCGGGATGGATGATGAAAGTGGAGATGCTCCTTCAGGTATACTGGGCCGAGGCTGTTTAGGGCTTTAAAGGTCAGCACCAACACTTTGAATTGAACTGCATTGCACATAACGTAATACATGGCATGACAGCCTAGGCCTGAGCCACATGATTCCTGCCCCTCATGAAAGGCCCTTAGCTGTCAACTTGCCTGCTATCCAGAGTGCAGCCCTGATTCTGTGTCGCTTGGCAAAGTGGCTGTATGAGTCCTCTGTTCAACCGGACTATGACCAAGGAAATCACTCAGTCATGAATCATGGTGGCCTTGAACCATAGGGGCCAACTCCAGGGGACCATGGGTGCTTGGGCACCCACAATAATATAATAATATAATTGTGCAGGCCGGGCACCCACAAAGTCAATGAGAAAAGCCAGCAGACGGCAACGGTGCTGCCTCTGAGAGAGAGGTTCAGCTCTGCCCTCCGCAGCCAGCCAGCCACTGAGGCACCCTTTTCCAGGGTGTCAGGATTTTGGGGAATCAGATCCCTTCCCTGGTGGCAGTAAATAAGCGGATCAAACGAAAGGAGTGTTCTTACCAGTTAGTTTCTTTAATAATCACAGTGAGAAACAAAGAAATGTCTCTCTAGAAATGGGGTTGCTCCCAGTAAAGGTTCACCACCTCCTCACCCCATTAATCTACATTACTGCTACATCAGACATAGCTGTCAACCGTCCCTTATTTGGCGGGAAACTCCCTTATCCCAGCGCAGTGTCCCGCTGCTGTCCCTTATTGATGATGTCCCTTAAATTTCCCGGGTTTCAAAGGAAGCAGCTCCTCTCCCTCCCTGCCTGCCAGCCAGGGAGGGTGGAGCTTGCATGCCTTGTGCTGATCAAATTGGCTGCATTGCCTGGGGACTTGCCTTTGCTCAGCGCTTCGCTGCGAAGGGGTGACGGTGGTTTTCCTTGCTGCATCCCCTTTGCCGGGTTGCTGCACTGTGGGAACCACCACTTGAGGCTTCGTTTGGCTGCTGGCTGGGCTTTCTGCCTTTGGCTCAGAGGGGCTCAGAAGTTGAACATACCTGTGTCCGGAAAATCCCTTATTTTGGCTGCTGATAGCTTATTTTCAAGGCTGCTGGTTCCTTATTTTCAAATCTGTAAATTGACAACTATGACATTGGATAATCTGAGCTTGTTGCTTCTGCACTCTCTGTTCTATCACTCTCAAAGCCCGTCTAGTCTTAGGCGAAGGTGGGTCAGGAATGCTGGCCAAGGAAACTGAATCTGCCAGCTGTCTCTCTCTCTCCTAGTGTTTCCTCTTCTCGCTGTTCCTCAGCCAGCATTTCCCAGCTTTCCCCCTCTGGACTATGCCCTTCTGCAAACCACTGTTCTAAATCAACACTGTCCTCCTACTATTGGGAAGGCTGAGGAGAAGGGGGAGTGGCTCCCATCATTCCTCCTCAGTCCAACCCCTGACTCAGGGGGGCTCAGACACGAGCTGCAGAGAGGAGGAAGAAGAGCTACCATCAGTCACCACACAACGTCACACGCACACCTGCACATAGTGACAGCAGCAGGCAACCACAATCCTGACAGTGAAACAGCACTCCTGCCTTGAACCAATGGCTCTCTCTTGGCCTAATCTATCCCATGACAGATAAAATGGAAGAGGCCATGGAGAAGTAACAGGAAGCTCCCTGGCCACTGGCACTGTGGTTTAGGAAAAGTGCCAGCTCATCTTCGTCCCTGAGCTCAATGGCAGCAGCACTGGAGGGGGGAATAGGGACATTCCAGTGTGGTGTAGTGGTTAAGAGCGGTAGATTCGTAATCTGGTGAACCAGGTTCGCTTCCCCGCTCCTCCACATGCAGCTGCTGGGTGACCTTGGGCTAGTCACACTTCTCTGAAGTCTCTCAGCCCCACTCACCTCACAGAGTGTTTGTTGTGGGGGAGGAAGGGAGAGGAGAATGTTAGCCACTTTGAGACTCCTTCGGGTAGTGATAAAGCGGAATATCAAATCCAAACTCTTCAAATCAGAAGCCGGGATGGCTTTCATTAATTCTGGGACAGCCCCTGGAAAATCGGGACACTTTGGAGGGTCCGCAAAAGCCCATCATGTGAGAATTAGCAGGAATGCCACCGCTCATATTGATTTACAGTTTCTCTTTCTTATGAAGAGGTTATAACCATAATGAAAGATTTTTGAATATTTTCGATTTACATTATTTAGATTTGCTGTCAAGCCTCCTTTAGCCCATCTCACCATTAAAAAAAATGATTATCAAAGTTTGTTTCCAAATGCAAAATAATAATAATAGTAAGACTTTATGGCTTATTTGGAGGCTAAGAGAAAAAAGCAAATTATCAGGGAGGAAGAAAGTGAGAGCGAAAGAAATAATGGGGGGAAGAAACCAAGGGGGAAGATGATTTTCTATCAACAAAACAGCAGGGACAAATTTGAGTTCATCTCATTGGAAATGTCTCCCTCATATGTGAATAGTGCCTGAAGCCAGAGCTAATCTCCGAGATTAAAGCCTTTTAACAACAATTAACCCTCTCTCTGCAGCAACACACTGGACAACCTGCTGGAGACAGGGCCTAAACGGAAGCTACAAATGCCATCTTAGGTTTGTAATACTCTGGGATTTGCACAAGCATCACAGCCAGCAGTTCACTAGTGTACAGGTACATTTGCTTGAAGCCTGTACTGATTACCTTCCTCTACTGTTAGTAGGAATTTCATGGACTGTCCTTCATTGAGGTTTTTTTAAAGGGTGGTTGGACGGTCATCAGTCATGGATGCTTTAGCTGACATTCCATTATTATTATTATTATTATTATTATTATTATTATTATTATTATACCCCACCCATCTGACTGGGTTGCCACAGCCACTCTGGGCAGCTTCCAGCACATATAAAAACATAATAAAACACTGAACATTTTTTTTAAAATCCCTATACTGGGCTACCTTCAGATATCTTCTAGAGGTTGTATAGTTATTTATCTCCTTGGCTTGGGGGTTGCACAACTCCATACCCTCCAACATTTCTCTGATGAAAATAGGGGTGTCCTGTTCTATTATCATCATCGTCGTCGTCGTCATTATTATTTTATTTATACCGCACCCATCTGACTGGGTTGCCACAGCCACTCTGGGCAGCTTCCAGCACATATAAAAACATAATAAAACACTGAACATTTTTTTAAAAATCCCTATACTGGGCTACCTTCAGATATCTTCTAGAGGTTGTATAGTTATTTATCTCCTTGGCTCGGGGGTTGCATAACTCCATACCCTCCAACATTTCTCTGATGAAAATAGGGACATCCTAAGGAAAAGCGTGACATTCTGGGACCAAAGCAGAAACTGGATGGCGTCTGTGGATCCTGGACTGTCCCTGGAAAATAGGGGCACTTGGAGGGTCTGGCATTGCAGGGGGTTGGACTAGATGGCCCTTCCAACTCTACAATTCTATGATTTTATCATGCCATTATTCTGTAAACACTTCAGAGTGCTACTTGCCCAGTCTCAAGTCACTGCTCCTCAGTTTCCCCTGCACTTAACACAAAACATTAATTTTGCATGCTTCCTTTTACCACTGGCACTTCTCTCCTTCTCTGGTTGTGCCCGCTATTTGCAACCTTCTATGTGGGTGGCGCTGTGGGTTAAACCACAGAGCCTAGGACTTGCCGATCAGAAGGTCGGCGGTTCGAATCCCTGCGATGGGGTGAGCTCCCGTTGCTCGGTCCCAGCTCCTGCCAACCTAGCAGTTTGAAAGCACATCAAAGTGCAAGTAGATAAATAGGTACCGCTCTGGCGGGAAGGTAAACGGCATTTCCGTGTGCTGCTCTGGTTCGCCAGAAGTGGCTTAGTCATGCTGGCCACATGACCCGGAAGCTGTACATCGGCTCCCTCAGCCAGTAAAGCGAGTTGAGCGCCGCAACCCCAGAGTTGGCCGCGACTGGACCTAATGGTCAGGGGTCCCTTTACCTTTACCTATGCTGTGGCTGGGCATGATCTCAAGTAGGCATTTCAAACTCGTTCACCACCAGTGTGGGCTAGTGGTTAAGAGCAGTGGACTCATAATCTGGTGAAGCAGGTTTGCTTCCCTGCTCCTTCACATGTAGCTGCTGGATGTGGGCTAGTCAAACTTCTCTGAAGTGACTCAGCCTCACTTACCTCACAGAATGAAGCGAAAGGAGATTGTTAGCCATTTTGAGACTCCTTAAGGGGAGTGAAAGACGGGATATCAAGTCCAAACTCCTCCCCCTCCTCCTCCTCCTCCTCTTCTTCTTCTTCTCCTCCTCCTTCTCCTTCTCCTCCCCCCCCCCATTCATGTTGTTGCTGCTTTTAACTGGAACTATCCAAAGAACCAGGCCACAATCCCTGGTGGAGGAAGTTAAGTGGGTCTGGCTCCAATGGGACACGAAGAGGAGACAATGGAGAAAGACTTGTGGAAAAATTGAAATATCCATCTTTGTAAGGGACGATGACTCAGAAACCCTCACATACATCTGAAACTCTGGATCCAAAAGCAGCAGTTCCCAAACATTCTCTGTTTTTCTGAGGTTTTGCAGATGTTTTTCTTTGACCAATGCAGAGTTTGCCTCAATGGAAGGAGAAGAGCAGCTTGCAGGACAATACTGTGCCCTGCTTTTTATTGGAGAAATGTTGGAGGATATGCTACTCAGACATAGGCCCTCTTGAGTTTCGTGGGATGGGTTTCCAGGTAAATCAGTGCAGAATTGTGGCTCCAGGTGGCTTTTCTTCAGATGTTTAAGACCCAATTTCAAGGAGCCTGGAGAAACCATCTTTGCAGAAGACACAAGCATTGAGCAAAGTTGCCAGACTGCAGGAACACAGAGGAGCTGCCTTATACTGAATCAGACTATTGGTCCATCTAGGAGCTCGTTCACACTTCCACTTGACCCACTCTTTCCAGGCATGGGTCTGAGCACTTTCCCCCTTGCCTGCTACTTTGCCTGGGAAAACCCATTAGTGCTAAATTGGAGCAAACGTCAACCCGGAGGAAACCAGAAATGGTGTTTGCTCCAACTAAGTGCTAAAGAGTGGTTTTCCATGGTGGGGAAGCAACAGGACCAGAGGAATGTAGATGAGCCCTAGCTCAGTACAAACTGGCAGTGACTTCCCTGGTTTTCAGATTCTGGGCCCTTTCCATGACAGACACAAGGACATGCGGTGGGACATGATGTTCCCACAGTTCAAATAACCAGAGGATGGAGATTCTGAAGACCTGAGTTGGGCAAGGTATTGGCAGTGAGAGCAACTGAGAAGCCCTGGGGTCCATCTCCCACCTTGAAGGCAGCTGAGGAGAACAGCAGGTGAGGGAGAGAGAGCCAGACCTACTAACCATGTTTAAGACACAGAGAACAGTTGTAGCAAAATGAAATCTTTGGCTGAGTAGCACCATGGACAGCTCAAGGGCCCTTCCTTTTTGTTGCTCATTCATGATGACTTGGGCTGAGGTTGCTTTCAGGGTGGTCACACGCAGCCCCACTTCCTTTAAAGTTGGTGCCTACAAAGGTTTTGGGGCACCCATCGTGCTCCATTTCCAATCAGTACACATCCCATAAACTCCTACTGATCCAAACACCCACCCACCCCACTCACACGTGCAAACAAAGCTCATCACAAACAAACAACCACACCCTAGGCCAACCCCAACCTCTCTCACCACCAAAGGAACACAAGCAAATAGCAGAGAACCTGCACAAGCGACTCTGACACAAAACCCCACACATATATTAAGTAAAATAGAAACATCGCCCCCCACCCCACTCACCTTTCCCCCCTCCACCTCTTTCCCCTTTTTTCTTCCTAATGTAACACTAATGTCTCAACAAATGAAACTGATCTATAAAAATGTAACTGGGGGGGGGTAGAGAGATTGCTCATACTTTTGTAAACCAAGATAATCTTTAATAATAATAATAATAATAATAATAATAATAATAATAATAATAATAATTACCAACATATTTTGGGAATGATAAGACCAAGTTAAGACAGAGATAGAACAAGCAAAGAACAGGGGGGAGCATTTGTGTCAGTGTTCTGCTCATGAGATCCCAGTGCTCTACTATTGCTGGAAAAGAGGACTCAGCTGGTATCCAGCCATCATAACGGAACCACAGGACTGATCTGAGCAATAACGGAGTGCTGTACTCCCTTTTATGATAATAGTACTGAACACATGGATGGCTGCAATGTGATTTTCTCTCCCCCGCTTTTTTTACCTTCTGAATCTACAGGAATTTGTCTAGGCTTTCCTTTTTTTACTACTGGCCATCATGACACCCTTGTGGACTCCACAGGTAGGTGGTTCTAGGTTCTCCTCGGTGTAATTCTGCTTCCCACATTCTGTTCCTTATTTGGGAAGGCTTGTGTAGGCTTGTGTCCAACCATCTGTCTGAAAGCTCACATCCTTCCTTAGAGACACAGGAGTACCGGCTGCCCTGTTCCTATAGCTCAGGAAGATCGTATTTCCATTTCACAATGAGCTGTGAAGAACATCTCTGCCGTATACCTGAGAAAGGAGAGAGAAAGAGAGAGGGAGCAACTGGTTCCAGGTCACCCCTACCATGATCGCTTGGCTCCCAGCTCCCTTGGTAAAAGGCTCCAATGAAACAATCTTTGTGCTAGAGATCCCTACCACCCAACCCCACATTTTGCCCTTGCTTAGTTGCAGAGGTTATCAAAGACCTTTTTATTATTATTCTTGCAGGCTTTTGTTTTTCTGAGCTACACAGTGTTTAGAGACATCACCTTGCCAACAAAGGTCCATATAGTTAAAGCTATGGTTTACCCAGTAGTGATGTATGGAAGTGAGAGCTGGACCATAAAGAAGGCTGATCACTGAAGAATTGATGCTTTTGAATTCTGGTGCTGGAGGAGACTCTTGAGAGTCCCATGGACTGCAAGAAGATCAAACCTCTCCATTCTGAAGGAAATCAGCCCTGAGTGCTCACTGGAAGGACAGACCCTGAAGCTGAGGCTCAAATACTTTGGCCACCTCATGAGAAGAGAAGACTTCCTGGAAAAGACCCTGATGTTGGGAAAGATGGAGGGCACAAGGAGAAGGGGACGACAGAGGATGAGATGGTTGGACAGTGTTCTCGAAGCTATGAACAAACTGCGGGAGGCAGTGGAAGACAGGAGTGCCTGGCGTGCTCTGGTCCATGGGGTCACGAAGAGTCGGACACGACTAAACCACTAAACAACAACACAGTGTTTTATGATTTTTTTTAAGCCTTTCTGCATTAATTGCCTCATACTGCTGTTTTATGAAATTGTAATTTTTTAAACACTGTAAGCTGCCCCGAGCAGGAGCTTTTGCACCAAGAGGATGGGATAGAAACACTCAGATAAGCAAACAAATGCATGCCAATGGAAAAGGGGGCATGTCCTTATTGCGAATTACATTAAATGGAAGTCCCAGTGTCATGATAACAAAACATGAGACACTGTGGTTAAGAGAAGAAAACGAAAACTAGCCCAGCAACAACAGCGGAGTCCCTGAACTCTTCAAACAACAAGCCAAGCAGAATTTTCTCGGAAGAAGCCACATCAGCTGCCCTTAAAAACAATTAAAACAAACAGGACAGAGAAAAACTCTCAGTGAGGTGATATTGGGGAGGGGGGCAATGTTATTACTAGAGTCTTGCCAGCAAAATGGGCAGCCGAACTCCCCTTTCGCCCTCCCCATCAGACACAGGGGTGGTTCAATTACTATTCCGGTTGGGGCTGGCGAGTCTCCTGGCCCTTCTTTTAATGTAAGGTTATTGTAATTGATATGAAGGTAATTGATAATGTGTTACGGTGAATAATGTCTTCAATTTTCTGCTAAATCCCATTTTTGTAGCCATCTGGGCTCCTCCAACTGCACCCCTGGGAAGCCGAGTAATAGATAGTAATTATTCTCAAGTCATTTACTTTTTCAAAGTGTTTAGTGCTTATCTGTTTTACAATTAAAATGGAAACGACCCTGATTCACTTCCTTTCTTTTTTATTTAAATAGCATTCACACACACACACACACATACACACACACACAACTTCCTCACACTCTCCTATGCCCACAAGATGTGCATGTGTTTGTATACATATCTATACCACACATGAGTGTGCAGGTACATTTCTCCCTCTGCTTCACATAAGACCATTGATGGTTTCCGAATGAGTCAGATAGATGCTAAGCATGTAAAAATGGAGTGTGCAACATCTACTCAACAACGTACCTTTAAATACACATTGTATTTAGGTGGAGGGAGTGCTGTGTTGTATGCAGGGCCAGTCTTCAATTAAATGCCCCGCTTCCGAGGTCAGAAGGTGGAGGAGAGGTAGAGGCCAAGTTAGGGGGTGGGATCCAATTGACTGGTAGATAGGGAACCAATTCGCACATGCGCACACCTACAGCACTCTACGTTTACACTTGTGTGAACTAAATTGCAAAGCGTTGTTTTGTCTGTGGCATCTGGTCCAGGGTGGTTCACTTCCACGTGCAAATTGAGCATCCTTATGTGGCCCCTTATTTTGGTTGAGGACAGATAAACGAAAGTAATTATTCACATGGCGCATGGTCAAAGCTATGGAACCCGCCCACCCGGGAGACAGTGATGGCAAACAACATGGAGGGCTTTAAAAGAGGATTAAACAAATTTGTGGAGGAGGTGAGGGATAGCGATGGCTTCTAGCCACTGTGACAAAGGGTTGCTGGACTAGATGGGCCATGGGCCTGATCCAGGAGACTCTCTTTCTGTTCTTATGTCCCTCTTTCACCTTGTGTAGGCAAAGGTGGCTGAGAGTGCCTTAAAACACACATATAAACACGGTATTGTGAGCTCCTGAAGCATTTGTGCTTTAAATTTCAGTTCCTCTATCAAGTGGCCACTTACACCTCACCAAAGAAGAAGATTGTCACAAAAATCACACACACTTAATTTTGTGGGGAGAATCATAATTCAGATCCCATCGTTCTGCCCAGACACTGAGGTCCAGTGCCAAGGGCCTTCTGGCGGTTCCCTTGCTGTGAGAAGCCAAGTTGCAGGGAATCAGGCAGAGGGCCTTCTCGGTAGTGGCACCTGCCCTGTGGAACGCCCTCCCACCAGATGTCAAAGAGAAAAACAACTACCAGACTTTTAGAAGACATCTGAAGGCAGCCCTGTTTAGGGAAGCTTTTAATGTTTAATAGACTATTGTATTCTAATATTCTGTTGGAAGCCACCCAGAGTGGCTGGGGAAACCCAGCCAGATGGGCGGGGTATAAATAATAAATTATTATTATTATTATTATTATTATTATTATTATTATTATTATTATTATCCAACCTTTTTCTAATAAGAACCTTTCCAACTGCTACTAGTGACTTCCGACCTTTTCATCAGATTTTGTATTTATTTATTTATGTAAGGCATCGGTGAACTCCGCTTGGCTTGACTGGAATTAGACTTGTCAAACTGGATAATAGGACTAATAATAAAGAGTTGTTTGCTTTATCCAAGTCCTATCTGGAATTTAGACTCTGTTGCACCCCCAATGGCATCAGCAAGAATGAAAGGAGAGGGAATGTCTCTTCTCAAATCCACATCCACCCACTTCTCTTCTTACTTACCTTACTGAATTGCACAATACATTACAACTCCCAAGCTCTGCAGCCCGAGAGTGCTTTCCTGAGCATGCTCAGAAGCACCTAGGTCAGTTAAAAATGAAGTCTATGAGGTCCTACTGGTCAGCAAGGCCTCTGCCACTCCTTTTCCCCTTCCTTTTTGCCAAGGGTACGTTGGCTTGAGAAGGAAGAGAGGGCTACCTGTTGGAAGTAGTGAATGCAAGTGGCTACCTGGAGGAGTTTGTATTCTGAGCTTCCTCTTCTCTGAGTTTCTGAACCTGTCGCTACTATGAAATATCCGCGAGATACGTTTCGTCTGAATTCCCTGACCTCAGAATCGTCAATCGGTCCATCAGTTTGTCAGGGCGAAGCAAGCACTCCATGCCCCCAGAATGCCACAGCAGAGGGATGGAGGGACCAATGTGGTGGCTGGGTTGTCAAGGCAACCAAGCCACTGAATCTTCTCTTCCAAGACCTGGCTCACGAGTGGCTGGAAAGACTCTCTGTTCAAAGACAGAGAAGAAGGAAGAACCAGCTAAGGTATCAGCTACCAGGTAGTTTTTTACCCTTTCTGCTACCCAGGTCAAAACTATCTCCAAGGCAGCTACAACAGGGAGGAAGTTATAATTATACATATATAATTAAAGGAGGAATTAAAGAACCTCTTAATGAGGGTGAAAGAGGAGAGGGCAAAATATGGTCTGAAGCTCAACTTCAAAAAAACGAAGATCGTGGCCACTGGTCCCATCACCTCCTGGCAAATAGAAGGGGAAGAAATGGAGGCAGTGAGAGATTTTACTTTCTTGGGCTCCATGATCACTGCAGATGGTGACAGCAGCCATGAAATTAAAAGACGCCTGCTTCTTGGGAGAAAAGCAATGACAAACCTAGACAGCATCTTAAAAAGCAGAGAGATCACCTTGCCGACAAAGGTCTGTATAGTTAAAGCTATGGTTTTCCCAGTAGTGATGTATGGAAGTGAGAGCTGGACCATAAAGAAGGCTGATCACCGAAAAAATGATGCTTTTGAATTATGGTGCTGAAGGAGACTCTTGAGAGTCCCATGGACTGCAAGAAGATCAAACCTCTCCATTCTGAAGGAAATCAGCCCTGAGTGCTCACTGGAAGGACAGATCCTGAAGCTGAGGCTCCAATACTTTGGCCACCTCATGAGAAAAGAAGACTCCCTGGAAAAGACCCTGGTGTTGGGAAAGGTGGAGGGCACAAGGAGAAGGGGACGACAGAGGACGAGATGGTTGGACAGTGTTCTCGAAGCTACTAACTTGAATTTGACCAAACTGCAGGAGGCAGTGGAAGACAGGAGTGCCTGGCGTGCTCTGGTCCATGGAGTCACCAAGAGTCAGGCACAACTAAACGACTAAACAACAACAAATATATATATAATATTTATTAAATTCATGTACTGCCCTCCATCCAAAGATCACAGGGTGGTTTACAGCATAAAAAATACAAAATGAGAACACAAGATACAGAACAAGGAAACAAATCAACAAACCCTCTCCCACAAACACATTCAAAAGGCAATAGATAGTTTAATCGGCTCAAGGCCTGGTTATAGAGGAACATTTTCCCCTGGTGCCTAAAACAGTTGGTCAAGTCCCCTCCTCCTTGTCCTTGCACCCCTCCCCCCGCTTTACACTTTTAAACAAGTATCCTGCTCCATAAATTCATAAATTCTTTAAGCAGAGGTTGGATGGCCATCTGTCATGGATGCTTTAGCTCTAATTTCTGCATTGCAGGTTCCCTTCCAACTCTGTGATTCTGTGATTCCAAGACAATAATATTGTTTATCATCTTGTCAAATTAATTACCTTTTGCCTTTTAGTAAGAAAAGGCCTTTTTAAAAAGTCTCCAGTAGTAAAAATAATAATCATTGGAAACGTGTGTGGGCAGCGGTTAAATTAGGAGAATTCAGAGGAGATTTTTCTGAGACCTGAATCAGGAAAGTTGCTAAATCAGATTAATTTAGTTCTATGCAGAACAGTCCACATGCTAATGAGCCACTATATTTCCACAACAACCAGTTATTGTTACAAACTGGTGTGTGTGTGTGTGTGTGTGTGTGCGTGTTATTAGTGGTGGGTAAACTCTGAGGCTCTCCATAGATTGGTCAGGGGGACTTCTACCTGCTTCTGATGGACATCAAGAAGATCCAAAAACCATGGCCCAACCGCCCCACAGAGTTTAGCCCCAATTATGCAGGGTTCTCAAATGTGTACAAAGTCTTGACAGCTACCCAAGCCTTCCTGCTCAGAAAGTTGCAAGTTGGAAGGTGTGCAAAATGGCAAGAGCAGGGGAGAGGGTGGAGACCTTTGACCCCACCCCTACCCCACCCAATGGTAACTTTTTCAGATTTCTAACGCCTGGGAGAAAAGCAATGACAAACCTAGACAGCATCTTAAAAAGCAGAGACATCACCTTGCCAACAAAGGTTCGTATAGTTAAAGCCATGCTTTTCCCAATACTGATGTATGGAAGTGAGAGCTGGACCATAAAGAAGGCTGATCGCCGAAGAATTGATGCTTTTGAATTATGGTGCTGAAGGAGACTCTTGAGAGTCCCATGGACTGCAAGAAGATCAAACCTCTCCATTCTGAAGGAAATCAGCCCTGAGTGCTCACTGGAAGGACAGATCCTGAAGCTGAGGCTCCAATACTTTGGCCACCTCATGAGAAAAGAAGACTCCCTGGAAAAGACCCTGATGTTGGGGAAGATGGAGGGCACAAGGAGAAGGGGACGACAGAGGACGAGATGGTTGGACAGTGTTCTCGAAGCTACAAACATGAGTCTGACCAAACTGAGGGAGGCAGTGGAAGACAGGAGGGCCTGGCGTGCTCTGGTCCATGGGGTCACGAAGAGTCGGACACGACTAAACCACTAAACAACAACACCTGAAGAGTGGCAGATTTGAGCTTTCAAATTTCAGTAGCGCCCTATGAGACACTGAAATTCAGCAGCCCCACTGCTTCTCACTTTCTGTTCTAAGTCATTGCTGCAGTGCCCCTTGTGGCACCCTCTCAGCTCAGCACCCACTGTGGGCAAACCAGTCGTGCTCCCCTTAATCCGCCTCTGACCTGAAGAGGGCTTTTTCCTTCAACTAGTCCAAGTCATGTGTCCAAGACAAGTCCAAATCACCAGATGTTTGCCACGCAGCAGTGTGCTTCTCGGATGCGAATTTGTCACCCTGCCTTGCCATGCTTTTTTCATCTGCCATAATATGCACCTGCCTGTTAGGGCTGGGCGATATATCAATATATCATCCAAAACCGGTTTGAAGTCCATATTGTGGCCTGGCGATATGTCACAAATCGTCATGTGTGAGTGTGTGCTGTACCAAAATCGCAATGTGAGTGGAAATTGTGAACCCAGCCGATGCTACTCTCGATTCCTGCAGCCCCTGTTAACTCTGCCGAATCAGCTCTCCCCTGTCTCGGGCAGCAAATCACAAGTGCCGGTGCCGGCAAAAATCAGAAAGCGGGAGAAACCGTGAAGCCAGCCAATGCCTCTACATCGCTCCATCCTTATTTCAGATATGGTGATATATTGTTGTTGTTGTTGTTGTTGTTTAGTCGTTTAGTCGTGTCCGACTCTTCGTGACCCCATGGACCAGAACACGCCAGGCACTCCTATCTTCCACTGCCTCCCGCAGTTTGGTCAGACTCATGCTGGTAGCTTCGAGAACACTATCCAATATATATATATTGGCATATTGTAGTGTTTATAGCTGGTGAGCTATCACGATGTTGAAAACCAGATAACGCCCAGCTGTAGTGGTCAGTTTCATCAACCCTGACAACAAATGGTAACCAACAAAGAAGGCTACGTGAAGTTGCTGAGCTGAAGTTTCTGTTGTTGTTGTTGTTGTTATTAATAATTGAATTTATATACTGCCCTATACCCGGAGGTCTCAGGGGGGTTCTAATACTGGAATAAAAATTTGTCCAGTTTGTAAGTCAGGCATAGGCAAACTCAGCCCTCCACATGTCTTGGGACCGCAACTCCCATCACCCCTATCTAACAGGACCAGTGGTCAGGGTTGGTGGGAATTGTAGTCCAAAACATCTGGAGGGCCGAGTTTGCCTAGGCCTGTTGTAAGTGTTGGTGGTATTATGACTTGATTTCCCCAAAAGTGATTCTCCAGCTCAGAGTGTGAAACCAATTTCTGTGTATCCTCTGTTAGCCTTCAGTAGACCAGGACCTCAAAAGAGCTTCTCAGTAGGTACATGCATAAGAGGACTTTGATGTTTATTGCTATTGCTGAATCTGATTGGTGTGAACTACATGACCGCACCTCCTCACCCAACAGCCTTTTATCTGACGGATATCTTTCCTTCTTTCATGGTTCCATTTCCATTGTGTGCAGTTGCGACCAATATATTGGGGGCATAGGGCAGGATTCAAAGAAGGAGTCCCACTAGGGACCTCTGCTAGTGCGATGGGGCTGCTCCCCTTCCCCCAGCACTCCCCTCTCGCACCCTGAAATTGGCTCAGGGGGAGAGAGAACCTGCAGTACCGTGGGCAGAGGAGTGGGGGATAGTTCCAGCTGGCAAACTGAGATGCATGCGCTGATAGAATGGTTGTCACAGTGCTTCACTGATTCCAAATAATAATAATAATAATTTATTATTTATACACCGCCCATCTGGCTGGAGCTCACCCCATCGCGGGGATTCGAACCGCCAACCTTCTGATTAGCAAGTCCTAGGGTCAGTGGTTTAACCCACAGCGCCACCCACGTCCCCATATTATTTGCCCATTTAATCCGGATTGACCGTTGCTATTGAAAATCTGGTGCATAAAAAAGAGAAGAAAACCCTGTTGAAATGGTAAGTTTGAATTCAAATTGTGGAAGGTAGGGTGATATTTTGATGAGGATGAGGTCACAAGGGTGCTGTGAAAAATGTGTGTACGGGAGCCCACAATAAGCTGCTCTATAACTCAATTTCCAGTTTCAAATGAATATTTGGCCCACTGTGGCACTGGGGGAGGGGGTACATTTTTTTAAAGAAAGGTATCTTGCACCCATAATATTAGCATCTTCACAACAGGTGTTAGCTTTAAGATAAACTGGACTTGGCACTTAATAATAATAATACAGTGGTAGCTCGATTCTCGAACGTAATCCATTCTGGAAGACTGTTTGACTTCCGAAACGTTCAAAAACCAAGGTGCAAAGGGCTGGCTGCAGTTCAGTTGGAAAAATTGAAAAACACACTGCGGAAGCTGTTCGACTCCCTTGGCACGTTTGAAAACGGAAGCAATCACTTCTGGGTTTTTGGCGTTCGAAAACAGAAACGTTTGGCTTCCGAGATGCTTGAAAACCAACGTACCATTGTAATAATAATAATAATAATAATAATAATAATAATAATAATAATACAGTGGTACCTTGGGTTACATACGCTTCAGGTTACATTCGCTTCAGGTTACAGACTCCGCTAACCCAGAAATAGTGCTTCAGGTTAAGAACTTTGCTTCAGGATGAGAACAGAAATCGTGTTCTAGCGGCGCAGCAGCAGCAGCAGCAGGAGACCCCATTAGCTAAAGTGGTGCTTCAGGTTAAGAACAGTTTCAGGTTAAGTACAGACCTCTGGAACGAATTAAGTACTTAACCTGAGGTACCAGTGTAATAATAATATGCAGCCCTTCATCCTAAGATCTCAGGGCAGTTCACAGAATAAAATCCAAGAATGGTGAGCCATCAATAATCTAACTACGGCAACCCAACTGGGTCAGGCCAACATCCCTAGGCCAATTTCTTCTTTTTCACTATCCGTTGTTTGGTCCCCTCTGGTTCGCCAGAAGTGGCTTAGTCATGCTGGCCACATGACCCGGAAGCTGTCTGTGGACAAACGGCGGCTCCCTCAGCCTATAGAGTGAGATGAGCGTGCAACCCCAGAGTCGGTCACGACTGGACCTAATGGTCAGGGGTCCCTTTACCCTTTACCTTTACCTTGGCACTATAGAGAGGCTGTTTCCTAAGTGCAGGATCCTCGCTCTCGCCCTCTTTGCCCTCCTCCCGCCCTTCCTAACCACACTGCCTCCACTCAAGTGTCGCTGAAGAACTGTTCAGAGAGGCCTCTTCTCTGGCAACGGACTGGACCGATCACTGGAGTGTCGCCTTCCTTTGCTGGCATTCTAAAGTGCTTTTGTGCAGGAACATCCTGTCTCTCTTTTGTTTGAGTTTGTAAGTGTCTCTTTCTTTCCAATCCCCTCTAATGACTTTTCCTCGATGCAATTTGCGGAGGGCTGTGCCAAGGCGGCTTCCCCTGCTGAGACAGAAACAAGGCTCAGGAAAAAGGCGCCGAGGGAACTGTTCAGAGGGAAAAAGGGCGCTGGGGGAGCCATCAGGATCCTCGGTTTATCTCTGTCACTCTCTGCTCCCATGCGGGACAAGCTAGCCTCTCGGTCCCTGGCTGGGACAAGAGGAAGATTGCTGCAGAAGCAGAATGAAATGACAAACACAGCAAATCTGGTGCCTTGCCAGATGTGCCAAATAAACTCAGGCGCTCCATAGGAGAGTGAGAAGCAAGCATGAGTAATAGTTCGAACCCTTTTTTCCGGAAGAGGAAAAGAGAGTTGGGGAGGGCTTCTGTGATTTGCTAAGCACTCCAGCATCTATGGCTACCTGCAGACAGTGTTTTATTCCAGAATCAATGGAAACTTGAGTACTTGTTCTTTTGTGTTTTTTCTACATAGTCCACAACACAGTCTAGATCCACTGCATATTGTTTAGCCCCTGGAAAGCAATTCTGGAGAAATTGGTTTCATTCTGGAAATGAAAGCTTATTGCATAGAACAGGCATCTCCAAACTCGGCCCTCCAGCTGTTTGGGGACTACAACTCCCATCATCCCTAGCTAGCAGGACCAGTAGTCCCAAAACAGCTGGAGGGCCGAGTTTGAGGATGCTTGGCATAGAATCTGCATTACCCTGGCCAGGTGGGACTGACTAGCTCTCAGAGGAGGTGTGGGACTCCTCAGCTGGAGTAGGCTTGGAACAGGTGAGGGTCATGTCCAGATGCTGCAGCCAGCATGCAGAGTATAAAAGGGCAGCAGAGCTGAGGTGCTGTGTCTTCTCAACTGCCCTTGTTGAAGGACCTCAACATAGATGCTCCAGGGTCTCTGTGGGTTTCGCTTTGGGCTTTGGACACATGGGTTGACCCCAATTGGGGACCTGACGTACTGACTTGCTACCAGGTAGGCTGGGGTTCAGAATATGCATGTTTTAACTTAAGCCACCATGTCCCCAAGGGTGGGTGGTGGGTGGATGTTTGTGTGTGTAGAGTTAGCTCCTGAATTATCTCGATACTCTGAATGTCATCCACCCGGACCAAGTTTCTGGGCTGGCTTGAATGAATTAAGAGGAAGGATGAGGCAGTTTTTGTAGGATCTAGTAAGAACTCCCCAAAGACGTATCTCTCGGGGATGACTTCGGTCACATTCCTGCCTGCCTGGCAACCTGCTCTGTCCTCACCCTCACAGAAAGGAAATGAGAATCTCGGGAACAAAGAGGCTTGCGAGGAAAGAGGAACTGGAAACAAGATTAAACATGGGCTTGACAAACCTGCCCTGCTGAGCTTTCTCTTCAAAAGTCTTCCTAGAGCTTTGATGGAGAGGAGTGGGGGGGGGGTGATCTTTTTTACTTGGAAAAGTGGTTGTATAGAGAGCCCGGCACTTGTCAAAGTGAAAGAGAATTTATTTTAAGCGTATAGAGGCCTTTAAAAAAACTTGCATAAGGGCAAATGAATTAGGAAACAAACGATCCAGGATCCGATCACTCTGCTTTCCCCTTCCACATGCACACATGTGAAAGCAGCTGTGAAGCACTCTTGTTTTTATCAGAGAAGCTGTACTGGGGACAAGTCAGCTACTCCCCCCACATACTATTTTCCAGCTCTATATGACTCCCAAGTTGCTAAAAGTCCATGGAGGAGCCACTGTGGTGCAGTGGTTAGAGTGTTGGGCTAGGACCTGGGAGACCAGGGTTCAAATCCCCTCTCAGCTATGAAACTCACTGGATGACCATGGTTCTTGTATCTTTATGCATGTAAATCAGCATCTGCCCCACCTGCAACAAAACATGGCTCTCCCATATTGGTCTCTACAGCCACAGCAGGAGCTGCAACTCTGCAATGCTTTGAATTGACCCCTGAAGATGCACTCCACCATTGTCTCCTGAGACAGATGGTTGTCAAGCGGTAATGTGGACACTCGCCTTAAAAGGTTGCCAATGCAAGCTGTGGCTCAGTGACAGAGTATCTATCTATCAGTCCCT
The DNA here is from genome assembly GCF_027172205.1 of Podarcis raffonei. Taxonomy (NCBI): domain Eukaryota; kingdom Metazoa; phylum Chordata; class Lepidosauria; order Squamata; family Lacertidae; genus Podarcis; species Podarcis raffonei. Next base: position 15,106,787 of record NC_070606.1, read on the forward strand.
GTAAGGCTGGGGAAGGCTCCTGCCTAAAACATCAGAGAGGTGCTACCAGTCGACAATAATAAGCTAGATGGGTGTATGGTCTGACTCAGTTTAAGGAAGCTTCCTATGTTTCATCTAACCCTCTTTCTGCAACCTTTCCCTCCCTTGTTCTGTAAAAAGCTGGATCTGGGAAACGCATCGCATTTTGCAAGCGCACTTACCGGCAACGGCCAATTGATGTGCACCCAATTGACATCGCACCAAACTCAGAAGTGACCTTAAAAATGGCAAAAAGAGCCCTAAAAGAGCCCAGAAAGGGCAAGAAGGCACCAAAACAGTGCTGAGCAATTCCACAAGCCTTTGCAAGGGCAATCCCAGGAGCCCTTGCAAATCCTCCAAGTGCCCCTATTTTCCAGGGAAAGTCCTGGATTTGCAGAAGCTGTCCCGGTTTCTGATTTGATTCTGGAATCTCCTGCTTTTCCTTAGGATGTCCCTATTTTCATTGCAGAAATGCTGGAGGGCATGGAGTTATGCGACCCCACCATGCGGAGGAATCATAGAATCATAGAGTTGGAAGAGACCACAAGGGCCATCGAGTCCAACCCCCTGCCAAGCAGGAAACACCATCAGAGCACTCCTGACATATGGTTGTCAAGCCTCTGCTTAAAGACCTCCAAAGAAGGAGACTCCACCACACTCCTTGGCAGCAAATTCCACTGTCGAACAGCTCTTACTGTCAGGAAGTTCTTCCTAATGTTTAGGTGGAATCTTCTTTCTTGTAGTTTGGATCCATTGCTCCGTGTCCACTTCTCTGGAGCAGCAGAAAACAACCTTTCTCCCTCCTCTATGTGACATCCTTTTATATATTTGAACATGGCTATCATATCACCCCTTAACCTCCTCTTCTCCAGGCTAAACATGCCCAGCTCCCTTAGCCGTTCCTCATAAGGCATCGGAGGATAAGTCACGATACAACCTTTAGAAGAAATCTGAAGCCAGCCCTGTATAGGGAAGATTTTTTTTAATGTTCAATGCTTTATTGTGTTTTATATAGGTTGGAAACTGCCCAGAGTGGCTGGGGCAACCCAGTCAGATGGGCAGGGTATAAATATTATTTGTTTGTTTGTTTGTTTGTTTGTTTGTTTGTTGTTTATTAAATAGGGCATCCCTATTTTCATCCAAGGAATCTTGGATGGTATGCCCTTGCACTGACTACAGAAAGGTAGCCGTGTTGGTCTGCCATAGTCAAAACAAAAAAATTTTTTCCTTCCAGTAGCACCTTTAAGGTGCTACTGGAAGGAAAAAAATTTTTTGTCTTGCACTGACTGTTAAGGCCTGTGGAGAGCTGGAGTTTGAGCAAGAAGGTTTGGAGGAAGTGACTGTGGTGTAATTCCTAGGAGTTCTTCATCTGGTAAGTGTTGCTGGGTTTTTAAAGGGGTTTTCAAGGGTTTCCAGATATTTAGAAGGTGTTTGCAGGCTTTTCTAACAGTGTTTCAAATATACACAATTTCATTCCAATGTGCCGTGCCTCAAAACATAACTGCCACATATCGTACTTTTCCGTGTACAGTGGTACCTCAGGTTACATATGCTTCAGGTTACATACACTTCAGGTTACAGACTCCACTAACCCAGAAATAGTACCTCAGGTTAAGAACTTTGCTTCAGGATGAGAACAGAAATCGTGCGGCGGCGGCGTGAGGGCAGCGGGAGGCCCCATTAGCTAAAGTGGTACCTCAGGTTAAGAACAGTTTCAGGTTAAGAACGGACCTCCAGAACGAATTAAGTCTTTAACCCAAGGTACCACTGTATAAGACAAGGGTTTTTTAAAAAAAATTATGTTAAAAATTGGGGGTCTTCGTATACACGGATGGGGGGATGTGGGATTGGTTGCTGCCGCAAGGCGGAGATTATCAGCGGCTATTGGGCGTGTTATTGGTGGCTGCGGCAAGGGCTGGTGTTACGAAAAAGGAGCAATGCAGAAGCAAGCACCAGGTGGCTGGAATGGTAAACAGGATATGAATGTTATTGGATTGTCCCGTGGGAAACTGGGACTGTCTGTAAAGTGCTCTGAGAGCCGGATGTTACCTCAGAGCAGCACATGACCCTGTACTGGAAGTACATGGGTGGGGTTTTATTCACTCTCTGCATTGGGAAGCAAAGTGTACAGACATGTTTCTCTGTACTGCTGAACGACAGGAATAAAGACATGTAGATATATTTCTGTCTGGCTCTTTCCCCCTCCCTGGAGATGGGAGTGGGAGGGGTGGTGTGTTCTCCTTCACGTTGAGGAGAATCGCCGATTGGAAACCTCCTTTGATCTTGCCGGCAGACGCTGGCAGGAGGTCTTAAGGATTCAAGCCGGGCACCTGGAGGGTGGCCAAATTCCTCTGGACTAAGAGCAGAGCTGGAGGCTCTGGCTTTTGCTTGGATCCCGACAACTGGTAGCAGACCGATGGATATCTGATCTATGAGAATCTGCTTGAGAGGTGAGAGGTCGGTGAATCGTTGCCATCCTCTGCACCTAAGAAGATAAAGAAATGCGTCTGCCTGCAGCCAGAAGCTGAAACAGACAGCTGGACACCGAGAGGAGTGTATGCTCACAAGGTATGCTGCATTTCGGGCTAGAAAAAATGAACGCAGAAAGGCTTATTTTCTGGTTCACAAGGAAGAGCTGCGTTTGAAAAAAACAAGCTCTGAGGGCAAGCTTGCATACCAGAAATTCCTGTGGTTTAGATAAGGAGTTCCGTCCTGAGCAGGTTGCTAGGCAACGTCTGCCAGTTACTGAGTGGCCTAAAAAGAGCCTGGGAAATCGAAAGTGTTTCGGCGCAGCTGTGCAAAGGGTTTTGAAAAAACAGCCCAAAGGCAAGCCTGCCAGTGAAGCAGTAAACAAAGACTTTTGGAGTTTTACTGGCTTGAAAAGTGAAAGCTGGCTTGAGATTGTGTGCAAAACTGACCCTTGGATTCAGCATGGATTCCAAGAAGGCGGGAGGTTTGCCCTATCCCCCTCCCCTCACTAATGACAATTATTCATCTTGGTCTATAAAGATGAAGGCCCTGCTGCAGAATCAGAGGGTCTTTGACGTGATTGAGAACCCCATCCCAGCAGCACCAACCCGAGGTTGGGAGTCACAGAATCTAAAAGCCAGGACGGCTATAATTCTGTGTGTGTCAGATGACCAATTGGTGCATATTCAGGGTTTGGAATATGCACGGGATATTTGGGATATGCTGAGAAGAACACATCAGAGGGATGCTGGTTCTTCAGCGTTGCTGTATTTTGAGAAGCTGACCAATCTGAGGCTTGCGCCTGATGGAGATGTTCAAGCGCACCTGACGGAGATGAAATATCTGCGCCAGCAGATGGTGGAACGCAATTTCCGTCTGCAGGAGGAAGTGTTTTGCTTCATGATGATCAACAGCTTAAATCGGACTTACAAAACCGTTGCCAGTCAGCTTGGTTCCCTCCCGGCTCAGGATTTGACCGCGGAGAGGGTGTGTGCCGTAGTTCTGAATGAACAGGACAGACTTGCTGCACTGGAAGTAAAGGACAGGGGGAGGGAGGAACGGAGTTCTAATTCCCCCGCAGATGAAGCTACTGGAGAGAAAGCTCTAGCTTTGAACGCTGTCCGATGTTACAATTGCGGACAGGCTGGGCATCTTCAGCGGAACTGTAAGAAGCCACGTCAGCCTAAAGGAGCGAAGGGCCGCTCAGCAAAGCCTGAGGCGTCAGGCAAAGGTCACACCAAGACTTCGGTGAAACCTGGAAAAGCTTTGATGGCGAAAGGAACCACGCCAGATGCAGGGAACTCGTTTGTTATTGAAACGGGTGCGACAGTTCATATGTCTCCACACAAAGAACTCTTTTCATCGTTTAAGAAGCAAAGCTTCGCTGTTAAACAGGCCAATGGTCAGGAGCTAGAAGCGGCCGGCGTGGGGACTGTCTATCTAAAGAGTCTGGACTTGACAATAAACAATGTTTACTTGGTTCCTGAATTGAAGTTCAATCTGCTGAGTGTTTCGCAGATTGCAAAGAGAGGACTGAAACTGTCCTACGATGCTGAGAGCTGCGAGATCTACAAAGATGGAGAGTTATTTCTTTCAGCCAGGGAGAAGGATGGACTTTATTTGTTGACTTTTGCACAAAGTGATTACATGGAATGTAATTCATCTGTGTCTAACCTAGTTTCTCTTGCAGGTGTGAGCAAGAAGACCGGGGTCAACAGGGCATTTCAGCGGGTGTATGCTGATGTGATTGGTCCTCTAGAACCATCTAGAGGCAAAGCAAGATATTATCTTGTGTGTGTGGATCATTTCTCTAACTATGTCTGGGTTTATGTGTTGAGAAAGCCAAAGGAAGCCTTGGAGAGGTTTCAGGAGTTTTGTGACAAAGTTAAGAGTATGCATGATGCTAACATTGATTGTCTATTCACAGATGAGAAGCAGATTTTTCTTTTACAGGATTTCCAGAGGTTCCTGCAGAAGAAGGGAATAAGACACAAGGTTTCTGTTTCAGCGGAAGCGTGGAACAGGGGTGTCTGTGTACGGGTGAACAGAGAATTGCAAAAGGGGATGGAAGCGCAATTGCTAAGTTCACATCTGCCACATGAGTACTGGGCCGAGTCTCTAATGTCGTTCTGTTATACGAAAATGAGAAAGGTTTCAAAAGAGTTGGGAAGTTCTCCTTTTGAGAAACTGTTCCACAGAAAACCTTCTGTTGCCCATTTCAAGGTTTTTGGGTCTCATGTGAGAACAGAAGCTCCAGGTGGAGTAAAGAATGCCAGAGGCATTTTTGTGGGGTATGAAAAGGGTCTCTACAGAGTAATTTTGTCTGAATCTGGTCAGGTGATTCTCACAAAATTTCTAGAGAGTGCTCCTGAACAGGAGAGAGTGATAGCACACACATTTCCCACTGAGGACGATTCAGATGATGATGATTTTACTGATTTCAGCTGTACAGAAAGTGATGACACTGATAGCTCGGAGAGCTCAGTTGTCACAGTCATTGAGAGGAAGTCTCACACAATAGATAGGCCTTCACAACTGAAGGATGAACCACTGTTTACCATTGGAACTGGTTCTCCAAAGAGTCCTGAGACTGGACCAGTGAGCAGAGAGGATCAGCACCTCATACGTAGGTCTGAGAGAGTTACAAAGGGTCAACCACCCAAGAGGTACTCAAAAGAGTTTGCTAACTTAGCTGTTGCATGTGTTGCAGTTGTAAACAACCGAGGACAGGTTGGAGCTGTGTCTAAGTCAGAGACAAAGACACAACAGAGAGTTGCTAGCCAAGGTAGTGCAGATGCACTCATTCCTTGGAAACCAGACAACCAGAGAGGTACACTGGGGAAACCAGTGGCGGGGAGTTCCAAGGGTGGAACTGAAACAACAGGGGAGTGTTATGTGTATAACAACTGTTTGTTTTCTTCTCTGGATCATGCTTTGCTTGCTGCAACACGCATTGATTCTTTTGGGGGAGGATGTTACGAAAAAGGAGCAATGCAGAAGCAAGCACCAGGTGGCTGGAATGGTAAACAGGATATGAATGTTATTGGATTGTCCCGTGGGAAACTGGGACTGTCTGTAAAGTGCTCTGAGAGCCGGATGTTACCTCAGAGCAGCACATGACCCTGTACTGGAAGTACATGGGTGGGGTTTTATTCACTCTCTGCATTGGGAAGCAAAGTGTACAGACATGTTTCTCTGTACTGCTGAACGACAGGAATAAAGACATGTAGATATATTTCTGTCTGGCTCTTTCCCCCTCCCTGGAGATGGGAGTGGGAGGGGTGGTGTGTTCTCCTTCACGTTGAGGAGAATCGCCGATTGGAGACCTCCTTTGATCTTGCCGGCAGACGCTGGCAGGAGGTCTTAAGGATTCAAGCCGGGCACCTGGAGGGTGGCCAAATTCCTCTGGACTAAGAGCAGAGCTGGAGGCTCTGGCTTTTGCTTGGATCCCGACAGATTGGCTGTCGCTGCTGCAATTGGGTGGGCGATTGGTGGCTTTGGCAACACGTGCGAGTGGCAACATAGGTCAGGCGGGTGAGCGGTTTTCGGCAACCCCCCCTTAAAAAGCTCCACAACTCTGGGCCATCCCTCCATTTTCTTAATTTGGAGTCCCCCAAATCTTATACACGGGGGTGTCTTATACACAGGAAAATACGGTAAATGGGGAGTTGCCTGAACTTTGCACATTAAAATTATTTGTTGGTAATATATGGCATGTGAACAGCTTTCTGCCTGGGACTCTATCCTGAATGAGAACATGCAGCTTCTAACCTGTACCCCTGAGTGAAGTTGATCTCCACCCTAGTTTCCCCCTGTGCTGTTCAATGCAGTTTCTTGTGTCCTAGCAATGTTCTCAGGCACGCTTTCAACAGCTCCTCCTGCAGATGTGGGCTCAGTATAGAGAGAACATTAACTACACCTCTTTATTATTGAGTATAAATTTATTGGAGGGGGCCCTCCTTTTTTTCCGCAGCTTCTCCTCACCTTCTCGGAAAAGTAAACATTTAATTTTTTTTGGTTGTTGTTAATAGATTTAATGTTCATTTGTCGGTCGCCTAGGGGCAGGAACGCGTGACATTTCAAATAATTGTTGTTTCGAGGGTATCCTCTGGAGGAAAATGCTGCAAAAGTGTAGAGAAGATTTAAGTAAATTACTGTGTCAGCTTCTATTTATTCCCTACATGATCGCCAGAGGCAGGCCTGCGAGAGGGCCATTAGAGGGCTCGCCATAAAACAGGGAGGCAGAATTTCAAAAGCCAGAATGCCATTATGGGAAAGTTAGTGTGTAACATGTTAAATTATTCCCCAAAGTGGTGGGGAAGAGGGGGGAAGGAGGAACAGTTGAATTCGAGAATGCCCGTGTGGGTGTGCTAGAGAGAGAGAGAGAGAGAGAGAGAGAGAGAGAGAGAGAGAGAGAGAGAGCCTTTGTGTGTAGGTCTGTGTCACATGGAGAAACAGGACTGGTCCTGTGATAATACGTTGGGTGTCACTGGGAGAGTGCTTGGGGGGGATTGCACGTCTTAGGGATGAGAATTGCAGAGCCATGGATAAAATCCCCTTCTCTCTGTGCTGGGAGCAGTAGGGTAGAGGGAGCGTGCTGTGTGTTTAGACAGCCACCATGGGGAGCAATTTCAAGGGGTCTCCGTGAAACATCTGCATCCTGTGGCCTTCACTTGAGGCAAGGTGAAGTCGGTACAACAGTAACGGTAGACCAACCCAGAGCTGTAGTACATCAGTGCGGAGAGATGGTGTCATCAGTTGCTGTTAACAAGCCAGGGCTTCTCTCAATTACCAACACCAGCACTCAGCCAGAGTGATCTCTTTCCTCCTTCACGTATGGTGGTAGCAGTGGCAGCAGCTACCAGCCTATTATTATTATTATTATTATTATTATTATTATTATTATTAGATTTTACCATTATGCTATAGTGGTCCCCTGTCAGTTGCATAGCCAGCTTCTTGCATCATTCACATTGCATCTTTGTCCAAAATTAACTACTGTCTTTTAAAATCCTTCTAAAATTCACCCCGGCTCTTCCTTTCTCGCTTGAACATTATCATGTGACGATCTTGGAATCTCTTGCATCCCTTTTGCCATAGCCGGGATGAGTTCCACCCACTCACCGCACTTCCCCTTTTGTAGCACTAATGGAGGAGGAAATCCACAAGGATAATATCTTTTTGATGACCCACTGAAATATCACCAGGGTTTGAGTTTCCCAGATCTCTTATTTGGGCTGGATGTCAAGAAAAAGAAACAAAATCAATTTAAGAAGGAAGCGGAGAATCAAAAGCACGTGTTATGGGAAAGCCCTCAAATCAGCCATTTTTAACAAACCTTGAGTTGGGGAGATGTTCTGCAGATTTTGTCGATATACTGAGCACCATTAACAAAATGGTTTACAGGTTGCCTCAAGGGCTTCTGGGAGTAAGGCTGCAAATGAGTAAGTAAGACTAGACCACGTCATTACAGAGGAGGCAGGTTTAGTCGTTGTCTGAGGACTATTCCTGCTTCCGGGTCTGGTCCTGACCGGATGGATACTAGAATCAGCAAGGGATACCCACATGACCTGAAGGTGCTGCTGTGCAATGCCAGGTCAATGATTCATAAGACCACTGCCATCCATGACTTGATCATGGATGGAGGACTTGACCTGGCATGTGTAACAGAGACTTGGTTGGATGAAGCAGATGGGCCTGTCCTTGCCGCTGCTTGTCCACCAGGTTTCTCTTACGCACAGCAACCCAGGTCATGTGGGCGGGGAGGGGGGGTTGCAGTGATTTTTAGGAAGTCATTAGTTTGCACCAGGCGTCCTGTTGGGAAGACCCAGTTTTCCGAGTGCATGTTCTGGAAGTTGGGCAATAGGGGCAGTACAGGATTCCTTTTGGTGTACCGACCTCCCCGCTGCACCAAGGATTCCCTGCCCGAGCTGCTTCAGGTCGTGGCGGATGTTCTCCTGGAGACACCTAGCTTGGTCGTCCTAGGGGATTTTAACATCCATGCCGACACGACCTTACAAGGGGCCGCTCGGGACTTCGTGGAAAGCATGGCCTCCATGGGGCTGTCCCTGAATAAGTCTGGCCCAACCCATAGCCGCGGACATGCCTTGGACCTGGTGTTTACCTCTATGGATGTTGGTGATCTGACACTAAGTAAAAGCGAAACGAAAGAAGTGCCATGGTCAGATCACTTCCTGGTGCAACTGGACTTCTCTGCGACCCATCCCCTCTGCAGGGAGGTGGGACCAATTCGGATGGTCCGCCCCCGCCACTTAATGGATCCAAATGGTTTCCAGAGAGTGGTAGGGGATGCTTTATCCCATGTTGATGGCCTTTCAGCTGATTCCCTGGTGGCCCGCTGGAATGTGGAGTTAACCAGGGCTATTGACTGTTTGGCTCCGAAGCGCCCTCTCCGATTGCATGGAGCCCGGACAGCCCCGTGGTTTTCCACGGATCTGAGGGCAATGAAACAATCGTTGAGACGGCTAGAGCGCCGGTGGCGGATAACTCATTCCGAATCTGACCGGACACAGGTTAGAGCTCAACGTCGAGCCTACCAAGTGGCGATAGCGACGGCGAAGAAGAATTTCTTCGCCGCCTCTATTGCATCTGCAGAAAACAGCAGCAGGAGACTTTTTCAGGTGGTTCACAATTTAGCGGAACCACCTGCAACATCGGGGCCCAGTATGGGCCACATGTTCTCCTGCAATGATTTTGCAAAGTTTTTTGCAGATAAAATCGCTCAGATTCGGGAAGAAGTCGACTCCACCGTGGGAGCAGGGCCGGGGTGGGAGAGTGCTAGAGTTCTGTCTAGTCAAGTTGTGTGGGATCAATTCCAATCTGTTACCTCCGAGGATGTGGACAGGCTGCTTGGACGAGTGAGACCAACCACCTGTCTCCTGGATCCTTGCCCATCCTGGCTTATAAAAGCTAGCCGGGAAGGACTGGGCGATGGGCTTCGTGGGGTGGTGAATGCTTCCCTCCGTGAGGGAGCCTTCCCAGACCCGCTGAAAGAGGCGGTTATTAAACCGCTTCTTAAAAAACCATCTTTAGATGCGGCCACGATGGCCAACTATCGCCCAGTCTCAAATCTTCCATTCTTGGGCAAGGTGATTGAGCGAGCGGTTGCCGAACAACTCCAGGCACGCCTGGAAGAAGCGGACCATTTGGATCCCTTCCAGTCGGGGTTCAGGCCTCATCATGGGACTGAAACTGCCTTGGTCGCACTGGTTGATGATCTCCGGCGGGCTAGAGACAAAGGTGAGAGCTGTTTCCTAGTTCTGCTGGATCTCTCAGCGGCGTTTGATACCATCGACCATAACATCCTTCTGGACCGTCTTGAGGGGCTGGGAGCTGGTGGCACTGTCATACAGTGGTTCCGCTCCTTCCTCCTGGGCCGTGTTCAGAAAGTGGTGGTGGGGGATGAGTGTTCAGACCCCTGGGCTCTCACTTGTGGGGTGCCTCAGGGTTCTGTCCTCTCCCCCATGCTTTTCAACATTTACATGCAGCCGCTGGGAGAGATCATCAGGAGGTTTGGGCTGGGTGTTCATCAGTATGCGGATGATACCCAGCTCTACCTCTCTTTTAAATCAGAACCAGTGAGGGCGGTGAAGGTCCTGTGTGAGTGTCTGGAGGCGGTTGGAGGATGGATGGCGGCTAACAGATTGAGGTTGAATCCTGACAAGACAGAAGTACTGTTTTTGGGGGACAGGAGGCGGGCAGGTGTGGAGGATTCCCTGGTCCTGAATGGGGTAACTGTGCCCCTGAAGGACCAGGTGCGCAGCCTGGGAGTCATTTTGGACTCACAGCTGTCCATGGAGGCACAGGTCAAATCTGTGTCCAGGGCAGCTGTTTACCAGCTCCATCTGGTACGTAGGCTGAGACCCTATCTGCCTGCGGACTGTCTCGCCAGAGTGGTGCATGCTCTGGTTATCTCCCGCTTGGATTACTGCAATGCGCTCTACGTGGGGCTACCTTTGAAGGTGACTCGGAAACTACAACTAATCCAGAATGCAGCAGCTAGACTGGTGACTGGGGGCAGCCGCCGAGACCATATAACACCGGTCTTGAAAGACCTACATTGGCTCCCAGTACGTTTCCGAGCACAATTCAAAGTGTTGGTGCTGACCTTTAAAGCCCTAAACGGCCGCGGTCCAGTATACCTGAAGGAGCGTCTCCACCCCCATCATTCTGCCCGGACGCTGAGGTCCAGCGCCGAGGGCCTTCTGGCGGTTCCCTCATTGCGAGAAGCAAAGCTACAGGGAACCAGGCAGAGGGCCTTCTCGGTAGTGGCGCCCGCCCTGTGGAATGCCCTTCCAGCAGATGTCAAAGAGATAAACAACTACCTGACATTCAGAAGACATCTTAAGGCAGCCCTGTTCAGGGAAGTTTTTAACGTGTGATATTTTACTGTATTTTTGGTTTTTATGGAAGCCGCCCAGAGTGGCTGGGGAGGCCCAGCCAGATGGGCGGGGTATAAATAATAAATTATTATTATTATTATTATTATTATAAATGGATCGCCGAGATACTGCAACAGTGTTTTTTTTTTAAAAAAAATTATTTAGCTGGTTTTCTCTGAAAAGGGTAAATCTAGATTAAATTTGGGGGAGGGGCAAAGCCTGGTACTTTGATTCATTTTTAACATCCGCTACATACAGACAGCACAGATCCCACATTGACTCCTACTTTGAGACACCCAAAGAAACCATGTTTATTTCCACCGTTTCCTTTTTTATTACCCTACAGTTACTCAACCTGTCTCCTGTCCTCACCAGATCCTCCTTCTTTCCCCCTGCTACTTTAAATGGCCTCCACGTGGGTCAATTTCTTGCCTCCCCCGCCGCCTCCTCCTCTGTTATTGTAATTTATTTACATCGTGCAAAACAATCCAGCCCCCCAAAGTCTTGCTTATCCCAGAGATCGACTTCCATTTTTGCAAGCATCACTCCTTATTTGCTTCCAATATGGCTTGATTTGTCCTCAATCCCTTTTCTGATGCAAGAATGATTGTGGACTGGGCAAGATTGGCAAGTTATTTCTAGCCTTGAAGGACCAAGGGGTCTCTCTGCTCTAGGCCGTCCTACTGCAAAGAATTCCATATGGATGGTCAATGGTAAACAGCAGGAGTTGAGGTGGGTTTTAAAAATAAATAAACGAATGGACGGACGAATGAAATAATAATTCTAATGAATCACAAAGACCTCCGGGTGGTTAAATCATTGCTTGTTCCCTCGACCTCCTCAATATTTCTTTGCTAATAGACTTCGGGTTTAATTGAAGGATCTTCTCTGGACTCTGTCTGCCATACCATTCTCCCTCTCTTTAACCCCTCCAATCCATTAAGGGTCTTCATTAGTTTGAGCACCAGCCAGCCAGCCAACCAACCGTCAAAGGTCAAACACAGTCACCTGTCACAACATGGCAGTAAAACTCCTAATTGTATGGGAACAAATGAGATAAAGAGATGGTACTATTATCCTATCTGATTTATTTTGTTTCCAAAGAGTAATTTAAGTCTAATTTATTTCTGGAGCTCCTCATTGTGTATGTGCACAAGGTACCTGGAAGGCATATCTTAAAAAACACACAAACACACACCTGACAAGCAGATGGCTAACTTTTAAATTGGGTAGGTGTCGTGGGGAATTGTTGCTAGTTCTTGCCCTGTCCTAGAATAAAACTCAGAATGCCCCCAACAAAATCCGCGTCTCCTGAGTCTACAGTTCTTCTTTTTCTCTGGAACGCAGGAAGAAGTAAATGGGTATTTGTTTATCCTGCACCTTCCCACCCCAGACCAGACTGCTGCCTTTCTTCTGACGGCCAGCCTCTGTAGCAAAGGGCAAGCGAGTCAATTTGGTGCATGTCAGAGCCATTACATATTTCAAGGCAATTCTAGAAGGGTTATTATATATGTTAATGTATCAGTTTCATAGATTTTGTATGCACTATGAAAAAATGGCCCCTGTGCCCTCTAGTGGACAGAATTTTTTAAAAACAGTTTTAAAGACACTAATGTCAACATGGGAGTGGCTCTGTAGGGCAAAGATGAGACAGTGGAAAAATAATATCTGTGGACAATAATTGCTAAAAACATTCTTGTTTAGACAAACCTACCCAGATGCTTTGAAAGTTGAGATAATTTTAATCTGTTTCAGTATTTTAACTTTTGCATGTTTTATTGTTGTATTTTTTTGTGATTTCATTGTTTTATCTTTTTGTAAAACACTCTGAGGGTTGTTGTTTTTTTGTTACTATTATGAAATAAAAAATAAATACGTGTGTGTGTGTGTGTGTCAGTTATAATTACATACCAGTTATTATCTAAGCAATAATGGACTGGTTGCATATCAATATGGTGTAGTAATATTTATGCATAGTAATCTCTGCATTTGTCAGGAGCAGGTGAGCAATACAACACCTGGTGTCAGTGAAATGAACTCTTTCTTCAAAGAAACCAAAACAGCTCAGGCCTAGTGATCACAGCAGCACTTCCCAGTGGGTCTTGCCCCAATGAGGCAGTTGCGAGGACTGACGGGCCCCTCATTCCCACTGCTCTCTAAATCTCCTTCTCCCCGGCTTCCTTCCCAAGCAATCTGAGTCTCTGCCATCTTGTCTGTCTTTGCTCCTCCCTCTTCCTACTTCTTCTGGTTCTGGGAGACCAGTGGAGAGGGGAGCTGGTCCCTGGATTCTTCAGCAGCCTGCCTCGCCTCTGTCTCCTCTCCATAGCTGTCAACTTACAGATTTGAAAATAAGGGACCAGCAGCCAAAATAAGGGATTTTCAGAGCACAGCTAGGTTCGACTTCTGAGCCCCTCTCAGCCAAAGGCAAAAAGCCCAGCCAGCAGCCAAACGAAGCCTCAAGCGGTGGTTCCCACAGCACAGCAACCCGGCAAAGGGGATGCAGCAAGGAAAACCACCGTCACCTCTCCGCTGGGAAGCGCTGAGCAAAAGCGAGTCCCCAGGCAACACGGCCGATTTGATTGGCACAAGGCATGCAAGCTCCACTCCCCAGTCGTTCTTAGACTCCTTATTGGGTGAGCAACGCAGCCAAGCAACACAGTTGGAGCCTCCCTCCTCCCTGGCCGGCAGGGAGGGAGGGAGAGGAGCTGCTTCCTTTGAAACCCAGGAAATTTAAGGGACATCATCAATAAGGGACAGCAGCGGGACACAGCGCTGGGATAAGGGGCTTTCCTGCCAAATAAGGGACGGTTGACAGCTATGCTCCTCTCCTGCCTCTGAGTCTAAACCACTCTATGCCACAGCCTCCTCCTGCTCACTAAACCCTGTTACCTCTTCCGCTTCTGACACCTCCTCCTCCTCCCAATCTGCTCCCTCTTCTCCCTCTGACCATTCCTTGTCCCACCACCAATCCCCTGGCTTTGAGCCTTCTTCCCCTGTGGGGGAATCCACAGCTGGTGCCTCACACCATTTCCTCTGCATCCAGCCAGACCGTGACATTGTTATATAATTAATTTCAGAACCTCTTCTTACTATGGGCTGGAGCAACTTTCGGTCGAGTGTTCCTCTAGCAATACTTTAGTTGAGTTCTGCTAATTTGTGCAGAGAATGAGAATTTCTCAACATTTTTTCCTCTTCCATTTTAGGCAGCAAGTCAGAAGCGCTAAACCTGCTCCTTTAGATAGAGTTCAGAGACATTTCCAGGTAGATCAGCAAAGAAGCTTTTGGAAGTTCACTGACTGTTGATATCCCTGTGGACAGAGTGTACTGGGGCAGCACCATGGAACTGGGCTCCCAGCAACCGCCACTTACTGAGATGAGACATGGGTGGGGCAGGTTGGTATCCTGCTTGGGGGTTTCTTACAGGTTGGCCACTATGAGAACAGGTTGCTGGACTAGATAGACCATTGAGCTGATCCAGCAGGCCAGTGTGGTGTAGTGGTTAGGAGTGGTAGACTTGTAATCTGGTGAACTGGGTTCGCATCTCCGCTCCTCCACATGCAACTGCTGGGTGCATAGCTGTCAACGTTTCCCTTTTTTTAAGGGAAATCCCCTTATTCTGAATAGGATTCCTTGCAAGAAAAGGGAAAAGTTGACAGCTATGGCTGGGTGACCTTGGGCTAGTCACACTTCCTTGAAGTCTCTCGGCCCCACTCACCTCACAGAGTGTTTGTTGTGGGGGAGGAAGGGAAAGGAGAGTGTTAGCTGCTTTGAGACCCCGTAGGGTAGTGATAAAGCGGGATATCAAATCCAAACTCTTCTTCTTCATCATCAGGCTGCTTTTATGTTCTCATGACTACCTCAGAGGGAAGCAAAGATAGTCAGTCTAAGGATGGGGACTGACAAATGTTCTAACACACATACCCAGTGAATGGATAACATTCTAATTTCTAACTGGATTGAACTTGGAAGCTTGTGCATGAGACGCAGATTCACTTCTGGTGAGATTTGGCTTATTTCACAATCATGCAGATACTTCACGGTCCTATTATGATTGCATTTCATGCTACTAATGCATCAAATTGTTCCTCTGTTGTTCAGACTTCATCTGTTCTGGTTGAAATGCATAGCAAAGGTTGCAACTGCCAGAGGTGATGCAGGCTCTAGAATCTAGGCAGCCAGGCAGAGTCATAAACCATAGGTGAGTGTGACCACAAACTCTGCAATTGGTGCTAAACCAGAAAATACGTTGAATTTCAACTCTTGGCTTTGTTGAAATGAGATATCTCATTAGAACGAATAGATAGCAGCAAGAGATTGCTGGAGCCAATTGTGCTCTGGACTTGGTGGTGCAAAATGGCCTCACAATTAGTCTCTATTCTGCAGAAGAGAACCTCTCATCACCCCAGTTTTCTCTAGTTCTAAGAAGGGCACCCACTGGCACCCCACTTCATTACGTGTGTTGTCCAAATCACAAGCAGAGAAAAATAAAGACTCTGTAGATTTTGTACAGTGTAGAGCAATTGTTCCAGATGACTTGAGCATGGAAACCAAGGGAAAGATAACCCTCAGGCACATACCCATGGGTCATTAGCCAGTCAAACCTAAATTCCATTTGACACCAAAAGAGCAATCAGTCACACGCTGAAAGTGAGCAAAACAAGCCTCTTGATTCATTGCCAATAAATGGCTATTTCCTGGCATATACCATCTTTCTGTCCTAGTTTTGGCACTTTCCGTTTTTCTGAAATCTCCTTGTCTTCACAGGCTTTTCAGATGCAGCATGCAGAGAGAAGGCTAGATACCCACCTGCTTTTGAAATATTTGTCCTTGGTGCCAGTTTGCTACCTGGCCAAGTTTAAGGTTTTATTGATGATTTATAAAGCTCTCACCAACTTAGGTAAAGGTAAAGGGACCCCTGACCATTAGGTCCAGTTGTGGCCGACTCTGGGGTTGCAGCGCTCATCTCGCTTTATTGGCCGAGGGAACCGGCGTACAGCTTCTGGGTCACGTGGCCAGCAGGACTAAGCCGCTTCTGGCGAACCAGAGCAGTGCACGGAAACGCCGTTTACCTTCCCGCCAGAGGGGTACCTATTGATCTACTTGCACTTTGATGTGCTTTCGAACTGCTAGGTTGGCAGGAGCAGGGACCGAGCAACGGGAGCTCACCCTGTTGCGGGGATTCGAACCGCTGACCTTCTGATCGGCAAGTCCTAGGGTCTGTGGTTTAACCCACAGCGCCACCCACATCCCCTCACCAACTTAGGGAGAAGTTATTTGAGAGAATGCCTCCTGCCATATTGGACCTACCTGGTCACTGAGATGCATGAGTGAGACCCTTCTGGTGCTACCACACCTTGCAGGTTGCCCATCTGTCAGTAACCAATGAGTCGGATTTCTCTTTCATGCCACCCGCCCTATGGAATCTCCTCCCCAAGATCAGCATCAAAGGTAAAGTCCTTCCACTGCTTCTTGAAAACCTACTGATTACTCTTCAAGGTCTATTATGACTTGCTCCACCTCAGCTAGTTATGGGTACCGCTGCATTTATTGTATTGGTTTTGATGTGCTTGTATTTTAGTTGGCTGTGAACTGCTTAGAGAGGTATTCAACAAAACTGACCAATCAGGGAAGGAATTTCTGCTTGCACAACAGGACTTTCTCCCCTCTCCTACCTCGATGTGTGCCCTGTGCCCTCCCAAATCTGCTGTGGAGGGATGGATTGGGGGGGCAACAGATTGGGGGCCCGGGGAAGAGAAGGGGGGGGAGTTCTGTTGCACAAGCAGAAATCCTTGCATTCTCAGAACTAATTACTTGGTGTTATGTTGAACACAACCTTATATATTTTTAGATCATGGGTGGTGTGTGTAGGTGTACATATATACCATGTTTTTCCATGTATAACATACACACACCCATGTATAAGACAACCCCTATTTTTTTGGACCACAGCAAAGACAATGGGGTTGGGGGAGGAATTGCCAAAAGTTGCTGAGCTTGGTTTTTGGGGGGGTTTAAGACGCTTCGAACTGAGCACATTCGAGTTGCGCTCCTCGGCAACCCGGAAGCAACGGAGCGCATTACTTCCAGGTTTCACCGCTTGTGCATGTGCAGCTGCTCAAAATGACATCACACGCATGCGCAGAAACGGCAAAAAGCAACACACGCGTGCACAGACACACCGTCGCTAGTTACGTTTACTTCTAGATACGAACGGGGCTCCGGAACGGATCCTGTTCGTATCTAGAGGTACCACTGTATATATATATATATCCCTGTGGTACCCCACTCATCACTTTTTCCCAGGATGTTGAGAAACCGTTGAACACTCTTTGGATTCCATCAGTCAGCTTCTCCACAATAATTTCATGGGGGACTTTGTTTAAAAAAAACAACCCAAAAAAACATAGCTGAAATCAAGATACACTATGTCCACAGCACCCCCCCGATCCACCAAGCTCGTAACTCTATCAAAAAAGGAAATAAGATTCGTCTGGCATGACTTGTTTTTGAGAAACCCGTGCTGGGTCTTAGTAAACACAGCATCCTTTCCTAAGTGCTCACAGATTGACCATTGAATTATCTGTTTAAGGATCTTTCCTAGTATTGACGTCAAGCTGACTGGTCAGTAGTTACTTGGGTCTTCTCCCCCCCCCCCTTTTTGAAGATGGGGCAGCATTTGGCCTCTTTCAGTCTGCAGGGACCTCATCTATTCTCCAAGAATTCTTGAAGATTATAGACAGAGGCTCTGAAATACCATTGAGTGTAGCTCAGCAGGCCCTGGAGATCTGAATTAATTCAAAGTCACAAGGTGCTCTCTTACCACTATGTTTCCTTTTACATATTTGTAATATATAAAGAGGGACGCGGGTGGCGCTGTGGGTAAAAGCCTCAGCGCCTAGGGCTTGCCGATCGAAAGGTCGGCGGTTTGAATCCCCACAGCGGGGTGAGCTCCCGTTCTTCGGTCCCAGCGCCTGCCAACCTAGCAGTTCGAAAGCACCCCCGGGTGCAAGTAGATAAATAGGGACCGCTTACTAGCGGGAAGGTAAACGGCGTTTCCGTGTGCGGCTCTGGCTCGCCAGATGCGGCTTGTCACGCTGGCCACGTGACCCGGAAGTGTCTCCGGACAGCGCTGGCCCCCGGCCTCTAGAGTGAGATGGGCGCACAACCCTAGAGTCTGTCAAGACTGGCCCGTATGGGCAGGGGTACCTTTACCTTTACCTTTAATATATAAAGATATTTTTTAAAAAAAACAACAACAACACTAAACCATGTATGTAGCTTTATTATGAATTTGTAATATACAAACTGAACATATTAAATGAGTAATAAATAAAATATCATTTTAAGCATCAAACCATGTGCACCGTCTTTCAATACTGTCTGTATTGTGTTATTAAAATCTTGAGAATCCTCTAGAAATATCATATAAGAAAAGGCTACTCCTATTACTTCCATAAAATATATTCTGACTTATCACTTTACTGAACAATTCAAGCAAGAAGAAAAAATGGGAGGGAGAGAGAGAGAGAGAGAGAGAGAGAGAGAGAGAGAGAGAGAGAGAGAGAGAAGAAAAAGATATGGTGAGTTCTCTAACTGTTGCTGTTGGATAATTTATTGCAAACTGTCCACTGCCCAACACCTTTTGACAGAATGTCTTCCTCAGGGGGAATAGCTGTGAGTTCTCCTGTTTCAGAAATGTACTTCCTCCAAGTTCTAGTTCCCGGAACATGTTTTTCAGAGACTATGACCTGGTTCTGATGTAACACCAGCCTCGGGCTCTTCTTCCCCACTGAATATGAAGGGAGGCAACTGAAAGCTTCCCCTCCTGATTAGCAACTATTCAAACCATAGTTGTTGATTTTTAACAGGTCAGAAACTGTCTGGCTTGTTAACAAGTAGTGTTTGGAGCAACCCACCATTTGTGAAGTTCAGATGAAGCAATAATCTGTGTTACAAGGCAGTAGAAGAGGAAGCATGTCAGTTCATTCATGTAATTAAAAAAGGGTTTGTTGCTAAGTCTAAGCCTTACTTGTGTCAGCTTAGCCATGTAGGGGTTTTTGTAATTATATATATATATATATATATATATATATATATCCAGCATCCATTTGCAGCTTTCCTTTTGGGGTGGTGGTGGGTGTTTCCTTGCTTTTAAATTTCCTTATGCACTGAACAAGTCACCACCGTCTTCACTGTGCTGATGGGAGTTGTAGTCCAAAATATCTGGAGGGCATCAAGCAAGCGAAGGCAGTTTTAGATTCCTGGTGCTACCGATTTAAGATCCTCCACAAGCACTTCAACGGGCATAATATTAAAGGATGAAATGAAAAATGTTTTTGTACTGAGTTATGAAAAGGTACTTTAGTACAGTGGTACCTCGGGTTACATACGCTTCAGGTTACAGACTCCGCTTACCCAGAAATAGTACCTCAGGTTAAGAACTTTGCTTCAGGATGAGAACAGAAATCGTGCAGTGACGGCGTGGCGGCAGCAGGAGGCCCCATTAGCTAAAGTGGTGCTTCAGGTTAAGAACAGTTTCAGGTTAAGTACAGACCTCCGGAACGAATTAAGTACTTAACCCGAGGTACCACTGTAGTAGCAAACCATTCAGCACCATGGACAGGGAATATGCAGTCTGCTAAGAGAAGCATTGGTGCTGGAGGAGACTCTTGAGAGTCCCATGGACTGCAAGAAGATCAAACCTCTCCATTCTGAAGGAAATCAGCCCTGAGTGCTCACTGGAAGGACAGATGCTGAAGCTGAGGCTCCAATACTTTGGCCCCCTCATGAGAAGAGAAGACTCCTTGGAAAAGTCCCTGATGTTGGGAAAGATTGAGGGCACAAGAAGGGGACAAGAAAGGATGAGATGGTTGGACAGTGTTCTCAAAGTTACCAATATGAGTTTGACCAAACTGCGGGAGGCAATGGAAGACAGGAGTGCCTGGCGTGCTCTGGTCCATGGGGTCACGAAGAGTCAGACCCGACTAAACGACTAAACAACAACAACAATACAAATAAAATGATGGGCTGGTTCGTTGGTTGGTTGGTTGATGAAACACTGGTGCCATAGGAAATAATTATAGGTGCAACTTCAGGAATAGCATCCTGAACCTTTATTGTAAACCTGTGATGTATGGATGGAGGGTGGTATAGAAATTTAATAAATAATAACAAATAACACCAGTAGTGATTGTGGAAGTAAAATGGTTACTGTAGAAATTACCATAAGATTTTATTAGAAACAGAAATAACTATAGGCGCATATGATTACACTTGTTTTTCATGATTTTATTCCCACAAGTCCCTTCATAGTAGTTTATTCTTTAAAGAAGATCTGACGCTGCAAAGGTCGTTTGCGCACGCACGCCAATATGATTGGGTTAAGGGCATTTTTGCCACCTTCAAGGTCTCTATTCCTGAAACAAGTGACATTGCCAGTTGCCTCTCAGGATTCATACTAGACCTCCTTACCGTATGAGTTACTTTTTAAAGGTGACATCTGCCGGGTTTTAATTCTGTCTAACCCCTTAAATAATCTTTCACCCTTCCATTGACTGAGTAGCTGGAGTTGGCTGTTTGTAATTAATGGGGTCTAGTAAGTCATAAAAACGGACTGTGCTCATTGGAAGTGAGGCGGTGCTAAGGGAGGAAGTAAGAACTGGAAAGGGAAGGATTTTCTTCTAGGAGAGGGGGATAGGGAAGTTTTGAGCGAGGGTGTAGGATAAAGGACCTAATGGACTACTCAGTTTCTTTAAGGGAGAGAACTAGGATAGTAACTGGAAGCATTGAAGGAAGATGAGGCAGTAAGTTAGTGAACAGGGATGGGGTGGGAGTTAGCTGCTTTGGTTTATATGATTAAAATATTCAACATCTCTCATATCTTGCTTTCCCAACTGATCCACAGCGATCCTGTTCTCTGGCAGAATCAAGGATCCTTTTGGAATGGCCCCCTCTTCTGGCCAGCAATAGGGGCAGGGGGCTGGATTTATGCTTTAAAAACCCCCAACAGCCTCTACGCCCTCCCTCCAGCAATGGACAGATATTGCATCTCAGTTGTCTAATGTAGAGAGCTTAAGTTTGCTGCTCTCCTCTGAGTGAAAGCCCTGGCTTCTCCCATCCATATATCAATGTGACAACCAGGGTGGTTGGAATAAAGGTTTCTGGTTCTTTTGCATCTTTATCTCAAGGTCTTCGGTACATAAGAAGAATACTGAATGGGAAAGAGAGTGTTGTTTGTGTCATTTTCTGCAATGTATGAAATTGTCCCCGCGTATCCAAAGAGTGTAACAGTTCCCCAGAAGAAAAGATCTCTATTACCTGACCGCTCTTAGCGAGCAACTGTGTTGAAATTGTCAGGTCTGGTTGTCCGCTGTTCTCTACCATCATATCCTGAATCATCATCATCAGTGCAAGACACACACACAAAAACCTTGTCTGTATGGCAGACACAAAGCAGGGAATCACCTACGTTCTCCTCAAAGCTTGACCCAAAGTTTTTATTCAGTCCACTGTCTTTTCAACAGAGCTGAACCTTCCCACACAATTGTTCTACAAATTTATACAGTGGTAGAGTTGGTCACGACTAGACTTAATGGTCAGGGGTCCCTTTACCTTTACCTTTTACCTCAGGTTAAGAACTTAATTCGTTCTGGAGATCCGTTCTTAACCTGAAACTGTTCTTAACATGAGGTACCACTTTAGCTAATGGGGCCTCCCACTGCCACTGCGTGATTTCTGTTCTCATCTTGAAGCAAAGTTCTTAACCTGAGGTATTATTTCTGGGTTAGTCGAGTCTGTAACCTGAAGCGTCTGTAACCTGAAGCGTCTGTAACCCGAGGTACCACTGTAATTATATTCCCACACACACACACACACACACACATCTCCCTTAAAGTTGCTGAGGTTCCCAACACCGTCCCAAATGTCTGTTCTAAATTACGCTTTGGGAATGGTTCCATTTTTGTTTGTCTGTACCTATTTATTTATTGGTAGCAGCAGTGCCGGTGGAGTGGGAATCAGACTGAAGAGTGTGGCTTCCTGTGGCAGAACCAACATGTGAAATTTAAAATATCACCTCAAGTCACTAATCCTGGCTGTGAGCAAACGATTAGCAGGAAACAAGGGCAAATAGGACGGCTGATTTAATTGTGTGACAATGATACAGCCGGCAGAGTGTGTGTGTGTGTGTGTGTGTGTGTGTGTGTGTGTGTGTGTGTAGGGGGAGAAGCAGGGAATGATGGGGTCAAAACAGTTTGTAAAAGTCTGCTTCACAAAAGCTGTTGTCCCCCTTGGGGCGGAATGAGATTATTATGGCTCAGTGTCTATCAAACAAAAGGAGTGAAAGAGGCCCGTGGCGGTAAGAGGGCTTTGCGGTAGGAAGTGCCCTTCTCATTCGCCTCAGCAACCAGGAGCCTGCCAAAGAATTCCTGTCAAGGTTTGCTGGCTTTGTGGCTCTGCCGCCGTGGCTGCGTGGTGGACGGCAAAACCCCAACCATTGTCGGTGGGATTCAAAGGGAGCGGCAGAGAAATCATTTGAAGGGGCGGATTGAAGATCTTAAGGGGGCTTGTTATCTGAATATCAAAGTTATTGTGCAGGCCCTCAGTTGTGCCATTTCTGATTTTCCTAAACGCACAAGGAGGAGGCACATTAAACCCTCGAGTCATATGTCCCAATAAACATGCATAGCAGGAAAAAGTCTACATTCATAGGCAGGCAAACAAGCAGGCATAAACACATTTCGGGTGTATCACCACACAAACACTTCCAGGGAAACACGTATACACAGGCAAAAAAGATTAGCGAGCTAAAATGCATGTTGGTTAAAATCTACCTTCTAACCCTTCACATTTCAAATTCACATGTAGCAATCCGAATATTGTATTGCGAACATTGCATTCAGAAATAAACTTAAAAGATGGGAAGAAAAGGGTTGGGGATAGTTTTGGGCCATGTTTTAGTTTTGGGCTTATGTGTCTCTGTGGAAAATACCAAACGCTGGTGACAAGGCATTTCACAAAAAACTTCATTTCGAAATTCAGGACACCAGCACTTTACTATTCAACATCAGAACTGTCAACTTTTAGCAAATTTCAAAGGTTGTCAAAGCTCCATTTGAGTTCATTATTGTCACGTACAGGGTTGCTGTTTTGTGGACATTTCCACTAGGACTTGACATCTCTTTTCCAAATAGTTGAAGGCAGTTCAAAACCTTGCACTGTGTATGCTTAGCTATGAGGTCAGAATAACTGCTAGGCTAAAATTTTGCTCTTATTAATGGTAAATCCTTCAGTCGTTGTGTTGCCTAGAAACTATGTTTGTAAAATATTTTCAGGAACCCCTCAGAATCTGCTGTTGTGTTTTATAGCCCTGCTGTCTTTGGTATCGCTGTTGTATAGTATTTAGGTCAAGAATTGGGGTTGTGGCTTTCTGGGATGTGTGTGTTCAATTCTTTTTCCTATAGGTAAAGGTAAAGGTACCCCTGCTCGTACGGGCCAGTCTTGACAGACTCTGGGGTTGTGCGCCCATCTCACTTAAGAGGCCAGGGGCCAGCGCTGTCCGGAGACACTTCCAGGTCACGTGGCCAGCGTGACAAAGCTGCATCTGGCGAGCCAGCGCAGCACACGGAAACGCCGTTTACCTTTCCGCCAGTAAGCGGTCCCTATTTATCTACTTGCACCTGGGGGTGCTTTCGAACTGCTAGGTTGGCAGGCGCTGGGACCAAGCAACGGGAGCGCACCCCGCCGCGGGGATTCGAACCGCCGACCTTTCGATCGGCAAGCCCTAGGCGCTGAGGCTTTTACCCACAGCGCCACCCGCGTTTCCTATACCATTTTCCTTATCTGAATTGCACCTTCCCAAAGAGACTATTTGCCCCATGGAGGGAAGACATATGTGCATGGTACCTAGAACATATTCTCCCCCTACTGTAGCCTTGGGCAGAGGCCCGAGTTCTGTGCAACATTGTAGGGGCTCATCATGTGTATTTGATGTGTTGGGAAGAGGCCACAGGACCCCACAAGGCCTCTGCCACCAGAGGGAGGCCCTACGACTCCATTGGTAGACCCAACAGGGCCCTCCGCCACTGTGGGGAGGCTCAACCAGGCCCTCCACATCCGTGGGGTTGCTTGGCAAGGTCCTCCACAGCCACAGGGAGACCCGGCTAAGGGAAGGGCAGGAAGATCGTTCTGTGAATCCTGCGGAAATGCGGCGGAAATCTGGCGGAAATGCTCTGGTTATCTCCCACTTGGACTACTGCAATGCGCTCTATGTGGGGCTACCTTTGAAGGTGACCCAGAAACTACAACTAATCCAGAATGCGGCAGCTAGACTGGTGACTGGGAGTGGCCACTGAGACCATATAACACCGGTCTTGAAAGACCTGCACTGGCTCCCAGTACGTTTCCGAGCACAATTCAAAGTGTTGGTGCTGACCTTTAAAGCCATAAACGGCCTCGGTCCACTATACCTGAAGGAGCATCTCCACCTCCATCGTTTTGCCCGGACACTGAAGTCCAGCACCAAGGGCCTTCTGGCGGTTCCTTCACAGCAAGAAGCCAGGTTACAGGGAACCAGAAGGCCTTCTCAGTAGTAGCACCTGTCCTGTGGAACGCCCTCCCACCAGAAATAACTACCAAACTTTTAGAAGACATCAAAAGGCAGCCCTATTTAGGGAAGCTTTTAATGTTTAATAGGTTATTGTATTTTAGTGTTTTGTTTGAAGCCGCCCAGAGTGGCTGGGGAAACCCAGCCAGATGGGCAGGGTATAAATAAATTATTATTATTATTATTATTATTATTATTATTATTATTATTATTATTTACTGTTTGCAACAGTACAACACTGACTTCCATCCATAACAACAAATCTCTGACTGAATAGCAGCAATCAGGTCTCATTTCCTCCAAATGTCCAAGGGCCATCCAGATGTTGTTGGATGCTAGTCCAGCCAATGCTTAGGAGTTGGCATCCAGAAACATCTAGAGCAGGCATCCCCAACCTGCGGCCCTCCAGATGTTTTGGACTACAAAACCCATCATCCCTGACCACTGGTCCTGTTAGCTACGGATCATGGATGCTGTAGGCCAAAACATCTGGAGGGCCGCCGGTTGGGGATGCATGATCTAGAGGGTCAAAGGTTCCCCACCTCTGGTCATAACAAATCACTTCCAGCTACAGAGGGATGTTTAGGGTAGTTTTTAACTTTTGAAGTTTTATTCTGTTTTTAGTGTTCTGTTGGTAGCTGCCCAGAGTGACTGGAGAAACCCAGCCAGATGGGCGGGGTATAAATAATAATATAATCACTGTATTATTATTATTATTATTATTATTATTATTATTATTATTATTATACCAGATGTACCTTTGTAGGAACGGGTTGCGGGTGGCGCTGTGAGTTAAACCACAGAGCCTGGGACTTGCCGATCAGAAGGTCGGCGGTTCGAATCCCCGCGATGGGGTGAGCTCCCGTTGCTCGGTCCCTGCTCCTGCCAACCTAGCAGTTCGAAAGCACGTCAAAGTGCAAGTAGATCAATAGGTACCACTCTGGCGGGAAGGTAAACGGCGTTTCTGTGTGCTGCTCTGGTTCACCAGAAGCGGCTTAGTCATGCTGTTCGCTGGCTCCCTCCGCCAATAAAGTGAGATGAGCGCCGCAACCCCAGAGTCGGTCAGGACTGGACCTAATGATCAGGGGTCCCTTTACCTTTACCTTTGTAGGAAGGGAGCGCCACATACAGGGAGTTGCCATTGAAAAGGCCCTTTCCTGGGTTTCCACCCTACATACCTCCTATGGTTACTTGACCTGCTGATGTTATAGCAAGGGTAATGTTCTTTGTTGAACAGAGGAGGGCAGGCAGTGGAGTTCCATCTCAAGTTCTACACAAGACGTGTGCTAAAATGTTTAGCTCCTCTATTAAAACCATGGCAAATGTTTTCTAAGAAAACCAGTGCTGAGGAAAGACTTGGAGATGATACCACCATTGCCCCATGTTCTCCCACTTCCGCAGCCATAGCAAGACCAGCTAAAGCCATAGCAAAGCTTTGGGTTCAAACAAAATCTTCATTTTCCCATGTGGAAGGACTTTGAAGGCCTTGGGTGTCAAAACATGGGTGGTCCAGTGATATCACAAGTCTCCCTCCTTGTGGACCAGGCTTGGGCAAGAATGAGGGTGTCAGCTCCCACTGGAAACAGTCAATGAGATTAACAATGAGATTTAAGTGGATTGTGTAATGCTGGAATTAATGATATTCTGGGAAGCTGAGTGTAGTCAGATGGATTTCAGGAGAGGTCTGAAGTTCAGGGTTGGAAAGGAGTTCGTGAGGAAATGCGTAGCTACCTTAAATGAGTGTGTGCCTTCAGGAATGAGGGAAATGTTTAAATTGGCAATTTCCAAGAGACCAGAAGCATTTCCTACAGCTATAATAGGGACTCCAATACTGAGGCTCCAATACTTTGGCCACCTCATGAGAAGAGAAGACTCCCTGGAAAAGACCCTGATGTTGGGAAAGATGGAGAGCACAAGGAGAAGGGGACGACAGAGGATGAGATGGTTGGATGGTGTTCTTGAAGCTACCAGCATGAGTTTGATCAAACTGCGGGAGGCAGTGGAAGACAGGAGTGCCTGGCGTGCTCTGGTCCATGGGGTCACGAAGAGTCGGACACGACTAAACGACTAAACAACAATAATAGGGACAGAGGCTCCAAAGAAGATGACTAAGTTATTTACGTACGTGACAACAGCAGCCAGAATATTATAGTCACAGAAATGGAAAGAAGAGAAGGTTGCAACGAAGGAGGAGTGGCTTTTGAGAGTAATGGACCATGCAGAAATGGCAAAGCTGACCACAAAATTAAGAGATCAAAAGATAAACTTTTTATAGAAGATTGGAGGCCTTTTGTGGACTATCTATATTACAGTCAAATGAAATCGCAGGCAGGATTCGAGATAAAAGCAGTGGAAGAAAAATGATAAAATAATTGGAACAGAGAAATTTTTATTAATAGATAAAAATATAAGATATAATGCAGTAGAAAAGGGCTGAGTAAAAACGCTGTGGAGGTGAGGGTTGGAAGTCAATGTAATTATGTGATTTGAAGGTTATTGTGAAAATATTTGAATATTATATTGGAGAGAGAGAGAGAGAGAGAGAGAGAGAGAGAGAGAGAGAGAGACTGTTTGTCCCTTCAGGACCAGATGATATACATACTGGGGTAGTAAATTATCTTGCCCCTGTACTCTTGGAACCTCTGCCTATCTATCACAGGAGTGAGGAACCAGGGTGGACTTGGATAATATTTCGTAATATGTCACCCTGAGCGAGGACAAAAGTTGGTGCCTCCAAACAGACCTTCTCAGTTATAGATCTTCTCAGTTTTGCGCTCCCTCAGCTCTGCAGCCTCTGCTATGGGACCTCCCACATCGCCTGAATTTGGCACTGGGAGAACACATTAGCTCATGGGCTCTGCCTGCCAGCAGCAGGTGGGGCCTGAGGTAAAATTAGGTGGGGTAGTGCAAGTCAGGACCGTCTTAAGTATATCCGGCGCTGTGGTGAAAAGTGTTAGTTTCTGTTTGCCACTGAGCAGTGCTTTGGAGTCACAGGACTCTGTTTATATTCCAGACACATTCCATACTGTTGGAAGTCTCATGGGAGTGGAGACGGATGTGACATTAGTGGTTTCCTGTTCCTTTGTTCCTTTGTTGTTGAGTTGCTCTCTGCTTTCATAGAGAGAGGGTGTTTTTTTTGTGTGTGTGTTTTTTTGCTGTCTGCGTAGCTTAGTAATAAAGCATAGCATGTAGCTCATACTATCTCATCCTTCCGCATGCTGGTGGAAACTCTGCTGAATGGGGGAACGTGCCTTGGAGCCTCATCAAAGGCTCAGGTCGTTAATCACGTCGGGAGGCGATTCGAAGGACTCCGCCAGAAGAAAATGAGCTTTATCAGCTTGGCCGAGCGGAGATCCCGACATTTTTGGTTATGGGACCAGAAGAACGCCAGGAGAACGGAATGCAGGTTATCTTCTTTGCGTGTCAAGAAGACTGATGAGAGGTATGTGCTCAAGCCCTGGGAAGCCTGCCAGTCCCTAATAAGGGGTGGGCTTAGGACTTCAAGCCAAAGCACTAACCGGCTGCGGCATAAGGGTGCTTTTGGAATGCAGCTCCCTCCCCATTTCCCAGAGTTGCCGACCTGCAGCTTTGCAGGGCTGGAGGAGGCGGGCAGTGGCTGGAGGGTGGCTCCTCCGGCGGGGAAGAGGCGGAGGCTCCGGGCGTCACGCTGCTTCAGCGAGGCGGGCGAGAGTGGTGAGCTGGTGCCAGGAGGTGCTGCGCCCAGCCTCCACCTCTTCCCCGGCGCCCTCCAGAACTTGGCGCCCTGGTGCCCCGCGCCACTTGCCTCTATGGGCAAGATGCCCCTGGTGCAAGTGACTCTTACCTTTGCACAACAGGCGGCATTGCAGTCCTGTAAACAACATTCGAGCGAGGCAAAAGCATTAGAAGAATGAGCAGCACTGGGCTGGAATAGGCGTGTGGCTTGAGGAGTGGCCTGAGACCTGGATAAAGAGGCAATAAATACAGTTTCAAAAATTATTGAAATATACATTTTTTTAAAAAACAGAAGCATTTTTACTTGGTATTATAGGTCAGGACATTAATAGGCATGATGTTAAATTGTTTTTATATGCAACAACTGCGGCAAGAGTATTGTTAGCCCAGAAATGGATTCTGGGCTAGAAATTCCGACGAAAGAAGAATGGCAGATGAAATTAATGGACTATGCAGAATTGGACAAAATGACAGGAAGGATTTGAAACCTGCGGAACCAGAGATTTACAGAAGATTGGAAGAAGCAGATGAATTATTTGAAAAGCAACTGTAATCAACAAATTACACTAGTAGGACTACAAGAAGTTTTGTAAGGAGAAATATACCAAGTGTTACAAAGTAGAAAAAGATAGAGATATTGGTTATGAGTTTGAAATGTAATAGGGAAGATAAGAAATGCATACTGAGAGATTAGATTGGAAAGTTTTCAGACAGGATTGGTGGGAGTCAAAAAATTGAATAAGATGTAAAAGTATGTTTAATTACTGTTGAAAATGATATGTTAAAAAAACATATATATATATATATATATATATATATATATATATATATATATAAATACAGTCGTACCTTGGTTGGCAAACGCCTTAGCAGTTGAATGTTTTGGCTCCCAAATGCCGCAAACCCGGGAGTGTGTGTTCCGGTTTGCAAACATTCTTTTGGAAGCCGAACGTCTGGCAGGGTTTCCACAGCTTCCAGTTGGCTGCAGGAAGCTCCTGCAGCCAATCAGAAGCCGCGCCTTGGAAGTCAAACGTTTTGGAAGTCGAACGGACTTCCAGAATGGATTCCAAGGTGCGACTGTACACAGCTATTCCTCCTTCCTCCTAGTAATGAGTCAGACTGCTACAAGTCATTTTTAGAAAAGCCCATGTCCATTGCCGAAACACAGGACACAGGACAGGATGTTCCCCCAACTTATCATGTGGTAGGGCGTACGCTACAATATTACTCAAATGAAAATAAGGGCATTTCTCACTCCCCCACTAACTAATCCTCCTTGGCCCCCCATTTTTTGTCCCCTCCCCTCCAGAGTATTTCCTGTCAGAAGAAAAGCAAGATTAGAAGTATATCCTCCAACATTTCTCCAATGAAAACAGGGATGTTGTTGTTGTTGTTAATAATAATAATAATAATTTTATTATTTATACTCCACCCATATGACTGGGTTGCCCCAGCCGCTCTGGGCAGCTTCCAACATATATAAAAACATAATAAAACATTAAACATAAAAAACTTTCCTATAGAGGGCTTCCTTCAGATGTCTTCTAAAGGTTGTATCATTACTTTTCTCCTTCTCTCGAGGGTCACATAACTCCATACCTTCCAATATTTCTCATGTGAAAATAAGGACATCCTAAGGAAAAGTGGGGCATTATAGGACCAAGTAAGAAAACTGGATGGCTTCAGTAATTCTGGGACTGTCCCTGAAAAATAGGGACACTTGGAGGGTCTGGTTGGAGCTGTTGCATGCTAGAAAAAAGAAAAAGTTTTCCATCTTCTTGTTTTGACCATAAGTCATGAAGGGGCCTGGCCTTTGGATGTCGATGTCGCTGGCAAGGCTTTTGTAGCTAGAAGCGAGGAAGTACTAATCCTTTAGGTTTCAGTGTGTACTCCTTCTTCCTCTCCCTGTGGATAAATGAATAATGAAAACAATCCAGCCTTCTCGTCTGGATTTATCACTTTGTGCTCCTTTCGGCTGATGCAAGGCCCTCTCGAGCAACAAGCACTGGCATGAGGTGCCATCAGGAAAAGCAGTAAGGGCTGCAGAGTTTCCAGTGCCCTCCTTTTGTGAGGCTTCTTGCTCGAAACCCCCCTAAGAGGCAGTTTAAGGCAGTGTGGGGAGCTGGGTCTAGGGAGCTGAAGTTACCCCAAGAGAGAAGGAGTTTCTGAGAACTGTGGTAAGAAATATCGGGAGCCGGGAAGGAAGGCAGCGAGGGCTTCTCATTGTGAGGGAAATTTTATTTTTAACAGATGCTAAGGCAGATGGCGCAGAATTAACAGAAAATGGGAGAGAAAAAAGTGGAGGAACATTACTGGCTCCAGAGAGAGTGGACATTAAAAAAAATAAAGAATAAGGGAATGAAAACAAGTTTAAGTGCTCTCTCCAGAGAAAGGGGGAGGGGCATGGAGAGGCCGAGCAGGGACGAAGCAGCGTGATAATAACCAAAGGCGTGAAATTGCAAAAGTAAAATTTGTGGGACTCGGGAGGGGCCATGAAGGCCCCGGCTTCATTGCAAAACTCACTCAGAAATTACTGATGTGATGTTTTAGCTTTTATCATTAATAATAATCAAGATGAGGGAAGGGGGTAGGCGAGGGGGGAAGGGAGGGTGTTCAAGGCCCAGGCTGAGAAAAAGGAGAGGGGGAAGGAGAGGGGAAAGAGGGCAGGTTGCTGTGGGGAAAGAGGGGGGAATTAATGCAGAGAAAGGGGTAAGGAAGTACAAAACGGGGGGGGGGGAGGGTGAAATGATACAGCAGGAGTGAAAAGGAGATGGTGCGGGTTGTTGCATGAGCAGGAGGACGGCCATGCAAATGGTCGCAGTCGCGAGATGAAAAAGACTTTGCTTGGAAGGGGGGGGCACCTATAATGGAAAAGACCTGGAGCATAAATGAGAAACCGGGAAGAAAGTCCTGGGAGGAGACGAAAAGGGGGAGAAGGAAATGTCAAATGGGGTTGGGGTTGCAGCCGATGAAATAGACGTCAGAGAGAGGCAGGGAGACAAAGAGAGATGCCATTCTCCTCCCAAATTAATTGAGGATACATCAGCCCGAGCTACTAAAACAGAGCTATTATGGATGGGTTAGTCACAGGTGGAGTTAAGGGCCTACAGAGGGATATTAGCCAAAATTGAGTGGCTTTTAATTTCTTTCTAATGAGAGACTGTGGCTGGGGAGTCAGACGATTCTTCAGCTCAGCTAGGCCTGAAGACTGCTAGGAGGCAGGAGACGGCAGCTTTCCACAGGCAGAGAAAAAGATACCTGAGCGGATCACATAGTGATTCCTGTGGCCAGGCTGATAATGCTAGAGCTGGACCATAAAGAAGGCTGATCGCCGAAGAATTGATGCTTTTGAATTCTGGTGCTGGAGGAGACTCTTGAGAGTCCCATGGACTGCAAGAAGATCAAACCTATCCATTCTGAAGGAAATCAGCCCTGAGTGCTCACTGGAAGGACAGATCCTGAAGCTGAGGCTCCAGTACCTTGGCCACCTCATGAGAAGAGAGGACTCCCTGGAAAAGACCCTGATGTTGGGAAAGATGGAGGGCACAAGAAGAAGGGGACGACAGAGGACGAGATGGTTGGATAGTGTTCTCAAAGCTACCAGCATGAGTTTGACTAAACTGTGGGAGGCAGTGGAAGACAGGAGTGCCTGACGTGCTCTGGTCCATGGGGTCACAGAGTCGGACATGACTAAACAACTAAACAACAAGCCACCTGCAGACTAGAGGGGGTGGGGTAGCCAAAGTGGGATGTGGCCACAGTACTACAGTGGGTCAAGTGGTACTGGATGTGGGGGGGGCCGCATTTATTTGACTTGCACCAGAACCATGGGTGACCCGCAAACCAGCTAGCGAGACAGCTTGCCATAGTTTTTAGCACCTCCACTGGCAGTGAATGTGGCTGTTGTTGTTGTCAAACAGGAATCTGTTCAGGGCTGCCCAAATTCGCCCAACCTCTTCCTGTAACAACTTCATGATGAATTCTGACACCTATTTATCTTTGGGGGGGGAGCACTGGTTGTGGCCATCTTTACCCCACACTAGTCTCTCTGGCTCATTATTGCTCCTGAAATCTGCCCTCCCCAGTGATGGGTGTGGTGAGTAATGTCCAGATCTGACTTCCAGGTTGAAGAGCTGCGTATGGACTTCTGATAGAAATACTTCGTTGTTGTTTAGTCATTTAGTCATGTCCGACTCTTCGTGACACCATGGACCAGAGCAAGCCGGGCCCTCCTGTCTTCCACTGCCTCCCACAGTTTGTTCAGACTCATGTTTGTAGCTTTGAGAACACTGTCCAACCATCTCATCCTCTGTTGTCCCCTTCTCCTTGTGCCCTCCATCTTTCCTAACATCAGGGTCTTTTCCAGGGAGTCCTCTCTTCTCATGAGGTGGCCAAAGTATTGGAACCTCAGCTTCACGATCTGTCCTTCCAGTGAGCACTCAAGGCTGATTTCCTTAAGAATGGAGAGGTTTGATCTTCTTGCAGCCAATGGGACTCTCAAGAGTCTCCTCCAGCACCATAATTCAAAAGCATCAATTCTTCGGCGATCAGCCTTCTTTATAGTCCAGCTCTCACTTCCATACATCACTACTGGGAAAACCTTAGCTTTAACTATACGGACCTTAGAAACACTAGTACAATGTAATATCATGTCAGAAACATTTTTGTAATGCTCTGCCTAACTCTGTTTTATGAAATCAGAAGTGATCGCTGTTGCTGTTTCCCTCGGAGGCCCCAATAAACTTTTCTTCTCCACATCAATATCGGCATCATTTCAGATATGTGAAAAGCATGCTCATCTCTCCCCTTTCTCATTTCATCTCCTATAGGTATAGAGATATGTGAATGTCAACAAGCCAAAAGCATTGATTATGTTCAGGTTGGGGAGATACATTGTGTGTCTGCATCTGCATGCAAAGGACTGTGGGAAATGTAGCTTTCTCCTGTTTCCACATGGGCAATGCATTTGAAATGAATGGATTCTTCATTTTGCTAGGGAAAAACCACACACACATAAATAAGAGAGTGACTTTATTCTTGAGTAGCCTCTGGCTTTTCTAGCAAAGTTCCCATAGTTGTTCCCTGAGACATTGTCTCCTTTTCACAAACCCTGGAGATGATACAGTGGTACCTCGGGTTACATACGCTTCAGGTTACAGACTCCGCTAACCCAGAAATAGTGCTTCAGGTTAAGAACTTTGCTTCAGGACGAGAACAGAAATTGTGCTTCGGCAGCACAGCAGCAGCAGGAGGCCCCATTAGCTAAAGTGGTGCTTCAGGTTAAGAACAGTTTCAGGTTAAGTACGGACCTCTGGAATGAATTAAGTACTTAACCCGAGGTACCACTGTAGATAGATATAGATAAATAGATGATAGATAGATAGATAGATAGATAGATAGATAGATAGATAGATAGATGATAGATAGATAGATGATAGATAGATAGATGATAGTTAGTTAGTTAGTTAGTTAGTTAGTTAGTTAGTTAGATGATAGATAGATAGATAGATAGATGATAGATAGATATAGATGATAGATGATAGATGATAGATAGATAGATAGATAGATAGATAGATGATAGATAGATAGATAGATAGATAGATAGATGATAGATAGATAGATAGATAGATAGATGATAGATAGATAGATAGATAGATAGATAGATAGATGATGATAGATAGATAGATAGATAGATAGATGATAGATAGATAGATAGATAGATGATAGATAGATATAGATGATAGATAGATGATAGATAGATAGATAGATAGATGATGATAGATAGATAGATAGATAGATAGATAGATAGATAGATAGATTAGATAGATAGATAGATAGATAGATAGATAGATAGATGATGATAGATAGATAGATAGGTGATAGATAGATAGATAGATGATAGATAGATAGATAGATAGATAGATGATAGATAGATAGATGATAGATAGATAGATAGATAGATAGATAGATAGATAGATAGATAGATAGATATAGATAGATGATAGATAGATGATAGATTAGATAGATCGATAGATGATAGATAGATAGATAGATAGATAGATAGATAGATAGATAGATAGATATAGATGATAGATAGATAGATAGATAGATAGATAGATAGATAGATAGATGATAGATAGATGATAGATAGATAGATAGATAGATAGATAGATAGATAGATAGATAGATGATAGATAGATAGATAGATGATAGATAGATAGATAGATAGATAGATAGATAGATAGATAGATGATAGATAGATAGATAGCATGTTTAATCTTCTCCGCAGCTCAGTTGTAGGGGAAACTTTCTTGCAGGGGTTAAACCAGGGCACAGCTTCCAGCTTGCTTTCCCCCAGGGGGAAAGAGGGTATTTTATTTCCTTTTAATAGCCCCTCCTCATTTGCCTCCCCTAAGCAAAGAACAGTTATAATTCTCCATGGCAATGAAGTATGATTTCAATAGGACCACATTCCCCTGGGTTGCCAGCTGAGGCTGCTCCCCAAAGAGAGACGCCCCTCTCAGAGTCCATTCATGCTCAATTATAAAGGGTTGATTGGCCTTGTTGTCTGGTGAGGAAACCCATCCCAGCCCCCTCCCTCATGGGCTCAAGGCTGATTTACCAGGACCCAAGCTGCTCACATTAATAAGAATCAAATTAAGTACAAGGAGTTATGGCAGAGAAGAGACGGCGGCAGAAACAGGGATGCCCAAGCAAGGGTACCTGGGAACTCCCAGAGCTTTGAAAAGTGGATACAAAGCTAAGGCTGATGGCGACACTGCAGGTTCATTGAGTGGCCTTAGAGAGTAGGGATTCCTTGTTGGCACTGGGGGCTCTTGAGTCCTTTTTCTGTCATTGCTCCACTGCTCCGCACCTTTTTGCCCCGAAACGATTTATTCCCAAAGAGTTTGTGGCTGTGTATTCTTCCCCCCTGAGGGACGTGGGTGGCGCTGTGGGTTAAACCACAGAGCCTAGGACTTGCCGATCAGAAGGTCGGCGGTTCAAATCCCCGTGACGGGGTGAGCTCTTGTTGCTTGGTCCCTGCTCCTGCCAACCTAGAAATTCGAAAGCACGTCAAAGTGCAAGTAGATAAATAGGTACCGCTCTGGTGGGAAGATAAACGGCGTTTCCGTGTCCTGCTCTGGTTTGCCAGAAGTGGCTTAGTCATTCTGGCCACATGACCCGGCCAATAAAGCGAGATGAGCACCGCAACCCCAGAGTCGGCCATGACTGGACCTAATGGTCAGGGGTCCCTTTACCTTTACCAGTGGGAAAGGGGTCCCTTTACCTTTACCAGTGGGAAGGTAAACGGTGTTTCCATGCACTGCTCTGGTTTCACCAGAAGCAGCTTAGTCATGCTGGCCACATGACCCAGAAGCTGTACGCCGGCTCCCTCGGCCAATAAAGCGAGATGAGCACCACAACCCCAGAGTCGGTCACGACTGGACCTAATGGTCAGGGGTCCCTTTACCTTTTATTCTTCCCCCCAGCTTCCATATAGCAAAACTGTAGGGCTTTGGAGGTGAACAAGAAAGACACCCACCAATCTGGGCCCACAAGGCTGCTCCTGAAATGCGTCAGAAGATCTCCACAGAGTAGAAATCGTAGAATTGTAGTGCAGGATGGGACCCTGTGGATCATCTGGTCCAACCCCCTGCAATGCAGGAATCTTTTGCCGCTATCCCATACAGGGATTGAACCTGCAGCCTTGGCAATACCAGCACCGTGCTCTCACCCACTGAGCTACCCAGGCTTCTGCCAAGAATCTACCTGTGGACTTGCTCCATTCAAGGTTTGCCATCTGTCCCAGAAGAAAGAAACCATTTCAGAGCCTGCAGTTTCAGAACTGCCCACAGCCCATCACCCCTGAGATGGATAAGTGGCACCAAAATAGTGGAAGCGTGTACGCCAGAATGATCATCTGAGCTATTTCCGCCCTGAGATCCTCTGATCTAGGGCAATATATAAATTTAATAAATAATAATATATTTTTTCCAGAAATGCTAACTAACCCCCATGTGAGTGATCGTTCCTCTTTAACACACAGCTATGGTAGCTGAGGATTTGGCCCACTATTGTTTGCCATGGAATTGTATCAGATTATTAGGGGGCATGGTGCCCACGAAACATGTGTGAAGCAGTATGAGCTCATTTCAATTGCTTAGGGCGATGGCATAAAATGAAATTTAAAAACCCACTTTAATTGACCAGCCATTCTTGGGTCAATCAGCCCCCTGTGGGCTCTTTCCAACATCTGAGATACCCATGGAGATAAGGAGAAAGTGTGCAGATCCGAAGGTTTGCGTTTCGAATCCCCGGGATAGGGTGAGCTCCCATTGCTCAGTCCTTGCTCCTGCCAACCTAGCAGTCAAAGTGCAAGTAGATAAATAGGTACCACTCCGGCGGGAAGGTAAACAGCATTTCTGTGCTCTGCTCTGGTTCACCAGAAGCGGCTTAGCCATGCTGGCCACATGACCCTGAAGCTGTACGCCGGCTCCCTCGGCCAATAAAGCGAGATGAGCGCCGCAACCCCAGAGTCGTCCGCAAATGGACCTAACGGTCAGGGGTCCCTTTACCTTTATCTCCCAACACCAACCCTTTCGATGTTGAAAATCCACCTCTGCTTCTGTACCAGACCAAGTCCCACTTATCCCAGCAGCAAGTAGGAAAAGATGGGCACTCCCCCTCCCCCCCCCCCAACTGCCGAGGATGTCCTCTTCTCATGTATCTTCCGGGGTCCATATCCACAGGCAGAATTATATAAATGGTTTCATCATCAGAGCATTCATGATTCATTTATTCCTCGGGTTCCTTATGGGCATGGAAAATAAAAGGAGCCTGAAAAGTTTATTTCCTTCTCGGCCCTTGAGGACCCGGAGCTTCTAAAGCTGCTCAGTCAGAGAGCGAGAAGAGGAGATTATGCTGAAGGTCTGAAGCTGGTTTTGCATATTATAGTGCCGTTCCCATAAACCACAGATGATAGCTGCCTGAGTCTTATGCATTCCTGAAGGCATTATTACCATGATGGGGAAACTGAGAGGGGGGAAATAGGTCTCTAAACTGTACAGGACTGGTCCACACACACACACACACACAAAACCCTAATCCACACTCTTTTTTAAGTGCACATTGATTAACTTCCTGGAGGGTATTCAGATTCCAGATGAGTTACCTCTCTCTTTCTCTCTCTGCTGCACCAACACATTATTTATTCTCATTTAACTCCTTATTGGCATAGACAGCTGTTGATATGTCAGTCCCAGAGAACGTGGGCAGAGTCAGTTTTCATTTCTCTGGAACCTCAAGTGTAATATGGCGGTAACATCTCTGGGGTCTTTTGGAGAGTTCCTTGCCTTCTCCTTAACCTTGTACCCCAGGGGGTCAATTGGCAAAACCAGATTAGATGAATATATCTTGTTGCTCCGGTTATATTGCTGGGACCCAATCTATCCCCAAAGAATCAATGACTGCCGTCACCTGATGTGTTAAAAAGCAGTAGGGCTCTTACTTCAGGTCTAGTCTTCCTTTGTTACTCTGATGGATGGCTTATGCAAGGGGGAGGGTGACCCTGGATTTCTCAGTGGCTTTCAGATACCTTTCTGAATAGGCTGTCTAGATTTGGAAGTAGAGGTATTGTTGTCAAAGTTTGAGGTTGAGCTATTAAGTAATAAATGTAAAATTTTGTCAAAAATGTATAAATTGCTGCTTGAATGGCATTTAAAGGATGAGAAGGTAAAGTCGGTTATGATTAACTGGGCTAAAGATTTTGGGTACAATATACAACTGAACAACTGGGGGAAATTATGGAAAGAAGGTTTAAAATTTACTGCATGCAGTGCCTTAAAAGAAAATGTGATGAAAATGTTTTATAGATTGTATATCACACCCGTTAAACTTGCTAAAATGTATAAGGTAAGCAACAAATGTTGGAAATGTAAAGAAAAAGAAGGAACATTTTATCATATGTGGTGGGAATGTAAAAAGGTAAAAAATTTCTGGGAAATGATATATAATGAGATGAAGAAAATGTTGAAATATACATTTATTTAAAAAACCAGAAGCATTTTTACTAGGCATTGTAGGAGCTGATATAAATAGAAATGATTGTAAGTTGTTTTTGTATGCAATGACAGCAGCAAGAATTTTAGTGGCACAAAAATGGAAGCAAGAAGAATTACCGACGAAAGAAGATTGGAGGATGAAACTGATGGACTATGCAGAACTTGACAAACTAACGGGAAGAATTCGAAACCGGCGGGACCAGAGATTCATAGAAGATTGGCGTCAATTTATGGACTATATGAAAAGTAATTGTGATGAGTTGATTACATTCGTAGGTTTGCAGGAAGTTTTGTAAGGGGAATAATTTGAACTACTGCCTTATTTAATGAAAAGGTTGGTATTGGTTATGATTTTAAAAGGTAATATAAATTTAAGAAATGCAGGAGAAACTATAAAGATGGAAGATCATCAGAGGAGCTGATGGAAGTCCAAAAGATTGTATAAGAGATGGAAATTTGTAAAATGTATGACAATATAAATGTTTTAAAATGAATAAAAATTATTTTTTTTAAAAAAAGGAAGTAGAGGCATTGTTTTACAGTGGTTTTGATCCTATTTGGGTGGTCAATTCCAAAAGGAGGTGCAGAGGGACAAACTGGAACGTGTCCAGAGGAGGGCAACCAAAATGGTCAAAGGCCTGGAAACGATGCCTTATGAGGAACGGCTAAGGGAGCTGGGCATGTTTAGCCTGGAGAAGAGGAGGTTAAGGGGTGATATGATAGCCATGTTCAAATATATAAAAGGATGTCACATAGAGGAGGGAGAAAGGTTGTTTTCTGCTGCTCCAGAGAAGCGGACACGGAGCAATGGATCCAAACTACAAGAAAGAAGATTCCACCTAAACATTAGGAAGAACTTCCTGACAGTAAGAGCTGTTCGACAGTGGAATTTGCTGCCAAGGAGTGTGGTGGAGTCTCCTTCTTTGGAGGTCTTTAAGCAAAGGCTTGACAACCATATGTCAGGAGTGCTCTGATGGTGTTTCCTGCTTGGCAGGGGGTTGGACTCGATGGCCCTTGTGGTCTCTTCCAACTCTATGATTCTATGATTCTAGGGACCACTTGGCGCTGATGCTATGGGGTGTCAGGAAGGTGGCCCCCCAGGACCCAGCAGAAGGGTTATCCTCAGGAAGTGGACAAGAGGCTGGCTCTTCTGATGAGGCAGAAGGGTTAAACTTCAGGGTTAAACTGACTTTTCTGATGAGGGAGAAGAGCTAGATTCCAAAGCTGACAGTCCAAGGCCCTCACTTCACAAGGTAGAAACAGATAAGAGAGGCTCAGAAACTCTATCCACTGAGAGTGGGGAAGGACCATTCCAGGCTCCCAGTCCTCGATCTCAAAGTTGGGAATGCCGCAAAGAGCAGCGGAAACAGAGGGGTGGAAATATGAGGTTCTGACGTCATTCCTGCTGGAGGCAGAACTCTGATTCAGATTACAACATCTATTGTCGCTGAGAGGGAGCGGGAAGCTCCACTCTGTATGTTTGTTTCTGTATACAGTGGTACCTCAGGTTACATATGCTTCAGGTTACATACGCTTCAGGTTACAGACTCCACTAACCCAGAAATAGTGCTTCAGGATAAGAACAGAAATTGTGCTCTGGCGGCACAGCAGCAGCAGGAGGCCCCATTAGCTAAAGTGGTACCTCAGGTTAAGAACAATTTCAGGTTAAGAACAGATCTCCGGAACGAATTAAGTACTTAACCCGAGATACCACTGTACAAAGCTACCGTAATTTTCGCTCCATAAGACGCACTTTTTCCCTCCTAAAAAGTAAGGGGAAATGTGTGTGCGTCTTATGGAGCAAATGCAGGGGGAGGCAGGCGGGGAAAGCCCCCAAGAGCCGCACACAAGCTCCACGCAGCTCTTGCGGGCTTTTCCCCAGGAGGGAGAAGGGGCTGACTGGGCGCATCAGTCCCTTCTCCCTCCTCATAGAAAAGCCCACAGGAGCCGCGCGCTCCTCAAAGGGTGTGCGGCTCCTGTGGGCTTTTGCGGGAGGTGGGGGAATTCCCCCACCGCACGCAGAAGCCGCACACTCTTTAAAGAGTGCACCGCTCTTGGGGGCTTTTCCCTGAGGAGGGAGA
Organism: Podarcis raffonei; assembly: GCF_027172205.1. NCBI lineage: Eukaryota > Metazoa > Chordata > Lepidosauria > Squamata > Lacertidae > Podarcis > Podarcis raffonei. Next base: position 15,147,135 of record NC_070606.1, read on the forward strand.
AGGGACTGACTGGCTGCATCAGTCCCTTCTCCCACCTCGTAGAAAAGCTCGCAGGAGCGCTCCCTTTAAATAATATTTTTTTTCTTGAATCCCCCCTCTAAAAACTAGGTGCGCCTTATGGTCAGGTGCGCCTTATGGAGCGAAAAATATGGTATCTTGAACTGACGGGAGACTGCTTACTGCTGGTTAGCCTGTTCGTTACCATGGATCGTTATATGGGGTTCTCCAGCAGTCTTGTCCTCTGTGCTTTTTATCACCTATATGAAACTGTGGGATGAAGTCACTGCAGGGTTTGTCAATGAGACTTATTCCTCTTGTTCATCTACTTCAGGTGGAGAAGTGAAAGTGCAAAACCGGTGCTTGATCATGGCAACAACATGGCGGTCAACAAACTGAGGCTCATTTCAGTTAAGGTGAAAGAGGTGTTAAGCAAGTGGTTCGTCTATCCAGGCAATGGCTAATTCTCTTGTTTGGGATAAGCTATACTCCTTCTGAAGGAACAAGTTTGTGGCTTGGGGGTGCTCCTTGAAGGTTTCCCCCAAGGCGTAGAGCATCTTTTATCACCTGGGTTGGTTCATCTGGACAGAGGGAGTCTGGCCTCAGTTATGAATGCTCCTCCAGGTTTGAATGGTCTAGAAACTGCAGTTAGTTCAGAATACAGCTACTTATCCACTAAGTGGTATTAGGAGTTGTGAGCATAAATTATGTTGCTGCTCCACCAACAACTGCACCACACCTGGTCCATTTGCCGATCCAAGCCAAAATGCTGGTGTTGACCTTTATAGCCCTTCACAGCTTGGGGCTAGGGTATCTAGAGGATTGCCTGTCCATGCTTTAAGATCATCATCAGAAACCCTTCACTAGACTCCCTTGTGGTCTAAGGCAGGCATCCTCAACCTCGGCACTCCAGATGTTTTGAGACTACAATTCCCATCATCCCTGACCACTGGTCCTGCTAGCTAGGGATCATGGGAGTTGTAGGCCAAAAGCATCTGGAGGGCCGAGGTTGAGGAAGTCTGGTCTAAGGCATGGCAATTGGTTACTAGGACAGGGCCTTTTCAGTGGTGAAACCCCAGCTTTGGAATTCCTTTCATGGGGAAATTTACTTGGACTTAATTTCAGGACCAGCCAATCCCCCCTTTTTACTTTTATGTTTGCTTTGAAGTTTTGTTGGTCTGTTTTAATCTCGCTGTTTTCATGCTGCTTTAAAAAATAGATTTGCTGTTTTCATGCTGCTTTAAAAAATAGATTTGCTGTTGCTAACTTTTTTTGGTTTGCATTAGTTATTTTATTTAAAAATAATGCTGTGCCGAAACTTTCCCACATTTTTTTTTCAACTGCTCTCCACCAGTTAGCGAGAAAAAAAACTGCATTCAAAAATTATCAAAGGGGATAGAACATTTCGGTGAAATCCTCATGAGTCAGGGGCAGTTTTTGTTGTTGTGCTATGTGAGTGCCCCTTCTTCCTTTCTGCATATTACCTCACAAGGGGCCTTCTTCCACTTCAATTAAATCTGATGGGGAAACATCATGAGGTAACTCCTCTTATGGAGCTTTTACAGATCCGGAAACCCAGATAGCCAGATATGTTTCAGAGTGCTGGAGTAATATTCAATGTGAGGGAGGGAAACACCCACATAAATTAGACCCTCCCCCCCAAAAAAAAAATCTAAATACATTTTGCAATGACTTGAGAATGAGGCAGAAAAATGGAAACCTCTTTCACAAGGGAAGAAAACCTTTGAGATGCTGGAGGACAAGTTACAGCCCTAGATTTTCAGATTCTCTTATAAGTCACCCTGATAATATGTTTGTAAATTTCATTAATAATAATAATAATAAAATTTTATTTATATCCCGCCCTCCCCAGCTGAAGCCGGGCTCAGAGCAGCTAACAACAGTGAAATAATATAGCATTCTAAAATCAATTCATTATAAAATCAGTTCAAATCAAATTGATGACAACCATTGGGCTAGAGTTCTGTGAGGATTACCAAAGGAGAGGGTCGGACTGTGCCTTGACCAAAGGCCTGGTGGAACAGCTCTGTCTTGCAGGCCCTGTGGAAAGATGTCAAGTCCCGCAGGGCCCTAGTCTCTTGTGACAGAGCGTTCCACCAGATCAGAGCCACAGCCAAAAAAGCCCTGGCTCTGGGTGAGGCCAGCCTAACCTCCCTGTGGCCAGGGACCTCCAAGATGTTTTTGTTTGAAGACCATAAGGTCCTCTGTGGGACATACCAGGAGAGGCGGCCCTCTCTGCTAGGTTGGCAGGAGCAGGGACAGAGCAACAGGAGCTCACTCCTTTGCGGGGATTCAAACTGCTGACCTTCCGATCAACAAGCCCAAGGCTCTGTGGTTTAGACCACAGTGCCACCCGCGTCCCTTTTTATTTACTATATAGATTGCAGTAAAAGATGCAGAAATGAAAGATTGAATTAGAACCCATGGAGGGAAGGAGGGAGGTTCGAAGGTTCGAGGAACTTTCATATCTCGAGGGATGAGACCTGCTGAATCTCAGCAGCTGTGGGTGACTCTTGACACACAAGACTCCAGCCTGGTGGGGCTTCTTTGGGCGATCAAGTGATCACATGAGGGGGCATTGGAGTTCTAAAAAACATTTGAAGTAAATGAAAAGAGCTCTCATTCACCTTATAAAGACTGCTCAGAGCATCAACACAGCCCTCCTTTCCATACTGGGAGTGGCCACCAAGACCATTTAGCACCAATCCTGAAAGACCTACGTACATTGGCTCCTAGTACGTTTCTGAGCCCAATTCAAAGTGTTGGTGCTGACCTTTAAAGCCAAAAACGGCCTCGGCCCAGTATACCTGAAGGAGGGCCTCCACCCCCATCGTTCAGCCCAGACACTGAGGTCCACCTCTGAGGGCCTTCTGGTGGTTTTCTCCCTGTGAGAACTGAGGTTACAGCGAACCAGACAGAGGGCCTTCTCAGTAGTGGCGCCCACCCTGTGGAACACCCTCCCATCAGATGTCAAGGAAATAGACAACTATCTGACTTTTAGAAGGCATCTGACTGCAGTCCTGTTTAGGGATGTTTATAATGTTTGATGTTTTATTGTGTTTTTAATATTCTGTTGGGGAAACCCAGCCAGATGGGTGGGGTATAAATAATTATTATTATTATTATTATTATTATTATTATTATTATTATTATTATTATTATACTGTTAGGTGTATTTGCAATTTTCTTCTGTGTGCTCCCTGCTCTGTGCCATCCACACTAGGGGGCCTGTGCTTTGGGCCATTTGAGTCTCAGCACACGTTTACTACAACCCTTCCGGTAGCGCCATTTTACGACTCCATTTTATTTTCAGAAACCCGTCTTTTGATTATTGCTAAGACACTTCTCCGGCGATAAATGGATAGAGAGAAAGCTAGGTGTTAATGAAAGAAAGGTATAGTACTTCAATCCCATGAGGCTAAAATGTTGGTTTTTGTAGTGCTTATAACATTGAAATGTACAAGTTGGTTGTATATTAATAAATTACACTGTTGTTGTTGCTATTATTCTTAAAGCATCACGTTGTTTCATTACAAATATACATGGGAAAGTGTTTCAGTGATTATTAAAAGATCAATTAAAAAACCCAACTGGCGAATGAAATGATGGTCGCTGCATATCGTATAATAAATCTGTTGCCAAGTACAGTGGTACCTCGGGTTAAGTACTTAATTCGTTCTGGAGGTCCGTACTTAACCTGAAACTGTTCTTAACCTGAAGCACCACTTTAGCTAATGGGGCCTCCTGCTGCCGCCGCGCCACCAGAGCATGATTTCTGTTCTCATCCTGAAGCAAAATTCTTAACCTGAAGCACTATTTCTGGGTTAGCGGAGTCTGTAACCTGAAGCGTATGTAACCTGAAGCGCATGTAACCTGAGGTGCCACTGTATAAGGTTCATTTTCCTAATACATCATGGCCCATATCAAAACCCTGCCCTTTTAAGAGATGGAATAGTAGTGCTAAGGGCCTTGCATTCTTGGAGATGCGCTATTTTTCTGTTCTGCTGCAGGCAGAAGATCTTTCTGCAGTCTGAGAAAAACCAGGGGGGGGACACTGGAGGAATCTAGGGTGACAAGGATTGGGTGATGGGCTCATGTGGACACCCCATTAAAAAGTGAATGAACTCAGAGACAAAGAGACCTAAAAATATTTAACACTAAACTTATCAATGGGGAAGGGAATAACCCACCCCAGTGAGGTTTATTTCACACCTGGTGTGATGGCCTGGGATTCAGACTCGGAGGCTGAACCTGAGGAATCCCAGCCTGCACAGGAGTCCCCACCTCCAGAACCAGCTGAGCCGGGGCTGGGGCTTGAGCCTGAAGGGTCCTCACCTGTGCTGGATCCTCAGGTGCAGGCACCAGCTGAGTCTGCTCTGGCTCCTGAGGTGATGGAGGACCCATTGCCTGCAGGTGCTCCACTCTCAGCCCCGTCAGGGGAAGCTGAGGTTGCCTCTGGGTCCGGTAACCCTCCAGCCTCTCCTGAGCTGCAGAGGCTCAGGGCAGAGGGAACTAAGTTCTCGCAGGAGGAGTGCTCGCCTCCAGGCCAGGAGAGGTGAGTCACCTGTGGACTGGGACCGCCCTATGCCTTGGGGCAGATAAAAGCCAACCAGCCCCAGTCCCAGGTTGCGGGAGCAACATTGTTGGTAGCTTGTTCCTGCCTGCAACCCTGTCCTGCTCTTCTGCCAGAGTTCCTGACCTCACCTGACTCCCTGCCTTGGACCCAGCTACAGCCTTGACGGACAGCCTCCATACTGCACCCTCAACCTCGGACTGGACTTGGACCTTGCTGCAGAGTTAACCCTCGGGACCAGCACACCTAGGTAAAACCTCTCAGCACCAGGTGAAAAGAGAATTAAAAAACAAGGTTTTAGGACCATTATTATTATTTTGTATATTAGTCCTTGGAACTTGGGAGCTGTTTTGGATTTATTTCAGACCACGTGTTGGGTTTTGTGTGGCTCTTCATACTGAATGCATTCATGGAATGTTAGAATTGTAGCGTCAGAAGGGACACCAAGGGTCATCTTGTCCAACCCCCTGCAATGCTGGAATAAATGCATTGTTTTTACTTTTTACTGTTGCCTATTTTATTGTTTTTTGTGAACCCCTTCAGAGGACTTGGCTAATCAATGGATAATAATGATCAAAATAAATTAATAATATAAATAACAAATCAAATACAGCTAGGGCCTGTTTGTTTGTTTTGCAAGTGGTGAGAGAGAATGGAATTGACATACCCAGTAACTAGCTAATAGGAGGATTGGTATGTGTTAGAAGCAAAACACAGCCTTCAACAAATCCACAACTCTTTCAAAATTGCTATTTCCTGGAGAGGCAATTTGCGTAAGAGCATTGAAAGCATTCAAACAACTCCTGACAGCATGTGTGTGACATCATGCACATGCAATCGCTCCCCACCCCCATTGTTGAGGGCAATTCAGTGTGTCGCCAAAGCCTACTAGACTGTGCAGTGGTACCTCGGGTTAAGTACTTAATTCGTTCTGGAGGTCCGTACTTAACCTGAAACTGTTCTTAACCTGAAGCACCACTTTAGCTAATGGGGCCTCCTGCTGCCGCTGCACCGCCGGAGCATGATTTCTGTTCTCATCCTGAAGCAAAGTTCTTAACCCGAGGTACTATTTCTGGGTTAGTGGAGTCTGTAACCTGAAGCGTCTGTAAACTGAAGCATCTGTAACCCGAGCTACCACTGTATAATGTTTTTTTGTTTTTTCCTGAGTGCACATCAGTAAAGGATAGGTTCACCATTGTTATCCCCTTCAAGAAAGTTTTGTCATCCGGCCTCCTTGGCAACCCAGTGACTTTCATTCTTAAGGCCTTTTTCAGCCAAGGCAGGATCCTGGTCAGTGCCTAGCAAAATCAGTTATCTTTACTGATCAGTTCCCCATGACAATTTCTTATAGGAAAAGAACTAATAATAATAATAATAATAATGGTTAAGGACCCCTGGACGGTTAAGTCCTGTCAAAGGCAACCATGGGGTTGCGGCGCTTGTCTCGCTTTCAGGCCGAGGGAGCTGGCGTTTGTCCACAGACAGCTTTCCGGGTCATGTAGCCAGCAGGACTAAACCACTTCTGGTGCAACGGGACACCGTGACAGAAATCAGAGCGCATGGAAATGCCGTTTACCTTCCCACCGCAGCAGTGCCTATTTATCTACTTGCACTGGCGTGCTTTCAAATGCTAGGTTGGCAGGAGCTGGGACAGAGCAATGGGAGCTCACTCCATCCTGAGGATTCGAACCACCAACCTTCCAATCTGCAAGCCCAAGAAGCTCAGTGGTTTAAACCACAGCGCCACCCACTCCCATAGAATTCCAAATACAGCAAGTGAAGAGCATGTCAATTTTGCTGCATCTTCCATTACTATCCCAGCATTATGAGGCCTAAGAGTATATTGCTACACATGGGGGCGGAATGTCAGTTGTGAGACCCCCAAATGTATCTTTCCTCCATAAATAAGCTTGAGGGACTTGGGTGGCGTTGTGGGTTAAACCACAGAACCTAGGACTTGCCAATCAGAAGGTCGGCGGTTCGAATCCCGCGACGGGGTAAGCTCCCGTTGCTTGCTCCCTGCTCCTGCCAACCTAGCAGTTCATAAGCATGTCAAAGTGCAAGTAGATAAATAGGTACCACTCTGGCAGGAAGGCAAACGGCATTTCCATGCGCTGCTCTGGTTCGCCAGAAGCGGCTTAGTCATGCTGGCCACATGACCCGGAAGCTGTACGCCGGCTCCCTTGGCCAATAAAGCGAGATGAGCGCCGCAACCCCAGAGTCGGTCCTGACTGGACCTAATGGTCAGAGGTCCTTTACCTTTGCCTTGGGAAAACTAGCATACTTCAAGGTACTAAGAATTCTAGCCAGAAATGCAGACCATGCATGTTCTTCCAGGTCTACCTGGAAAATTTTGCCATTATTATTATTATTATTATTATTATTATTATTATTATTATTATTATTTTATTATTATACCCCGCCCATCTGGGTGGCTTCCAACACATAAAAACCTAATAAAATGTCAAACATTCAAACTTCCTGATACAGGGCTACCTTCAGATGTCTTCTAAAAGTTGTGTAGTTATTTATCTCCTTGACATCTGATGGGAGGGCATTCCACAGGGAGGGCACCACTGCTGGTAAGGCCCTCTGCCTGGTTCCCTGTACTCTAGGTAGGGCTGGGAGAGACCATCGTCTGAAACCCTGGAGAGCTGCAGTCAATCAATGTAGACACATCCTGCGCTAGATGGGCCAATGGTATGACTCTGTATAGTGCAGCATGTTCCACTGACCCTCTCAACTTAGCTGGACCCTCTTCCTCTGCTTCAGTTTTGGTGTTGCTGCTTGAAGTTGGCATCATGACATGACAGGGAAAGTGGGAGTCTAAGCCAACCATCTCAAGTACTGGTAATTTTGGAGAATTACCTAGGGAAGCAATGCTAGCAGTTGTGCAAGACCAAATAATATGACTGCCCCTCATGGAAGACTGGAAGCTGCCTCATACTGAGCCTGTCAAGGCTTCAGGGAATCCTATCCCTTCCATGGTGAGGAGAAGAAGAGGAGGAGGAGGAGTTTGGGTTTGATATCCCGCTTTATCACTACCCGAAGGAGTCTCAAAGCAGCTAACATTCTCCTTTCCCTTCCTCCCCCACAACAAACACTCTGTGAGGTGAGTGGGGCTGAGAGACTTCAAAGAAGTGTGACTAACCCAAGGTCACCCAGCAGCTGCATGTGGAGGAACAGAGATGCGAACCCAGTTCACCAGATTACGAGTCCACCGCTCTTAACCACTACACCACACTGGCATTGGGATGCCAATAAGAGTTCTTACCATGTAGTTTATTCAATATTCACAGAGAGAGACGAAGGAATGTGGTCTCTCTTAGATAATGGCATTGCTCCAAGTCAAGTCCCACCCCCTCCATCTCTCCTATTCTACATCACTCCTGCACTGGCTGATCTGTGCCTTCTGCCTCTGAGCTTTCCGTTCTACTACTCTCAAGGCACGCCTGGTCCTGGGAGAGGGGAGTCAGGAAGGCTTTCTAGGGACACTGAGTCTATTAGCTGTCTTTCCCATGGTGCTGCTTCTTCCTGCTGCTCTCCCATTATTTCCCAGCTTCTCCCCTCTGCAGCTTCTGAGCTATGGCCTTCTGCAAACCACTATTCTAAATCTATACTGTCCTCCTCTTTTCGGGAAGGTCCTGGAAGAGCGGGGGCAGGTCCCACCATTCTTCCTCAGTCCAGTCCCTGACATCACCAGACCTTTAGTCCTAAAATGGCATACCCTCCTACATCCCACTGAACAAGATCGGGATGCTCGTTTTTGGGTCCTGAGCTCTCGGAGGAGTCAGCCGATTCACACAAAAGACCAAAAATGAGCATCTTTCGGTCCAGCACTTTGGTGTGAGCCAGCTAATTCCCACGAAAGCACAAGACCAAAAAATGAGCGCCGGACCAAAAAAAGGGACATTCTGGGATCGAATCAGAAGTCAGGATGGCTTCTGTAATTCCGGGATGTCCCGCTTAAATTGGGACAGTTGAGGGGTATGCAATGGCTAGCAGCTCTCCAGGGTTTTGGACAAGAGTCTCTGCCAGTCCTACCTGGGCTGGAAGCGATGCTTTGCCACTACTATGCCCTTGACCAGTCTGCAGGTCAAGGAGATAAAACTGTGGGAAAAGGAAAGAGAGCCCCAGAATTGTCCACAGCAGCAACTGAGCAGGTCAGAGAAGCACCATCCTGGGTTCAAGGCCGAAGCCTTGGCCCTAGCAAGCATTGCTTCTGTTGTCACAAGGCCATAGCAGAACCCAAAACTCACAGTATTTAGGGCCCACAAATGGTTCTCCATTTCATGTAGGCTTCAGGGAGTAATGCTTCCTAGAGCTGGACTGAGGGAGAAGGTCAGGTAGCCATGTCTGAGCACTGGACCTTTCAAAAGATATTTCGGGACTATTTAGGCTGGTGTGTCCTGGCTACAACTCGACACTGTGGAGAGCCTTTTCTGCAAAACTCCTTCTCCTGTGGCCCCCAGCCTTCTGACTCCTAAGAGTGAAGAGGTGATGCAGACACAACTACACTTTCTTCCTTGTTTGGACATTTCTGCCCCACAAGCAGCAGCACTTTCCCCCTACTTACTGACCAAGGCTCAGCTGGTGAAGAAGGGCAAGAAAAATATAAAAAACGGAGACAGTGACCAGAGGGGTGGGGAGGAGAGAGAGAGAGAGAGAGAGAGAGAGAGAGAGAGAGAGAGAGAGAGAGAGACGTAACAGTGAGTGTGTGTTGGGCGAGAGAGAGAAAAATGACAGGAGCTGAATTTTCAGCGCCCTCACTTTAAATCAAGATAAAAGACTGAAATGGAAAATAACGGGCTGAGAAACCCCTGGACGGCTTTGGGCGCTAATGGAAACACATGGCTTAAGGCTGTGGTGTTGTCAGCTTCCCCGTACTCTGACATTCCTTTCTGATAATCCGGCCTGCCATAAAATTAGAATAGCAAATACCTCTTGACAAAGATGCATGTTTCCCTCTATTGTGCCATCATAAAAAAAAACCTCCACTGGTGACTCGGGGAGCTGCAAACTTCAATTTAAATTTACAGTGCGGCGGAAGGAAAGTGATATGCACTCAAAAATTTTAATAACCTATTAAGTTACGACTTCAATTTCATTTTATGAATATTTTCCTTGGGGAGCACTGCTATCACAGAGAAAGATAGAAATTTAAAAAAGATAAATAGTGCCATTAATCTCCAACATTTCTCTTCCATTATCCTTGAAAATTAGGAGTTATTTTTGTTCAGATCTTCATGTAATTAGCTCCCTACACTTGATTCACTAGCCAGAAAATGACCATGTTCAGAAAATTAAAAATTTGTCATTAAGTGGAATTTAACATAATATCATTTATCTTTATCTATTCCCCAGCTGACAGCAGGAGCCTTGGAAGTGGTACAGGCTTCTGTGTCAGAGTGGAGAAGGAACTGCTTGACATCACAGCGGAGAGGAAGGGAAAGGAGCAAAGGAGTGGGAGGGGAGCAAGAACAAAGGAGAGCCGGGGGGGGAGGAGGAGATGTTGGGGTACAGGAAGGAGGAAAAGAGGGTGCCGGGAGAGCAAAGAGAAGATGGAGAGAAGAATAGCAAGGAAAGGGGAAGGGGGCCGTGGTGGGAGTGAGCAGGGGAACGTGAAAGTTGGGTCATGAGAAACACCTTCCACAAAGCCAACATAGGTCAGGCCACTGGTTTGACCCAGTCTGGTTTCCAACACTGGTTATGTCGATGTGTGGTAGCCAGTCCCTGCAAAGAGTAACTGGGTCTTATCCTCATCAGACTCTTCAATGTACCTCTTCTCAAAGTGGTACAGTCCCTTCTCAATGTGGTACAGTCCCACCCCGGCACATGTTCATATTAACTCCCTCTACTTTGAGGAACAGTGGTGGTGGTGGAGTCTTTTTCCCATGAAGATGGGGCTCTAGAAACAGGTTGGAAGGGAGACACCATTTTACTCAGGTTAAGAACTTAATTCATTCTGAAGGTCCGTTCTTAACCTGAAACTGAGGTACCACTTTAGCTAATAGGGCCTCCCACTGCCGCCGCACAATTTCTGTTCTTATCCTGAAGCAAAGTTCTTAACCTAAGGTACTATTTCTGGGTTAGCGGAGTCTGTAACCTGAAGCGTCTGTAAACTGAAGCGTCTGTAACCCGAGGTACCACTATACAGTCAAAGCCCAGTATGTCTACCAGGCTGTGACTGGGGTTTCAGGCCTTGAAAGTTGCCTTCCAATGATCCTTGAACCCAGAGCTTTAAGAAGAAAGAGGGTAGTTCTAGTGGTTTTCTGCAGGACTCTGCATGAGGGTGTCCACCTTAATAATTACACAAGGCCATTCTATCTTTTATTTATCAAAATTCATATGCTGCTTATTTGGTAGAAGATTGCTAAGCATTCTGTTCGACAGAGCTCCTCGACAGGGGTTTGTGGACTCTTCTTCCTTGAAGGTTTTTAAACAGAGGTTGGATGGCCAACTGTCATGGGTTCTTTCTGCATTGCAGAGGGTTGGATTAGATGACCCTAGGGGTCCCTTTCCAACTCTACAGTTCTATGATTCTTACCTAGTTATGGAGACTGGATGCCAAGAGCAACCCAGTCAGGACTGGCTGAACTAAGGGGAGCCTTAGTAGGAAAATTTGACATACAGTGGAACCTCTAGTTGCAGACACCACCCATTCCAGAGTGCCGTTCGCACCCTGAAAAGTCTGCAACTAGAACGGTGCTTCTACGCAAGCGCGGAGCATGGTAGAGTGCTTCTGCGCATGCGCGAAGCATAGATCGCTTCTGCGCGCGCGCACACAGTGAAATCCGGAAGTATACACTTCCAAGTTTGCTATGTTCGCAAGCCAAAAAGATGCAACATGAACCTAACAAAACACGAGATATGACTGTACTTTTTTCCAGTACATATGGTTAATGACTGGTGAGCTTGGGTTCAAGTTCTCTCATCTTCTTCTTTTTGCAAGAGTTTGGTGTACAGTGGTACCTCAGGTTAAGTACTTAATTCTTTCCAGAGGTCCGTTCTTAACCTGAAACTGTTCTTAACCTGAAGCACCACTTTAGCTAATGGGGCCTCCTGCTGCTGCTCCGCTGCCGAAGCACGATTTTTGTTCTTATCCTGAAGCAAAGTTCTTAACCTGAAGCACTATTTCTGGGTTAGCGGAGTCTGTAACCTGAAGTGTATGTAACCTGAGATACCACTGTATCTTCAAATTATACTCAATGTGAGATGGTTCAAGGGTTCTTCATTCACCTCCCTATTATTATTATTATTATTATTATTATTATTATTATTATTATTCTCCTCCCTTCAACATTACAAAAGAGGGGCTGGAAATATCCCTAGATATTGTAGCTATGTGGTTGTGTAACATTTCTTTCTTTTTTTAAAAATAATTTTTATTCATTTTCCAAATAAGTTTTATACAGTCAACAAATTATTTTACACTCATGCTTCAATTTTTGACTTCCCTCAGTTTCTCTGTCAATCTTTCGAAAAATTTCTATTTATTGACGCACTTCTAAACATGATATTGCCTTTCCCCACTCCTTTTCCTCTTACTCTCTTTTTTGCAGTATTTCTTACTATTTCATAGAGTCTCTTCAAAACCAACAAGCGTTGTCTGGTTGTGTAACATTTCAAGGGGAGATGTGAAAAAGATGACAGCCCCCATGGGATGATGTCGAAGCAGCCATGTTTGTTTTCCCCATTCAGCCCTTGGAAAGAGAATGTTTGGATTATAAGCATAAATTGCATGGGAATGCACAAATATGGTAATAATACAATGGGCATTTCTCTAGGTAAAAGTTGTGAAGGGATTTGTTGGCCTTAAAATCCATTCCCTGTGTGATGACCTCTTGGAAATCTTATTTAGCCTTCGGCTTCTCAGGCTACACAGCTTTCAGCAGACATAGAAATGTATCTCCACTCATAAGGGCTTCATGGCACTTGCTGTTTAAAGGAGTGGAGGAGGCTGAACCCGATGCCCAATTCTGCATTTTACATTTTCCCACATTGTGGGCCTGATTCTGTGGAACTCCCTCTTGGCTGATATCAGACACGCCCCCTCCCTATTGGAACTTTAGGCACTTGATGAAGACCTTTCTTTTTCAGCAGACGTTTTGAAGAAGTCTTCTGTTTTTATGATGACTTTGAATTGGTTTTATCCATTGTATGCTTTTTATGGGTTCATCCACACTTACTTTTGGTGCACTTTTCTAGGCACAGGTGCATATTTTAAATCTCCTTGGTTGAGAGAGAATGGACCTGTGCCTAGAATAAATGTATTTATTTATGAATAAATAAAATTATTCTTATTCTTATTAGAAAGCACAGGGCAAAAGGTAAGTGGGGATGGGCCCCCTAAATTCTATGTACAGTGGTACCTCAGGTTAAGTACTTAATTCGTTCCGGAGGTCCGTTCTTAACCTGAAACTGTTCTTAACCTGAAGCACCATTTTAGCTAATGGGGCCTCCTGCTGCCGCCTCGCCACAGGAGCACGATTTCTGTTATCATCCTGAAGCAAAGTTCTTAACCTGAAGCACTATTTCTGGGTTAGCGGAGTCTGTAACCTGAAGCGTATGTAACCTGAGGTACCACTGTACACCATTTAGAAACTTTGGTAATTAAGAAATATATAAATACCTTAAATAAATTTATACACACAGTGCTTTTTTCCCAGGGGGATGCAGGGGTATGCATACCCCTAAACATTTTGTCCATTTATTGTATTTATTTTCCCCGATTTGAACTCTAAAATGGTGATTTTCTTGAGTCAAAATGAAAGTACCCCTAAACATTTTTTAAAGAAAAAAGCACACTCGTGTGTGTGTGTGTGTGTGTGTGTGTTTAAAACAGGCACCAGAAGTTACTGTTCTTTGACAATACTTCTGCAGACAGTAGCAGTGTTATAAAGACCAGAATTTCGTTTCTTTTTACAAAGTTAACAAATTCCACCCAATGGCAACACTTTTGAAGTTGAGTTTTTAATAGTGCTGCTGCTGCTGCTGCTACTGCCAGTACTACTAATAAAAAATAGTAATCATAATTCAGTGAGGGCTACATACTCTCCCTGCCCCCCTCCCCGGTCCCGCATTTAATAAAAAAATAGTTCCAAGCTTTGAAAAGTGTCATGTATCAGCTACCACCTCCCATCTACTCCAGAACTTGGCATGGGCATGTTTAATACACAACAATAGTTTTTTTCCCTGGGCTGGGACGTTTTAGCTAATGTTTAATCAATTCCACTGCCATCTCACAGAGTGAAAGTGAAACTGATTAAAGATTAACTCATGGTTTTGATTACCTCTTACCCTGACACCTGTAGCCGGTTATACTTTTTCTTTTGAACTTGAGTTAGTGACCTCCAGGAGGACTATTGCACAAAGCAAGGCAGGCATGCGCTTGGAGGACCGTTAGCCTGACCAATGGAAGACATGCAAGAAATAGACCTAAACACACAAAGCCCTGTCTTTATCACATGGCAGAACCCACTCCAAAACTTAATCATGTCTATGGATGTTTAATCTGGTTCTTTTTCAAAATGAGGCCAGATCCAAAGCTGAGCTAGTCAGTCTATTTGATGGAGCTTCATTTAACCTCACAACTTGTCCATCCAGCATAAGATTTCAGAGATCCCTCAACACATTTTCATATAAGTGAGAGCTGGTGGCTCACACGCCTTGACATTCTGACTAGTGGCACAATGGCAAAACTTTGGAAAGGGGAACAATCGTATATATCTGCAGAGACTAGAGTGCTCCAGATACTGTGTGGTGTTTGCCACCATGGTATAGAAGGACTAGAACCTGAGAAACTAGTGTTCAAAAATCAACCCAGCCAAGATGCTCATCTTGGCACAACCACTGCCTAAACCTCCACAGGGGCATTGTGATGATCAAATGGGGAGAGGGGAACCATTTGTGACATCTTGAGCTCCTTGGTGGAGGAGGAGGTGAGGTGAGTGAGGCTGAGAGACTTCACAGAAGTGTGACTGGTCACCCAACAGCTGCATGTGGAGGAGCAGGGAAGCGAACCCGGTTCACCAGATTACAAATCTACCGCTCTTTAACCACTACACCACACTGGAAAAGTATAATATACACTGGGAAAGTATAATATACACAGACCAACCAAGTGTCCCTATTTTCCAAGGACAGTCCTGGCTTTACAGAAAAAGAAGAAGAGGAGGAGGAGGAGGAGTTTGGATTTGATATCCCGCTTTATCACTACCCTAAGGAGTCTCTAAGCGGCTAACAATCTCCTTTCCCTTCCTCCCCCACAACAAACACTCTGTGAGATGAGTGAGGCTGAGAGATTTCAGAGAAGTGTGACTAGCCCAAGGTCACCCAGCAGCTGCATGTGGAGGAGCAGGGAAGCGAACCCAGTTCACCAGATTACGAGTCCACTGCTCTTAACCACACTGGTGTTTCTTATTTGATCCTGGAATGTCCCGCTTTTCCTAAGGACATCCCTCCAAAAGAGAAATGAGGGGTATGGATTTATGGAACCCCTGAGCCAAGGAGATAAGTAACTATACGACCTTTAGAAGACATCTGAAGGCAGCCCTGTAGTGGGAAGCTATTTTAACGTTGAATGTTTTATTACGTTTCTATGTATGTTGGAAGCCGCCCAGTCAGATGGGCACAGAATAATAATAATAATAATAATAATAATAATAATAATAATAATAATAATGGACTAGGTAAAGTTAAAGGGACCCCTGACCATAAGGTCCAGTCGTGACGACTCTGCGCTTGTGGTGCTCATCTCGCTTAATTGGCCGAGGGAACCGGCGTACAGCTTCCGGGTCATGTGGCCAGCATGACTAAGCCGCTTCTGGCGAATCAGAGCAGCACACAGAAACACCATTTACCTTCCTGCCAGAGTGGTACCTATTTATCTACTTGCACTTTGACGTGCTTTCGAACTGCTAGGTTGGCAGGAGCTGGGACCGAGCAATGGGAGCTCACCCCGTCACGGGGATTCAAGCTGCCGACCTTCTGATCGGCAAGTCCTAGGCTCTGTGGTTTAACCCACAGCGCCACTCGTGTCCCTAATAATGGAATAGGACCCCCCTATTTTCATCGGAGAAATGTTGGATGGTATGATATACATAGAATAATAATACAATACTATAAAATAGACTCCCTGCCCCACCTCTTAGTTCTTCCATGTGCTTTGCAAAGCCCTTCCTCTTTCTAGAGCGCTGCCCTGCATGGGCTTGGTCCTCTCCATTGTACTAGCTTTAAAGACTGGGTCATCGTAGATAAACACAAGCTTCTATCATTTCCCCTTCCATCTATAGATAGTTGGGCTTCCCCACCACCCCTCCACCCACCTTCCCTTTACTCTGGCCAGTCAGTTCCATGTGACCCTTCTCCTCTCGCTCTGCCTTTACTCTCTCCTTTAAACTGCTGCTTCTGCAGTCTTCCTCTCCCTCCCCGCCCCTCCGCCACCTCCATCCCTTCGCACACATTCCTGCCTCTCCGATCCCCTTCTCCCTTCCTCTCATCTTCCCCCACCTCTACACCACAGCCTTAAAGCAGGATAAATGAATATGGATATCGCACAATAAAACCTTCAGAATGGAGAGTTTTGTGCAAGTGAATGGCAGCCAAGCCTGAGAGACTGAAAATTGGATAAAGGGATTAAAACAGTAGCACATTAACAGGAGATTTAGAGTGTAATAAACTCATTTCATAATAATATGTGCGTTGGGGCCAGTAATAAATCATGGCGGAATCCCTCCTTTCGCAGTGCTGGAACGAGGCAGTGACCCGAATGCTGGGTAGGATTTCAGCGAGATGTGGATTAATTTCACAGGGTTCTTGGCTAGGAACTGAACGGCTGCTGTGCCATTGCCATACAGCTGCTGCTGGCTGGCTTCTGCAAAGCACAAAGGCAAACAAATGGAACTAAGCTGAGGGATCAGCTAAAAATGGCATGGTGGGCAAGGGGCAGGGGTGTGCATGTGTACACACACACGCATGTGCTAGCATTGCCATATTTCACCCAGAAAGTTCTTGAGCTTTTTTTTGCTTGCTGAAGATCCAGGACGAACCACCGCCTCCTGAAAATTCCCCCCAGACTTTGAAAGCTCAGCAAATCCCAGACCTACATATGTTCAACAGTCACCTTTCCTGTAGGGCTTGCAGTATACAGACCCACCAAGCGTCCCTATTTTCCAGGGACAATCCCAGATTTACAGGAGCCATCCTGGTTTCTGATTTGATCCTGGAATTTCCCGCTTTTCCTTAGGACGTCCCTGTTTCCATCAGAGAAATGCTGGAGAGTATGGTAGGATGTCCCTATTTTCATCAGAGAAATGTTGGAGGGTATGGAGTTATGCGACCCCTGAGGAGATAAGTAACTATACAACTTTTAGAAGACATCTGAAGGCAGCCCTGTATGGGGAAGTTTTTTTAATGTTTAATGTTTTATTATTTTGGAAGCCGCCCAGAGTGGCTGGGGCAACCCAGCCAGATGGGTGAAGTCTTAATAATAATGTTGTTGTTGTTGTTGAATAGGATGTCCCTATTTTCACTGGATAAATGTTGGAGGGTATGCAGTATATATGAGTTTGCATGATCACCGCAGAAGAGATCTTTCCATGGCTGCCCTCAGCTTGTCTCTTTGTCTCTAGGGCTGACAGTCAGCACAATAGAATGGGGGGAGGGGAATCAAACTAGGTGACCCCTTTGGAGAACAGCACTCCACGGAAACCCCCCCCCCATCTGATCTTGTTCAAGCCATAAGGGAAGTGGAGAGGGAAATTGAAATATACTCGGAGTCAAGAGTGGATTTCACGCTCTTTATTCAGCTCATAGTGGTGAGGAGGAATGGAAGTTCCCCCAGAATGTCTGTTTTATATATATTATTTACACAATGGGCCCCACGTGATTGGCTAATTCCAGGATTCTCCTGTAGGCCAGTCAGGTCGCTGATTCACTTCCACCTGGAGCTGGATTGGGTGGCTCCTGTGGACCAATCAGACTGCTGCATTCTGGAGCCTTTTGTTCCTTGACCAATCAGACCGCTGCATTCTGAATCCTATTGTTCTAGGACCAATCAGACTCCTACATTTTGGATCCTATTCAACTCAGTACATAACAGAAATAAATTAACAACCATTTAGTAATCTGTTAGACACCTTGAAGACACCAATATAAACTCCTAGTCTCTAGCCACCAACTCATTTTACCAACAGAGCCCTCAGAATGGGGTTGGAGACCAAACCAGGCCACCATTCCCAGAAATGGGGTTGGGAATGTGAGGTACAGGAGGGTCATAGTCAGGATGCTGACACCAGGCAGCAGGAAGAAGAGAAATTCTTTTGTCCTGGGAATGACTTTCTCAGCCACCCTTCCCATCCGACTGCTTTCCTGATGGGAAAAGATGGTGGAAAGAGCAGTGGCGTAGCGTGGGTTGACAGCACCCGGGGCAAGGCAAGTAATTTGTGCCCCCTAACCCGTGGATTTGCACCCCCTAACCCGTGGATTTGCGCCCCCTAACCCGTGGATTTGCCTTAACCCCAGATGTTGCGCCCGGTGCGGCCGGGCCCCCCTGCACCCCCCACGCTACGCCACTGGGAAAGAGTGTAATGTTCTAATGGGAGGCCAGAGTGGTGCATGCTCTAGTTATCTCTCACTTGGACTACTGCAATGCGCTCTACATGGGGCTACCTTTGAAGGTGACCTGGAAACTGCAATTAATCCAGAATGCGGCAGCCAGACTGGTGACTGGAGGCGGCCACTGAGACCACATAACACCGGTCTTGAAAGGCCTACATTGGCTCCCAGGACATTTCTGAGCACAATTCAAAGTGTTGGTGCTGACCTTTAAAGCCCTAAACGGCCTCGGCCCAGTATACCTGAAGGAGCGTCTCCACCCCCATCATTCTGCCCGGACGCTGAGGTCCAGCTCCGAGGGCCTTCTGGCGGTTCCCTCATTGCGAGAAGCAAAGCTACAGGGAACCAGGCAGAGGGCCTTCTCGGTAGTGGCGCCCGCCCTGTGGAATGCCCTCCCATCAGATGTCAAAGAGATAAACAACTACCTGACATTTAAAAGACATCTGAAGGCAGCCCTGTTCAGAGAAGTTTTTAATGTGTGACATTTTGATGTATTTTTAATCTTTGTTGGAAGCAGCCCAGAGTGGCTGGGGAAACCCAGCCAGATGGGCGGGGTACAAATAAATTATTATTATTATTATTATTATTATTATTATTATTATTATTATTAATCACTCCCTCTTTGTTTCTCCTGTCTCCATACTGTTTCAAAAAAACAAATTGGAGAGAGGTTGGGAAGGAGAGGCAGGAACTGGGTTCACCTGGTTGCCAACCCATGTCCTAAAGAAAATATTTGTGGATGCTGGAGCTACAAGTGTGAAAAACCTCAGACATGTTCCAAAGTAATAAAAATGATAGTTTTTGTTCAGACTTGATGATGTTGATGCATCCATCTTCTGTATGACTTTAGGGATCGCGGCCAGAGGATAAACTGAAAAACTGAAAGTCAAACTACATGTACCATGGAACAGTCTTTTACTTTGGTTAAAAGTAACAATTGGGTTGGGAACCACAGGTTTAAAAGTATTATAGGCTTAACTCTTTCATTTCCACCATTTCCCTGACTGAAATTGCCCTCCCTAGCTGCTATCGGCTGTCAAAGGAAGTTCATTGGAGTACCCCAAATTACGAGAGAATTATTCAATCTATCTCCGTCATGCATAATATTATACGCCTCTAATCATGCCCTCCCATGCTTTAGACTTCCCTTATAGGAAAGGTTCTGGTTCCCTTTCAATAGCTGGCAGTAACAGAGGACTGCTTACTCAAAGGCCAACTAGAGCCCCAAAGCTTACACACCCAGTACTATTCCATCAGAAGCTGGCTCAGGAAACAGTATCGAAATATCCATTTTGTACCTCCTTTTCTGCTCCGGTGAGGATGTACGTTCAGTATCCTGCAATGCACCATTGAACTTGCTGAGGACTGCTGTCTCTTCAGTAATACTAGGATGTACTTCAGCAATACGAAATGTACTTGGCAGCCTCTCCATAGCATTTCCAGTCAAGTGCCTCACCTCCTTGCAGGTCTACAGCCCAGAGGCCAGACCCCAGGATCGCTGCCACCACCCGAACCTTCCTTCATGGCTCCATTGTGTGGGATATAATGTTTTACTAAACTCTCTTTCTGAACTTTCTTTCTTAAAGGGTCATAGGAAGATGCTTTCTAGCAGGCATCCCCAAACTCGGCCCTCCAGTTGTTTTGGGACTACAACTCCCATCATCCCTAGCTAACAGGACCAGTGGTCAGGGATGATGGGAACTGTAGTCCCAAAACATCTGGAGGCTGAGTTTGGGGGTGCCTGCCTTATAGGAAATTGGAACACTGATCCATGTAACTCACTATTGCCTACATGGATAGGGATGTGGGTGTCGCTGTGGTCTAAACCACTGAGCCTCTTGTGCTTGCTGATCAGAAGATTGGCAGTTCAAATCCCTGCAACGGAGTGAGCTCCCGTTGCTCCGTCCCAGCTCCTGCCATCCTAGCAGTTCGAAAGCACACCAGTGCAAGTAGATAAATAGGTACCGCTGCAGTGGAAAGGGAAATGGCGTTTCCGTGCGCTCTGGTTTCCATCAGGGTGTTCTGTTGTGCCAGAAGTGGTTTAGTCTTGCTGGCTACATGACCCAGAAAGCTGTCTGTGGACAAATGCTGGCTCCCTTGGCATGAAAGCAAGATGAGCGCCGCAACCCCATAGTCGCCCTTGACTGGACTTAACCATCCAGGGGTCCTTTACCTTTTACCTTTTTGCATGGTTTGGCAGAAGCTCTGCAGGATGTCTAACCAGCCCTATTTGCAGATGCCGTGATGGAACCTGGGACCTTTTTGCATGCAAAGTAGGTGCTCTAAGGGGTCATCCACACTTACCTTTGCTCCCTGTTCCTAGGCGCAGGTTTTCCAGGTCCAGGTCGAGAGCTGGGCAACATCTGGTTTGCAACATAAATCACCAGCTAAACATTGCAATATATTGATATATCATGATATCTGAAAGAAGGATGGAGCTATGTAGAGGCATTGGCTAGCTTTATGGTTTCCCCCCCATATCATGAAAAGGACTGGGCAAAGGCATACGTGCGGGACAGAAAGGGAGATCAACTGAGAGCCAAACGTGATGATGCAAGAGAGCCAGCGTCCTTTTTAATAAATGACTTTAAAGGAGCCATGAGATGGGGTGGAACTGGTTCACTACAGCAAAACAGCAAGCGGGAGATGTCCACAGCATTTTCCTAACTTAATTCCCCAACAAAGCTGTTATGGCCCCACCAGGGGGAACAGCCAGTTCCTCTGTATTTCTTTTTTTCCTAGTGGAGTGAGAATAAAGTTCAGGGCTGTGGCATTACCAGTATTATAACCCCACAGGCAGAGGAGCTAAACATAACCTTCCAGAGTCGGTCGCAGATATCCAGCTACTGTCAAGCCTTTAAAAAGATGTTGGAAACCCCAAAATGTTTGCTCTGCCATTGGGCCAGAAGGCTGGTCCTGGCTTTTAGAGAGGCATGTACATAGTTTTCAGGAGAGTAGCATAGAAAGGGAAACTCTAGGGTTGCCATATTTCAAAAAGTAGAATTCCTGACACCTGCAAAGTGATTCTAAGCTTTCGGAGCTGTTTTTGCTGCTTTTCCTATCACGTTGCCCTGACATTTTGCCAATCCCCCCGACGACATTTTTACACCTGAAAACCAGGACATGTGGGGGAATTTCCTAACAGATGGCAAGCCTAGGAAACTCTCATGTGCTATGTGACTTCTTCCATCATTGCAGGGCTGCGATGGGAAGAAGGAAAACCACATCTGGCGAAATGATACCTTCTGTATGTAAAACGTACTGAGTCTAGCCTTGCTATCTCTTCTGACTTTCATAGGCGGATCTGTGAGAAGACAGTGAGCAGATTTCTGCAGGAAGAGGAGGCAAAAATGTTCCTTGATGGGACATCTGGCATCTTTGCAGCTTGAGTTGAATTATACTCTATGCCTTCCAGCATGTATTAATTGGTATTTCTGCAATGTGCCTGTTGAAGAGGTGTCATCTCTCTGGCTTAACCCAAAGCCCCTCTTCTCAAAGGGGAGGGTGCCTTGACCACAGAGAGAGCTGCATGGGTCAGATTAACTTCAACCCCACCAGGGGAACAATTACAATTTGGAGCTGCTGCAGCACAAGAATCAACTGAACACTGACTCCTGCTGCTCTCAGACCTTCCAAATGTCCCTATTTTCCAGGAACAGTCCCAGATTTACAGAAGCCATCCCAGTTTCTGATCTGATCCTAGAATGTCCTGCTTTTTCTTTGGACGTTCCTCTTTTCACTGGAGAAATGTTGGAGGGTATGTACTCTCCCCTGAAAAGTGAATAAGGCACAGAAACCAAAGGGACACAATTTTCTCCTCCTTTGATCAGCGTGAGGGTTTTTCTTGGGGGGCGGGGTAGGGACAAATTTGAATTGTGAGATACAGTGGTACCTCGGGTTACAGACACTTCAGGTTACAGACTCCGCTAACCCAGAAATAGTATCTCGGGTTAAGAACTTTGCTTCAGGATGAGAAGAGAAATCGCGTGGCGGTGGCAGCTGGAGGCCCCATTAGCTAAAGTGGTACCTCAGGTTAAGAACAGTTTCAGGTTAAGAACGGACCTCCGGAACAAATTAAGTTCTTAACCCGAGGTACCACTGTAGTCAGGTACCACTGTACTCTGCAAAATGGGGCAAAGGAGTCTGTTGTTTGCATTTCTGAGCACAATTTAAAGTGTTGGTGCTGACCTTTAAAGCCCTAAACGACCTCAGTCCTGTATACCTGAAGGAGCGTCTCCACCCCCATCGTTCTGCCCGGACACTGAGGTCCAGTGCCGAGGGCCTTCTGGCGGTTCCCTCCCTACGATAAGCCAATTTAC
The DNA here is from genome assembly GCF_027172205.1 of Podarcis raffonei. Lineage (NCBI taxonomy): Eukaryota > Metazoa > Chordata > Lepidosauria > Squamata > Lacertidae > Podarcis > Podarcis raffonei. Next base: position 15,169,662 of record NC_070606.1, read on the forward strand.
AGGGAACCAGGCAGAGGGCCTTCTCGGTAGTGGCACCCTCCTTTCAGATGTCAACGAAATAGACAACTACCTGACTTTTAGAAGGCATCTGACGGCAGTCCTGTTTAAGGAAAGATTTTAACGTTTGATGTTTTATCGTGTTTTTAATATTCTGTTGGGAGCTGCCCAGAGTGCCTGGGAGAACCCAACCAGATGGGTGGGGTATAAATAAATTATTATTATTATTATTATTATTATTATTATCATCATCATCATCATTATTACAGTGGTACCTCTGGTTGCGAATGGGATCCATTCTGTAGGCCCATTCGCAACATGAAAAGAGCACAACCCATAGCGGCGCATCTGTGCATGAGCAGATTGCAATTCGCAGCTTCTGCACATGTGCGTGACATCATTTTGCACTTTTGCGCATGCACGAGCGGCGAAACCTGGAAGTAACCCTTTCTGGTACTTCTGGGTCGTCACAGGACGTAACCTAAAAGAACGTAACGTGAAGCGGACGTAACATGAGGTATGACTGTATTACTACTACTACTACTATTATTATTATTAAGAGACCGTTGTAATTTAAAACTTTTGATTATATTCCTTTTTTTTTAAAAGGCTTAATTTTAAAATTGCTTCTAATTTTTTATTTCTGCAGTGGGTGGAGAAGCAACAGGGTATTAAAATCTGGTAAAAGGTACCCCTGCCCGTACGGGCCAGTCTTGACAGACTCTAGGGTTGTGCGCCCATCTCACGCTATAGGCCGGGGGCCAGCGCTGTCCGCAGACACTTCCGGGTCACGTGGCCAGCGTGACAAGCTGCACCTGGCGAGCCAGCGCAGCACACGGAACGCCGTTTACCTTCCCGCTGGTAAGCGGTCCCTATTTATCTACTTGCACCCGGGGGTGCTTTCGAACTGCTAGGTTGGCAGGCGCTGGGACCGAGCAGCGGGAGCACACCCCACCACGGGGATTCGAACCGGATTTCGATCGGCAAGCCCTAGGCGCTGAGGCTTTTACCCCCAGCGCCACCCGCGTCCCTCTTAAAATCTGGAGACCAAGTGAAAAGGAAGCAACTGGCAAGGAAGCTGGTGCAGGGCTGCAATTGCTTGTACTTTTTGAATCCCAGCGACATTGACAATATTAAACTCCAGTCCATACAGCCCAATTTGAGGAGGAGAAGCCGGGGGGGGGGGTTCAGAGAGAGCCGAATCCTTCAGCCATCTGCCTCTTTGAACAGGTTGAGGACACTGAAACCAAACAAGGCATATAACTGCCATTGGAAGAAGACCCAATCCTTCCTACATCTGCCCATGGAATGCAGATGCCCATATGTGGGGCTTGTTTACGTGCATATTATGCCTGATATGCAGAGGCTGCTTGAATATCGTGTGGCATGAACCCAGGGTGCCTTCAGTCCCTCTGACAGACGTGGGCAGGGGACTGGCACTGCCACCTAGACTTCTTATCGTATTATGATGTAGAGTGAATTAAGTAAGAGAAAGCAGCAGGGATTCGATCTAGTCGAAGAGGTCAAACTCCAGCAGCTTCATTTGCAAGAGCGAGGAGTGCAATCTTCATAATTTGGATTTAACATATTACATTTGCTTTTGAGTTTAAATAAGCAAGGAGGACTGATACAAACAGGGGGTGGGGGTTGGGGGTTTCTTAGCATCTGCTGTCTGATTTGTCAAGCCAAAACATAAATATAATTTTTTAAGCCTCTGAATTTGGTATGTTTAAGCACTCAGCTGGACCCTCAAGATGTCACAGACGCTTGTGACACTTTTTAGGGGGGTGCCTCACCTTGGCACACACCCCTTACTCTCCTGTAAACCCTGGAGCAATTGGAGCGATTGTCTCCACTCTGCTTTCCCGGTGAGCAGGAAATGGAAGTCCTGACTGATTACCTTTTTAAGTAAGGACAGTTGTGTCTTGCACTTATAGCTATAGACCCCAGTGGGCAGGCTCTCTTAAATGCTGCAAAGCCAAGGGTTGGCTTCTGTGAGATTTCCTCACTTGCATTCTAGGGGCCAACCAGATGTCTGTGGGAAGTCCACAAGGAGGACATGGGCACAATGTTGTTGTTGTTTAGTCGTTTAGTCGTGTCCAGCTCTTCATGACCCCATGGACCAGAGCACGCCAGGCACTCCTGTCTTCCACTGCCTCCCGCAGTTTAGTCAAATTCATGCTGGTAGCTTTGAGAACACTGTCCAACCATCTCGTCCTCTGTCGTCCCCTTCTCCTTGTGCCCTCCATCTTTCCCAACATCAGGGTCTTTTCCAGGGAGTCTTCTCTTCTCATGAGGTGGCCAAAGTATTGGAGTCTCAGCTTCAGGATCTGTCCTTCTAGTGATAACTCAGGACTGATTTCCTTCAGAATGGATAGGTTTGATCTTCTTGCAGTCCATGGGACTCTCAAGAGTCTCCTCCAGCACCATAATTCAAAAGCATCAATTCTTTGGTGCTCAGCCTTCTTTATGGTCCAGCTCTCACTTCCATACATCACTACTGGGAAAACCATAGCCTTAACTATACGGGCACAATAAGCATTCTTTAAAAACCATATTCAGCTACTACAACTGGTGGACTCTCCTTCATTGGAGGTCGGATGGCCACCTGTCACGGATTCTTGAGCTGTGATTCCTGAATTACAGGGGATTGGAAAAGAAGACCCTTAGGTCTGTACTGTACTGTACTGTACTGTTTTTAACACTGATTGGGAGCCGCCCAGAGTGGCTGGGGAAACTCAGCCAGATGGGCGGGGTATAAATAATAAATTATTATTATTATTATTATAGGATACCTTCTAGGTCTGCTGTTCTATACTCTATGATTCTATGATATGTCATGAATAAGTTGTAAGTGAGTCAACCTAACAGCACATTCCAAGTTGCACCTGGTTGGGAGCAAGTCTCATTGAATGTGATGAGGCTAACTTACGAGTAAACATACGTAGGACAATGTTGCAACTAGCAATGCCACCCAAACTTGTAATTAGTCAGTCTGTATTTTGCATCTAAGCTGCTCATAATTCCCATTTATATAATGAGTCCTGACTTTGATCCAGTGAAATTGTAACGTTTTCATAATTAAAACAGATTTATTACAAGTTAATTTCTCTTCTCTCCACTTGTGTAATCTACATGATTCACATGACTAAACAAGCAAACTCAGCCATCTTCATGGAGGCTCCCATGTTGTTTACTATAACACCTCAGGTTACCCAACAAAATGAGAATGTCAGCACATGCTCAGAAGGGTTTTACTTTTAACTCTTTAATTACCATAGAAACCAAGCACAGCTGCCACCCCATATTGATTTACTCAGTTTGTAAACAAACCACAAATGACAATGGCCAGAAAAATATGCAGCTTTAGTAATGATACACATCTGCTGAAATTCATCCATGTATCAACATATCAGTATACAGGAGAGCTTTCAGTAAGGTTTATAACATTTGACTTCTAAGAGACCGGCAGAAAGGAACTGAGAGAGATATAAGGGCCTCGGATGTGAGATCTCCAGGCTAAAAAAAAATAATATAAAGACTGATGGATATTGGTTAGGGACTGGAACCGGGAAAAGGGTGGGTGGAGGTTGGGAATCCAAAGGGTACATAAGGATAATTTGCTTTTTATATTTTTATATTTTTTGTTAGTGGTAAGGAAATTGGGTAAATCGTGGAAGGGAAATTTTGGTCGACTTTAGGAAAAAGGTTTAAGAATAATCAATGAGGTATAAGTATTGATGTGTAATTTTAATAAGGTAAAATTGGTTTCTTTTCTTTCTAAATTAATTGAAAATAAGGCTGTTAAAAATAAATTGAAGAAATGGAAAAAAGAAGTAAAGTAAAGTAATAGTATGTTGGAACAAATGTTTAAGCTAAGGTAAAGAAATAAGTTAAGGACTTGCTGAACTGACAATTTAAATTGGAATACAAGAAGGGGAGGTGTGAGGAAGTCTGAGAAATAAGGTTAAGAATAATAAGTATTAGAAACTTTATGTGTTTTTTCTTTTTTTTGTTTACTTTTGAATGTTATGTATTTTTGTGTTTTTTGTTTCGTTTATTTTTTGTTTTTGTTTGTTGTGTGTTATTTGAAAATGCTAATAAATATTTAATATAACATTTGACTTCTAAATCAGCTATCCAGTTCAGAATCATCAGTTTGCCCATCACTGGTTGTAGCACATAGTTGTAGAATTGGAAGGGACCATAAGGTTCAACCTCCTGTGATGCAGGAATCTTTTGTCCAACATGGGGCTTGAACCCACAACCCTGAGATTAAAAGTCTCACACTCGACCAACTGAGCTAACATGCAGTGCCTGGTCTGGAAGCTCCAGCTGGTACAGAATGCAGAAGCTAGGCTGCTGATAGGGACAGGTGGCTGACAACATCTGACACCTCTGCTGAAACATCTGCGCTGGCTGCCCAGGCCATTTCCAAGGTTCTTACAAACAACTTGGGTCCCAGATACCTTATGGGCCACCTGAGCCCTTATATCCCAGCCCAATCACCATGGTCATCTGGAGGAGTGTTGCTAGTTGTCCCACAAACTACAGAAACTCAATAGTCTTCACCAGAAGTGGGCATTTCATGTCTGTGATGGCCTGGGAATCTGATTCAGAATCTGAACCTGAGGAGTCCCAGCCTGCACAGGAGTCCCTGCCTCCAGGGCCAGCTGAGCCGGGTCAGGGCCTTGAATCTGAGGGGCCTGCACCTGTGCCGGATCCTCAGGAGCAGACACCAGATGAATCCACTCTGGCTCCGGAGGTGATTGAGGACCCATTGCCTGCAGGTGCTCCTCTCCCAGCTCTGTCAGGGGAAGGTGAAGCTGCCCCTGGGTCCATTAACCCTCCAGCCACTCCTGAGCTGCAGAGGCTCAGGGCAGAGAGGCGGAGGGAACTAAGTTCTCTCAGGAGGAGTGCTCACCTTAAGGCCAGGAGAGCCGGGTCACCTGTGGGCTGGGACCGTCCCTGGCCTCAGAGGAGATAAAGGCCAGTCAGCCCAATCCCAGGTTGCGGGAGCAACGACGTTGGAAACCTGTTTCTGCCAGCACCCAGACCTGTTTTTCCGGAGTTCCCAACCACGCCCGGCTTCTTGCTTTGGACTCCGATTCCCCCTTGGTGGACAGTCTCCAGACCCTCGACCCAGCACCAGACTCTGACCACGCCTCACAGTAACTCCCCCCAGGACCAGCACAATGTCCCTCTTTGCAGGCTGTGAGTGAAAGCAGAGCAATTCTGGGTAGGGTTTTGTTTTGTTTTTTACATTACTACATCAGACCATTCCATTAACAAGGCATGTCAAAGGAGATCAGGGAGTGTCCAACCTTTCAATTAGCTCTGTTGCTGTGTGGCTCAGAAGCAACCATTAACCTTTTTCTTTATTGAGAAATGAAATCAACTTGGCACAGGAAACACTCAAAGCTCAAGATGGGAGGCAGTGGAGAGTGGGAATCTGGTAAACCGCCTTGAGACTTGTGAGTATAGGGCAGGTATAGGGACGCAAGTGGCGCTGTGGTCTAAACCACTGAACCTCTTGGGCTTGCCAATCAGAAGTTCGGCAGTTCGAATCTCCATGATAGGATGAGCTCCCGTTGCTCTGTCCCAGATCCTGCCAACCTAGCAGTTCGAAAGCACACCAGTGCAAGTAGATAAATAGGTACCGCTGTGGCAGGAAGGTAAACAGCGTTTCCATACTCTCTGGCTTCAGTCACAGTGTCCTGTTGTGCCAGAAGCAGTTTAGTCCTGCTGGCCACATGACCCAGAAAGCTGCTTGTGGACAAACGCCGGCTCCCTTGGCCTGAAAGTGAGTTGAGTACCACAACCCCATAGTCACCTTTGACTGGACTAACCCTCCAGGCGTCCTTTACCTTTAACTATAGGGCAGTATACAAATTTAATAAATAATAAATTTTATTTATTTAAACCATTTGTATTCCACTTATCTATAGAACTATGGTCTCTAAACAGTTTAGGTAAAGGTAAAGGTACCCCTGCCCGTACGGGCCAGTCGTGTCCGACTCTGGGGTTGCGCGCCCATCTCGCTTAAGAGGCCGGGGACCAGCGCTGTCCGGAGACACTTCCGGGTCACGTGGCCAATGTGACAAGCTGCATCTGGCGAGCCAGCGCAGCACACGGAAACGCCGTTTACCTTCCCGCTAGTAAGCGGTCCCTATTTATCTACTTGCACTTTGACGTGCTTTCGAACTGCTAGGTTGGCAGGCGCTGGGACCGAGCAACGGGAGTGCACCCCACCGCGGGGATTCGAACCGCCGACCTGACGATCGGCAAGTCCTAGGCGCTGAGGTTTTACCAGTGCAATACAAATTTGGTGGGCAGGTCTTACTTTTAATTACAGTGTGCTCCAGTCACAGTGGCTTGGAGAAGGGATGTTGAAGTAAGTTCCTAGGCATCCTTCTAAAAGTTGGGTATAAGTGACAGAGTTAGACTATTGTGGTGGCCTCCTTCATTCCCATTTATTCCTAACAAAAAATTAATGATCATAGTTCTCTCTCTCTCTCTCTCTCTCTCTCTCTCTCTCTCTCTCTCTCTCTCTCTCTCTCTCTCTCTTGTAGGGTACTTCCAGGAAGGGAGGGAAAGGAGAAAAGACTATGACTTTTTCAGGTTTTATAATGAAAGTAAATTCATTTAGCATGAGAGCCACTAGATCTACGTATTTGTCTGAAGAACTTTGGCAGCTTTCTTATGTAGAGGCAACTCCCTCATGACCCCAGTATTTAAACTGATTGCCTAAAAAAAGTGTAAGGGAAGAAATGTGCTTTCTATTCCTCACCCCAGAAAAATCCCTAGTAAAATCTGTCCTTGTGGGATAACTGCTGTACCTACCTGTCCTGAAATTTGATGAGCTTCATCCCCTTAGATGTGACCATCCCTGCAGTTTGAATCCAATTCTGGCAGAAATTGGGAAAGTTAGAGACATTTCATTCATACACACACACACACACACACACACACACACACACACACACACACCCCTCTGGATGAATCTGGGGTGGGGTTTGAGAAGGATTCAGGTTCTAATAAGGCCAGCAAGGCAAAATTCAGCTTCTGGAAAGCAAAGTTGAGCAAGGCAAAGTTCAGGTTCCAAGTAGCACCTTGGACAGCTCCGTGTGCCATTCAGGCAATGGATTCATATAAAGGCAAAGGTAAAGGGACCCCTGACCATTAGGTCCAGGTGTGACCGACTCTGGGGTCCTGGCGCTCATCTCGCTTTACTGGCCAAGGGAGCCGGCATACAGCTTCCGGATCATGTGACCAGCATGATTAAGCCGCTTCTGGCGAACCAGAGCAACGCACGGAAGCGCAGTTTACCTTCCCGCCGGAGCGGTACCTATTTATCTACTTGCACTGGCGTGCTTTCGAATTGCTAGGTGGGCAGGAGCTGGGACCAAGCAACTGCCCACCTAGCAGTTCGAAAGCACGTCAAAGTCGTGTTTTAGAGAGGGGCTAAAACAAGGTTCCACTGCAAAGAAAGCTCTGCACCTAATAGTCTCGAGATAATATTCAAAAGAGGAGTCATGTAGAGCAAAACCTTTGTAGATTGAGTCACTAAGTGGCTGGCACTCTTCAGCTGCTAAATAACCTCATTTGCAAGCAACAGTATCCAGGATTAATTGCAGCTTCACATCAAGCACAATGGCTAGAACAGTCTTGAATTTTACAGATCATACATGTATAGCAGCTCACAGACTCTCTGATCTCAAGATGAGAAGTTGGAATGGGTAGCTTAGGCAATGACTGCAAGCTCTGACAGTTTGTCTAGGAGCTCCTGAGCTAAACTATGCCTACTTGGGATGTGTTAACTAAAGTTCATTTTTTGCAGTATTTTTTTATTATTATTTTCAAACATTTTTAACAATAATCTTCATATAAAATAGTGACATTGTTGTAAATTGACTTACTACCCCCACTTTCTCAGTGTTTTTACTCAAACTTTTTAAATTTCATTATATCTTTATCTATTATGAAAAGTTTCTCTATTACAGTTACTGTGCTTTATCATTTTTCTTCCACTGCTTTTATCTCAAATCCTGCCCACGTTTCATTTGACTATACAGTCATACCTTGGGTTGAAGTAGCTTTGGGTTGAGCATTTCGGGTTGCGCTCTACGGCGACCCAGAAGTAACGGAACTTGTTGCTTCCGGGTTTCGCTGCTCGCGCATGCGCAGACACTCAAAATGACATCATGCGCATGCGCGGAAGCAGCGAATTGCGACCTGCGCACGTGCAGACGCAGGTTGCGTTTGCTTCAGGATGCAAACGGGGCTCCAGAACGGATCCCGTTCGCATCCAGAGGTACCACTGTAGTAAATATTCCACAAAAGGCCTCCATTCCTTTTCCATTCACTCCATTCACTGGAGAGCCAGTGTGGTGTAGTGGTTAAGAGTGGTAGTCTCGTAATCTGGGGAACCGGGTTCGCGTCTCCACTCCTCCACATGCAGCTGCTGGGTGACCTTAGGCCAGTCACACTTCTTTGAAGTCTCTCAGCCCCACTCACCTCCCAGAGTGTTTGTTGTGGGGAAGGAAGGGAAAGGAGAATGTTAGCCGCTTTGAGACTCCTTAAAGGGAGTGAAAGGCGGGATATCAAATCCAAACTCTTCTTCTTCTTCTTCATTCTTCTATGTAAAAGGTAAAGGTAAAGGTACCCCTGCCCGTACTGTGCCAGTCGTGTCCGACTCTGGGGTTGCGCGCCCATCTCGCTTAAGAGGCCGGGGGCCAGCGCTGTCTGGAGACACTTCCGGGTCATGTGACCAGCGTGACGAAGCTGCTCTGGCGAGCCTGCACCAGCGCAGCACACGGAAACGCCATTTACCTTCCCGCTATAAAGCGGTACCTATTTATCTACTTGCACTTTGACGTGCTTTCGAACTGCTAGGTTGGCAGGAGCAGGGACCGAGGAATGGGAGCTCACCCCGTCGCGGGGATTCGAACCGCCGACCATGCGATCGGCAAGTCCTAGGCACTGAAGTTTTACCCACAGCGCCACCCGCGTCCCTATTCTTCTATGAAAAGCTCATTATTCTGATCTCTTGATTTTGCTGTCAGCTTTGCCATTCCTGCATAGTGCATTGCTTTCAAAAGCCACTCTTTCTACATTGGGACCTGCTCTTCTTTCCATTTCTAGTTGCTGTTGTCACGTACATAAATAGTTTAGTCATCTTCCTTGGAACCTCTGTCCCTATTACAGCCTAGATAGCTCAGTCTGTTAGAGCATGGTGCTGATAATGTCAAGGTTGCAAGTTTGATCCCCGTATGAGACAGCAGCATATTCCTACACTGCAGAGGGCTGGACTAGATGATCCTTAGGGTCCCTTCCAACTCTACAATTCATTGATTCTACAGTACATGTTAACTAAAGTTCTAAAGTGAGGAACCAAGTGCACCAGTGCTCTGAATCACAAATTTTAAATTAACTTTAGGTGGCAGGAATCAGGATGTGGCCGTTCATTCAGGGGCAGAGATATTCTGTGGTGGTCTTCTGTGATTCCTACCTTCCTGCCCTTCTTGTGGGATTCCAGGAGACATGTGTTTAGCCACTGGGAGTGCTGCCACTGAGAGAAATGGACTTTTGGTCTCGTCCATCAGAACTTTTGTTGCCTTCTCATGAGAGATAGGCTTATAGAACCTTGGCCAAACAGTCAAGTTTCTATCAAGGCCAAAGGCTCACTAACATTCCTGGTAAGTAGAAAAGGGGAGGGGAGTTCTTCTCTTTGGAAAACTGGCTTCCCTTGGGGATCTTGGCACTAGTTTGTGTCGAGCAAATATTCTTCGTGCCTCAGGTATGGCATAATTCTTCTTCCACCGCCAAACTTCATCTTTAGAGCAGTGGTGGCAGCAGCAACAGCAATAGCAACAGCAACAGCTCAGCTCAGTGAGAGTCACATCAATCCCATTCCCAAGGGTACAAACCAATTTCTCTTGTTTTTCCGCCCGTCTTTCTGGCTGAACCTCCAGCAGCCTTCAATCCCATTAATCCAAGCACTGCCGGCAATGACGAAGACTGATTTCACCGGCAAACGATCAATTTGTATCTCTCTCTCCCTCTCCCTCTTTTTTGTACGGATGTACAAAATATCATGAAAAAGGTGTTAGTGGTGATAGCTGCACAACGGTGAAATAATAGAGTAATAAGGCAATCCACTTTTGACCTTGCAGGACAGCTAATTCATCTACCCATCTATCTTAATTATTCTCTGGGTTACAAAAGAGAAACTGCACAATTCATTCATTCCATGATGACAATTCCATTTTCCACCCCCAGAAAAGCACCATCTTTCCTCACAAGTGATCCTGCCACAAGACGCATCCCTTGTGCAGCTCACTCATAGATTCGCTTACTTTGACTTGATCCAGAGCTTGGGAACATCCCAGGAGAACATCCCCACGAAGCTTTGGCCAGAGTTTTTGCAGGGAAGGGAGGCAAGCACACAGACAAAGTTTGAACAGAGACAAAGAGGTGGCCAAAAAGAAATAAACTGAAGATTCAAGGTGGAGACTAAATGCATTAAAAAGAATTGGGTAAGCAGAAAGTATCTAGAATATACTGGATATATGGATCAAAATAACATAGGGATGCAAACAAATGAGATGTTCATGATACAATAAACTGTCTTCAAAAACTGAGTTCCATTAAAAAAAGCACCATCCTAGAATCCTTCTAAACCACAGAGTGATGGATTGCAAACTATCAGATTTATTATCCCTGATGATGTCCAATAATCCCATGCAGTGGTGAAGTTCTCTAACTTTCCCATACCTTCATTGAACATCAGTTGATGTTGCTAGGTAAAAGGGTAAAGGTAAAGGAACCCTGGATGGTTAAGTCCAGTGAAAGGTGACCATGGGGTCCTAGACCTGGACCTGGAAAGCCTGTGCCTAGGAACATGGAGTAAAGGTAGGTGTGGATGACCCCTTAGAGGACCTACTTTGCATGCAAAAAGGTCCCAGGTTCCACCATGGCATCTGCAAATAGGACTGGTTAGACATCTTGCAGAGCCTCTGCCAAACCATGTAAATGGTAAGGTAAAGGACCCGTGGGTGCTTAAGTCCAGTCAAAGGTGACTATGGGGTTGCAGCACTCATCTCGCTTTCAGGCCAAGGGAGCTGGCATTTGTCCACAGACTGCTTTCCGGGCATGTGGCCAGCGTGATTAAACCGCTTCTGGTGCAACGGAACATGCTGATGGAAACCAAAGCACACAGAAATGCCATTTACCTTCCCACCTCAGCAATACCTATTTATCTACTTGCACTGGTGTGCTTTCGAACTGCTAGGTTGGCAGGAGCTGGGACAGAGCAATGGGAGTTCACCCCGTCACACGTATTTGAACCGCCAACCTTCCGATCGGCAAGCCCAAGAGGCTCAGTGGTTTAGACCACAGCACCAGGGACACCCATGTGGCCCCACAATCTGTGAATAGGGATGGAGGAGGAATCCATTTTAATGGGCTTATTCCCAGAATTTGGCAGTTCTGGTCAGATTAGGTTTGCCTGCATTGGACTGCATCTTGCTTAGAGCCCTCACTTAATGTTCAAGCTATTTGCGCATTTTTTATTTTTTTAAAGCCCAGCTACTGTAATTCTACATCAAATTGTGCACAAAAAAGATAGATTATGCACGTATTATATATAAAAAAGTCCACCTCCTGGGGTACTTTATTGCTGCTGCATAATTTTATAAGTATTAATACATAAGGAATTTTATACAGCTATATGCATTGTTGTATGTTTCAGTTTATGTGCTGACTATTTTAAGAAACCTGGAGTGTATTTGCATATAATATAATATAGTATACTAATGTGTACAGTAATATATATAATGTGCAACAATTACTCACATATTTAGAGGAATCAGAAAAAAAAATCTCATTCTAATTGAGATCAAGGAACAAGACCGAAATTAGAAAACATCTGCATGGATATAGATTCCTCCCCCCCCAAAAAAAACCATCCCTATCTGTGAATATTTTCACAGCTGCTTTGAAATAACACCGTCTCAGTATATATTCCCAGGCCAACCACTTTGAGGATATTTCTGAGATCTTCATAATTTGTCCCCATGGTAAGAAGTCCTTAGAATTCCAGCATGAGTTAATGTCCCACTCACTGCCATGCAGCTACAAAACTTCCAGAACAAGCCCCCTTATTCTCAACACCCACAGAGAGCTGCTCTTCATTTTGTGCTTGCAGATATCATTCAGAACACACCACAATATCATCGTCAATGAACCAACTATTATTTGCTGCATAGCCATCAGAGAAGCATATGTACCTGGAGGACTTGTTTGTACACAGAGACAAGTACCCAGACAGCATGTATCACAGTATAGCTCCACAGGAAAATGACAGAACTCCACAGCTATACCTTCCCCCCAACTCCTTAAGGTTTTGCTACTAACCCCAGAAAGAATCCCCTCAGGCACGCCTGTCTTGGTTTATAGATAGCCACTGAACTTGAAGGAGTAGCTGGGGAAACCCAGCCAGATGGGTGGGGTGGTATTATTATTATTATTATTATTATTATTATTATTATTATTAACAAGCTATTTGCCAGCCACAGTGGATCAGCCATGGTCACAGAGCCACAGATGACGTATCTGTGATCATCCAGGTCCTCCTTTTATATTACCATCTTGGTATTAATTCCCTGAACATCAGTTCCTGCCATGTCTCCATCCTTCCATTATGGTGGAAGAATTCAGCTTTCTGCATATTGGATGTTATCTGTTTTGGGGGCTTCAGCCAGTCTGACACGGAAGCCCCCACTTCTGACCTAGGTCGATAATCTCTGCCAGATGATTGATGGGGTATATTGTAACCTACTGAGCATATTCAGTCATCAGTGGCCTTTCATGCTGTCTGCCATTAGTTTTTCGTTATATTGTTTTGGGGATCTTGCAGGAGTTTGCAGGATAGTTCTTCATTCAGGTCTGCAGGAGAGCCTGTATGGTGCACTGGACAGATTGCTAGATTAGAACAATAAAGACCTAGATTTAAATCCACACTTTGTCATGGTACTCATGAAATGACGTTTGGTCAGTCATTATCCCTAAAATCAGTGCTGGGAAGGTAAAACAGAAAACTCCCATGTATGCCCCCCCCCTAAGTTTCTTGAATATGATAGAAAGAAAATAAGCTCCTGTAGACTAGGTGGTCCCAGAGATGGTGATCTGTGATTTCATTATGGTAGGACTTCCCTTGGACTAATCAGCAATGCTTAATTCTTTCCACCTTCCTATTCAGAATGCATATGAAGACTTTCAACAAGAGCATCCATGGAAAGGTTTGTAGCCTGACCAGTGGCATTGCGTCATTTGCCAGCACTCAGGGCACCAGCACATGCACACACACACCGGGCAAAGGCAAGGGGCAGAGGGTGAACAGAACCCACCCTCACTGTTGACACTGCCTGTGACACGCTTAGCCATTCTAAACTCCTTGTAACTGAACAAAGTTGTTAGTCCACAATTTTAACTGCTATGACTTGTCGTCATCTTCTTCTTTGGCAATCACTCTTAGCCAAGCAAGATTGTCTTCCATGAACACAGTCTTAGCAGTGAGTCCGTAAGTGACTGTGGAGGCCAATTCTGGATCCACACATCCTTCCACAGCGGGGACATAGGTTTCACTGTGAGGGTTTGCCAAACATGCCTTCCTCTTAGCACATTTCTCCCTTTCATCCTGAGTTTGAGCGTCTTCAAAGTCCATGACACCTTTGGTAACAGCTATTCTCCAATTTTAACTGCTCTGACTTGTATCTATGTTGTGTTGTGTTGTGTTGTTGTGTTGTGTTGAACTTATGTTTTTAAATTGTTTTTACCATTTTAGCTACAGGAACCACCTTGAGAGGGGCTTTTTCCTGAAAGGTAGTATAAAAACACTTAAATAAAATCAATTAGAGGAGCATGGACCCATCAGGACTAGAAGAAGGAGCATGAAGAGTTTAAAACCTCTTCAGAGATCTGGATGGAGGAGCTCTGAGCTCCCCATATAAAGAAGGCTATAGTGATAATAAATAAAAATGTAAAACCCATATTTTGAATTATACCTATAAAACAATATGTCAGGGGTGACCCATGAGCCATATCTGGCTGCACAGCCACTTCTGGTGGCCCGTCACCTGTACCCAGTCAGGCAGTTCCATAGCTCAATCAATAGAGCATAAGACTTAATCTCAGGGTTGTGGGTTTGAGCCCCACATTGGGCCAAAGATTCTTGCATTGCGGGGGTTGGACTAGACGACCCTTGTGGTCCTTTCCAACTTCACAATTCTATGAGACTATGATCTCTTCCACCTTGCCAACAAAGGTCCATATAGTTAAAGCCATGGTTTTCCCAGTAGTGATGTATGGAAGTGAGAGCTGGACCATAAAGAAGGCAGATCGCCAAAGAATTGATGCTTTTGAATGATGGTGCTGGAGGAGACTCTTGAGAGTCCCATGGACTGCAAGAAGATCAAACCTCTCCATTCTTAAGGAAATCAGCCCTGAGTGCTCACTGGAAGGACAGATTGTGAAGTTGAGGCTCCAATACTTTGGCCACCTCCTGAGAAGAGAAGACTCCCTGGAAAAGACCCTGATGTTGGGAAAGATGGAGGGCACAAGGAGAAGGGGACGACAGAGGACGAGATGGTTGGACAGTGTTCTCAAAGCTACAAACATGAGTCTGACCAAACTGCAGGAGGCAGTGGAAGACAGGAGTGCCTGGTGGGCTCTGGTCCATGGGGTCACGAAGAGTCGGACACGACTAAACAACTAAACAACAACAACATGATCTCTTCACTGACTTACTGTGCAAAGAAGCTTCTTCTCCCTTTGGCACAATGCCATTGGCAGAAGGTCTTAGAGATCAAGAAACAGAAAGAAGTGTTCCTTCCTGTTGCCTGAACCCCAAGACCTTATTGCAACAGTGTCCCACCAAAGGGAGAAGAACCTTCTTTTCAAGGTTAGTGGAGGGTTTTCCTCCTCATCCCTTTGCTGGGCTAAGAGGAGGAGTACTTCTCTCACTAGCCTAGTACTATGATGTGCAACTAAAAAAGAGCACATCATATAAGCTTCCTAGTGCTTTCAGTGGGAGATGCAGTTGTATTCCTCTTGTTTGCAATGTTTCCCATTCTTTTCCACACCCTGTAGAACACTCTCCCACCAGATGTCGAGATAAATAACTATTCAACCTTTAGAAGACATCTGAAGACATCTGAAGTTTTTTAATGATTTATGTTTTATTATGTTTTGGTTCTCAAACGCCTTGGTACGTGAACATTTGGTACGCCAAAAACCTGGAAGTAAGTGTTCCGTTTTTTGAAAGTTTTTCGGAAGCCAAATGTCTGATGCCTCTGTCAGCTATTGTTTCCAGGGCACCTGCGCCAATCAGAAGCCGCGCCTTGGTTTTCAAATGTTTCAGAAGTCAAACAAACTTCCTGAATGGATTACGTTCGAGAACCAAGGTGCCACTGTACTGGAAGTTGTTCATAGTGGTTGGGCATCCCAGCCAGATGGGCAAGGTACAAAAATATTATCATTATCATTATTATCATTATTAGCTGGCCCTGTTGGCTACTAGGGATTCTGGAAGATAGCTTGACCACACCTCTCTACCTCTGCACCATCCTCAAAATGGTACAACCAGCACCTCAGAGGCTGCACACCATACAGAGGCCACAAGCGAACTCTGTATGTATTCCAATTAACACAGTTTTTAAAATTTAGAAAGGCTGTGGTTTTCTATACGAAGCAAACAAAGAAATTTCTTCAGCATTATTGTGGCTCCCCTAGAAGGATGCCACCAATTAAATATCTGGGATTTGTTTATTTTAAAATATTTATGGATCATACCCCAAAGTTATTGGGTAAATTATATCAAATCCTTATGAATTTAAATGATTCGGTCAATGTTTACCAGCCTAAATGGAGCAGAAACCCCAAGCTGGAAATAACTATGGCAGGAAATAACTTTGAAATTGCTGTGGGCACAAATCTCACAGCAAACAATTAGCTCTTGTTAAAAAGCAAAAGATTATAATTAATTTTCTTGTGGTACCTGACTCCTCTAAGGCTCAATCATATCTACATAGGCTCTAATAAACTTTGTTGGAGGGGCAAAACAAGTAATGGAGGTATTTTTCACTTATTTTGGCCTTCTCCTCAGATAATAGTTTTTTGGACTGCATTAACACATGAAATTGAAATTACCATGGGATATGACTTGCCACTCAACCCATTAGTTAATCTATTGGGCCATGCTAAAGATCTGGTATTGTTTGAGGAAAGACAAATGATAATACACCTTTTGACTGCTGCTCGTATCGCAATTAGCAGCAAATGGAAAGCTATCACTGCACCAACATTGGACGACTGGATAGTCAGAAAATGGGAAGAAGTCCAGATGGTAAAACTCACAAACATAGTCTGAGTACGGGAGGGAAGACAACCAAGGAACCAATTTATTGAAAAATGGTATCTCTTTATCATTTACTGCAATTAAACACAACACAATGTTGCACCACGAAAATAATTAGGAACCTTGTAATTTTTAAAGACGCGTTATTTATGGATGATCACGCAGTAAGATGAATGCACAATGTTTTGTTTTGTTTTATCAAACATTGTATTTGTGAAATGGAAACAATTATTAAAAATCTACACCATAGAATCATAGAATTGGAGGGTTGGAGGGGACACCAAGGATCACCTAGTCCAACCCTCTGCAATGCAGGAATTTCAACTAGAATATACATGACAGGTGGCCATTCAACCTCTGCTTAAAAACCTCCAAGGAAGGAGAGCCCACCACCTCTTGTAGGAGTTTGTTCCACTGTTGAACACTGTCAGAAAGTCCTTCTTGATGTTTACTCAGAATCGACTTTCTTGTAACTTGAATCAAATGGTTTGAGTCCTAGCCTCTAGAGCAGGAGAAAACAAGCTTGCTCTATCCCCCATGTGATAGCCCTTTAGATATTTAAAGATAACTATCATATCTCTTATGGTTTTCCCAGTAGTGATGTATGGAAGTGAGAGCCTGACCATAAAGAAGGCTGATCGCCGAAGAATTGATGCTTTTGAATTATGGTCCTGGAGGAGACTCTTGAGAGTCCCATGGGCTGCAAGAAGATCAAACGTATCCATTCTGAAGGAAATCAGCCCTGAGTGCTCACTGGAAGGACAGATCCTGAAGCTGAGGCTCAAATACTTTGGCCACCTCATGAGAAGAGAAGAATTCCTGGAAAAGACCCTGATGTTGGGAAAGATGGAGGACACAAGGAGAAGGGGACGACAGAGGACGAGATGGTTGGACAGTGTTCTCGAAGCTACCAGCATGAGTCTGACCAAACTGTGGGAGGCAGTGGAAGACAGGAGTGCCTGGTGTGCTCTGGTCCATGGGGTCATGAAGAGTCGGACACGACTAAACGACTAAACAACAACAACATCATATCACTTCTCAATCACCTCTTTTCCAGGCTAAACACACCCAAGTCCCTTAACCAGTCCTCATAACTGGTTTGTTTCCAGACTCTTGATAATCTTGGTTGCCCTCCTCAGCACACATTCCAGCTACTCAATAACTTTCTTAAATTATGCTGCCCAGAATTGGACACAGCGCTCCAGGTGTGGTCTGACCAAGGCAGAATAGAGCAGAACTAGGACTTCCCTCTGTTGGGACACTAGACTTCTGTTGGTGCAGCCTAGAACAACGTTAGTTTTCTTTGCTGTTGCATCACACTATTGACTCATGGTAAACTTGTGGTCTACTAAGACCCCTAGATCCTTTTCACATGTACCACTGGCAAGCCAGGTCTTCCATCTTATATTTATGCAGCTGGTTCTTCCTGCCTAAGTATAGGGAGCCACCCAGAGTGGATGGGGCAACCCAGTCAGATGGGTGACATACAAGTAATAAAATTGTTGTTGTTAGAACCTTACATTTGTCCCTACTGAAATTATTTTTCAATATACCATTAGTTAAATATACCATTATTTAAATTATTAGGTTGGTTTGTAATAATAAAAGCAACAATAAATATATATTACAAACTGAAAGCAGCAAAGCAATCAAAATAGAACAGGATAGAGCAGTTATTAGTTTTCAACGGCCAATTGAAACAACCATGCTTTTATCTGTCTGCAGAAAGCTGAGGGGAGGCTGCTAGGTGAAAGGTCCTATATAAGAAATGCAGCCTTGCAAAAAGAACGCCTGAAATTAAAATAATAATAATAATAATGTGTGAATGCATGACAGAATAATTTAGTTTATTTTTTGTCCCATAACGATATAGACTTTATTTTAAGGGAAAGTGAGGTACACACAGAGGACAAAGCAGAAGGGATCAGCACCTTGGACAGATCCCTCTCTGAAAGCTGGCTGGAGTGCTGTCATCCTTGGAAAAGGAATTGTTGCTTCAGCACAAGCATAGAGCTCCTGAGGCCATCTGAAGATGCATCCTTCTGTTGGCCCCATCTCCTCTGAGGAGCACCTTGTGAGCTTAAAGAGTTGCTCCCTTGTTCTACAGCCATTGGCTCTTACATCATGGGAGCGATGAGGGCTGTCCTGGGATTGACTCATCTAAGTCCATGCATGTGAGGGAACAGGGTCTATGCTTTCCTTTTGTTGTTGTTGTTTAGTCGTTTAGTCGTGTCCGACTCTTCGTGACCCCATGGACCAGAGCACGCCAGGCACCTCTGTCCTCCACTGCCTCCCGCAGTTTGGTTAAACTCATGGTGGTAGCCTCAAGAACACTATCCAACCATCTCGTCTTCTGTCGTCCCCTTCTCCTTGTGCCCTCCATCAGGGTCTTTTCCAGGGAGTCTTCTCTTCTCATGAGGTGGCCAAAGTATTGGAGCCTCAGCTTTAGGATCTGTCCTTCCAGTGAGCACTCAGGGCTGATTTCCTTCAGAATGGATAAGTTTGATCTTCTTGTAGTCCATGGGACTCTCAAGAGTCTCCTCCAGCACCATGCTTTCCTAAACCATGCCAAAAAAAAAGACTTGTGGTATGACTGTGATACACACAGTGAGGGAGGATCAGCACATCTGGATCCTGCAACCTATTGGTAATTTGTAGTCCTGACCTTCACCACCATCCCTCAAATAAGGGGGAGGAGAGTAGTTTGTGCATTGGTGAAAGCCTACCAAAAATAGACACAGATGAAGAAGACATATAGAAAAGGTTTTCATATTCAGTCAACTTTCTCTGTATTGCCCCACTGATTATACATATTCATTGTTTTATTTTTATTTTAGGTCTTCTCCAACCTAGTACCTCCAAATGTTTCGGATTGTAACCCTCATCAGCCCCAACCAGCATAGTTGGAATCCAAAACATCTGAAGGGGATATGGCTGGTTTAAAAAGTCTTCGATCCAGTGTTCTATTTTTGGTGAGATCCTGACTTCCAAAATTGCAGGCCATTTCACTGTGCCACTAATGGCATTCTAGCCATTCAAAGCACAGCAGTTTTTGATGGCTTCCAAATTGCTGGGATGTCATCCAGAATAAAGTAATTGAATGTAAATACTAACTTCAAAGACCAAATTAAGTCAATAGCATCTTTCCAAAAACACTCAATAGGCCATCTACAGAGTTGTCCACAAGCTACTGCATCTCCAATATCTGTAATTCTGCTAAAAAAAACCATTTTAACTAATTGGGGGTTGAATAACTAATGAAAATAATACAGGTTCCCTGTTGAATGGACTTGAGACGGAGGTCAGCAGCTGCTGAAACAGTCAAAAAGTGCTATGGTTGCAAAAGATTTTGCCCTGAATCCACAGTCTCTTCTTTAACTCTCCAGTAATCCATATCGGGGATGAGACCATCCGAAATATATGTACATCATATTGCAGCTGGGCTCAAATACATAGCAAACCTCTGAGAAGACTGAACATTTTCTGGGCCTCCGAGGCACCAAACACATCTCAACTCAATTTCTGAAAAAGATGAGGATGCAGCTGCATGATTATTGTAGTTACTTGCCTATTTAAGTATTCTGCCTTTCCATAGTAATAATAATAATAATAAAAATAAAAATCAGGAACATAGAAAGCTGTCGTAGATCCATTCAAGACTTTGGTCCATGGCAGTGGTTCTCCAGGGCAGCAGGCAGGATTTGCTTCCTTTCCTACTTGATGCCCCAGGATTGAATCTGGGACGATGACAACGAGAAGTTTAAAAAAGAATGGGAATTGTTTATTGTTTATGTGCAAAAATACTGTAAACAGGTTGATACACTGGCAGGGTTTTCAGTAAATGCTTGCAACTAGCAGAAAATTAGATAAAATTAAGGAAAATAATAATTGAATAGGTTTAAGAATGGATATGCAGAAGAACTTGGTTAATACAGTGGTACCTCAGGTTAAGAACTTAATTAGTTCTGGAGATCCATTCTTAACCTGAAAATGTTCTTAACATGAAGCATCACTTTAGCTAACGGGGCCTCCCACTGCTGCCGCGCCGCTGCTGCGCGATTTCTGTTCTCATCCTGAAGCAAAGTTCTTAACCCAAGGTACTATTTCTGGGTTAGCGGAGTCTGTAACCTGAAGAGTTTGTAACCTGAATTACCACTGTATAAGGAACCAGAAGAGGGTATGTCCAGAGATTTAAAGAATCTCAAAGAGAAGTTTTGTGAAAAGGTATTTGTATAAATTTAGATCTGATAGAAATGTGAGTTAATTACTGCTTTTATTTGTGAAAATGTAACTGTGAAAAACTAATGAAATTTATTTACGGGGGCGGGGGGGAGAGAAGAATCTGAGATCTGCAGAGCGGATGTCGTACCACTGAGCTACAGTTTATGGTCCTTGTCACCTAGATACTTCAGACAACTTTTCAACCTGGGATTGTGCTTCTCGTGAAGCAGCAGGTCTCATCTCGGCAACATTTCCTGATCTCTCACTTTCCCTGGTTACAAATGGTAACAATGGTCAGTAGTGCCATTTTCCAGCTGGGGCCCTTCCTACAGAAGATGGGCCTGGCTTCGGTTATCCATGCCCAAATTACTTTCGGACTGATCAGAGACTTCATTCAGTACACAAGTGGGCAAGCTGCAGCCTAGAGGCTAGGGCCGTGCAACCCGTTTGTCCAAACCCCAAATCAAACTGGGCCAATGTGTCCAAACTGGACTGGGTTAAAGCAGCTGCAAAATGCTACAGAGTGGGTCTGGTGGGTCTTGAACTAAAGAACAGTATTTCTAAAGCCGGACAGACTGTCTCCAAACTATTGCCATCATTAATTACAACACCATATAAAGAGAACAGAAGGTTGGGGGAGGGGGGAGAGGGGAGGGGGACTTTGCTCATGTAGAAACAGCAATGCAACTGACAGAAAGCTAATGACTCCTACCAGAAGAGTGGAGGTACCCAAACAGTCTTCGAAACATAACTTTTTATGCCACTCAGAAA
The DNA here is from genome assembly GCF_027172205.1 of Podarcis raffonei. NCBI lineage: Eukaryota > Metazoa > Chordata > Lepidosauria > Squamata > Lacertidae > Podarcis > Podarcis raffonei. The sequence continues at coordinate 15,191,068 of NC_070606.1, forward strand.
GCAAATATTGACATTTAGGGATTACAAATTGTTCATCTTTTTAGTGTTGCATAACATCTCCTCCTCTAAATTACTTTACAGTGGTACCTCAGGTTAAGTACTTAATTTGTTCCGGAGGTCCATTCTTAACCTGAAACGGTTCTTAACCTGAAGTACCACTTTAGCTAATGGGGCCTCCTGCTGCTGCCGCGCCGCCGGAGCACGATTTCTGTTCTTATCCTGAAGCAAAGTTCTTAACCTGAAGCACTATTTCTGGGTTAGCGGAGTGTGTAACCTGAAGCGTATGTAACCTGAAGTGTATGTAACCTGAGGTACCACTGTATTAAGAAAAAAGGTGTGTTGTGAGTGGAGTGTTGAGCTTAGGATATGGAATAAAGGTAAAGGGACCCCTGACCGTTAGGTCCAGTCACAGACTACTCTGGGGTTGTGGCACTCATCTCACTTTATTGGCCGAGGGAGCTGGTGTACAGTTTCTGGGTCATGTGGCCAGCATGACTAAGCCGCTTCTGGCAAACCAGAGCAGTGCATGGAAATGCCGTTTACGTTCCCGCTGTTGCAGTACCTATTTATCTACTTGTACTTTGACGTGCTTTCGAACTTCTAGGTTGGCAGGAGCTGGGACTGAGCAACGGGAGCTCACCCCGTCGTGGTGATTTGAACCGCTGACATTCTGATCGGCAAGCCCTAGACTCTGTGGTTTAGACCACAGCGCCACCCTAGGATATGGAATGCCCAGGTTCAAAATTCGACTTGGCATGGTGGCCTGGGCTACATTCCCTGCCTCCTCAGTATAACCCACCCAGCATAGTTGCTCAAAAGTTAAAGGGCCCTTGGAGCAAGAGCTGGATAAAACTGATCCAGGATTCAAAATTTAGAATTTCAAATTATCCACAGTTTCAAAATCCACTGTGCATTGAGGGGGGGAAAGGAAGTTGTTGTTTTCACGCTTTTGCACTGAGGCTAGAGAGGAAGGGGGAATAAGCATAAGACAATGACGGGGCAAGAGGGACAAAGAGGAATGAAAAGAAAGCAGAGGGCAGAAAGGGAACAACAATAAGGTCATTTGTTATAGGAACTTCTCTTAAGCTGTGTGTATGTAACACAATTTGAGCTAATTGTGTGGCGCTCACTTTGGGGACTGCATTGTCTGTCTCAGAAGCTTTTTCTAATTTCTCCCTGTAATGTACAATTTTCAGAATCTTTCATTCTAATGATTTTAATGCAATCAGCAAAACTATGCATGTAATTGTCTTTGGCACAACGTGCAGGCAGAGTGGCACTTGGGGAGAACTCCCTGAACCCCAGGCTCCAGCAGGAGAATGCAAAGCAGCCCTGTTTTCAATCACCGCAGCAGAAGGCAGCCGGCAATGTCTGCAAAAAGCTGCCACAGAAAAACATTTGTCGGAAGACAATGACAAAAAGGGGGGTCTCAGCTCGGTGCTATTCAGAGACAATTTGTAAGCGCGGCTGCTGAAGTCGATCCAAACCCTCCTGAACAGCTGGAGCTCTGCAGTGATTGATAAGTGCGCCCAGGAGAACTTCATTTCTGCTTGAATGAAGACAAAGGCCCCATGATGTTGGGCGGATGGGTAATGTCACTATCATTAAGTAGCGAGAGTGGATATGCCAGACCTTCAGATGGGGACACACAGGTCTAGGAGGAGAGGTCAGGGCACACACCCCTCCCTCAACCTAGCTCAAAACACACCCTTTTCTAATTTCAGCCACAAGGGCTGTTCTCAGGAGCAGCTACTTTCGTTTTGCAAAACCCTTGCTCAACTCATCTCCGATTCTCACAAGGAGTGGTGCTTAATGCTCAGGAACAAGGATGGTTGCTCCTGTTTAAAGCGGAGCGTTGCTACAACCAACCTGAACTGTTTGCTTGTAAGAAGAAGAGGGGAACTGTGGAGATATGGGTTAAATCCAGAAAAGACACCCACCCACCCCCCAAAAATGTCAGATTCCAGAAAAAGCATATATTACTGCTGGTGGTAGTCACTGAGCTGTGGAAGACTGAGCTGGTCAATCACTTACATAGTTGGGGTGTTCTTCTGGAGCCAACATTTCTGCAAGAATTCCAGGTGGCTTCTGAGTCCAGAAGAGTCTTTCTTTAGTTCACTGATAAGCAACATCCATGTTCTTGCCATCTCTTGCACTGGCCTGAATCCAAGTGTTTATGTTGATGTGTACAGGCACAAATGACTTGGGACTTTCAAGTGTCCCTTCTTGCCTATCTTCTGCGGAGAGCTAGGGTGAGATTCCAACCACAGTATGTAATCCAAAGATTAGGGAGGATTAAAAGTCGACTCTTATTCATTATATATGTATTGTGTATCTCTTGCAAAAAGTGCCCATTTTTAAGAAGGCATTGCAAAATGTCATATATTCAGCTTCTAGTTTTTTGTGATTTTAAAAATTGTATTCTTGAAGCTGATATTATACACACACACACACACACACACACACACACACAATAATACAGCTTTTTATTTTTCAAGAATTACTCTTAGCTTCTTCTTTTTAGGTCATGTTTTCTGTGAAGAATTCAGGGCACTAGATTTTCAAACGTTAGACACATACACATATGATGTATATGAAGGAATTCCCTCTACTCCTTTTCAAGTTAACCATATCCTGCCTTGATAATAATAATAATAATAATAATAATAATAATAATAATAATAATTCATTATTTATACCCTGCCCATCTCTCTGGGTTTCCCCAGCCACTCTGGGCGGCTTCCAACAGAATATTAAAATACAATAGTCTATTAAACATTAAAAGTTTCCCTAAACAGGGCTGCCTTCAGATGTCTTCTAAAAGTCTGGTAGTTGTTTTTCTCTTTGACATCTGATGGGAGGGTGTTCCACAGGGCGGTGTCACTACCGAGAAGGCCCTCTGCCTGGTTTCCTGTAACCTGGCTTTTCGCAGCGAGGGAATCACCAGAAGGCCCTCGGCGCTGGACCTCAGTGTCCGGGCAGAACGAGGGGAGTGGAGATGCTCCTTCAGGTATACTGGGCAGAGGCCGTTTAGGGCTTTAAAGGTAGGCACCAACACCTTGAGATAATGTACTTCTACCATATGATGAGTACCAGAAATGGTGCCCACAGGAAGTGATTTGGATGGATGCAGGAAGCTGGGAGCCCTGAAAGATGCAGCCACATTTCATCCTTTGAAGAAGCAGCTATCCTTGCAAAAGATCAGAAGATGAGGAGACAACAACACCTTGTGGAGGGCTTGCAAATAATTATGGGAAATTGTATCCCAAAAGAACACAGTGATATGACTCCAGTGACTGCACACTGAAAGAACAGTGCAAGAACTCCTATACACAAATAAGAGGACAGGACTCTCTCCCACAGTCTCATTTCAAAGGTAGCTGTTCAGGACACAGCAACAATAACAAAGTTCATCAAGATGGGGCTGAAGCAAGAAGTTCAGCAAGCATTCAGGGCAGAATTCCTGGTGGTTATATCATCATGTAGAGTGCTACCTACACGCAGGGCTGGCCCAAGACGCTTTGGCACCTAGGCGAAACACAAAATGGCATCCCTCCCCACATCAGGAACAAGGGGGGTGGGGGACAGAGATCTGCATTGGGATCTGCTGCCCCTGTGGATCCTGCCACCTGAGGCAGTTGCCTCACCTTGCCTCATGAGGGGGCCGGTCCTGCCAACAAGATTCCTGAAGCTACCACAGGTAAGCAAGCACAATAGGTACTTCCAGACAGCCTGTTTTTCAAGCACTCATCCTGAAATATTTGCAGGGAGATTAGGCAACATTGGCTACTTAAGGAGCATTTATTCTGATTTGTTTCTGGGGGAGGTTAGACAGTGTTACATCACAGCAAGCATTATCTCACCCTTTCCAGTCCATTTTGCTGTCACTCTTATCACAAAGAGTCCAATCTTTAGGGAAATACCTTCCCATCAACTAATTGTGCAACCAGATTTTGCCGTTATGCAACTGAATCCCAGCCAGCAATAGCAGCAGCCTCGAGGCATCCACTGCCTTTTACATGTATGACAGCAAACAGAAACTGTCCCAAGGCCCAATACTCACACAAGGCAGTAGGAAAGCATCAAGGCCCTCCATGTATGGCCCAGGAAGTGATGTCAGTCTCCCCTTTGACCACTTGAATCATAAACTCTGGTGAGGAGCCAGCAGTGGCTCAAACAAGGATTGGCTAACAATGGGGAAATCAGTCAGTTCTCTCAGGTTCTCATTTTTCCAATGTTAAGTTGAGTTAAGTTGAATTTCCACTTTCACTTGCAATTAATCTTTCTTTTTTTTCTTCAAGCCCACATAAAAAAATTCACAAATATTTGTGTGCAAATTTATTCTAATATATGCATTTTTATATGCATGTTCCCCTAATATATGCATTTTAGTACACTTTAAAGGTAAAGGTAAAGGGACCCCCTGACCATTAGGTCCAGTCATGGCCGACTCTGGGGTTGCGGCGCTCATCTCACTTTACTGGCCGAGGGAGCCAGCAGCGTACAGCTTCCGGGTCATGTGGCCAGCATGACTAAGCCGCTTCTGGAGAACCAGAGCAGTGCACGGAAATGCCGTTTACCTTCCCGCCGGAGAGGTACCTATTTATCTACTTGCACTTTGATGTGCTTTCGAACTGGGACTGAGCAGGGACCGAGCAACAGGAGATCACCCCGTTGCGGGGATTTGAACCGCCAACCTTCTGATCGGCAAGTCCTAGGCTCTGTGGTTTAACCCACAGCACCACCCGCATCCCTTTATTTATTTATTTTTTAAAAAGAACAGCATTGCAAAATTCAGGGAAGCGTGAATTTCAAAGGATAGCTGTGTTCTGGTTTGCATCTGCAAATCAGTTCAAACAACTTTCTTCCTCTCTTTAGGACTCGCAGAGTTGTAGAACCAATGGGAGGAAGCTCTAGAGCAGCCTTTCTCAACCTGTGAGTCCCCAGATGTTGTTGAACTACAACTCCCATCATCCCTAGCTAGCAAGGCCAGAGCTCAGGGATGATGGGAGTTGTAGTCCAACAACATCTGGGAACCCACAGGTTGAGAACTGCTGCTCTAGAGAGACCAGCAGGAGACTTAAGAGGGCAAGGAGCAGCAGAGGCAGCAGAAAAACAGCCCTAACTGTAGAGCCAGCTTTGCAGAGAGAGCCATAGCTCAATCTCTCTTCTCCTGCCTCGTCTTAGCCTCCCACACTCCATCTGAAGGACACACCCAAAACTGCACCTAAAGAGAGGACAACGCATAAGCCAGAGAGCCACAGGCTAAATAGTTTCTTCTTTACTGCTCTCGTTGCCCATAATGAGCAATGTTAAGTCGCTAAGGTTTTCTTTGGTTCCCTTTGTTCTGGTTTGTTGTTGTTGTTTAGTCGTTTAGCCGTATCCGACTCTTCGTACCCCCTGGACCAGAGCACGCCAGGCACTTCTGTCTTCCACTGCCTCCCGCAGTTTGGGCAAACTCATGCCGGTGGCTTCGAGAACACTATCCAACCATCTCATCCTCTGTCGTCCCCTTCTCCTTGTGCCCTCCATCTTTCCCAACATCAGGGACTTTTCCAGGGAGTCTTCTCTTCTCATGAGGTGGCCAAAGTATTGGAGCCTCAGCTTCAGGATCTGTCCTTCCAGTGAGCACTCAGGGCTGATTTCCCTAAGAATGGATAGGTTTGATCTTCTTGCAGTCCATGGGACTCTCAAGAGTCTCCTCCAGCACCATAATTCAAAAGCATTAATTCTTTGGTGATCAGCCTTCTTTATGGTCCAGCTTTTACAAAATAAAGTTTTACAAAATAAAAGCCATCCGCGTATTAACTCCAGGACTTTCCTTTTTCCCTGTTTGGCTGCGATGTGGGCATCTCAGAATGCCTGGCACACAGACCGCTTACAAAGGATACCGATTCTGCAAAATTTGCAAAGGTTCAGAAAGAGCTACGTAACAACCGCAGTCCCAAAACAACAAAAGTCCAGCACCCTAAATGCCCAAAATTGCTTTGATCAGTTTGGGCACTCAATGCTTCTTCTTCCGAAATCTCTTCGCACCACCAGAGCACACAAACGGATTCCAGATTCCCTCTTCTACAGGCCATTATTTTTAGGTGTTTCTGTCCCTGGTCCTTCTTTTTGGGTGGTCTCAAAGCTTCTGCATGCACCATTCCCTGCTACCCTTCCCCTCCTGCAGGTTGAGAACACCTTATGAGCCTCCGAGTACCCTCTGCATCTCCTGGAGGTAAAAACCAGTGAACCTAAGTAGATCAGTGATAATGTCAGAGCACTATTGAATTGGTCATTCCGCCCCCCCCCTCCTTTCTCTGCCTGACCCCTCTCTTGCATGGTTCAAGGAATCAGCAAAACTCCCTGACACAGAAACTGGAAGACACTTGATCTGTCTGTTACAATTTCCACCAGCTTTGATAGAAAAACACACATATGCACACGCTTCTCGGGCTCTCCTCGCCACCCTCCACCCTGCCCCTACCAGCCTCTTGGATTCTCCTGGCTTTTTTGTTACACGGAAATTACCTCCTTCTTTAAACCCATCAAACAAGGGTAGATCCCTCCTCTGGAGCTCAGAATCTCCCCTCCATCTTGCCCATCATCCAAGGAATATACATAGCCCTGGCGCCACTGAAATGTGTACTGTGTGACACTAACAATGTGGGGGAGAGGGAGGGAGGGAGGGAAGGAAGGGAGGAAGGAAGGAAGGAAGGAAGGAAGGAAGGAAGGAAGGAAGGAAGGAAGGAAGGAAGGAAGGAAAAGAGGCAGCCTTCAGAGAGGAGAATCACATACACTCCAACATTTCTCAGGTGAAAATAGGGACATTTCTCACTCCCCCCACCAACTGAACCTCCGCAAAAAAAAATCCCATTTTTGGGGGGGGGGGGCAGAGCATTACCTATCAGAAGGGCGAGTGCCGCCACCAAAACACCAATGGGACACAGCATGCATGCCCTACACCATCTTAAGAAAACCCCATAATTCTGATTTGATTTTATTCTTTGGTAGATTTACAACAACAACAACAGCCTACACACAAACCCCAATAAATAAATTATAGAAAGCGGCAAGTGGTACCTCGGGTTACAGATGCTTCAGGTTACAGACACTTCAGGTTACAGACTCCGCTAACCCAGAAATAGTACCTCGGGTTAAGAACTTTGCTTCAGGATGAGAACAGAAATCGTGCGGCGGCAGCAGCAGCAGGAGGCCTCATTAGCAAAAGTGGTACCTCAGGTTAAGAACAGTTAAGAACAGTTTCAGGTTAAGAATGGACCTCCAGAACGAATTAAGTTCTTAACCCGAGGTACCACTGTATTTTAAAATCAAGAGTCCTTGTGCTCCCCCTTTCTTCCCACCCAGGGCAGCCCTGCCCTCTGTCTGCCCCTCAGAGCTAGTGGGTCACACAGGGCTGAACCTCGATGGTCGCAGCCTCTCTTCCTTCTCGCCCGCTGTGTACAATCCAATTTCCCAGGGTATAATAATCATAATAATTTATTATTTGTACCCCACCCATCAGAGCTAGTGGGTCACACAGGGCTGAACCTCAATGGTCACAGCCTCTCTTCCTCCTCGCCTGCTGTGTAGGATCCAATTTCCCAGGGTATGCAACTGTTTTAACTGTTTTTACAGTGGCACCTTGGTTTAAGAACAGTCCTGTTAACAAACGATTCGGTTTACAAACTCCACAAAACCAAAAGTTATGTCCCGGTTTTCAAACTTTACCTCAGTCTACGAATGGAATCCAAACGGTGGAAGGGCACCGGCGATGGGAGGCCTCATTAGGGAAAGCGCTCCTCGGTTTGAGAACAGTTTCGGTTTAAGAATGGACTTCAGGAACGGATTAAGTTCGTAAACCGAGGTACCACTGTATATATCTTTGCACTGAACTGTAAATTATTTTGAGATACCCCATAGGAAGAAATGCATAAATGAAATTATTATTGTTACTATTACTAATGTACTGTAGCGGAACTCTCTCCCTAGAGAAGCTATTATCATCATCATCTATAGGTTTCCCTCAAGTTAAACAAGTGGTTAACTTCCCCAGTGAGATCAATGAAACCCAAAAGTGCTGATGCCTAGCTCAATTGCACCCAATATATGGGTTCTGGGTGTCCAGTATCTTTTTTGGAACCTACTATAGTTCAGAGGGGGAGGGGGGGCTATTTTACAATCAAGCACCCATAATGTTTTCCATTTGTTATGTGATCTGTAAAAACGCTCAGAAATCTTTATATCATTACTAGGGCAAATGAAACTAATGAAAGGTGTGGATCTGTAATTGTTGGTGACCTCGAGTAAAAGGAACTTAAATTGCCCAGTGATGTGTTGAAAAGGCATCCCCTATGCAGAGGTGGGCTGGAGTGTTTAGATGCAGGTGAACATCTATACAACAGCCATACAATAAATATGTAAAATAACTAAGCAAGTACTAGAAATCACCCCAGAATTGGCCCTACTAAACATCTTCCAAGATAATAATGCCCATCTACACCACAAAGAACTCATAACCCACCTACTTTCAGCAGCCAGAAACATCATAACCAGACACTGGAGAGATCTCTCATGAGTAAGCATGGACCAATGGTACCAAATAGTATGGGAAACAGCCTTACTAGAAAAATTAACCAATAAACTGAAACTGACACAGGGACAAATAGAAGAAGATGCCTTCACCCCGGTATGGCTCCCCTTTATCACATACACAGCCCAACAAGATAATGACAAAAATCCACCAACAGCATACAAATCAATATGGCGAACCTGATCCAAAACACCCACCCACCCCCAAAGATCACCACAGCCAATCATAAACAAACAACCACACCCTAGGCCAACCCCAACCTATCTCACCAACAAAGAAACACAAGTGAATAGCAGAGAACCTGCAGAAGCGACGTTGATGCAAAACCCCACATATATTAAGGAAAATAGAAACATCACCACCCGACCCCACCCCCACTCACCTTTTCCCCCTCCACCTGTTTCCCCCTTTTCTTCCAAATGTCTCAACAAATGAAACTGATCTGTAAAAAATGTTACTTGAAGAAAAAAAAGAGAGAGAGATTGCACATACTTTTGTAAGCCAAGAAAATCTTTAATAAAAATACATTTAATAAAAAAAAAAGAGTCAGAAGTTTTTATGCACACATACCACATCTCCCCCCCTCCCTTCAGGCAAGCAAGGGATATTCACATGGTTCAAGGTCACATCCCACCCAAACAATAGCCCTCAAGGAGAGTGCGCAGCTTCGGTAGAGGCATGACCTGAGGAGAACTCCAAGAGTCAAACAGAGGTACCTGGAGGCCTGCTTTTGACCCCCAGGTTTAAGGTTCCCCTACCCTGATACCCACACAGTAATAAAGGTAAAGGGACCCCTGACCAATAGGTCCAGTCGTGGCCGACTCTGGGGTTGCGGCGCTCATCTCGCTTTATTGGCCGAGAGAGCCGGTGTACAGCTTACGGGTCGTGGCCAGCATGACTAAGCCGCTTCTGGCGAACCAGAGCAGCGCACAGAAACGCCGCTTACCTTCCCGCCGGAGTGGTACCTATTTATCTACTTGCACTTTGACGTGCTTTCAAACTGCTAGGTTGGCAGGAGCAGGGACTGAGCAATGGGAGCTCACCCCGTTGCGGGGATTTGAACCGCTGACCTTCTGATCAGCAAGCCCTAGGCTCTGTGGTTTAGACCACAGCACCACCCGTGTCCCTCACACAGTAATAGTCATGAGTAATTAAATTATAATTGATTTATTAATTGATATATAATATGTTAATTAACTAATTATTCTGATACTTGTCAATGTTTTAGGGGTGGAAACCCACATCCATATGCTGATATTTTAGAGGACAGATTTGGAAACAAGACAGAATTGTTATAAAAGCAGAACACAACAAAGTTTTCCTGGACACCCTCGTTTTCCTCCACCTTAAGTTTAGCCATTTCCCCAATCCCAGTCATTCCACTGACTTGAGAAAGTGGGCTCATTCAGTGGAAGAGGGTGTCTCTGCAAGCAATCATGGAAACGTCCCATATCACCTCCTGGTTCCAGAGGGTGGCTAGGGAATTGATAAGACCAGCAGCCATATCAGCAGGAAACTCCCAAAGTATAATCAGAATGCCTTTCAGATCCATCTGCCCCTGAGAGTTGGCTGGTCCTAATAGATCTTCCAGTCCTGCAAAGCACTGAGGTTCCCTCTCTCTCTCTCTCTCTCTCTCTCTCTCTCTCTCTCTCTCTCCAGGTCTCAGTGATACATGTAAGATCAGCATGCTCACATGACATTCTTTAGCCACATGAAACTGCCCCCATGTGCTGTGGCCAGATTGTTAGGAAGCACTCCTGAGGCAGTCCTTGCCTATCAACAGTGGTTAGCAGTGCTCTTGGTTACAGGAAATCAATACTTACCCACAAGAAACAATTCAGACGATCACAGTATTAATATCCCAGTCAGGGGCAGGTCTGCTATGGAACTAATGAAGCTAAATCTCCAACTTTAGTCCACATTGCTTAAAAATTTGGGTGTAGTAGACCCAATTTGAGTCACGGAGCTCAAATGTATTAGTTTGTTGTGGTATGTATTTCAACAATCCCAAAGTTTGAGAGTCAGTAGCACAGATGTTGTAAAGGAGGAACAACCCCATTGACAGACCCTCCAAGTGCCTGCATTTTCCAGGGACTATCCCAGATTTACAGAAGCTGCCCTGGTTTCTGATTTGATCCTGGAATGTCCCATTTTTCCTTTGTTGTTTAGTCGTTTAGTCGTGTCCGACTCTTCGTGACCCCATGGACCAGAGCACGCCAGGCACTTCTGTCTTCCACTGCCTCCCGCAGTTTGGCCAATCTCATGCTGGTAGCTTCAAGAACACTGTCCAACCATCTCATCCTCTGCCGTCCCCTTCTCCTTGTGCCCTTAGGATGTCCCTATTTTCATTGGAGAAATGTTGGAGGTTATAGAGCTACCCGACCCCCCAAACCATCTGAAGGCAGTCCTGTACAGGGAAGTTTTTTAATGTGGCTGGGGCAACCCGGTCAGATGGATGGGGTATAAGTAATAAAATTATTATTATGGAATAGGACGTCCCTATTTTCATCGGATAAATGTTGGGTGGTATGCATTGAAGAAGATAGCAATGGTTACCCAGACCTCGTTGCTGGTTGCAAAGGGGCCCCCATAACAGTTGAAGCTTCAAGGACCACAAAATGTAGGTTCTCCACTGGTCCCCATTCATTGTGACAAGAATGGTTTATGGTTATCCACTCTCTCTCCTTGTGGCTCAGCAGTGCTGCCCATCCAAGTCCAAAACCCTGGGTATACATCCCCTCCAGTGGAATCTTGTAGAACTGGCTTGTGATCCTCTCTGAGCAAAAGCTCTAGTCTGCATACAAAGCCCTGGAGGTCCATGATGCATCAGGGCATACAGTCCTAGTGGTATTTTGATTAAATGTGATGGGGCAGATGTACAGGAAGAGATCAGAAGACTTGCTGAAGAATTGGGGGCATTTTTCCTGCATTAAAAAGTACATATTGCATGGGGGTGCTCCCATAAAGTAAACAAGACCACACATGTGCTTGGAAGAAATTTAACATCATTTGCAGATCAGACCAACGCACCAGTATAAGCTTGGCCTGTTCTCCTAGCAAGCTGTTCCTCAATCACTTCCTCATTCCCATAGCCTTAATATTCTATTTTATTTTATTTTTTAGAAGAAGGAGGAGAAGAAAGGGAGAGCAGGAGTGAAACAGAAAGGGAAATTGTCTGGTCCTGCCTCTCATTTGTTCAGCAGACCCCAGTTCTTGGCAGGCCAGACAGCTCCTCTTCAGACCAAATTGAAAAAAATCAGCTTTGGGATTTTTGTTTATTTCTGAGGGTTGTATCTCTTTTTTTTCTTCCCTCTGCAAAATTCTTAAGTAAAATATATCACAGGTTCCAGTGTCCATAAAAATTGGACTGTTTTTATTTTAATTTTGAAAACAATTTCAGTGCCTCTGATGAGGAGCCAAGAAGGAGGCGCGGCTAGGTCATCCATCCTGGCTGGCAGACAGAATTCCATCTGCCAAGATCTGAAATGAGAGACTAAATGTTGATGAAGTCAGAAGAGGAAGAGTTCTCCACTGAGCCTCTACTGCCATGCCTTCAGCGGCTCTCTAGAGACGAGCGGCAAAGTAGCAAGGTTGGCATCCCTGGGGAACGCACACCCCTCCCTCCCTCCATATTCAGAACACTGAATATGAAATGCCAGAGGAGCGATCAATCTTACTTTGACGGCAGAGGGAGCTTCATTTGTTAGTGCGGGGTGGGGAAGGGGGCTGTTCAGATGCATTCGCTGATTCTTCAAAACACATTTCGACGCAGCAGCTTTGCCACTGCTCATTTCACCGCAATATCAAACTCAGTGCGCAGGAAGAGAGACACATGTCCACAATGATCTGCTTTGTAGTGTTTGCGGGGGGTGGGGGAGCGAAGCGGGGGTTGAATGGCGGGAGAAAGGAAATGGAAGCCCCTACCACCACCACATCTCCCTTGCGTGTATTTGCCCTTGCATGCACACAATGCGACACGCAGATCGATATTCACATTTGGGGTCACTCCACTGGTTGGGAAGTAGCAATGTGGCTCCGTTGTGCAGTGAATCTAGAGCTGGAATCCAAAGCTCAAATTGAAGATCATGAGACTGCACAGCCATCCTATTTTGCTGGGGGTGGGATAGGGGGAGAAGGATCTGTGTTGGCAATGGTGCAAGTAGGGTTGGATCTTGCGGTCAAATTCCAGTGCCCTACAATCCAAGCCTCTTGCCCCACTCCAATGGATACTCAGAAAGCAACAGTTGATGGGGGGAGAAGCAGGTGTGGCGCACAGGCCTGGCATCAGTATCTAGGCTAGTAAGATGCACTGAGACGAACCAGGGCTGATAGTGGTCACCATGCATATACTTGTTTACAGGCGATATTGAGATATAGATATATCGTATTTTTTGCACCATAACACTCACTTTTTTCCTCCTAGAAAGTAAGGGGAAATGTCTGTGCGTGTTATGGAGCGAATGCCTACGGATGGCGGGGGGGATCTGCTGCAGTCATGAGCAGAGGATCCATGGTTCCCCTTCCTTCCCTCCTCTGTGGTTACAAAGCATGGATCCACATGGATCCTCAGGATTTTTGCATTGGGCTACTCCAAACTCACTGTCAGATCACATGTCTGTGGCCACAGCATGAACCACAAAAATCATATATCCACTATTTCATTTAGAATATTTTTTTTCTTGTTTTCCTCCTCTAAAAACTACATGCGTGTTATGGTCTGGTGCATGTTATAGAGCGAAAAATACGGTAGATAACAAAGTGGTGCTTATTCCAAAGTAAACATGTTTGCGTAAAATTGCCAGCTCACTTTTCACCCCTACCAGAAACTTTAATTTAAATGTACTTGTTCTGACAGGTAGCTAGCTGCATAGGGTTGCCATATTTTGAAGAACAAAAAAGAGGACACATTTGCCGACTTCTACTCTTAGCTATAAAGGGACACAGGTAGTGCTGTGGGCTAAACCACAGAGCCTAGGACTCAGAAGGTCGGTGGTTCAAATCCCCACGATGGGGTGAGCTCCCGTTGCTCAGTCCCTGCTCCTGCCAACCTAGCAGTTCGAAAGCACGTCAAAGTGCAGGTAGATAAATAGGTACCGCTCCGGCGGAAATGTAAATGGTGTTTCCGTGCACTGCTCTGGTTTGCCAGAAGCGGCTTAGTCATGCTGGCCACATGACCTGGAAGCTGTACGCTGACTCCCTCAGCCAGTAAAGCGAGATGAGCGCCGCAACCCCAGAGTCAGTCACGACTGGACCTAATGGTCAGGGGTCCCTTTACCTTACTCTTAGCTATGGATCACTATGACGACTCTCATTTTACACACCCATGGAAAAGAGGACATGTACTGGAAAAAGAGGACCCTGCAGAACACTTATCCAAGTTTATGAGAACAAGGCGATAATCCCTATATTTGACATTCTGATATCTGATTTTTGCAAATGCCAGCTGAATGCTATTAAGTCATGAAATGCCATTATTGTTGCATAATATCAGTTTGGCTCTTGTTTATATTTTATGTTACCTGGTTAATTCCAGATTAGAGTGAGAGGTTAAGAATGCAAAGTGGGCAATAAAATGAAAGTGTGACAATTAGAAATTGGATGACTATCCTGCATTTGAATGCTGAAATTTTAAAAGTTTAACTTGGAGTTTTAAACATCCACACTTGTGTCTGAAGCTTTAGTTCTGGCATCAAACTATGACTAAATTATGAGGATGACAGATATATATAGTATAGCCCAGTGCTTTTTTCCTAGGGGGACGCATACCCCTAAACATTTTGTGAATCTAATGGTAGAAGAAACTAAAAAAAAATGTTTTTAAATTGTTCCTTCTCTAGAACAGTGAATCATCAGTTCCGTTGCTATCCCCAATGGCGGCCCTTTGTCCATTTACTGCTCTGGTTTGCCAGAAGCGGCTTAGTCATGCTGGCCACATGACCCGAAAGCTGTCTATGGACAAACGCCGGCTCCCTCGGCCTATAGAGCGAGATGAGCGAGCAACCCCAGAGTCATCCGTGACTGGACCTAACAGTCAGGGATACCTTTACCTTTACTAAAGGACCCCTGACAGTTAAGTCCAGTTGCAGATGACTCTGGGGTTCCGGCGCTCATCTTGCTTTACAGGCCGAGCGAGCCGGCATTTGTCCACAGACAGTTTTTCCAGGTCATGTGGCCAGCATGACTAAGCCACTTCTGGCGCAATGGAACTGCGAAACCAGAGCAGCACACGGAAACGCCGTTTACCTTCCTGCCAGAGCGGTACCTATTTATGTACGTGCACTTTTTTGACGTGCTTTCAAACTGCTAGGTTGGCAGTAGCTGGAGTCGAGCAACAGGCACTCACCCCGTTGCGTGGATTTGAACCGCCGACCTTCTGATCAGCAAGCCCAAGAGGCTCAGTGGTTTAGACCACAGCACCACCCGCATCCAGTGTTCAAATTCACAAAATCTGAAAATGTACACATCTCCGAACACAAACTGAGATGTCCCAAATCTAGAGAGGAACTACTTTGCCTCCAGAGATCTATAATTTTGAGACTCCCCTCGGCAATGATAAGGATGTAACAAAGGCTTCAGAAGGTCTGAATTTACATTCCTGTCTAATACCTTCACTGCCTTTGGTGCTGTTGCAGATTATATGCCCTGGTGCAGCAAAATATTATGACCCTATCTGTGCTGTCAGATTTTCAAACAGCACTGAATCATCCTTACTGAAGTGGTACAAAATGCGAACAGTAAGCCATATTTGTGGAGAACAAAAATATGAAAAAGTATGTGTATGTGTGGGTGTGTATGTCCCACCTCTCACCATGTTAGTGAGTAACAATAGTGGAACTATAGAACTATAGCACAGTTAAACGCAACTTAGAATAAAACACAGTATGAAACAGCAGCCAGCAACAACACTCAGATCCTACCTCAACAAAATCCAGCAGTTAGGACCAAAACAAAATATGTATATCCCATTCCTCCCCACTAAAAAATATGGGGAATAAAAATGCTTCAATTACTGTCGAAAGATAGCCAAAGCTGATGCCAATCTCACTCAAGAAGTGATTATGGGAGATCCATAGGGAGATTAAAGAAATTTACTAGTAGTACTAATAATATTCCCACCCTTCACCAGAAGGTGCCTGGGCAGATGACAGCAATTTAAACATTCAGAATTAAAAACAGGACGAGTCAGGAATGGAGGGGGACAGCACCCATCGGGCCGGTCCACACTAGACATTTGTTTTTGAATTGTAATGTATCACTCGCTCACAGATCACACAGTACCAAGCCATACACTCATCATAGTGTTTTTGTGATTTCTGTCCTAGCATTTTTGAGACCCATTGTGTTTTATTGTTTCTTAAGTGGCTAAAATGTGGCATTGTATTATTACAAACCACCCCAATTTCCAAGCAGTGCGAGATTCTAGGCGCTTACCCGAGGTTCATGTTTCCTTTGGAAATGAAGCACAGGGGAGACTGTGGTGTCTTTATGATATGTGGTTTATTTGCACATACGTATATACAGCCTGAGAGGGACGCGGGTGGTGCTGTGGGTTAAACCACAGAGCCTAGGACTTGACGATCAGAAGGTCAGCGGTTCAAATACCCGTGACGGGGTGAGCTCCCGTTGCTCGGTCCCAGCTCCTGCCAACCTAGCAGTTCGAAAGCACGTCAAAGTGCATGTAGATAAATAGGTACCACTTCAGCAAGAAGGTAAACGGCGTTTCTGTGTGCTGCTCTGGTTCGCCAGAAGTGGCTTAGTCATGCTGGCCACATGACCCGGAAGCTGTACGCCGGCTCCCTCGGCCAATAAAGCGAGATGAGCGCCACAACCCCAGAGTCGGTCACGACTGGACCTAATGGTCAGGGGCCCCTTTTCCTTTACCTTTTACATACAGCCTGAGCCAGGAGGCACTGAAACCCCAAGATGTTATAGCTTCTCCCATAGCCATAGCAGCCTTGTATTAAAACAGAAATCCAACATGGTGCATCTCAGCCTGCCTAATTCTTATGGGCCTAAAGAGAAAATTAACTGGAAAAAATGAATGAGGCAGTGTAGAACCAAATTAACAGAGGCTTGGCCAACGAGTCAGGGTTTTACCCAAGAAACATTTTTAAGCACTCGATTTGGAAAACGTCGCTATGATGTCCAGGTTTCCTGTTGAGCAAGTGCTCTGAAATTTGACATGTTTTTCCATGATAATGAGAAAAATTAACTTGGCTCTGAAATGATAATGTGACCATTCTCTCCAAGGTTACCAAAAGTCATCAGTGCTTCTATCAGACATTTACCATCCAAATGTGTATTAAAGAAACAATATGCCCAAAATTTAAAGATTTCCTTGTATGCTCAGGGCACACCGGGTAGGAAATATTCAGCCAAGAGAAGAAAAGGTCACTGAAGGTTATGAATTGCATTTATCAGATGTTACCCAAGAACATTTTCATAAATGAGTTTACTGGGTGGCAATTACAGAGATTATAGTAGATTTCTGTTACATGCAACCATATCAGGAAAAAGGTTCCAGACCTGGTGAAATTATACAGGAGGGCTTGGTAAAAACTGGCTAAAACCCTACAGGATTCAACTGATTTGACAAGATAGTATGGAACAATTACATGATACAGATGTCACAAAAATACATAAAGTGTGTGCAAGAATATTGGAAATTGCCTGGTGCAGAACAATTATGATTCATTGAACAACAAATTCATTGAACTACAAGATGAACTGAAGGCATAGCAGATTCCTGTATGAGCACCAAAATGTTCAGAGTAATATCTTTAAGTGCCGGGATTTCAACATTAAAACTAATTTCTGGCCAGGGGCGGGGAGTCTCTCCCAAATTTCAGTAGCAAGTCTATTGGAGAATTAGTCAATTGCTACTGAAGTTGTTCTGCTGTGCCCTGCATGGATGTATTGCCGTATGTCTGTTAAAATGGGATAGTTCTGGACATCTTTACAAACCTAAATCTGGGTAATGAAGTGAGCGGTATATACATATATAGCACTAGACTGATAAGCAAGCAAGATTATTTGATGTTGTTGTTGCTGCTGCTGCTGTTATTCAATTAATTTATGTATTATATTCCAAAATCTTCCTTTTACATTAACTATGGCATGCATGCAGCATTTTCTTTTACATTGTTGTCAGCACACAGCAGCAAAGAGACAAAGGCCTTGTTTGGACATCACACTAAACCATGGTTTAGCGTGATGAAAACAAGCTGCCACAAGCCTCCAGCTCATATGCTCCTCTGCCCTCTCCTCTGACAAGGAGGAATTCAGAAGCTTCCATTTCTGCTTTAAATTAATTACAGCTTGTTGTGCCATCCAAACCTGACAAAATGTGTTAATCTTAATGATTTCATTAAAGCAAGTCAACTTCAGACCATGGGTTATCAAGCCGACTCACTTAAACAAATCCTGGTTAACATGAGCCACAGTTTAGGGTTCAGGTGACATGCTAAACTGTGGTTAATTGGAATAAGAAGTGAAAGCTTCTAAATTCCTCACTGTGGGCACACTGGAGGAACAAGAGGGGAGGGGAAAACGTGCAGACCTGAGGCTTGCTGTGGCTCATTCTTATCACTTCAAACTATATTTTGCATGATGTCCAAAATGGTGAAGAATGAAGCATTTGATACAGAGTGTATGCTGGCATTTGCACTTTGTGCTTTATGCAGCTCCTCTCTGGTTCCTGTCTTCAGTTCCCAATACAGTCAGATCCCAATGAAGTCAGATCCCAACTAGTCCCTCAGACTTATGAGTCCCTGCATTTATTTTGTGGGACCTTTCAAATCCCACTCAAGGAGTTTTCATGCTGTTTAGTTATACAGTGGTACCTTGGGTTAAGAACTTAATTCGTTCCAGAGGTCCGTTCTTAACCTGAAATTGTTCTTAAGCTGAAGCACCGCTTTAGCTAATGGGGCCTCCTTCTGCTGCCGCGCCACCGGAGCACGATTTCTGTTCTCATCCTGAAGCAAAGTTCTTAACCTGAGGTACTATTTCTGGGTTAGCAGAGTCTGTAACCTGAAGCGTCTGTAACCTGAAGCGTCTGTAACCCGAGGTACCACTGTACATATGAATTGTCACCACTAATCAGCATACCATTAAAAAAAATCCTATTGCTACAAAAAGAGAATTTGATACTTTCAAGGAGTTCCTAGTGCAATTAACCATGACCCTAATTCATACGTTTTCATTCTTTGGGCATATCTTTGGGATCCAGGGAGGACGATGTGAGAAGGCACAACAGTCATATGCCCTTCGATTCCTGGCCTTCAGGGGTGAGGCTGGGGTCGAAGGACACATGCTGTCCTTCTCACGCCACCCTCCCCGAGCTACTTTGCAAGGCAACACAGGCCTGGTTCGGGGAGGGCAGCATAAGCAACATGCACCCCAGAAAAATGTGCCAGGGCAATTGCCAGGGCAGCTGCCCCCCATGCCCCTAGGGTACATGATGCAGCCCCTCTGACACTACGCAGGCTTGAGTCAGTGCCCAGGTGGGAGACCATGTACATGTTGCCTTGAGCTCCACCTTGGAAGAAAAGCTGGGTATAAATTAATGCAAATATTTAAGTTACATACTGTTACAGGTGTGCACAACTCATAAGGTAAAAGGCAAAGGTAAAGGACCTCTGGATGGTTAAGTCCAGTCAAAGGCAACTTTGGGGTGTGGCGCTCATCTCGCTTTCAGGCCAAGGGAGCCAGCATTTGTCCACAGACAGTTTTCTGGGTCCTGTGGCCAGCAGGACTAAACCGCTTCTGGCACAATGGAACACCGTGACGGAAACCAGAGTGCATGGAAACGCTGTTTACCTTCCTGCCACAGCGGTGCCTACTTATCTACTTGAACTGGTGTGCTTTCGAACTGCTAGGTTGACAGGAGCTGGGACTGAGCAACGGGAGCTCACTCTGTCACGGGGATTCGAACCGCAACCTTCTGATCGGCAAGCCCAAGAGGCTCTGTGATTTGGACCACAGTGCCACCCGTGTCCCCACACACCTCATATGCACCCCCTAACCCCTAAGAGACATCAACTAACAATGTGACCAGCATAATCCTGAAGATAAATCAGCTTTGTTGAGACATGCTATTTGCGAGGGTATTCGTGAAACTACACAACTCCAAAGCAACACAACGAAAGCCTTCTCCAAATCCTGACAAGCAGCAAACGGGAATTCAGTCTGCTTAGGCTTTGAACAGGCCAGTCCTAGAGAATAAAATCTTCAGCAAATCCTCGACTGATGAAATGTCATTTATAGGTTAAGAGTAGCGTGGGGCTTTCCTTTGGTCCTTAGCTGTCCTTTCTGTTCTGTTGTGTCATAGATCTGAAGGCCTTTCATTCTCTTATCCAGATTATAATTCAATTACTGTTATGATCTGCGGTCACCGCTACAGATTAAAGAGGTCAGCATCAGAGAACATTACAGCTGTTAAATGCCACTTGTATCTAAGGCAGTAGCTAGGCTAAATTGCAAACGGTCAAATGGCAAAAGTGACAAAATCCCGTTTAAACTGGCCAACATTAAAACTTCATAGCAAATAATTTCATCTGAAGCCGAAGCAACAGATGGGAAGAAGCAAGAAGATGGGAAGAAGCAAGGACCAAGGAGAAATTTGGTTTGGTTCGCATTTTTGGTGTGAGCCTACTGTATCTGCACTTCCCAAAAACAATACACAAACCAAAGGACGTCTATTCTTTGAAATTGGGCCTTATCAGAAATTTGTGATGGAATTTTCCAACTGAAAACAGTGGACAAAATGCACATATTATGGGAAAGCAAACCTAAAATGTATAGATTCATGAAACTAAATGCATTGTATTAGGGGGAAACGACTTGGGAGGAAATGTACGGATTATGTGAAATTGCAGGCAAAAATGTGTACACTAGGAGAACTCTGTACTAAAATACCGATGACATTTTGTGATAACTTTTTTTTAAAAAAGTTGAAGACTGAGGTGGAAATGTGGCCAATGCAATTTAAGATTGGGAAAATAAAAAACTGAAGGGAACTTAAATTAATTGATTTATTCATCCCCAGGCAGAAGTAAGATGGAACAAGCCGGCATTGCTGTGTCCCATGGTTTTAAGAAGTAAAAAACAAACAAAAAACCCACAGGGTTTTTTGCCTCAGAACAGGGGTGAGGAACCTGTAGTGTTCAAGTTGCTGCTACTCTACAACTCCCAACATCCCTGACCATTGGCCATGCTGACTGAGGCTGATGGGAGTTGGAGTCCCGAGGGCCACAGGGCCTGCAACAATTGGAAGGTCACCATTTCTGGCCCATGTCTTAGATAGGTAAAGGTGAAGGACCCCTGGGTGGTTAAGTCCAGTCAAAGGTGACTATGGGGTTGCGATGCTCATCTCGCTTTCAGGCCGAGGGAGCCGGCGTTTCTCCACAGGCAGCTTTCCGAGTCATGTGGCCAGCATGACTCTAAACCGCTTCTGGTGCAACGGAACACCGTGACAGAAACCAGAGCGCAAGAAAACTCTGTTTACCTTCCCACCACAGTGGTACCTATCTATCTACTTGCACTGGCATGCTTTCAAACTGCTAGGTTGGCAGGAGCTGGGACAGAGCAACGGGAGCTCACCCCGTCGCAGGGATTTGAACCTCTGACCTTCCGATTGGCAAGCTCAAGAGGCTCAGTGGTTTAGACCACAGCGCCACCCACATCTATCCTTAGATAGTCAAAGATCTGGTTATTTTAAACTTTAAAACAGGCATAGGCAAACTCGGCCCTCCAGATGTTTTGGGACTACAACTCCCATCATCTCTGACCACTGGTCCTGTTAGCTAGGGATGATGGGAGCTGTAGTCCCAAAACATCTGGAGGGCCAAGTTTGTCCATGCCTGCTGTAAAACATATTACTGTCTATGTTGACATGACCCAATCCATATGTGAGGCCTGGGGCAATTGCTCTCATTGCCCCAACCCAAGAGTCTGGCTGTAGATGGAGGAGATGAAGCTTTGAGGTGGGAGGTGTCACCTCCCGACTCCTCTTATGCATAAGATGCAACCAGAGCACCTTGATGGCCCCTTAAGTGAGGTGACTCTTTCCCCGTTCCCTTCAGAGTCCACTGCACTGCTGTGTGGTTCTTGGAGGTCACTGATCTGGCCCTTGGTCAACTTCCCCCTTCTTCCCGAAGAGGCTGCTTGAAAAGCTTACCTGCTCCCGTGCTACCTCCACGATTGCTGGCACAGCACAGGGACCAGGAGAAAAATGTTGTAAATTAATTAACATCAGACCTCTTGTAGCTGTTCATTTCTGTAAACAAACATTTTAATATACAGTAATTAATTAAATCTGCCACACTGTCCCCTTCTTCTCATTGATCTTTCTCCTGTTCTGTCTCATCCTTTTTTGCTCGGAGTAACATATACAGGGATAGACTTGTTTTCTCTCGGCTCTGAAGAAAACACCGTTGACAGGGGACACCTCACTTGTCTTAATCTGCCAGGGTCTCTCTGGGTCCTGCTCCCTTCTTCCAATAGCTCTTTCTCCTCCTGCCCACCAACCCATACCCAATCTCTTGAAATCTACTCCTAGTTCCCGTGAAGGTGTCGCAGAATTTGAATCCATCCATCCGTCATAAGAGTGGGCTGAATCAAGCACGATTATTGATTATCGTCTCAAACAGTTTATATGCTCTTGGAACAGTTCCGGATTTACGTATAAGCTAAACAAGCTATAGCTTAGGGCCCCGCTCTCTTGGGGGCCCCAAAAAAATTAAGGGGGGGGAACTGGTTGTACATTTCCAAAATATAAGATTAAAAAAGAAATCAAATAAAACCTACATACAGCAACAGTGTTTTGTGTTGTGTAGGCTCCTATGATGTAAGTCATGGTCCCCGCCTGCTAGCTTGCTCCCTAAAATTTCACTGGTTTGCTCATTTCTATATATAGGGTGCCTACATTTTGCAGGGACTAGTTGCATGGCAACATGTGCAAATGGCTTTAGATACCTATTAGGTCCATAAATTACCATACAGTGGTACCTATACAGTGGTACCTCTGGTTAAGTACTTAATTCGTTCCGGAGGTCCGTTCTTAACCTGAAACTGTTCTTAACCTGAGGTACCACTTTAGCTAATGGGGCCTACTGCTGCTGCCACACCGCCGGAGCACGATTTCTGTTCTCATCCTGAAGCAAAGTTCTTAACCCGAGGTACTATTTCTGGGTTAGCGGAGTCTGTAACCTGAAGCGTATGTAACCCGAGGTACCACTGTATAGCATATATTCAACACAAAAATAGTGACAATTTGTTGTTGACAAAGGACAGCTGGACATATAAAGGGCCCCATTACCTTCAGTAGCTTAGGGCCTCATCGAACCTAAATCGGGACCTGCTCAGGAAATCCCAGTCTGTCCGCTCAGCTTTTTGAAGAAATTTATTAAAATCGCCCCCTGAATGGTTGCCTCCATTTTGCATTCGAATGAACGTCAGCAATGTACTGCCTTATATTTTCAAGGTGCTAGTGGGTGACTGGGGAGGCACACCCTTTTGCACCACCGGATCCTTCCCTAGGGTTTGCTGAGGGACCTGCTTCATCCCTTTGGCCCAGCCGCTCCACACCAAAGGCCATTGCCGTCCCACTGCCCCAACAATCCATTCCAGCTGCAAGGCTTTCTACATGCACCAGTTCATGTGTATATATATATATATATATATATATATATATACACACACACAGTGGTACCTCGGGATGCGAACGGGATCCGTTCTGGAGCCCCATTCGCATCCCGAACAGAACGTAAGATGCAACAGCACACCTGAGCATGCGCGGGTCACCTTTCACCGCTTCTGCGCATGCGCGTGACGTCATTTTGACCGTCTGCGCGTGCGCAAGTGGCAAAACCCAGACGTAACGCACTCCGTTACTTCTGGGTCGCAGCAGAGCGCAACCTGAAAGCGCTCAACCTGAAGCATATTTATCCTGAGGTATGACTGTGTGTGTGTGTGTGTGTGTACAGTGGTACCTCAGGTTACATACGCTTCAGGTTACATACGGTTCAGCTTACAGACTCCGCTAACCCACAAATAGTACCTCGGGTTAAGAACTTTGCTTCAGGATAAGAACAGAAATCATGCTCCGCGGCGCAGCGGCAGCAGGAGGCCCCATTAGCTAAAGTGGTGCTTCAGGTTAAGAACAGTTTCAGATTAAGAACAGACCTCTGGAACGAATTAAGTACTTAACCCGAGGTACCACTGTGTGTATAAATTTTCAACAAGAAAACCACAGTAACAAATACAATAACAACCACAAACAA
The DNA here is from genome assembly GCF_027172205.1 of Podarcis raffonei. Classification (NCBI taxonomy): domain Eukaryota; kingdom Metazoa; phylum Chordata; class Lepidosauria; order Squamata; family Lacertidae; genus Podarcis; species Podarcis raffonei. The sequence goes on from NC_070606.1 coordinate 15,214,927, forward strand.
AAGAAATTGTACACAAAAACAATGTCAGATCCATAAAATGGGATTATCCGAACCCCGTGACTTCACTCTGCCTCCACCCCTGTTTCCTTAAATTTTTTTTCAGCTGCATATCATTTTTACTCCAAATTATTACTATTTTTACCTCAGATTTCCTGAACTGTTTCTAAAAGTGTTTTTAAAATCCTGCCAATGTGTTAACCTGTTTACAATACTTTTGCAAATACATAATAAACATTTCCCATTTTAAAAAAATTTCTTTGTCATCTTGATTTCTGAGCTTTCCAGTTAGTTTCGCCATTTCAGCATAGTCCATTAACTTGGTTTGCCGATCTTCTTTGGTCAGGACTGCTTCCTCTTTCCATCTTTGGGCTAACAGTATCTGGGCGGCCATCACAGCATACATAAATAATTTTTTTCTACAATACCTAATAAAAAGGCTTCTGGTTTTTTAACAAAGGTCACTCTAAACATTTTTTTTCATTTCATTATAAATCATTTCCCATTTTTAAAAAATTCTTCTTACATTCCCACCACATGTGATAGAATGTACCCTCTGTTTCTTTACATTTTCAACACTTCTTAGATCCATTGCAACCAGCTATCCTAATAGCTGCCTCGCTGAGTTGAAACTGTTTGATGCAGGTTTCTAGCCTGATACATCTGACAGAATCTCGTCTCCCCATTGGCTGGGCCACAAAAGACTTGAGTGGCTCCATTGCCTGGAGAGGTCACTTCCTGGTTTGCATGGACAAGCCATTTTCAAGAGAGCCCAACCATGGAAGCTATAATGGCAGCTGTACTGAGGCAGCACCGGATGTTGAAATTTTGCACACACACCCCAAAAAAAATGCACCTGGGGGCACCTGCCTCTGTGCACTCTATCCCCCCCCCCACCTTGCACACTACATCACTGCCTGGACATGACAGACTTTTAGGGTGCCAGAGATAGGTTAGCTGCATTAGAACACTACCTGCTCCATGGAGATTTTTTTAAAAAAGTAAAGGAAGTAAGAGCTGGACCATAAAGAAGGCTGATCGCCGAAGAATTGATGCTTTTGAATTATGGTGCTGGAGGAGACTCTTGAGAGTCCCATGGACTGCAAGAAGATCAAACGTATCCATTCTTAAGGAAATCAGCCCTGAGTGCTCACTGGAAGGACAGATCCTGAAGCTGAAGCTCCAAGACTTTGGCCACCTCATGAGAAGAGAAGACTCCCTGGAAAAGACCCTGATGTTGGGAAAGATGGAGGGCACAAGGAGAAGGGGACGACAGAGGATGAGATGGTTGGATAGTGTTCTCGAAGCTACCAGCATGAGTTTGACCAAACTGGGGGAGGCAGTGGAAGACAGAAGTGCCTGGCGTGCTCTGGTCCATAGGGTCACGAAGAGTCGGACACGACTAAACAACTAAACAACAACAAAGGACCTCAGAGGCATAAGAAGGTCAGGTGGTACCCGGCACAGAACATTTCTTGTCACACACACACAAACTCTGGTTGTGTTTTTTTTGTTGTTGTTGTTTTTTGCCTGCAAAAATGGTTTTATGTTATTTCATATTTTCTTACAAAGGAATGTGGATTCTGAGCCTCTGATAACAAGCAGGCGACTATGGACAGATGCTTAAATCTACAGGATGGATTCTGTTTTGGCTTGTGTTATTTTATTTATATTTATTGTTTATTTATTTAATAACTTTTATTTTTTAAAAACCTGCAAAGTGGTTTACCAAAACCAAAAACACCACAGCAATAAAATCAAGAAAAATTAACAATCCTACTTTAAAACAAAAAAAAGCTAAAATGTTAAGATTAAAATTACCTCGACTTCCTAAGCATCTAGGTATGCTTGCCTAAAGAAGAATGCTTTTAGCAGGTGCCCAAAAAGAGTCTAGCAAAGGCACGTGCTTTGTTGAAATTTCAGCCTTTACGACATAGGGAAACGGCCAAATAAACAGCTATTTTCATGGAGGAGGGTCAAGATATTAACTGATATGCATGAAATTTCATATGTAGCTATATAATCCCTAGTGTAGTAAGATAAGACCTTTGGAGCAGGCATTTTTAAAAAAAGTTTTTTATGGACTGCCCTAGTAGGACAGTAATTGTTCCTTGATAATTTGTCACCCCCCTCCATGATGGCACCTGGGACGGCCCGTCCCCCTTTCCTACACCTCTGAAGGACCCCTGGATGGTTAAGTCCAGTCAAAGGCGACTATGGGGTTGTGGTACTCAACTCGCTTTCAGGCCAAGGGAGCCGGTGTTTGTCCACAGAAAGCTTTCCAGGTCATGTGGCCAGCAGGACTAGACTGCTTCTGGTACAACAGAACACCGTGATGTAAGCCAGAGCGCATGGAAAAGTTGTTTACCTTCCCTCCAGAGCAGTACCTATTTATCTACTTGCACTGGCATGCTTTCGAACTGCTAGGTTGGCAGGAGCTGGGACAGAGCAACGGGAGCTCACCTCGTCGTGGGGATTCAAACCGCCGACCTTCCGATCGGCAAGCCCAAGAGGCTCAGTGGTTTAGACCACAGCGCCACCCGTGTCCCATTCCATGGAGATACCTGGTAGCTGGACCCAACATCTGGCCATGTGCCCCTCTTCACTCCTGCCACCAGGTCAGCAGCACCAAAAAACTGGCACGAACAATCTGTGCAGTGATACGGTGAACCCTGTGATTGGTAAGGCCTCCGAGACTGACATTATTTCTTTTATACCATTGAACCTGCTCTGGAACACATTAGAGCCAGAGAGAGACAGAGTCAGCAGGAACCGCATTCGCTCAGCCCCTGCTCGGGATCAGGCTGTCCATCTGCAGCTTTATTATCCATTTTTCTTTTAATGTTTTACACACTTGAGAAACCCTCGTTGAGAGCAACAGAATGAGAGAGGAGAGAGAGAGAGGAAGAGAGAGCTCATTGCGGGCATTAAAGGGATGGAGTCTGATTAGCCGAAGTTGTAAAAATGATGGATGTCTGCAAACATTATTTCTACTTGTATTGTTTGCCTGTGAGGCTTACGTCATCTCATGGAGCCACTAGATACATTCAGCTAAGTGAAAAGAGCAGCAGGATGGGGTCAGGGGGTGGGGGAGGCATCCAAATATTTTTCAGATATTTAGACGACTGTTGGGGTAGGGAAAGGGGAACAATAATTCACCATATGTGTTATGGTTAGGACAAAAGCAAGCATTTAAATTACAAGGAGATGGATTTAGGGTTAACAGTAGGAGGAAATAAGCTTTTTAAATTTATTTTTAATAAAAAATAGTTTTCAAAGAATTTAACAAGTTCAATTCAATTTCAGTAGAATATTCCCATACGATTTTGACTTTCTATCTTTAATCATTCATCTACTGCCATACATGTAATATTTCTCTAAAGCATATATCTTAGATTAGTTTCCTTTAGCATTCCTTTGCTAATAATTCCTTTCCTAATTTCAAGTCATGCCTGCGATTTCATTTGACTGTAATATTCTCTGAAATAATCCAAAAAGGGTCTTCATTCTTTTGCAAACGTTTTCTTCTTTCGGGTCTCCATTTCGCCATCTCTTTTTTTTTTTTTTAATAATTTTTATTACAGATTTTTATAACAGCACAGACATATAACAAATACATAACCAAACAAAACAAAAAAACAAAAACAAAAACAGAACAAAAAACATGTACCATTTCGTATCTTAGTTTCTTATACCTTACTTCCCCGACTTCCTCATGCCTCCCTTTTCTGTATTCCAAGTTCTTATCAATTACTCAGCAAATCTTCCCTTATTTTAATTAAAATTTGAACTAATTTTCCTTATTCTCCTTGTCTTAACCATTGCTAATAGTAACCATTTGCTTTCCAATCCAACATCATTCTAACTTTCATTAATTTTATAATATTTCTTTAAATAGTCCTTGAACTTTTTCCATTCTTCTTGCGCTGCTTCTCTTCCCTGGTTTCGGATTCTGCTCGTCATTTCTGCCAAGCCCATGTAGTCTATCACCTTCATCTGCCATTCTTCCAGTGTGGGTAAATCTTGCGTCTTCCAGTACTTCGCAATGAGTATTCTAGCTGCTGTTGTGGCGTACATAAAGAAAGTTGTATCTATCTTTGACACCCCCTGGCCGACAATACCCAAGAGAAAGGCCTCTGGTTTCTTGGGAAAAGTATATTTAAATACCTTTTTCAGTTCATTATAGATCATTTCCCAGAATGCCTTAATCTTCGGGCACGTCCACCAGAGGTGAAAAAATGTACCTTCCTTTTCCTTACATTTCCAACATTTGTTGTCAGGCAAATGGTAAATCTTTGCAAGCCCATTTCGCCATCTCCACATTGTCCAATAATTTCAAAGTCCACTCCTCTTTCGTTGGAACAACTTCTTTCCATTTCTGTGCGTACAGAATTTTTGCTGCGGTGGTAGAATAAGTAAACAAGTTAACCAACTTTTTTTTTAAAAAAAAAAGAACCCTCGTCCTAAAAGCAATAGTACAGGAATAAAGGAACCTCCAAACATTGCTGGACTCCAACTCCCATCATTCTGACCATGCTGACTGGGGTTAATGGGAGTTGGAGTCCAGCAGCCTTCAGAGAACTACAGGGTTAGCCATTCCTGCCGTAGAACAATTGGACACACCTGCCTTAACAGGTTGTAGGGCTTTAGGCCTTTTTGTATGGAGAGGCAGAGCTATTGATAGCTAGGGATGCAGTCAGCACAGAGATTAGCAGCACACACAGATTGCTGGAGGTGCTGTCCACAGACACCTGGCTCTTCTTCCTGCTGACATCTGACCAATCTAACTATCCAAAAATTTGGGAAAGCATTTACCCAGGCTAAGTTTAATGTGCTCCTATCTGCAGTACTGACGGGTAAATACAGCAAGGTACCATATTGCGAATGCATGCTTTATTGTATTGTTCCTTCCACTGTGATATCTGCCGCCATTTTGTTAATCCAATTTCACAAAGTATATCAGGAAGATATGAACTCTTTTATATTGACTATCTTTTGGTTGACCAGTTTCTTGAGATTACAGCCAAGGTAGCTAGTATGGGGCAGCAGCAATAGCTTGTTGGTGCAAAATATTGTCCTAACTTTAAAATTATTAACACCTTGCCTTGATTTTTACCATTTTGATATAAATATTTTATATTTCCCATTTTTTCATATATTTTACATTGTTAATTCTATGTTTAATAGTATACTTAACATATTATATTATGTGCTATGTGCTCTGTTTTATTCGTATCTTCTCTGCTGTTTATTGACACACACACACATATATATATATGTAGAGAGAGAGAGAGAGAGAGAGAGAGAGAGAGAGAGAGTCCACAGGTACCTGGTACTAGACTTCTAATGACCCCAGCGGCCATTTTAAAATATGAAGGATAAATGTTAAGGAAAACAGAGGGGCAGTGACTAAGTTGATCAAATGCTGTCTGCTTTTTAATCTCTCAAAAACTTGATTGGATTTTCAAGTCCTCCCAGGATTTCAGTCCCACCAGTTTCCTTCAGAATAATAGCTCCCACCTATGGCCAACATGGGATAAAGACAACTTGACCCAGTGATGTAGCGTGGGTTGCCAGTGCTCGGGGTCACAAGGAGGGGAGTGGGAGGGAAGGAAACAGATGGAGTATGCATGCGCATTCAGTTTCCTACTGGTCAGCCTGGAGGTCACAGCCACAGAGGTAAGAAGAGTTGTTTTATTGTCTGGAGAGGTCACTTCCTGGTTTGCATGGAGAAGCCGCTTTCAATGGAGCCCAGCAACAGAAGTGTGCAGCTGTACTGAGGCAGCACCAGGTGTTGACATTTTGCACCCCCTAAGAATTTTGTGCCCGGGGCAACCACCCCTGTGGCCCCCCCACCATGCTATGCCACTGACCTAACCAACCCCACTTCCTGAGGTGAGGGGTTCACCATATAACTGCTTTCCACCATAGAACTGCAGGGGGTTGGCCATGATTTGCCCCAACGGATGAGTCAGTGAGTTTCGTTTGCAGGTCCTATGCAGGGCCTGCTAACCTAAGATTCATATATTCATAGAAACATGTATATAGGTAAAGGTAAAGGGGCGCCGACCATTAGGTCCAGTCATGACCGACTCTGGGGTTGCGGCGCTCATCTCGCTTTATTGGCCGGGGGAGCTGGTGTACAGCTTCCGGGTCATGTGGCCAGCATGACTAAGCCGCTTCTGACGAACCAGAGCAGCGCAGGGAAACACCATTTACCTTCCCACTGGAGCTGTACCTATTTATCTACTTGCACTTTGGCATGCTTTTGAACTGCTAGGTTGGCAGGAGCTGGGACCGAGCTATGGGAGCTCACCCCGTCGCAGGGATTCGAACCACCGACCTTTTGATTGGCAAGTCCTAGGCTCTGTGGTTTAACCCACAGCGCCACCTGCGTACCTGAAACATGTATATACAGTGGTGCCCCACAAGACGAATGCCTCGCAAGATGAAAAACCCGCTAGACGAAAGGGTTTTCCGTTTTTGAGTTGCTTCGCAAGACGATTTTCCCTATGGGCTTGCTTCGCAAGACGAAAACGTCTTGCAAGTTTTGCGATTTTTTTCTGCTTCCCCCCTTTTTTTCTAAGCTGCTAAGCTGCTAATAGCCTTTTAGCCGCTAAGCCGCTAAGCCTTTAATAGCCGCTAAACCGCTAATAGCGCTAATCCGCTAAGCCGCTAATAGGGTTGCTTCGCAAGATGAAAAAACCGCTAGACGAAGAGACTCGCGGAACAGATTATTTTCGTCTTGCGAGGCACCACTGTACCATGTGTCTATTCTTCCAGAAATGACCTCCCAGATGGCAATCAGCTCTCAGGGCCTTCTCCTTCTCCTCCCATTAGGGCACATCAGTACAGTTGTACCTCAGGTTACAAACACCTCAGGTTACAGACTCCACTAACCCAGAAGTAGTACCTCGGGTTAAGAACTTTACCTCAGGATGAGAACAGAAATCGTGCGCTGGCGGTGCATCAGCAGCAGGAGGCCCCATTAGCTAAATGGTACCTCAGGTTAAGAACGGTTTCAGGTTAAGAACGGACCTCCAGAACGAATTAAGTTCGTAACCAGAGGTACCACTGTAGTCCATCAACAGTAAGGACAGAAATAGTTCTATTCTGCCACATGCTCTACAGCACAGCCCACATATGTCCACAGCATGTCATGTTCCTTTCTTGGTTCTATGGCCCTATGACTATTGTGCTCTGCAATGCAACAGCCCTTCCTAAAAGAAAAATCTATGTACAGGAGCCATCTGTAAGGGCTGGCTGTTCATTTAACCGTTGTGCAAGGAGTCATTTTTGCCAGGTGCAGCTGATCACACAGAGGAAAGAGGAAAGCTGCATCTGCTGAACCTTTGGCACAACTATTCAGATTAAAGGTAAAGGTAAAGGGACCCCTGACCATTAGGTCCAGTCGTGACCGACTCTGGGGTTGCGGCGCTCATCTCGCTTTATTGGCCGAGGCAGCCAGCATACAGCTTCCGGGTCATGTGGCCAGCATGACTAAGCCGCTTCTGGCGAACCAGAGCAGCGCACGGAAATGCCGTTTACCTTCCCGCCGGAGCGGTACCTATTTATCTACTTGTACTTTGACATGCTTTCGAACTGCTAGGTTGGCAGGAGCAGGGACCGAGCAACGGGAGCTCACCCTTTCGCAGGGATTTGAACCGCTGACCTTCTGATCGTCAAGTCCTAGGCTCTGTAGTTTAACCCACAGCACCACCTGGGTCCCTGTTCAGATTAACAGACCTTTATATTCTTTTGCATCTGGTCACACATGTTATGGCACTTATTCTGCAGGACTGTTCTTCTGCTGGTCAACCAGTCCCAACCCTGTACCCCAAATTTCCCTGAGCCAGTCTCAGCTTTTCTTCTTGGGCAATCCCACATTGCCTTTGCCTCTGCCAATCCTGATTTTCTCGTTGCTCCTGCCATGCAGGAGAGCTTGCCCATCCTGCGACTCCCCCCCCCCCCGCCCCAATGCCTGCCAGCCCCCTGCTCTGCCTTCGCTTCCTCGCCATCCACAATCCTTGCAAAGGGAGCAGAATGAAATACAGATGCAAAATGTGCTCGTAAGAATCTCCTCTCTTGCACCCATCTGCCAGAGAATAGATTTTAATCTTTAATCCATGAGCAATCAGTGAACACCAGTGAATTGCAAATTACAGATGTTTTACTGTCTTTGGCATTTTAAGCTTTCTCCACTGCCACTAGCAGCCTCCCCTCTTCTGCATGCAGCGGATGCTACGCACCATCACCAAAACCATATGACACTGTCATCATTTAGTAATTAAACCTTTATTCACTTTAAATACACAAAGCTGGCTGGGGAGGCAGCTATGAAGAAGCATTTAACTCTTTCCTCATGCGCTGCGTATTGATAAGTGGAATCTGGGATGGGATTGCAGGGCAGGCAGGGGGAAGGAAGCCAAGGGGCAGGTGCCAAACCCAGGTAAAGGCCATCTTCCAGCGGCCTTCCTTCTTGGGTTCTCATAACACTCACCTGCAAAGTTGGCAGGCATCACTCCACCCAAGGCCAGGCAGGAGGAGCATGCAGTGTTACTGCCTATGAAGAACCTAGTGGTAACATAGCCAAGGAGGAGCACAAGAAATGCAGTGCAACTTTTTCAGATGAACACCCGCAGTAAATTGGCAAGTATTGGAGGCCAGAGTTTTGGAAGCTGGCCTTGATGTTCTGCCTCTAGGTCAGCTGTGGTCTCTTCTTAACTTGCCACCCCACCCCAATACTCAATGCTGGGCATATGTATAAGCTAAACAAGCTATAGCTTAGGGCCCCTCTCTCTCGGGGGCCACCCAAAAATATTGTTGTTGTTTAGTTGTTTAGTCATGTCCGACTCTTCGTGACCCCATGGACCGGAGCACGCCAGGCACTCCTGTCTTCCACTGCCTCCCGCAGTTTGGTCAAACTCATGCTGGTAGCTTCGAGAACACTGTCCAACCATCTCATCCTCTATCATCCCCTTCTTCTTGTGCCCTCCATCTTTTCCAACATCAGGGTCTTTTCCAGGGAGTCTTCTCTTCTTCTGAGGTGGCCAAAGTATTGGAGTCTCAGCTTCACAATCTGTCCTTCCAGTGAGCACTCAGGGCTGATTTCCTTAAGAATTGATAGGTTTGATCTTCTTGCAGTACCCAAAACTATACTTCTTCTTAATTGTATTTCACTGTTAATATACTTCTTAATTGTATTTTAGTTCAACGATTACTTTGGTAAAATACATATTTTGTTATGTGCAAATGGCTTTAGATACCTGTTAGGTCCTTAAATTACCATATAGCATTTATTCAACACAAAAAACAGTGACAATTTGTTGTTGGCAAAGGACAGCCGGACATATAAAGGGCCCCATTACCTTCAGTAGCTTAGGGCCTCATCAAACCTAAATCCAGCCCTGCCAATACTACTATCCTGTCAAACAGAAATGCATTGTTGTGGGTTTTATATTTTAAGCCGCTCTTGTGATCCTTGGAGGAAGGGTGGTGTAGAAATATAATAAGTAAATCAATAATGTATATGTTGTGGTTTCAAAATTCCAAATTTTGGACTTCTGCATTTTGAAATCTGAAAGTGGTACTAACTAATCATGGTGTGTGAATTCTAGCCAGTGTTTGATTTGTTCATTGTTAACAGAAGTATCAGGAGAAGAACACACCTCACTTTCCAGATGCTACTCTCACCCAGAATCTAGAGCAGGGGTCAGCAAACGTTTTCAGCAGGGGACCAGTCCACTGTCCGTCAGACCTTCTGGGAGGCTGGGCTATATTTGGGGGGGGATGAACGAATTCCTATGCCCCACAAATAACCCAGAGATGCATTTTAAATAAAAGCACACATTCTACTCATGTAAAAACACGCTGATTCCCGGACCGTCCATGGGCCGGATTGAGAAGGCGATTGGGCTGGATCTGCCCCCAGGCCTTAGTTTGCTTACCCATGATCTAGAATGTATCCCAAGAGAAAGCATAGCATGAGTGGTGCACTGTTTTTCTCGATTCAAAGATGCTGTCTCCTTTTCGTGCATTTTATAGCGACTGCTAGGTGAAGCATTGCAGTCATATAAACACAGTTCAACAGCTGCATATGCAAATGTTCATTTGCCCTAAGCTGCTGGTATTTCCTGCATTAGTGGATGTGATCCTTGTCCTTTGACTTGTCTGCAGAGCCCTCACGATCACAGATCATGATCAGGGCCATACGAAGAGATCTGTCATTAGGATCTTTGAGTTAAAAAATAAAAAAATCAGTAGGTGAAAGGACCAGGACACAGAGGAGGAGGAGTTTGGATTTGATATCCTGCCTTATCACTACCCAAAGGAGTCTCAAAGCGGCTAACATTCTCCTTTCCCTTCCTCCCCCACAACAAAAACCCTGTGAGGTGAGTGGGGCTGAGAGACTTCAGAGAAATGTGACTGGCCCAAGGTCACCCAGCAGCTGCATGTGGAGGAGCGGAGACGCGAACCCGGTTCCCCAGATTACGAGTCTATCGCTCTTAACCACTACACCAAGCTGGCTCACAGAGGGAGAGTTTAATCCTTCCTCCTCATACCATTTCCCCAATTAAACTCATACACCATCTCTAAAGCTGTTATTTGCCCCACTGGGGGAAACTAATGGGAACTTGTAGATTTTCTTCTGAGGACCAAATAACTGGGTGGAGGAGTTGATTTAATCAGGAGAGAGGTGCAAAGGCAATCCTACAGCACTGGTGGTCCTGTTCCTATTAATTAATAGGAAATTTTATGTGGGAGGTCTAATGACAGATTCCCTGCATTGACCCATTTAATTTGGCCCTCCTGATATTGATGAATGATCTAAAGCCATCAAGGCAGCTAGTGGTTTCCAAAGTTTCACAAACAGAAAATATTATTTCCCCCTTTAAGTCACGGGTTGCCCACCCGAATTTACTAATCTAACGCTATTTATATACAAATGTTCTTTTGGTAGCTTATCAGCAAAAAGATGGAAAAGTTATAAAAGTAGGACATAAGACAGACGGACAATCTAAAATTAAATAAAACCAGCAGCAGAATAAAATGAGGTAAAAACTGTCACAAAATATAACCACAGTGCAAAAGACCTAAAAAGTGCATTATTATTGCCACCTTTCATTATTGGAAAATAAATATATGATAATCTACAATGTATATATATATGCTTTTTGAATTATGGTGCTGGAGGAGACTCTTGAGAGTCCCATGGACTGCAAGAAGATCAAACCTATCCATTCTGGAGGAAATCAGCCCTGAGTGCTCACTGGAAGGACAGATTGTGAAGCTGAGGCTCCAATACTTTGGCCACCTCCTGAGAAGGGAAGACTCCTTGGAAAAGACCCTGATGTTGGGAAAGATGGAGGGCACAAGGAGAAGGGGACTACAGATGGTTGTATTGGAAGGGAGATGGTTGTATTGGAAGGAGCAAAGCAGAAATTATGAGTGTCTGCAAGATACTAGTTTATTACGGCCAGTGGAGGCTCATGCGATAGAGCCAGGATTGCTTAGACAAAGTAAAACGATGGGAGCCTTGAGCTTTAGGGCCCAGAAAGTAGCCTGAAATCACCTGAAAGCACACCTCCATTTGTGAAGGCAAGTGGATCTCGCCCAGCCAATAGGGCCAATGAGAGAGGCCCATGTGGTGCTCTCAGTTGCTCCAAGGAAGGGTGGAATATGCAAGCCATATATCAGAGATAAGCAACTATTGGAGTACAAAGAGTAGCAATTGGAAGCATCATTAGTTAAGCCATTTCAAACTCAACTGGACAAAGCAGTCAAGCACAGAATGTAAAGAACAGGATACTAGCAGGGGAAGAACAAGATAACCTGATGGGTCCTTTCAGTTTGTTGGGAGCTTGCCCAGGTCCAGATTGCGAGATAGCATAGCGCAGTTCAGATTAGCCCATGGGCATAATCCTGCAAGATGCTTTTCTCAGCCAGCCGTATCGAAACAAACAGGAGCTGAGCAAAGGCAAGGCAGAACTTCCTGACAAATTGTGCCCCAGGATGGCCAACGCAGGACAGGTTCGCTTCAGTACTGAACACTTGATGGTTCTCCACCGTGAATTTTCATCCTTGAAAAATACTGTGTGAAAGAGAGTTGAGAATGAATGTCAGGCTGTGTAGATTCATCTGTGGTGGCTCATTCTCATGGAAGAAGAAGAAGAGGAGTTTGGATTTGATATCCCGCCTTTCACTCCCCTAAGGAGTCTCAAAGCGGCTAACATTCTCCTTACCCTTCCTCCCCCACAACAAACACTCTGTGAGGTGAGTGGGGCTGAGAGACTTCAAAGAAGTGTGACTAGCCCAAGGTCACCCAGCAGCTGCATGTGGAGGAGCGGAGACGCAAACCCGGTTCCCCAGATTATGAGACTACTGCTCTTAACCACTACACCACACTGGCTCTCACTGGCAATGATAATGAAAAATCATGAATCAGATCAATGGTTCCTCCTCTTGGCCTTAATGCGCCCATCTTAGAACGAGCAATTACTGTTGATTATAATACACATCATCTTTGTCCCCCAAATCCCCAGAGACCCAATGACATGGACCCGCTACAGTGGTGCCTCGGGTTAAGAACTTAATTAGTTCTGGAGGTCCGTTCTTAACCTGAAACTGTTCTTAGCCTGAGGTACCACTTTAGCTAATGGGGCCTCCCGCTGCCACCGCACCGCCACCGCACAATTTCTGTTCTCATCCTGAAGCAAAGTTCTTAACCCGAGCTACTATTTCTGGGTTAGCGGAGTCTGTAACCTGAAGCGTCTGTAACCTGAGGTACCACTGTATTTCGCTTTTAACTTCATTCAGATAATGTTAAAACAAAAACCACGAAGATGCAGTGTAACGCCACAAATTAAGGGAGAATAGATTTGTCACACACACACACCGCAGCCTTGTTTGTAAACTCCAGTTTTAATTAGCTAGCAGCTGAAATCTTCCAAGGTGTCACTTGCAAGTTTAATAAACTTGTAGATTAACAAAGCTCCATATTTTGGTTGGCTGGTCTATCCATCCATCAGTCTCTTTGTTAAGCCTGTTTCTTTTAACGGCTAATTATACTGTTCAGGAAACATCTCTGCAGAAATAAATCTGGTTGCACGCTACCCGAATCTCTGAGCAGTGCGAGATTCCCGGGGATCCAGAGTTTGTGTTTCCTTCTGGAAAATGAGGCACAGGGGAGACTGTGGTGTCTTTAGAATATATTGTTTATTTACACATATATACAACCTGAGCCTGCTGTGGAGGGTCTTACAGCATTAACACCGCCAAGACGGTCTTACTTCTCCCATAGCCACAGCCTTAGATTCCAGCAGGAATCAGGTATGGCTCTCTCTGCCTTCCGGGCTACTGCTTTGCTTCCAGCTTCCACCTTACATAACTTAACTCTCCACACTGGCCTTTTGTCTTTATAACTCACAGACAGTTCAGCAAGGGAGGCCCACCTATTTGTCCTCTGGCACAGAGCCCGCTCCCTTTGTTCTCTTAAGGACCTATACTTAGAAAGCCATCATCAGGCTGGGCTGGCTATTCCAGCAATCGAAGCCATGCTACCTCCAAGAATTAGGAGGACTCAGGCACACAGCCTGCCCTCCCGCCCAACACAGAACTTCTCCAAGCAACAAATCCTCCATCTTGACATCTTATTTCCAGAGAGGAGCCACAAATTAAAATTACTAAAGCACCAAAGGGAAGGGGGAACCCTCTTGCCTTCCAATTCAGAGCAAAATAGTGCACTTCAGTATACCTGAAGGAGCTTCTCCACTCCCATCGTTCAGCCCAGACACTGAGGTCCAGCTCCGAGGGCCTTCTGGCGGTTCCCTCACTGTGAGAAGTGAGGTTACAGGGATCCAGGGAGAGGGCCTTCTCAGTGGTGGTGCCCGCCCGGTGGAACGCCCTCCCACCAGATGTCAAGGAAATAAACAACTATCTGACTTTTAGAAGACATCTGAAGGCAGCCCTGTATAGGGAAGTTTTTAATGTTTGACGTTTTATTCTGCTTTTAGTGTTCTGTTGGGAGCCGCCCAGAGTGTCTGGGGAAGCCCAGCCAGATGGGCAGGGTATAAATAATAAAATTATTATTATTATTATTATTATTATTATTATTATTATTATTATTATTTACTGTTCTAGCTTTTGGGAGGACAGGAGCCCATCCCCATAACAACATACAGTGGTACCTCGGGTTACAGACACTTCGGGTTACACATTTTCAGGTTACGGAAGCGCTGAAACCCAGAAGTTCCCGAACGGGTTACTTCCAGGTTTCAGCACTTGCGAATGCGCAGAAGCACTAAATCGCGTTTTGCGCTTTAGGGAAGCTTTTGATGTTCAATAGGTTATTGTATTTTAGTGTTTTGTTGGAAGCCGCCCAGAGTGGCTGGGGAAAACCAGCCAGATGGGCGGGGTATAAATAATAAATTATTATTATTATATATTGCGCATGCGCAGATGCAGTGCTGCGGGTTGCAAACACTGCATGTTGCGAACGTGCCTCCCGCACGGATCATGTTCGCAACCTGAGGTTCCACTGCATCTTCAAGCCTAGTCCGAAACTGCAGGTATCTGTGTTGATTCATACATATGTATAAGTGTACCCTGCCATGGGGCTTCAGTAGGTAGCTTAGTGACCGATTTATTAGGGTCACCAGGCAGTCATAGAATAGATGCTTCTAAAGTAAGTTTGGCTTGTAAAACACACTGAGCTTTATCAAAAGATCTCCAGCCAGCTGAAATGCAACCTTTAGCTTTTTAATTAGAAGTGCACACAATCTCATTATCACCATCTCCATCACTTGCCAGAGCAAAGAGAGTCCCGTTAGTTATCCTGAAGCTCTGGCAAATGACATCATCGCTCCCCCTCTCTGGGAAGGGGAATATCCTGGAGCTCTGATCAGCATTCCCTCTCCACTATCCCTCTCGCTAGAGTTTTAATACTGTACAGGGGAGAGGAAGTGGGGGGGGCTTAGCTTGCATCATTCTTAGCTGGCAGGGAGGGGCAGGACACCCCATTAACGATTTTCACATTCCAGAGATTCACATTCCTTGGACTCCGAACCAAGGAACCGTTCTCAGAACATTCTGCGTCATTAACAAGCCGTTTGCCTGCCAAGGCTGTAGCCTGCCAGTGTGGCTGGAATGCATAGGAATACGAAGCGTTTCCCCAAGCCCTCCAAAATGCAACGATCCCACTTCTGTAAGCCTCCCACCTAGTTCCATAAACTCACTCTCATTATGATTTTAAAATCATGTTCATTGCGTTTAGTGTAACATGCCCCTTTTACTTCTTGTTTTTATCTTCTCGTTTCCTTCTTTTTTATAATCTTGCATGCAGCAGGAGTACCTTCCCTTTTGCACGGGGGAAAATATACTTTGGATGAAAATGCCACGTTCAAAAATGGGGTGCCTTTAGACAGCGGGGTAGCGTGGGAGGGCCACAGAGGTGGTCGTCCCGGGTGCAAAATTGTTTGTTGTCGTTTAGTCGTGTCCGACTCTTCGTGACCCCATGGACCAGAGCACACCAGGCACTCCTGTCTTCCACTGCCTCCCGCAGTTTGGTCAAACTCATGCTGGTAGCTTCGAGAATACTGTCCAACCATCTCGTCCTCTGTCGTCCCCTTCTCCTTGTGCCCTCCATCTTTCCCAACATCAGGGTCTTTTCCAGGGAGTCTTCTCTTCTCATGAGGTGGCCAAAGTATTGGAGCCTCAGCTTCAGGATCTGTCCTTCCAGTGAGCACTCAGGGCTGATTTCCTTCAGAATGGAGAGGTTTGATCTTCTTGCAGTCCATGGGACTCTCAAGAATCTCCTCCAGCACCACAATTCAAAAGCATCAATTCTTCGGCGATCAGCGTTCTTTATGGTCCAGCTCTCACTTCCATACATCACTACTGGGAAAACCATGGCTTTAACTATACGGCCCTTTGTCGGCAAGGTGATGTCTCTGCTTTTTAAGATGCTGTCTAGGTTTGTCATTGCTTTTCTCCCAAGAAGCAGGCGTCTTTTAATTTCGTGGCTGCTGTCACCATCTGCAGTGATCATGGAGCCCAAGAAAGTAAAATCTCTCACTGCCTCCATTTCTTCCCCTTCTATTTGCCAGGAGGTGACGGGACCAGTGGCCATGATCTTCGTTTTTTTGATGTTGAGCTTCAGACCATATTTTGTGCTCTCCTCTTTCACCCTCAATAAAAGTTTCTTTAATTCCTCCTCACTTTTTGCCATCAAGTTTGTTAGGGGGTGCAAAATTTCAACACCCAGTGCTGCCTCGATGCAGCTGTGTGCTTCCATCACTGGGCTCCATTGAAAAGAACTTCTCCATGCGAACCAGTAAGTGACCTCTCTAAACAACAGAATGACTCTTCTATTCTTATCTCTGCAGCTGCATTCTCCTGGGTGATGCCCATTAGGCAGTCAAATGCACATGTATACTCTGTCCATTTCCCTCCCACCCACCCCTCTCCATGGCCCCAGGAACTGTCAACCCATGCTACGCCACTGACTTTAGAGAAAGAAATATGATAAACCAGCACTTCCTTCATTAAGGATGGAGAGAGCCTCATGCTGGTATATGCTCTTGCTGTGGGTTTCAGAACCCCAGGAAACAGGTATACCATAGCACATCCAAATTATACTGACACTGTACTCTAGTTGAAATCCATGAAACTACCCAAAGCTATGGCAGAAATGGACCCTCATCCAGCAGTGAGTCCACCTCCTCACTGCTATTATCACCAGACTCAGCTCTCCTTCTTCATTGGACACTGAGGCCCAGCTCCGATGGCCTTCTGGCAGTTCCCTCCCTGTGAGAAGTGAGGTTACAGGGAACCAGGCGGAGGGCCTTCTCAGTAGTGGCACCCGCCCTGTGGAACACCCTCCCATTAGATGTCATAACAACATAACATAACATAACATAACATAACATAACATAACATAACATAACATAACAACATAACATAACATAACATAACAACATAACATAACATAAAGGTAAAGGTACCCCTGCCCGTATGGGCCAGTCGTGTCCGACTCTGGGGTTGCGCGCCCATCTCGCTTAAGAGGCCGGGGGCCAGCGCTGTCCGAAGACACTTCCGGGTCACGTGGCCAGCGTGACAAAGCTGCATCTGGCGAGCCAGCGCAGCACACGGAAACGGCGTTTACCTTCCCGCTAGTAAGCGGTCCCTATTTATCTACTTGCCCCCGGGGGTGCTTTCGAACTGCTAGGTTGGCAGGCGCTGGGACCGAGCAACGGGAGCGCACCCCGCCGCGGGGATTCGAACCGCTGACCTTTCGATCGGCAAGTCCTAGGCGCTGAGGTTTTACCCACAGCGCCACCTGCGTCCCTAACATAACATAACATAACATAAATAACTATCTGACTTTTAGAAGACATCTGAAGGCAGCCCTGTATAGGGAAGTTTTTCATGTTTTATGTTTTATTCTGTTTTTAATCTGTTGGCAGCCACCCAGAGTGGCTGAGGAAACCCAGCCAGATGTGTGGGATATAAATATATTATTATTATTATTATTATTATTATTATTATTATTATTATTAGTTTAGCTTGCCAGGCAAGAGAGTCAATGAGCAATCAGACCAGTGGCATCCACTGCTCATCTCTCTTACAACCATCGCTTTCATTTAGTTATTTATTAAATTTATATTACACCCTTCTTAAATCAACTAAAACATTTTTAAAAGATCTTAAAAGCCGATTCAGGCTAAATTCGGCTTGTGTTGTGGCAAGCACATAAACTTGCCGCCTTGAGTCCCTGTCAGGGGAAAAGTAGAGGGTAAAAATCAATATATAATATACAGCAATAACAATAACATCTCCGCCATGGACTGGAACCTGCTGTAAGTTGCCATGAACTGGTCTTAATGCACAGAAGCGATCTCGAAACTTGAGTTGGACACAAATGCCCACAAATACCCAGCTCCCAGTTTCATCGTTCACATTTTGAATGTGAAATTTAGCATTTTGAAATGGCGCTTAGCTTTAAATGTTATACTTTGAGTATTTTGGTTTCGTCGGCATTTCTTGATTGTTTTGATTTTGGCAAGCATCAGATATGAAATCTCATGAGATGTCAGATGTTAGATACACTCAAAAAAATGAAATTTTGTGGTCTGGCAACTATTAAATACTGTCAGATATCAAATATTGAAATAAAATATCATCGGATGTCAAATGATCCAGATTGTGGCACTGCATGGCTGCTTTTCCTATAAAATAAAAGTGGTCAGCTTAAGCACACTTTTTAAAGTCTGTTAAAATTTGCATTTGGACTACAGCTTCCTTGTGAAAGGATATTCTTGGCTGAAGACATTGCAAATACTCTGTGCGGATCTCTTGATTTAGGAAATTAATAATGGTGTTGATGGTATGCCTATGTATGTTAGTTTTTTTAAAAAAAACTGGCTGTGTCAATTAAGTTGGTTTGCATCACCACAATATTTATAGCATTTGAGACATATTTATTTACGTAATAGATAAAAGGACACACTAAAAGGAAGACCTGTGGACTTCATTGGCTGATAGGCTTCAAAACAGTGAATCTATCTATGTATCAATCATGACTCAGAATGTGAGCTGATCCTTTTATTAAATTAACCTTTGAGCTGTGAGACTCAAACAAATTATCCATGACCATCAGCTAACATGGTCTTAAATGAGGTACCAGATCTTTATCAACCGAGCTGAGGAAACGGCTTGTTTGTGTTTGCAAAGGAGGGAGCTCTTTCAACTTTGCAAATCTCAATGCACATGCAACTTTGCACACGAAACTGTGGCTAACAGCCTGACAGGTGGCATTTTCCCTTGCCTTGCGCTGTAATGAAAGGGTCAACAGAACCATTTGAGCAGTTTATGAGATGCAAAGCCTTAAGCAACCAAACAAACCCAAATTCCAGCGGTTGCCAGGACACCTAGTATTGGTGGGAGAGAACAAATTTTACACTTTTAATTTCTCCATAGGGGTGAATGTCAACACTGCACTTTTCTTCTTCTTTTTGAAGAAAGTTGAGCATAAAGGGACAGTAGCTCAGCCTGCTACTTGTCCCTGGTTAGCCTCGTACATAAGAACTAGGCTTTCACACTGCTGTTTATCGTGTTTTCAGTCTTACGTTCAATTCAACCCATTTCTGCATCAGTTTGCAAATCTTAATTTCAAAAATCTGCATAACAACATTTGTTCTTTTTCATTTTGCATAATGCGTCCATTTTTGAAAGCCATTCCCCCTAATATAGCAAATATTTGCTTGTTACTTTCACTAATATATACAATTCTTGTCAGGATTCAATTAGATGCTAGGAGAGGATGTATTTATTAGATATTATCCTTCCTTCTTCACGTTTGTGAGTTCAGCAGCATGCAGTTCCTTAAAAGGGAAGCTTAAATAGGCTAGTGTTAGACTTTTAGTATTTGTAATACACAGTGCTTTAAGGCAGACTGGATTTTCCTGTTTTACCTCCCTTTTCTCCCCCTTTAAATAATAATCACACACAAACAGTTTTGAGAAAAGGTAAAAAATGCCATTTAATCATTCCAAAAGCATCTTAAAGAATAACAGATACAGTAGCTTGATGTGGGCAGGCTTTAAAATGGCAATTAAGTTACTAAGACGTATTACGTCTAGATTAAAAATGGAGTCTGAGTGGAAGCTCAGACTCACAGATGTTGTCACATTGCAGGTGTGGTGGGGAAAAGTGTAAAAAGTGTGTTTCCAGGCAGAGAGAACCCTATTCCTGTTGGGTTACGAAGGGAAATGATCTCACAGAGTTCTCTCTAGCAAGTTGACAGGAAAACTCTGTGAGCCTCTGGCCCTTCATGCGTCTCTCTGGCAAAACATGAGTTGTTGGTTTGCATGTATTAAACATTCCACACTTCTGTGCACAGTTTTCTGTAGTATTTTTGTTCACCTTTTGGGGTTGAGAAACCTTGCTGTGCACTGATTCTGTGCTAACAATTTAAAATGCCCTTTTAAAAAATGCTGCTGTGCTCCCATGTGCATAGAAATATTTTTAAAGTCCTAAGTGCTGATCTACACTTGGGGGGGGGACAGATCCCAAAGTCCCCTGTGAACACATTTATAACTTTTGAATGCCCCCACCCCCAAGAATGGGGTAGTACCGTACTACATGAGAAGGATTTTTAAAAGGTTCCTTAAACTCAATCCGAGGGACACGGGTGGCGCTGTGGGTTAAACCACAGAACCTAGGACTTGCCGATCAGAAGGTCGGTGGTTCGAATCCCCGCGATGGGGTGAGTTCCCGTTGCTCGGTCCCTGCTCCTGCCAACCTAGCAGTTCGAAAGCACCTCAAAGTGCAAGTAGATAAATAGGTACCGCTCCGGTGGGAAGGTAAACGGTGTTTCTGTGCACTGCTCTGGTTTGCCAGAAGTGGCTTAGTCATGCTGGCCACAGGGGTCCCTTTACCTTTACCTTTTTAAACTCAATCCAATGCAGAAATACAATTAGAGAGATCGCCTTGGATGGAGTTGGGAGATAGCTGTCCAGTATATATGTAGCAGCGAAAGTCATGTGATTTGATAAGGTCATGTAGGGACCAAGAAGAGCAGGGAACCAAGAGATGAATTTTGAGGAACTCCACAAAAAGGAGAAGCCTGAACAAGAACCTACAATGTTTCAAGCAGTCTCACGTTTCCTTCGATATCTCAGAAATGCAGCTGTTGGTCATGTGGAACAAAATTTACATGTGATTAATTAATCAGTCAATAAATTGGTTTAAAGGAAGGAGAAGTTATGGAAGTGGTTGACAGCCCTAAAAATAATGCCATAATAAAATGCAGTATTGTGCTTACAGCCGGCAGTAAATATAGTGGCAACAGGGTGAGGTTTTCCCTGTTTAGATGACATGAAGATTCAAATCCACGTCATCTTTCCACAGATGCCCCAACCTCGTTCTGCCCAGAACATCAGATGTTCCCCCTGTTGTCAATTGTGCAAAAGCCCGAGAACTTCCAAGTATGGTAGATGGAGACAGAGAGGAAGTATGGCATCCTCCCTCCCTTTTGAAAAAGTCTGGTTTGATGTATACCCCAGCATAGCAGTGTGTGAGCTCACCTCCCCACCTCCCCCTGGAAAATAATAATAATAATAAGCCTGAACAGACATACTGTTTAATGGAAAGGAGCTCTCCCAGTAGGCTTGATGTAGTTTGATCATCCACAAACACTACTGATGGCTCATTAAGTTAAACATCAGCTCCCTCCAAGTGTGTGGACTTGCTGGTCACACCTACTTGCCGGGTCTGAGACCAGGATTTCGTCTGGAAATATCTGTGTTCCAAAACACGGGGAAATGGAGAAGCAGTTTCGATTCTGGCAGAGAGAAAAGACAATGTCTGTTTTTGGAAAGAGCTTTGGTGTGAAGACTGCAAGGCTGCCCTAAATGCTGAGAGGGTGCTCTAGCAATAGCCCTGCAATGAAACAGATATTACAGAAGACCACACCATTCGCCGATACTCTGTGCTCAGGAAAGACTTGGCCATGTAATATTGCCTTGGTTAATTCCTACCAGTCACAGAACTGGGGAGTATGAAACAAAATTAATTGCATTATCCTGCACCTTTTAACTTACAAGCAAGTTTCAACATGGTTTAACCCAGGAAACAACGCACAGGGTTGCAAAACTAAACAATGGTTCAAAAGATAGTGTGGATGAGGGAAGAGGGAGGTTTGGAGTTTGGAGATATACCATAATCAATGTGTGGATACAGACGACATTTGGAGTTCAAATGCATCAGCAGAAGCTTAAACTGAACACTAAATTATTACTAGAGAACACTTGACTCTTCGATGTAATGACACAGAGTCTCTGACTCTGGAAAAAAAGAAAACTAAGTTGTTTCTTAAAGGATAATAATAATAATAATAATAATAATAATAATAATAATAATAATAATAATTTATTTCCCAGCCACTCTGGGCAGCTTCCAGCAAAATATTAAAATACAATAATTCATCAAATATTAAAAGCTTCCCTAAACAGGGCTGCCTTCAGATGTCTTCTAAAAGTCAGATAGTTGTTTATTTCTTTGACATCTGAGGGTGTTACACAGGGCAGGCGCCACTACCAAGAAGGCCCTCTGCCTGGTTCCCTGTAACTTCACTTCTCACAGGGAGGGAACTGCCAGAAGGCCTGCTGGACTTTAATTTCTCACAATATGTTTCGTTTATATGGTAAGTTGGTCTATAGAACCATATAGTTTGATATGATATGTTTGAATCGCATTTGAAAAAGAATTTGTTATGTACTGAGTTGAATAGGATCCAAACTGCAGCAGTCTGATTGGTCCTAGAACAATAGGATCCAAAAGGCAGAAGTCTGATTGGTCCTAGAACAATAGGATTCAGAATGCAGCAGTCTGATTGGTCCTAGATCAATGCAGCAGTATGATTGGTTGGCAGGAACCACCCAATCATGCTCCAGATAGAAGTGAATCCACAACCTGATTGGCTTACAGTAGAATTCCGGAATTAGCCAATCATGTGCAGCCCATTGTGTAAATAATGTATATAAAGCAGATACTTTGAGGGGACTTTCATTCATTCCTCCTCACCACTATGAGCTGAATAAAGAGCATGAAATCACTTCACTTTGCGACTCTGAGTATATTTCAGAATTTATATAGTTACATGCAGCCTGTTAGGTTGTTGGTGTTGTTATCAGTTTTGCATTTACATGACAAAGGGTTTGGTAGCATTTTGGATGCTCTTTGTTCTCAGCATAAAAGGCACACACAAGATGAGATGTTTCTAATTTATTTCTGTTCCCTGCCCTTAGTTTTTAATATATCTATGGGGGGGTGCAGGGTAGGTTAGTTAGTTAGTTAGTTAGTTAGTTAGTTAGTTAGTTAGTTAGTTTGGTTGTATGTTGCTTTGGGTTGCCTGGGGCAAGATAAAGCAACCAACAAATTTAATAAATAATATAGAAAATAATTCCCAAGGTAAGGATGCAAGAGGAGGAGGAAATGACATCAGAAACCCTAAAAGTGCCAGTCTAGCACCTGAGGGAATGTCAGCACAGGTTAAAAGGCAGTCTAGGAAGCTTGGAGGTGATTCTATCATCTCTTTTTCAGGGAGACATTCAATAGAATGCAGCCTTCGATACAAGCTGAGTTGCTCCTCAACACTTCAGACCAGGGCCAGTCCAAGGCATTTTTGCACCTCAGGCAAACTGCAAAATGCTGCTCCCATGGCTCCCAGGCATACTGGTGGCTGCGAGGCTGTGCTTCTGTGTTTCAGGGGCATCACAACTTTCTATTGCTCACAACCTATATAAGGCTGGTCATATCCCTGGCCTGCTTTCTTTCTCTGATCCCTGCTATCTGATCTCTTCTCATTGATGCTTCATCAGTGACTAGAGTGGTAGGACATGTGTCAAGTCACAGCTCAGACTCCAGCCCTAATCTAAACTATAATATATATCTGCATGCTGCGGATAATGCCAAGGTTGCAGGTTCGATTGCAGGGAGTTGGGCTTAGATTATACTCAGGTATAATCAGGTATATAAGGGACGCGGGTGGCACTGTGGTCTAAACCACAGAGCCTAGGGCTTGCCGATCAGAAGGTCGGCAGTTCGAATCCCCGCTGTGGGGTGAGCTCCCGTTGCTCGGTCCCTGCTCCTGCCAACCTAGCAGTTTGAAAGCACGTCAAAGTGCAAGTACATAAATAGGTACCACTCTGGCAGGAAGGTAAACGGCATTTCCGTGCGCTGCTCTGGTTCGCTAGAAGCAGCTTAGTCATGCTGGCCACATGACCCGGTAAGCTGTCTGAGGACAAACGTTGGCTCCCTTGGCTTGAAAGCAAGATGAGCGCCGCAACCCCATAGACGCCTTTGACTGGACTTAACCGCCCAGGGTCGTTTACCTTTACCTTTTATTTTCAGGGTCCTTTCAAACTCTACAACTCTATGATCATTCTATGAAGTACATTTTCAGCCTGCCTGAAGACCGCTGCTGTGAAACTGAGTGAGTAAATCTATCTTTACTCATACGAAGACTGTTTTGCGTGTTTGTTGTTTTAGAGGGGGGAAAGGGGAAAATACCAGGGAACCCGGTCTGCAGTAAAACATCCTGGATTACTTACATTAAAAGGCTAAAGCTAGCTTATCAACAGCTCCCTTATATTTGCTGTTGAAGGGTTGTACTCTGCTGAACTCACCAATGTAACTAAAGATAATATCTATGAAATAGATCCTAGTTTCTTTCTTCCTTCTAATTGGGTTTTATAAACAAGAATAATGTTGTACAAACAAGTACAGTCATACCTCGGGTTGAATGTGCTTTGGGATGACCGCGTTCAAGTTGCGCTCCACGGCAACCCGGAAGTAACGGAGCGAGTTACTTCTAGGTTTCGCCGCTTACGCATGCGCAGACGCTCAAAATGACGTCACGCGCATGTGCAGAAGCAGCAAAAAGCGATGCGTGCGTGCGCAGGCGTGCCGTCGCTAGTTACGTTTGCTTCTAGATGGGAACGGGGCTCCGGAACGGATCCCGTTCGCATCTAGAGGTACCACTGTATACCGAGTTTTCTCATGTCATTTGCATATCGCAAAAATAGCATAACAAATGTGGAAAAAAATATCTACAACATATATTTCATTATTAGTGGTCAATGTACAGGTTCTTGGTTCATGAATTGGTTTAAACAGTTAGAAAGGAAGGAAGGAAGGAAGGAAGGAAGGAAGGAGAGCGAGAGGGGGAATGGTGAGTGGGGTGGGGTTGGGAGGTTGTGTTTCTATTCTTCTAGAATAGAATCATAGAATCATAGAATCATAGAGTTGGAAGAGACCACAAGGGCCATCGAGTCCAACCCCCTGCCAAGCAGGAAACACCATCAGAGCACTCCTGACATATGGTTGTCAAGCCTTTGCTTAAAGACCTCCAAAGAAGGAGACTCCACCACACTCCTTGGCAGCAAATTCCACTGTCGAACAGCTCTTACTGTCAGGAAGTTCTTCCTAATGTTTAGGTGGAATCTTCTTTCCTGCAGTTTGGATCCATTGCTCCGTGTCCGCTTCTCTGGAGCAGCAGAAAACAACCTTTCTCCCTCCTCTATGTGACATCCTTTTATATATTTGAACATGGCTATCATATCACCCCTTAACCTCCTCTTCTCCAAGCTAAACATGCCCAGCTCCCTTAGCCGTTCCTCATAAGGCATCGTTTCCAGGCCTTTGACCATTTTGGTTGCCCTCCTCTGGACACGTTCCAGTTTGTCAGTGTCCTTCTTGAACTGTGGTGCCCAGAACTGGACACAGTACTCCAGGTGAGGTCTGACCAGAGCAGAATACAGTGGCACTATTACTTCCCTTGATCTAGATGCTATACTCCTATTGATGCAGCCCAGAATTGCATTGGCTTTTTTAGCTGCCGCGTCACACTGTTGGCTCATGTCAAGTTTGAGAAGGGGGCGGGTTGTGTCAGCATTACTTGTATGGGTTCTCTTACTATTCACTTGTTGTATTTCCTTGGTGGCGAGAGAGGTTGAGGGTGGCTTAGGGTGTGGTTGGTTGTCACTGGTTGGCTGTAGTGTGAGTTGTTTTTGTGTGTGAGCGGGGTGTGAGTGTGTATTTTTGAATCAGGTTAGCCAGATTGATTCGTATGCTGCCGGCGGATTCTTGTCATCTTGTCCGGCTGTGTACGCACATCCCTACAGAACCTGCCCCCAAATCTTTAACGTGAGGTCTAAACTAAAGCCTGCAGCCTATAGTGGCCAGTTCCGTCCTCAAGGAAGGCATTAAAAGCCTGCCTCCAGTGGTTTACAGAAGGGATAATGAGAGGCACGGGACGCGGGTGGCGCTGTCGGTAAAAGCCTCAGCGCCTAGGGCTTGCCGATCGAATGGTCGGCGGTTCAAATCCCCGTGGCGGGGTGCGCTCCCGTTGCTCGGTCCCAGCGCCTGCCAACCTAGCAGTTCAAAAGCACCCCCAGGTGCAAGTAGATAAATAGGGACCGCTTACTGGCGGGAAGGTAAACGGCGTTTCCGTGTGCGGCTCTGCCTCGCCAGATGCAGCTTTGTCACGCTGGCCACGTGACCCGGAAGTGTCTCCGGACAGCGCTGGCCCCCGGCCTCTTAAGTGAGATGGGCGCACAACCCCAGAGTCTGTCAAGACTGGCCTGTACGAGCAGGGGTACCTTTACCTTTCTAATGAGAGGCACCTCGATGGCGAGGGATGATTGGGGCCTGCAGACTTAGCACCCAGCAGATACAAAGCAGGGTGCTCAAGTGATGGGGGAAATATCTCTCTCTCTCTCTCTCTCTCTCTCTCTCTCTCTCTCCCATTCCCATTCAACCAAGACATTGCCAACAGACTGCATAAGAAAAGAAATATAGGCGTAGAAATAGACGGAGACGGAGAGACACCCACGCACTTTCTTTCTTTCTCTCTTCCCCATCCCTGAAGCCTTGGGGGGGGAACTGGGGGGGATTCCTCAGCCCCACCCCCACCCCACCCCGTTTCCAAGCGAAGCTGAAATAAAAGAGGCAGAGGGAGCCTTGTGTGTGTTTTTATTATTATTATTATTTCTGATTAAAGAGGAATTCATTTCATCTCTCTGCCTCCTGCCAGGGGCTGAGGTGCCGCCATTGAGGTTAACGGTGCGGAAGAATACAAAAAAATTTCATTGAGGAGGATTATAAAAGTTACTAGCTGGAACATTAACAGAAGAGTAACTTGTAAAAAATGCAATATTACAATATTCACAAGGACGGTAGAGCGTGGTAAAGCTATAAAATTCAACATTAAAATCTTCTATGGCCTAGATAACCTAGTTAACAAACATTGTGCTGGAACTACTTTTTTGCGGGGACGTGGCCGCCGCTGCTCCTGCCTGAAGGGTGTGAAGTCCAGGGGCCACTTGGCACGTGGGGAGGAGAACGGGAGAGACGCTCGGCTGTGGGGCTCCCTCCGCGGTGCGGCGCCTGAGGATGGAACGCAGGTCTCTAACTTGGACCAGGGAGGCGCCGGGAGGGTTCCAGATCAAAGGAGGGCGGCGCGGAGTTCTGGAGCGTAGGGTCGCGAGGACATTCGGAATCCAGAAAAATCTGGAGTGCTCTGAGGTTCCCCCTGCGGCCGAACACCTCCCTCTTGCCGAAGATCAGGCAGATTTCCTTAGCAGCGCCGTAAAGTCTTGCAATTCTGGATTCCGATCCATTGCTTCGCAATTCATCTGGGGCTAAAACCAAAACTGGAGGAGAGCGGAATTGCTTTCCAAAGCGGCGTGAAAGTAGTACATCAATGCGCAGGGAGTTCTGCAGATCTCTCTCGCCTTTCCAGTGTAAAAAGGCCGCAATATGAGGGTTCCTGCTGAACAGGTCCAGAAACTCTTTGTTAAAAGAGAAAAGGAAAGAAATTATGTTAAAAATCTCCATCGTAGAGAGGGACGCGCGCCTCTCATCACAGCGACGTGGAGGGAACGCGCACAACCCGCAGGTGCCCCCAAGGTAGCGTGAAATTGTGGGGATCAGGGGTGCCAACTTGAATAAAATATTGGGTCACGCCCAGCCCCTCATAATCGATCACAAGACGCAGCGCACGCTATTTGAATGAAAATGCCCATCAATTTTGGGGCGGCAGGTCCCCTCAAATATTTTGTAGGGGGGCGAAGGGACCTCAGCACATAGGAGTTGCCTCCTACGGTGGAGATAGGTGACTGGGAAGCTTCTGGAAGGTTTACATCACCAGCCCCACTCATTTCCTTTTCCCTTGGCATAGAGAGGATGCGTAAGTTACAAGAGACAACCCTACACACTGCTGTTTTCTGCATGTTCTCCTCGTTCACTTGGATTTTTTTTTTTTTTAAGTACAGTTTCCAGGCCTGGGGTGACTTGGGGGGCTAAAGGAGATGGGCCTGGAGGGGAGGAGAAACCTGGTTCCAACAGGGAGGGGGTCATGTTGTGGGGAGGAGATGGGAAAGGCCATTAAGTCAGATCGCTCACAATCTAGCAGCTTCTGTTACTTTAGTAACAGATGCAGGCTTTGGACCTGCGCAGGATCCTCCTTCATGAGAGGCCAGAATTGGGTTCCAGCCGAACGCTGCCAAGACTAGAGAATGGTGTGCGTTTTGTGCATTGTACGACTTAAGTCAGAGAAGTGAACGAGCCTTCTTCCTCCGTCAGCCTCTTGGAAGTGTGATCCTGAAAAACGGTGCGCAGAGGTCCGATGCTGGCGTGTGGACTTCTACTCTCCAGGGCCTGCCCAAGAAGAAAGCAGACGCGATTTGCGCGCATCTTAATGAGCTCGCGTTTGCGCGGGTATATAGTCCCGTTCACACGTTCACATTTTCCCTACACTGGGTGATGGAACCCTGGAGTTTCCCCATGCGTTGGTTGGCTGCGAGGCTCATCAGGGAAGCTCTCGAAGGAGCCTGCAGCGCGTGTATGTTTCACCGGGAGTAGGCAACGTGTGGACTCCAGCTGTCCTGCCATTGACGCGGGTTGATGTCGCTGCCTCTAAGATTCACTGCATTTGGTGCCCCTTTGTGGCTAAATGGGTGGGTTCAAAGTAGCGCACTTGGCGCTCTCCCAAGCACTGCCAGTCAAAGGCGGAGTAGCAAAGTGAGGTCCCGGGTCGCCTCGGCTATGGGGATAGCTACAGAGAACTCTTCCAGCGCAGATGAGCACGGTCTAGCTACATGTGTGTCGACCTACATACGAGCCATGGGATGTGAAAGGGGATGTGTGTATTCTGGATTGACTGTCAAGTCATTCCAAAGTGGAAAACGAAGGCGATTATGTGATGTGCAATTCTACCGTCCCTTCCTTCGAGAGAGGGACTTGCCTGGTCGGTGTATGCTATTCTTAAACTCTCTCCAAAAATCCAGTCTGCTCAACTGTTATTCACACACACACTCGGGGGATAATAACTTAGCAACACCATCCATTGTCCAGCTTCACTTTCAATGGATGATCGCCTTGTTGCAGGGGGAGCAGGGGCCGTGGAGAGAGACCTTAGTCCGAGCCTGCAAATATGTGGCAAGCAGCCTTCTTTTATCCCCCCGATTCCTCGCAGAAAATGTTGGGATGTGAAAAATGTATAATTTGTTGCAGATCTACGGGTGTTGCCCCTTCCCATTTCAAGTCGCCCAAATAAGAAGGTGATTGGAGACGGGAGATGGGAGAGGGCTTTGCCCTCAGTTCCCAGGATTGACTACTGCGCATGGGCTTAGAGGGGGTGCATATTGGCCAGCACTAAACGGTTACTTGAAAGTAAGCTACCTTGGCACCTGGGAAATGGTTCCGAAAACAATAAGCTGGGACTTAGTGCCTCGAATTCAGGCATGCAGCGTACCAGCCTGACCGCCTATAACCTTTGCGTCAGAGGAAACCTACTTATCTTGCGAAGTGTGGCTGCCTCTTTGTGTGTATGTGTGACGGGGGGGGGCGCGGAGGGAGAGAGAAATCTATTTTTTCCATACTATTATTTCCGTGTCCTCCTCTTCTTCATCTTCATCTTCCGTTTCTGTATCAGGAATCAGGAAAGGGGTTAAGGGAGAGAGGAGGAGGGTGGAAGAGACAGGGAGAGAGAATCTCTTTTAGCTGCTCCGAAGTGCGATTCAGTTCCCCAGGGAGTTGGCAGACAGTTTGTGGAGACGTTACTCCAGATTTTCAGACTATGATAAATATGATAATTTGTATAAAATTTGAATGGGTTCTTGTTTTCAGGGAGAATGCCTCCGATGATGAATGTTCCTGATTTTCAGATAGATGGCTGATAAAAAGTGTATTGAATTGTTGAAAGCGATTTTAATTTTAATTCTCTACCTGCAGATGTCTAATAATAATAATGTCTCCTAATAAAATAGGAAGGTGTCAGTTTAAGCAGCGGTATCGCGCTTGACTTCCCCCTTCCTGTCCCCACACTGTGACAACATTAACCTCTTCTTATAAAAAAAGCACATAAAATTATTATAATTACAGAGTTATTAATTTTAAAAAGAGGGTTAGCAGGATTTTTATGATTATTAATAGAGCTCACACAGCTTACCCCTGGAAGTAAATCCCGAGCGCTAAGACTGTTATTGGATCGGAATCGCCTCTGGAGCTTCAGTTTGGACATTTGAAACAAAAAGGAAACGGGGAGGGCGCAGAATAAGCCGTAACTTTCCCCCCTCCCTTGAACTTATTTAAAAGCCACGGGTTTTAGAGGGTGCCGCCATAGGATGGGAAACGTTCACACGCCTCCGAATTCTTAAAAATACCTATCTGACGCGGGAGTGCTGGGGGGGAGAGGCGACTTCAGTTGGGGGGGACCCATTCAGCAACACAAATCTGCCCCGGGTGAAGCGAACTGGGACTTCTCTCTAGACTGACTTCCGCTGCCTATTTAACACCCCTGATTTGGGGGGGGAGGCTCGCCGTTGTGCCTTTCAGACCACCACTGACCACACGGCGGGCGAAGCCAAACCGGCCGACTAAGTAGCGCTTCAAGCTTGGCTGCGAATTGACCTCGGGTTATGTCCAACTCATCTGAAGCATAAACCGGTTTGCATCCAGGTTGACAAAGCAATGCGGTGGGAGGAGTGGGGACTCAATCGCTTTTTATTTTTATTTCCCTCGCCCGCACCGCGACTGAACGAGGCCAACACGAATCCACGCGCACAGGTGCGCGCGCGCACAGGGTGTCAAGCGAAACCTCGCCCGGCCTTCATCCTTTTGCAACCGCGCGCTAAGCTCGCTGACTCGGAAGCCAAGTGTTTCCTGGGTGCTGTAAGACTTAACTTCCTCGCAAGCGGCCCTTAGGCTCGGAGCCTTCGGGGAATCGACGTGGGGCCGCCAAATTAATACTTGGCTGTGAAGGAAACAGCCCTCAAAGGGAAACGGACTCTGGGGCTGCGATGAGAAAGTCGTTCTGGATTTGCAACCAACTTTAGGCATAGCGGCCAGAGCTGGGGAATCGTTGACTCCGAGTTCTTGTGCGCCAAACCACTAGGGCGCTGTGCAAACGTCTGAACAGACAAGTCAGGTCAGAGAGGGAAGCGATGGGAATTAGACGGGAAAGAGGGTCGATCGGGAAAGTACAGACAGAGAGGGAAGACAGGGCCTTCCCAAGGAGTCTGAAGGTACCTGCCCGAACTGCTTCAGTCTGTCGGACAGCAAAGAGTCTTTGTGGGTTGGTTGTGGCCCGACCGCTTGGGAACTAGAGTCAGTTTTGGTCGGTGAAAGGTCGGGAAAGCCTGAAAAGAAGATGAGCCGCGGTGCAACTTCCACAAGGGCAAAAGCCGAGCAAGAAACGACGGCGCTCGGCGGTTTTCACGCAAAAAAAAGCAAGCGAGTGGATGGCTCACCTCTGCTCACCAGAGGGCATATTAGGGTGGATGTAGCATTGCACGCCTCCCCAGAACAGCTGCTAAATAGCCATAGAGGCTGACTAGTATGCAAAAAGGCGATCGTGTGATGTTTGTGTGTGTGTCTCTGCTTTTTAGGCAGGTACCAAACCTGAATGAAGACATATGGCGTGGAATCCCAACCGCCTGATCTTAAAGGCATTGGGCTAACACCTGCTCTTTGGGGACGCACTTCCGAGTATACAAGCCTAAAATCGGACCTGATCTTGACTCTCTTAACGCCTTTGCTTCTTATGTTCAGCCAGAGGCCTAAATGTACGGGGGATGTCGCCTTTTGCAGGTTGACAGGCGTCTGCAGCACGTCCAGGCATTGAAATAAGAAGGCGGACTTTGGCACGGATTGTTTTTAATCCCCTTTTCTGCTATAGAGTCAGTCTCTGAGAATACAGGATTGTCCGAGGCTTTACTGAGCGTGCAGCCAGTTTTGGCCACAGACACGAAGTCGGACCACCCCCATTTGTTGCACACGCAAAAAGGAAGGAAACGGGGGGTGGGACCGAGGGGGTTTTCCGGGCCCTTTCCTCGCATTTTCTTGGAGAGAGAGGTTCCTAGCGTTTTCAGAATGGGTTGGAAGGAGGAATGGGTAACCCATCTCTTACATGAACGTACCGGCGTGGTGGAGCAGCACTTGGCCCCTTTGCAAATAATAATAATAATAATAATAATAATAATAATAATAATAATAATAGAGTGCGGGCGTTTTTCGGACTAGAGAGTTGGAGAGGAGGAGCCCGCCGCCCCGCTCCGATTCTTCCAAGAAATAGGGCGAACCTTAGCCTCCAAGAACTCTCCTCCCACAGCCCTGGAACATTCACTTTTCAATTCCAGGAGGGGTGCGTGGTTAGGTTCCCTGGGCGAGCCTGACGCTTTTCAACTGGCTCGGAGAGTTTAAAAGGATCCGAAAGCGGTTTAGGCTTCCTCCACCCCCTCCTCCTCTCCAGCTCCCCGGCCTGGATTTCACAACTGATCCTCTCTTGCCCGCAAAGGTTTGAGCCGGACTTTGGCGAGTCGCCCGCGGGCCAGACAGCTCCTTCCAGCCCTCCTCTCTCTCGGAGGAGGGATGCGAGGCTCCGCGCCTCCTGTCCTTGAGGACTCCGTTTCCTCGCTTGCAAATCGACCGAACGGATCCGCTGCGTCCTTGCGCACAAAGTCTGCGCACTTATTCGGGGGAAAGTCCTGTTGAACTTCGTGAGAGACAAACTCGCGCAAGAAATTGTTAAGAGGGGCGGGGAGCTCGGTTGCCAACACATCCTGTTACCAGCCCCCGAGTCATCGTCATCATGTGGGGCTGGGCTGGGGGGTGAGGAAGCGGATTTTGACCCGACCAAAATAATCTCACGACAACAGCAGCGAAGAGAGCGGCGGGGAAGCAGAATCAATATTTATGCACACAATGGGTGGCAGTCAGCTAAATTTTACTCAGAGTAGACCCATTGAAATTAATGAACTTTGCTAATTTAGGTCCATTAGTTTCAACGAGAGTACTGAAGTCACTCAATATTTCTTTTTTCTGTCAAACTTTAGCAGTTCTTCCAAGGTGGGCACCTGCTTCAAATAACATCTTGAAGATTTTCAAACTGCACTAAAAGTGCAGCTGGCCTCTCCTGCCTTTGCCAGGAAACAGAAGGGTCTTTTATAATCCTGGCGGAAGCAGCAACAGTTCTGATCCCCCACGGATTTCAAGGGCAGGAGTCTCTGGACTTTCAGATGGATTTCGGCCTGATCTACTTTAACCCAGGAAAGCCACCAGAAGACAGAGAGAGAGAGAGAGAGAGAGAGAGAGAGAGAGAGAGAGAGAGAGAGAGACTTTCAGGAAGAGCCATCCCCTGTCCCTTTATGCTGGGTTAGGAACCAGTCGAAAAGCAGATCAACCCTTTAATTTAGGCCAGGGTTAGAGAGGTACGCGTTTTCAAGGCCAGGTCCTGAACTATATAAAAAAGCCAGAAGGAAGATCAGGCCATTTGAGTGTGTACAAAATAATTTCCTCTCGCTGGTGCGTAATTCCGACCGCCGCGTTCCCATCCAATGCAGGGATCTGGGATTGAAAGGGGAAGGATTTGCGAGGATAAATAAGAGCAAATGAACCCCCAGCAATTCTCCGTTTAGAAATGAAGGGAAACTAAACTAAGTTTATTTGTGCCCGGCTGCCAGCAGAAGCCCAGGAGGAGAAGGGAGAGAAAGGGGAGGCGCTATCTCCTTGGAAGAGAGATTTGGGGCGCGGAGTGAGCACGGGCATTCTGGATCGTGTCCCGGGGGCAGATCTCGGCTGGGCGGTTGGGTGGGGGGCGAATTCCCTGGTCCGTTTCCTGTTCTCACATCCAGACAGAAAGTGAACGAGAAGTGGAGGGAGGGATGGGGGTTCGCCTGCCGCCTCCTCGCTGGCTCTAGGGAAAACAACCCGACGGCGCTTCGTCTCTGCGAGATCTGCTTTCAGGCCGAAGTGGCCCTATGGGAGAAGAGAGCGAGATGCAGAAGCCCAGCAGGGAAAAGAGAAGAGCTGCTAGGAGCGAGGTGGCTTCTGTCCCCGCAACCTCCGCAGGTCAGAACCACGAAGGAAGAAGGAAGTACCATTTTTGAGCCTAAGCAGGACTTCTGAAAGGGCTGGGCGATATCTAAACATACGTAGTGGTGATGGGGAAATAACAATAATACAGTGGTACCTCGGGTTAAGTACTTAATTCGTTCCGGAGGTCCGTTCTTAACCTGAAACTGTTCTTAACCTGAAGCACCACTTTAGCTAATGGGGCCTCCCGCTGCCGCCGCGCCGCCGGAGCACGATTTCTGTTCTTATCCCGAAGCAAAGTTCTTAACCTGAAGCACTATTTCTGGGTTGGCGGAGTCTGTAACCTGAAGCGTATGTGACCTGAGGTACCACTGTAGTAATAATAAGACGAGCTCTGCCCATGTAACATATACGGTAGTCAAAGGTGCCAACTTGAATAAAATATTGGAGAGGACAGGTAATTACGCCCCGCGTAATTGTTCACAAGACACGGCCCACGTGCACCATTTGAATGAACTTGGGGGCAGTCCCCCAAAAACATTTTAGTGGATAGGGGCACGGGCGTTGCCAGGGGGTGCAGAGGGCAGCTGCCCCCCCAATCAAGTAGGTAAATAAAAATACAGTGGTACCTCGGGTTAAGAACTTAATTCGTTCCGGAGGTCCGTTCTTAACCTGAAACTGTTCTTAACCTGAAGCACCACTTTAGCTAATGGGGCCTCCCGCTGCTGCCGCGCCGCCGGAGCACGGTTTCTGTTCTCATCCTGAAGCAAAGTTCTTAACCCGAGGTACTATTTCTGAGTTAACGGAGTCTGGAACCTGAAGCGTCTGGAACCTGAAGCCTCCGTAACCCGAGGTACCACTGTACTTAACTAACTGACCAATTGCGTCGCAGATAACTCAGTTCTGCCCCCTAACATAAAGCCTGCCCCCCCAAAAAAATACTAGGTGGGGGCTACAGGCACCTCGACCACTAGGAGGAGACTCCTACGATGGCAGTGGTGGAAGTAGTAATACGACCCCTGCCCACTTCGACGACTAGGAAGCCCCCTCCCTATGCGAGAGGAGAACCACCTCAGTCCCGGAAAGGAGCGAAAGGGCAAAGCGAAAGAAGTCGGAGACCTGCCGGGCTGATAGGAAACACAGCTCTGTGAGACTGTGGTGGTGCGTGGAAAAATCACGCACGGACCCTGAGGCACCTCGGGGACCACGCGAGCAGATCGTGGAAGGAGCTCTGGCACCTGAGCCGAGGGGCTTCAGTCCGGGTGATGGGCGCCCACGTTTTGTGGAAGTACCCAGAGCCAGTGTCACCACGCGAGGGTGAGCGAATTGCCTGGCCACGGATCCACCCAAGATCATTTCTATCTGGAGGCTGAAGTTTTGAATCAGCAGCCCAGTTCACCCGGAATAGTCGAGTTTGAAGTTCTTTAAAGACTTCTCAGCGCGTTCCTTCTACCCCTAAGCACACCTCAAGGTCTTTCATAGGCTAATATTTATTCCCCACATATTGAGGGTCTGATTGTAGATGAGGGAAGGAGTCTATTCCGCACTGTGGGCTCTGAAATGGGAGCAGGTAACAGGGGCAGAGAGTGCGGTTCTTGTTGGAATTGATATTAGAGTTATTTTCAAGAGGGAACGGTGTAAACGCTTCTGCGCGCAGCAGGTATATTTGATAGAAGCAACTCGATTCCAATCGAATAAACGGATAAAGGCCAACGATTCTCAGTTCTCTTGCTCCTGCTGAACACTTTGGGCCATAAGTCCACATAAACATATTTAGGGAAGTCACAGTGGTGCTAACACAATTCTAGTTCCAATACACACCCAGAACTGTTCTAAGCCGCCTTCACTTTTACACAGCTTTGCTGCCATCCTGAGGTACTCTGTCCTTTTTTTTTAGAAGTTCAGAAAGTTGAAAACCTAGAGAAGAGTTGGATTTGAGTTAAATGTTAAATCTAAAATTGAGACGGATAAGTTTTAACTTGATTTCAAGGATTCCACGTTTACAACCTGCCCGGGCACTGAGACTGCAGCTGGCAAGAGTCAGGTCCCTTTTCGTGGTGGGCCCCTAGACTATGGAGCGCTCTGCTTTCCGGGGCGCAGATGACCGCTATGTTGCAGATTTTCGACTAGTTAAAAAAAAAACACCACCTTTTAAAGTATTAAATTAAAACGCGCCTTTTCCTAACTATAGCTTTTTCTTGTCCAATTGGTCTTTTAAATGATTGCTACTGTTGCTGCCTTTTTCAGATAGGGTTTTTTGTGTGTGCATAAACACACACACACACTTGTGGTGCTTTCATGATATTGTGAAGCACCTTGAGTGAGCCATGCCGCCCAAGAAGTAGCATATCAATAAAGATATAATCACATAAAACGTGTTTGATTGGGTATGTTAATCTGAGAAGAGCATTGTTGAGGGGGTTGTATTTATTATGTGTTTTGTGTTTTTATATTGTGTTTTTATGTTGTAACCGCCCTGAGACTTGCGGACATAGGGTGTCATACTATTACTACTACTACTACTACTACTACTACTAATAATAATAATAATAATAATAGTTTTGACAACGCCACAGGTTTACTGAGTTCCAATAAGGTTCAGTTAGATTTACTCCAAAGTAAGTGTGCCGAGAATTAATTATTGGCAGATTAAGACTGCAGGCCCCAAGTAAACTAAGTCCCGTTGGACTCGGTGGGATTTACTATTAAGGATTCAGGATTGCAAGGCGCATAAATCTTTTTCAATGCCGATTGCCTGGGATGGTCTTTTAATTTGACTGACCATTTCTCTCCAGTAGAGAGAATTCATTTGGGGGAAACCGCCTGCGTCGTGCAGGAAGGCAGTAAGAAAGGCGGCTGCCAGAACGGGATCCCCTTTTCCGGGAAGAGTGGGGCAGCTCCGATTTGTCACCCACCACAACTCAGTCCCCCCAGAGCCTTCCTAGCCAAGTCAAGACCCTTGAAGGGTCAGCTGGTTTTCTGCCCACCGACCCCTCTTAAAATCTGCTGTTACCAGTGACCTGTCGCGCAAGGTTCTCCTAAGGACCGTGAAGCGCTCTTGTCTTCTTCACACTATAAATTCTGTGGAAGAACAAGAATAATGGTGATTTTCAAGTCCCGGTGGCGACGCGAAGAAAGAAACAAGAACGGGAAATGGAACCGAAGCCTTTATCTCTCTCCCTTTTGGCAACCCACGAGCCCTCTGGTTTTCTCATTCGTGGTTACAGACTTGCGCTTTAAAAAAGTTTGGTTAATGTTTGTTAAGTTGCCGTCGTCATCTTCCTGCCTGCTGTCGAGCAAGCCCCTTCTCTCTCTCTCTCTCTCTCTCTCTCTCTCTCTCTCTCTCTCTCTCCGTTTCCTTTCTGGTCAACGGGACCATCTGCCAAACCCACGGCTCTCTCCGACTCTGGCATCCAGAGAGCTCCCGCCAGTCGGGGAATCGAGGCAGGCGCCTTAAAAGGCGGGCTTTGAATTCAAGTTGCTCAGGATGCAATTCTCGCCCTTTCTTGCTTACTCCCCTGTTTTATTTAGTGAAATATAAACACTTTAATAAACTCCCTAAAGAAAACCGGCTTTCCTTTTTCCACTCCTGCGGATTAAGAATCGGGCTTGAGGCTACAGCCCTCTGCGCGCTTGGCCTGGGGGCAAGTCCCACAAAACGGGGTAGGGAGTCTTACTCGCCAATAAACGGGTAAAGGATGGGGCTAGCTGTGCTTGCCCCGTCTCCCGACGACTGGCCAAGAAAGCGCTCCTTCCTCCCTCTCCAAGCACGAGGAGAAAGTTGTGGAGCGACTCTGGGTGGCGGACAGGTGAGCTGGAGGGTTGGCGAACCAACATCGACTACTATCAGTGTTGTGGCGGATAGGCTCTCGCGCGCGCCCAGGTGGGATTCACACGTGCACACGAATGCAGCTAAGCCCGTGTCTTGGGCGCCACTTCTGAACACACGTTTAGATCGCGGCCGCTCAGGAAGGGAAGAAGGAAGACCAGGGAGCGCTGGAAATTGACGCAGTTCTCAAATGTGCGGGAACCAAATCATCACCATAGAATTGTGAAATTGGAAGGGTTCCTGAGGATCATCTAGTCCAACCCCCTGAAGTGCAGGATCCTTGAGCTCTTCCTTCCCCGCCTGGTCCCGACTAGCGAGCGAGATGCATCATTATATTTGCTTTTTTGCTTAACTTTATTAGCTCTGCGCTGGCTCTTGTTCAGAGTTTTCATTTCAGCAAAACGCTCTCCAAAACCGACCAAAATTTTGAAAACGGCAAATGCGACAGGATAAGAATAAGATACTTATAAAGCGGCGCTAAAAAGCACTCAGACAGCTCACTCGAACCCGAATTCAGCGGATATATATATATATAAGCACGGGAAAATCAAATGGGCGGAAAAGGAGATTTTGGGAGACAGGGCGCCACCGCGGAAAAGACCCTCTCGCCCAGCGCCTCTCCACTGAACCGAGAAGGCGGGATCCAAGCGGAGAGCCTCTGGGGGTGCAAAGCGCGGGCAGGCGCGCCGGTGCGCAGGCCTGTGAGACAATTTAAGTATAGTCCGATTTCCCAGTGCGTTTCAAACCTTCCATCCCTCAGTATATCTACACCACCGTCTCCGAGTGCTACTCTAACCGCGCTAGAGAGCGAGCCTGAATGTGGCCACTCACAACCATTCCACTCCGCCTCTTAGCTCCAGCCTTGATGATCCGGTTTTTCACCGAGATGGCGAGAAAAGCGGTTCTAAACTAATCCTGACTACTCCAGGAGGTTCTCTAATCCGCCTCGGGGGAGCGCTGGAGACCTCCTTCCACCAAAGGGGGCTAGTAGCCCAAGCACTCCCGGTCCTGGCCCGTTATTGGGTTGTCTGCCTGAGGCTGGCCCGCGCGCGTGGACCCCCTTTCCACTCAGGCCTAAATGGTTTGCGGATCGGGCTAGCAGGCTTGTTGCTCCGACTTCACTTCGCCCCCTCCGCGCCCCCTATCCATGTTCACCTCCCTGCATTACCCGGTGGGACAGTACCCCCGTCCAACCACACCCCGCGCAATAGTCCCCTTTTCGGGACTTGTGGGTTACAAGTTGGAAATCGACCCGGATTCCTCCCAGAAAGAGGAAAAAGACGGGGGTGTCTATGGCGGATCAAACCCCATTTTTTAAAGGAGTGACGCTGCCTGCTCACCTTTTCATTCCCCGCCCCCCGCCCCCCCTTACTCTCGCGTTCCTCATTTCCCTGGGAACTTTTCTCCTCCGGAGTTAAC
This sequence comes from Podarcis raffonei, assembly GCF_027172205.1. Classification (NCBI taxonomy): domain Eukaryota; kingdom Metazoa; phylum Chordata; class Lepidosauria; order Squamata; family Lacertidae; genus Podarcis; species Podarcis raffonei. Next base: position 15,254,045 of record NC_070606.1, read on the forward strand.
TATTAACCGAGGCACAACGGGCAATTTTCTTGGGAATGTGAGCTATTTCCTTTACACTGCAGATAGATGGGGCGAGTGATTAATAGCAGATATATATTTCAAAGAGATCGCCGATGTTTTATGTTGAGCAGAGGGGGCGGGGAGAGATGCATCGCAAGAGGTCCCCGGAGAGATGCGTCTGTGCAAAAACGCGCAGCAAACCAACCCCAAATGACATTCTGTGTCTATATCTTATCCATATGTTTTTAAAAGTTTAAACATTTCAATTAAGAGGAGTAATTTTCTACTTCGTCGTTGCAGTTGAAATTACAAGAATGTCGTGTGTATGATGGGTGGGAGTGGGGTTAGTTTCTATTTGTATAATGAAGACTAGTATTGGCTCCCCTGGAAGTCTCCAGGAAGTTGGATGGTTTCTCCTGCGCTCACACCCGACGCCAGGCGCTTTTTATTCCATTTCCCGAAGCAGGGGCGCTCCTTTGCCTGCTTGGCTTTATTTCTCCGGCTGATCCCGGGCAAGGCAATTTTTTGGTCACTGCCTACTTGGCAATGAAGGGGTGCGCACTACCTGGTGCTTATAGGATCCGGAACAGGCACTGCCTGAAACGCAGAAGGAGCGGGATGTGAGCCACCAAAATAACCCACCTCTTTCGAGGTGCTTTACTCCTGCAGCCCGCAATGGATTAATTCCAAGCAGCGACTCTGAACGAGGGATGGCGCTGCGTTTGCGCGGCTCAGTGAGCTTGGCAAAGCAGCCACCCAAGCAGCGCAGCGCAGGGCTCCCCCGACCTTGGCTTTCTGGGAGAATCCAAGTTCTCCAAAGGGGCCGATCCACAACAGAGTTGCGCAGACCGAGGTCGGAGCTGGAGAAATCCTGCTGAAAACCAAGACGGCTGAAATGAATCGAGTTGTGGATGGGGTTCAGAACCGCGCAGGTCGATCCTAATTGAGCCCCGCTTGGTTTAACTGGGTTGCGGGGGTATTTCCTCGCCACTTCAGAGTAAGCCTGCATAGGCTGTAGGGTGGCGCAGAAGTTGAAGAGGCTGTCCTTCTTAGGATGGGACGCAAAGCCTCCCCAACCTCTTTCCACGAATCCCATCGTGGTGGTGCCCTACACGTCCTCTGCTCCCCCTCATCCTCTTACAGTCTTTTTTTGGGGGGGTCCCTCTATTTCAGTTTCTAGCCTTCCTTTCCCCCCCCTCTTTCTTTCTGTTTCCCTCTGCCCCCTTTCTCCTCCCCCTTCCTCTTTCCTTCCACCCACTCCTTCTTCTTTGCCCCCCCCCACAAGACCACGACGGTGGCATACGAAGTTCTAAGTCTAACTGGCTGGTGTCAGGCAGTTCTCCCCCCCTCTCTCTCCCTCTCTCCCTCTAACTCCTAGGCAGCCTGGCGTGACGGATTAAACATCAACTAGTTAAATAAAAATTAATATCAAATGCTTCCTAACTTCTAATGTCATGTTGTTTATAACTAATGAACTGATTAGGAGATAAACACATCAGGAAGACGTTTCTGCTCCTCTGCTCTTCGCCAGAGACAGCAGCTTCGAGAGGCAGCGCTCCCCCCAGCAACCCACCCACCCACCCAATTGTCCCTGCCAGGGTTCTTTCTCCCCACATATAAAACGCCAGTGAGAGTGGCAGATGGGGAGGGGGACACGCTGCAGTGGCGGGGTGGGTGTGCTCCGAGGTGGGCTTGGGCGCTTAGCTGTGGACTCCAAGGACCTTTCTTGGGGAGGAGGGGTGTGTTTATATTGCCAATCCTCTCCCTGGCAGAGATGCGCCCACAGACTCGGAGAGGGAGGGGAAGAACCAGGGGAGAAGATCACCACTGTCTGGAGGCAAGCTCATGCCTGCGCTTGTTTGAAAGTTCCTTTGGCGATGGGTCACTCAACAAACGGACATTCCTACAATTATTAACAAAGCGGTTCGGCTATATTCCACGTTTGCGTCCCGTCTCCCCACTCGATGCAAATTCCCCCCCCCCAACTTGGTCTGTTGGTGGATGGTGGCACTGGAGGTGTCTTCTCGACCTCTTTCCCTTCGGTGTCCCCACCCACCTCCTAGCGTTCCCCCCCAAAAAAATTGGCCCCCTGGCCCCCACCCCTCTTTCCCAGGAGCTCCTCATAGTTCCGGGAAGAAACCCCCCAGGCTTTTAAAACACTGTTTGTCCAGCCCGGCGTCGGTTTTGACAAGACCATAATAACAGGGGAAGCATTTTAAAACCAATTTAGCAAATGCAGAAATGTAATTTTAATGAAGAATCGATGAGCGAATGGTTCATTTTTCCTAGGGTACCTTGTTGGAGTTGAGAGACTTTCAATCAATGGGGGGCGGGGAGGCGGCGGGGGGAAAGGCGAGGAAGAATGGGCTCCCAGGCGCATCTGCTGCCGCCGCCGCCGCGCCGCGCCTGCTCTCGCAATCCTGAACTGGGGAAGGAAGAGACAGGATTTGCCCAACAAACAAGCTTCGGAGCGCCGGTGAAGCTGACCGGCCATGAGACCGCAAGGAGGGAGGATCTCAGGGGCTCGGGGGGGGGGCACGCCATGGGCGTAGCCAGGCTTTTTGTTAGACGGGGCAGGCCTTTCGTTGTGGGGGGGGGACAGAACCTCAGCTAGCTATGTATATTTATGAATTTTTATTGATTTGGGAGGGGGCAGATGCCCCTCCCTTGGCTACGCCCGTGGGCCACACTCTCTCCTTAGCGAGATTCCAAAGTACATAGGAGACAATTCCTAGGGGCCGAGGGGTCTTCCGCTGCCCCCCGATAAAATCTTTGAGGGGGAGTCCGCGCTCCCCCTCCGTCCCAAATTGATGGGCATTGCCATTCAAATGGTGTGTGTGTGTGTACCGCGTCATGTGATCGATTATGCGGAGAGGGGCTTACCTCCCCCCCCCCAATATTTTATTCAAGTTGGCACCACTGCCGATGGGGGTGGGGAACCCGAGTTCAAGATCTCGTCTGAATCCGACCTCGATTTATCTTGGCATTTCGGGTGAGGAAGCAGAGCTTAGATGGCTGACTGTGGTTGCCAACTCTTCAGACTGATCACTGGGAGCAATGGGTCTACAGGCGAGTCAGGGCAAGGCTCTAGCTGCCGGGTCCACACACCCCATACCTTCCTTAAAGTGGCTCTTGAGATCTTTAAACAATGGCAGCCGGCCCCCTCCCTCTCCGCTGCCGACAAAGTGAGTTAGCACCTTACTCTCTGGAGCTAGGCCTCACCACCCGCGGCGGCGTAGCGGACTGATGCTGCGCACCAAAACCCTCCGACTTGCGAGGCATTTTGGCAGCGATCGTCGGCCAGAAGCGCGCGGTCTCGCCGCCATCCTGCAGATTACCTGCTGGACCACGGAGGGGAAGTCCTTGATTACCCAAGGTTGGGTTTGTGTTGGGTTCACCCACCTTGGAGGTTTTCCAAGCAGAAGCTGGATAACAGGGCTTCTTTGCGCGCGGGGAGAGGGGGGTGAGGAGGACACGAAGGGCGCTTCTCCAACTCTGGATTTCCTGAAGGGAGCAGGAGGGTTGGGCTGGATGACCCACGGGGTCCCCATCCCTCACTCCTCCCCAATGATCCTAAGGGATATCTGGTGAGGCTATCCAAAGGTGGTGACTGTTAGCCAGACGGTCTTTAATGGCAGCCCTGTATCGGGAAGTTTGTAATGTTTTATTATGTTTTTATATGTGATGGAAGCCAGGCGGGCCGGATAATAATAATAATAATAATAATAATAATAATAATAATAATAATAATAATAGGCAGGGTAGGGAAATGAGGTTCCCATCGCCAAGCCTCAGCAACGACCCCCTGGGGGTCCCAAGCACTCTGTACATGCCCTCGCCCCTCTCCACTTGCGACCGGACCCCGAGGGCTAGCGCAGAGGAGCGCCTCTTGTCATCTTAAGAACGCGAGACAAAGTGTGCTTGTGCTGGCAATTTTTCTCCCCTCCTTTTTTTTAAGCTAGCTGAGGATCTGTGGAGCGGCATCTCCTTCTCCCAAGGTTTATTTATTTATTTATTTTAATTCCCCGGAAAAGGGGGGGTGAGTAGAGGAGCCCCTCTCCCTCCCCCTCTCTTTCCTTCTTCCTCTCCTTCCCTCCCTTTCTCGTTCTCTCGTTATCTAAACCGTTTAGCTTTGGGTGGTTGCTCCCAGATCTCCAAAGTGGGGCTGGGGGGGGGGGCGGGTAGCCGGCAAGACGGCCCAGCGAAGCGCTCGGCAGAGGAGCAGCGAACGCGAAAAGGCCGCGGCCGATCTGCTGGGCTGAGCCAAGCGGCCCAGGCAGGGAGACGCACCATTAGGCAAGGCAGGCATGGCTCACAGCTCCGGCGGGAGAGCAGGTAAAGGCAGGAGGGGTGGGGAAAAGAGGCGGTTGGCTAGGGCCCCTGGGCCCCGCTGAATATTCACAAGGCAGGCAGGCAGGCAGAGATCTTTCCCCACCCCACCAGCACCCCGGTGTCAGCAGCAGGTGAAGGGAACCCCCCCATCAGATATAGAGAGACTAGCTTGGCTCCAGGGAGCCTACAGGTGTGCGGCGAGCCGCGTCTGAAATCTGGTACTGCGGAGCCTTCCCTTCGGCGGCCCCCGAGCGCAACCAGGACCTTTACCCAATGAAATGGGCCTTTGGAAACTTCCTCTTCCCTGGTTGGTTCCCTGTGGCGCCGCTCTTCTCCAATTAACCTTTCCCCCCCTCCCCTCCCCAGTGGCTGCTTTGCCTCGATGGCCCCCACCCAAATCCCCCTGGTGCTTATCACGACTTCCCTCCCAGCTGAAATTGGCGTGCGCTCCGTTTGAACGGAAGGAATGAAGTTTTGGTGTCAAATGGGGAAATTTAAGCCAGTGTCGAAGGTTTTGGATTTGGGGCCAAACTGGCCCCACTCTTGCCGTGGTCGGCTCGCCTGTGCGCGGGGTCTGCCAAAAACCAAAATACAAGCTAAGTTATGGCGCTCTCCTCCTGTTAATGTCCCGCGCAGGTACTTTCGCTCCCTCCGTTGTGGATCTAGCTGTCCGGGGAGCGCAGGGCGTCCCCTTAAGAGTGGGGGTGGCGGTGGGGGCTAAGTGAGTAGAGCTTTGGAAACTGAGGAGCTCACCCTATAGCTGCCACGTGCACACCCGGATTAAATCTTTGAAGAGCTTTCTGTGCCTTGGGGATGGGTTGAGGGTTCACAAACCGATCTCCAAATGCTGCTTCAGTCTGATCCCTGCCTGGGCTCACAGTCTGGGCTCCTGGTCCCGCAATCGCTGACACAGAGAGGCTTCAAGACTTATTGACTAATTATGAGTGAGGTGGGGGGGGCAGGAGTCGCTGCTGCTGGGCCATTGAAGTCCTTGCTGGACTCAACAGAACCAACCCAACTGAGTCTTTTAAAAGAAAACAAACCAGGAGTCTTTTTAAAAGAGTCTATTTTCGCTAGTTATTCCAACGACGTTTCTCTAAATCTAGGAAGCGCTTCTATAGAGAGAGATTCTGTAAACATATCCGGCAATATAAGGAAGATGAAATGCATTCAATTAAAACATGCAATATGCGTTAGGGAATCTATAACTGATGGCATGTGAGTTTGCGAAGGAGGCGATTTGTAGGGGAACCTCAAAATGAATGAACTTTTTCTGGTTCGATGCGGGCCTTAGGATGCATGATCACTGATCAAATAAAGTCAGGAGCACATCAAACACTTAATACGCGTTAAGTGTACTGCTGCGTATTAATCGTGTGTTTCACACCTGCCACATACGAGAGAAGGCCCAGCCAATTTTCCAGTCTCCCACGCAATGATTCTCGGTAGAAAATCCCTCTTCTCCCTTCCCTCCCCCCGTTCGAAGTCCCCTCTGTTCTATTTCCCTTCTGTGGCTCTAAAAGATCTGCCCAAGTCCCTTTGCATCTGAGGTTTAAATAGGAAGATCAATAGAAAACAGTTGTAATGATCTAATTAATTATAGCAAAATTAAAAGCGAGTAGAAAATCAATCTCTGATGGTGTTGAAGATGGAATTAAATTGATAGTCCATCTGTTCACCTCCTAGACCGTATAAATTTGCAACCCAAGGACGGAGCTAATGGGATCAGGCTGCTCGAAATCTCCTCCTATCTCTCTCTCTCTCTCCCCCCCCCCCGCCCCCGTTCTTACTCCTTCCTGAAGTTCAAACTTGCAGAATCAGAGCCTGCCACAACTTCTCCGCCAGACAGTTGCAAAATTAAACACAATATGAGGCCGTTCCTGGGCAGAGTCAAAGCAACAAGCAACAACAGCAGTGTGAAACTGGGAAACACTGGTGCAAACTGGGATTCTATCTCTCTCTCCTACCCTCCCTCTTCCTTCCGGTTTATCCAGAGAGGCCACTTCGTATCCACAACTCCCTCTTCCCAAATTCCTAAACAACCACGTTGGTTCTAATGTTCCACTGGATCCTAAGCCCGCTGTTTTCGTATGCCACTTTGAGGGTTTGAACCAGCATGTAGCGGGTGGGTTGTGAGGCCTCGATATCCCCTTCCACACTACACAGCGGAGCTGCCTTTTAAAAAAGAGTGGCAGAATTAATCACAGTAATGAATTTGCACACTTGCTCGGAAGTCAAGCCCACGGAAGGGGATGGGAACTTCCGTTCGGGATCAGGCTGCGAAGCCATTCAATTCCGTACTGGTTGCGCACACAGAAATCTGCCTAAATCCGAGTATCGGCTTAATTAATGGGCCAAGTGCCACGCAAGGAGGGGAAGCGGCGGAGGAACCCTAACAAATTGGCCTAAAACAATGGCGTCTAAGGTGCACATCTAGGCAATATCGAGGTGCGCGCGCGCGGAAACACGTGTATTCCCCCTTACACACACACTCTCTCTTTGGAAATGGCATTCTCTATTCCACCCGAAGGCAGGGATTCCGTCCTTCCCAAGGCCCACCGCCCCTCCCACGGATTTTAGTGAGACCTTCTCCCAAGAGGGGTCGCAGACTTTAGGGAAGGGGTGGTCAGGTGGTCACCGACTGCCCGCCCGCCCTCCGGATCCCCCTCTCACCCCACCCACCCCTAGTACCTACCCTTCTTCCTGGGAGAGGCTTCCTTCACCAACCGAGACGGCCCGGTAGGTCCCTCTTAGGCCTCTTCGCCGTCCTTCCTCTCTCTTCCCGCAGCTAGAGCACCATCCGTTTTCCTAGGCTTTGCTTTGTTTCTCACGAACCAGGACTGAGAGCTAGGAAGAGAGAGAGACAGAAATCCCTCCTGTCGCCCCGCTGGTCCCTTTTAGAAAGCAGCCGGGCGAGGACTCTGGCTTGGGTAGCTTTGCTAAATCAGAACCCCCCAAAAAACAGCAAATCGCAACAGCAACCTTTGCAGCTTGCTAGTTCTCTTCTTCCTCACTTTAACCCCCCCCCCAACGCAACCCACCGCGCCGCTTCCCACCTCTCCAAACTCCCTGCAATTTGCCCTAGAAAGCATGGCAAGGAGGCAAGATTGACGTCTGGGAAACTCCCCCCCCCCCACACACTCCTGCTCCTTTAGGGATGAAAAATGGAAGATTTTTTTGTATGGGGGGGGGAGCTGCGGAGCACAGTGAAATTAACAGAACAGAAACTCTGCTTCTTCCCCCGGATTTGGGGACGAACAGAAGTGCCGCGTAAGCCTTCGCGTAAAAACGCCAGCCCCGATGGGTTTGCGGGGCCTTCCCGGTCCTGCGGTGTGCGTGTGTGGCGGGGGGTGTCCACGGTCCCCTGTGCGGAGGGACTCCACGGTGTGGAAAAAGCAGACTTTGCTGGAGCTCCTGAACTGGAGCCTCTGTCCTCTCCCCTTTTAAAAATCCTGCCCATTTTAGAAGTGGGGTAAACGAGATTTGCAACCCTCAAAGCCGTGATTGCTCTGTTGGTTCCCCTCGAGCTTTAGCGCAATGTTACCATTATCACCTAGGCCCAGAAGAAAACTCCTACATATACTGCTATATATATGTTTATTATATATATGTATATATTAAAATACCTCTTCCTTTGTCCTTTTCTGAACCCCACACAGAGGCGCGCGCGAAGAGGGCAGGCAGGCGCCCCGGAGCTCTGCTAATCCGTTTTATTAACTAATATATTCAGAAGGATGGCTTGGCCTATCGCGAAAGGCTATTGCAGCCCTTCTTGTCGGTTGGGGCTTTTGCCTGGTCGGGCAAAAGGTGAGCTGTCGTGGGCCGCTCGGTCGCTCCCCCTCCACCCTGTGAAATACACGCACATTTTGACTGGATTATGCACTGAAAGTTAGAGCAGCGCCAGGACTCCTGAAATTAGAATCCATTCGGGACTTTTCTCCGCTTCCTCCCCACGAACTACCGCCGCCTTACCTGAAAATGTACGCGAAGGATTAGCGCAGGTGCCACGGGCTGCTTCTGAGCAGAAGAAGACGCGCGATCTTCTGAAAAGTTGGAGAAGTTTGTTGGCATGGTGGGCAGAGAGAAATCGTTGGAGTTTTATTCTCTCTCTCTCTCTCTCTCAGGGAAAAATGTGTCCAAAATTAACTAACCGCCTCAGCAGCATCCAAGGGCGGCTATATTGAGAAAAGTTTGCAGAGAGGAAATCCTGAACTTCGCCGCCGCCGCGTGGAAAGGGCTGCAGCGAAATCCATTAGGTCAGGATCACACGCAGAGGAAAGACTGGCCAGCGGTGAGGGGTGGGTTAGGGAGAGGCGTCTTTGCAAACCTCGGGGTCGGAGAAATCGGGGAGGCAGCTTGGGTGGGCCGGGGAGAGAGGCGATGCTGGAGAGCCCCGGCCAGGCCGCAGTTCAAGGACTGGGGAGCCCCTTTTGCTTCTGCCTCTCTGGCCCCTTCGTTGCAGCACGGACCTCCCCCATGAGCCCATCCTTTTCCCAGCCGGTGCCGGCTGAACGTGGAGCGGAGGAACCCGAGTGTCTCCTCCCTTCCCTGCGCCCCGCAAGGCTCCCTTTCCTCCCTGGTGTTCACCTGGGGCTCCCTTCGCATCGCTTTGGGCTGGGGTCTTTTGGGGCTGTTTGTTCGGAACAACGAAAGGAGTTCTTTCTCTCTAAGAAGGTTTGGCTGCTCAGCTTTTGGAGCCGTTCACAATTCTCATATGCCCTATTTAACGTTGCCCTTAAATGTTCAGTTTCTCTTCTCCTCCCCCCCCTTTCTTTTTACACCATTTCAATTATTGTTGTTATTAATTTTGATCTTGGATTTAGATCTGCTTCTCCAGCCAAAAGCTTCCCGAAGCGGCTATACTTTTATTGGACTATGGTCTCAGATAACTTTAAAACCCCCTGCATTTGTTTAATGGCACAGAGAGGTCTTTGGGTTTGTGTGTGTGGTTTTCCCCCTGGTCGTTCGTTCGTCCGCCTCGTTCTCCTCTCCCTTTCCCCCTCCCCCTCCCCTTAATTTGTCCCTTTCGGGGACTCTCGTTCAATAATTCCCCTCACCCCTTCCTCCTCCCGATCCCTGCGTACGCACGCACACGCACGCACACGCACACACCATTAGCAATTCCTGCCAAAGTCGAGTGACTTGGACCGACACACTTTTTAATTAGACTTCAGATTTGAGGATTACCTGCTTTCAGATTTTACAAAGAAGTATTAAACGGTGAGGGAAAGAAGGGAACAACAAGAACACCCCTCCTCCCCCCCCTTATAGGAAAAAGATGGAAATTGTTCTCTTGCAAACGAAGAAACTTTCCCTGGTATTCGCCCTCCCAAGGCCCTGGCTGAGGCTGACTCCCCACCTGAAAGCGGAAGGTTTAGGGTCAGAGGCGGGGAGCGAGCCGCTGCCCCTTTTGGGGGGTTTTTATCTCCCTTCTCCCTCCAGACAAACTCAGCATTAAATCGCTATCCTCCTGGTTTACCAAGGAATGAGGAGACAGCCACATTTCCAAATTCTGGGTGGCATAGTGGCGTCCACACATAGATTGTCGTGTGGAGGTTAACTTTGTCTCACCATCGTTTTGTTTCCCGGGAGAGAAAGCGCCTTTATTCAGCAAACAGAAATTGCTAAAAGTAACGATGCGCCGTTTGAAGTATTCGTAAGTTATTCAGATAATATACATAGGCAATAACACTTAAAAAATAATGTCACAGTCTTGGAAAGAACACCAGAAAATTAATAACAACATCGCAGGTGCCTTTATTCTATCGACAGAAATAATTTCATGCGGGAACTGGCCAGTAACATGGAAACAATGGCCGTAACATGGAAATATATAATATAGAATATATGGATATATATAGAATATATATATAGAATATATATATATGTATATAGAAAGAGAAAGAAAATGGGAAGATTCTACTTTCTCATTAGCTAGAGGGTGTACAAATAAACTCCTTGCCCTCTCGGCCTTCTAGGAACTGAATTGTTGTTTGTTTGGTGGGCGGGAGGGAGAAGTGCTCCCCCTTTTTCATGGATTTGAGGTGATGGGAATATAGTGCTCCCCCTTCTAATCCTCTCCTGTAGGGCTTTGTGAATTGCAAGCTCTCATCATTTCACTTTGGCCCTGCCTCTACTGGAATTACCCTTTCCAGGGACTTAATGGGCAAGCGCCAGGGTTTTCGCTGAGCCGCAGCAGTTTCCACCTATGTCCCCGTTTTTATGGGTGCATTATAGTTAGGGGGTTATATAAATGTTTTTGTCTGTGATCACTGTAAATCCTAACATTTGCAAAAGGCCCCAAGGCAAGCCAACCTTGGACGGAGGGAGGAGGAGAGAGGACGGAGCTGGGGGGGGGGAGAGGAAATCTCCCATTACTGCTGATTAAAAGGAGACTTTAATAAGCGCCTAATTCACTCATCGGGAGTTTTATGGAGAAATTAGAGAAGACAAAAATATCTCTGGCGGGGGTGGGGGCGGGAATCCCCGAGAAAGCCTGTTTGCGAGAGGGAAGCCAGGACAGAACCAGACCCCCCTCAAGCGCCTTAAGATCTAAGGCTGTCTAGGAGAACCAGGTAACGTCTCCTGCCCAGCTTGCCCGCTGCATTCCCAGCCGTTTTCGCCATCACCAAATAAAGGAATGGAGATGGGCATTTTCTAGGCGAGAGGGGCGAGGCCACCAAATTACAGCCGCCTTGCATTTGCGGGCTGCGGGGGGTGGGGGAGCTTGTCCGTCTGCGCCAAAAGCCTCGCCAAGCGGTTGTTTACCAAAAGCAAGCCTCCTCTCTCCTCACCCCAGTTCCCCGCACAAGGGGCTCGCTTGCTTCCCCATATTTGCAGCTCCCCTAAGGACGCCCACCTGCTTTTTTGATGCATGCAACTGCAAAGGACGTTGCTTGCAGCAAGCAAGCAAGCAAGGAAGGAAGCACTCGCGCATGGGTGCATCTTTTCCGCCTTGTTTTGGAGGGGGGCGTTAGTTGCTGGGTTTAACCCTTGAGTTTAAACTCTGAGCTTAAACCCTGAGCTGGCCAGCCCCGCTGCAGAAAACACACACTCCTGAGCTGGCCTCCCCCTTCTCTCAAGCCGAGGCTGTAAAAAGGTCTCCGGCTTGTCTGGGTTTTGTGGCCAACGCTCCGTTGTAAAGAGGAGAGGTTAAAGTGCCGGTTGCCGAATAAAGAGCGGCGCACGTGGGCTTCTTAGCTTTGAGGGCAAACAAATGTAGCAAAGGGGGGAAAGAAAGAAAGGCTGGAGGGTGGGGGAAGAGCCAACAACAGCCGGAGCAGCAGGAGGCCCGCAATACTCGCCCCCCCTTTTCCCGCGCCTGCCTCTCCCTCCACCCTGTCCATTCATTTCCCTCTCTGCCCGGTGCCAAGGTGCCCACGCTAAGCCTAGCCTGACTGTATCCGTCAAGTCCCCCAGACATGGAACCCACCCAGGAGTCACAAAAGAGAAAGGGGTGGGGTGGGGGAGAGAGAGGAGGGAAATGAGGGGGTCTTGGCTGGGAAAGAAGAAAGTAGCTTTAGGGGAAATGTGCCGTGGAGTGTGAAATTGCAGCCCATGGTGCTCCATATTGTACCAGAAGCTCTCTCTCTCTCTCAAAAAAAAGCCACGCCAACCCCTCCTCATCCTCCAACGTGACCACAGGGGCAGGGGGGGGGAGAGACGGAGGATCCGGGCACCGGGAGGGGTGCTGGGGAGAGAGACGGACCAGGAAGCGGAGGGCAGCGCCAAGTCTCCGCGGAGGGCCCGATCCACCACCAAGCGCCCTTTGCTTAAGCGCCCCGGAGTTGGGGAGTGGGCGCCTCGGAGCAATGCAAAGCAACTTCTCAACATCCAGGGCTTCTCTGTGTATTTGCTCCAGTGTTTCCACAAGCGGCAAGTGAGCTTTTTTTAAAGCTCGGCGTGCGGGACATATTAAATGTGCGGAAACGGAGCCCGTTTTAAATCCGCAACGGCTCCGGGTATGGCCCTGTCGCTGCTGCTGCTGCTGCTGCTGTTTTTAACTCTGATTACCCCTACCTGCCGCGCCGTGCATTTGGGGCGCGTGTGTGCCCGCTTGTGTACAGCCCCTCTCCCATGAATGATAGTCTTATCTCATGCATATAAGATAATCGAGGCTTTCTCCCCTTAGATGACTGCCCAACGCGGTCTCCTTTTAGCAAGAAGAAATGAGCAAGAGTTTTGGTTTATTGAATCAAACCCGGAACTGGAAAACGCCCGGCGTGCGCATTTTGTAGACTAAATCCTTCCCGAAAGGGCAACGAGGTCTCTCTGCCTGTCAGTAAGGCCTGTTTGCAGGCAGCCAGGACCTCGCCGTGGTAGAGGGAGCAGACGGAGTCCAATCTGGTTTGGCAGGAAAATATTTGCGCCCCAAAGAAACGAGGAGGGAAATTGGTAGCAGTTACTTGTTAGTGGTGGCGGCGTGGTTTTGTATCCTCTAGCGTCAAGAAGGCAATGGGGGTCGAGGCGCAAAAATACTATCTAGAGCTCCCTAGGTTAAGATAAACTTCATTGTGTGAAGACTCCCAGGGAGTGGGTGAGGTCTCTGAGGTGACCTTCTGGGAGCCTCGGTGTGTTGCAGGGGCTCGGATGCGATCAATAGGTTTGACTTGATCAGCTAAGGAGCCGGGGGAGGAGAGGAGCTAATGAAGTAAATGCAAAGATCACTATCTCCTCCGCTACTCCTCCAAAAGTTTGTGGGTTGTTTTTTCCCCCCTTCCAAATTTCCGCAGAGGAGCGGTCGCCTCTTTTGAAGTGTAAATGTCCCGAGTTGGGAGGTGAGCGATGAATAGCGGGGACAGGAGACCCTCTTTGAAAAAGGAGAAAGAAGATTCATTTAAAGTAAAAACGGGGAGAAGCAGCCAAGCCTGACTTGGGGAGTTTTCCCAAAGATAACAGAGGTGGGGAGAGAGGGGGGGTGGAAGGGAGGGGAGGGGGGGTTCTTTATAGTTATTGAAATCCAGTCCTTCCATCTGTTTGGGGAAGGAAGAAGGGGAAACGGTTTCAGGGATCTTACTTGAGGAACAACCAACCCCTCAACCCCCTCAGGCTGATAGGAATTGTTGTGTGGATTTGATTGTTGACAAAGCAATTCCTCCAGGAAGTCTTGCTCGGAGAGGGACAAGGGGTGACACTTCGGATGTGCCGTGAGATTAGAGGCTCTCTCTAACAACTCTTTGGGTGCCCGGAGAGCACAACTGATATACCTATTCACAGATAAAGATAGCAACCGTAGCGATCTGTTTGTTTTCAGGGCCGTAAATATATACATATATACATATATAATATGGTTCTTGCGCTGGGATGTTTTATAAGACCTACGGCTGCAGTTAAACAACATTCTATATCCGATACTTCAATGGGATCTTGACCTTCTTGCAGCCGCTTCGCTTCTCTCTTGTTGGGGAGCCCGTCACTCCCTGGAGAAGGCAACGTGTGGACGCCTTTTCTCTAGGTTTGCATTCTTGCACCTGCCCACTCTCCACCCAAGCATTGGGCTCTGGGTGGGAGAGGCTTTTCTCCCTCCTCCTCCTCCTGTATAACCTCGATAAGGAACAGGCCCTCCCCCCGCTTCCACTGCCTCGTTCCCACAATCAGAACTATTGTCTCCTTAAATATAGGGTCAGCCTATAAACCTGCTGGAAGACAGAATGAACTCCCCTGTGCGCTAATGACGAGGCGGGGAGGGCGGCGAGAGGGCTGCGGGGAGAGGCAAACAATAGCCTCCTAGGAACAGATGCACCGGGGGGGGGGCTGCGAAGGAAAGAGCGGGGGGGTCCAAAATGGGTCGGCTGGGCCTAAGTCACCGCTGTGAGTTGATGTCCGAAGTGGGGTTTATGGGTTGTGGACTCTGGGCCTGCTTCTTGCAGATGAAATATGTCTTCCATATGTCTGGAAGAAATAGCATGGAAATACCAGGAACTACCTGGTTTTATTTCCAGTAAAAAGGTGTGTGTGGATTCGGTATAATTTAAATAAATTTCTCTGCGCCTTTTCTGGATCCCTTCCCAATACAGGCGGGCGTGTGTGTGTGTGTGTTTGTGTGTGTGTGCAGCAACTCCTGGGGGGAGGGGGAGGGGGAGGGGAGAGATTAAGTTAAAATCCGGTTACTTTGAAACTTTTCCCTAGGTCTGGCGATGGAAGCTGCGCAGAAAGCAAACCGCGGAGCGCCATCTACAGGCGCAACCGAGAAAGGGGATTTCGCCGCCTTCCCCTTTCTCTGTATTCGTTCCGGATTTGCTTCAGAGCAAATCATGTTTTCCACCTGTATTCTGAGCAGGGTCCCAGGCACACTAGCACAGCCTACCTCTGCCATCACCCAGGCTCCAACTCCACCCTGGTCGGGAGCGGCGAGGGAGACATTCCTTCTTTGATCTACAGCTTCGGCTGCTCTCCTCAAAGGAGTTGGGAAAAGTCTGAGGTGGGGGGAGGAAATTCAGTCTGGGATCGAGGTGGAGTGGGGGGCGGCGAACAGCACAATATCCAGAGCAGGGAGGTGCGCAACAAAGAGACCCGGCCGTGGGGTAGCGAGGAGAGACAGCGTGCGTAATAAAATAATATATTGCATTATCGTTACAAAAATTATACGCGAACTCCAAAAATATTATATTGGATATGGCCATAATTAACCAACGACTCCCACGGCCCAGTTATTCGAATTTTAAGCCTACTTATTCCCATCGATCACAAGAGCGTTGTGCACATATTAGAACTCCCCTCGAACCATTTCCTAGAATAGGCCCGTGGCAAACCGATCTCTGATTCAGTGAAGCAGAAGGACGAGAATTTGGCGCGGGCACTTTCTCTGCTGTGTGACGCGGGCGAGAGGAGAGTCCTCAGAAAACCCGTCCAGCGATTTTGTTTTTGAAAAAGAATAATAATTTAAGCCGCCGAACACACAAGCGGGCCGAAAATGTCCAGAAAAATAAAGAGAGAGGCGCTTTTGTAAACACAGAGCGGGAAAGGAGACGAAGAGAAAAAGGGAGAGAACATCAGCTTAAGTGCCAATTTGATTTATGAGATGGAGGAAAATATTTCATCAAGGAGATCCTTGGCTTAACTGGTTATTAAACAAAGAGGTTAGTTTGTGACAGATAAGCGGAGAGGTGGGAAGGATGGATCAAAGAAGGCAGAGGAAGACGGAGCGGCGCTTCGCCTAATGATACAAGCCGAGGAAGGCAACAAAAACCCGAGCTAATATTCACATCTGTCTGTTTATTAATCTCAGGTTGGTTCCCGACTCTCTTTCGTCAGCTTCCTGCGCGTGTTTTCTGATGCCACCTCTTTCAGTTTTTGCCAGTTTTTTAAATCCATATCGTACAAAAAATAATAATAAAGAAAAATCAAAAGTTTAAAATGAAAACGGGAGAGGAAAAATTGGAAACAGGCACATTAAGTCATAACACACACGCGCGCGGTTTTAAAATTCTGTTTCTAATGGATCGAAATGAAAATGGGGGCAGAGGAACAAAAATCTGGGACGTTTGAAACAAGCCCCACGAAGGCGGAAATACCCAACATATTTACTTGGAAGCAAGCCCCATTGGAATCAGTGGGGCTTGCCTCCGAGTAAACGTGGTTGGGACTGGAAAATGACTGGCAGCTACCCCAAAAAAGTGTTTTCCATCTCCTCCCTATGCCAGATTTTTCTTACGCCAGAGTTCGAGGCGTTTTTAAACTGAATTCCCCGCAGGCCCTTCACACAGCTGGTTCACACGACCCTCCCGATGCCCAGATTAATCCCCGGGACCTCGAGGGCCTCGTCCCCAATCGCTCATGTCTGCGGGTGGGGGATTGGGGTGGACAAGTGCCTGCTGGCTTTGCTGGCCGCAGCCCCGACCTCCAGGCGACTCGAGGGGGAGCGCGCCGACTTCCAGCGATTTAAGCCGAGGCCGCTTCGCTGCCCGGGCGGCCCCCGCGTCTCCAGATCCGACCCTTTCGCCTGCGTTTGACTGAGGGGCAAACCGGGAGGGAGGGCGCGCGCCTAGGCGCGCGCGCAAAAGTCGATCCTCGCCTTCGATTCTGCTCCAGCAGCTGAGATTTCTGGAGGCGGAAGGCCTCCCACATTAAAACAAATAATGGCGGCGGGGGAAGTGTTTTCGGGGGGGGGCCCACATTTACATCTACATCGGCAGGCTTCCAACGCGCGTAAAATACAAAAGTAGACCCCTTCATCATCCCATGGCGTGGGAGAGGGAAGAAAACAAAGCCGCGAGGACTCTCTGCGCCCGCGGACTTGCCACGGTGCTACCCAACAGTTGATGCCCCCTGCGAGTTTCGTGGCCCTTCCCGGATCCCCCGATCGCCCAACCAACCAATCAACCACTCCGCGCCTTCCCTATACCTCGGCGGTTTTGGTCCTCTCCCCTCTCCCTGGTCTCCTGGATCTGCTCCCCTCCCCCGCGCCGGCACCCACACACAGATATATTTATTTGTTGGTACGTATTTATTTTTTTGAGGGGGTGCGTTTTTCGCTTTGGCGGTGACAGAGCGCCGGACCTTCCTCGCCGGGTCTCCGGCGCTGCGTGTTGGCGAATCGGAGAGTGTTGGAATCTATTGCCTTTGTCTGACAAGCCATCCATCTCTCTCTCTCTCTCTCTCTCTCTCTCTCTCTCTCTCTGTGTGTGTGTGTGTGTGTGTGCCCGGCGAAAAAGGGAGGGCGAGAGCGAGAGGGGAGGGGGCGGAGGTGTGTGCGAGGGAGAGGGATAGCGAGTGTATGTGTGTGTGTGTGTACGGAGAGGGGGGGAGTCCGGGGTGAGATCTGGAGGGGGGTTTGCCGCTTTTAGAGAGGCGCACACCGGCGACGGCAGCTCCATTCTCCAGGCAAAGCTCGTGGCAAGCACATCCCACCTTGTGCAAAAAAGAAAAAAAAAAGGAGACGGGGGGAGGAGAGAGAGAGAGGAGAGGGAGGGAGGCGACAAGGAAGGAGGGAGCGAGCGAGCGAGCCAGGGGGGGAAAAGTCTGGAAGGACCAGGAGGAGCCGGGTTTCCTCCTTCGCCCTCCGCCTAGGGAACCCGGAGCAGCGGAGTCAGAAGCAGATCCTCGACGGCGGAGAGAAGAAGCGCTTGCCTGGGTGACCCACCGGCCCATCGCTCCCCGGATTTGCCGCCGTGCCGTCGAACGAACTTGGCAGAAGCGAACTCCGCGGCGCCGGCGACTTGGAGAGCCGAGCGCGACGCTGCTGCGCTGCGCCGGCCCGACGGGGCCCCCGCCATGCCGTGCACCTGTCCTTGCTCCGGGTGGGGATCGTGAGCGCCGCCGAGGAAGGAAAGTTCCCTTGGCCCTCCGCCGGCCCAGGACCGGCAGCGAGGGAAGAAGGGCGACCCGGGGGGCGGCGCCACCACCGCCGCCGCCGCCGCTTCGGCTTCTCCATCTTCTGCTCCTCGTCCAGGCCGTCGCCCGGCTCCCCGTCGGCGCGCCGAGCCGGCTCCCCGTCCGCTCCGCCGCGCCTCCGGCCCGATTCTCCCCCAAGTGCCGAAGTTGACTCTGCGCGGCGACACGGCGGCGTCAGCCGACTTCTTCCCCTTCCTCTGCCTCCCCATGGATATGCACTGCAAGGCAGACCCCTTCTCCGCGATGCACCGTGAGTACCGGCAGCAGCCCTCGGCGCCGCCGCCGCCTCCTCTCCTCTCCCTCCGCAGTCCTTCCACTTTCTAGTGGACTGCGGGGGGGAGGGGGGCGGGGAGAGGTTTCAGAAGGGACCCCCTCACCCCACACTCCTGGCGACGCTGCTTAGCGGAGTGAAGGCCCCCAACTCCCTTTCCATAGAGCCAAATCTTTGAAATAGTTCGGAGGAGTTCTGGACTTTAAAAATGCAACCTAGGGTTTCAGTTAGGCAGGAGAAAAGCCCGTAGAATATAATGAAATTATAATTGGATAGGAACATAATATAGTGTGCTTATAAGACGTCGGTATAAATCTATACACTGCCTTTCCCCTTAGATTTTACATTATCTGATTTGTAATTATTAAACGGGGGTCAGGAGAGGAAAAGCCAGCCTCGGCGTAAGCTGAGAGCGTTTCCTTTAAAATAAGGATTTTAAAGGCCTTTCCGTTCGATTCGCTTTGCCTTCTCTGAAGTTTTGTGCCTTGAGCTTTCCGTTTGCCACATTCCGCCCCCCCCCCGCCGCCCCAAATCCTCGGCCTGTCTTTTAAATGCATCCATTTCTGACGCGGAGGGGCAGAGGATCCCGGAATTGTTTCTCTCTCAATCCATTTCACGAGGAGCAAAACCCAGAAATCAACCTGGCTCTTTCTTCTTATTGTCGCGGCTCACCACCGCCTCGCCTAACACTTTTTATTTAAAAGGAAATTGCGGAGAAACAATTCTGTTTAAAACAAAACAAAAAGCGACAACATTCAGTTGAAACCAGAGAGGGGAGACCGAGAGAGTCAGTAAATGAATAATTAACAGCAATCCCTAACTTTTGACATCCTTAACTTTCAAGCATATGCCCTACACAAAAATCACGCTTAAAAAGACACAAAGGAGGGGGAAATAATGTGTTAGGAGTTAAAACGTATTTTGGGACCAGGAAATCGGGCGAAAAGGACCGATGTTCCAACCAATAAATACCTTTAAAAAAACCAAAACCGACCTTGTCTATATTTTTCGCATTTTTTGACATTTGGTGTCAATCACCTGCCTCTTATAAAAGCAAAACTGAAACGATTCCAGCTGCAGTTTGATGTAGGAATGTTTTAACAGGCCGAATCCCACATTAGGTATATCTAGAACCGTTTAAAATTAAACAGCGTGGCTCATCGGAAGGTTTAATTCCCTCCTGCAAATGCGAGAGGTTTTTTGTTTGTTTGTTTCTTGGAAACGGGGTAAATTTCGTACCCCCACAACCTCTTCTGACTTGCTCCGGGTAGAAGCGTGCGCCATTCAACGAGCGCCCTGCGTTACAAAGGAACGGCCGGAGCCCGAAAAGCGAGAAACAGCCGTAGGAAAGAAAAAGAAGACAGGCTCTAAGCCCGAAGGAAGTGAATTCAGAACTTGGGCTGGTGTGTGGCTGGGGAGACGCAGGTGCAATAATCTGAATTATTAATCCCTTAATCTTTTTTGCATCTGTTGCCTTTTAATACTCTGTAATGCGAGTTATCAAAGGTGCCCTGAATTATTCAGGAATGAGGTGCTGCAGAAATTGCCTGCTTGGTAACTTTAGAGGCAACATCTGCAGAAGGTGACCCAGACAAATGAAGGAAACAAACAGATATAGAGTGAGAAAGAGAGGCTGGTCAACGCCATTCCACCTGCAAAAATTAAAAAATAAAGGGAGACAGTGAAAAGTGTGCGGTGGATGCTCAGGAGGTTGGGGGGCTGGGGCGGTTGCAGGAAGACGACCTGAAATCCCCTCTTAATTTCACGAAAACAAAGCCGTGGCAGTGGTTGGGGAGCGGCGGCGTGGAGTGCATTTCTGTGCAACCTCCCCGCCAATAAATAGGATGTAAGCGGGCTTTAGAAGCTGCTCATAGCTGAGCACCCTGGAAGGAGGTGAAAAAACTCTATTTGCGAGAAAGGACTGGGATCGATCGCAGGGGCAATGAGAGTTTCCACTAAGTTCAGAGCCAATAAGTCAGTGTCACTGAGTACCGAGGAGGGTGGGAGCTCGGCAAAAATACAAACAGATCATTTTTCAGTAAGCTTGGGGAGGAAAAAACACCCAAAGACTTAAGATCTCTCTGTTTTTCCTTTCCTTCCTACCTCGCCCAGGCAGAAGCAAAGGTTAGGTCCGTTTTGTGCGAGTTAAATGCAGCGCTCTATTCACCTTGTGGGTGTAATCACTCCAGGGACCTTTTGACACTTAACATCGCTCCGGTACCTATTCCAGTTAAACACCGGAGAGGGGGCGTCAAGCAACTCCCTAGTCCACGGCAGGTTCCGCCTGGGCTGGAGCGCCCGAAAGGGAAATATTTCGGCTTAAGTGAGTTGCGGATCGAGGCGCAAGGGAGAAGGGACCGCGGGGAAAGGCTAATAAACAACAACACGGGGGGGGATTCTCTTAGAGCCTTTTGGCGCTGTCCAAAACATCCAAACCCCCACAGATTATTGTGGCAAGCGCTGGATTAAAATCCACTCCGTGAAATTCCTGCTTCTCTTTTCGAGGACAGCAGGGATAGATTCCTGCCCCGCTGGATTTAGCTAAATTATAAATTATTAGACTGCTGCAAAGGCAGCTCAGGTCTGGGAGATTGTCTGAGGCGGGGAGGATAAAGAGGAATATATAAAAAGATAGATGGCTTAAGTAAAATAAAAACAAAGCGCACCCGAAGCTGGTGTAAATTATTATTCCCCTGAAAAATAATTCCGTATAATGGGAGAAATTATGCTGAAAAGCAAAGAAAGAAAAAGGAAAGATATAAAATGTTAGTGAGGGAGGGAGAAGAAAAGAGACGGACTCCTTCGTTCTGTTTTTATACCAGCGTCTATGTAGCAAATTTAGCGATAATTTTGCTATGAAACAATTGAGCGGCCCCTGAGAAAGGAGTAGGATTTCGCCCGTGTCAGAGGATCGAGCCCGGCCTGTTTGGAAACTTGGGCAGAGCCGAGTGGAAATATAAACTGAGGGAAGAAAAGAGAGAGAAAAGGAGGGGAGAATTTGAGGAGACCTTCCTCCTGAGCAGAGACTTTGGTTTCCGGTGGGAACGGCCAGGTCAATCACCTGCCACCCTCCCTAGGTTGGGAAAGACCCTTAAAAACCCCCCAGGGGAGCACCCAGCCCCGTTGAGCGCCAGGAGAAGGCTCCCTTCCCCGCGGGGGTCGAATCCTGCCTGCCTGCCTGCCTTCCCACCCCACCTCACCCCTTCCCCTGTCATTGGCGACTTGTCCGGCTTAACTGCCCCGACTAATGTTTTTCTCCCTTTCCCCTCCTTTCCCTCCCCTCTCCTGCCCTCCCTTCCCCACCCCCGGTGTGCGTGGGTCTTCGCTGGTGTGTGCGTGTTTCTTCTCTCTCCCCAGCAGGGCACGGGGGTGTCAACCAGCTCGGGGGGGTGTTTGTGAACGGCAGGCCCCTGCCGGACGTGGTGAGGCAAAGGATCGTGGAGCTGGCTCACCAGGGGGTGCGACCCTGCGACATCTCCCGGCAGCTGCGGGTCAGCCACGGCTGCGTCAGCAAGATTCTGGGCAGGTAAGGCCCGGGCGCGCGTGGGGAGGGCAAGCGCCGCCAGGGGCGGGGAGGGGGAGAGAGAGAGAGGCGCCTCGGTTGCCCCTTGGCAGAGTCTCGGTGCGGACCTGGAAGCGGAGCCCTGGACCCCGGGGGCGAAGGGAGGCCCGGCTCGTCGGCGCTGCGCACCCGCCACCCAGCCACCCAGCACCCACGCTCCTCTCTTGCTTTCTTTTGTCTGGCACTATCTTAAAACAGGGACCTGCTGTGGGTTCGGAAAGAGGGGGAAAAGCCCACCAAGCAAAGAAACAAAGCGATTGCAACCCAATTTGCTGTGAGACCAACCTGCAAGTCTCCCCTCCCCGCCTCCTCCTCCTCCCAGCTAAGACAGGCCGGGCCCTACTTTCTCTCCACCCCCAGGTCAGCAGGAACCAGCAGGCCGGCAGGCTGCCTCTCTCTCTCTCTTCTCCTCTCTCTCTTTTTTTCTTCCTTCTCTCCCCCCCCCCCCGCCAAGTAGATGTCACCGCCCTACAGCAGAGCTCAGCTCAGAGGGGGAGAAGACGGGGGGGGGGGGCAGCTGAGCCGAGTGCATGCCAGGGAGGGGGCTGGAGGGGGGATCCAAAAAAATGTAGATTTTCCACTATCATCCCGCTTTCTTTGCAAAGGATTTGCAAAGGGATTAGCAATTGCCCGGCGAAGGGCAGAGAGAGAGAGAGAGAAAGAGAGAGAGAGAGAGAGACAGAGAGAGAGAGACAGAGGAAAAAAGATGCGTCTGGGTTTTTTAGGGGGTGGGGGAGACCCGGGACCAAGCGCTGGGGAGGAAATCGGAGTCGAGGAAATCCCCCTTTAAAAAAACCAACTCTCCGTTTCCCCTTCCCCCATGGCTAAGTGTGTCTAGCTAACTTCTCCTGGTTGTAGGTTGGCATGGGCAGGGGGGAGGGGGGAGTGTTGTGGCCAGGGTGCCCCCGGCTTCTGCATCGTCCTGCCCCGCCGAACCAGGCGTTACGCGCGCCAAGGGCCTGTGGAAAATGGGGTGGGGGTGTTTCCGAGGGCTGACTCCAGGCAAGGCGGACCCTGCAGCCCCAGGACGGGATGCGAGAGTGGGGTTTCCCTTGCAGATCCTCGCAGGGGCGGGGGCGGGAATGCGGGGTCCAAAAATCGCCTCCCCAACCCGTTGGTTTGTGTGCACGTGTTCTGGAGCGGCGGTGGGCGCGGGGTGCGTGGATGGAGGCTTCCCTGCAAGCTCGGGGGCTCAGCTTTGAACCTCGCTCTGCGCTTGCAGGTACTACGAGACGGGGAGCATCAAGCCGGGCGTGATCGGAGGCTCTAAGCCCAAAGTGGCGACCCCCAAAGTAGTGGATAAAATCGCCGAGTACAAGAGGCAAAACCCCACCATGTTCGCTTGGGAGATCCGGGACCGGCTACTGGCCGAGGGCATCTGCGACAACGACACCGTCCCCAGCGTGTCCTCCATCAACCGGTGAGTCGCACACACCAGCGCCTCCTGCGCCCCCCAGCCTCTGAGCGCCACCGGGTTGCTTTCCTCGCGGGACACCCAGCCCGCCTTCTCCCCCCACCCCGCCCTTGTCCCTAGAGGCCCTGAAGACCCCTGCCCACCCCAACAGAAGCTTCCTCTCTTCTTCTCTGAGTCCTCTCCCTCTCTGTGTGTGTGTGCCTGTCTCTCCCTTGCTCACACTTCGTCTGAAAGGACAAAAAAAGAGGTTTCCATCCTAACTAATGGAGCCACTCCAGTTTCCGGGCGCGCGGGCGAGCTTCTGGGCCGCTTCTGTATCTGCCTTAGGGCGTGCCCGTGGGGCTCCGACGGCTTGTCTTGGTTCGCCGGGGCAGATTTTCGAAAGGAGATGGTTATGGGGCTAACGAAATGTAGGGTGGCGACGCGGGTAGGGGGAGCAGGGAGCCGGGTCCACGGCGCAACCCCCCAACAGTTGTTTCGGCGCGCAATTGGCGTCGGGTTTGTTGGGGAAAAGAGGAGATGGACGCGCTCATAGTATATTTGCCTCCCTGGGAAAGTCGGGCATTTTCTCTCCGGTTAAACCTCTAAAAACATGAAAAGCTCCTATATTGTGCAGACGATTGCCGTGCCGTTCAAATACCAAATGGTGATTTGTCTTAAACAAACAGTCTTAACTTCTACTACTACTACTACTTCTTTTCCTCCCCCTCAAATAAGAGGCCTTTCTTTCCCCCTCCCCCGGGCTTCCTTTTGGAGGAAGAAAGAGCCCTCGCACCTTTTCGAGCCCCTCGGGAGTTGGAGAAACTTCTGAAAGGAAGATTCGCTTAGGTCAAGGGTTACAAACAGTTGTGTGCCTGCCTGCGCGCAGGCGCCTCTGCCTGCGCTCTGTGTGCGTCTCACGCGTATTTTTCGCTATCTCGATTTTAGTTTGGCAGCTTTCTAAACATCTTATTTCGTGTTCCTTGCTGATGTGCACCTTTCTTTCTTTCCTTCCCAAGTTTCTAGATATATTCATAGGGGTGGCGCCCCATTTGTGTGAGTGTGTGCCGTACAAAAGTGGTCAGAGAGTAATGCCAGCCTTGTACGTTTCACTGTGCCTTCTTCCAAAGCAGGTTGTCTACCTGTCTTTCTACCTATAGATAACTAAATAAATAGAAGACAGATACCCCTGTGTTAAGATCCAGTGCTGGTGTTGAGACAACAATGTAGCAGAATCAACTAGAGAGCAATATATCCCCTGTGCTTTCAAACACAATACAGTAGGACAATTTGCACACCTGCAAAAGGCAGAATACACACTGAAAACCGTAAATACCCTCCTTCAAAGAGAGACACTCCACTATTCCATGTGCTGACGTTGGGAAGACAAAAATCCTGGGCGAGGTGATCTGGAGACTGTGATTTAGATAGGCACACACACTATTGGTTGTGCTTGAAAAGGGAAAGTAGGATTGAAGGACTTCAACGTTCTGTTGTCATCTGTTACAAAGGAATTAATGCCGGCTACATATCTGAGCTGATTTTTAGACTTACCTGTATTTGTGGCTCCCTTATACCCAGCATGTTAAGAATGCATGTAAGGAAAAGAAAACTCTAAATGGATGTGTTTCGAAACATACAGATTGAGATGCAAGAGTATTTTCTGCCACAAACTGCAGAATGGGGCAGCTGCTGCAAATATCAGAGATATGAATCTCCATGTAGGAAAAAGTAATACAGAAAGTCGCCCCACAGAGACACTTGTATCCAGATGGACACAACGGTCTAGCATCCATCTCTACAGCTGCTTGGCTAAATAGTTAATCATGAAATACATAGAAAATGCAGCCAATTACATTTTTTTAAAAAAGAAGTCGTTCTCACCAATAGGAATGGGGGGGAAATGCTTTTTTAATTTATGTGGTTTCCATAGAAGATTTGTCAAAGTTCTAATGGCCAGGAGGCATTTTTCCCCCAAGTTGGCATCTTCGATCAATGGCTTCTAATATTTTTGAAAATGATATGGAATTATCCCAAATCATCTCGAAACAGCAGGTAAAATTAACTTGGAGAATGTACCTTGGCTAAAAAAGCTCCCCCCAAACACACTGTCTCTCTGTAATATACTGCAAGGCTATCCCAGGAAATTGTCCCTGTGTGTGCCATCTGTATTAAAATGGTTATTAAGTTATGAACAGAGTAACATAATACTGATTGGCTAATTATACACCCTCCTTTTGAAAAATCCCAGATCCTACCGTCTCTGTTCGGGACTGAAATAATAACACTTTGACATTCAGACACCTTTTTGGAAGCATCTGTAGAAGGGCAGTCAGGAGAGAGAATAACTCAGCACCTCAAAATTGCCGGGAGAGAGTTTCATTTTATTCGGGGTTTGTTCCCTCCTGAGAGCAGCACACTTTTCTTGGCTAGCGCAGAAAACCTGCTCTTGGTGGCTCTGACACATGTAACTATCAGGCAACCATCCTAGTTGGGTGGTGGTGGGAACTGTCTTTAGGGAATCAGGCAGTTTTTGCATGAGGATGTGATGTGCAAAAAGCGATGGGCGGTGGTGTTTAAAGACCACACCCCGTAGAACACACAGAATCTGGTTTCTTAGCCGTAGCAACCCCCCATCCCAAGCCCCACATTTGTGCACTGTTTATCTTTGTGTACAATATGCACACGGTCTTCTCCTTTGGCTACTTTTCTGGATCAGGACTATTAGATTTCACCCCCTGGTTGCTGAACGAAAAGGTCAGTTCCGAGTTTAGGTAGCTCTGAGTTTACCTTTAAATATTGACTAGATGGCAACTTACCAGAAGAGCAAGGACCTTCCAGGGGCAACTGCAGCAGCTGATGTTAGGCATGTGGGAATAGAATGAGTAAATTCCACAAATGGTTGTGTACGCACCAGCCCAGGGCATCATCTTGAGACTCAGGGACTTCTTAGATCCACTTGGTATCCATTTAACTGGGACACCTTAGTTTGCTCGGTCTGCCCCAGAAACGAAGTTAAATGTGCAGCATTTGTTATCGTAAGGTCTGATCATACTCTTGGCAAATATTCCCCAGAAATATGGTAAATATGATTGCACCCATTGGGTCCTGAGAGATCTCTCAACTTTCTGAAATTCAGTTTTGAAGAAGGTGCCCTTTTTGTTCCCCTAATAATTAAAAGTTATCTTGGTGCAGATTTTTTAAAAACATCAGCCTTTCATGCCCTCCCCACCCATTCTTCCTTTCACTCATTAGTCAAGGGGGGATTTGTTCTTGGAATTTGAGGCACGCAAAAAATGACTCAATTTAAGGCCATGAGCAATGGCAGAAAGAAGTGAGGAACCCTGGAATTGAGAAATACGGGAGGGAGAAATTAGACCCCCCCCCAAAAAAAGCCTGATATTTTTTCCACTGAGCAGTATTTCCTCCCGCAAACTTCTGTGGGGAAATCTCTGATCTTTACAAGAGTGCAGAAAGGAAGGTTTAGTCAAAAATCCAAATGCAAACGCTTGTCCGATATTCACAAATATTGGGCAGGCAGATAAACAGGCGATTTCTAGTTCACATGCATGTTAAAAAATGATGACGCAAAACCATGTCATTATTTTGCTAATGGTTTGCCAACGCCTTGCCGATGTGGCCTGCAAATTCATATTTGCGCAATCGTTTGCGACGGAACTGCCTTCCGTTGCTCCCACTAAATTTCTTAACTCTCATGTGGGAAATGAGTGTTTACGTTTGCAAACGCAAATATTCGGAAGTGATCCCTCAGGAACAGGTTTCAGATCTGGTGTCTTGAAACTATAAGAACCGTGCCATTTTGTGCGGCGTTTGTTTATTTTACTTTATATTTATACCTTGCCTCGTTTGATCACTTCTGTGTTCCAAGAGCAAGTGCTACAGAATGACAGGCATAAAGGCAGAAAATTTTAGTTTCTTTTTCATGTGCAAAACGGAAGATACTTTGTAAGAAGCCTTTAGAGCTGATTCAGCTGGAGTCTATTTTTTCTCTTTTCAGAAACGGCACAGTCAAATTTCGGATACATAGATCCTTGAATAATCATAATATAATTTTAATATCCCTTTTTATATGTTGGAATATAAGGAATATATGGGGTATACCGTGGTACGGCGAAATAGAAGAGCAGTCCCAACTTTAAAATTTGCAACCAAAGTATCCTATCCTTTCTGCTCACCTATACAGTACACCAAAGAATAAAAATGTTTTCTTATTCCCCCTCCTCCTCTTCTTTCCCCACAATATGACTGTATACCTGCATTATAAATTTACTGCCGATCAGTGCTGAAAAACAACCGGGAATTTATTTCTGTTTTGTTATGTGTGTGCCTGTGTCTTCTTCAGCTTTTGTTACTTTTGAGATGAGGCGGGCCATAAATCAAGAGATAGATAGATGAGAACCTATGGAAGGTTTGTTACTTCAGGTCTCGATGCGCTGCTTTGATGAGGAGCAAGTGACCCCGGTATCATTGACCCTGGTATAAGAAAAGGGGAGCGTGGAAAACACAGATATCTCAGCTTTGAAAGTAGTAACTGGTATGAAACCTTTCTCAAGCCAGTGAAAGAAAGAAAGAAAGAAAGAAAGAAAGAAAGAAAGAAAGAAAGAAGAGAGACTTGGACATAGGCTGATGACTTAAACCTATGACAGAGGCTGTAGCGATCAGATGAGGGGAGGGAATCAGTTCCTGAAATGGGCAGCTGTCTCTGAACAAGCAGCAAAGACATGTCCATATATTAATTAATTGGTAAAAATAAACTTAAGTTCAATGGGGCACAATCCTGTGCAAGAGAGAGAAGTGTAACTGGACTTCAGTTGTGTAGATTGAAAGTGAATGAAACATGTAGTTCTGTTCTACATTTTAAAAGGGAGAAACTTTCCTAATTCTACCATTTGTTCTGCGCAGGAAATATGCATAGCTGGCTGTTTTTCTCTCGAATTTCATTTGACTGGGGCTCATTTCACATGGTTTTACTGCCTTCCTTAAAACAAATCCCACGACACCCACACAACTGTCTCCTCTTATCCCGCTTGTGCTCTGATTTGAAACTGTCGGGCAATTTCCAGAGACCGAAGTATTCCCGTAAGGAGAGTTGCCAACTTTTGAACCCCACCCCGGTGACTTGACCATCAGTTTTACCCGCAGCAAGTAGCAGGGGGTAGTGTTGAGTGCCGTGTCGTGGAAAAACTTTACTGGCTGCTTTCGGATGATGAGATCCCCTCTATAAGCACAAGAGCAGGCCAAGCCAGAGTCAATTGGCAATGTCTTATTTCTTGTAGAATCTGCACCATCTTGCTAGTGACAGATTGTGTGCCCCACTCGACTTGCTGTTTCGCCATAGCCATAGAGAGTGCGGGCTTCTGGTTTGTAAGCCAGACTGCTGTCCCTCTTTATAGGACCATGTTTCTGAGGTGCGCTGCAGCTTGTGCTGCAGTTGCATGTCACCTAAGGGGAGGTTATGCTTCCTCTTGCTTGGCCTGGTGCCAGACAGAAAGAGCAACTTTTTCCCTCTCTCTGCAGAGAGGGAAAGGGCTCGCTGATTGCTCTTTAGATTGTGGCACAAAAGTCTGAGCACACAGGCTGTGCTGTTTACTTGCTGTGATAGATTGCAGATGCGTTGTTTTCAACTCTCAGATAAGTGCATCACACAGTATGGGAAATTATGTTATTGGCTTTCAATGCTGTTTCTCTATTGCATTTCTGGATAGAGCCTTACAGCGGAACTCTCTTCGTGTCTACTCAAAAGTAAGCCAACAGGGCTTTCTCTTGGGTAAAGGCTAGAACAGGATTGCAGCTTTACAGCACAATCCTCTGTGTGCCTATTCAGAAGTAGAGTCTCCTTGGATTCAATTGAGTGGTAGATTCATTGGGACTTATTTCCGGGTAAATATGTTTCGGACGGCGGGCTTAGTCGGTCACAATGTTTGCAGAAGTTCCCGTGGTAATGTAGCTTTTATCTAAATAGTACCAGTGACATTTTTTAGGAGCAACTGAAAATCACAGAGCAGGGAGCTAGCTTTCAGGATCTGCAGAGCACTTCCTCAAGCGTTTGACGGAAAGCAGAGGTGGGATGGGTCAACATGGCTGCCTGGTTTTATTTTTGTTATCAAAATACTATGAAATATCTTATTGCCATGATATGTGCCATGAGCGACTCTAGGCAGCCAAGGAAATTTGGTTGCCATAGGCCTGACATCCACATATATATCAGATGGGAGTTGTTGAGGCAGAGGAGAGAATAGTCCATTAGTGCAGCCTTCCTCAAACTTGGCCCTCCAGATGTTTTTGGCCTACAACTCCCATGATCCCTAGCTAGCAGGACCAGTGGTCAGGGATGATGGGAATTGTGGTCTCAAAACATCTGGAGGGCTGAGCTTGAGGAAACCTGCATTAGTGGCCCAGATCCCATTTGGGTTCGTGAGTGAAACAGCTAGAAATCCTATGACCCTAAGGTTCCTGGAAGGTCGCTAGGGAGCTCTGGGTGCTGTGATTGCAGGTAGACTAGGTAGAAGCAGAGCAATTGGTTGTGAGAGTATATAAGATGTCGCTATTTTCATTGGAGGGCATGGAGTTATGCGACCCCACCGCCCCAAGCCAAGGAGAAAAGTAACTATGCAACCTTTAGAAGACGTCTGAAGGTAGCCCTATATGGGGAAGTATTTTTTAATGTTTAATTATGTTTTAATATGCAGTCGTACCTTGGATCCCAAATGCCTTGGTACTCGGACGTTTTGGCTCCCAAACACCGCAAACCCAGAAGTGAGTGTTCCGGTTTGCGAATGTTCTTTGGAACCAGAATGTCCGACGGGGCTTCCGCGGCTTCCGATTGGCTGCAGGAGCTTCCTGCAGCCAATCAGAAGCCGTGCTTTGGAAGTTGAACAGACTTCCGGAACAGATTCCATTCGACTTCCAAGGTACAACTGTATGTTGGAAGTTGCCCAGTCAGATGGGCAGAGTATAAATAGTAAAATAATAATAATAATAATAATAATAATAATAATAATAATAATAATATTTAGTACATCCCTATTTTCATGGGAGAAATGTTGGAGGATATGGGAAGAAGCATTCTTCTTTTCTGATTTAAAGTGTGAATTATTCAAGCTCCATGGTGTATTTTTTGGGATAGGCAAAGGGTCTGCTGCTCTCACATCGCCCTGCCCTATGTAAACAAATGATCTGGAGAGCCCTTTCGTGAGTGTTGCTGCTGTCGGATGAATGGTGGGTGGTGACTGGGATTGGGCCTTCTCTAGTGTGGCACCACAACTCAGTTAAAGCTCAAAGTGCCAGGCAAAGCCATTTTTATTTTCCCTTTGCACCTGAACAGATACTGCTGTTTCTTAGCCTTCCGTTGGCTGTGGGTTTTAGTCTTGTTCTCACCACCCGCTGATGTTTTATTGTATATTAATTGCTGGGTTTTTTGCCTTTTAAAATTTTGTTTCATGTGTGGATGATGTGAGCTGCCTTTGAAGACCCCAGTTCGAAGGCGGGGTATAAATATTCCCAATCGATAAATCAATACCGGCCTTTCTTTTTTCCTCCACGTACGGTCATTGGCAGATTGTCATATGATACACAGGCCAGTGTATTTGAGTTGGCTTCAGTTGTCTGTTTACTACGGGATGCAGTAATTTGTAAACAGAGATCCTCGTACATGAGGCACATTTTTCTTTCTGTTCCTGCAAAGTATATGTTGATTGTGAAGTGATGCGCCCAGAAATCAGTGCAGCATATGATGTGAGAGGTGCAGGATGCGCATAACGAGCAAAGATAAAAGCACAGGAAGTTTGGGAAACTGGGGCAGCTTTTCTACGTCGTTCGGTTATATATAATGCGTAATCCTGAGTTTTTGGCTTGCGCCGTTCTCCATAAAGAGAAGAGTGGTGTTAACATGCTCAGGGAAAATAATAATAATAATAATAATAATAATAATAATAATAATAATAATAATAATAATGATTTATTTATATCCCGCCCTCCCCAGCCGAAGCCGGGCTCAGGGCGGCTAACAATAACAAAATAGTGCAACATTCTAAAAACATTTCATTATAAAAATTAATTAAAATCAAATTGATGGCAACCATTAGGCTAAAGTTCTGTGAAGATTGCCAAAGGAGGGAGTCAGGCTGCGCCCTGACCAAAGGCCTGGTGGAACAGCTCTGTCTTGCAGGCCCTGCGGAAAGATGTCAAGTCCCACAGGGCCCTAGTCTCTTGTGACAGAACGTTCTACCAGATCAGAGCCACAGCCGAAAAAGCCCTGGCTCTAGTTGAGGCCAGCCTAACCTCTCTGTGGCCTGGGACCTTTAAAGCCGTATAGGGCTTTAAAGGTTAAAACCATGGGAGATAGTTCTGTGGAGCATCTGTCATGCATAGGATTGCAGGATTCCCATTGATCTCAGTGATCAGTAGGGCTTGCTCCCCGTTGTGTACTATGCACATTTACTATCAGTGGTGGACTTGGAGCTCTCAAATTTCAGCGGCGCCCCGTGCACTACCGAAATCTGACAAACACACACACCGCCTCTCGCGCCATGTTCGACAGCATTGTTTTGGCGCCCCCTGCAGTGCGGCACCCAATGAGCCTCACACCCGTTGTGCCACCCTAAAACCGCCTCTGTTTACTATTGACATTTGTTTGTGACTTAGTTCCATTGAGCACATACCAGATTTACGGTTCTGTAAAGGTGCATAGGATCAGGCTGTGACAAATCTGGGATTCCTCCATTTTCAAGACTACAGGGAGCAAATGGTTATATGGAGGGAATCTAGAATCTGGGGCATAACGTGATTGTCAAGGAAAGGAGTGCAGGGGGGGGGGGAGAGTCCAGGGTCAAGAAATAAAGCCAAGCGATATCAGCCCCAAATGTGTGTTTTCCCCCAGCCAGAAAAACTTCTAAACCCCTGTGTCATTTCCCCAGCAAGCCCTAATGCGGATTTGCAAGCTGCAGGCTGCGCTATATATGGGCAGAGCTTCCTAGCTGCAGAAAGAGCGTTAAGCAGCACCTGAATTAAGCTTTACATCAATTAATTTGAAATACCAGAATTTCAGGGTCAAGTGCTTTACTCTTCTTTACCCAGCAGGGGGCTTGTTCTTAGGGCTCTGTAGGTTTCATTTCCCGGATTTAAGATTTCAGGATCAGGAAAGGGAGAAGCGCTGTGTTCACAGGCAGGATGAAAGACGTGAGGAAATTCTGAGCTAGTGCATCTCAGTGGTTTCCTTCAGCTTCTTCTCATGATCAGCTGAAACGATAGCCTTTAATTAATACAGCACAAAGATACAGAACACTACTAACCTTAGCAACTCCGGGATGGCGTTTGGTGCACAGGGGTGAATCAAAATGAAAGGATAATAAGACTGGATTAAAAAACCCTCCTTTCTAAATATCCCGGTATTTTAAAGCGAAAGTGTTCGCACTTCAATAATGACGATGTTACAAACGGAGAACCTGAAATCGCTAGGCACTGTAGAAGAAATAAAATGAGAAATAATCGAACCCTGTCTGAAAGTTTGCAGCCAGAAGTTAGGACCAGAGGATAGAAAGGAAAATGGAAACCAGGAAAAGTCCAGATGAATGGATGAGTAGTGCTTGGATGCAATAAAAGAGAAAGGGGGTCGCTTCTTATATTTAAAGGCATATGGGTGGTAAGATACTGCCTGAAAAAGCCCGGGGAACAGAGAGAACTAGTCCTGCAACAAAATGTTGCAGTATGGGATGCTCCTTTTCAGGATATTCCATTCCATATCCCCTCCCACCTGATATTCTGTCCCCTCCCTGTAGTTGCTCAGGGCTCTTCCATGCTGTTGTTTAAGGAGGATATTAAGCTTCTTGTGTCGCTATTAATTCTCCATGGGGCATATGACATTCTCCTCAAAATCACCGTCTTCCCACACTTCCCTCGGCCCAGATTTCCTCATGCTGTCTTCTTTTTGGAGTATCCCTGGTATGAGAAAGTCAGAACTGAGAGAAGGGGAATTGTGGGAAGGCAGAGATTTGAAGGAGGACGTCATACGGACAATGGAGCATTAATGGTGGTACAGGAAACTTGCATTAAAGGACAATACGGGTGAGTCCTTAGTCTCCCGTTGGGATTGTTCTATAATAATAATAATTGATTATTTCTGCCCCGCCCATCTAGCTGGGTTTCCCCAGCCACTCTGGGAGGCTACCAACAGAATATTAAAAACATGATAAAACATCCAACATTAAAAACGTCCCTAAACAGGGCTGCCTTCAGATGTCTTCTAAAAGTCAGATAGTTGTTTATTTCCTTGACATCTGAAGGGAGGGCATTCCACAGGGCGGGTGCCACTACCAAGAAGGCCCTCTGCCTGGTTCCCTGTAACCTCGCTTCTTGCAGTGAGGGAACAGCCAGAAGGCCCTTGGAGCTGGACCTCAGTGTCTGGGCTGGACGATGGGGGTAGAGACACTCCTTCAGGTATACTGGGCCAATGCCATTCTTGGGGTTCCCTGCCATTTCCCTGCTAAATATTTTTTTATTTTCTCCTCCTACTTCTGCAAACTTCGGGACTCCCCTGAGCCTGCTGATACCTCCCTCCTTCCCCTTCATGGATGGTGGCTTTTCACTGCATAAGCGACAGCACTCGTTGCCCTGAGCACTGGAAATAGTGGGGAAGATATAACTTTTGGTTCAATTAGACGTTTGGCCCCTCTTCTGCGAGTCCCTTGAGAAGGATAGGGAGAGAGCGGAGCAGGACCATTGGGGGGCATTTGAAAGTGAGTAGAAGGAGCTTAAAGTGAAGATGAAGACGGGGAAATCAGTGATGAGAACGAACAGCAGCAGCATTTAGAACAGACTAAAAAGGTAAAGGGACCCCTGACCATTAGGTCCAGTCGTGACTGACGCTGGGGTTGCGGCGCTCATCTCACTTTATTGGCCAAGGGAGCTGGCGTACAGCTTCTGGGTCATGAGGCCAGCATGACTAAGCCTCTTCTGGGGAACCAGAGCAGTGCACGGAAACGCCGTTTACCTTCCTGCCGGAGTGGTACCTATTTATCTACTTGCACTTTGACATGCTTTCGAACTGCTAGGTTGGCAGGAGCAGGGACCGAGCAACGGGAGCTCACCCCGTCACGGGGATTCGAACCGCCGACCTTCTGATCGGCAAGTCCTAGGTTCTGTGGTTTAACCCACAGTGCCACCCAAGTCCCTTAGAACAGACTAGTGGGGCTGAAAAACAGGAGCAGGAAGACCAACAAGAATGATGTTCCAACAGAGCCATGAAGGTGGGTCATGCTAAGGACACAACCGCTCTTTTCCTCTGAGCTTTTAACTACATGTGCATTTTTAAAGAGATTGAGTGGGATGCTGTTACAAGGAGTGAGATGGATCACGTCCTGGGACAACTCCTTGGGGTGACTCCTAGCTGTGTCAAAGGA
Source organism: Podarcis raffonei (assembly GCF_027172205.1). Lineage (NCBI taxonomy): Eukaryota > Metazoa > Chordata > Lepidosauria > Squamata > Lacertidae > Podarcis > Podarcis raffonei. Next base: position 15,288,352 of record NC_070606.1, read on the forward strand.
CCTTATTTCAAGACCCCTGATGACGGGAGACTGACTGCTGGTCACCTGGTTTATTTTCCTCATTTTTCAATTTCCTGTCTTTCTAGTGCACAGAAAGCTGAGAATACCATGTGAGAAAGCTCAGCTGAGAATACCATCTAGGTGTGGCCTTTAATTTCTTTCGTTAAACACCCGAAGCTGAATTGGCACACTTTTGTATACTTTCATTTAATCCCCATCCCGTTTAGTCCACGTGGAAAATCCCCAGTTACACATTTTCCTGGAATCTTTGCATTTGAGAGTTACAGTAAGAAGTCTAGAGAATACAATATGTCAGCAAGTTATAGTTTGGCATCTGCTTGCATCCTATCACCCCATTACAATTTGTACACATTAAGGTAAAGGGACCCCTGACCATTAGGTCCAGTCGTGGCCAACTCTGGGGTTGCAGTGCTCATCTCGCTTTATCGGCCGAGGGAGCCGGCGTACAGTTTCCGGGTCATGTGGCCAGCATGACTAAGCCGCTTCTGGCAAACCAGAGCAGCGCATGGAAATGCCATTTACCTTCCCACCAGAGTGGTACCTATTTATCTACTTGCTTTTGAACTGCTAGGTTGGCAGGAGCAGGGACCGAGCAACGGGAGCTCACCCTGTCGCGGGGATTCGAACCGCTGACCTTCTGATCAGCAAGTCCTAGGCTCTGTGGTTTAACCCACACTTTATATTATTATTATTATTATTATTATTATTATTATTATTATTATTACTACTACTACTACTACTGGACCTGCAACAAAATGTTGCAGTGTGGAATGTTCAGTGTTCCAGCCAATTAGCCATGCCACTTTCCAGAATATTCCATCCCAGTCCCTTCTCCCTTGTTCTTCTGAGTCTCCCCGAGCCAGACAGCATTTGGTGGCTGCTGAACATGCTCAGTACTCATTGGGCTGTTTTAGCTCAGAGATTTTTCTATTTAGAAAAATGCACTTCAGCAAATTTTGGGTTTCTCCCCAAGCCAGCTGTTCCCCCTCTCTTGCACAGAGGTGTTGCCATGATGGCTACAAAAGGAAGGGTCCTCACACTTTGAACATCAGAAACAGAGAAGGTGGTTATATATCCCACTTTCTACAAAGTATTTACCGCAAGCCAGATTTTATATTTAATTCCTCCATTGCATGTTCATCTCCCCGTAGCACAACCAACCTGCACTGGCAAAGGAATGCATAGTTTCAGAGCCTCTAAGTGTCCCTATTTTCCAGGGACAGTTCTGGATTTACAGAAGCCGACCTGGTTTGCAAATTGATCCTAGAATGCACCGCTTTTCCTTAGGACGTCCCTATTTTCATCAGAGCAATGTTGGAGGGTATGGAGTTATGTGACCCCTGAGCCAAGGAGATAAGGAACTATACAACCTTTAGATGACATCTGAAGGCAGCCCTGTGTAGGGGAAATTTTAATTTTTAATGCTTTATTATGTTGTCATATATGTAGGAAGCTGCTCAGAGTGGCTGAGGTAACCCATTCAGATGGGTGGGGTAATAATAATAATATTAATAATAATAATGAAATGGGATATCCTTATTTCATCAGAGAAATGTTGGAGGGCATGTAGTTTTGTGGAACTGAAATGGGCACCTCCTGAGCACTCTTGCTATCGCTCAGGATTTGCCTTGACTTCTGCTTATTCTCTGCTTTTTATTGCTTCCTGATTTAAATCCAACCCTTTCAGGTTAAGGAAGGATTGAAAGAGGCAGGCAGCATAATATGATTTATGAAAATAATTGGAGTGACCACACTCAGAACATTGTGTGTTGTTTTGGATGTCCCATCTCAAAAAGGAAATACGGAAATGGAAAATGTATAGAAAAGGGCAATGGAGAACATGGGGGGGGGGGATTTTTAAATTTACCTTTGAAGGTGACCCGGAAACTACAATTAATCTAGAATGCGGCAGCTAGAATGGTGACTGGGAGTGGCCGATGAGACCATATAACACCGGTCCTGGAAGACCTACATTGGCTCCCAGTATATTTCAATCAATCAAAGTGTTGGTGCTGACCTTTAAAGCCCTAAACGGCCTCGGCCCAGTATACCTGAAGGAGCGTCTCCACCCCCATCATTCTGCCCGGACACTGAGGTCCAGCTCCGAGGACCTTCTGGTGGTTCCCTCCCTGTGAGAAGTGAGGTTGCAGGGAACCAGGCAGAGGGCCTTCTCGGTAGTGGCACCCGCCCTGTGGAACGCCCTCCCATCAGATGTCAAGGAAATAAACAACTATCTGACTTTTAGAAGACATCTGAAGCCAGCCCTGTTTAGGGAAGTTTTTCATGTTTGATGTTTTATTGTGTTTTTAATATTCTTTTGGGAGCTGCCCAGAGTAGCTGGCAGAATAATAATAATAATAATAATAATAATAATAATAATAATAATATTTATATTATTATTACGGTGAAAATCAGAAGGGCTAGGGAGATGATAGATAGATGATAGATCTATCATCTATCTATCTATCTATCTATCTATCTATCTATCTATCTATCATCTATCTATCTATCTATCTATCTATCTATCTATCTATATCTATCTATCATCTATCTATCTATCCCGCCCCCTCTCATAACACTAACTCTCAAGGTCACCTAACTGGCAGTAGTTCAGGACTGTCAAGAGGAGAGACTTCTCCATGCAATGCATAATTAACTTATGCAATTCATTGCCACAAGATCTGTTGATAGATTAGAGAGGGCTTTAATAAAAAGGGATTAGAAAAATTCATGCAGAAAACCCAACAGTTATTTGCTCAGTATAACCCCTATGCACACAGACAGTTTATCTCCAGCTACCAGGTATGGAATAGCCATCTCCTGCGTGAACTTGTGAACTTCCAGAGGCATCTTGATGGCCACGGTTGGAAGCAAGAGTGCTGTCTAGGCAGAACCTGGTCAGATATGGCATGGCAATTCTAAAGTTCCTACCTACTGGACAGTGTCTGTGATATCATGGATCAGAATCCCATGCTGTCTATTCACCATTGCATGTCAGTTTGAAACACATGCGCACAAGCACATTAATAGTGATCTAAATAATCCAAGTACTGAACCTTAGGTACCCAAAATGTCAAGCACGCACAAGAATGAGGTATCAGCATGCTTGGGGAACCTCAAAATTTATGAAACACAGCGGAAGGAGGGAATTGGGGGCACCCTCTCCCCAAAAAGAAAGTGAGGGCTGTGGGAATGGAATGCCATATGATCACATTCACCCGGTGCTATACCAACTGCACTGGCTCCCGGTGGAGTACAGGGTCAGGTTTAAGGTGCTGGTTTTGACCTTTAAAGCCCTATACAGCCTAGGACCCTCGTACCTACGGGACTGCCTCTCCTGGTATGCCCCGCGGAGGACCTTAAAGGTAAAGGTACCCCTGCCCGTACGGGCCAGTCGTGTCTGACTCTAGGGTTGTGCGCCCATCTCACTTAAGAGGCCGGGGGCCAGCGCTGACCGGAGACACTTCCGGGTCACGTGGCCAACGTGACGAAGCTGCTCTAGCGAGCCGGCACCAGCGCAGCACACGGAAACGCCGTTTACCTTCCCGCTATAAAGCGGTACCTATTTATCTACTTGCACTTAGGGGTGCTTTTGAACTGCTAGGTGGGCAGGAGCTGGGACCGAAAGACGGGAGCTCACCCCGCCACGGGGATTCGAACCGCCGACCATACGATCGGCAAGTCCTAGGCGCTGAGGTTTTACCCACAGCGCCACCCACGTCCCATGGAGGACCTTAAGGTCCACAAATGACAACACTTTGGAGGTCCCAAGCCGCAAGGTGGTTAGACTGGTCTCAACTAGGGCCAGGGACTTTTCAGTACTGGCCCCGACTTGGTGGAACACTCTTTCACAAGAGACCAGGGCCCTGCGGGACTTGACATCTTTCTGCAGGGCCTGCAAGACAGAGCTGTTCCGCCTGGCCTTTGGTTTGGACTCAGTCTGACCCTTATGTTTCCCTCCCCTTATGGTTTTGATTTATGGGCTACTATTAAAATGAGGCTGCATTTTAAATTGTATTTTAACCCGTATTTTAATAAACTGGTGTTTGTTTGTTTGTCCCCCCCCCCATTATGTTTTATTGTAATTTTATTGGGGTTAGCCGCCCTGAGCCCGGCTCTGGCTGGGGAGGGCGGGGTATAAATAAAAAAAATTATTATTATTATTATTATTATTATTTATTATTAGGAGATGGAGTAGCTGGAATCCTGAACAAAAATATTCCACACTGCAATATTTCACTGCATTTGTTTGTGAGCATGCTAAATGGCTTAGTTAGCTTCTGATTTCACTGATGACAAAGATGCTACGGTTTTTTAAGCTGGCAGTGAGAATCAAGGAAATGGATCCTAGAGTTCTTTCCATCCCACAGTGCTCCGAGAAAGGCAACCTCTGCCATGTGATAGATATTATGTGGGCGACAAAATGTTGTCAACGTACGATATGTTAGTTTGGTTTTGCTGCTGGCGTCTCAGGATTTAAAAGTCGGTGGCAGCGGCTGTTGTGATCACTGAGTCATACTTTCCAAAGCAAGTACAAAGATCAATTGTTGTGTCCTGTCCCCTCACCCCACATATACTGGTTGTGGCAACTGGGATATTGACAGGGGTTGTCCATCAGCTTTGTGCCCTCCTCATAGAATAAGGTGAATTGGAATGATTGGGGGACGGTTCTCCCATTTCCTCGTCAGATGATCGCGCGGTTAACAAGGTACACTGTGAAGTAGATTAAAGGTAAAGGGACCCCTGACCATTAGGTCCAGTTGTGGCTGACTCTGGGGTTGCGGCGCTCATCTCGCTTTATTGGCTGAGGGAGCTGGCGTACAGCTTCCGGGTCATGTGGGCAGCATGACTAAGCCGCTTCTGGTGAACCAGAAGCACACGGAAACGCCGTTTACCTTCCCGCCAGAGCGGTACCTATTTATCTACTTGCACTTTGACGTGCTTTTGAACTGCTAGGTTGGCAGGAGCAGGGACCGAGCAACAGCAGCTCACCCCATCGCGGGGATTCAAACCACCTACCTTCTGATTGGCAAGTCCTAGGCTCTGTGGTTTAACCCACAGCACCACAAGATTAGGGACTCCCTAAGCTACCTCATGACTTCAGATGTCCCAAAACACACACCCCCATTCCCCTGTGGCCCCCACCTGAGAAATGAGACCAAGCTGACTGGGGAAACACCCAGAGCTCCAAAGGAGCGGAATCTTTCATTTTGACATACAGGTCTAGCTTTAAACCAGAGTGATTTATTTTCCCAGGACATTCTAATCATGCAGATTTGGGGGAGGGATTAAAAACTCTTTGTTTTTCATGTAGATATAAGTCTTTCCCCATGCAAGTCAGTGGAGATATCTCCATTATAACCCCAATAATCATTGAGGGTGGTGGGAAGGGAGAACCAGGCAGAGGGCCTTCTCGGTGGTGGCACCCACCCTGTGGAACGCCGTCCCATCAGATGTCGAGGAAATAAACAACTCTCTGACTTTTAGAAGAGATCTGAAGGCAGCCCTGGATAGGGAAGTTTTTCATGTTTGATGTTTTATTCTGTTTTGAATATTCTGTTGGGAGCCACCCAGAATGGCTGGGGAAACCCAGACAGATGGGTGGGGTATAAATAAATTATTATTATTATTATTATTATTATTATTATTATTATTATTATGACCACCTCCACCAACAGTGACATGTGGTATTTTTTGTTGTTGTAGGGAAGATCAAGGCCAGAGGCGCCAGCTTGCAAGGGCGGGGGGGGGGGAGCGCTGACATGTGTGACGTCCCAACGTTGTGATGTCATGCGCGTGAGCATCGTGTCTCCCTCCCAAAACTGGGTAGAAGCTTCCCGGACTTTGGGAAGGGGACACCAGGGATACATTTAGGAGACTAGCCGAGTCCCCCATGTCCACTGACCACAAGGCACTGTCCACCAATGAGCTTGGAGTAACAGGGTCCTTGTGGTGGGTGGGTGTGATTTATACTATTTTCACACTCCCCCACCCCCTCAAGTCAACAGAGAGAGATGTCTCTCCAAGGGAGAAGAGGTTTATATTCCCTAAACTCCTCTGCCGGTGATCCTTTGGGTAACAGGGTCCTTGCTGGGATGGCAATATGTCCCCCGCCTCAGTATTTCTTGGGGATCCACAATATTTTTTCCACCACTAAGAGTCCTAATGTACCTATGTCAAAACAGTAAAATCTGCCCTTGTGGGAGAACCACCACGGCCGCCATTCTGAAATTTGGCAGGCTTCATCCCCTCAGAAAGGGTAACCGTGCCTGCAAATGGCATCCAATTTTCGCAGGAATTTTTTTTTTTGGGGGGGGGGGAGAAGACTTTTCCTTTGTTTTAAAAAATAAACTCCAAAGGTGCCCTGCTTCAAAAACCTCCTGGATCTATCTATCTATCTACATTTTGACAGGCTTAATCTACTCTAGAGGGAGTGCTGCGCCTGTAAATTTTATCCACTTCTGCGGGAAAGGGGGAAAAAAAGGTTATAGCCATTTTTAGACTCCCTATTATAGCAAATCTGGAGGAAACAGACCTTCATTTTTAAACACATGCAATTTTGTCCCACAATTTGAATGGCAAAGAGAGTGGTTCTAAAACAGATCAGCCTGCTTTCCAAAGCGACAGATGCAGATGCAAGTTGAATCTTGTGGCTGGTGCGCTCCCCTAATATTTACATCCCATCATTCCATAGGTGCACATCAGGTGTTGTTGTTGTTTTTAAAAAAGGTGTGTTTGAAATTGCCTTTTCATATAGGTCCCCATGTGGTTTTTAAAAGGTGGGGGCAAAGCTACCCATTCCGCTCCACAAATGTCCTGCCATTTCAATGATATCCTCTTTTGCAAACATTGTGTTCTTTTCCATGGAAATGCATATCCAATACTAGAATGTATTATTATTATTATTATTATTATTATTATTATTATTATTATTATTATCCCACCCTCCCCAGCCAAAGCCGGGCTCAGGGCGGCTAACAACAATAAAATAGTACAACATTCTAAAATCATTTCATTATAAAATTAATTCAAATCAAATTGATAGCAACCATTAGGCTAAAGTTCTGTGAAGATTGCCAAAGGAGGGAGTCAGGCTGCGCCCTGACCAAAGGCCTGGTGGAACAGCTCTGTCTTGCAGGCCCTGTGGAAAGATGTCAAGTCCCGCAGGGCCCTAGACTCTTGTGACAGAGCGTTCCACCAGATCGGAGCCACAGCTGAAAAAGCCCTGGCTCTGGTTGAGGCCAGCCTAACGTCTCTGTGGCCTGGGACCTGCAGGATGTTTTTGTTTGAAAACCGTAAGTTCCTTTGTGGGACATACCAGGAGAGGCGGTCCCGTAGGTACGAGGGTCCTAGGCCGTATAGGGCTTTAAAGGTTAAAACCAGCACCTTAAACCTGATCCTGTACTCCACCGGGAGCCAGTGCAGCTGGTATAGCACCGGGTGAATGTGATCATTATCATTAATATTAAGCTAGATTTCTCTATGCAGCAAGGCCCCTCCCTCTCCTGAGCACAGACTTTATGCTTCTTTAACCATCGGTCTGTCCCTGCGAGAATCACAGCTAGCACTACGGCAGCAGAGAGAAAGCAAGAGGACGACCGGTGCCTGAGAACCATTCTTCTTAAAGGGCTCGTTTTTCCAAAAGGCCTGTCGCCCTTTCCTTCCACAGCTTTTCCCCGGGTGTGGGTCCGTCCACCCACCCACCCACCCAAGAAAACGGGGAAGGGCGCTTGGCTGCGCTGTAAAAACCCCCGTAAACATATAAATAAATAAATAGCATCCTAACCGTACCGGGAACTCAATAAAACAATCACTTCAAATATGAGGAGATATAAGTCTTATGCCCACTCAATTGCTTTTATTATCGCTCAGCCCGGCTCTATTTATTACAGTCTGCGGTCTGTGTGTGAGGGACGGTGCTCACAGGGTGGTCCCCCTATGCAATCCTATCCCCCCGAGAGGCAACAATAAGCCCATACAGAGGTGGATTCCGCGAGGAGGGTAGGGAAAAGGAAGGGGGGGGGAGGACCTTGACAAGCCCATCTGTCTGTAGGAAAACCAATCAATAACTTTGTAACAAGAGCTCTTGTTGCTGGGAAATGGACAACAGGGATAGTTTGATGCTGGTGGACCAACGAAGGAGGCTGGGGGGGCGGATTCACTGCTGGGAGTCATGGCAGGGGAAGGAAGGCATGGGAATAGGAGAACAGTACCTGTATTTGTCCTCTTACGTGGAAGCAGGAGGAACAGTGGAAGGCGTGTGGGATGAAAAAGCAAATGCTACAATGGCGGTCCCAAAGAGAATCGTTTTGTGAACATCTGCACTTCACATCCAAGGCAATCCCAGTTTCAAGTTGGCTTGATTTTCTAGTGGGACTATACAGCATTTTTCCAAACATGTATTTTTCCATTTGGACAAAGGGCACTCAGCACCCCTGTTTGCTGCACTGTCCACTAATGCTCTTTGCATTGTGAGTTAAACCACAGAGCCTAGGACTTGTCGATCAGGAGGTCAGCGGTTCGAATCCTCGCGACGGGGTGAGCTCCCGTTGCTCGGTCCCAGCTCCTGCCAACCTAGCAGTTCGAAAGCATGTCGAAGTGCAAGTAGATAAATAGGTACCGCTCCGGCGGGAAGGTAACTGGCATTTCCATGCGCTGCTCTGGTTCGCCAGAAGCGGCTTAGTCATGCTGGCTACATGACCCAGAAGCTGAATGCTGGCTCCCTCGGCCAATAAAGCGCGATGAGCACATCAAAGTATGCAGTAAACGAAACCTACCACAGCACAGCGCCTTCATTCCAATGTGCACTTTGGGGCGCACACCTGACCTACATCTAGCTAACCTTATTGTCGTTCTTTCAAGTTTTTAAAGCTTGAGAACCAAGGCAGGCCTTAGAGTGGCTCCAGAGGTTGTGCAAAGATGTCACTAAGGCGGTTCTCCGGCAACAGAGAAGACTGCGTTACAGCAGTAGTGTGAAGTTCCACGGATCTTACTTACAGGGAAACTTTGCCCCTGCAGATGTTGCCGAACCACCACTCCCATCAGCCTCAGAAAACATGGCCCATGGCCAGGGATGATGGGAGTTGTAGTTCAGCACTCTCTAGAGCATGGGTAGGCAAACTAAGGCCTGGGGGCTGGATCCGGCCCAATCGCCTTCTAAATGTGGTACGCCGACGGTCTGGGAATCGGCATGTTTTTACATGAGTGGAATGTGTGCTTTTATTTAAAATGCACCTCTGGGTTATTTGTGGAGCATAGGAATTCGTTCATCGCCCCCCAAATATAGTCCGGCCCCCAACAAGGTCTGAGGGACAGTGGACCGGCCCCCTGCTGAAAAAGTTTGCTGACCCCTGCTCTAGAGGGTCAAAGATTCCCATCACCTGACATAGAGAGTGCCCAGAGAAGATTCTCCCTGGCTGATACCAGGGCACAGGCAGATAACTTGGGAGAAAAGGCTTCTGAAGTGACAGAGAACTTTCCCCCAGTTTCATAGGAAATTACTAGAATTAGGCCTAGAAGCTGATTGGCAGTCAGTGCAATTGAGGAAGGATTTAATGTATTTTTCCATAACCTGCTCTTGCCAAGAGATGGGCAGCAGAATTTCTGCAGCGTCTGAGCTGCCATTGAAATGGATGAACACACAGGATTGCTGTTAATGTATTTACCTTATTTTTTGCTCTATAAGACTCACTTTTCCCCTCCTAAAAAGTAAGGGGAAATGTGTGTGCGTCTTATGGAGGCTGCGCAGCTATCCCAGAAGCCAGAAAAGGAAGAGGGATTGCTGCTTTCACTGTGCAGCGATCCCTCTTGCTGTTCTGGCTTCTGAGATTCAGAATATTTTTTTTCTTGTTTTCCTCCTCCAAAAACTAGGTGCGTCTTGTGGTCTGGTGCGTTTTATAGAGCGAAAAATACGGTAATAGCAACATTAGGCTCCAAGGCTGTGATATGGAGATATGCAGTGCTTTTGTCCTTAAAAAACTGTTTAGGGGTACTCTCATTTTGACTCAAGAAAATCACCGTTTTATAGTTCAAATCAGGGAAAAATAAATACAGTAAATGGACAAAAGTACAAAGATTCACAAAATGTTTAGGGGTATTGTATTCCTGCATCCTCCCAGAACAAGAGCTGTGGTGATATATCCTTTATTGGACCAATTGATTATTAGCTATCATTATTAGCTATTATTTATGTAGTGCTAGTGCACCATCAGTGCAGGGGAAGAACTTCAACTCCCTTGTTCAAGGGAAAAACAGGTGTAAAAAGGAGAATTCCTGGATGCCCAAAGCTAAAGTTTGGGGAAAGTACTCTTTGGTGAGAGAAGCCCAACAGAGATTTAGAATCACAAAACATGCAGCAAAGAAAAGCATGGAAATATAGGCTGGAAAGCCTTAAAAACTGCCCTTTAAAGTGAGTTCCAAAATGTTCCCTTAAAAAGTTTATTTCCAAAGCTTCCCTCCTCCTTCAGCATAGGAAAAGACCACATATTTGGTAAGTTTAAAAATTGCTTATTTACAGGCTCCAAAGGTCAGATTCATGTGCTTTCCCTTACCTCAATTAGAATGCACAGGAATTAAAACTTGGCTTATTTCTAAAGCCGTGAAAGTTCCTAAATTATTGCTGTAGGGGCACAGGTGAGAGCCAGTCAGACTGAGCTGGGGCAATCAGCTCAAACCTCTTCACACATGGAGCTTCTCAAGTAGAGTAGAGGAGAACAAAGTCTAGTTCCTCCCAGGTGATGGGAAGTGATTTAACTAAGCCTGGTAGGACAGCTTAATCTACAGTATTAACTCCTTCGTGCATTAATTAGACTTAAGCGTGTTGGCTATACAAAGCTGGTTATCCCACAACTTGGACTGAGCTGCAGGAAGGCTTCACAGACAAGGTGTGTTCTTCTGAGGAAGGTTTTGAAGGCATGTATTCTGATCCATAGGGACGCGGGTGGCGCTGTGGGTAAAAGCCTCAGTGCCTAGGGCTTGCCGATCAAAAGGTCGGTGGTTCAAATCCCCGCGGTGGGGTGCGCTCCCGTTGCTCGGTCCCAGCGCCTGCCAACCTAGCAGTTCGAAAGCACCTCTGGGTGCAAGTAGATAAATAGGGACCGCTTACCAGCGGGAAGGTAAACGGCGTTCCGTGTGCTGCGCTGGTTCGCCAGATGCAGCTTGTCACGCTGGCCACGTGACCCGGAAGTGTCTGCGGACAGCGCTGGCTCCCGGCCTATAGAGTGAGATGAGTGCACAACCCTAGAGTCTGGCAAGACTGGCCCCTACGGGCAGGGGTACCTTTACCTTATTCTGATCTCCAAGCTTATACAATGAGGGTGAAAGAGTTGTGAGGGCAACCGAAGTTCTGTTGGGTTCTGTTGAAGTTTTATGATACTTCTATGTTATTTATTATCCTTTTCCTGTTGGTTGGCCCCAAACATCTTCTTCCCCCATTTACAGGAGACCTTGAGAATTTTTCCTGCTACGAAGTTGCTTATTAACTGCTTATTTGTAGCCTGTATGTATCTATTCACAAGTGTGTGTTGCAGTATGCAATAGAATACATTTTTCTCTCTGCAAAGGTTCATTTGTGGTCCCCTCCCTCTGCCCTTCTGCCCCAAATAAAAGGTTGAAAGAGGGAGTGGGAGGAGACCATTTTAAAAAAAAAAGTCGTATGGGATGCAACTGAGACCTTGATCTGGCGCCAGATCAGAACAGATTCAGAACCAGAAGTAACAGTGAACTATTTATCTGGGAGAAGGGGATGTGCTTGCTTCAGCCTTAATCGCTTTAAGAAAGGTTGGCACTTGGCTTCAGAGGCAGGAAAAAAGAAAGGAAGTTAAATTGCGAAAGAAAGGAAAACAAAAGCCCCTACCACGTTGTCATCTGTGAAATATTGGAAGATACGATGTTAGCACTTGGATGTAGAAGTCAACAAGCTGTAGAGGAGAACAAAACGTTTAGAGCACACGGTATACCCTGGTTTTTGCTTTCTTCGTTTGCACGTATTAGTAAAGTAGTGAACGTTCTGTAAGTGGCCTGGTCTTAGTTTCTCCCCTTCTTCCTAGCAAGAGAGCAATGCCTTGATACGGCAGCAACAATGACAAACGGCATCTGGCAAGCACAGAGCAGGGCTTGTGTCTAGACGGGGACCTCACCTCCTAGTGTAACTGGAATGTTGCAGAGGAGCAAAAGGTTTCTCTGTGTGTCCTTGCTTTTTGGCATAAGATATGACTCTTTGCTGATACTTGCATGCAGGCAAAGTAGTGAGGGTTTGCAAAGTCACCCTGGGCGCATTTCTCCGCATTATATTTCATCTCTCCTCTTTTTGCTGCCTGCTGCCCTGGTTTATTAATGAGACCTTTCTTCAAATCCTCCCATTTTGCCCGCCTCTTGGGCCGTTTCCCTTTCGAAATCCTAACCCACCCTCTTTGCCCTTAGCGATTGTAGCTCTGCCTCGGGTGGCAACAGAAGAAATGGTGGCTGATCGGGGCCTCAGCGCTGTTACCTAATATTCCCTGGCTCCGGAGCTCCCTTCTGACCCCACTGTTGATTCGGTGATTGAGAATAGCTGTTCAGATCTGAGAATGTTCATGTTATACTTCATGTTTAACATGCTCTGTGTGGGGAGGGAGGGAGCTGGGAGCAAAGCAGCTGAGAATTAGATCTCTTTCCATTGTACCTGATGGTAGAATTCAAATACACCTGCAAGAAAAATACAGTGGCCCAGGAATTCATATCAGGTTACAAACATATCTATTCCTTTATACGGCGCCAGCAAAGAAGTCATTTGTTGAGCTACTGTCTCTGTCGTTCCACAGTCCAGAGGGCCTTCTGAGTTAGCCCAAAATATCTGCAGGGAACCAGTTTGTTGAAGGCTGCATTAGTAGGGCATGTCATTTTAGGCGGTGAAACTTAATTTTTGCAAATTTCTTCAGTGAGAAGTCTTAAAAAATAAAATAGCTCAGTTGGTTAGAGCATGGTGTTGATAATGCCAAGGTTGCAAGTTCGATGCCTGTTTGGGACAACTGCATATTGCAAGGGGTTGGACTAGATGATCTACAGGGTCCCTTCCAAGTCTATGAATTCTAAATCTGATACTATTTTTGTGACTAGGCAACACTTAGCTTGGTAAGTACATTTTATGAAGGAGCACATAAACTGCTTTTGGAAAACTAAAGGGTTTTAATTTTACTTTCTGAAAATGTCAGGTAATGCCTAATAGTAATAATAACTCAAAATCTTGGCAATCACTTTTCATGATTTCTATGCAATTTAAAATGCATTTTACTTACCAAGCAAAACAAAATTATTTTCACTTAGCCCAAATATATTTGGAATTCCCAAGTCATGTTAGAATTTTTTTCTAACACCCCTCACTTTTGGGAATTCGAAAGTTGAAACATTCAAGATGCAAAAATAGCAAAAATAGCCAATAGTCATATGTGAAGGCTAACCCATTTATTGTATCTCGTGCCACAATAAACATGGCATTTGGTTCGCCATATTTCGATGCAGAGCCTGTTAATAAAAATATGAAAGCTTTTGCCACACACTTCATTTATTCATTCGTTTACTTACTTACTGGTGCTCTGGGTTGGCATTTTGAGCTAAAAACACCTGGGCAAATGTCAATGATGCAGGAGCAACAGCTGATGAGGATGGTTTTTGTTCTGGTGACAATCTTGGAACGTGTTGATTCAGAAGATTGTTTCTGGATGCTGGGATAAGCCATGTGCATTTTGCCTGTGTGAAGCTCAAGGCTGCTGCTTAGGTGACTGGATTTGCTTCTGTTTTTTGACCAAAATGTACCGTATTTTTTGCTCTATAAGACTCACTTTTTCCCTCTTAGGAAATGTGTGTGCGTCTTATGGAGCGAATGCAGGCTGTGCAGCTATCCCAGAAGCCAGAACAGCAAGAGGGATTGCTGCTTTCACTGCGCACCAATCCCTCTTGCTGTTCTGGCTTCTGAGATTCAGAATATTTTTTTCCTTGTTTTCCTCCTCCAAAAACTAGGTGCGTCTTGTGGTCTGGTGCGTCTTATAGAGCGAAAAATACGGTAAATGAAGAGTCAGTGGTGGTTCTTTCTACTCTCAGACTTGAACCTGCCTCTGTCGTTGCAAGCTTCTTGCTCGAAATGTTTGTTCATTTGTGTTGGTTGGTTGAAGTTTCCTTGCTCAAAACTTCTCAATTTGCTCTCCTTTTTTGCTTTTTTGCACTTCCTTGAAATTGGGTAATGTTGCATGACTTGTGGTCAGCTGGTGGCAAAAAGAGCATCTGCCACGGCTGGGGAAACAAAGCATGTCAAAAGTTGTAGAACAAATAACAGCACTGAGGTATATTTAGAGGTGCTGACTTTCAAAGGCTGAAACTGTTGAGATGACAAATGGCTGAATTTGGTTTATGTTTTAAAAGTTGGTTTTATGTACAGACTTTATTATTTAGCGTACTGATACCCCACTCTTCCTTCAAGGGGCGCACATGAGATTCTAACTGCTCGTTTCATCAGGAAAAAAAACCCTCCATCATTTACCTGAAGACATTTCTATTCACATCAGGTTTGGCCCAATGTAAGAGTTTTCAACATTTTGCGACACACTTGCCTGTCTAAAAGACATTCCGTTTCCCAGTGAATTCTCTTTTTTCTCTAATCCAGCTCGTCAAATACTTCTCTTCTTCCCATGAAAGGTTCCAATGACTCCTCAGTTAGCCTAAGATCCAAATGTTTTCACTGACTATTGAATGTAGGGCTGTTCACCAGGGCCGGCCCATGCATGAGGCAAGAGGAAGCGACTGCCTCAGGCGGCAGGATTCACAGGGGCAGCAGATCCCGATGTGAATCTTTATCCCCCACCTTGTTCCTGATGTAGATCTTCACTCATCCTTTCTTCCTTGGCGGCTAGGGGGGACACCATTTTGTGGTTCGTCTCATGTGTCAAACTGTCTCATGCTGGCCTTGCTGTTCACACACTCAAATGTAGAACCTGGTAGTCACACACCTGCTTTCTGTTGCTTATATGGCCTAACCTTATGAAGGTACATTTCTGCCAGAGTTTCCCGTTCACTGCGGCCTCTCATTGAGCGTCTCCACCCCCATCATTCAGCCCAGACACTGAGGTCCACTTCTGAGGGCCTTCTGGCAGTTCCCTCACTGCGAGAAGTGAAGTTACAGGGAACCAGGCAGAGGGCCTTCTCGGTAGTGGCACCCACCCTGTGGAACACCCTCCAATCAGATGTCAAGGAGATGCCAAGGCCCCATGACCCACAGTTCCCTAGTGGATAAATAAACACACAGACAAGTGGATTTTGGCTTATGGGTTCAAACAGGCCACAACTTCATTGGTTACAGATGTGAGCAGTTTGGCTTAGGCATTGGGTGAAGCCCGCCTATATCTCGACTCCCGCCCATCTGCAGGGAGTCTAACTAAGGGTAGATCACCAATAGGGGAGCCCTATGACTTGCATCAAATAGGGACACCTCGAGGGGTCTCCATTGGGGCTGTGGCATGGCCCTAGCCCACGTCCGGGCATCAGACAGAATCCCTGGATCCCTTTAACAGGATTCTTTTAGAAGCCATCTGAAAGCAGCCCTGTATCAGGAAGTTTTTAATGGTTGATGTTTTATAACGTTTCTATATGTGCTGGTAGCTGCCCAGAGTGGCTAGGGAAACCCAGCAAGATAGGCGGGGTATAATAATAATAATTTATTTATTATCTAATGCTGGAGATGATCAGTGGAGAAGGATCATCTTGTTTTAGCTGCAGTTCATATCTTGAAGGCTCCACGGCATGGCTGATGAACTGGTAATCATCTGGTCCATCAGTGTCCATTACCATCATTACCTCTCTTTCTCAAAGAACAAAGGTTGTCCCTGCTTACCTTGAAAACAGAGGGAGAGGGGGGAAATAACTGAATCCAGCCTCTTGCTCCCTCCTTTCTCGTGGCTGATATAAAACAATATTGCAAGGAGGTAGACAATGTCCAACATATAATTTCAAAGGGGCTTTTTGTAAAAAAATTGAAACCTTGCCACCGAAAGTGCTTATAGCATTGGAAAGTGGATGTGGGATATTTATTTCACAAAACGCATACTGTATTTTTCGCCCTATAAGACGCACCAGACCCCGTATTTTTTGCCCCATAAGATGCACCAGACCATAAGACGCACCTAGTTTTTGGAGGAGGAAAACAAGAAAAAAAATATTCTGAATCTCAGAAGCCAGAACAACAAGAGGGATTGCTGCACAGCGAAAGCAGCGATCCCTCTTGCTGTTCTGGCTTCTGGGACAGCTGCACAGCCTGCATTCGCTCCATAAGACGCACACACATTTCCCCTTACTTTTTAGGAGGGAAAAAGTGAGTCGTATAGAGCAAAAAAATACGGTACATCACCTGATTGTAGGGAAAAACCCCCACCAAATTCAAAGTGGTTTACAGAAAAGATAAAACAATAAACTTATCACTAAAAACTTACAGCCATGATTTAGAACAAGCAGGAAGCTAAAACTGCAATAGAATAGACTAAAACAAATTAAAACTCACACACACTTTAAAAACATCTGCTGAGGGAAATGTGCCTGCATAGAGAGGGATGCAAGAACAGGGAGACCAGCCTGATGATGATAGACTGCTTAAGAAAGGGGCACCTGAGGACACAAATTATTTTTAAAAGCTTGCAAGGTTGGGAAGGTGAGGGTTATGTGGGATCAGCTTTTGTACCAACTGTACAAGGCACTTTTCCAAAAGAGGAAAATGAAGCCCATAACTTACATGGACTGTTGGCTAATCCCACAGTTAATTGATTTACTAGTGAATATATATCGGAGAACTTCTGAGGACGGCATAATGTACCGACAATGAATGTAGCTAGACTCCTTCAGTCTCGGCAGATGTTCTTCAGAGCCATTGGAATCGTTTAGAGAAGCCATTGCTTCTCTCCTTCAGCTATAAAACGGGAGATAGTGGGAATAATAAGCGCATATCGGCTACATTATTGTTTTCACCAAATAATTCAGCCCCAAATTACGAACGCTGATCAGAGTGCCAAAACTTGGTTCGTACTAGCACAGTTGCAAGGCAGTTTGCTGCTTGAGATAGAGGGCAAGGCGGCACACAGGCGTTCCCCATTCCATGTGCGGAATCTGAGCAGGATGATACCATAGCTGAATCTTACTTCGACAGCGGCAATGGGGCAGAACCATCCGTAGCACCAGAGGGCAGCAGATTATTAGGGGGTGCAGGGCTGGTCATAGAGCACCCACCCCACTCACCCACCCACCCAGTGTTTACCTTGCAAACATGGGTCTGGGAATCCTGCTGGAAAGGAAGGAAGCTTGGTTAAGGTTGAGTTTCAGAGGAAAGGCAGACAGGTGAATGCTTCTACTCTCTCTTCCCTTCCATTCTTCACTTCAGTGCGCACACAACCAGGCAGGAGACAGGTGCTTTGAAAATGAGAAGGAGCCGTGGGACTTCATTACCCAGGTTGTCATCTAATGTGTGGTTTGTTCTTTAAACCACCTGCACAGGCCGAGGGAGGCTCGGGCTGAGAGTTTGGAACTTTGAAGTGGAGGGGGGAGCAAGTGGGAAGTTAGATCCTGCAAAGATTCAAGTATCCAACATCCCCCAACATTTCCAATTTTGCCCGATTCATTTTTTTAAAAAAATATATTTGGTTTTACATATTTAAATTTATAATCATACCACAACACATCCAAAATTACGAGATTTCCACGAATCTCTGGACTTCCCACCTTCTGTTGTTAAACCTTTCCTACTGCATCTTTCTTTAATAACCAAATTTTTATCCCTCCATTGTGTCCGTAGTTCTCGTTACATTACAAGCATTTTCAGCTGCTTACAGTGGTCTTCAAGGCACCGCATTTTTTGCTCTATAAGACGCACCAGACCATAAGACGCACCTAGTTTTTGGAGGAGGAAAAAAAGAAAAAAAATATTCTGAATCTCAGAAGCCAGAACATCAAGAGGGATCGCTGCGCAGTGAAAGCAGCAATCCCTCTTGCTGTTCTGGCTTCTGGGATAGCTGCGCAGCCTGCATTCACTCCATAAGACACACACACATTTGCCCTTACTTTTTAGGAGGGAAAAAGTGAGTCTTATAGAGCAAAAAATACGGTAAATATAAAATTTTCCCATTCCTTATTAAAGTTTTAGTCTTCCTGGTTCCTGAACCTTCTGGTCAGTTTTGCCATTTCAGCATAGTCTATCAACTAAATTTGCCATTCCTCTCTGGTAGGGACTTTATCTTCTTTCCATCTCTGGGCTAGGAACATCTGCCCAGCTGTCCATTTTGCCCAATTCAGACTTGTGTTTTGAATGTGAATCTTTTGCCTCAACATGTGCACCTGAATGATTTTGACTTGCTGATATCGCTTGCTTGTTTTGATTTTGGCAGCTTTGGGGTATGAAATCCCATAAACCGTTGGTCGTGAAATATTAGGGACATAGCTGTGTGCCTGTAGCAGGAAAATCAGCAAAGAATCTTGTGGCACCTGACAAATTGACTGAGACAGTTTTTGTGAACTAGACCCCACTTGATCAGATGCATGAAGTACATATGATGGTGAAGTAGCAAGCCTGCTGTTTCCTTGCAACGTGTAGTCACAAGGGAATATTGAGTGTCTTTGGTTTCACACTTTCAGTTCATAACGGATGATGTTGACACTCAGTAGTGCTCCTATTTAAACTGATTGTGAAACCAGAACATGTCCCAAAATGCCAATGCAGTCTGCAGGGATTCTACAACCAGGATACAGGGCTTCCTTTGCAGACCAGTGTTCCTCAAGAGTATGATAACAACTGTTGGGATCTGTTTGCCTCCAATGGAGTGTGCTTCTGGGGTGAAGTCAAATCTCTGTGTCAGCAGCGCTGAAGTGACCTCTCCGGGGCGCAAACCTGGGCAATGGGTATGGAGCTCCTGGGCTGCCCAAATGATAAGATTCCCCTCTTGGCATGGGTGCCAACTCCCTGGGGCCCTAGGTGCTTGAGCACCCACAAAAATTCCCTTTGAATGGGCTGCACACCCACAAATTTCAGTGCCAGGGCCATGCCTGCTGCATGACACCCACAGCCCCAGGCTGGGCCAAGCTGGTCCTCCTGCCTCTTGGCCTAGCTGAGGTGGTCCAAAGGAAAGCAGAGCAATGTGTTTGGCACCAGATAGACTGCAGGAGTTGCTGGAAGGAGATGTAAAAGGTGTCATCCAACCATCTTAGGCAGAGGCGGCAGCTTGCGAGAGTCAACGTCGCCTGTGTGATGTCAGGATGCCAGGAGGAGCCAGGGGCAGAGCTGAACCCTGAGGTCACATGGCTCCCATAGCCAGCAGCTCCTCCTCTGCCTCCTCCTGGTGCCACCAGTGGTCCTCTCCAGGGCAGGAGGAGGAGGAGCTGGTCTCTGGACCTATGCCACCCTTGGCTCTACACTGTGCCTCCATGCTTTCTGGACATGGGTTGTTTTTTGAAGGAGCAAGGGATGTTTTCTGTGAAGAATAGACTACTAAGAGGTGCTATGCTAGCTATTTTCAAATACTTTAAGAGCTGTCACATAATTGATACAGTGGGGTTTTTCCCCTATTGCTCCAGAGGATAGAAACCAAGAAAATGACTTCAGATTACAAGAAAAGGGGAGCTTCCTGATGGTTATGAGCTGTTTGACAATGCAACAGGCAGCTTAAGTAGTTGGTCAAATTTCCTTCATTGGAGGTTTCCATGCAGAGGCTGAATGGCTGCTTCTTATTAGGGAAACTGTAGTACCGGACTTCTTGTACCAGAAGGGAGCTGGACCACATTGCTTTTGAGGTCCCCATGGCTCTAAATCATTGCACACTGTCAGGGAACTGCCATCAGAGCCTAGGGTGGAGGTAAGGCTCCCTGACGATGCAGGAGAAGGAACCAGCAGGGAGAGAGAGAGCGCTTCCTTGGAGGAAGGAAATAGGAGGGACACCAGGAAGAAAGAGGAGGCTGCGGAGGGAGGGCTCCGAGACTCTTCCACAGAGAGCAGCAGGGAGAGCCCAGGACCTCCGTTGGGCACGCCCACTCTGCGCAGGAGACTTCCGCGCAGAGAGGCTAGGCGGAGACTTGGAGTGAAGGAATTTTTATGTTGGAAGAAGTTCAGAAAACGCCCACTGACGGATTCTGCCAGTGACTGAGACAGTCATGGAGAAAGGGCTGTCCAGCCAGGGAAAGGTTTATCCAGGCAACGCTGTCTAGAGCTGCAGCACCCTTTACGCACAAGCAACCCCCAATTCCCTTTACACACACCAACTGAATAACATAGCTGACAATATTTGATGCTATCAAATATATCAGCTACAGGTAGGTAGCCGTGTTGGTCTGCCGTAGTTGAAACAAAATAAAAAATACTGCGGGTCCATGTGGGTGCCCATTGCTGGATTCTTATCTCATTATACATGACAGAGCTATTTTTAGCCATCTCACCCCTTGCTTTTTCCTGTAAGACCAATTGTAGTCAATAACAGTCGTCAACAGGTTTACCACACCTATCATACAATCACCCATTCCCACCACCCTTCTGAGCAATACCCCTCCCCACCCTCTCACTATATATGAGGGTCTGGTGACTTCTGTTTCAGTGTATCTGAAGAAGTGTGCATGCACATGAAAGTTCATACCAATAACAAACTTACTTGGTCTCTAAGGTGCTACTGGAAGGAATTTTTTAAAATATATCAGCTGTTTGCATCAAATATAACTGGGTAACAAACATCAACTGTTTGGCAAGTACTCAAATGTCCAGAGTAATCTATTATTATTATTATTATTATTATTATTATTATTATTATTATTATTATTATTTATCACCCCACCCATCTGACTGGGTTGCCACAGCAACTCTGGGTGGCTTCCAACATATATAAAACATAACCAAAGATTACACATTGAAAGGCTTCCCTATACAGGGCTACCGTCAGATGTCTTCTAAAGGTTGTATAGTTATTTATCTCCTTGACATCTAATGTGAGGGCTTTCCACAGGGAGGGTGCCACTGCTGAGAAGGCCCTCTACCTGGTTCCCTGTAACTTCCCTTCTCACAGTGAGGGAACCACCAGAAGACCCTTGGAGTGGGACCTTGGTGTCCGGGCTGAGCGATGGGGGTGGAGATGCTCCTTCAGGTATACTGGACCGAGGCTGTTTAGGACTTTAAAAGTCAGCACTAATACTTTGAATTGTGCTTGGAAACATATTGGGATCAAATGTAAGTGACAATATGTTGTAGCTGAAAATATTTGATAGTTCACATGCTATCAAATATATCAGCTATTTGCATCAAATATAACTGGGTAACAAACATCAGCTGTTTGGCAAGTACTCAAATATCCAGAGTAATCCTACAAATTCTGCAAAGGGAGCCATCAGGAGTCTTTTGGGAGGCAAATTCATTTTAGTTCCTGTCTCTGATTTGGGCCTTGCCCTCTAGTTTAACAAGCACAGAAGTCTGCTTGCGACTCAGCTACATTTTTTTTAAAAAGTGTGTTCTAAATGCGTTATAACACTGTGACACCAGATGGCGCTGAGGAGTTCCGTCTTTTGGTAATGTGATTTCCCATTATGACGTTTACAGCGTGTTTTCCTGACAAGTTTTTCCCCCTGTGTCTAGATCCACAGGGCAGGGATAGGAATACGCAGCCTTCATTCTATTGTTGTCAGATGTCCACAGCTTTGTGGCCAGGGCACTGTTTGCATGGCAAATTCATTTAAACCTGTGTACATTTTAAGAACGTGAACTGTCTGGTTATAAAAGAAGGCCCAGGAGAGAGAGAAGGATCAAGCTGATTTAATGGTTGTTTTCCTCAAAGGCCCTTTGAGTTACAGGCTGCTACTGTCTGCTAGCTTGAGATGCTGGACCATTCCTGGCCATCTATCTCCCCACCCTCAAAGATATTGCAGCAAACTAGAGTCTCTGGGGGCCTCCAAGCTGGCAGGCGGGTGCGCCTTGGTGTGGTGGGCATCCTCACTCCCAAGTTCTCAAAATAGTGAAAAGAAACTCATTTCATGGCCTATGGCTGCTCTGAAAAGGCAACTCCAGCATATGCGTGTGATAAATGTTAACTGTGCATTAATCGCATTAAAGAGGACCCTATAAACTTTTCATTTCTAATTAAATCCCGGCCGCCAATTCTGCTGAAGAAGGCGCACTCTGAGCCTTTGTTTATGTGGAAAATTAAAATGCAAATACAACAGAATTTATTTCCATTACCAGAGTGATATGCTGGGCTCCTCCATTTAACAGCCTCCAATTATTTCAAAGCCACCCTCCTTCTCTCCCCCTTCCCAGTTTTCCCTTAGAAGTTGCCACCTCTAAGTGGAAGGTGAGGGAGGAGAATGAGGAGGCGAGGATGATGGGCAAGCGGGGGGGGGGAGAGAGAGAGAGAAGACTTCTTGGTCGCATTATGTGTGTTCAAGGTCACACACAGGATTTAGGAAGGAAAATGCAGCGGTCAGGGAAAGATGAGTGGCAAAGAACAGAGAGGCAGCAAAGATAACCAGGAGGTGGTGTGGAGCGCTCTATTATGAAAACTCAATTTCTTCTGGTGACAAAGGCATCTTTCCGACATTACAGTTGGGTACCAACCAGGTATATGCGTTGACCTTTGTGACTGAGGATTGTGCAGGTTGGAAGATTCTCTTTAGAAGTAAACAGCTGGTGACAATGGAAGGATTAGCTTCAAGCATGTTCGGGCAGAACAGCAGCTGCCATGTTTGTTTCTCCTGTGTCTGCTTTGTGTGGGTAGGTGGGGGTTCTGCTTCTAAAACCAAAAGGTTTGTGTAGGTGAGAGGAAATTATTATTATTATTATTATTATTATTATTATTATTATTATTATACCCCACCCATCTGGCTGCGTCCCCCCAGCCACTCTGGGCGGCTTCCAACAAAACACTAAAACACAATAACCTATCAAACATTAAAAGCTTCCCTAAACAGGGCTGCCTTTAGATGTCTTCTAAAAGTTTGGTAGTTGTTGTTCTCTTTGACATCTGATGGGAGGGCGTTCCACAGGGCGGGTGCCACTACCGAGAAGGCCCTCTGCCTGGTTCCCTGTAGCTTTGCTTCTCGCAGTGAGGGAACCGCCAGAAGGCCCTCGGCACTGGACCTCAGTGTCTGGGCAGAACGATGGAGGTGGAGACGCTCCTTCAGGTATACTGGAGCAAGGCCGTTTAGGGCTTTAAAGGTCAGCACCGACACTTCGAACCACCAACCTTGCAATTGGCAAGCCAGCCCAAGAGGCTCTGTGGTTTAGACCACAGCGTCACCCCTGTCCCTGTACCAGCTGGTGCAATCATCACTGTTTACCATAGTCCAAGGGCAGTCGTATTCTTTTGCAGTGATAAATACTAATTCATTCATTCATCTGCATGTGCATCTTCACTTTCATCTGGCAGTAATTGTAGTCTTTTTAGCAAATGTTAAGCTTGGCTGTTTGGATGGGACTTAGTTCAGCCTCACCGAAGTGTGAGTTATCTGGTTGCAAACTTAGTATATCACAGAGGCTGCAGGTTACCAGGGCAGTGCTTGGTTTATTACTAAGTCATTTGCTAGCGTCAGTTTTTATTTTTTTTTATTTTTTTTAAAATATTTTTTATTAAACAGTTTTTATAATCACACAAACAATACGTAATACATGACAACAACAAATACATAAACAAACAATAACAAAAATAAAACAAAAAAAAAAGAAAAAAGAAGAAAAAAGAAAACAAGTACCATTTCATATCCTAATTTCTTAAACCTTTCTTCCTCGACTTCCTCATGCCTCCCTTTTCTGTATTCCAAATTCTGATCAATTACTCAGCAAATCTTCCCTTATTTTACTTTAAATTTAAGCTAATCTTCCTTATTCTCCTTATCTTATCCATTACTAATAGTAACCATTTACTTTCCAATCCATCATCATTCTAACTTTCATTAACTTTGTGATATTTCTTTATATAGTCCTTAATTTTTTTCCATTCTTCTTCCGCCGCTTCACTTCCCTGGTTTCGGATTCTGCTCGTCATTTCTGCCAAGCCCATGTAGTCGATCACCTTCATCTGCCATTCTTCCAGTGTGGGTAGATCTTGTGTCTTCCAGTACTTTGCAATGAGTATTCTAGCTGCTGTTGTAGCATACATAAAGAAAGTTATATCCGTCTTTAACACCCCTTGGCCGACAATGCCCAAGAGAAAGGCCTCTGGTTTCTTAGTGAAGGTATATTTAAATACCTTTTTAAGTTCATTATAGATCATTTCCCAGAATGCCTTAATCTTCGGGCACGTCCACCAAAGGTGAAAAAATGTACCTTCCTTTTCTTTACATTTCCAACATTTATTATCAGGCAAATGGTAAATCTTTGCAAGCTTGACTGGGGTTATGTACCACCTATAAATCATTTTCATAATATTTTCTCTTAAGGCATTACATGCCGTGAATTTCATCCCGGTGGTCCACAACTTTTCCCAGTCAGCAAACAAAATATTATGACCAATGTCCTGAGCCCATTTAATCATAGTTGATTTAACCGTTTCATCTTGTGTATTCCATTTCAGCAGCAAATTGTACATTTTTGACAGATTCTTAGTACTGGATTCTAACAATTCAGTCTCCAATTTTGATTTTTCCACCTGGAAGCCAATTTTACTGTCCAATTTAAACACTTCATTTATTTGGTGATAGTGCAACCAGTCTCTCACCTTGTCTTTTAATTTCTCAAAACTCTGCAATCTCAGTTTGTCCCCTTCCTTTTCCAGAATTTCCCAATATCTTGGCCACTTCGACTCCATATTTAACTTTTTAACTGCCTTAGCTTCCATTGGCGACAACCACCTTGGGGTTTTGTTTTCCAGCAAATCTTTATATCTGACCCAGACATTTAATAGTGCTTTTCTGACAATATGGTTTTTAAAACTTTTATGTGCTTTAACCTTGTCATACCACAAATATGCATGCCATCCAAAAATATTGTTAAAACCTTCCAAATCCAAAATGTCTGTGTTTTCAAGAAGCAGCCAATCTTTTAGCCAGCAGAAAGCTGCCGCTTCATAGTACAGTTTAAAGTCTGGCAGGGCAAACCCCCCTCTTTCCTTTGAATCCGTTAATATCTTAAATTTAATTCTGGGCTTCTTGCCCTGCCAGACAAATTTAGATATGTCTTTCTGCCACTTCTTGAAACAGTCCATTTTATCCATTATTTGTAATGCTTGAAACAAAAACAACATTCTTGGCAATACATTCATTTTTATAACTGCAATTCGGCCTAACAAGGAAAGCTTCAAGTTTGACCAGATCTCCAAATCTTTTTTCACTTCTGTCCAAGTTTTTTCATAATTATCTTTAAATAAGTTCACATTCTTAGCTGTCATATTTATACCCAAGTATTTCACTTTTTTAAATAAAAAAGATGGATGGGACTTAGTTCAGCCTCACCGAAGTGTAGTTATCTGGTTGCAAACTTAGTATATCACAGAGGCTGCAGGTTACCAGGGCAGTACTTGGTTTATTACTAAGTCATTTGCTAGCGTCAGTTTTTAGAGGCTCTCAGTATCAGAATGTCAACATGGACGTATACCTTTTCACACAGGAAGCATGATAACATAGGTACACAAGACTAAGTGATAAAAATGTACACAATTAGTTAGCAGTGCAGTGTTTGGCTAGGCCTAAGTGTCTCATTTATGCGTGTTTGCGTCTGGGGTGGGGGGCAGGGGTTTAAAATACGAATACAGATTACAGAAAAAGATGCCCACATCTCTCGATGCTGTGCTGTTTGTAAATGTGAGCATGCGTTTTCCAGCATGGTCTCCCACCCCCGGCAGAGAAGGTAGCATGGGTTGCGATACAAAGCCACTGTAGTACAATTTCTGGAACACAACGAGCATCACAAAATAAAATTATCGCAGCTGTAGACACAGGAAAGGCAAATGCACTCCCTGTGCTGACAAGAGGCTATTACAAAACCCTGACATCATTATTCAATACACAGGAGCTCTGGGACCGCTTGCTAAGTCAATGTTGAAGAGGGAATTACAAAATAATATTGATAGGATCAATGAAACTGGCACATAGGCATGCAGCAGTGAAACCATAGGTATTAACATACAGTAACGGCTGCCTAGGCAGACAAGACTAAAAGAAAAAGGGGGGGAGGGGACACCCCAACCTCTCCTTGAGGACACAGCCATAGTACAAATTTGCCAAGGAATTCGAGGACAACAGTCACAAACAACATGCATTGGGACTAGAGAAAGTGTGCCTTTATTCACTAACAGATTGGAAAGTGACCTCAACACACAAGTCAGGATGGGGAATCAAATGTTGCATCGAGATGGCTGGAGCCCCAGGCCAGGACATTGGTTAGACTGAATTACATTTATATATAACTTTTCAACATATACAATGTGCTACAGCATACCCTCCAACATTTCTCCGATGAAAACAGGGACGTCCCATTTCATAACGATAATTTTACTATTTATACCCCGCACATCTTACTGGGTTGTCCCAGCCACTCTGAGCAACTTCCAACATATATAAAAACATACTAAAACATTAAACATTAAATAAAACCTTCCCTATACCGGGTTGCCTTCAGATGGCTCTGGTGTTGGAAAATTCCATACCCTCCCACATTTCCCCAATGAAAATAGGGACATCCTAAGGGGGATGTGGGTGGCACTGTGGGTTAAACCACAAAGCCTAGAACTTGCCGATCAGAAGGTCAGCGGTTCGAATCCCCGCGACGGGGTGAGCTCCTGTTGCTCGATCCCTGCTCCTGCCAACCTAGCAGTTCGAAAACACGTCAAAGTGCAAGTAGATAAATAGGTACCGCTCTGGCAGGAAGGTAAATGGTGTTTCCGTGCGCTGCTCTGGTTCGCCAGAAGCGGCTTAGTCATGCTGGCCACATGACCCGGAAGCTGTACGCCGGCTCCCACGGCCAGTAAAGCGAGATGAGCGTCGCAACCCCAGAGTCGGCCACGACTGGACCTAATGGTCAGGGGTCCCTTTACCTCTTAAGGGAAAGTGTGACATTCTGGGATCAAGTCAGAAACTGGGATGGCTTCTGTAAATCAGGGATGTCCCTGGAAAATAGGGACGCTTGGAGGGTCTGCTGCAGTCCCACCAACCTCCCAACGACCCTGGAATGTAGGCCACTGTTATATTGCCATTTTACTGGAGAACTGACTTAGAGATGATGATTGTTCAAGGCAGTCCAGCTCTCTCTATTAGTTCTGTGCAACCCCTATAGGAATCAAGGGGATTTTAGTGGGCTATGTGTACTGCATGCTTATGGCAACATTTATTCTTCACGCCTGTTAACTCTGTTTTGGTGGGCAGGGGTGAAGGAAGGCGTAGGGACACCGGGGCGGGCGTCACTAAGTAGGGCGCAAACCGCTATACAGCACATGTGGCATTGCTACGCACAGTGCATGCGTGCGACACTGCAAATGCGCTTCACTTAGCAGATTGCTGCCTGCGCTGGGATCCTCTGCTCACAGCCACAGCCGCAAATGGAGGATCTGCCAAAGGCGGCGGCAGTGGCGCAATGGCTGCTTGCGCCGCTGCGAGCCCCTGTGGATTGACTTCTTGTCACCCCCGCAGACATGGAACCTGGGGCGTACTGCCCCCATGCCCCCCCATTGCAACACCACTGTTGGTAGGGAGATCGTGCCAAGGCTATGCCAGTTTAATATGCCCATAGGAAAGCAAATCTTGCTTTCCTATGGGCATATTAAACTGGCATTATACTAGGCTAAATCCCAAGTTGTCTTATACTAGGCTAAATCCCAAGTTGTGGGTAAGATGCTGCCCTTTGGGCCGGCCCTACTTTTAGACAGGAGGAGACAGGACTCTCAGGCAGCATAATGCGGGGACGGGGGACGGGGAGGCAGTGAGTAGGAAATGTTGTCATGTTTGGAGGACAGAGCTGTGGGTGTGCCAAGCTGCTTTTGGGTTTCAACTTGCTAGAGAGGACTCTGTGAGGTCATTTCCCTTTGTACCCGAACAGGAATAGGGTGAAGCTGTCGATTTTTTCTCCTTGCCTGGGCGCACGCTCTTTCTGCTCTTCTCCACCATGCGTACAATGCAAGAACATCTGCAAGTCAGACTTTTAAGCTAGGCTTAAGTATGTCTTGGTAACTCGATTACTGACTCAGGCAGCTGTAACTTACTGTCCCAAAGGTCACCGTTAGCCTGAGCAGAGAGTGGCGTTGTTTTCTCATTCTGGATTACTTAAACCGGAAGGCTGAAAGTACCATATCTAAGGTTCCCTTTTAAGCTGCAAAGGGGTAGCGCTCTACAGAACTCACAAACGTGAGGAAGGAAGAACAATATCTAATAAATATAGTTTCTCCTAGCTGCTAAGCACATCCCAGCTTGGACCAATAGTTTGACTCTGTGTAGGGCAGGTTCCTATGCTTTTATGCCTTGCCTAGATCCTTGTAAAGGTAAAGGTAAAGGGACCCCTGACCATTAGGTCCAGTCATGGCCAACTCTGGGGTTGTGGTGCTCATCTCACTTTATTGGCCGAGGGAGCCGGCGTACAGCTTCCGGGTCATGTGGCCAGCATGACAAAGCCGCTTCTGGCAAACCAGAGCAGCACACGGAAATGCCGTTTACCTTCCTGCCAGAGTGGTACCTATTTATCTACTTGCACTTTGACGTGCTTTCGAACTGCTAGGTTGGCAGGAGCAGGGACCGAGCAACGGGAGCTCACCCCGTCACGGGGATTCAAACCGCCAACCTTCTGATCGGCAAGCCCTAGGTTCTGTGGCTTAACCCACAGCACCACCCGCGTCCCTTCCAGCCTTGTAGAATGCTACAAATCAGTAGGCATGCCCAGAAGTGCTTCCTTCAACAGGCCCAAGGCAGCCCTCCTTGATCTTCAGAATGGGATCCACCTGCTTCTAGCCTTCTGCACCTGTCACATACAGACAGTTTAAATATTCCCACTTCCTAAGAGCAAACTCCGGAAGGGCTCCAGGGGTTGAGCAGCGTCAGTGTCAGGGAGATCCTGTACAGCCCCCTGCCTCCATTAAGAAAATGGACCTTCAATTGCAAGAGACGTCAGCTGTGGAAAGAGGAAGGGATTATTGTCCTGGGTTTCAAATCCAGCACACAGGACCTTTGGTCTTAGCGTGAATCAGCTGATATTGAAGAAGGTTGAGGGAAGAAGTGAATGTGCTTGTGGGGTATTCAGGGACCTCCTTTCCTTTCCCCAATGCTTCTGTTTGTTGTGCCATAAAAACAACCCAAGTCCTCATTCTCAGTGTTCAGTGAGTATTGATTCAGTCTGCAAGCAATTTTAATATTTCTTCAGGGACTTTCCAGCAACAGCACAAGTCATTAATTCATCCTCCCAAATTGCTTATTCAATAGCAGGAACATGGCTCCTGAATAAAGTCTCAGAATTTATGTGACTCGTACGAGTCAGGAGGTCAAGCAACTGTTATGGAGTGAAGTTAAAAATCCAAATAAAATATTGACACTTTTTTGGAGGAGAGGGGGAGGAGGAGATGGGAGGAAGCAAAGGTATTTAAAATAGGGGCTTGCTGCCATGCCCCCAGGATAACAAAAGGAAAGAGATGAAAGACAAGTTGGAGTCTGAAAAATCAATGGGATAGACGGCACATTCACTTAGTATTTCATAATTCTTTCTTACACACACAATGTCCTGCACATACATAGAAATAAGGAGAGATATTTTCCCAAGGCTGTGTTCTCCTAGCTGCATATACACAAATGCAGCGTAGTCTTAGGTGTGAGGTAACTCTTGAGGATAATATGAAAGGCAAAAATTAAAAAGGCTTGTGTACTCACAATTTGCCCGAGGGGTGTGTGTTATATATTTGTGTGTGTGAGAGATCTGTAAACAGAAATATTCCATTGTCTTCAAGGCACACCATATTTGGACAGGTAGTAACCCACACAGCTTACAGCTCATGCTGAAATCCAGAAATGCTAACTAGGGTTGCCATACTTCTGGAATTTCCCAGACATATCTGTAATATTTGAACCACAAGCAGTGTCTGGGCAGAAATCAGCAAAATGTCTGTGGAAATCTGGACTTATGGCAGTCGCTTTTGCCAATTTCCCTCAGAAATACCGTATTTTTTGCTCTATAAGACTCACTTTTTCCCTCCTAAAAAGTAAGGGGAAATGTGTGTGCGTCTTTTGGAGTGAATGCAGGCTGCGCAGCTATCCCAGAAGCCAGAACAGCAAGAGGGATTGCTGCTTTCACTGCACAGCGATCCCTCTTGCTGTTCTGGCTTCTGAGATTCAGAATATTTTTTTTTCTTGTTTTCCTCCTCCAAAAACTAGGTGCGTCTTGTGGTCTGGTGCGTCTTATAGAGCGAAAAATATGGTAGCTCAAAAATTCCAATTCCTTTGTGATTTTGCTCAACAACTGAAAAAAAGCTCAATAACTTTTCTGTCTAGATTTTCGCATCAAACTGTAGAGTTGGAAGGGTCCCTGAAGATCTGACATTGTCTGCATCCAGAAAAGGCAGTTATAGGTAAGCACGGCCTCTGCAGTCACCCTGGGCGCCGTGCTGCGGGGGCCGCCAAAATAATGCTGTAGAATGGAGCGAGAGAGGTTGAGGGGTGCTCCAGAATTTTAGGTCGTCATCGTCTTCTTCGATCACTCGTAGCCGAGTAAGATTGTCTTCCATGGACACGATCTTAACAGTGAGTCCATAAGTGACTGTGGAGGCCAATTCTGGATCCACACGTCGTTCCACAGTGGGGACATAGGTTTCCAGGCAGGAGTTGATCACGGTGTGTATTTGCCAAGCGTGCCTTCCTCTTAGCACGTTTCTCCCTTTCGTCCTGAGTTTGAGTGTGTTCAAAGCCCATGACACCTTTGGTAAAGGCTGTTCTCCAATTGGAGTTCTCGCAGGCCAATGTTTCCCAGTTGTCGGTGTTTATACTACATTTTCTGAGATTTGCCTTGAGAGAGTCTTTAAATCTCTTTCGTTGACCACCAGCATTACACTTTCCATTTGTAAATTCAAAATAGAGTAGTTGCTTTGGAAGACGATCATCAGGCATCCACACAACATGACCAGTCCAACAAAGTTGATGTTGAAGAATCATTGCTTCGACACTGGTGATCTTTGCTTCTTCCAGTACACTGGCATTAGTTCACCTGTCTTTCCAAGTGAAGTGCAAATTTTTTTTGAGACACTGTTGATGGAATCTTTGTAGGAGTTGGAGACGGCATTTTTAAGTGGTCCATGTTTCACAAGCATACAGTAAGGTTGGTAGTACAACAGCTTTGTAAACAAGCATTTTGGTTTCCCTGCAAATGTCCCTGTTCTCAAACACACTACCGCTGCTGAAATCTAGAAGGTTGAAGATTCATTTCATTGTAACTTTGCTCAATGTACTAATGCAAGGTATTCTTGTGGAAGAGAAATTGGGTAGTGCCTGTAGCTCACTGTTGGAGGGGCTACTTGTGTGTAGAAAGTCCTAGGTGCACTCCTTTGGGTCATTCTACCTGACAAGGAGTTTTGTGGGGCTGGAAAGTTTGATATTTTCCTCAACCAGATAACTTGGTTCAAGAAAAGGCTAAGTAGATGCAAAAACCCTTATACATAGTAGCATGCTGTTCACGAGAATGACTTCCACATGTGGTTTATGTGCTGGGCAATTGAGGATCTCTGGAAATACTTCATTTGAATTAGTCCTTCGTACTCTCACTTGCCTCACAATGTCTCCTTTTGGGGGACGATTATAGGCAGCAATTGGTGCAGTCTGCTAATAGGTGCTCAAATTGAGATAGCCAATAAAAGGAAAATAACAGACAACCCTTGTATAGGTGATTGGCTCCAATGTATGTGGCAGATGGAATACAGTAGACGATAAGACTGACTTAACTAGTAGGATACAGAGAAGTGGTGTTGAGAAAAGTGTACTGATAATTAAGTTATTTTACTCAGTGTGAATAAATGCTATAATTTAAGTTTTTTTGCAGATATTTTATTGATAAGCAGGTTCCACTTCTGGTCTGCCACTGGATCTTGAGCTGCATCTAATCTGTTGCAAACTAATATTTGGTTTTGTCATTTATGATGTAGTATACATAGATTTCAGAAATGATTACATTATCCATGGCTATGCGTGAAGTAATTGATTTGGGCACATGAAATGACATTTATATTTGAAAAGAAAAGGCATCATATTACCTGACTTTAAAACGTCTATTATTATTTTTTAATTTTTGGTGGGGAAAATCAGCAAACAACTGTCCACACCAAACAAGTAAGGGTGTATTTTAATCTGCAATGGATTTTTGTTGAATTACTTGCTTCCATTATCTAGTTATAATCCACAGGGGATTATATCAGTACTGTATATATATCACTTGATCTTTTTGCTCACCTTCTCATCCTACCCTGTGTGGCGGATGTTCATGGCAAAACTGGAAATTTTGATTCCAGCTATATATAACATCAATATTGAGTAAGTGATACAGTTCCTTCCTCTTCAGTGCTTGGACACTGAGGTCCTCCTTCAAGGGCCTTCTGGCGGTTCCCTCACTGCGAGAAGTGAGGATACAGGGAACCAGACAGAGGGCCTTCTCTGTAGTGGCGCCCACCCTGTGGAACACCCTCCCTTCAGATGTGAAGGAACAAAGCAGCTATCTTCTCTTTAAAAGCCATCTGAAGGCAGCACTGTTTAGGGAGGTTTTTAATATTTAATGCAGTATTGTTTTTAACACTTGATTGGGAGCCGCCCAGAGTGGCTGGGGAAACTCAGCCAGATGGGTGGGGTATAAATTATTATTATTATTATTATTATTATTATTATTATTATTATTACACCAATATACCAAACATTTTTCTTAGGGTTTAAAAACAACAACACTGTGCTGATGTGTTGTAAAACTTGTGAAGTGCAGAGAGCCCCCTGTAGCAGTCACCTGCCCGTATTTTTCTAAATGGGAAAATGACAGGCCCCAGAGCAATATAGTTTAAGAATCTTTAGTTGGATGTCTTTTTCCTTTCAACAGTTTTGGGGATGTGTGCCCAAAACACACATCTACTAAGTCCATCTGGGGGGGGGAGGTGTTGGCAAAGGGTTACCATAGAGTAGGTATCTGCCCTCCAGCAATTGAGCAGAATCAAATTTTCAGGAACCTTTTAACAGTTACGCAAATTGCAGGTCCTAGATGCGAATCATGGGACATGGGTGGCGCTGTGGGTTAAACCACAGAGCCTAGGACTTGCCGATCAGAAGGTCGGCGGTTCGAATCCCCGTGACAGGGTGAGCTCCCGTTCCTCGGTCCCTGCTCCTGCCAACCTAGCAGTTTGAAAACACGTCAAAATGCAAGTAGATAAATAGGTACCACTCTGGCGGGAAGGTAAACGGTGTTTCCGTGCTCTGCTCTGGTTCGCCAGAAGCGGCTTAGTCATGCTGGCCACATGACCTGGAAGCTGTACGCCAGCTCCCTCAGCCAATAAAGCGAGATGAGTGCCACAACCCCAGAGTCGGTCACAACTGGACCTAATGGTCAGGGGTCCCTTTACCTTCAGATGTGAATCACAGCTCATGCAGTTGTGCAGAAGCTTCAAAGAGGGACTTAGAACTTCTGTTCTTCCTGAGTTAGTCCAGGACACATTTCAGAGAAGCTCACAGTTGAGTTGTTGGGAGCAAAAGAGCTGTGCAAATCCCTAAGTCGAGCGAGGGCAGCTCTGCTGAACCGCAGTATGAATAGAACCTGCCATGATGACACCAAAAGCAGGAAATTCCCTTCATTGTGTGTCACCCGAGGTTGCCAGGGAGACTTCGGGTCTCATTTATTACAGCGAATACACGGCTACGTAGCCGAACATGATACAATGCGTAGGCTTCATTCGGAACCCCTCGGGCGGATTTTGGACGGACGGACTGATGAATAGATACATTTCTACTAAGTATACATACATTATATCACTCTATTGATTTTTGAAAAGTTCCAGGTCTGCCAAGCTGTAATGAGATTTTTGAACTTTGGGCTGTGATCAATGAAAGGAATATTATTGGCCTGGAGAATTGATATAACCCCTCTCTGCAGAGCGTTCTGCTCCCAGGCTGCCCCTGCTCCCCACGTATAGGATTCCACCAGACACTTAACCTCTCTTAGAGTGTCATCGGGCTAAAAGGAATCTAATAGTGACACAGGACTTGTGCGTAGCACTCCGGCACTATTGCTTTCCTGTCACAAATAATTTATAGCTTTCTATTTCCATGCCTTTGCCTGCACCCCATCACCTGCTTCCTGGGGCTGCTGCAGGGGGGGGGGGTGAGCGAAGAGGTGGGATCAATATGCTCACGCAAGCATCACTTCAGGGTGCTTTGTGGGAGCAAGGAAGGAACACTTGTAATATCTGCCCCTTTCTGTCTTCAATTGCCGGGCAGCTCTAGAACTTATCTCCTCCAAAGTGTGCTTCTTGGTACTTCAAAACCACAACATACAGGTCATGGCAGCTATACTGCCGCTCCCCTCCCCAAACCATGCCAGGCAAAGGCTCATCTAGTTTAGCCGCCTGTGTCCAATAGTGATCAACCACGTAACTTTGGAAAACTCACAAGGGCACTTTGTTGGTTTACTAAACGGCCTCGGCCCAGTATATCTGAAGGAGCGTCTCCACCCCCATCATTCTACCCGGACACTGAGGTCCAGCGCCGAGGGCCTTCTGGCAGTTCCCTCACTGCGAGAAGCAGGGAACCAGGCAGAGGGCCTTCTCGGTAGCGGCACCCGCCCTGTGGAATGCCCTCCCACCAGATGTCAAAGAGAACAACAACTACCAGACTTTTAGAAGACATCTGAAGGAAGCCCTGTTTAGGGAAGCTTTTAATGTTAAAAGACTATTGTATTTTAATATTCTGTTGGAAGCCGCCCAGAGTGGCTGGGGAAGCCCAGCCAGATGGGTGGGGTATAAATAAATTATTATTATTATTATTTATTATTATTATTATTATTATTATTATTATCATCCTCCTCATCATCATCATAGAACAGCACCATACCCTCCAACATTTATCCAATAAAAATAGGTCTATCCTATTCCATGATGATAGTAGTAGTAGTAGTAATATATTTATACCCCACCCATCTGACTGTATTGCCTCAGCCACTCTGGGCTGCTTCCAGCATATATAAAAACATAACAAAACATTAAACCTTAAAAAAACAGCTTTCCTATACAGGGCTGCCTTCAGATGGCTTCTAAAGGTTGTATAGTTACTTATCTCCTTGGCTTGGAGGTCACATAACTCAATACACTCCAACATTTCTATGATAATAATAACAATAATATTTTTTTATTTATACCCCCCCCCTTCCCAGTTCAGAAAACCGGGCTCAGGGTGGCTAACAACAAATTTAAAACACTTAATTGATGCAACGAAAAACAGCATAAAATACAGTATAAAACATAAATAAATAAATTCAGAATTCAAAAATCAAATTTTTTTTTGGGGGGGGGGAATCCATCCAATAAACATTAGATGATCACCAGGGCTAGCTGGCTAAATTAGTCCTATTTGGGCCAGCGAGGAAACCAGGGGAGAATTAGCTGTGGAATCCCAGAGTGGGTAATCTTCATAAAAAGGGGGAGGGGGAGGGAAGGAAGGGGAATAAAAGATCAGGCTAAGTTCAGATTGAAAGCCAGGCAGAATAGCTCTGTCTTACAGGTCCTGTGGAAGGAAGTTAAATCCTGCAGGGCCCTGGCCTCATGCAAACAGAGCATTCCACCAGGTCGGAGCCATCACTGAGAAGACCCTGGCCCTGGTGGAGGATAATCTGACTTCCTACAGCCCAGGGCCTCTAAACTATGATTATTCATGGACCTTAAGGTCCTCTGCGGGGCATACCAGGAGAGGCGGTCCCATAAATACGAGGGCCCTAAGCCACCATGGGCTTTAAAGGTCAAAACCAGCACCTTCAACCTGACCCGATACTCCACCGGGATGAAAATAGGGATCTCCTATGAAAAAGTGGGATGTTCTGGGATCAAATCAGAAACTGGGGTGGCTTCTGTAAATCTGGGACTGCCCCTGGAAAACTTGGAAGGGTCTGCAACACAATATAACCTACCCTGTCCTTCCTTTAGATTCTAGATTCTGGTATGATTATCAGAGTTCTACCTATTTTCTGATAAGCTTGCTGTGTCTGTTTTCTGCTATCATACAAAATACTCTAAATTCACGCAACTCGGGTAGGCGACTTCTAGGATCAACGTATATATTGAAGCCTATATATTGTGTCTTTCATTATGTAAAGGCTCTTGCATATGCTGTCTTTCCCCCTTTAGTCTTCTAAATGTCTTTCGTTGTTCTTCTGTGTGCTCATTGTCAACTTTTCTACCGCGTAGTTTAAGGATCTAGAACATATAAAGCATCGTTCTTAAGGGATGAGCCTTTCTACAGTCCCACACCCTCCAACATTTCACTGATGAAAATAGGGATGCCTTATTATTATTATTATTATTATTATTATTATTATTATTATTTGCCCCACCCATCTGACTGGGTTGCCCTTTTGGCAGCTTCCAACGTATAGAAAAACAAAACAGAACACTGAACATAAAAAACCCTTCTCTATAGAGGATGTCTTCTAAAGGTTGTACAGTTACTTATCTCCTTGGCACAGGGGTCTCATAACTCCATACCCTCCAACATTTCCCCAGTGAAAATAGCGACATCCTAAGGAAAAGCAGGACATTCGGAGATCAAATCACAAACCAGGATGGCGTCTGTAAATCTGGGACTATCCCTGGAAAATAGGGACACTTTGAGGGTCTGTGTCTGCTAGAGCCCCAGCACGATACTATTCTATTTGTTCCACATTTCCCCCTAAAGTCCGCTTTTCTCTCTTTTTTTGCTTCCTGTGAAGCCTAATCCCACACAGCAGAACTCTTAAGTGTTGAGAAAATGTACAATGTCTACAAGATCTATGTTCAACAAAGAGGTTAAACCATCTCTGTATTATTGGGTCAGGGAGCTCTGTTGACCTTGTCAGCCTGCACAACTTGGATCATTTTTTTGTCCACTTCCTTCATGGTGGCACAAAGCTGCAAGTTTCACTTCTGGCACCAAAGTCGCACTCTTTCCTGATCCGATCAGAATTATGTATTCCGGTGGCAGCTAATGAGAAAATATTATTCTTGGAAATGTGGAGGCAGGAAGAGGGAGACTTTCCTTTCTCCTCTCCTGAAAAGGAGCTCTAGAGTTGAATGCTCATGAGTACAGTATTGAATTGTCAAGACGGAAAGTCTTACATGAGCAGATAGGCAAACTATACACTTCATTTTATTTTGTTTATGTCTTGAAGACACTACTCAGATTCACAACTATGGAAGGGGTCTCAGAGACTGGTTCTCAAGACTGTGTAGTCCCCGGGATACAAGCCCCATGGCAGAGTATATCAAAGTACCTGGACACTAGTCCTTTGGGAGAAAGAGCTGTAAGATAACCCGTGCTTCTGTGGGCTGCCACCTTTACTTTGTTGGGAGATTTGTCATCAGATCTCCTGTGTGTTTTTTTAAAAAATGTAATAACTACCAGGGTGTCTGTCTGGCTCTCTGAATCAGATTGGATGCGACTCTGAAGGAGCGAAGGGTTAACTGTTTTCTTTTATGCTATTTCCCAATTAAAATCATGCCCTGAAGTTCCTATTTCCCCCTCGGGCAAGAATATATAATAAATATGGCACCTGTGTTTTTTCCCCTGCTGCTTTGGAGAGTATGTGATTTTTTTGTTAGGAAATCTCTCATTCCCTCCCTCGCTCTCTCTCTCTCTCTCTCTCTCTCTCTCTCTCTCTGTGTGTGTGTGTGTGTGACAGAGAGAGAGAGAGAGTTAACCACAAACCACAGAGCCTAGGACTTGCCGATCAGAAGGTCAGCAGTTCGAATCCCCGCGACGGGGTGAGCTCCCATTGCTCGGTCCCTGCTCCTGCCAACCTAGCAGTTCGAAAGCATGTCAAAGTGCAAGTAGATCAATAGGTACCGCTCCAGCAGGAAGGTAAATGGCGTTTCTGTGCACTGCTCTGGTTTGCCAGAAGCGGCTTAGTCATGCTGGCCACATGACCCGGAAGCTGTACGCCGGCTCCCTTGGCCAATAAAGCGAGATGAGCACCGCAACCCCAGAGTTGGCCACGACTGGACCTAATGGTCAGGGGTCCCTTTACCCTTTTACCAGCACCACAGTCCCAATTACAAAACCCACCTTCCCCACAATAGCTTTTGCATTTTTAAAAACTGTGGATTTTCCAGCCTCATGTCTAGTTTCGTACTTTCTGGCCAGCTACAAATACTCTTGACATTCTGAAAGCTTTGTTAAAGCCCATGGCCTGTTCTTCATCCAGTCCCTAAGCATGTTTACTCATAAGGAAGCCCTTCCAAGTTCAATGGAATTTGCTAGGGATTCCTGGTAAATACTCCTACGATTGCAGCCTTCATCAACCTTCCCAACCATAATGAAGTCTAAGCAGAGCCATCTCTCGAGGCATTTTGTTGCCTGAAGCAAAATACAAGATGGCGCCTCCACTCCCATTCCATATGCAGAAGCCAGCTGAACTGCTAGTTGAATATTACTGTGGTGAAGGGGATAGTGTCCTCTACCACTACTTAGGGCAAAAGGCCACATATGAGTGAGGAATAGGCCATGTTGGAGACTCAGGAGGAACACTCATGTGGGACACCATTAATGGTGCCCAGCACCTGCCACCAGAGGTGGGTATTATCACTATCTAATGGTAGGGCTGGCCCTGAGCCTATGTAAGCATAACTACATCTGAACACATACACAGATAGTTACATTTGTCTCTTCTTTTCTTTCCCTCTGCGCCTGTTCTCTTGTCCCATCCCTAATCTCAATATTTATCTTGTAAGACTTGGTGCAAGACTTACCTTTTGCTTAAGTTACTCTGTATGGTTCTGTATATAAAGGAAGATGTTAAGAACAATGGGTGGTATTCAACTAAATTTTACTCAAGAGTAGGTATGTTGAGGGACGCAGGTGGCGCTGTGGGTTAAACCACAGAGCCTAGGACTTGCCGATCAGAAGGTCGGCAGTTCAAATCCCTGCGACGGGGTGAGCTCCCGTTGCTCGGTCCCTGCTCCTGCCAACCTAGCAGTTCGAAAGCACGTCAAAGTGCAAGTAGATAAATAGGTACCGCTCCAGCGGGAAGTTAAATGGCATTTCCATGCGCTGCTCTGGTTTGCCAGAAGCGGCTTAGTCATGCTGGCCACATGACCCGGAAGCTGTACGCCGGCTCCCTCGGCCAATAAAGCCAGATGAACGCCGCAACCCCATAGTCGGTCACGACTGGACCTAATGGTCAGGGGTCCCTTTACTTTTACCTTAGGTATGTTGAAGTTAATGGCGCTAACTTAGGCTCATTAACGTCAGGGGGCTACTCTGAGTATAACTTAATTGCAATATCACCCGATGTTGATAATCCTTTCACCAATAAAAGGGATCCTCATAGAAAATAGCAAAGACTATATGTCTTTAAAAAAATTCTCTACATATTGCTAAACTTCTTAGACCATCCTTAAGGGCAGTTTACTCCAACCCACTTCTTTCTCTTGTAAGAATCAAATTATAGCCCTAAACAGTTACTTTGTTAAGAAGTGAGATGTAAACCAACTCCCATAATGCATTGAGCTGAGTGGCTCTTGGTCACTGGCAAACAAAGTGTATTTTCATACTACTACTACTAATAATAATACAGTGGTGCCTCGCAAGACGAAATTAATTCGTTCCGCAAGTTTTTTCTTCTTGCGAGTTTTTCGTCTTGCGAAGCACGGTTTCCCATAGGAATGCATTGAAAATCAATCAATGCGTTCCTAGGGAAACCGCCTTCAGACCAGGTCCGGGGACAGTCTGTCCCCCGACCTCTTCTGAAGGCTGGGGGGGGGCAAGGACTTCTCCGCTGTCCCGGGGCGATCTGAAAATGCTGGCGGGCGGCAGCGAACGCTGCGCTGCCGCCCGCCAGCATTTTAAAAGCCCCCGGACAGCGGAGACTTCTCCGCTGTCCCGGGGCGATCTGAAAATGCTGGCGGGCGGC
Organism: Podarcis raffonei; assembly: GCF_027172205.1. Classification (NCBI taxonomy): domain Eukaryota; kingdom Metazoa; phylum Chordata; class Lepidosauria; order Squamata; family Lacertidae; genus Podarcis; species Podarcis raffonei. The sequence continues at coordinate 15,328,415 of NC_070606.1, forward strand.
AGCGCAGCCTTCGCTGCCGCCCGCCAGCATTTTCAGATCGCCCTGGGACAGCGGAGAAGTCTCCGCTGTCCCGGGAAGGCAGGCGGGGGGAGCAAAGACTTTTGCCCCCCGCCGGCCTTCAGAAGAGGTCCAGGACCTCTTCTGAAGGCCGGCGGTGGGCCAAAGTCTTTGCTCCCCCCCGCCTGCCTTCAAAAGCCATCAGGATAGCGGAGAAACGTGCTGCGCTTCTCTGCTATCCCGGGAAGGCAGGCAGAGGGGAGCAAAGACTTTTGCCCCCCGCCGGCCTTCAGAAGAGGTCCAGGACCTCTTCTGAAGGCCGGCGGAGATTTCCCTATGGGCTTTCTTCTTGCGAAGCAAGCCCATAGGGAAATTCGTTTTGCGAAGCACCTCCAAAACGGAAAACTCTTTCGTCTTGCGAGTTTTTCGTTTTGCGAGGCGTTCGTCTTGCGAGGCACCACTGTAATTCAAAACATACATTCTACATGCCTGAGTTTTCACTTGCAGTCTCCATCCTTCAGGTTCAGACTGGGGGTGGGGAGAAAAGGTGCATATTTTAATTAACTAATTTGAACTTTCAGAAGCAATATGCAAATTGAAACACAACCACCTTTGGAAATCTGCACTTCTCTGAATTATCCCGTACAGTTCTACTACCAAAAAAACCAAAACATGCCAAAAATGCATGTATTAGGAGAAACTGTTTTCAAAAGAATATGCATATTTTGCAAAATTGCATTCAAAAATATGAATGCTAAGAGAAGCGCTCGCTCAAATATGTTTTTCACATTTTTGTGAGGACTTTTAATCGGAATTTGAAAACTGTCATGGAAATGTGGCAAATGAGCTTATGACGGGGGGGGGGAATTAGAAACCAAAAGAGACTGAGTTAACAGCTAGTATGTTTGTTTGTTTTGTTTTGGCAGGATCATCCGAACCAAAGTGCAACAGCCATTCCACCCAACACCAGATGGGAGTGCGACTGGAGTCACTGCACCTGGACATACTATAGGTAAGATGAAACCAGAGAGGTGGGGATGGCGGGGCAGCGGGGGGAGGGAGGGAGAAAGTAATGTCAGGAATTGAGTGGTCTCATACACAGGTCCATAGCTGTCAACTTACAGATTTGAAAATAAGGGACCAGCAGCCTCAAAAATAAGGGATCAGCAGCCAAAATAAGGGATTTTGCTTAGCTTATACAGTGGTGCCCCGCAAGATGAAAATAATCCGTTCTGCGGGAGCCTTCGTCTTGCAGGGATTTTCGTCTTGCGGAGCTCCGCTATCAGCCGATCAGCTGATAAGCGGTAAAACAGCTGATAAGCGGCTTAGCGGCTTTTAGCGCTTAGCGGATTAGCGGATAAGCGGCAATTTAGAGATAAGGAGCTTAGCGCCTTTCAGAAAAGGCAAAAAAAAAAGGGAGACCACGGAAAAAAATTCGTTTTGCGAGTAAGCCCCATAGAAAAAAATGTCTTGCGAAGCAGAAAAAATGTCGGAAAGCCCTTTCGTCTTGCGCATTTTTCGTTTAGCGGGGCATTCGTCTAGCGGGGTACCACTGTACATAAATCCGGCACTGATGGAGCCATGTTGCTTTTGCTGCCACTGACTGTGTTTTGCAGGGGGTTGGACTAGATGACCCTAAGGGTCTACAACTCCCACCAAAGAAGAGTGGCAGACAAAACTGATGGACGACGTCGAGATGGCAAAGCTTACAGGCAGAATTAGAAACCAGGAAGAGGACCTCTTTAATAAAGAATGGGGAAAGTTTATAATTTAGTTGAAAAGCTATTGTCAAGATTTACATACATTGGTAGGATTGACAGAAAACTTGTAGTAAAAATTTGAACTATGGATGGACAAATGTTTTATAAAAATAGAGTTATGAAAGGGATGCAGAGGGGGAAATCACTACATTAAGATGCTGCGCTGGTTGGAGGGTATGCTAAGCAGCACGTCGGGGCTGCCGTCGTCCTGGCGTGAGGAGTTCCATCAGCCCTTCCCCGCCCGAGAGAGGGGGGAGGGAGAGAGACTCTCGCCCACAAGCCCGGCATGAGGCGGTTGTGGCACCGCAGTGGCTGCTGAAGCACCGCCCTTCTACGTCCCTCCCCATCCCCTCCTCTTCCTCCCCCCTCAGGCCGTCTCCTCAGCCACCGCTGCCACCTCTGGCTTCCCCTGGCAGCACAGCAAAATCTCGCAAGAGAGGGGCTGCCTGCCCGCCCGCCGCCACCTGTCTCCTCACAACGCACCCCTGAGGGGGAAAAGGGAGAGACGGAGACGCGGCAGCTCTTGCACGCGTTCTCTCTCACTCTCTCGCGGCAGAGGACCCTGCTTCCCTCCCGAGCCGGGTGAGCATGAAACCCAGGAAATTTAAGGGACATCATAATAAGGGACAGCAGCGGGACACGGCCCTGGGATAAGGGAGTTTCCCGCCAAATAAGGGACGGTTGACATCTATGCACAGGTCCAGCACACAGTTAAACAAAAGGACAAGGTTAAGCGAGGCAAAGCTTTCATGAATGTCTCCCCAAGGCCAAAGCAGCATCGAGCCTGTCCTCTAGCTAGGCTTAGATCTTGGGCACAGAAGTTGTATGTTTGAGTGGCGGTTTGCAGTTGCTCTTCCAAAGCCCTCCTCATGTTTGTGTGAATGCTTCGCTGTCCCATTGCTTGGGGCACATCTATGCAGCAAACGAATCTTCCCTTTCGGAGGAGCAAGCTGCTTCCGCCGCCACAGAAACATGTGTGAAAAATCCCTTGTAACCACAGTTAGAGATTAGAGCCCATTTCCTGCAGGATCGAAAACGCAGTGTGCCCCATATCCATGTTTACATTACAAAAAATGGTGTTGCTCAACGCAGGTTTTATAAGTGTGTGCACACCGAGGGAGCGATAGAAGACTGAGCAGAGGCTAGAATTAATTGAATAGCCTTTTCCCCAGGGATATGACTTTTGTCTCATGGAAGTGAAAGGTACTTAAATTAGATCAGCTGTCAAATAATGTAAGTTTGCCAAAGAAGCGAGGGGACAAATGTAGGAGGAGCTGTCCTGTTTTCCAATGCCACATTCCTAGAACGTCTCCTCCAAAACACTGCAAGCTGGGATGCAAACTAGACTGCAGTGCAGGGAAGGAACAGCCTTTGAGGAAATGGGCATGCAGATTCTATTTCTGTGCCAAGCAGCCAAATCTTCCGTAATACGGTCTGGAAGCTGGAAGAAAAGACACCAGAGTCTGTGCACATAAAGGGGTGGTACAGCTCAATCCAGCCACCTTGAAGGTTTTTGCTCCAAAGATTTAACCAGCTGTGGCCACCAGACTGTTCCCCAAGTCTGTCCATGGCACATTATCGCCCGAGTAACGTACAGTCAGGGACACGGGTGGCGCTGTGGGTTAAACCACAGAGCCTAGGACTTGCTGATCAGAAGGTCAGCAGTTTGAATCCCCACCACGGGGTGAGCTCCCGTTGCTCGGTCCCTGCTCCTGCCAACCTAGCAGTGCGAAAGCACGTCAAAGTGCAAGTAGATAAATAGGTACCGCTCCGGCGGGAAGGTAAACAGCGTTTCCGTGCACTGCTCTGGTTCGCCAGAAGCGGCTTAGTCATGCTGGCCACATGACCCGGAAGCTGTACGCCGGCTCCCTCGGCCAGTAAAGCGAGATGAGCGCCGCAACCCCAGAGTCGGCCACAACTGGACCTAATGGTCAGGGGTCCCTTTACCTTTTTAATGTACAGTCATACCTTGGTTTTCGAACAGCTTAGTTCTTGAACATTTTGGCTCCCAGGCGATCAAAAACCAGAAGTGACTGTTCCGGTTTACGAACTAATTTTGGAAGCCGAACGTCCGGCCCGGCTTCTGCAGCTTCCGATTGGCTGCAGGAGCTTCCTGCAGCCAATCAGAAGCCGTACTTTGGTTTCCGAACGCTTTGGAAGTTGAACAGACTTCCGGAACAGATTCTATTCGACTTCCAAGGTACGACTGTATTTGCATTAAAAGAGTTATGCAAGCATTCCCAGAAGTATAAATAAACACTCCTCTCCATTTTTATTATTAGTAATATAGTAGCACTAACTCCAATCGAAATCCTGTAGGATGGCATATTTTGGGTGGGTTAGGGGAGAAATAGCCTTTCTGTTGCATTATTTACTCAAAAAGGGGTGGTGTGTACACCCACAGTAGAAAAGGGGGGGCGCGCAGCCATGACTGGTCCTACCATTAGGCAAGGTGAGGCAATGACCAGACAACAGGCAGCAGTAGCTACCCGTGGTTTTTCTTCCTGAGCCCCTGGCCCTCTGTTGCCTCACTGCCCTCCTGAGGCTCCACAATTTGGCCTGCTACCTTATGTGTGGTAGACAGTATCCCATTAACAGCATTCACCCAGTTTTTGTATGTGAAATTGGGAGAGGCAACATCTTTCCCATCCTTCTGGCAACATAATAAATTAGGCTGGTCCTGTGTGCAGCCCTCCAAAGGGTTGTTAAAATCAGAGCGGGAAGATAATTTTTGCAAATGAAATTATAGTCACTGCAACGAGGAGAAGGGTATCCTCACAGACAGTGGTGTCCAAACTTTTTTCAAAGGGGGCCAGATTTGATGAAGTGAAGGGCCGTGAGGGCCAACCAAAGTGGTTAACCTTTTTTTTAGGAGGGAAGTTTATATATATATATATATATATATTACCCCAAAGTTGTTGAGCTAAACTGCCACAGGGGCCAGATTAAACAGACTGGTGGCCCCCGAAATGGACTTTGGACATAGATATGCAGACATTTTTGTTTGTTCCACAGGAACACTTGATTTTGACGGGCACTGAGGGGGGAGCAACTCTCACTTACAATAATTCTGCAGCATCGAGAAAGATACATTTCTCACTCACACCGTTGTATAACTAGGGCTCTTCTTTCCAGTATGTCTCCTTTCCTAGGTGTTGAGCTTTAAAACCCTAAATGGCCTCGGCCCAGTATACCTGAAGGGGTGTCTCCACCCCCATCGTTCAGCCCGGACACCGAGGTCCAGCACCGAGGGCCTTCTGGCGGTTCCCTCACCGCAAGAAGCCAAGTTACAGGGAACCAGGCAGAGGGCCTTCTCGGTAGTGGCCCCTGCCCTGTGGAACGCCCTCCCACCAGATGCCAAAGACATAAACAATCCTATGACTTTTCACAGACACCTGAAGGCAGCCCTGTTTTGGGAAGCTTTTAATGTTTGATGTTTTGGTGTGTTCCTTTATACTTTGTTGGAAGCCTCCCAGAGTACAATCAATCAATCAATCAATCAAATAATAAATACTTCATGACCATCCCTACTTGTTGTCCAAGGCCTCGGGATGGGGGGCGGGTTTGGTGTTCTTATCAGGGCTCCTTTCCCACCCACCTAGATTCCAAAAGAAACGGCAGCGTTCCTTGGTTTTTCCCTTCTTTAATCTATTATAGGTGGCTTTCCAAGCTGCCGCCATTTTCTCCTCCACCCCCATGCTCATGAAACTGAAGCAGGTCCTTTCTCATAAACAAGTGGTGGCCCCAGCTTCTGTCTGAAGGAGCCTTCTGGCTCACAAGGTGGTGATAGCACCATGATCTCCTCTGGTGTTAGCTACCAAGGACACACATGGCTGTTCTGTGCTTCCATGGTGCCAATGCTTTCTCCACAGTCCAGTTTGCTGGGGGTGTGGGGAGCAATTTCAAGCTGAGATCTATTGCCATGTGAGCATTGGGGGGGGGGAGCTGTTGTTGTTTGAACCGTATTTGGGGCAAGAGGAGATAAAAGGTGCACCTGAGTGGCCTTGCCATCCCAAAGTCACCGCTTCTTTCCCGCCTCACAAGTTTATCAAGGGGTGGTTTATATTAATCAGCGTCAGTTGATTAATCCAGCGCATTAATCTGTTAGATCTCAGGTTACTTCCACGCCAGGTGTTTTGAGGTGGAATTCCCCATTCTTTGGCCTCTAAAAAAGAAGGTAGGCAGATTCAGTTACTGAAGCATGGGAAACAGTGAAGAAGAATAAGGAGTGCTTAAAACCATGAGTAAAATAACATTTCAACTTTTGGTCAGAACACATGTGCTCTGCTGTGCTGTGATTTTTTTCACAACACCTCCACAGAGACTCGGACTATTCTGTTTATTCAATCAGTTTTAAGCAATGAAATTTTCATAAATTAACCTGTATGAATGAAAAAGACAGTTCTGCATAAAAATACTACTACTTCTTTTAAATAAATAAATGGTGCAAGCATGTTCAGGTGCGCCAACTTGGGGGGGGGGGCACAAGGTGTCACCGGCCCCCTCAACAGCTTGGCACTGGATAGCTCAGTTGGTTAGAGTGCATTGCTAATACCAAGATTGCAAGTTTTCTATAAAAATATATATAATACTGTATATAATTTTAAATTAAATTTTCTAATTTACATTTCAAAATACTCATTTAAACAACCTTAAATCAATGACTTCCTTTCTTCTCTTTCTGTGGTTCATTTTGCATACCGTACATCCCTGCATATTTACATGAACTAAACCATTCAGTAAACCATTGTTAAATCCATCAAAATTTCTTTACACTGTTGAATTTATCTTAATGCTACCAACATTTTGAAATGAACACAATTTTCACCCATATATTCAGTAAACATTTTCCAGTCTTCTTTAAATGTACATTCTTCTTGCTCTCTTATTCTATATGTTAAATCGGCAAGTTGCGTGTATTCCATCAGTTTAAGTTGCCATTCTTCTTTAGTTGGGACCTCGTTCATTTCCCATTTTTGAGCTAACAAAACATGGGCCGCAGTAGCAGCATACATAAATAGTCTTTTTTGACACCTGGGAATTTCCCTCTGAATGATCTGCAACAAAAAGGAATCTGGTTTGTTTGTTTTTTGAAAGGTCCTTGTAAACATTTTTTCAATTCATTGTAGATCATTTCCCAACACTCTTTTACCCTGAAGGTAATGGGGCCCTTTATATGTCCAGCTGTCCTTTGTTGACAACAAATTGTCGCTGTTTTTTGTGTTGAATATATGCTATATAGAAATGAGCAAACCAGTGATATTTTAGGGAGCAAGCTAGCAGGCGGGGACCATGACTTACACCACAGGAGCCTACACAACACAAAACACTGTTGCTGTATGTAGGTTTTATTTGATTTGTTTTTTATCTTATATTTTGGAAATGTACATCCAATTTTTTTTCCTTTAAATTTTTGAGGGATCCCCAAGAGAGTAGGGCCCTAAGCTATAGCTTGTTTAGCTTATACGTAAATCTGGCACTGTACATGTGCTATCTACACCTCTAAAAGTAAAGGTAAAGGGACCCCTGACCATTTGGTCCAGTTGTGACCGACTCTGGGGTTGCGGCACTCATCTCGCTTTATTGGCCGAGGGAGCCAGCGTACAGCTTCCGGGTCATGTGGCCAGCATGACTAAGCTGCTTCTGGCGAACCAGAGCAGCGCACGGAAATGCCGTTTACCTTCCTGCCGGAGCGGTACCTATTTATCTATTGCACTTTGATGTGTTTTCGAACTGCTAGGTTGGCAGGAGCAGGGACCGAGCAACGGGAGCTCACCCCGTCGCTGGGATTCGAACCGCCGACCTTCTGATCGGCAAGTCCTAGGCTCTGTGGTTTAACCCACAGTGCCACCCACGTCCCTGTCTACACCTCTAGCTCACACCAAAGGGCAGCGCGAAACAAGCAGGAACCCAACAGGTGCAAGGAGACACCTTTATTAGTCCGAGTAAGTGGTATAGATTCCAACGTTTCTTTAAAAGCAATTAGCTCTTCTCTAGGGGACTGTCAGAATCAGGATTAGCTCAAATCTATTGCAGGCTCAGCTGCCACGGAGGGAGTCCGTATGTCAGTGGCTCATTTTGGAGCTAGTCATCTAAGAAACTGTAATAGATGTAGCCTATTTCTTTTTCTGTCAGGCCCCTGATGAAGAGCTAATTGTTCAAAAGAGGTTGGGATTTATACCTCTTGGATGAATACGCTTGTTCCCTGCACCTGCTGAATTTCTGGTTCTTCTGAAGTTAGGTTCCTGCTACTTCTCCACCTGCAGTCTTTGTACATACTGATGTTAAAAATAGTGATTGATATATATATAAATTATAGTATATATTATATATTATATAAAAATTAGTCTAGCAAATGAATTGGTTAATTATTGCAACCCTAATTTATATATTTGGATCCTGATACTGACGGTTTTGTAGTCGTTTTAAACTGTTCTGTTGATGTATCTGGGAATAGCTCATATTTTCCCCAAATTGATTTCTAAAAGCGCCTTAAAGCTATATTTTCTTTCTGACAATAGTCATTTTGCTTACTAGATGGTTAAATTTTCTATGGTTAAGGTATGGGAAACAGTCGCCTTTGCAAAGGTGGCAGGTGACCGCAGTGCAACTTGTGACTTTGTTTAATTATAATTTATTAACAGATAGAATAGCAAGCAGAAAGCCAGTCTATCAATTAAAGGCGCTTATTAGAAAGCTTATCAAGAATTTCTTGATCAGAAATTTAGTAAGGGGAGGTTAGTTGCTCAAAACCTGCCATCACCAGTCTTGTCCCAAAATGCACAGCTAGAGGATATTGTGTATTTTGCTGGTTGCACATTAAGATGTTCCTGAGCAATGTGTTCCAGTACATTCTCTTGGTGTGGGGAGTGCTGCAGGAATGACTTTCTAATTTCTGCTTAAGATCTTAGTGGTGTCTGCATATCAGCTTAAACAGTACCCCTTCTGGAGTACTCCTTGCAGACCAAGATTACTCTATGTCCCAGAACCATAAAATGTGCAGAGATTCTGTGGCTAGCTTAGGGTTTCCTTGGCTGATAAACTGAGGAAGGAGGGGTTCCCCAGGGGCAGGAAATTTAAAAACCACAGCGGCAAGGGATTTTATGGTGGTGATGGCAATGGTGATGAGACGCCCGGCAGTGATTGGCCGTGGTGCCCTGATGTCACAGAGGGGAAAGGCAGGCGGAATAGGCTAAAGGTTATTATTGCCTGAGGCACTCTACCCAAAAGAGCAACTGGGACTAGGAAAGTGATGCAGAAGGAGGTGCATAAGAAAAGATAAAGTTGAAGGAAAATGGGGGGCTGAAGCTAAAAAGATGCAAGCAATTGCATGCTACATCAGCTGAAGTATATTGTTCAGTTCATGAGAAGCAATGGCACCACTCTTTTGTACTGGAGCAAAATGTCCAGTTCTGGGCACTGCAGTTAAAGGAGGACATCAACCAAGTGTAATGTCAGGCTTTGGAGAAGCGGCTTCCTCCCTCCCTTTAGCTGTGGATATGCAAAACAAAGCAAAAATAGTCTCTTACCATTTAAAGAGATTTTAATGATCACAGCGAAAGAACAAAGAGTCTATTCTCGGAGTAAAGGTGCTCCCAATTAAGGTTTCCACCCACTTCCCCCCGAGTCACTTCCTCGTCTTGCAACCTGATCTTGCAACTGCTGTGCCTTCTGTGCAGCTACCTTGTCTAATCTATGTGACCTTGGACTGATCAGCTGGACATTTTCCAGCAAACCGGAGTCCATTAACTCTCTCTCTCTCTCTTCTGGTTCTTCTTCTCCTAGCTGTTCACCACCCAGTTCTTCCCAACTTTTGTCTTCAGAACTGTGCCCCTCTGCAAACCACTGTTCCAATTTTATACTGTTCCACCCAGTTCTTCCCAACTTTTGTCTTCAGAACTGTGCCCCTCTGCAAACCACTGTTCCAATTTTATACTGTTCCACTGCTTCTGGGCAGCTTCAGGATCCTGGTTAGGAGCAGGGGGAGGGGGAGGCTCCCTCTATTCCTCATTTGTGCAGCCCTCCTCAGCACGGTCTCTGACATATAATATTCCTGGAGGAGAGCTACAAAGATTGAGAAGAGCCTAGACAGCAATCCTTGGGAAAAGGTTGAAGGAACTGCCTTTGTTTAGTCTGGAAGGGGCAGCTAAGAGGCAATATGATAGCTACCTAAAAAATATTTTGATAGCGTCTCATGGATGATGGAGCTCTGGAGGGAAGGATGGAGCTGCAGAGAGTAGGATTCAAATTAATGGGTTCACATTATAAGAACTTTCTGATGGTACAAGCTGCTTAACACTGGGCCTGATGGTCACCTGTCGGGCATGCTGGAGCACTGAACTTCCTACGGAGGACCTTAAGGTCCATAAATAGCAACACCCTAGAGGTCCCAGCCCCTAAGGAAGTCAGATTAGCCTCAACCAGAGCCAGGGCCTTTTCAACACTGACTCCAGCCTGGTGGAACGCTCTGTCTCATGAGACCAGGGCCCTGCAGGATCTGATTTCTTTCTGTAGGGCTGTAAGACAGAGTTGTTCCTCCTGGCCTTTGGCTTAGAATCAGTTTGATTCCCTCCCCCTCTTCTTTTTTCCTTTCTCCTCCTGTGACGGAACTCCTATTTGAGGACTTCCCTGGCTTTTTTCTGGCCCATGTAGGACCAGTCTGGATAGTTAGCCTTGGTGAAGACTAGACGTTTTCATCCCCCAAAAAGTTTTTGATTTGAGTTTCCATTGAAATGAGGCTGTGTTTTAATGTTTTAATGTTGTATTTTAATCTTGTTTTTAAGTTGTATTTCAATCAATTTGCTTTTATATCAGGTGTTAGCCGCCCCGAGCCCGGTCTTGGCTGGGGAGGGTGGGGTATAAATTAAAAATTATTATTATTATTATTAGCAGGGGGACAGATGAAATGACCCTAGAGATGCCTCCAAACTCGGTGATTCAATTATTAATAATAATAATAATAATAATAATAATAATAATAATAAATTTTATTTATATCCCGCCCTCCCCAGCCGAAGCCGGGCTCAGGGCGGCTAACAACAATAAAACAATACAAAAGTACAACACAAACAACACTCTAAAATCATTCATTATAAAATTATAAAATTAATATGGCAATTCACCTTCCACCAGCATCAATTTTCAGCATTGCCAGCAGGGCAGGCTGGATGTTTCTGGGGTCCCTTGAGCAGAGGATGTCAGTGGGCCCCTTTCTCCCTTCCTTTCTTCCTCAAACTACACTCCCTCTTGGGCTCCCCCCTTTAAAGTAAAACAGACCTTGAATAACAGGGCAACCCCCAATGCCAATGTTTCAATGGTGTTTCAAACATACGCGGTTTCACTTAAACACAAGGTGCCTTGGAACGTAATCCTAAATGGAGAGCTGCCTGTAATCAGTATGGCAAACTGAATAGGTCTACTGAGCAGAACCGGCCTGCCTGTGGGGCAAAGTGAAGTATCTCCCTCAGGTGGCAGAAGTACAACTGGCACCCTGCCCACCCCATGGCATAGTGCACAGTGTCGCCGCTCATCTTCCCTGCCATGGGGCGGAGAACACTGAGATCCAGCACTGAGGGCCTTCTGGCGGTTCCCTAATGGCGAGAAGTGAGGTTACAGGGAACCAGACAGAGGGCCTTCTCGGTGGTGGCGCCCGCCCTGTGGAACGCCCTCCCATCAGATGTCAAGGAAATAAACAGCTATCTGATATTTAGAAGACATCTGAAGGCAGCCCTGTTTAGGGAAGTTTTTAATATTTAATGCTGTCTTGTTTTTAACACTCGATTGGAAGCCGCCCAGAGTGGCTGGGGAAACTCAGCCAGATGGGCGGGGTATAAATAAATAATTATTATTATTATTATTATTATTATTATTATTATTATTATTATTATTATTATTATTATTATTATAGCAATGCCATGAGGTGCGCCCTAACTCTCTCCGAGTTTGGCAACGGGTTTGCAGTGTTCAGTTGCTGGCAAAAGTGGGCCACAGCGATGTGGGGAGATGGCTGCACATTCCCGTTTTGCCTCAGGTGCTGAAACAGGACAGGCCGCCCCTCCTAATGAGACTTGTTTAACTTGTGTTGGGATGCAGATACATACCCTGGAAGGGAAATGGGATTTTGCTGGTTAGTTGTACAGTCATGTGGGAAATGTGTTGTTTAACTGGGTGACACTTATCAGCAACAGGGAGCTCCAGTAACCAATTACAGTGGTACCTTCATTCGCAAACGGCTTAGTTGTCGAACAAATCGGCTCCCAAACTCTGCAAACCCAGAAGTTCTGGTTTGCGGACGTTTTTCGGAAGCTGAACGTCTGGCGCAGCTTCCGTTTGAGTGCAGGAAGCTCCTGCAGCCAATCAGAAGCCACACCTTGGTTTTTGAATGGTTTTGGGAGTCGAATGGACTCCTGGAACGGATTACGTTCTAGAACCAAGGTACAGTAGTAGTGGCACCCGCCCTGTGGAACGCCCTCCCGTCAGATGTCAAAAGAACTAAACAACTACCTGACATTCAGAAGACATCTTAAGGCAGCCCTGTTCAGGGAAGTTCAGGGAAGTTTTTAATGTGTGACATCTTAGTGTATTTTTGGTCTTTGTGGAAGCTGCCCAGAGTGGCTGGGGAAACCCAGCCAGATGGGTGGGGTACAAATAATAAATTATTATTATTATTGTCAGCGCTGCCCAAGGTCCCAGCTCACACAAGACCAACGCTGCTTCCTTCTTTAGTATAAAAGTCTTTATTGAAGTTCAGTTTCACTTCCACACGCGCAGCGTGCAACGCTACGTCTTTAACGTTAGACCGCCGAAGCTCCATCTGAATCTCCTCCCCCCTGACACCGGTTTAAGATTCTAGCCTTACTCCACCTCTTCCTCTGTTCCTTCCTTCTCTGGGTCCGCCTGCTAGTCGGGGTCTCACCCTTCCTAGACTCCTCTGACGCTGAGTCCCCTGACTCTTCCCCCTCCCTCCTTCGGGCTTTAGGACCTGGCTCCCAATCCGGGTTTTCTGCTGTCCCGCGCTCCTGCACATTTGAACTTGGCGCGCGCGCAGCCTCCCACTTTCCTTCTGACCGTTACACTCGTGTCACTGCTCCCTCCTTCGGGGAGGCTAGCTGGACCTGGCCTTCCCTCCGTTCCCCCACTTCCCGATGGGGGCGTGGTCAGCCCTGACTCATCTTCTCTCCCCGCTGGAGGAGACGCTGGTCCTGACACATGTGACTCTTCCCCCCCACTGCGCTCTGGTGGGGGAGCTGGTCCTGATCCTCCGCTGCTCCCTTGGGAGTCCCCGCTGGCCCCTTGCTTCTGGTGCGTCCCCCCTGGGACCCCCCTTGCCCTTACCAAAGGCACCCCCTTCTGGGAATCTTCTGATTCGCTGGAGAAGCTAATGGAATCTCTCGGGCCACTGTCATACTCCCCTACGCTCCCCTCGGATTCCTCTCCTCCGCTCTCTATTTGCTCTCTCCCCTGTGCTTCTGCTCCTGAGCCTCTGACAATTATTATTACAGGCTTGTTTAGAAGGAGTGTGCCTATGCAGGGCATATTCCCATGAAGACTTTCACTGTTAGCCATTCTGTGACTCTAATATTTACCTGTAGTGTAATAGGCTCTTGAAAAATAGTGGGTATGTGTCAGTGGTGTGTGGGGAAATTTTTCATAGGAGAAAGTTAGGGTCAGAGGCACCAGCTTCATGCCTCCCTCCCTAAGCCAGGCAGAAGCTTCCTAGATTTTGGGAATGAGGTGTCAGGCCTCTGAAGTGATGCTGGAGCCTTTGTACTCCTTTCAAAAGCTGGGTGGGCTTTAGGAAAGCGGCAGGAGGGTCTTGGCCCCATCTAAGCATCGTGCCTCGCCCCCTCCCCAGATGAGCAGAAACTTCCTGGTCTTTGGGAAGGAGGCAGCGGGCTTTAATACTTTAATACTCCGATTTACCAGGAACATTTAGGGGATTAACCTAGTCCCCATAGTCCACTGACCGCATGCCACTGGCATGTGTGTGTTATAAACAAGCAACTTCACAGCTCTCGCGGTCACAGAAAACTATGTTCAAAAGTATGGTGTTCATTTACTGCTAAAAAATATAGCAAGCAGGAGGACTTGGGTAAGATATTTCAGTGGCTAAGAAATACAACTGGTGAACTTAGAAGAGTTTCTTTCTTTAACTGTCATTCAAAAATTATTTTAACTTCGACATGACAGGTTGGGCCAACAATTGCCCTGCAGTAAACTCAAACTTCCCTAAGCATGAATATGCCTTATTTTTGTAACGTGAAATCTGATTTAAAAGAGTTGCAAAGCTGCTCTGAGGACGGGAAAGGTGAGCTTGTGGCAGCACAGGCACTTTGCACAACATTTGCACATGCTAATTGATGCAAATTTGGAAGGATTGCTATAATTTAAATAGTGAGGAAGATTGGGACCAGGTGATCTGGGTGCCTGCTTCCTCTGCTCTCCAGGCACTAACTGCCAATGGGCAACTTTCGTGCTACCCTGCTCTCCCTTCTAATAGTTCTCCATCATTAAATGGTACCCAGAATGGAGAGGCCTGCAAATGGAAGATGTCTTCAAATGCAGGAAGACTGTTCTCTAGCTCAGACATCCCCTCAAATGCAGGACGATGCTCATTAATGGCTTGGACAGTCCCCGCCCTCTATTGACCATGAGACTGGCATCTAGTTTGCGACAGTTCTAGTATCCAACAGTATAAGTGAGGACACACTTTAGAAGGCTAGCAGGGTGACAATGGGTCATAAATAGTGCTTTAATTATGGGGAGGGGTGTCAGGAAGCTGGAGAGTCCTTTAGCGAAATCCACAAACCAAGTTCCCAAGTCCCTAAATTTAACTAAATCATATATACCTGTTAGAAACGGTTGCCAAAGGCACCATCACAAAAGTTAAGAGGGCTGCCCAACCCTCAAGTGTACCTTCTGTAACTCAAGCACTGGTTGTAAATAATATCTTCTCTTGTGTGAGCTGCAGCTGCAGATTTAACTCCTTTAAAAGTTACTGTCCCCCTCATGTTGCAAAATTCTAATCTTCCCTATCGGATCCAAATATTCATTCTCTCTCTTTCACCTGCCAACCCGCCATGCCTAGTCATGTGGAATGCTCTTCCAACAAAGATTCAGGAAGCATCTTCAATTTTTATACATTTCCTGAAAACTTTTCTAATCTGCCAGGCTTCTGCAGACAATTAAAGAGAGAGAGGGAAAAATATATTATTTTTACAGTTAGACAGTGATCTATGATTTTGGCTTTTATAGGAGATATATATATTGTACAGTGCTTTGATTTTTTTATTATTATTAAAAATGCATTATACACATTTCCATTCTGAAAATAAGTAAATAAATCCTACGCACAACGGAGTCTTGTAAAACACAAACCAAAGTAGACATACAATGGTACCTCGGGTTAAGTACTTAATTCGTTCCGGAGGTCTGTTCTTAACCTGAAACTGATCTTAACCTGAAGCACCACTTTAGCTAATGGGGCCTCCTGCTGCCACTGCACGATTTCTGTTCTCATCCTGAAGCAAAGTTCTTAACCCGAGGTAGTATTTCTGGGTTAGCGGAGTCTGTAACCTGAAGCGTCTGTAACCTGCGGTACCACTGTAGGCAAATTCGATTGCAGAGCTGGGGTTTTCAGCTTACCAGGAGAATTCTAGCCAGCCTTGAACATACTGAGATAGGTTGTGTGACAGAAATAAGTGTTTTGCAAAGGATTTACGAGCTATGTTGACTACTGAAAGGCATTTTTTGCGAAGGGGAGGGTCTCCCTTAGCGGGGTGAGCAGGGCCACCTCTGGAGAGGCTAGGGTGTGCTCCTGTAGCTTTCTACCTTCTGCTTTCCTCATGGGCCTTTTCATTTTGTCCAGTTCCCAGTACAGCCTCCCCTCCCGTCTCCAGTGCCTCCAATGATCCGGTGGGCTCCTACTCCATTAATGGGATTCTGGGGATTCCTCGGTCGAATGGAGAGAAGAGGAAACGTGACGAAGGTAGGGGGAGGGAGGGGTTCATCCTCCCTTCATTTATTTCCTTTTTCTTTCTCCCCCCTTTGCTCTGCCCCTCTCATTCCCATTCTCTTTGACCTCCCTCTTACCACCCCCTAAGCTCCAGTTTTGGACCAGGATTCGCAGGTGCTTTGCATATTGGATTAGTCTTAGATTAGGGATGGTTCCCCACCAACAGCATCACCACAACAACTCGACTGGCCCAGAAAGTCTTTCATGACCAGCTGAATTCTCGTTAGGAGGCAAAGCCAGCCGATTTCGTTCCCGGAGCCAAGGCACAAACTCCCTTCCCGGTTTCTAGATTGAGCCTTGGACTCACACCAAGGTGGCTTATCCTGAATTTCTAATCAAAGGCAGCAAAAGGGGGATTCTGGAAAGATCCACTTTGTATACCCAACCCCCTAACAATATTTAAGACAAGAAACAAAGCCTGGCTTTCAGGGCCAGGTAAGAGAAGGTTTAGGAATGTGAGAATTATTTTTAAGGAGAGAGAGAAACAGCTGTTGGGTTTTGGCACCCTACAAATAAAACATGCATTCAGAATTGAAAAACGGGGGGGGGGGAATATACTCCTCTTTTTGCCAATCTCTTTAGCTCATGGTTTGCAAGCCCAAAATGAAAGAATTAAGTTGTGCAAAGTATTTGATCTATGTGATCTTCTACAGATTAGCTTCTCTGATGTCTCTGCCCTTAAGTCGTCTGCGACTGGACCTAATGGTCGGGGTCCCTTTAGGCTTAGCACACTGACGAATGTGATTTTTGGAAAGCATTCAGAAAGAGGTAGAGATATAATTTCCTTTCTTTCCGGAAGGATATGTTTTTATGCGCAGCACCACAACTAATTCATAGCCTTTCAGTAGGCAATGGTGACTTTTGCCTATACTGTTCCATCAAACGCTGATCCTCACATGCCAGTCCATGTTGCCAGGTGCCAATAACGCTTCCTGAAAATGTAGATGGTCTCCGTTTGTTTCCAGCTGGTATATGCTCAGTGTTTGTTGGCATGAACTGATATGCGCACTCATGTGCATCAATGATATGGAGAGAACTCTGTGCTTATAAACACAGTGAAAACTCTTGGCTTAAGCTTGATATTCATGTGTGAAATGATACCGTCCAGATAAAATTTTTAACTGGGAAAAAAAACTGAGAAGAAAAAATGGATGTGGGCAAAGGAATTGCTGGTGTCAGGATTCTTACCATAGGAGCTGGTGGTGAGGCTGAGGGTGTGATTTGTGATCAATGCTCAGCAGTCGCTGGTTCCCCTTCTGCAGAACAAAAACACTGGAATTACGTGGTGGTTGTAAAGATAAATGAATGAGCGTACAATGTGCTTTGAACGTTCAAAAAGCACAATATAAATGAACACTGTTGTGTTGTTGTTGTTCTAATCAATTTTGAAGGGCTGCATGGACTCCTAAGAGATTAATAGCACAACTGTATGTCTACTAAGTCCCATAGAATTCAATGGAACTTGTTTCCAGGTCAGAGAAAACACCTGAAAGTAAACTTCATTGGGCTTAATGGGACTTACTTCTAAGTAATACTACTACTACTACTACTAATAATAATAATAATATTTATACCCTGTCCATCTGGCTGGGTTGCCCCAGCCACTCTGGAGAGGCTTATGCTGCCAGGCTACAATTCAATGTTTATTTACCTCAAACCACATCAAACTCATTGAGACATTTAGAGGATTGTAAAATATTTATGGTGACATATGCTTTTATTTTATTTACTTATTGTGTTTATATCCCACCTTTTTCTCCAAGGAAGCAACCCTGTGAAGTAGGTTAGGCCGAGAGGCAGCAACTGGGCCATATTTTTCGCTCTATAAGATGCACCAGACCACAAGACACACCTAGTTTTTGGAGGAGAAAAACAAGAAAAAAAATATTCTGAATCTCAGAAGCCAGAACAGCAAGAGGGATCGCTGCGCAGTGAAATCAGCAATCCCTCTTGCTGTTCTGGCTTCTGGGATAGCTGCGCAGCCTGCATTCGCTTCATAAGACGCACACACATTTCCCCTTACTTTTTAGCAGGGAAAAAGTGAGTCTTATAGAGCAAAAAATACAGTAGTTTCTTGGCCGAGGGGGGATTTGAACCCTAGTCTCCCACTACATCACACCAACTCTCCACACTGCCTGCCAGCAAGATGCTGAGTTTTCTTTTCTTTTCTTTTGGAAGTTTCTAGCCCTCCTGGAAAGAAAGTTGTAACACAAAATGTGCAGGCAATCATCTAAGCGATTTCTGTGAAACGAGCCTGCCTCTCGCTGCTTCTACTTTTCAGTATTTTTAGCCTATGAGTGTAGTCAGAGTTGTGCTTAGATGCCAGGCTAAAACCCTGGGGTCCTAAAGAGCCCATATTTACCCCTCTCCTTTAACGCATTTTTTGTTCCTGCTTCTACCTCATTTTCTAGTCCTTGGAACCTCCACTGTTTGCCCTTCCTTACTTTCTAGCAACTGCAATACATCTTTCCTGTGGGGGGATAATCTAAGCTCAGGTTCTCTCTAGAAGTTATTCTCTGCAAATGCTACAGCCTAATAGGGACGTGGGTAGCACTGTGAGTTAAACCACAGAGCCTAGGACTTGCTGATCAGAAGGTCGGCAGTTCGAATCCCCATGACGGGGTAAGCTCCTGTTGCTCGGTCCCTGCTCCTGCCAACCTAGCAGTTTGAAAGCATGTCAAAGTGCAAGTAGATAAATAGGTACCACTCCAGCAGGAACGTAAACAGTGTTTCCGTGCGCTGCTCTGGTTCACCAGAAGCGGCTTAGTCATGCTGGCCACATGACCCGGAAGCTATACGCCGGCTCCCTTGGCCAATAAAGGGAGATGAGCGCCGCAACCCCAGAGTCGGCCACGACTGGACCTGATGGTCAGGGGTCCCTTTACCTTTTTAATAGGTGTTAGGCTGGGTAGGTGTTAAAGAACACACCCTAATGGCAAATGGAAAATACAAAAAAATTGCAAAGAGATTTAGGCATATCTCCTGCTCTGTGGGAACTGAAGAATTCATGGTACAGTCAATGTACAGTACAATGATGTACATGTCTACTCAGAAGTAAATCTCTTTGTTTTTAATGGGTCTTACTTCCAGGTACATATTGGTGCAAAATGAGCATACTTAAATATAGACAGATATAAAATAATCTGATAAGCTTAAACACAATTAAATTATTATGAATAAAATAAACAATATATTACAACATCCTATTAGTTTTCTCACTGGCTTTGCAGTTTGGGCAGGACAGAGATTTTGCTGGGAAAATTAGGGAAAGTACGACCTGTATTGATTAAAAAATTAAAAAAAAAAAATTGTACCCAGTATAAAATCATAAGTGCCCAAGGTAAAATAAGACGTGAAAAGAAAAACAATTGTTAAGATACACCCGTGTGAAAAAAAGACAAAAAACGCCCCTTATAGGCTCACAAGGTTGTTACTGTGCTTATCCTAAACTTAGCCTCATACGGTGCTTTTATGAATTCAGCCTGTATGCTTTTCCTTACTATTTTACCTGCAATTTTTTTATTTAAAAAAATCCCACTGTTTTATCATTTTTTTATTTGTTACATTTCCACAGCACCATTCATCCGAAGATTACAAGGCAGTTTACAATATAAAAACACAAAAATACATACCATAATAACAAACAAAAACAATTGCACCCCCCCTTTAATAGGTCATGGATTGTTTAATTAGCCAAAGGCCTGGGAGGAGGAGAATGTTTTTACCGGGCACCTAAAGATATGTAATGAAGGAACCAGGCAAGCCTTCCTGGAGAGAGCATTCCACAAGTGGGGAGTAACAACTTTCATTTTAAGAATGAAAGTGGATCACTTGGCTTTCCACAACCCCAGTGACTACAGGCCTGGAAGTAAGCTCAGCAGAATGGGACTTATGCATGTAAAACATGCAGTAACCGGGCCAGATTAAGATTGGTTGAAGCTTTAGGGCTGTTTTAATCTGTAGGGGGCGGAGGGGCATGGCTGTTTATACTGCAGAGATGCATCGCTCTGGTTAAAGGCGCCCCAACTGGATGCCTCTGGTACAAGTCTTCACTTGCAGTCATTTCATGCCTCTTTCTTTGCAACAGCCATGCGGGGTAGGCTAGGCTCAGAGTTGGTGCATGGCCCAAAGTGAGCAAAAAGAATAAGAGTTAAAATGAGAAAATGCACATGGTCAAAGTATTTTCTTTTTGTTTACCAAGGTCTGCATAATATTTTGTTGTTTGTGAAACAGAAGTCCACAGTTTTTTTGTAGTTTTAAGATAACGCAAGTCACCTTATTTTATGCATTCCTATTTAGGGAAACTAGGGACGCGGGTGGCACGGTGGGTTAAACCACAGAGCCTAGGCCTTGCCAATCAGAAGGTCGGCGGTTCGAATCCCCGCGATGGGGTGAGCTCCCGTTGTTCGGTCCCTGCTCCTGCCAACCTAGCAGTTCGAAAGCACGTCAAAGTGCAAGTAGATAAATAGGTACCGCTCCAGCAGGAAGGTAAACGGCGTTTCCGTGCGCTGCTCTGGTTCGCCAGAAGCGGCTTAGTCATGCTGGCCACATGACCCGGAAGCTGTACGTCGGCCAATAAAGCGAGATGAGCACCGCAACTCCAGAGTCGGCCACGACTGGACCTAATGGTCAGGGGTCCCTTTACCTTTACTATTTAGGGAAAGGGACCCCCAATTTTAAGAATAGCACCAGGACTCACAACTACTTTGATCTGGCCTTGAATTTAGGCAATCACATCTGTCCAGGTCAGCTCCAACCCACAAGAACTGATGCCCCAAGTAAATATATCAATCTTGAGGATGCTGCAACGCTCGTAATTGTTTTTGCTGCAACGACCCAATAAGGAATAGGGAATTACACTTATTGTCCATTTTAGGGTAGGCCAAAATATGTTGAGACAGAGTGCTTGCTTGCCTGTGTCTATGTAACTGTAGGAACAAGAGAGGCTGTAATTTATAGATTGAAGAGATCTCTAGATTAGGGTCCCACACAGGAGCGGCAGAGACATCAGCTTGCGGAAGCCCACTTAAAACTCAGAGAGGCGTGATGCTAGAGTGGCCTGGTATCTCAAATGTCATAATTGCTGCCTTCCCAAATCAAGAAATAAGTGGTTTGAGCATTCCCTCCATTTCTGGCCCCGAGCCAAATGTAATTGAGACAAAGCGAAGGGGAAAAGAAATGTTTGCAAAGCTTACTCTTGATTAAGTTGAGCAATTCAGTGGGGAAAGGATTAAGCGGGGGAACGCGCTGTGTCAAGTTCCTGAGGGAAGCGAGACCCCTGCCGAAAGCGGGTGAAGGTTCTGCTACCTTTGGTAAGCGAAAGAATGATGTCCATCAACATTTGGTGATCTCCTTCTACCGGTCCACAATAGAAAGTGTCCTTTCATACTGCATCACGGTGTGGTAAGCTGGTTTGACATCAACTGATAGGAAGTGCCTACAGAGGGTGGTGAATACAGCACAAGATATTATGGGCTGTCCGTGAATCCGCTGGATGACATCGCGGAAGAACGTTGCCTCAGGAGAGTGGGGAAAATTCTCAGGGGTGATTCACACCCTGGCTGGTTGTACAAGTGACAATAAAGTATAAAGTAAAGTATATTTCCAGTGAACAGTACAGTGGTACCTCAGGTTAAGTACTTAATTCGTTCCGGAGGTCCGTTCTTAACCTGAAACTGTTCTCAACCTGAAGCACCACTTTAGCTAATGGGGCCTCCTGCTGCTGCCGCACCACCGGAGCCCGATTTCTGTTCTTATCCTGAAGCAAAGTTCTTAACCTGAAGCACTATTTCTGGGTTAGCAGAGTGTGTAACCTGAAGCGTATGTAACCTGAAGCGTATGTAACCCGAGGTACCACTGTACTTGGGAAGAACACAACCTTCAAATGTTTGCACAGACTGGGAGTAAACCACAGAAAACCATTTGTTCCAATTCAGTGGTAAAACATGATTTTCCCTGGGGAAAGACAAACACTCAAAGCTGGAAAGCCCAGACTGTCCAAGTGTCCCTATTTTGCAGGGAAACTCCCAGATTTACAGAAGCCGTCTCGGTTTCTGATTTCATCCTGGAATGTCTCGCTTTTCCTTAGGACGTCCCTATTTCCATCGGAGAAATGTTGGAGGGTATGGAGTTATGGGAGGAACAACTAGTGTGACTTAATCATAGGGTACAGCTCTGATAATCATCTGCTCTTTTTCTTAGCAAAAGGGACCCTTGGTAAGGGTGGTTTTTCTTTTTTTGAAAACCATTATTTCCACCCTAATCTTTTAGCAGACAGTCTTCAGCCTTTCATCATAGCATGCTTTCCAAACACTTTTGTTATCTTGCTCACCTCAGTTATCCGGTTTGTTCCTTGCTTTATAAAACAACAAACCTGAAGGGATGTCTCTAGCAACACACCCCAGGCCCTACAAGTGTCCCTATTTTCCAAGGACAGTCTGGAATTTACAGAAGCCATCCCAGTTTCTGATTTGATCCCAGAATGTCCCGCTTTTCCTTAGGATGTCCCTATTTTCATCAGATAAATGTTGGAGGGTATGGAATAGGATGTCCCTATTTTCACTGAAGAAATGTTGAAGGGTATGGAGTTTTGTGACCCCTGAACCAAGGAGATAAGTACCGTATTTTTCGCTCTATAACATGCACCAGACCATAACACGCATGTAGTTTTTAGAGGAGGAAAACAAGAAAAAAAATATTCTAAACGAAATAGTGGATATATGATTTTTGTGATTCATGCTGTGGCCACAGACATGTGATCTGACAGTGAGTTTGGAGTAGCCCAATGCAAAAAAACCTGAGGATCCATGTGGATCCATGCTTTGTAACCACGGAGGAGGGAAGGAAGGGGAACCATGGATCCTCTGCTCACAACTGCAGCAGATCCCCCCCGCCACCCGCAGGCATTCGCTCCATAACACGCGCAGACATTTCCCCTTACTTTCTAGGAGGAAAAAAGTGAGTGTTATGGTGCAAAAAATACGGTAACTATACAGCCTTTAGAAGACATCTGAAGGCAGCCCAGTATAGAGAAGTTTTTTAAAAAAATATCCAGTTTTGTTTTTTTTAATATACACTGGAAGCTACCCAGAGTGGCTGAGGCAACCCAGTCAGATGGGTGTGAATTATTATTATTATTATTATTATTATTATTATTATTATTATTAAATTGTTGAATAGGACATCCCTATATTTTCATCAGAGAAACAGTGGAAGATATGCAGACCTGTGTCCCGAAATGCAGTACAAAGGGAGGGGTGGGTGAGCCCTGGATTAGACTATTGTAGCATACTCTACTAGATCTCCCAGTACGTTTCCAAGCACAGTTCAAAGTGTTGGTGCTGACCTTTAAAGCCCTAAACGGCCTTGGCCCAGTATACCTGAAGGAGCATCTCCACCCCCATCGTCCAGCCCGGAAACTGAGGTCCAGCTCTGAGGGTCTTCTGGTGGTTCCCTCATTGTGAGAAGTGAGGTTACAGGGAACCAGGCAGAGGGCCTTCTCAGTGGTGGCACCTGCCCTGTGGAACGCCCTCCCATCAGATGTCAAGGAAATAAACAACTATCTGACTTTTAGAAGACATCTCAAGGCAGCCCTGTTTAGGGAAATTTTTAATGTTATCGTGCTTTTAATATTCTGTTGGGAGCCGCCCAGAGTGGCTGGGGAAACCCAGCCAGATGGGCGGGGTATTAATAATAATAATAATAATAATAATAAACTGCTTGGAAATTGCAGCCGATGCAGAATGCTTCCGCCAGAGTGCTGACAAGGGCCCATGTATCAGAGCATATTGTTTGATTGCTACTGGCTCCTGGTTTTGATTCTGAGCTAGACATTCTGCGGATTTTGTGGGCAGAATGCTGTGGTCCTTTGGTCTTTCTTGTGGGCTCCTCACACACATGTTTGGCCACTGTGAAAAGAGGATGATGGACTTGGACGGGCCTTTAGTCTGATCCAGCAGGTCTAATCTTATGTTCTTTTTTTATGTATATTGTCTCATGCCCTGCAGTGCTGTCACAGGGTTATACCTATGCCACCTGATGTTGATTTTTTCAGGCAGTTTGCTTGCATTGGTGGGTGGATGATATGCTTTGATGGCATAACCAAAACTAGCCTTTTTCATGCCATGTGGATATTTCAATCCAGGTTGCTTTGTTTTTGTTATTCACCTAAGGCAGAAAGGAATTTGGTTTTCTTTATTCCGTGCTTCCTGTCTGTGTTGCTGCTGGGGGTGACATGGGCTGCATTGTGTCCGGATGGCATTTCTAGTGTCCAGGTTTATGACAAGCTGAAAAATGAAGAGTTCCCTGTCATTAGAATATAGACCACAGATCGCATATTATGCAAATGTGCTTTGGCTTTTAGACATTTGAGCCGACTGTGTTAGTTATAGCTTCCATGCACACGACCTAAAAAGGATCCGTAAAAGAGGTAGCTGTCTATTTATTTGCAAGCGCCAAGCATGAGTACTTTGGCCTGCTTGCAAAGCCGTTGAAGTAAGAGTTAAGAGATGCAGAGAAGGAAGGGCGGAAGAAGTCTGACTCCCAGGTGAACTGGAATAAAAGTTATCGAAACTAGGGTGGCAACTCCTTTGATGGCAGCCCCTTCACCTTGTTCCTAAGGACCAAAAAGGAGACTAGAAATATTCTCAAGAAGTGATCCAAATGGACAACATGGGACAATACAACTGCTCGACGCTTAAATGAACGCCCTTGAATCTAACTCTGGCAAAGTGACTAGCATGAACCTTTAGAAGACATCTGAAGGCAACCATGTATAGGGAGGTTTTTAATGTTTGTTGTTTGATTATTTTTAAGTATTTGCTGGAAGCCGCCCAGAGTGGCTGGGGCAACCCCGTCAGATGGATGGGGTACAAATTATTATTATTATTATTGCAGTCTAGTATGAATCCCTAAGGGATGCGGGTGGCACTATGGTCTAAACCACAGAGCCTAGGACTTGCCGATCAGAAGGTCGGCGGTTCAAATCCCCGCGACAGGGTGAGTTCCCGTTGCTCAGTCCCTGCTCCTGCCAACCTAGCAGTTCAAAAGCACGTCAAAGTGCAAGTAGATAAATAGGTACTGCTCTGGCGGGAAGGTAAATGGCGTTTCCGTGTGCTGCTCTGGTTTGCCAGAAGTGGCTTAGTCATGCTGGCCACATGACCTGGAAGCTGTACACCGGCTCCCTTGGCCAATAAAGTGAGATGAGTGCCGCAACCCCAGAGTCGTCCGCGACTGGACCTAATGGTCAGGGGTCCCTTTACCTTTACCTATGAATCCCTAAAGAGTGCATTATTTCCCATATGCTCTTATGTAACTGCTGGCTCCTGAAGCCCTGAAACTCAAGAAAAATGGGGAGGAGTTAGAGGAGAAATCTGAAGAAGGCAGAAGCTGTTTATAGCCCTAAGGGAGGGCAAAGGAATTGCTTGGCTGGGCTAGATACAGGCTGTGTACATGTGATACCTTTAAAGCACATTTATCCCCTTCATAGGATCCCGGGGAATGTAGTTTGCTAAGGGTGCTGGGAACTGTAGCTCTGTGAGGGGTAAACTGCAGACCCCAGGATTCTTGGGGGGAGTGCGTTAAATTTTCGGCCAAGGCAGCCACACTCTCGCCCACAGTAGCAATTCTCTGGTCTGACAAAAAGACAGAGGAGGTGAGGGCTGGTCCAAAACATTTTGCTATACAAAGGAAAGGAGAAGATGGTGCCTACTACACCAGTGTGGTGTAGTGGTTAAGAGCGGTGGACTCATAATCTGGTGAACCAGGTTCGATTCCCCGCTCCTCCACATGCAGCTGCTGGGTGACCTTGGGCCACTCACACTTCTCTGAAGTCTCTCAGCCCCACTCACCTCACAGAGTGTTTGTTGTGGGGGAGGAAGGGAAAGGAGAATGTTAGCCGCTTTGAGACTCCTTCGGGTAGTGATAAAGCGGGATATCAAATCCAAACACTTCTACTTAGCTGACAGGTAAAGGTAAAGGGACCCCTGACCATTAGGTCCAGTCATGGCCAACTCTGGGGTTGCAGCGCTCATCTCACTTTATTGGCCAAGGGAGCTGGCGTTTGTCTGCAGACAGCTTCCGGGTCATGTGGCCAGCATGACTAAGCCACTTCTGGTGAACCAGAGCAGTGCACGGAAACTCCGTTTACCTTCCCGCTGGAGCGGTACCTATTTATCTACTTGCACTTTAACGTGCTTTCAAACTGCTAGGTTGGCAGGAGCAGGGACCGAGCAACGGGAGCTCACCCCGTCACGAGGATTCGAACCGCTGACCTTCTGATTGGCACGTCCTAGGCTCTGTGGTTTAACCCACAGCACCACCTGCGTCCCTAGCTGACAGGAGAGGCAGTTAAATAGGGTAGCACCCTCCATTGTACCTGAGACAGTAGGCCAAACTGGGGTTTGTGGTGGGGCAGAACAGGCGATGTGACAATAAAAAGAAATGGTTTGGGGGCTTAGGAGGGAGAACTGGGAGCTGGTGCTGCCCCTACCCCCAGCATCTGCTGCCTAAGGTGGTTGTCTCAGTCTGCCTAATGGTGGGGCCGAGAGCATCGCCTGCGTTGTTGAAAGAGGCAAGGAGCAGCGGCCCTAAGCTCTGAGGGGTTTGGGAACACCCAAACTCTGGGCTTTCCTGGCACAGCTGAACATGTATTCTTGATGAGGAGCAGCAGAAGTTTGTGTACTGAGGAAACCCAGTACATTTTGCCATCAGCAGGAGGACTGTGGCCTTGCAGCAAAGCACTGACCCCTGGCCTTTTCCACAAGAGCAGTTTTGTGATGTGGTTGTGGCACCCCGTGTGACCTTCTAGTTACGCAGCTGCGCCCTCCTTACTGCTGCCTGTCTTCTGCTGCCGCAGATAGCTAGGCTGCGCTAATCTCTACCGTGACAAAAAAGTTAGGGCAGACTGCTGTGTTTAACAGCTTCCTTCAGCCTCCCGATGAAGCTGTGCTTTGAAGAGGCAGTTTATTCCCAGCTTTGCTCCCAGAGGTCAAGTTCTCACTCCAGCAAGTAGATTAGGATGTAGGAATGAGAGATGCCTGTCAGTCAATGCCCCACCACGAACTTCTCCAAGCGATCTGAAGGAGGAGGAGGAGGGAGGAGAGAAAGAAGGATGACTCAGAAGATGCACAGGCCAATTCTGTGACGCCAAAGTTCCACGTTTGCGTGTGGCACCTGATCCCAGGTCAGGACAAATGAGTCATCAGAATTGTTTTGTCACAAGCGGAAGGCACAGTTCTCAAGCTCCCTCTGAATTCAAATTCAGAGAGTTGTATGGGAGCAGGAAAAACACTGGCTGCTTCTCACAGTCATCCATCTGCAATATATGTCCTACTAACCTCTTGACTGACAGTGCTTTCCTTTAAAGCTTTTAACGGGTTGGGCCCTGAATATTTGAAGGAGTGCCTCCTTCCTTCTGTTTCTTTCTGCTGTTTGCAACCTGGGAATGACAACTCTTTATAGACCTACCATCTATTAGGTAAAGGTGAAAGGTTAAGGACCCCTGGACGGTTAAGTCCAGTCAAAGGTGACTATGGTGTTGCGGCGCTTATCTCGCTTTCAGGCCAAGGGAGCTGGCGTTTGTCCACAGACAGCTTTTTGGGTCATGTGGTCAACATGGCTGAACTGCTTCTGGCGCAATGGAGCACCATGATGGAAACGCCATTTACCTTCCCGCCACAGTGGTACCTACTTATCTCCTTGCACTGGCATGGTTTTGAACTGCTAAGTTGGCAGGAGCTGGGACAGAGCAATGGGAGCTCACTCCGTTGCGGAGATTTGAACCGCCGACCTTCTGATCAGCAAGCCCAAGAGGGTCAGTGTTTTAGAGCACAGCACCAACCGCCATATGTTAGTCTACTGATCACCCACAAATGGTCTTTCTTATCTTTTTCTTTTTGTGATGCACCTCCCCGCAAGTTCTATACTCCAATATAAAACATTTCCCCATTTGAATGAGCTATCAAGACCTTTCTTTTGAGCCAAGTCATTTATAACGAAGGCTGCCATGCTAGCCCCGCTTACCTGGGAGTAAGTCCTGTTGAATGCAGCAGTATTTGCCAGGGCTATAGCCTTGGTGACAGGGTCACCTGCCTCTGGGCAGAGGGCAGACTAGATAATTTCTAGGGAGCCCCTCCCAGTGCTAAGATGCTGAGTTAAGTTGTGGGGACAGGACGTGGTTGTCAGAACCTACCACTGACAAAAGAAAATCCCGATTGGCCTGTAAAACAAAGCAGAGATGACTTGAGGAGCCTCTGACAGCCTTAATTCATCATAGCACGGACTTGCCTTTTCCCCCCTTTCATGTTCCCATTATATTTGTTTGTAAAAGTGGAAATCAATTTTGAAGGTAATTTTCTGGAAAGAATGAAAGGGAGGTAGGAGGGCCAGAGATGGGGAAAATAGAAGGAGGGGGGGAATTTAGGCCAGGCACAGCCCAGGGGCAGCTCTTGGCAAGGTGAAAGAAAATTGCATATTCAATCTCCATCCATGAATCTCCCTCACCACTGGCCGCCTCCTGCTCAGGAACAATGAAGCCTTCCTCCCCTTTCTGCAAGGCAGGCAAAGAAGGCCGGAATATCAGCGCTCACTTTAAATTCAGGGTCATTAATTCACCTGACTACTGAAGGAGAAGGGAGCACGGTACCCTTTAGAAAGGGGACCCTCTTCCTCACTCCCCAATGATGCTGTTGGCAGAGGTGGAGGAGAAGGAAGGAAGGAAGGGGAAAGGGGAGAGCAGAAACAATTTTGTGCTCTCAGACATGTTTGAAATGGGCCTGAGGGGAGACACAATTGGGGAGCCATCCAGGTTATGTGAGGGAGGAGGAGGAGGAGGAGGAGGGCCGGGAAACAGCCACCACGGCATTCTCTGTTGTGCTGTTACTGCAAATTAAAAGTAGCATGTTTTGCCCTACATGATTCTCTCTTGAGGAGAGGAGCCAAATGTGTGTCTGTGTGTGTATGTTGGGGAGGGGGGGATGGGAGAGGGGGCGGCGTTTATCATTTCTTCCTCAGAAGCCCAGGCGCAGTATCACCATGTGAGATGACATTTGAATTTACAATTCCGCTGAGAAAAGCCATTAATTCACAAATTAACATTCCCCCCCTCTCTTTTCTCTCTCTCTCTCTCTCCCTCCCTCTCTCACATGGATGTGCAAAGCAATTGAAAAGACAAAGGAAATAGCCTTAAGGAAGAGACTTTACTACTAGTCTGTCTGGGTGGAGATTGCTACCCCTGCTTCCAGATAGATAAACCAATTACCTGAGCGACACTGCTCATGGCAGGCTGCTATTACTTCCTTTTGTAGAACTGCTCAGGCCACCGCTGGATTAAGCTTTATGTATCTCATTAATGTAAACCAGCAAGACTCTAGGAGCCAGGCAGGCTTCTCCATCCAGCACGTTGTGGCAGAAAGTGAAGGAGGGGAGGGGGCTGTGAAGAACTGGGGCGGAGGAGACGGTTGCTGGAACACTCCTTTTTTTTTTATATAATATTTTTTATTAAACAATTTTTATATTAACACAAACAAAACATAGAAAAACAAACAACAAACATTAACAGAACAAAAAAACAAGTACCATTTCATGTCCTAATTTCTTAAACCTTACTTCCTCGACTTCCTCTTGCTTCCCGTTTCTGTATTCCAAGTTCTTACAGTTATTCAGCGAATCTTCCCTTATTTTATTATAAATTTATGTTAATCATCCTTATTCTCTCTATCTTAACCATTACTAATAGTAACCATTTATTTTGAGCCCAACATCATTCTAACTGTCTTTAATTTTATAGTATTTCTTTAAATAATCCTTAAACTTCTTCCATTCCTCTTCCGCCGCTTCTCTTCCCTGGTCTCGGATTCTGCTCGTCATTTCTGCCAAACCCATGTAGTCCATCACCTTCATCTGCCATTCTTCCAGTGTGGGTAGATCCTGTGTCTTCCAGTACTTTGCAATAAGTATTCTAGCTGCTGTTGTAGCATACATAAAAAAAATTGTATCTGTCTTTAACACCCCCTGGCCGACAATACCCAAGAGAAAGGCCTCTGGTTTCTTGGGGAAAGTATATTTAAATACCTTTTTCAGTTCATTATAAATCATTTCCCAGAATGCCTTAATCTTCGGGCACGTCCACCAGAGGTGGAAAAAAGTACCTTCCTTTTCTTTACATTTCCAACATTTATTATCAGGCAAATGGTAGATCTTTGCAAGCTTGACTGGGGTTATGTACCACCTATAAATCATTTTCATTATATTTTCTCTTAAGGCGTTACACGCCGTAAACTTCAACCCGGTGGTCCACAACTTTTCCCAATCAGCGAACATAATGTTATGACCAATGTCCTGAGCCCATTTAATCATACTTGATTTTACCATTTCATCTTGTGTATTCCATTTCAGCAGCAGATCATACATTTTTGACAAATTCTTAGTACTGGATTCTAACAGTTCAGTCTCTAATTTTGATTTTTCCACCTGGAAGCCTATTTTACTGTCTAATTTAAACACTTCATTTATTTGATGATAATGTAACCAATCTCTCACCTTCCCTGGTTGCTGGAACACTCCTGGTCCCTGCGTTGTTTTACTGGGCTTTTTGTCTTCTCTAAGACCTTGACCTCCCTTAAGCCAATGACAGGGCAGGTGGGTGTGTTCTCAGACCCTCCAAGCGTCCCTGTTTTCCAGGGACAGCCCTGGATTTACAGAAGCTGCCCCAGTTTCTGATTTCATCCCGGAAAGTCCTGCTTTCCCTATTTTCATCAGAGAAATGTTGGAGAGTATGGGGCACGTCCCTATTTTCATTGGAGAAATGTTGGAGGGTATGGAGTCATGTGAGCCAAGGAGATAAGTAACTATACCACCTTCAGAAGACTTCTGAAGGCAGCCCTGTATAGGGAATTTTTTTAATGTTTTATGATTTCTTTATATCTGTTGGAAGCAGCCCAGAGTGGCTGTCAAATGGGCAGGGTATAAATATTATTATTGTTATTATTATTATTTATTATTATTATTATTTTATTAAATAAGTTGTCTCTATTTTTCATTGGAGAAATGTTGGAGGGTATGTCATGTAGGCTCTGCACAGTCTGTAGATCTGACTATCTGTATCTAAAATGGCCGATGCATTATGAGCAGACAGGGTGCTTACAGAGCAGTGAGCAAACTTGGCCCTGTATGTCTGTAAAATAAACAAAATCCGATCAGATTGGCAGCTGGCACTAGGACGGGTGGTAGAGAGCCCCGGTTGTGAAAGATTCCTGGCTAAGCATTTACCCCCACCTGTGGATATTTGCTGCTGTGGCCTGCACACCTAGACGATTTGGGTCTGATGCTCGCAAGGTGGTCATGTGACCTCATCGCTGACATTATTAGAGCCACCTGGACTTTTCCTCCCTCCCCCAGTCCCCAGAGGAGCAGCCAAGCTGCCATGGAGTGGCAAAGTCGGGGCAAAACCATGAGGGAAGATGCTCAAAGGGGTGGAGTTAGGCATCGATGCCCTTGCAGGTGAGCTATCCTCTCGAGTCATCACAAGGCACCTGCCACCCAGGCCTCACCTGGAGGGCAAGAAGCCATACCAAAAAGCAGAATGTCCGAAGGGTGTTGGGAGGGAGGGCTTAACTATGTACATATGAGTGGGTGAGTAAGAATTAATGAACTAATGGTAAAAATAAGTTAAAAGGAAGGCTAGAGTTAGAAGTACATCCCTGGTCTAAGTCTACAGTTGTAGAAAGTGTACCTGTCTTGGCCACAATGACTCTCTTCTTGGATACGCTCATCATCTAGCTTCAGGATGAATTGCTAGGCACTGCAATATTGCACATAGTTTGGGGCTGTGACCAGGACAGGATCCAGGGATAGACAGATAAGTTGGCAGAGTGCTAGGTGAGCCATCAAAGCACCGTCTTTTTCGCTCCATAAGACGCACCTGACCATAAGACGCACCTATTTTTTAGAGGGGGAATGCAAGAAAAAAATATTCTTTAAAGGGAGCGCTGAGCAGAGCCTGTATGCATCCCAGGCTCTGCTCAGCACTCCCTTTCACGAGCCGTGTGGAGCATGTGTACGGCGCTTGCAGGCTTTTCCAGGAGGTGGGGGAAGGGACAGAGGGGCTATCCCAGAAGCCAGAACAGTGAGAGGGAGCTCTGCACAGCGAGCCCTGAGGGAGAAGCCTTCTCAGGGCAGCGGGATGAAGGCTCTCCCTTCCTTGAGGAGGCTTCGCGCAGCTAAGCCAGAAGCTAGAACAGCGAGAGGGAGCGCTGCGCAGTGATGCCTCTTGCTGTTCTGGCTTCTGGGATAGCTGCGCTGCCTGCATTCGCTCCATAAGACGCACACACATTTCCCCCTACTTTTTAGGAGGGGAAAAGTGTGTCTTATAGAGCAAAAAATATGGTAGCTTTCGGATTTGGTTATCTCTAGGAATTATGGGTAATCTCCGTCCTTTCCAGCTCGAGATGTGGTTCCTGTCCACATAAGATCAAGATGAAGCCTGACATTTTAGTGTATTTTTGGTCTCTGTGGAAGCCGCCCAGAGTGGCTGGGGAAACCCAGCCAGATGGGCGGGGTACAAATAATATATTATTATTATTATTATTATTATTATTATTATTATTATTATTATTATTTATTATTATTATTATCAAATAAGGGGCTCTTTAAGGGTGGGGGGCAGAGATTTGGAAGCAGCAAAGCATCGTTTCAGGTCCCCAGTCAAAGCCACCCTCCGCACCCCAAGTCAAAGCACAGGGTGCTATTTTCCATCCTTGCCCCCACCCTGATTTTTCATAGCACCCAGCCTCCCTACCACGGAAAACCTGTCCCCAAGGGTCATGCTGCCGTCTCGGCGCATGACACGGACGGCATCTTGTCACCGCCGGTGCTCCAGAGCAGGGAGCAATCAGTGGCGGAATCAGCAGACAGCACCAGTAATTCAAACCATCCTGACCGTTCAGTGAACCCAAACCTGCTGACCTTGACAGCTCTCCACAACGGCAGGCTCAGAAATCCCAACCTTTACAAAAAGCAGCAGCAGGGGGCTTCCTTTTCCAGGAGCTGCTCAGCAGTTGTCTCAGGTCCAGCGATAATCTCCCCGTCTATATATACCCTGAGAACTGGCGCTCTGCTCCAGCCCACCACACAAAAAAAACGAGGTGGCATTTTAATCTAACTTGGTGACTGAAGAGCAAATCAGCTCTGCGGCAGGGCAGGCATCAAAGCTCCTCCACCAGCTTTCCATAGGGTTTGATTCTCCTCCAACTCACAGAGGAGACAAGGTGACATCGCCCAACATTGAGCTGGAGAGAAATGGGAGGCTGTGTGGTGATGCAGAGGAAAGAACAACTTGCTCACAGTGACTTATAAAGATGAGGAAGTAGAGCTGAGGTGAACATTCACAAATGCACAAGCGATGCTTTCGGCCTTCGGTTTTGGAATTTCAAATTCCAAACTCAGGTTTGGGTGGTGAGCGCAGAAGCACACCTCCAAAATTGAAAAGGGGAGTGCTTTAATCTTCTTGTCATCCCTTGATCGTTTTGATTTTTGGCAGGACAATCTCCGAAGCTGTGAACTGTCAAATATACTACCGTGTCCCAATTTTTAAATACTGTCAGACATGAAACACCATTCTGTGCCAGCCCTCAAATACTGTCAAATAATGAAATAAGAGATTGCTGGGTGTCAGATATAGATATCAAATATTCAATTACTGTTCAGCAAATATTTAAGTATCTGAGGAATATTCAGCTTCAGAATTCACAGAGGTTCTTATGTGATGCCCAGTTCGTTTCAGCTTTAGGGGGAACTAACTTATGATAAAGAAATGCCACTTGTGAGCTTTTAATTCCCTTACTCTTTCCACACAACCCTTGAAGCATGCATACGCATACACACACACACACACACACACACACACACACACACACACACACCTTTTTGTTTCCTTTAGGCTGAACTCTAAACGGAAGTTATAAAGTAGCAAAAAAATTGTGTTTCGTTTAGTGAACGCTTGATGCAGCTGCTGTGAATAATGTTTTAGCTGCTGCAGTTTGCCCATCACAGAGTTACAAATATACAAAAAAATATAGTTACAGTATATTAACAAGCAAGCAGTCACTGTATTAAAAACAAACTGTGAAACGTATGATAACAAAAAATCTTTGAATAAAGCAAATTAAACAAACCAAAGGCGTATGATATCTTGGAAAATAGTACTTAGAACTGTAAAAGAGGCACACATGCTGAATTCAATAATCATAAATACTAAAGAAATCAGACACCCTACCATGTCAAGGGAAACTTATCACAATATTAAGCTTAAGCTTACATTCTGTGTTAAAGTATTAGTAATTTTCTTCAAAAGCAGGTGGCGGTTCTTCCCCGTATTCCTCCTTACCTACCAAGGAGATAAAGTCAAACCAAAACTGGTACAGAATTATCCGTTTTACATAGGCCTCTGGTGATTCTCAATTTGTATGTTCATTTTCCCAGAAGGGCGATATCCCAAACCTTAGTATGCTGAGTTTTAATATTAGCCCTGCATAAAACTTTCAAGAAAAGCTTAAGAGTCATTCTAGCTGCTGTCAACAAATGTATAATACAGAGGTTTTCAACCTTTTTGAGTCCACGGCTCCCTTGGCCAACTACCTTCTTTTTGCGGCACCCCTGTGGGGCTCAGGAGCCCAGTAATGTCACCCCTTGGCCTGCAGAGCTGACATCTTCTCGCCCTTTTTCAAACACCTCCCTTGGGGAGTGTTCCCTCAGCCTCTTCTCCTCTCCTCTCCCCTCTCCTTGGAAGTCCCCCGGGCAGCTGCTGCTGCTGCCCCTGGCCTCTGAGCTGACCCCCACTGCCCCAAAGAGAGCTGCCTTCTCACACTGCCCCACAGAGGGCTAGGACTTGTCTGTCCATTCCGAAAAGCAAGGGCTGGTGAACTGGGGTCCATCCCTTGCTTGCTTGCTTCTTCCGAGGCTGCCTCAGCTGCTGTCAACCAGCACCCCCTGGCCAGCTCCAGAGGCACCATTCACCTGCGGAGCTTGTAGCCAGGGTTGCTGCAACAAACAGCCACACAAGCCTTTGGGAGGCAGAGACACAAGAGGCTTCAGAGGATGGAGGGAAGGAAAGAGGGACGGAGGCCAGTGTTGCCCACGGCACCCCGACCATCAGCCATGGCACACTGGCCGAAAACCACAGGTATAATAAATCCTTTATTATGTAAGTTTAGGTTACCCTCATCAAAAGTAGAAAGACAGTTATAATTCCCAACAACAGTTAACAAACTACAGCGCCCAGTATTCTTTGAGGGGGGGGAATGTGCTTTGAAGTTATAATTTGTATGCAGCCTAAGAAGCAGGAAGCATCTTATTACTTCCTGTCATGGGCTGTTTGAACTCCTGCTGTTGTTTAAACTCCCTGCGCATCCCATGGCCCTGATGAACAAGGGTAGGAGCATTGCGACTGGGGGATCAGGACAATGGATACAGATTTGCATCATTTACGCAGGTGGCGCTGTGGGTTAAAATACAGAGCCTAGGGCGTGCCGATCAGAAGGTCGGCGGTTCGAATCCCCGCGACGGGGTGAGCTCCTGTTGCTCGGTCCCTGCTCCTGCCAACCTAGCAGTTCAAAAGCACGTCAAAGTGCAAGTAGATAAATAGGTACCGCTCTGGTGGGAAGGTAAATGGCGTTTCCATGCGCTGCTCTGGTTCGCCAGAAGCGGCTTAGTCATGCTGGCCACACGACCCGGAAGCTGTACGCTGGCTCCCTCGGCCAATAAAGTGATATGAGCACCACAACCCCAGAGTCGGCCACGACTGGACCTAATGGTCAGGGGTCCCTTTACCTTTATCTTTATCCTATCTGAACAATGATTCCCAGAGGATCAGCTCAATAAACTATTTGGTTATCTCTCACTTGGACTACTGCAATGCGCTCTATGTGGGGCTACCTTTGAAAGTGACCCGGAAACTACAACTAATCCAGAATGCGGCAGCTAGACTGGTGACTGGGAGCGGCCGCCGAGACCATATAATGCCTATCTTGAAAGACCTACATTGGCTCCCAGTATGTTTCCGAGCACAATTCCAAGTGTTGGTGCTGACCTTTAAAGCCCTAAACGGCCTCGGTCCAGTATACCTGAAGGAGCATCTCCACCTCCATCATTCTGCCTGGACACTGAGGTCCAGTGCCGAGGGCCTTCTGGCGGTTCCCTTGCTGCGAGAAGCCAAGTTACAGGGAACCAGGCAGAGGGCCTTCTCGGTAGTGGCCCCCGCCCTGTGGAACGCCCTCCCACCAGATGTGGGAGAGAAAAATAAAGAGAAAAATAACTACCAAACTTTTAGAAGACATCTAAAGGCAGCCCTGTTTAGGGAAGCTTTTTATGTTTAATAGGTTATTGTATTTTAGTGTTTTGTTGGAAGCCGCCCAGAGTGGCTGGGGAAACCCAGCCAGATGGGCAGGGTATAAGTAAATAATAATTATTATTATTATTATTATTATTATTATTATTATTATTATTATTATTATTATTATTTTATTATTATTATTATTATTATTATTATTATTATTATTATTATTATTATTTTAAAAAGCTGATTAAGGGTTAAATTAGGCTTTTGTTTGTTTCGGAAAACTCCAAATGTGAAATCTCACAAGATGCCAGCTGTAAAATACTAATTGCCATTGAATGTTACCTATCAAATGACATCAGCTGTTTTAAAACACTCCTAGGGTATTATGGGGGCAGAGACATATCACTAGGCAAGCCTATCATGGAGATCTTAGCCTAGGAGGTTTTCCACAGCAGGCATGTCAGTTTTGGTTCTGCGCAACACTACCTAACGTCAAATAGTGTTGCAAATGAACCATCAAATAACTATCGTGCATAATTTACCCGTGAGTCCTTTGGAGATTTGTCAGGGCTTCTTGGTTAGAAGAGTTGAAAGGCAGTTTGCCTACTGCTTAAGATCTCCATCTGCAATGAGCAGCTTCTGAGGAGTGATGGATTTGTTTTAGGACATGCACGTAGGGAATAATGGGCGATGATGAAGCCTAACATTGGCTTGTGCAAACTGGCTGTGCACCCGCCTCGAATATGCCTGCAAACCGTCTGGCAGGCACAAAGAGGTTCTTTAGCAAACGTCTGAAAACGCTGCCTAAAGGTTGAAATGTCAAAACCACTGTGATATGCCATTGCGGGTCGGTTGCCAAATATTAAATACAGCTGTTCGCCGCTGATCAAACACTTCAAAACACCAGCTGTGCGATATAAATTACAGAAATAAAATTTTATCATTTGCCACATAAAGGTAGCCAATGCACACAAGCTTTCGCAGGGCAGAATGCACAGCATCCCAATGGGCGCGTGTGGACTTTGAGGATGCTTTTTGGGGAGCAAATTCATTTCAGCTGCACTTGTTCCAGTTGGGCAAACATTTTACTTGCCTAGGCTGAATGTGTGAAAACTCATTGCGTGACTGCTAGAAGCTTCTCTTATGACGAATGGTCAAGAACCTACGCATGCAACTGATCCAAAATACAGCCATGTTCTGTCCAAGCAGACAAAAGACGACTCTTCTTTTAGGGGAAATAAACCCCAAAAGTGGTTATGTAAAATTGGCCCTGATGTGTTTCGGGCCTTTGGCAAAGATTGAGGGTGTGGGATTTGATGTCAAAGAAATAAACAACTATCTAATGTTTAGAAGACATCTGAAGGCAGCCCTGTTTAGGGAAGTTTTAAATGTTTGATGTTTTATCATGTTTTTAATATTCTGTTGGGAGCCGCCCAGAGTGGCTGGGGAAACCCAGCCAGATGGGCGGGGTAATAATAATAATAATAATAATAATAATAATAATAATAATAATTTGGTGGGATATCTCAGCTTGTAGCTGTAGGAAGGAATTTCTACTGGTGCAGCTAGTGGGTCTGTGGTTCTGTGCACCCCCACACTCAAACAAACTCCCAACAAAGTGTATTCAACAGGCATTTCATTTTAAAATATATCTGTTTAATGACTGAATGAAATGTGCAGATGAAATATGTACTGGTCGTAGGAGAACCAGATAGCAAACATAAGTGTGTGTGTGTGTGTGTGTGTGTGTGTGTGTGTGTGAAAGAGTGTGTGTGTGAGAGAAATATGTGTGTGTATTGATGTATGTCCCACATCAATGGGTTTGGGTAAGTATAAGCCCAGAGAATACTTGCCTTCCTCTTCTGGGGGAGGAGGGATGAATAGTCCAGGGGTAGATCTACACACAGGGGAAAAAACGCTATAAATAAGTCAGAAATTAAATCATTATAAAAAGAACCGCTATGGAAAATTGCTAAAGAATTTTTTTTGCTTTACAGTGCCATCTGGTGTTGCATGTCTATAACGCATTCAAAACACTTTTTTTTAAAAAACTAATGGAGCTGAGTCCCAGGTGTTGTGTGTGTTGAGGGGGTGAGATTGCCACTGACCATGTATATGCTGAAGCACTGATCATCTCAAAAAGATGCCTCCCAATGTGATGGAAATTAACATAAGGAGAAGGGAGTCGATGACAGAGAATGAGAGAGAGAGAGAGATCAATGGGTTGCAACAGTGGGAGAAACCGCTATCAGTGGACTTGAGGGTACGCTATATGCAAAGAGGCGTTCTTACCTGCAATATTGATGTGCAAAACATGGAGCTTGGGGCTGGTAGCAGTTTTGGTTCTATAATGGGAAGAATAGGGATATGAACTTGTGTAAGTTGCATTGTATAAGAGAATTCCCCAATATAAAATGCAGTCAAAGTTCCAGGGGCAGAGAGGGGAGATTCAGAGGCCAGGAAGAAGGCAACACAGTGCAGGACAGAATGCAACCATTTCATTTACAGTGGTGCCTCGCAAGACGAACGCCTCGCAAAACGAAAAACTCGCAAGACGAAAGAGTTTTCCGTTTTTGAGTCGTTCTGCAAGACGAATTTCCCTATGGGCTTGCTTCGCAAGAAGAAAGCCCATAGGGAAATCTCCGGGGACCTCTTTTAAATGCTGGTGGTGGGGAGCAAAGCCTTTCGCCCCCCTCCGGCCTTCAGAAGAGTTCAGAAGAGTCAGAAGAGTCTCCGCTGTCCTGGGGGCTTTTAAAATGCTGGCGGTCGGGAGGAAAGCCCTCCTGTCCCCGGAGCTTGCGGGGTGGGAGGTGGGGAGAAGGGCTTTTCTTCCCACCGCCAGCCTTCAGAACAGCCTTCTGAAGGCTGGCGGTGGGAAGAAAAGCCCTTGTCCCCCCCCCCCAGCCTTCAGAAGAGGTCGGGGGACAGACTGTCCCCGGACCTGGTCTGAAGGTGGTTTCCATAGGAATGCATTGATTGATTTTCAATGCATTCCTATGGGAAACCGTGCTTTGCAAGACGAAAAACTCGCAAGAAGAAAAAACTTGCGGAATGAATTAATTTCGTCTTGCGAGGCACCACTGTAATGCCCAAACTCCCAATGAACAAGCAGAGTGCTTTCTCAAGAGCATGTTCTGCCAAAATGTTTTCCAGAAAGAGGATTGCTCCCTAATTCATGTGAACGCACACATTTGCCCTCTTTGGAACAGAATCATATGCAAAGTATTGTTATCTGAGCTAGTGAAATTCCAGTTCATAGGATACCCAGGGAAACTTGTCTGACTTCATACTGTTGCACATGGAAACTTTCCAAGGAAAATCCTAGGTTGCATCATAACAGCAAATGATACGACTGCATTTTGTCCTACGCTGGGTTTGCCTTCCTGCCTCGTCGTCCTTAAGCAATATTTACACTAAGAAGACATCTCCTAAACGCCAGTGCACAAATGAACCGGCCTTTCTGCAAAGCACCACGTAACCTTGATAGTGCCAAAAACAAAGAGCACTTTTTTAGCATTTCCCATAGGTGTTCAAATTCTTTTGCATACATATCACAGGCAAGGGCTCTGTAAGGAAGGCATGTGTCACATCAAGAAGGAGGCAGGTGCCATCAGCTTCTTGCTGCTGGGATGCGGATGATTCAGAAAAAGCATTTTGAAATGAATGGGTAGTCTGGAAGAGATGAAGTTGTGCAGTAAATTGAAGGATGTGGCGGGGGGCGGCAGCAGATTTGTATACCTGTATACCTGAAGGAGCGTCTCCACCCCCATCGTTCAGCCCAGACACTGAGATCCTTTTGGCGGTTCCCTCATTGCGAGAAGTGAGGTTACAGGGAACCAGACAGGGGGCCTTCTTGGTAGTGGCGCCCGCCCTGTGGAACGCCCTCCCACCAGATGTGAAGGAAATAAGCAGCTATCTTCTCTTTAAAAGACATCTGAAGGCAGCCCTGTTTAGGAAAGTTTTTAATATTTAATGCTGTTTTGTTTTTAAAATTTGATTGGAAGCTGCCCAGAGTGGCTGGGGAAACTCAGCCAGATGGGCGGGGTATAAATAATAAATTATTATTATTATTATTATTATTACTATTATTATTATTATTTTGTTATTTGGAGTGGTAGGTTAGATGGGAGAGAAGAGAGCTTTTTGAAAGCAGGCAGGCGTTGCGCAGAGCAGAGCAAATTTGGGAGAAGAGGAGGCCAAGCCAGTAAGGAGGCAGTGAGGATGTGACAATAGCGAGGCTGGCTGTGTGCATTATGGCTGCTTCTGGCCGTGTGTGTGTGTGTGTGTGTGTGTGTGTGTGTGTGTGTAAACAACTGGTGAGTTTCATGGGAGGAGGGACGGCTGCGTTTTGCCAGCCCCCTTAGACTTCATTGGTTCCCATAATAGCGTTGATTTGCATGTCAGGCCAGCGCAGCTATGAAGGGGGGGGGGAGAGAGAGAGCCCTCTGAGTGTGGTGGTGTCAGCGCTCGCTGTTGTTCGACAGTGTAAAATTAAATTAATAAAGCCCCCAACACCGGATAACATAACAGGAAATTAATGGCTTTTACTGTCGTTCCGATGCAGTCATTTGCAACCCAGCTTTCCGCACCAAAGCCTTCATAAATGCAAGCAGTTTCTCTAAACAAGCATAGTTAGGAACTGCATGCAAGGTAATCTCTTTTTTTTCTTTCTCCCTTTCCCCACCCACCCTTCTCTCCCCCCCCCTTTTTTTCTTTTGCCACGCTTGTGTCCTTTAAGCTAACGAAATCTTCTGTTTTGGTAGAGGATGGATGCTGCAGGAGGCTGGCCCTACCGCCACAAATGGGGCCGGGAAGCCAGACAGGATTCCACCCTAAAGCCTGCGGGGCGATTGACCCCAGGGGATGCCTGTTCCTTTCAACAGAGCTCCACCTTGATGGACGCCTAGGGGGTGAGCCTATTTTACTGCAGGTGGCAAAGGCAAACAGCTTTGCTGATTCTCCTGCTGCTGCTACTACTGGGGAAGAAAGCTTTGTGGGGCGTGGGACAGAGGAGCATTCTCGTTCATGGGCCGGCAATATACCACTGTGTATCTTATGGGCAGGGACGCAGGTGGCACTGTGGGTTAAACCACAGAGCCTAGGACTTGCCGATCAGAAGGTCAGCGGTTCGAATCCCCGCGACGGGGTGAGCTCCCGTTGCTCGGTCCCTGCTCCTGCCAACCTAGCAGTCCGAAAGCACGTCAAAGTGCAAGTAGATAAATAGGTACCGCTCCGGCGGGAAGGTAAACGGCGTTTCCGTGCGCTGCTCTGGTTCGCCAGAAGCGGCTTAGTCATGCTGGCCACATGACCCGGAAGCTGTACGCCGGCTCCCTCGGCCAATAAAGCGAGATGCGCGCCACAACCCCAGAGTCGGTCACGACTGGATCTAATGGTCAGGGGTCCCTTTACCCTTTACCTATCTTATGGGCAGGAAAGGAAGCACACCAGCTCTTAATGTTTTAATTATGTTTTTATAGAGGTTGGAAGCGGCTCAGAGTGGCTGGGTACAAATAATAAAACGATATATATATATATATATATAGATATATATATATATATATATATATGATTTTTATTAGTTTTTTGAACATATCATTTTCGACAGTAATTAAACATACTTTTACATCTTATTCAATTTTTTGACTTCCATCAATCCTGCCTGAAAATTTTCCAATCTAATCTCTCAGTATGCATTTCTTATCTTCCCTATTACATTTCAAACTCATAACCAATATCTCTATCTTTTTCTACTTTGTAACCCTTCGTATATTTCCCCTTAGTCCTACTAGCGTAATTTGTTGATTACAGTTGCTCTTCAAATAATTCATCTACTTCTTCCGATCTTCTGTAAAGCTCTGGTCCCGCAGGTTTCGAATCCTTCCTGTCATTTTGTCCAATTCTGCGTAGTCCATTAATTTTGTCTGCCATTCTTCTTTTGTCGGAATTACAGTGGTGCCTCGCAAGACGAAATTAATTCGTTCCGCAAGTTTTTTCTTCTTGCGAGTTTTTCGTCTTGCGAAGCACGGTTTCCCATAGGAATGCATTGAAAATCAATTAATGCATTCCTATGGAGACCGCTTGCCAGGCTGGCAGTGCGGAGAAGGGCTTTTCTCCCCACCGCAAGCCTTCAGGACAGGTACGGGAACAGAGGGGAAGGCGCGCAGCGCTTCTCCTCTGTTCCCGGGGCTTGCGGTGGCAGGAGGGTTTTTCCTCCCCACCGCCAACATTCAGAACAGCATTCTGAATGTTGGCGGTGGGAAGGAAAACCCTCCTCCCACCACAAGTCTTCAGGACAGCCATCCGAAGGCTGGCGCGGGGAGAAGGTCTCTCTGCCCCACCGCCAGCCTTCGGAGGAGCCTTCCGAAGGCTGGCGGTGGGGCGGAGAGACCTCCTCCCGCCGCCAGCCTTCGGAGGAGGTCCGAGGACAGTGGGGAAGACGCGCTGCGCTTCCCCGCTGTCCCGGAGATTTCCCTATGGGCTTTCGTCTTGCGAAGGAAGCCCATAGGGAAATTCGTTTTGCGAAGTGCCTCCAAAACGGAAAACCCTTTCGTCTAGCGGGTTTTTCGTCTTGCGAGGCATTCGTCTTGCGGGGCACCACTGTACTTCTTGTTTCCATTTCTGGGCTAACAATACTCTTGCCGCGGTTGTTGCATATTAAAACAATTTAACATCTTGCCTATTAATGTCCTGACCTATAATATCAAGTAAAAATGCTTCTGATTTTTTAAAAAACTTTTATCATTACAGTGGTACCTCAGGTTAAGTACTTAATTCGTTCTGGAGGTCTGTTCTGAACCTGCAACTGTTCTTAACCTGAAGCACCACTTTAGCTAATGGGGCCTCCTGCTGCCGCCGTGCTGCCAGAGCACGATTTCTGTTCTCATCCTGAAGCAAAGTTCTTAACCTGAAGCACTATTTCTGGGTTAGCGGAGTCTGTAACCTGAAGCATATGTAACCTGAAGCGTATGTAACCCGAGGTACCACTGTACAGTCAAACCTCTGCTCCCAAACACCTCCTTTTTGGAATGTTCCGGCTCCCGAACCCCGAAAACCCGGAAGTAAATGCTCTGGTTTTTGAACGTTTTTCGGAAGCTGAACATCCTGCATCCTTCAGAAGCCACCGGCTCCTGCAACCATTCGGAAGCCGTGCCTCAGTTGTCGAACATTTCAGAAGCCGAATGGGCTTCCGGAATGAATTGTGTTTGACAACCAAGGTTTGACTGTATTACACGAAAAAGGCTGATGTGGGAGAACTTTCAGGTGGAATTGTGCCCCAAATTCATGAAAGGCAGCCAGGCCTGTTCTACGACTTCGGGACAAAATGTATGCAAGCGTACAGA
The DNA here is from genome assembly GCF_027172205.1 of Podarcis raffonei. Classification (NCBI taxonomy): domain Eukaryota; kingdom Metazoa; phylum Chordata; class Lepidosauria; order Squamata; family Lacertidae; genus Podarcis; species Podarcis raffonei. Next base: position 15,371,858 of record NC_070606.1, read on the forward strand.
GCAGCAACCCTGAAATAAGTTGGATCACTTTTGGTGTGGAGGGGCTTGTCAGCTTAGTATTCTGCTCAGTATCTTACTTTACTGAATATACCCCCCCACCTCCCCATACACACCAAGCCAGGTGTCCTTCGCATGACCCAATATGTTACAAGCTAAACATAGTTTTGAATTTATTATTCATTCATTTGTTTGTTTCATTAGTTTCAGGATAGCTTGGTTGTTTCAAGTGTGGTGTTGATGACGCCAAGTTTCATAGACTCTTAGAATCGTAAGAAGGGGCCTACAAAATTCATAAACAGAACAAAACAGCAAGTTAAAAACAAAACATCCATTTCAATAAGAACGCTTCATCTTAGTCCCTAAACCCTTTTAAAGAAGATTTTACATTGCTGACTGAACTCTTCCAATGTGGTGCATTGTCAGGAAGATTATTCGACAGCTGTAGGGCAACGGCAGAATCGGGCCCTGCTGGGGTGACTCTCAGCGAGGCTCAAGCTGCAGGTTCATAAACTTCTCCGTCAAAATTGGAATTCACCTGCCTCAATTTTCAGTCGAAACTTGGCATTCTGAGTTCAAAAATCTGCAATCCGATTAAAGAAATAAAAGCTGAACTCAATTCAAATTTATCTCTTCTTAAACTGCAGTGAGGTGTCATCACCTTTCTCTCTCCAGAGAGAACTGCCGGTCAGATTTCTGTGGTGCTATGGCAGGCCAAAAAGTGAAGTGTTTCAGGTCAGCCAAGATCGGGATGAGGCGATCTTGGAAGCCAGTAGGCTCTCATTTGGTATTCTGTAACTTCCTTCTCTGGCGCGGCTCCCCTGAGCAACTTACTGCCTTGTGCCAGCCAGCCATACCTCAGGCGCTTTTTTTTAATACTCCTTGCACTGAGTTTGCAGATTCATTCTGCAGTCTTTAACATATAGGCAGTCTGCGTATTATTTACAAACGATCTTCATTGAGATGCTTATACACTTCATTACATGGTGCCGCTCTCCTTTTGTCAAGCTCATATTTGCATTATTTCATGTGCTTCATTAAGTACGCATTTATTTATCCACGGACCGTGGAAAATGCGCCAATCCCCCAAAAGAAAGCCTAAAAACACTTACTAGGGAATAAAAGCCTCATTGAAGACCATGGGGCTTACTTTTGAGTAGACATGCATAGGTTTGCACTGCCAGCTGCTGATCAAATCCTTATCAGTGGATGCAGGGCGTGCGTTCCAATTTGGGGAATATTTGACATTTATATCCTCCGCGAATGACACCCTCGATCCTGGGCGCGTAGCTGTACGTATTTCTAGTCTACATTGTGAATCGTGCCTTCAAAAATAATTTTTAAAAGCTCGTGAAGAGTTGGATAATTCCAACAAAGGATCGTCTTCATCAGCACCAACCTTGTCGTTTCCAAAGGGGGTTTCGGATTCTCCCCTGGGTTTTCTGAGGTCATTTGATCCTCAAAAAAAAAAGGATGAACATTTTTGCTTGCATTTTGCAGAAGGCAAAAAATCATTAAGAAGCCACAACTGTAGTGTAGGAAGTAAAATCCTTCCCCCCCCTTCCTCCCTGTTGACTGAGTCAGCAATCAGATTACCCCCACCAGTTTAAAGCAAATGGTAGACCTTTCACAGACCCTCCAAGTGTCCCTATATTCCAGGGACAGTCCCGGATTTTCAGAAGCCATCCTGGTTTCTGATTTGATCCTGGAATGTCACGCTTTTCCTTAGGCTGTCCCTATTTTCATCAGAGAAATGTTAGAGGATATGAAGTTATGCAACCCCCAAGCCAAGGAGATAAGTGACTATACAATCTTTAGAAGACATCTGAAGGCAGCCCTGTACAGTGGTACCTCTGGTTAAGAACTTACTTCGTTCCGGAGGTCCGTTCTTAACCTGAAACTGTTCTTAACCTGAAGCACCACTTTAGCTAATGGGGCCTGCCGCTGAGCCGCTGCCACACGATTTCTGTTCTCATCCTGAGGTAAAGTTCTTAACCCGAGGTACTACTTCCGGGTTAGCAGAGTCTGTAACCCGAAGTGTTTGTAACCCAAGGTGCCACTGTAGAGGGAAGCTTTTTTTAATGTTTAATGTTTTGTTATGTTTTTATATATGTTGGAAGCTGCCCAGAGTGGCTGGGGCAGTCCAATCAGATGGGCAGGGTATAATTAATAAAATTATTATTATTGTAATCAGTGTAAAGGATTGTAAAGGTAATTGGTAAAGGTAAAGGTAATTGGAGTGTAAAGGTAAAGGGACCCCTGACCATTAGGTCCAGTCGTGACTGACTCTGGGGTTGCGGCGCTCATCTCGATTTATTGGCCAAGGGAGCCGGCGTACAGGTTCCGGGTCATGTGGCCAGCAGGACTAAGCCGCTTCTGATGAACCAGAGCAGCGCACGGAAATGCCGTTTACCTTTCCACCAGAGCGGCACCTATTTATCTACTTGCACTTTGACGTGCTTTTGTACTGCTAGGTTGGCAGGAGCAGGGACCGAGCAACGGAAGCTCACCCAGTTGTGGGGATTTGAACCGCCGACCTTCTGACCGGCAAGTCCTAGACTCTGTGGTTTAAGCCACAGCGCCACCCACATCCCTTCGATTATGGAATAGGATGTCCCTATTTTCATTGGAGAAATGTTGAAGGGTATGCACGCCTGGTGCGCCTCATACGATCTGAGAGCCATGCATTTGAGAGGAACCCGCGCCAGGGGAACTGTGTGTGATTGTACATACCCCTTCAGCACATTCTGTGGGGTTTGGTACCTAGGTAAAGCTGCTTCTTATGTGTTGATAAAAAATATGTGGGAAGCCTATTTTTCTGGGGGCATTTCTGGGGTCGGTCACATGGGAAATTGGGACAAGAATCCCTTTCCCCCTTACTCCTTGGACAGTTTGCTTGAGGAAGGGTCCCTAGAATTTGAATCGCTGGTGTTGTTCAGCCTCTTGTTGGGCCCAAAGCGTGTTGTGGGGGGGGGGGGACCGGGCCTTTCTGCGCAGACTGGGGCTAGCTGCTGTGAATGACAAGCGCTGTGTATTGATCGTTTTCTAAACTCGTCCCAGCCGATAGAAGGTAATTAATGACTCCATTTGCCTCAGTACCAAGGAGAACAATTGAGTTTGAAACGGCAACAACTGGCAGTGATGTGAAAGCCCCCCCCAAGGGGGATATCTCGGAAAGACGCTGACTGGCCTTGGCTGCTTTGGGACACAGGAGCACAGCTGAGGGAGAAAGAGCTTTGATGGTGGGGGGTAGGAAGCAACAGAGAATGGGGTAGAGGGAGAGGGAAAGTTTGGGACAAGCGGGGGCTTATATTAGCTGGTTAATTTCAAAAAATAAGGAGTGCTTTGGAGCAGTGATATCTGTTTGTCTTGGTTGAAGATCTCCCTCAGGCCACTTCCACTCACAAATCTCTCCCTTTGAAGCGCTGTAGGCTGCACTAGTCCCAGGGGAGAGTGTTTAAATGTAGAACCATGCTGGTTTCAGACCCTCCAAGTGTCCCTGTTTTCCAGGGACAGTCCTGGATTTACAGAAGCCATCCCGGTCTCTTTTTGGATCCCAGACTGTCCCGCTTTTCCCTAGGACACCCCTATTTTCACTGGAGAAATATTGGAGGGTATGAAATAGGACGTTCCTACTTTCATTGGAGAAATGTTGGTGGGTCTTCTTCTTCTTGGGGGAACACTCGTAGCCGAGTAAGATTGACTTCCATAAACATAAGTCCATAAGTGACTGTGGAGGCCAATTCTGGATCCACACGTCCTTCCACAGTGGGGACATAGGTTTCTGGGTGGTAATTGATCATTCTGAGGGTTTACCAAGCATGCCTTCCTCTTAGCACGTTTCTCCCTTTCATCCTGAGTTCGAGTGTTTTCAAAACCCATGACGCCTTTAGTAAAGGCTGTTATCCAATTGGAGTGCTAGCAGTGTTTCCCAGTTGTCAGTGTTTATACTGCATTTTTAAAAGATTTGCCTTGAGAGAGTCTTTAAGTCTCTTTTGTTGACTACTAGCATTATGCTTAGGGACGCGGGTGGCACTGTGGGTAAAAGCCTCAGCGCCTAGTGCTTGCCGATCGAAAGGTCGGCGGTTCGAATCCCCGCGGCGGGGTGCGCTCCCGTTGCTCGGTCCCAGCGCCTGCCAACCTAGCAGTTTGAAAGCACCCCCAGGTGCAAGTAGATAAATAGGGACCGCTTACTGGCGGGAAGGTAAACGGCATTTCTGTGTGCTGCGCTGGCTCGCCAGATGCAGCTTTGTCACACTGGCCACGTGACCCGGAAGTGTCTCCGGACAGCGCTGGCCCCTGGCCTCTTGAGTGAGATGGGCGCACAACCCTAGAGTCTGTCAAGACTGGCCCGTACGGGCAGGGGTACCTTTACCTTTAGCATTATGCTTACAATTTTTAAGACCGGAATTGAGTAGTGCCATGCTAGTTTGCACTTGCCAGAATTGCTGCTGCTTTACCTTCATGTGTTCTGCGAAGTGCAACATAGTGAGGATCTCAGCCACAGAATATGTTTGCTTACCGTCTGGTAGGCCTGGAACAGAACTGGGGCCAGTTGTAGACCCCAGGACGTTGATATGCCAGGGGTCTTTTCTGCTGTTTCAGACAGCAGGCCAAGCCAGCTGGAAACATGCCATGGGCCTCAGCCCTTAGAGAAGTTCTAAACACTGGAGGAAGGAAAAAATGTGTAAGGTTTGAAATATGGCAACTTTAAAACAAGTAGTTGGGGAGATCTCTTATTCTGTGACATCAGCTGGGACACTACAGAATCTCAATTGTCACAGTTGTCAGGCGGGATATAAACTGGATGGATTTGTGCCACAGAAGGCTGCTTATTAGTATTCAGAATCTGACGGTTCGCCATTTTGGGGGCCCTTAGGATTCATAATTTTCAAGTTCGCTTTCCCATGCTCGCAGCTCCAACGCACAGATAGGAAGCTTGCCTTCAAACCATGGCTAACCAAGCATTTGAATCCATGCCTCATAGATCTGCCTCAAGCTCTTTATCCATTAACAGAGGGTGGGAGCTGCAGAGTGTTGCACCGGCTTCCCTCGGTTAGCATAATTTATTTTCCGTGCAGAATATAAATTTTAGTATTCTGATGCAGAAAATTTATTTGGTGTAGAACCTGAATTTCCTTTCTCGTGGAGTATGAACAGCATCCATGCCTTACTTGCTGTCTCATCTTCTCACCTGTGTCTGTTGGATCTTTGGGGCTGCAATCCTGTACTCGTCTACTCAGCAGTAACCCCACTGGATTCCCAGAGACTTGCTTGCAGCCAGATAATTGTGTGTAGGGCTGCCTCTCCCTCCATCTCTCTCCTTCTCTCTTTGTATGGGGGCCTGTCGCATTTGATGTCCTAAGTTTGTGTGCAGAGCGGGAATAACCCCCAGAACAGAACTATCAGTGGGACATGATTGATCAATTGAATTCCATAGCGGCTGAAAAATGTGGGATTAAGTAGTGTATTATACGCACAATGAGTTGAGGCATGATGTTCATTTCAAGTTCATTTTGCCGGCCCTCTGCCACCAGATCAGGCAATCAATAGGGGCAGCAGATATCATATATCACCTCTCGCCGTACGAGGGAGAGCACCATAATCTCTCGCAAATTTAGAGTGACAGATTTGTCAAGATCTGAAGGGCCCTGAATAAATGAAGGGAAAGAGAAGCTTACAGTGGCTTGAGAAAGCTCAGGTTTCAGCTCCTGCAAACAAAGTCACAGTGTACACATGCACATTTTATACACCGGCATGAATGCCCTATGTGGAATTGTAGATACAAAAGTGGCTGCAGCAGATTGCATTAATTAGATTACAGCGCAGTTTGTGCTGCCCAGAATGGAGATGATTTAGCACTCAGGTTCCAAAGCTTTTAGGAGCAATATAACAACAACAACAATAAAAGGTAGGTAGGTGTTTGTGTGTTCGTTATTTCTCTATCTCTGGTGCCATTTGAGTTACCCAGAACCTTTAGTAGACAGGAAGGAATGAGACAGCAACCAAAACAGACAGAAAACCATTTTATAATTGCTGTTAGCCTTGCCCCAAGTCACCATTCAATGCCTACTTCGTGTTTTGAATTTCATGTATGGGTTGTTTAGGGCAAAGCATGTAAACGACTTGTAGATCTTCATGTATGGTGACTGCGACTGCACATACCTGGAGCATGTGTGATTGTCACCCACATGTGGGTGCTGTCTGGGTGGCAAATTCACCCCCTTTCATCACAAAGTCATCGCCATCAGCTGGGCCTGCAGCTAAACGGGTGGATGACTCTCATCCAAATCTGCTACGTTCAAATCCATAGCCTAGGGAGGATCCTGGGGTACAGATTGGTGGAGCATTTAAAAATGCAGGCACAAATCAGACCCCAAGACCTAGGGTTGACGTAAATGATTCAATGAGTGCTACCTGAAAGACCTGGCTCTATAGGCGTGTAAGGCCCTAGAATTAGGCTTCTTGGCCATTTTCCACTTTCCACTGGCGTTATTCTGAAGCCTCCAGAGACAGACAAGCGTTTGTTCATTTATGGTGCAATAGCCTTGTTGCCAATCGGATGGGGATGCACACATGTAAATAACTGTATTGCACATGTTGGCAAATGCTACCAGCACTAAGGTCTGCTACTTAATTGGAATATGGATTGACAATATCTCCTGGGTGGAGAAAATCCCTGCATGCAGAGGATGGCTTGATTCCCACTCCTTGCTTATTGCTACCTGATGCCCTTGGACAACAGTGCTCAAGTTGCCGGCTTCCTCCCAGGGCAGGATTTAGGTTTGATGAGGCCCATAGCTACTGAAGGTAATGGGGCCCTTTATATGTCCAGCTGTCCTTTGCCAACAACAAATTGTCGCTGTTTTTTTGTGTTGAATATATGCTATATGGTAAGGGATGCGGGTGGCGCTGTGGGTTAAACCACAGAGCCTAGGACTTGCCAATCAGAAGGTCGGCAGTTCGAATCCCCGCAAAGGTGTGAGCTCCCGTCGCTCAGTCCCAGCTCCTGCCAACCTAGCAGTTCGAAAGCACGTCAAAGTTCAAGTAGATAAATAGGTACCACTCCGGCGGGAAGGTAAATGGCGTTTCCGTGCGCTGCTCTGGTTCGCCAGAAGCGGCTTGGTCATGCTGGCCACATGACCCGGAAGCTGTATGCCAGCTCCCTCGGCCAGTAAAGCGAGATGAGCGCCACAACCCCAGAGTCGGCCACGACTGGACCTAATGGTCAGGGGCCTCCTTTACCTTTTTATGCCATATGGTAATTTATGGACCTAATAGGTATCTAAAGCCATTTGCAGATGCAGAATGAAGGCACCCTATATATAGAAATGAGCAAACCAGTGATATTTAAGAGAGCAGGGGCCCGTGACTTACATCACAGGAGCCTACAAAACGCTGTTGCTGTTTGTAGGTTTTATATTATTTGTTTTTTATCTTATATTTTGGAAATGTATATCCAGGTGTTTTTTTCCTTTACATTTTTTTGGGGGCCCCAAGAGAGTGGGGCCCTAAGCTATAGCTTGTTTAGCTTATACGTAAATCTGGTACTAGGGATGCGGGTGGCGCTGTGGGTTAAACCACAGAGCCTAGGGCTTGCCGATCAGAGGGTCGGCGGTTCGAATCCCCGCGACGGGGTGAGCTCCCATTGCTCGGTCCCTGCTCCTGCCAACCTAGCAGTTCGAAAGCACGTCAAAGTGCAAGTAGATAAATAGGTACCACTCCAGCGGGAAGGTAAACGGTGTTTCCGTGCGCTGCTCTGGTTCGCCAGAAGTGGCTATGTCATGCTGGCCACATGACCCAGAAGCTGTATGCCGGCTCCCTCGGCCAGTAAAGCGAGATGAGCGCCGCAACCCCAGAGTCGGCCACGACTGGACCTAATTGTCAGGGGTCCCTTTACCTTTACCTTTAAATCTGGCACTGCTTCCTCCCTATCCCAATGTGGCTTTGCTCTTTCACGCCTGCTGTCCTCCGCAGCTTCCCATGTTGATCTTGCCTGAAGAGGTGCTAGGATGTGCCCTTCTCTCTGCTCCCTGGGCCCTGATAACCCTCCTGCCTTTGTATCTCCTCCTGTCTCCCACAATCGCACAGTGGAGGCCGTTCAATAAATGTAAGCTACTCCTGGCTCACAGGGTGGCGGCGAGGTACGCATTTGAATACATTGATTTGTCCATTTGTATTTAGTCCTCTGGAGAGAGAGGAAGGGGGCTTGAAGATTTTGGACCAAAGCTGGTGACTTTCCAGTGCGCTGTTTCACATGGCAGTCGTCCGGGCTTTTTCTGGCCTGCATGTGTGTGGCGGGGAGGGGGAAACCCCCCAAACATGGCTTTCAGACAGTCCGTTCTGGCGAAGCAGTGTGATGTATGGGAAGAGAAGGCAGAATGTCAAACAGACTTTTGAACCTGAAATGTTATATAGATTATTTCTCCCCGTTGTATAGATTAGGTGGAGCGAAATTCATGCTTGTCCAATAACTGTCATTGCCACCCTTCCACTCCTCCTCCTCGACTGCCGCCTAATTCATTTCTAGAGCATCGTCCGCATTCCTCCCCTTGCTTTTCCTTCGGGTTAGGAGCAGCTTGGGCATTGAGGCACCCCGGACGGGGACCTGGCTGGCTCCCAATTGCCTCTGACACCGTGGGGTCGTCTGCATTTCTCCTTGTGGCATGGCTTGAAAGCACGGGTCCTATCGGTTTTCTGCTTGCCTAAGTGCACCAACTCCTAGGGGCAGAGGGGTCTTCAGCCCCCTCGGTGTTTTCTGGCAAGGCCCCTGTGATGTTGAGAAGGAGGAGGAGGAGGCCAAAGGCAGCACTGTTCAATGGTTGGCTCTTTCTGGGCTCAGCGCTTGGCCTCCTCCTGACAATTTGGTGCCACACGTATGACGCCACACATGTACGACACGTGCTGCCCCCACCCCCAATCCTGGATGCAAGATGCTGCCTCTGCACTTGCCCCGGTCGTTTCCAAGGGAAAACCCACTCTTTAGTGATCGATCGGAACAACTGGCAGTCCAGGGGAAACCTGAATTGCCCTTTGCTCCGATTGAGCACTAAAGAGCAGTTTCCCCTGCTGGTTTGGTGGGGGGGGGAGCAGCAGGAGAAGAGGAAGTGTGGAAAGCCCTATGTATCTGCATCCCAGAGACTCTTTGTTTTCAGGCTCCTTTCTCCTTTCGCTTGTCCACTGCTGCACCTGTCACCAGAAGGCATGCAACAGCCTAGAATCAGCCATTTCCCTTAAGCCAGACCAAAAAAGGTATATTATATTTACCCAGAAATGACTTAGGGATTTATGCCGGTAGTTGCCTAGTAGTCACCATGTGCCAGTCTAGGTTTTTAAAAGCGTTAACATAAGAACAGCCCTGCTGGACCAGGTCCTAGCCCAAAATCCTCACAGGGTCCGATGCCTGTCCCTACCTACAGATACATTTCAGACTTTTTCATATACTGTTTCATGGCCCACTGAGCTGCATAAAAGGTAAAAAAAAATCACCTTTCTTTGAAACTTTTCTGAGGACCTATGTCAAAAGACGCCTGCTTCTTGGGAGAAGGGCAATGACAGGCCTAGACAGCATCTTGAGAAGTAGAGACATCACCTTGCCAACAAAGGTTCGTATAGTTAAAGCTATGGTTTTCCCAGTAGTGATGTATGGAAGAGAGAGCTGGACCATAAAGAAGGCTGATCGCCGAAGAATTGATGCTTTTGAATTATGGTGCTGGAGGAGACTCTTGAGAGTCCCATGGACTGCAAGAAGATCAAACCTCTCCATTCTGAAGGAAATCAGCCCTGAGTGCTCACTGGAAGGACAGATCCTGAAGCTGAGGCTGCAGTACTTTGGCCACCTCATGAGAAGAGAAGACTCCCTGGAAAAGACCCTGATGTTGGGAAACATTGAGGGCACAAGGAGAAGGGGACGACAGAGGACGAGATGGTTGGATAGTGTTTTCGAGGTTACCAGCATGAGTTTGACCAAACTGCGGGAGGCAGTGGAGGACAGAGGTGCCTGGCGTGCTCTGGTCCATGGGGTCACGAAGAGTCGGACACGACTAAACAACTAAACAACAACAATGTTTCTCTAGCTTCTTGATGGTGTTGCTGAGCCATCCCAAAGTACAAACTCTGATCTTAGGCGCAAATCTAGAAAAAAAATTAAGGATGCCAGCATAAACATGTGCTTGCATGTCTCCCATTGCAATCACTAGGACTTAGAAGGGCTTGTTTTTGACTGGTTTGTGCCCATTATTCCTTCTGCCGACCCTCCTGCTGTGAAGTCTACAACTGAATAAAGGCATGAGTGGAACCCATGGATTTTGAGCGTTTTTTTGGGGGGGTGTCAGTGATCCCCAAAGCCCACTCTATGGAAATGAGGAAAGGTAGTTTAGCTCCGGCTTCCTCCCTACCCCCCACACTGAATGAGAATGTCGGGGAGGGTGAGGAAGCAGGAGGCTGCAAGCTTGCACTAATCAATATGTAATATTGTCCATGGTCTTACAAGTGATATTGTATTAGGTTACTGTATATAATGCAGTATTGATTATATCATATTGTATAATCACATCTAAACTGACATGTATAACAGTCAGGAGGGAAGTGGCCACTACCGTAGGCCACAATGGAGAAGCAAGCTTTGGACTGCAGGCTCCTTGCGGTAGGAAGCCAAGAGACAAAACTATAATCTCTATAGTTTGGCTGCTGAATAGATGCTGCTGAAGACCCCCCTGGTTGTCACAGGGAGGAAGAGAACAGTGCAAAGTCCACAACACCCTCACAGACCTGTCATATCTGTCCAACAAAGCTGTTCTTTACGACAACTTGAAATCTGAACAGCGATTCATCTCTAGGCATTTGATGTTGTATCTCTGTAAGCGCAAGCCAACTTGGAATTGGGGGTGTGTGTGTGCTGTCTGAGGTCCCAGATTATTCCCTGCGCAGGGAGGCACGCACAAACTCGCACCCTTCCGTGCCTGATAACCGGATGCAGAAGTTGGTGAGGATTGCAATAGACAGAGCCTGACGTGGGAAGGGGATGGGCGATTCCTCAATAACGAATCAAATGTAATTATTTGGTGGTCTGTTTACCTTGGGACAGGGATGTTGGGGCTTGTTTTGAGATCTCGTTATGCAATGGGCAATGCAAATCTACTAAAAAAAAATCTAAATATGGCTGCATACATGTAGTACAAAGCTGTTTTCTATCAAATTTGTCTAGCATAGGTTGAAGGTGGTATATGAACAGCAACTTGAGACCTTAGCCTGACAGAGTGCACATACAAGTAGGATTAAGAAACAGAGAATTTCTGCCCCGGGGCATAGTAAAGTGGAGCTTTTGTGTTCAGGAGGTAGTGCCCAGCTTGGTGTGCTCTGCCCAGAGAATTTGATCTGACGCAAAGTGTGCGTGTGTGTCTATTTGTGTCACAGACAGAGAGAGAAAGATGTGTAGACTAATAGGACTGCAGACATGTGGGTTGAGGTGGGGGAATCGCGCCAGCAGCCTTGAGTGGATGGTTTTTTGTTGTTTTCAGAATGTGGCTCATTAAGTGATTATATGCATTTGGAATATTGTACAAAAACTGCCCTTATGCAGAGCACTGGAGAGCATTGCTCTGAAAGGCCACCCCTTTCTGTAAAGAGGTACAAACTGTTTGTATCCTGTATGAGCAAGTGTCCTATACTCTCCCCTCCCCACTTTCTTTCTTTCTTTCTTTCTTTTTTGCTACATGGTATGTAGATTGGGTGATTATATATATTAAAGAGTAGGAATAATCAGACTAAGGAACTAAGCCTAATTCTCCACAGCCCAGATTGCACTAGGCTGATGCAAACAGCCCCAAACACCAAGTGAAACGCCATCTCTAGCACAGAGGACAAGTTTGTGCAGACTGGGCTTGGTTCTGAAGCCTCGATGTTGTCCTCTAAAAGGGGTGGACAGCCCGCACAAAGACACTTGGGAGACGGGCCTGGGATCTGGAGCGAACGTCGCCAGGTTCCCAGACCCTCTTGCCCAGAGAATTGAGAAGGAGACATTGGGTGCTTTTGGCAAGAGAGAGACGACCCTCACTAATGCCCTGTTATCTCTTCCTATGTCTCGCAGAAGTATCCGAGGGCTCAGTCCCCAACGGCGATTCCCAGAGCAGTGTGGATAGTTTGCGGAAGCACCTTCGCGCCGACACTTTCACGCAGCAGCAGCTGGAAGCTTTAGATCGGGTCTTCGAGCGTCCTTCTTACCCTGATGTCTTTCAGGCATCAGAGCACATCAAATCTGAGCAGGTGTGGACCCAGCTTGGGCGGGGGGGGCAGGGGAGAAAAGCATTTGGGCTACATGCAGCTGCAGAAGCTGTTTCACTCCTCCTTACCGTATTTTTCGCGCTATAACACGCACCAGACCACAAGACGCACCTAGTTTTTGGAGGAGGAAAACAAGAAAAAAAAATCTGAATCTCAGAAGCCAGAACAGCAAGAGGGATCGCTGCACAGTGAAAGCAGCAATCCCTCTTGCTGTTCTGGCTTCTGGGATAGCTGCGCAGCCTGCATTTGCTCCATAAGACGCACACACATTTCCCCTTACTTTTTAGGAGGGAAAAAGTGAGTCTTATAGAGCAAAAAATACGGTACTTCTTGTACTTGCCTTACTCTGCATTTACAGACCTCGAATCGGTTTCCTAATCACCCCTTCCCCCCAGGGAACTGTAGCTGCGTGAGGGGGGAACAGCCTTTCAACAAGGCTCTCATGCCCTCCCCGCACTACAGTTCCCAGAATTCTGTGGGGGAAGCCGTGACAGTTAAATTGGCGTGAAACGAACATGAGTTTGTGGTGTAAATGATGTATCCATTTTCACATGCCCACCCTCCCACTTGGCATACTTTTCTTTGTGAGTCCCCACACTCTTTTAAAGTTGGTCATATCTGCATCTGTGTCAAAAGAACGACAGGCAGACAAAAACTCATTTGAGTCCATGGCATGCACGCATCATTTGCTTCCCCAGTTGTCACCACACCATAGCTGTCAACTTACAGATTTGAAAATAAGGGACCAGCAGCCTCAAAAATAAGGGATCAGCAGCCAAAATAAGTGATTTTCAGAGCACAGCTATGTTCAACTTCTGAGCCCCTCCCAGCCAAAGGCAGAAAGCCCAGCCAGCAGCCAAACAAAGCCTCAAGCAGTGGTTCCCACAGCGCAGCAACCTGGCAAAGGGGATGCAGCAAGGAAAACTACCGTCACCTCTCCGCAGCCGATTTGATCGGCACAAGGCATGCAAGCTCAACCCCCCAGTCATTCTTAGACTCCTTCTTGGGTGAGCAACGCAGCCAAGCAACACAGTTGGAGCCTCCCTCCTCCCTGGCCGGCAGGGAGGGAGGGAGAGGAGCTGCTTCCTTGGAAACCCGGGAAATTTAAGGGACATCATCAATAAGGGACAACAGCGGGACACGGCGCTGGGATAAGGGACTTTCCCGCCAAATAAGGGACAGTTGACAGCTATGCGCCACACACTTGTGCAAAATCTGCCTGCATGCTCACACACCCAAGCACACAGAAAGCACATCTCCAACTTACTGTTGAAAGGTGCTGGCGTGCCCACTTTGTCCTTTAAGGTACATGGAAATGTGATGCAGAAATACTAGCATGCAGGCACATTTGCTAGAGAAGTCTTGTGTCTTCTGTAGCTCCCCTCCCTCCCAATAGATTGGTTCTTTTCATGCCTCCTTTTGGAAACAGACACACATACTGCTTTTCGACAGTATTGTTTGTACACCTTGAGGCACCTTGGATGATAATGTTGAAGGCAGCCTGTAACTCACATCCACGCTTACATCACTTTGGGAACTGCACACTTCCTGCAACGCTCTTCAGACAATCACAGCCACTCAAACACACCATTTAGGCATTTGTGTGAACACACACGCCTTCCCTTTGGTTATTTGATCGTGTAAGGACGCACCCAAAATATGTACACGTGCACTCTTGTTTGTGCTCAACAGTTGTGTCCTAAAGACAGCAGTAGTCTATATTTTTCCATCTGGGATACACAAATGAAGGCTACTTTGGAAGATTCAGTGGACCAGATTCTGTGCACATTACCTATAAGACATCAGTGTAATTTTTGTTCTCATTAAGGTCACAGACAGTTAATTCCCTTCCCCGAGTAGGAACTCCAATAGAAGATGTCACAGCTGAGTGTAAAAACAGTATCTCTTGCACAGAGCTTTAGATAGATGTTTTCTAAAAGGCTAGTCCTTTGAGTGGGTTTGTTTAAAAAAAATATTTAATTGATTTGTATACCACCCTTCAATAAGTATTTCCTGGGAAGTGTTCTCTCTCTTTCTTTCTCTCTCTCTCTCTCTCTCTCTCTCTCTCTCTCTCTCTCTCTCTCTCTCATACACACACACACACACACACACACACACACACACACACAAAATAAATAATGAATAGATGAAACATTTATTGTAAAATCATGATGCAATCTGTAGCATCATTTTATTTTTATCCTCCGAGAAAAGAAAAAATGGGCTCCCAAGTTCTATTTTAATATTGTAGAACAGTTATCAGAGGACCTGTAAATTCTCATTCTGTTCCTGTGCATAGTAATACAGGACTGTTGGGTTGCAAAAACGAGAGATGTGTTGTTGTTGTTGTTTTAAAAAATAATAATGTCAAACTTTAGACAAGGAGGGTTGAGGAAGCCGAGTCACTGACTAAAATGCTCACCTTTGATTTAACAGACCCTTCAGTTTACACAGAATTCTTCTTTTGAGTTTCCTAACGGCCAAACAGAGCTTCCTTGTGCCATCTTCCAACTGATGATGGTGGTGGTTGTTGTGCCCTTGTCAGAGACAGGACACAACCTGTGAGGATGCAGATTTGATATAGTTCAGCAGGAACTCCTCTTTCAGTTCAGCCCAGCCAGCAGAAGCTAAGGACTTATGCGGAATGAATGGAGCGTTTTTCCCTTTGCTTGATGCCAAGCCCAAGCGCTGCTTTGGAAAGCCCTGTCCCTCCTTCATCTTTACCTGCCTCCCCCAGGCTTGCCTTTTATTCCCCAAGTGGTTTGCCTTTAACACAAAGATCAAAAGTCTTTTTTAAATCACCCCAAGCGGTAAACCAACAATGGAAAGTGAAGGAGAGGTTGGCTTTAGGCTCCTGCTATCCCCGAGTCCCTGAGTTTATTACAATGAATAACCTTTATTTACTTTCATTAGACTATTAAACACCAGCACAGTCATTCTTCCCCCAGAAACTCTGAATGGGGCCCATAAAGCAAATCCAAAGCCTAATTGAGTTCATTTTAATTTCTCTCCGATCACAGCGAATTACTCCAGTGATAAATCAGGGGGCAGCCTCACCCCCAGCAGAAAGCCTAATTTGCAGCTAATTACAAAACTGATTTCTACAGGAAGATCAATACAAGAAGGAATTGGAAATGACTAGGCAATCGCGGCTGGCCAGGGAGGGCGGCAGGAGGAGGGCAGCTCTCTGGGAGCTGGCATGGAAAGCGGGGACAGGGAAAAAACAAAGCAAAAAGAGCAGAAAATCAGTTTTAATTTAACCTAATATTAATCAGAACAACTTTTCCTGCTTTTTTTTCTTCCTCCTGTAGTCTCTCTGGTTCCTGTGTCTGGTTTGGAGGCTGCCACAATAAAAAGGCAATTACCACTGCCTTTTGGACAGGACACCCTTTTCAAATGCAATGAGTTTTCCCCCTCCCACCCTTCTGTTAGCCATGTGGCCTGCCCCCACCCCAATTTCATACCCCAATGCACAAGGGTTGGGGGAAGCAAGAAAGAAGCTCTTTTAAAATAAATAAATAAATAAATAAGAAAGAGAGAGAGAGAGAGAGAGAGAGAGAGAGAGAGAGAGAGAGCGAGCTCAAGAACGACTGTGGGGACAAGCTGATCAGCAAGCAAATCCCACCCTTTGTCACAATGCAAACACCCCCAGAGGACATTTTCTGCCCCTAGCAGAACCTTTTTTCCACACTCTGCAGTCGCCTTTCCACACTCTACAGAGAGAACAGTCAAGTTTTCTGAATCTGCCTTTCAAAGAATGAAGGGGGTTCTCCCAGCCAAACCTCCATCTTGTAGCATCTGCTGGGGAAACCCAACAGAATCTGGCCAATAAGGGAAAAGGAAATTCATAGGCAAGAGGAGGTGGGCTTGCGGGGGGGGTGCTGGCCAGAGCTTGCCCTTCCTCTGCTTTGTGCCCTCCTTCTTTGCTCCCATCTGTGCAGGGACCGCGTTGCACCTCTTCCTAACTGTCACCCCCTCCTCCCATCTGCCCACTGTTCCCTTCCTTCCAGCCCTTCAATAGAGAGCTTTCTTTTCTCTCTTCCCTAGGGTAATGAGTACTCCCTCCCAGCTCTGACCCCTGGTCTTGATGAAGTCAAGTCAAGTCTATCCAGCTCTGCTAACCCAGACCTGGGGAACAACGTGTCAGGACCCCAGACATACCCTGTAGTGACTGGTAAGTTACGAGCGCAGAGGCCGGAGTCAAAAGCTTTTTCTTTCCTATTGTCATTACCCCGCTTCTGTTTTTCCCAAAACCATGGCGTGCTCCCAAAACAGAGAGCCAAGGAAAGGGACCTTGAAAAAGATGGGAAGAAGGGAGGCAGGACTCTGAACCAGTTGAACCAGTTTACTTGATTCACCCCTGTCCTGCCTTTTGGCCCCCTAAAAGGTAAAGGGACCCCTGACCATCAGGTCCAGTCGTGGCCGACTCTGGGGTTGCGGCGCTCATCTCGCTTTACTGGCCGAGGGAGCCGGCGTACAGCTTCCGGGTCATGTGGCCAGCATGACTAAGCCGCTTCTGGCGAACGAGAGCAGCGCAAGGAAATGCCATTTACCTTCCCACCGGAGCGGTACCTATTTATCTACTGGCACTTGACGTGCTTTCGAACTGCTTGGTTGGCAGGGGCAGGGACCAAGCAACGGGAGGTCACCCCGTCGCGGGGATTCGAACCGCCGACCTTCTGATCGGCAAGTCCTAGGCTCTGTGGTTTAACCCACAGCGCCACCCGTGTCCCCTTTGGCCCCCTAGACTCACAGAATAAATAACTAAACGTTGAAATACCAAATGAAGTCATTTGAACACTTTATAAACTTTTTAAAAAAGCACAAAACTCAGCAATAAAATCCAGCTAGCCCACACTGAGCTAAAACTTGCCAAACCATAGCTCGTCCAAAAGGCCTTTTGAAACCATAGTCTTAACAAAGCATCAGAAGGCTGTGTCTTGGGGAACGAGGGCAGGTGTGCTGTAACTGAGAGAGCCCTGTATTTTTGTGGCCACTGTTGTATTTTCTTCCATTGATATCCCCGCATTCCTTCCATCATGGAAGCCAAGACGGTGCACAGGTGGTCCCTAGGCAGTCACCTCTCCCATCCAGGTACGGAGCATACCCTGGGACTACTGGTTATGATAGCCAGGCATTTGGTGGCAGCATCTAATTAGATCTAGGTATATTTGTTAGAAGGGTGGAGGACATATTGAAGCACATGCTTCCAGAAGTATTCAAGTTCCAAGGTAAGAATTGGCACCTTGCGTCTTGCCTAGACAATAGCCAGTCACCAGATAACAGGCGTTGGGTGCTGTTGATGCCCACTGACAGTTAATGATCTGGGCTGGATACATGTTCTGCATGGTCTTCCAAAGCAGCCCTACACAGGGCACATTGGTGTCATCGTCCAAATACGATGTTACCAGAACTCGAATGAAAATGGCCAAACGACTGTAAAAGGCCATGGATGCTACTTCAATATCCTGATGTGAAAGCTGGATTCAGGAGCAAACCCAACTCGCAAAGCTGCTGCTGCTGCTTCAGAGACTGGGACCTCAAGCAGAACTTGGGTCCTCAGGTTACAAGAGGACTAATGTCCCTTAGCATCTCCGTCTCAAAAAGGATTGTTAACCCAGACAATTGCATGCCAAGGCTTTGTGCCTCCCATCACCCCAACCGACTGCATATAGAATAAGGACAGCACACACTTGACTTTGGATTGAATAAGGCCACAGCTTTATTGAATACAAATGAATTTTGTTTTGACTATGGCAGACCAACACGGCTACCTTTCTGTAAATGAAAGAGGTTTAGCATAGGCATAGGGTGACCATTAAGTTCCAGTCCGCCTGCTGGGTCAATCCAACAAGGAAAACCAGGTGGTTGCTTCATTAGGTCTGCCCCCAAGGCCAGCCCTGTGTCCAAGCCTGCCTAAGGTAAAGGTAAAGGGACCCCTGACCATTAGGTCCAGTGGTGGCCGACTCTGGGGTTGCGGCGCTCATCTCGCTTTACTGGATCGAGGGAGCCGGCGTACAGCTTCTGAGTCATGTGGGCAGCATGACTAAGCCGCTTCTGGCGAGCCAGAGCAGCGCACAGAAATGCTATTTACCTTTCCGCCGGAGTATTTATCTACTTGCACTTTGATGTGTTTTCAAACTGCTAGGTTGGCAGGAGCTGGGACTGAGCAATGGGAGCTCACCCCATTGCAGGGATTCGAACCGCCGACCGGTCGGCAAGTCCTAGGCTCAGTGGTTTAACCCACAGTGCCACCCACGTCCCCCAAGCCTGCCTACCATTGGCCAGTCATGCAGGCAGGCTTGAATCCAGCTCCTGATAGGTGCAGGGGTGCTTTCTGCCCCCTCACCTGTTCAGGCAGGATCCCAGCGACCTGAGCCCCCTTGTGGGGCCTGTGTGATGCCACATGACGCCCGCCCTGTGGAACGCCCTTCCAGCAGATGTCAAAGCGATAAACAACTACCTGACATTCAGAAGACATCTTAAGGCAGCCCTGTTTAGGGAAGTTTTTAACGTGTGATATTTTACTGTATTTTTGGTTTCTATGGAAGCCGCCCAGAGTGGCTGGGGAGGCCCAGCCAGATGGGCGGGGTATAAATAATAAATTATTATTATTATTATTATTATCATTATTATTATTATTATTATTATAATGCTGCCTCACCAGGGAAGGTGAGTGGACTCGCTGATCCAGATTGCAATGCAAAGAAGCTACTCCACCACCTGGATTGTATTCAGGTGTCATCAGGAAGCTGACAGCAGCTCATTACAAACCCACCCACAATTTCTCCTTTCATGTTGACTAGCTGTACATAGGAGTGGACTTTTGCATCTTGTGTGGTGAGGAAAGTGCCAAAAGTATACTTTATGCATGACAGCCGGACCTTTAACCTTGTGGATGCTGAGCTGAATTTGACTCGCATCGTCTCAAACCACTTATCCCTTCTAGCCAAAATCCTGCTCTTTTAGACAAATACTTGCACGGCTTGGTACCTCCTGCTATAAAAGTGTGGGGGGGGGTGTCACTGTGGGAGGCAGAAACAATATTTCACCTATAACAGACCCCGAACCTCAGGTAACCTCCTAACACCAATATCCCTATTTGTAATGAGTAAATAATGAGCAACACCGCTTGCTTTTTAAACTTGGAAAAAGAGGGCCTGTTTTGGTTTATGAAGATCATTTCCCATGCTGCATTGTAAAGGACAGACTCTCACAAACTTGCCTTTGTCTGAGAAAGGGTGAATATAGATGACCAGCTTAATTACAACATGATCATATTTTCTACCATGTGATGGGCTGAACATATGTATTCTTACAAACATTATTTGATGGACTGCCCTGCGTTCTAATGGTGTAGTAAAGGTTAGTGATGTTTGTTTGGTCTTCTGCCTTAGTGATCATGACTGGAGAAGGGACAGAATTTTACGACTAGAGTCGCTTAAGAAATGGCCCGCCGTTCCTGTTTTTCCCTCGTATTTTTTTAGATTTCACAATACCAAGTGTTTTTATACTTTGAATGATTTAAATACTTGCTGTTTGTGGTTCCCCCACCCCACCCCAATCCACTTACATTTTAGGTGTGTTTCAATGGGTTTGGGGGCGGGTATTTTTCCTTACCAAGAACCTGTACTCTTGTTTCTCATGTTAGATGTCACGCCTTGTAACGAGGGTCCTGTGTGTGTTTATCTATGGTTAATCTTGATTATTCAAGTGAACTGGGGGTGTCCCTCACTTAAAAACAAACCAACAAACCACCAGCAGTAGTTCATATCGCCATGAAATTGAATAGTTTACCTGGCACCGTCATTACTCTCTTTTAGGGGCTGGATTATGTCTGCTTTTTCTCTCAGGCTTCTAAAGATATTTGATTGATTTCTATAATCTCATTGGATCCCTGTTTTAAGTTTGCTTCCTAAACTTGAACCAAGTCAGACCATTGGTTCATTTGGCTTAGCAATGTCTACCCCATAGGCAACCTTCAGATGTTTTGGACTACAGTTCCCATCATCCCTGACCACTGGTCCTGTTAGCAAGGGATCATGGGAGTTGTAGGCCAAAACATCTGGAGGACCAAAGGTTGCCTATGCATGGTCTACCCTGACCAGGATTTTAGGCAGGGGACAATTCCCATCCCTACCAAGAGATATCAGGGATTGAATCCAGTATGTGCCCATAGACTCGCAACTGTCCATGGAGGCGCAGGTCAACTCTGTGTCCTGGGCAACTATCTACCAGCTCCATCTGGTCCACAGGCTGAGACCCTACCTGCCTGTAGACTGTCTCGCCAGAGTGGTGCATGCTCTAGTTATCTCCCGCTTGGACTACTGCAATGCGCTCTACATGGGGCTACCTTTGAAGGTGACTCGGAAACTGCAATTAATCCAGAATGCGGCAGCTGGACTGGTGACTGGGAGTGGCCAGTGGGACCATATAACACTGATCCTGAAAGACCTACATTGGCTCCCAGTATGTTTCCAAGCACAATTCAGAGTGTTGGTGCTGACCTTTAAAGCCTTAAACGGCCTTGGCCCAGTATCCCTAAAGAAGCGTCTCCACCCTTCGCTCAGCCCAGACACTGAGGTCCAGCTCCGAGGGCCTTCTGGTGGTTCCCTTTGTGCGAGAAGTGAGGTTACAGGTACCAGGCAGAGGGCCTTCTCGGTAGTGGCGCCCTCCCTGTGGAATGCCCTCCCATCAGATGTCAAGGAAATAAACTACCTGACTTTTAGAAGACATCTGAAGGCAACCCTGTTTAGGGAAGTTTTTAATGTTTGATGTTTTCTCGTGTTTTTAATATTATGTTGGGAGCTGTCCTGAGTGGCTGGGGAAGCCTAGCCAGATGGGCGGGGTATTATTATTATTATTATTATTATTATTATTATTATTATTATTATTATTATATTCTGCATGCAGAGCAGATGCTCTACCACTGATGGTCCTCGCTTCCACAAAACTGCATTACAGTAGGGGACCCAATCCACTGCTTTACATTTTGGAGCTGCTGTGGGTTAAACCACAGAGCTTGCCGATCAGAAGGTTGGCGGTTCAAATCCCCGTGATGGGGTGAGCTCCTGTTGCTCGGTCCCTGCTCCTGCCAATCTAGCAGTTCGAAAGCACATAAAAATGTGCAAGTAGGTAAATAGGCACCACTCTGGCAGGAAGGTAAACGGTGTTTCCGTGCGCTGCTCTGGTTCGCCAGAAGCAGCTTAGTCATGCTGGCCACATGACCCGGAAGCTGTACGCTGGCTCCCTCGACCAATAAAGCGAGATGAGCGCCGCAACCCCAGAGTTGGCCACAACTGGACCTAATGGTCTGGGGTCCCTTTACCTTTACCTTTAGGTATGCAGTGGTGTCACGTTGTGCTAGATTCACTCACATACTGTCTCCATTCTGTCTGTTTACAACTCACAACTTCATCCCGGCATTGTCAAGCTCATCTTCCTCCTCTCCCTTCTTTTCTTTTCTTTACCTCCGCTCTCCCTTGTGTTCCTGATATTTTTAGTTTGTAAGTCTGGAAGCAGGGCCTGTACCTTGTTTTAATATTATGTTCAGTGCCTGCTGCCAGCACTGTGCTAAATGTAAGAAGAGTAAGAGTCCTGCTGGATAAAAGGCCTTTTGAGTTCAGCATCCTGTTTTCCCCAGTGGCCAACCAGGTGCCTCTGGGAAGCAGGATGAGAATTTTTAACCCTTGCGAGCCACCTTGGGAGAGAGTACTTGTCTGAAAAGCAGAATGAAAATACAGTGGTACCTCAGGTTACATACACTTCAGGTTACATACGCTTCAGGTTACAGACTCCGCTAACCCAGAAATAGTGCTTCAGGTTAAGAACTTTGCTTCAGGATGAGAACAGAAATCGTGCTCTGGCGGTGCGGCGGCCCCATTAGCTAAAGTGGTGCTTCAGGTTAAGAACAGTTTCAGGTTGAGTACGGACCTCCGGAATGAATTAAGTACTTAACCCGAGGTACCACTGTATAACATTGATTATTATCTAACACAGAGTTAGTGTTGTCCACTCATTCATTCATACATGGATAGATGGACTGTTTGTACACAACAAACGGAAACAATATGTGTGGATAGTATAGATACAGCACCATTTCTCTATGTGTTTTGCCGGCTCTCCAATCCATAGTCTGAGCCTAGGTACATAGAGTTGGTTGGTGCATAGACTCTGTTCACACATTCAGGTGAATGTGTATAGGGCAGGGGTCAAAGAGCACAATTTCTCTAACTTGCTCCATCTCTTCATTTGCACATAGCCAAATAATAATAATAGTAATAAGAGTAATAATAATAATAATAATTTATTTTTTGTACCCCACCCATCTGGCTGGGTTTCCCCAGCCACTCTGGGCAGCTTCCAACAAAGATTAAAAATACATTAAAATGTCATAATAATAATAATAATAATAATAATAATAATAATAATAATAATAATAATTTATTATTTGTACCCCGCCCATCTGGCTGGGTTTCCCCAGCCACTCTGGGTGGCTTCCAACAAAGATGAAAAATACACTAAAATGTCACACATTAAAAACTTCCCTGTGAATGAGTGAATAGACCTAGAGTTGTGCAATATTCTGTTAAAGTTACTTTAAAATGAGGGGAGGCATTCCGATATGGATAGAGTTAACTCTTTATCTCGTAACCTGCTTGTAACTAGCCCAGGTTTTCCTCAGCTGCTATGTTTAGAACTCTTACGAGAATCTCCACAGTAACTAAATTGGCTGTAATATGGAAGTATAGGTATAAAGGTAAAGGACCCCTGGAAGGTTAAGTCCAGTCAAAGGCGACTATGGCGTTGCAGTGCTTCTCTCGCTTTCCGGCCGGAGGAGCCGGCGTTTGTCCACAGACAGCTTTCCGGGTCATGTGGCCAGCATGACTAAGCCGCTTCTGGCATAACGGGACACCATGACAGAAACTAGAGTGCACAGAAATGCCATTTACCTTCCCGCCACAGCAGTACCTATTTATCTACTTGCACTAGTGTGCTTTCAAACTGCTAGGTTGGCAGGAACTGGGACAGAGCAATGGGAGCTCACCTCAGTCTTGCGGATTCGAACTGCCAACCTTCTGATCAGCAAGCCCAAGAGGTTCAGTGGTTTAGACCACAGCACCACCCGCTCCCTGGGAGGCCAGCATTGGGCAGGCTTGGGGTAGCTCTGGCATTTATGTCTATGGTAAGCTTCAACAAGTGTTAATAAGTGTATACAGTGGTACCTTGGTTTAAGAACAGCTTAGTTTATGAACAACTTGGATTAAGAATGCTGCAAACCTGGAAGTAGGTGTTTTGGTTTGTGAACTTTGCCTTGGAAGCAGAACATGTTTCACTTCCTGTCGAGTGTGTTCCATTTGTAAATTGAGTCCCCTGCTGCTATGGGAAAGCATGCCTTGGTTTAAGAACAGACTTCCGGAATGGATGAAGTTCATAAATCAAGGTACCAGTGTAATATGGGGTTGATTGGGCTGGTCCCCACATAGTTGACGATTGTCCTGTGTGAAAATGCTTGCAAGGAGCTGGTCTAGTGCTTGAAAAGACTCCAAGGATTAAAGATTGTTCCTTTTGTTTTACTCAGAGGCTAGCCTATAGTTGAACCCCTTTGCAAGCTGTAAGGATGGGGTGCATGCGAATACTCATAGCAACATTTGTCTCATTGGTCAGATTGCGATTTCACCCTTGGATTTCACCAGAATCTGTGAAGTAGCTGGGTAAGGGAAGACGTTGATGTTCTTGTAAACTAAGGCACGAGATGTGGGAGAGGAGGGACCGGCAAGGGCTGAGAAAGTGAGATAAACCATTGCCTTCTGAAAAATAGCTGCTGAGACCTCAGGCTACAGAATGAATGGACAGGTCACTGAAAAAGCCCATATGCACCCATATGCTCACATCCTATGCGGTTTTGGACGATTTTTTGTTCCATCAGTTTCTCCTTTACCCTCACGCACAGTTGTTATGAAAAGAAAGAACTTTTTATTTGAAAGATTAATTTGTTTGGGTTTTTTTTTAAAAAAGTGGTTTTACACTTGTTATTTTGCATTAAGGTCTTGCTGCTTAAGCATCTAGAAACTGAAATTTAGTAGAAGATTCAGTCAAGAAAGACTGCAATATTTCAAAACGAAAATCAGCCTGTGCTCATCATGAGCATTTTACGGTCAAAATCCCAATGTTTGATCTGGCCGCAGAACTCAGAACATGGCTATTTTCATAGAAACAATTTATTCAGAAACACAAGAAGCTCAGTTTGGCTTCTCTCCCCCCCCCCCCCCGAAGAGCAGTGCTTTTAGGCCTTGTGGTTATCAGGACAAATGTAAAATAAAATGAAATCAAAATGTATCCTGATTCAGAAGCATTTCCAATGTTCTCCCAAGAAGTCTCTGGTTTTATAGAGACCCTGGAGCATGGTGTTAAAAGTACCAGGGAGAAGACTCTAGTGATAAAGATCAGGGTGGCCAGGCTGCAGTCCAGAGATTGATGCCATACCTTTACATTCCCGCATGCAATGAGAGATTTCTCTTACCCATTTTCCATCCGGTTCTTTCCCCCAGCTAACTGCTTGGAACACCAGGGACCCTACTTGCTATAGCAGCCAGGGGAGAAGGCAGATGAAAAGCAGGAGGGAATGGAGAACAGAATCCTCTGCTGTGCTGAGCCTCTGAGAATATAAAGGAATGGTTGCCACCCAATCAAAGATAGCTTGGTTAATTAACTGTATGACTTTAAGCCAACTTATTTATTAACATTTGCATTTATTTTGCACTGATTTCTATATGGGTAAAAACAATAATTCTGAAGCAAGAAGCGTACTTTGCTTTTAGAAGCTTGTATGCACATGATCTAGGGACGCGGGTGGAGCTGTGGGTTAAACCACAGAGCCTAGGACTTGCCGATCAGAAGGTCGGAAGTTCGAATCCCCGCAACGGGGTGAGCTCCCATTGCTTGGTCCCTGCTCCTGCCAACCTAGCAGTTCGAAAGCACGTCAAAGTGCAAGTAGATAAATAGGTACCGCTCCGGCGGGAAGGTAAACGGCGTTTCCATGTGCTGCTCTGATTCGCCAGAAGCGGCTTAGTCATGCTGGCCACATGACCCGGAAGCTGTACGCCAGCTTCCTCGGCCAATAAAGTGAGATGAGCTCCGCAACCCCAGAGTCGGTCACGACTCGACCTAACAGTCAGGGGTCCCTTTACCTTTATGCACATGATCTACAAGGCAACACAGCCTTGGAAGAGGCTTTCTCACCTGTGTGAGAAAAAAGGTTGGATGCCGTTTAAGATGGTGTTTGTTTTTAAAAACCACCCACTAAATCAGAGAATCCTTTTTAGGATAGTAAACGATTGGGGGGAGGGGGACATTCCTTCCAAACAACAAATTAATGTTTAAAGGCTGCACATCCATCTCTGGATTTGCAACTAGGCTACTTGAGGTAAGAAGCAAAAGCTCAGATCGTATTTGCCCTCAGAATAAAAGAAAAGGCTTGGTTTTGAAAGTTTTTCCTTAGAAACACCTCAAAATAGCCGATAAGATTTGCTTTCGTTTGTTTCTTTTCCTTGTAGCTGAAACGTCTGTCTTTACGAATTGTACCTGGTGTTAGAGATGAATAGCTGTTTGAGGAGAAGGAAAAAGGGAAGGAAACGCAGTAGTTTCTTTTTTTGTGTTCAGATGCAAAACCCCATGTTATTACTGTCAGGAGAGCCAGTCTGGCTGACCAAACATGGTGACAGGCCACACAGCTTCTTTCAAGCTCACTTCCGTTGGGTTCTCATCCTGAGCTGCTGAAGAATTCTCGGCAAGGCATGATAAAAAGACCTAGGCAAGGCTCATGGAAATGCTGCCGAAATAGAAAAGAAATCTAGTTATTTTTTCTTGTTTGATTGAATATTTACCTAAATACAAGCCAGGAATGTGATGATACAATACTAAATGGCCAATGCATGGACATGGCTATAGTATTTATATTATATATTGAATTTATATACCACCCTATACCCAGGGGGTCTCAGGGCAGTTCACAGAATAAAATCAAGACATAAAACCACAAAATACCTAATAAAAATAAAAACAACAGCCCAATAGCCCCCCCAAAAAAACCACATTTTAAAAGGGCATAAGATGTAAATCGGATCAACCAAAGGCCTGGTTAAAAAGGAACGTTTTTGCCTGGTGCCTAAAGGTGTATAATGAAGGTGCCAGGCAAACTTCCCTGGGGACAGCATTCCACAGATGGGGAGCCACTACAGAGAAGGCCCCGTTCTCATGTTCCCACCCTCCAGACCTTTCAAGGAGGAGGTACACAAAGGAGGGCCTCAGAAGATGATCTCAGGGTCCAGGTAGGTTCATATGGAAAGAGGCAGTCCTTAAGGTATGGCGGTTCTGAGTATTCCATATTTTGTGCATTGAAGCTACTGGAAAAGCACATCCACTCTTTTGCCTTTGGAAGTGCTAAATAAATTGACTGGAAGGAAGGACACCTCTCAGCAACATTGATTAGGCCAGATGACTCCAGTGCTGTGTCATCAGATGTCTCCCTCGCTGCTTCAGAAAAGAGGCATCCATTTGGATTCTCCCTCAGGAGGCCTCTCAGCAATCCCCAAAGCAGGATAAATGGAGAATATATTCCTAATCTAGATGAGATAGCAATAGCCTCAGCAGTAGGGAGGCAAGGCTTCAATGGTACCCTGGACAGCACCTTTCCAGGGCTCAGAGCAGAGCGCAGATATTGTTTCAGCAGTTGTTGTCCTAAGAGAGAGGCTTAAATAGGAATTGCAACTCTTTCCCAGTGTTTAGCTCTGCCTTCTGTAATGGTAGCCTCTTCATTTAAACACCCCAGCCTGCTTGGGCAGCCATTGATTCTGACAGAAAAGGGGAAGCTATGATTTTGGTAGAGCATCTGAGCTGGAATCCTTAACTCAGTGATGGGCAACTGAACCTCCTTGGGCCAGAGAGGTTCTGGTTCAATGGACTTCCATTTGCTTCTGTTGCAGTACGTGTATCGGGACTTAAGGCGATTCCTTCTCCCACTCTGAATCCCTAGCCTAAGTCCCCAAAGAAGAGGAGCCTGACTCCACGGTCATGACAGAGATCTAGATTTTTGTATATCTAGGAGAGTATAGGCCCAGCTTACCTGAAGGAACATCTCCACCCCCATCATTCAGCCCAGACATTGAGATCTAGCACCAAAGACCTTCTTGTGGTTCCCTCGTTGTGGGAAGTGAAGCTACAGGGAACCAGGCAGAGGGCCTTCTCTGTAGTAGCACCCACCCTGTGGAACACCCTCCCTTCAGATGTCAAGGAGATGAGTAACTACAGTATATAACTTTTAGAAGACATCTGAAGGCAGCCCTGTATAGGGAAGCTTTCTAATGTGTAATGTTTTATCATGTTTTCATATACATTGGAGGCCACCCAGAGTGGCTGGGGTAACCCAATCAGATGGGCAGGATACAAATAATAGAATTATTATTTTATTATTATTTATTTCACATGCTTTGGATTATCAGCGTAGGAAAGATCCCACAAATCATTCCCAAGCTACCCATAGTGCTTTTCCCCCTGGGTGTATGCAGGAGTACGCATACCCCTGAACATTTTGTGAATCTAAGTTTGGCCTCATTGAGGGGCAGTATTTAAATATGAATAGGGAAATCAGAGTACCACTAAACATTTTTTTTCAGCAAAAAAAGCACTGGCTAGCTACATATGCAAATCCTCCCCATGTAACATTCCAGGCATGGGAGTTACCGTATTTTTCCGTGTATAAGACAATGCTTTTTTATTATTAAAAAGTGTTTAAGATTGGGGGTCATCTTATACACTGATAGTGCAGAAGGGGGAGGTGCTATTGGTGGCAGCCGTGAGCAAGAGATTGTCAGCAGCGATTGGGTGGGCGATTGTTGGCTGGAGCAAGGCCTGCTGATGATTGGCTGTGGTGGCGGCAATTGGGCAGGTGATTGGTGGCTGCGGCAAGGCCTGCCGGCGATTGGCTGCTGCTGCACCAATTGGGTAGGCAATTGGCAGCTGCTGGCGGCGAGCGGGCAGACGATTGGTGGCTTTGGCGAGGCATGCGATTGGCAGTGGCGGTCAGGCAGGTGAGCGATTGTGGGCAACCCCCTCAAAAAAACTCAACTCTGGGCAATCCCCCCCCCCATTTCCTTAATTTGGGGTTCCAAAAAATAGGGGTCGTCTTATATATGGGGGCGTGTTATACATGGAAAAATATGGTACTTGCAGGTCCTCTTCCCATCCCGTTTTATTAATATGTGTCATGGAAGCGGTGTTGATAGAATGATAGACGGAGCACTTTCAAGGATATTGAGGAGCAGCCATGGTTTGGAAGACAGGGTGTGAGCCAATGGGATTGAGAAAAGCAGAGGATGTCGATTCTTGCCAAAGAACCCCCTAAGCTGGAGTCGAAGTGTTTCTCTTCCTCCCCCCACTCCATTGCCCTGGAACAGTCTCAGGCCCACACGGGAACACTCCTGGCTGATCCATCTGGTTCTACGAGGGAGAAAAGTTCATTTCAGACCCAGCTTGATGTTCCCAGGTGGCAGTTTAACACTAACATCTCAATCTGTATGCGACTTTTCAATCAGGCACAGAGTAACAAAAAAAGCAAGAACCATTAACATTCGGAGTTGCGTGCCAGCAGTAATGAGAGGAAATGCAAAGCCTGGAAATTAAGAACGCACACTCAGAGGTGTGGGGAAGGACAGGGAGGGAAACGGCGGAGGAGGGATGTTGCTACATTTAGGCCAGGATCCAACGTTTGGATTAATGGTGCCATTACCCAAGAAAAGGCTGCAGATAATGCTCATTCTTAAAAATGTCTTTGCTGGCAATTAAGTGGCTGCAGTTATTGATTATTATTGATTTTATGTCCCCCCAATTTGCATAATCTGTTAAAGATGAATGATTCATGGTGTGTTTATGATAGGGATGGGCAAAGTTTTCTGGGGGGGAAATGACAAGGCAAGAGACAGTGTGTGATATCCAGACCTACCAAGGCCAAGAGCTTAAACAAAATTGAAGTGGAATCATTCAAGGTTTCTTGAAGGGGTGGGCATTAGGGAAGATTCTGCCAGCCTCCTGGCAGCTCAGTAAACAAGCATGGCTCAACTTCTTTCTCTTCCCTACTATGTGATCCACCATATGTTGAATTCCCTGTGCACATAAGAAAAATGTGTGCAACCCTTATGTGGATTTGAGAGATCCACCAGTCTGCTGGGTTTTGTCTGCTTGAGTACAGCACAGAAATACAGGCTAGTGTGCACATGGAAAGGCTTTATTGGCTGAGGGAGCCGGCGTACAGCTTCTGGGTCATGTGGCCAGCATGACAAAGCCACTTCTGGCGAACCAGAGCAGCGCACGGAAACACCGTTTACCTTCCCGCTGGAGCGGTACCTATTTATCTACTTGCACTTTGACGTGCTTTCGAACTGCTAGGTTGGCAGGAGCAGGGACCGAGCAACGGGCGCTCACCCCATCGCAGGGATTCGACCCGCCGACCTTCTGATCAGCAAGTCCTAGGCTCTGTGGTTTAACCCACAGCGCCACCCGCGTCCCATGGAAAGGACAAACAACTGTAAATTTTTTAAAAGTCCACTTGTCACCAAAATGGGCCTAATCCTTTTCTGGCTGAAGCTTGCATGCATTTTAAAGGGGGAAGCATCACACTGGCTACCCTTATTTTAAAAAGGTAAAGGTTTGTGCTGTGTTGCGGAAAGGAACCAGAATCCGGCACAGGGTTAGAATATATGGTTTGAATGACAAGAGCAGTGAATGGTTTTGACAGCAGAGTTTTGCAAAGAGGTGCTGGGTTTGAGCTGTGATGATGGCAACTTAAAGAGAAGCCTATTGTAGTTTCAAAGGTGGTAGACGACCAGAATATGGACAATAGTTTTGGTCAAGGGGATGCAGAGGGAGGGACGGAGGGACTTTTGCCATGCTGCACAAAGAGAACTAACACAATGGCAATAGAATGAATATCAAGAACAAGAGAGAGGGAAGAAAAGGTGAAACCAGTTCTTAAATATGAATTTTTATTGGCATTTTGCTACATTTTTTGAGACAGAACAGCATCCCATGCTTATCTGTTACTCTGGGGTGTGTGGATCAAGTTAGTTCATACTGGAATTGGCATAGAACAAATTCCTCAAGCATCTCTACTACCATGAAGCAAAACTTTATTATATTTTCCATTGGTGAATCTCATTTGTTTGTTTTTTTGATGGAGTTACAAGCTTGGTGGATCAGGGGAATGCTGTGGATATAGTGCATCTTGATTGCAGTAAGACTTTTGACAAAGTCACCCATGTTATTCTTGTGTCAAATCTGGTAAAATGTGGGCTGGATGAGGTAACTGTTAGGTGGATTTGTTGTTAGTTGACTGACCAAACACAAATAGTGCTCATTCATTGTTCCTCAGCATCCTGGGAAAAAGTGACAAGTGGGGTGCTGCAGGGTTCTGTCCTGGGTCTGTTGTTGTTCAACGTCTTTATCAGGCTTCCTCAACCTTGGTCCTCCAGATGTTTTTGGCCTACAACTCCCATGATCCCTAGCTAGCAGGACCAGTGGTCAGGGATGGTGGGAATTGTAGTCATTGTCTGGATGGGGGGCTTTTATCCATTTCTGCAGTCACACAGTCAGTCCATCAGTAAGTGGACTGGGTTCCACACAGTCTCAAAAACAAATTAACCTAAAAAGCCTCAAAAGCAAAAACGCAGAATAAATAGCAAAAACAAAAGCACCAAACTTAATAATATATAATAATAATAATAATTTATTATTTATACCCCGCCCATCTGGCTGGGCTTCCCCAGCCACTCTGGGTGGTTTCCAAAAAAATATTAAAATACTGTAATACATCAGACATTAAAAGCTTCCCTAAACAGGGCTGCCTTGATCCATTCCGGAAGCCCGTTTGACTTCTGATATGTTTGAAAACCAAGGTGCAGCTTCTGATTGGTGCAGGCACCCCGGAAAGAATAGCCGACAGTCGAAAAATGTTAAAAAAACTGGAGCACTTATTTCTGGGTTTTTGGCATTTGGGAACCAAGGTGTTTGAGAAGCAAGGTACTACTGTAATAATAGCCTCCTTTCCCCAACCCATCCAGCCCTCTGATTCCCTAAACCAGGCACCCCCAACCTGCAGCCCTCCAGATGTTTTGGCCTACAACTCCCATGATCCCTAGCTAGCAGGACCAGTGGTCAGGGATGGTGGGAACTGTAGTCTCAAAACATCTGAAGGGCCGAGGTTGAGGAAGCCTGGTCTTTATAAACAACATGGATGAAGGAATTGAGTGGATGCTCATCAAATTTGCAAGTGACTGGGAGGGGTAGATAATGTTGCAGAAGACAGAATCAGAATTCAAAATGACCTTAACAGATTGGAGAACTGGGCCCAAACTAACAAAATGAATTTCCATAAAATGTAAGGTTCTGCACTTAGGGAGGAAGAACCAGATGCACAAATTTAAGATGGGAGACACCTGGGGCTTACTAGCAGTACCTGTGAAAAGGATATAGGGATCTTAGTGGGAAACAAGGACCTGTTTATATCTGTCATCCAGCATGACAGAAGGCCTAGTTTGGTGGTCTGTTAAAAAAAAAGGCACCAAGAAACTTCAGGTTGCTGAAAAGGTCTCATGTCATCTCCAGGTTGAACATGAAACCTATCCTATAGCTCTTTTTTATTTTTTTAGACAGTCCCAACATATTTTAGGCAAATTATACACTTGTAATAGATTGTGAATAATGACACCTCAGTTTCCCAAACTACTTGAAGAAAAGTACAAGTGTTTTGCTGGCTGCCCATCCGAAATTTTATTATTTCTATAACAAAATTTTCACCCTACCTTTGATCAAGGGCCAGCCTATCATTGCCTGATGGAAAGGCAGCGGAGGAAGTCCCAACAACCTCTGCAATTGTACACAGCATTCCAAGTGTGGTGTGACACCGTGATGGTGCTGGCAGAAATCTCAATGGCTAAAGTACTAAGAAATGGGAGCAGATTTCCATCTTACTCCTCCCCCATCTTCTTAACATTTAAATCTCTGTTGGCAAGAAGACTAGAAATTTCTCTATCGAAATTTCAGAGAAACCAAGATTTTCCTGGGATGACCAGTTGATATTCCAGCAAAAATTTGGCATGTTAATGGCCCACCTGGCATTTTCAGTGGTCGAGTGCTAGTCGAACATTTGCCTGATCAAACAGGAATGTGCTGATTACAAGAGCCAGCGATATTCTCCCCCCCCCCAGTTTGTTATTGCTCCATACTCCTCTTCCAGGTTCCTTCACTCTTTAAGCCTTTGAGAGGTGTGAAATATCTTCCCTTCCACACCTTGATAAATACTAGAAGGGGGAAAAGGATGGGATGGGTTGATCTTTTCCTGAAAACCTGACAAGGAAGATCAGTCTTGAATAGCTTCAAAATGCTAGGACAAATAGCTTTTGGTCTCTTAACCCTCCGCAGCTTTGCAAAGTAAGACTTGGTCCTGCTCTTTCCCATTGCTGGGGCTTTAGCCAGCCTTTCAGACTGAAATCCTCTCGCTGGTGTCTGGGCAGATGGGAAATCCAGGGTCTCTGGACTCGATTGGCCTAATGCTACAGCAGTTTAAGCAGTCTGTTTTACCAGAGATTATAGTTTCACTTACACAGAGCACCTGAAAAATGCTGTGGTTTAGAAGGGATTAGAGCAGGGGGGGGGGATTCAATGCTTTTTTAAAAAAGAAATAAAGCAAGCAAGGAAGGAAGGAGCTGTGGAAACTGGTGTGCCCGAGGGCTGTGCAAACAAGGTTGGCCTTTAGACGCAGCACAAGGCATTTCTCTTTCACACTCATGTTGCTGCCATTTCCCAGTGGTCTACCTCCCCCCTCCCCAAAGTCAACTTCTTGCCTTTCAGCCAGCATTAAAGGTAAAGGTAAAGGGACCCCTGACCATTAGGTCCAGTCGTGACCAACTCTGGGGTTGTGGTGCTCATCTCGCTTTACTGGCCGAGGGAGCCGAAGTACAGCTTCCGGGTCATGTGGCCAGCATGACTAAGCCGCTTCTGGCAAACTAGAGCAGCGCACGGAAATGCCGTTTACCTTCCCACCAGAGCGGTACCTATTTATCTACTTGCACTTTGACGTGCTTTCGAACTGCTAGGTTGGCAGGAGCAGGGACTGAGCAACGGGAGCTCACCCCGTCGCGGGGATTCGAACCGCCGACCTTCTGATTGGCAAGTCCTAGGCTCTGTGGTTTAACCCACAGCACCACCCGCATCCCTTCAGCCAGCATGGTATGGTCTAAATGCAGCCCTGTCTAAAACTGAGCAAAGGTGCATCGGGGAGCCAAAACCTAAGCACGTGTTTTTGGAAGTTCAACACAAGTTGCTTCCTGCTCTGGATCGCTCCTTACTCTTTTCCACCTGAACTCAAACCTCTGCCCAATGCAACTGGTTGAATCCCAGTGGACTGGGGTGTCATACCCTCCAACATTTCTCTGATAAATGTCCTATTCCATCATCATCATAATAATAATATTTCCACCCCACCCACATGACTGCGTTGCCCCAGCCACTCTGGGCAGCTCCCAGCATATATAAAACATAATAAAACATTAAACACTAGAAAACTTCTTTCTGTACAGTGCTGCCTTCAGATATCTTCTAAAAGATGTATCTCCTTGGTTCGGGGGTCACATAACTCCATGCCCTCCAACATTTATCCAATGAAAATAGGGACAGCCTAAGGAAAGGTGGGACATTCTGAGATCAAATCAGAAATTGGGGTGGTTTCTGTAAATTCTGGACTGTCCTTGGAAAATAGGGACATTTGGAGGGTCTGGGCTGTGTTGCTAGAGACATCCCTTCAGTTTTTGTTTGTTTGTTTAATAAAGCCATGCACAAACTGGACACTGAAGTGAACAAGATAACAAAAGTGTTTGGAAAGCATGCGACAAAGGGTGAAGACTGTGTGCTAAAAGATTAGGGTGGAAATAATGGTTTTCCAAAAAAAAAAGAAAAACCACCCTCACCAAGGGTCCCTTTTGTAAGAAAAAGAGCAGATGTTTATCAGAGCTTTTTAAAGGCCCTCTGTACCCTATGATTAAGTCATACTAGTTTTAACTCAGTTCTTTGTTTTGTGTCCTTTTAGCATCTCTTTAGCCTTATCTTTGAGATGATCTTTTTAAATGAAGGCTGTGATTTGTGGGTTCTCTTATCCTTGAAGATGTACCACTGAAAGAAAGTCGTGCCAGAGCTTTGGTTGGAGGAAAGAGCTGGTCTCTACTGAATGTTTCCCATAAAAAATTTAGGCAGTCTATTACTATTTCTTTCACTCAGAATCCCTGCAGTTGGGTAGGCTTCCTCCTGCCCAGAGTAGACACATGTGTCTAGTGGTATTGCAGTAAAGCCAGCAAGGAGAAGGAGCAGTAATACTTAATTCTGGACTTAATTCTGCTCCTAATGGGACAATTCCTTCTGGAAATAAACAAAAGCTTGCCTGCAGCTGTTTCTGAAGATGGGCCTTGTGTGCCGATGAGAAAAACAAATGAATGGATAGTTCATCTTCAGGATAAAAGTCTCACCCAACGTATTTTAAACTTATTTTCCATACCAGAGCAATCTTGGCAAGTTTCCTCGAGCCTCAACTTTGGCTTCAATCTGGTTTTGCTCAAAACCATCTCTTAAATAACTTGTTTCTTCTTTCATTGGTTTAGCCTACAAAGCAGGAACTTTGCCACTTCAGAATTTGTTGCTAGAGACATCTTTCTTGGCTGGGCTTCAGATTTTTTTCGGACACATGCTGCAAATCACTTTATGTGTACTGTATTAAAAACAAAACCAGCGAGTCCTGTGACTCCACTAATATGCTTAGTTACACCTGAATGCTCTAGCTGGCCCATGTGAGCTTCTACCCTATCAGTCCATGACTGTGGATGGACATTCTAATCCACATTAGCAATTCTGAATGTAGCTGAACAGAGTACAAAACTCTGATCTTCTGTATCTGTGAACATGTCATCACCTTTCTTCCTGACCCACGCAAGTTAGTCTTAAAAATAAGGCATCCTCCATGCACCCTCATAGGGTTTTGTTTCTGCTTTTTTAATGGAAATAATTTCTTCCATAGCTTCAGGTGGATGCATGCATCCACAAAAGAACTGGGAACAATAACAACTCACAACCCAAAAAGTTGTCACTTGCAACTGTCAACTCTGTGCCTGCATCATTATTGTGCTTATGTATTTTTGTTTCTATGTATTCCCAAGGAAGCTACTGCAACAATCCTGTGATCATTAAATTTCTTCTCTGCATCTCTGACTGAGCAAAAAAACCCTCTGTCCTAGCAGCTGTAGGGGAACAGTGGTTTTCATTTACTTAAAACTCATTTCCCCTTCAATAGATGGCCTTAGCATCTTATGAGCTGATTTTAAATCACAGAAATGCAAACTGTAGAGGAGAAATTGAATGGCTCATGCTGGGCAGCTTCTACATGCCTGGACCAAATGTAGAAATGCCCTAATACTGAGCAGAAGAACTGCAGCAACCATGTTTCCTGAAAGAACCAAAGATTTGGGTGAAGTTCTCCTTGTTACAGTGCAACTAACTAAAGAGAGGCAAACATTACAAGCTTAAGAATTCTTCTCTCCCTTGGATTAAAATCTGAGCCGGGGAAGAATTGGTGGATCAGATCTCTCCTGTTTAATGTAATGGAGCTATGTCGGGGTGAGGGGTGAGCACATCTCCTGCAAAACACTCCTGGGAGTGGGAGGCTCTCCAGCACATCCACTTTTTGAGCTCAGTTAGTTTGGAGGACGCAGGTGGCGCTGTGGGTAAAACCTCAGCGCCTAGGACTTGCCGATCGCATGGTCGGCGGTTTGAATCCCCGCGGCGGGGTGCGCTCCCGTCGTTCGGTCCCAGCGCCTGCCAGTTCGAAAGCACCCCCGGGTGCAAGTAGATAAATAGGGACCGCTTACCAGTGGGAAGGTAAACGGCGTTCCGTGTGCTGCGCTGGCTCGCCAGATGCAGCTTCGTCACGCTGGCCACGTGACCCGGAAGTGTCTGCGGACAGCGCCGGCTCCCGGCCTATAGAGTGAGATGAGCTCACAACCCTAGAGTCTGGCAAGACTGGCCCGTACGGGCAGGGGTACCTTTACCTTTGCTAGTTTGGAGGTGAGGGGGAAATTGGCTCCGACTGGTCCGGCAATTTCTCAAGCTGCTCTTTTAGTTTGTACAGGGGCAGATAAAAAGGCTCCAATCCTCAGAGAGTTTTATTCCTGATAGTTTCCAAGTTAATCTTTTGAAAGCTCCCCCATCTCTGTCAAGAACACTTGCTGTTATAGTTGTTACGTATTTCATTATTAGCGTTTGTGTTGTTATGGGGGCAATCGTACAAAAGCAAAGCTGCAAATAAAGGAAGCTGGATTACATGGGGCTGAATTCCCAGGGGCTGCATAGCATAGAATCATAATAATATTATTATAATTTATTATTTATACCCCGCCCATCTGGCTGAGTTTCCCCAGCCACTCTGGGCAGCTCCCAATTGAGTGTCGGAAACAATACAGCATTAAGTATTAAAAACTTCCCTAAACAGGGCTGCCTTCAGATGTCTTCTAAACGTCAAATAGTTGTTTATTTCTTTGACATCTGATGGGAGGGTGTTCCACAGGGCGGGCGCCACTACTGAGAAGGCCCTCTGTCTGGTTCCCTGTAACCTCACTTCTTGCAATGAGGGAACCGCCAGAAGGCTCTCGGCACTGGATCTCAGTGTCCGGGCTGAACGATGGGGGTAGAGATGCTCATACAACTGTAGAGTTGGAAGGGAGCACAACGGTCATCTAGTTCAACCCGCTGTAATGCAGGAATCTTCTGCCCAACATGGGGCTCAAACCTAGGACCCTTAGATTAAGAGTCCCATGCTCGATCAACTGAGCTAACCTCTATAATTAAAGACTTGTTAGCTTTGCAAATTATATTACAATCCATACCTATTAATCCTTGCATAAAGCTGTGGAATTGAGACTTGGGTTGCAATGCTAGGTACGTTTACCTGGCACAAAATCACTTTGAATTCAGTGCAACTTCCTTGCATAGGATAGGGCTGCATGGTTGCCCAATTCTGTCCCTGCCCCTATTGAACTGAATCAGATTTACTTCTAGGTTAGCATG
Source organism: Podarcis raffonei (assembly GCF_027172205.1). NCBI lineage: Eukaryota > Metazoa > Chordata > Lepidosauria > Squamata > Lacertidae > Podarcis > Podarcis raffonei. The sequence continues at coordinate 15,409,292 of NC_070606.1, forward strand.
CATACATGCTAACCCATGCATACAAGGGACGCGGGTGGCGCGGTGGGTTAAACCACTGAGCCCCTTGAGCTTGCCGATCAGAAGGTTGGCGGTTCGAATCCCCATGACAGGGTGAGCTCCCGTTGCTCGGTCCCTGCTCCTGCCAACCTAGCAGTTCGAAAGCACGTCAAAGTGCAAGTAGATAAATAGGTACAACTCCGGCGGGAAGGTAAACGACGTTTCTGTGTACTGCTCTGGTTTGTCAGAAGCAGCTTAGTCATGCTGGCCACATGACCTGGAAGCTGTACGCCGGCTCCCTCGACCAATAAAGCGAGATGAGCGCCGCAACCCCAGAGTTGGTCACGACTGGACCTAATGGTCAGGGGTCCCTTTACCTTTACCTAGCATGCATACAATTCTAGCTGCATCACTGAATAAAGCGCATAGGGTTTGGTTTGTTTGTTTTGAACACCACAGGCGCCGTTGTAACTTCTGTTAAGGACGGTACAGATGCCTTTGTAGATGTAAGAAGAATGTTTATCTGCCAAACAACCTGCTACACCCAAATGCCACCTAGTTAGCTCGCAGCTGAGGTGCACTCTGTGAACTAGGAGCTTCCTTCCTTACAGTTCACACCCTGAGCTACTGTACTGAAATTGACTCTCCCTGCTTTTTCTCCTTGCTAGGTCGTGACATGGCAAGCACAACCTTGCCCGGCTACCCACCCCATGTTCCACCAACCGGACAGGGCAGCTACCCAACCTCAACTCTTGCAGGAATGGTGCCTGGTAAGTTCTTCTTGCTTTGACACATTTGCAACTGTTTCAGTTAGATAGAAGAACAGTCTATTGCTTTTATTTTCAAATTTGTCATATTTGGGCAAGGTGCTTGAGGGTTTGTTCGTCAACCAGCTCAGAGTTTTCTTGGATGATACTGAAAACAGTTGGGAAATTTCAATTGGTAGAAAACATGGCAGCTGCTGCAAATGTTCTGAGTGGAGCCAGTAAGTCAAATCATTATTTCTCCAACCTTTTCAGGCTTGATTCTACTTTTTGGCCTCTAAATGACCTGAGACCAGAATATCTCAGGAACCGCATCCTGCGCCGAATGAGTCTGCTACGCTAAGACACTTTTCTCTCTGCTCTTGGATGTATAACAGATGGGCACAAAAATTTGGGCCTTTTCAGTGATGGTACCCAAAATTTGGAACAGCCTTCCAAGAGAGGTCTGCTTGGCCCTATCAATTATATTCTGGTGGGCAGCCAAGTTAGATCTGTCTCTTAGTGATTTTGACTTTTGTTTTCAGGAGTGGCAGTCCTTAAAGTATTGGGGTCCTGGGCTGCATCAGCATTATAGGTCAAAACCAGCACTTGAATTGGGCCAGGAACTAATTAGTAGGGTGGCGCTGTGGGTTAAACCACAGAACCTAGGACTTGCCTATCAGCAGGTCGGTGGTTCGAATCCCTGTGATGGGGTGAGCTCCCGTTGCTCGGTCCCTGCTCCTGCCAACCTAGCAGTTTGAAAGCAAAGTGCAAGTAGATAAATAGGTACCACTCTGGTGGGAAGGTAAACGGCGTTTCCGTGCGCTGCTCTGGTTCGCCAGAAGCGGCTAAGTCATGCTGGCCATATGGCCCGGAAGCTGTACACCGGCTCCCTCGGCCAATAAAGCGAGATGAGTGCCGCAACCCCAGAGTCGGTCACGACTGGACCCTAACGGTCAGGGGTCCCTTTACCTTATAGTCAAGCCAGCATTGGTTTCATGTGCTCAGACAGTCTAGACTCAGTCAGCAACCTGGCCATTGCATTCTGCACCAACAGTAATTCTGTATGAGAACTACTTTTTATCTAATCACCTGATGGGTCTCAGCGTGAGCCTAAGGCATACAGAGAGCTTGCACGTTTTATCGCAAATAATCAACATACCTTGCATCTCCTTTCAGTGAATCAGAGTTCATGAATTTATTTTTTAAACGGCCAGCTCCCCTTTTTGCATTCGCAGGGAACAAAACTGCAACACGGAAAGGATTAATATGTGTGCCAGTTAGACGTATAGCTATGTGCACACACTTCCAAACACTATTGCATTGCTGGCCAAGCTAGATTGCTACTAATAGCTCAGAATCGTTGGCTGATGGGAGCTAATGATTGGGAGGTAGATGGCAATCTCAGTGTGCTTGAACAGGATAATGGCCTCCTCTCCACCCTGCAAACTAAAGGGAGGAGACTGGGGTAAGAATACCTCTGATGACTAAGTGTTGGCTGAAGGAACTTTGAAGGTTCAGGGCTTTCTCTGGGGATCTGGTATTGGGTAGTAGATCTGCTGCTCATCGGAGTGCTTGCTGCTGTTTCCCTCCACTGTTTTTTTGCCTGTGTGTGTGTTTGTGTGTGTGTGTGTGTGTGTTTGTGTGTGTGTGTATAAGCTCTCTCACCCAAAGGAAACCACATCTGTAGAGTGATTGAGTGATGCCCTGGAACATCCCACTGTTTAGGGAAGTGGGGAACACACAACAAAACACAGGCGCATCCCGGCATTATTGCTGGCAGGAGAGCATCTTGTGGGCATGTACATGGATCAAAACTGAAACAGCTTGGAAATACTGAGGAGCTGCCAGTCCTGAATACGAAACCTACGTGTTTTGCATTAAGCATTCACGTTGGCTTGAACAAAGTGAGGATTTATTTTTTTAAAAGGATATTTATTAAGATTTTCAATTTTTTATACAAACAAAAAGCAAACAAAAAGATTAAAAAAGACATATAGTTCATAATACAATCTTTTCAGTAACATATTTCTCTGACCTCCTCATACCTCCCCTTCTTGTATTCCCTTTCAAATTATTTGTTCAGCAAATCCTTAACTTAAAGCATTACAGCTTATAATAGCACCTTATTCTCTATCCAAACCCTTTTTTTCTTCCATGTTCCTTTATATCATTACAGCTAGAAACCACTCAATTTCAATCCAACATCATTCAACATTCCTTAATTTTACAATATTTCTGTAAATAGTCCTTAAATTTTTTCCAATCTTCTTCTGCCGACTCTTCTCCCTGGTCACGGATTCTGCTCGTCATTTCTGCCAATCCCATACAGTCAATCAGTTTCATCTGCCATTCTTCCAGAGTGGGTAGATCTTGCGTCTTCCAATACTTTGCGATGAGTATTCTTGCTGCTGTTGTAGTATACATAAAAAAAGTTCTCTCCTTCTTTGGCACCACTTGGCCGGCCATGCCCAAGAGAAAGGCCTCTGGTTTCTTCAAGAAGGTATATTTAAATACCTTTTTCAATTCATTATATATCATTTCCCAGAAAGCCTTAATCCTAGGGCACGTCCACCAAAGGTGAAAGAATGTACCTTCATTCTCCTTACATTTCCAACATTTATTATCGGGCAAATGATAGATTTTTGCAAGCTTGACTGGGGTCATGTACCACCTGTATATCATTTTCATAATATTCTCTCTTAAGGCATTACATGCCGTAAATTTAATCCCGGTGGTCCACAACTGTTCCCATGGGAAACAGTTTAAATCATGGGAAAGCAGCAAACCATCAACAGGTTGGATGGCAACTTGTCTAGATGCTGATTATTATTATTATTTTTACTGAAAGAGATTCTTAAGGTACATGTGAAGAAGAGGAGTCTTTTAAATGATAATAATTTATTATTTATACCCCACCCATCTGGCTGGGTTTCCCCAACCACTCTGAGCAGCTTCCAACAGAATATTAAAAGCACGAGAAAACATCAAACATTAAAAACTTCCCTAAACAGGGTTGCCTTCAGATGTCCTCTAAAAGTCAGATAGCTGTTTATTTCCTTGACATCTGATGGGAGGGCAGGCACCACTACTGAGAAGGCCCTCTGCCTGGTTCCCTGCAATCTCACTTCTCGCAGGGAGGGAACCGCCAGAAGGCCCTCAGTGCTGGACTTCAGTGTCCGGGCTGAACGGTGTGGGTGGAGACGCTCCTTCAGGTATACAGGACTGAGGTCATTTAGGGCTTTAAAAGTCAGCACCAACATTTTGAATTGTGCTCTGAAACATACTGGAAGCCAATGTTATATGGTCTCGGCGGCCACTCTCAGTCGCCAGTCTAGCTGCCGCATTCTGGATTAATTGCAGTTTCCGGGTCACCTCCAAAGGTAGCCCCACGTAGAGCGCATTGCAGTAGTCCAAGTGGGAGATAACTAGAGCATGAACCACTCTGGCGAGACTTTAGGGGTATTAAATTTTGAGGAGATACTTGGGGAAAGTCCTTCCTTCTGAATGACTGGCACCTGGGTGGCACTCCCCGTCTCCAGGAGATAAATTTCTATTTCTGACATTTACCCTCAGTTGCTATCGCTGTCCTAGAGATATTATGTAAGCCTGTTTCTGGAGCGGGGAGAAGCCACCCAGGCCTGGTTCCCCAGTTCCACTGAGGAACGGGGACACATTGACCAGCAAAGTCCTATGAAGCTAGTGAAAGGGATAGCTCCTGCTGCTTGAAAATGGAGTAAGAAGATGCTTTAGACTCTCAGACTCATAGTATTGTAGGAAGGGACCCTGATGATCATCTGATCAGACCATTGAACCATCTAGCTCATCATTTTTCTACACTGTCTGGCAGCAGGTCTCCTGGATTTCAGAGACACTTCTCTCCCCTGCTTAGCTGGAGATGCTGAGTTTTTAAGCAGGGAACGTCTGCATGCAAAACAGATGATGCTTTGCCACTTGAATGACAGCCCTTCCTGGCGATCTGGGGTGGCAGTTCCTCAGGGCAGGCCTGTAATGTCCAGGGACCCTTTTCCTCCGTAGACTCAAAAGCCTGGCCTCCGCTTGCCTTTTGACTCCTTGGCAACGTTTACAGAACATCCTAGGCTTTGGCAGAAAAGCTTTGGGACCAGCCGAGAGAGCAGGTCACAGCCAGGGTCTGCTGTAAAGGGAGCAGTTAAACAGAATCCAGTGCTGATGAGGAAATTACATGTGTTTCATTAGTGATCGGGGAAGGAGATAGCTCAGTTCCTCTTGGTCACAGTTGAGCTCAAAAGCTCATTATCCTGCAGCACGTTTCCTTTCACTCCTCGTCAATAAACACCTTTCACACTCACTGCTTCTCCCTCCCTGGATCCCCTTGACTGCTCTGGAGAGAGAGAAAGAGAGAGAGAGATGCTCTTTCTCCTCTACTTAACCTGCACTTCAGATTCACTGTAAACAGTTTAGGGTGACAATACAGATGGGAGAAGGGGGAGCAGCTGAGACTTCTTTTTACAGACACAGATAGGGCTTTGTGAAGAAACTCCTCTCGGACTTGGACAAGTCCCTGCACATGCTTTCCTTGCAGGAGTGGGGGAAGAAATTCTGCACAATTTTCCTTCACTTGCAAAGCCGCCCAATTTGCGCTCCCTGAAACGATGCGTAAGCCGAAACACAAAATTTGCACATTCGAAATTTGCACTTCTACGAATTTTGTGATGCAATTATCCAACAGGAAAAAAATGTACCATATTTTTCGCTCTATTAAGACGCACCAGACCACAAGACACACCTAGTTTTTGGAGGAGGAATACAAGAAAAAAAATATTCTGAATCCCAGAAGCCAGAACAGCAAGAGGGATCGCTCCTCAGTGAAATCAGCAATCCCTCTTGCTGTTCTGGCTTCCTGCATTTGCTCCATAAGACGCACACACATTTCCCCTTACTTTTTAGGAGGGAAAAAGTGAGTCTTATAGAGCAAAAAATATGGTATATTAGAATCATAGAAATGTAAACTTGGACGGGACCCTGAGGGTCATGTAACCAACCCCCTAGAGGAAAGTGGGCAAAAAAAAATGCACGTATTAGTGAAAACAATATACAAAATGCATAACTTTAGGGGGAACTGTTTGCATAAATGTGTCTACAAGGAGAAATGTGCACTGTGAAAGGCTGGTTTTGAAACAACAACGACACTCCACAAATTAATTCAGAAATGTGGTGAACAGTACTTAAGACTGGGAAAATGAGAGAAATCAAAACTAATGAATTCATCCATCCCTAGGTGAGATTGAGCTTTCCTAGAAAATACAACATACCATATTTTTTGCTCTATAAGACTCACTTTTTCCTTCCTAAAAAGTAAGGGGAAATGTGTGTGTGTCTTATGGAGCGAATGTAGGCTGCGCAGCTATCCCAGAAGCCAGAACAGCAAGAGGGATTGCTGCTTTCACTGCGCAGCAATCCCTCTTGCTGTTCTGGCTTCTGAGATTCAGAATATTTTTTTTCTTGTATTCCTCCTCCGGAAACTAGGTGTGTCTTGTGGTCTGGTGCGTCTTATAGAGCAAAAAATACAGTATTTTATATATTAAGAACACCTTGAGGTTGTATCTAACACTGTATGAGCCGCATTCCACTCACACAGAAGGACTGCCCCTTCTTCTTCTTCTTCTTCTCTTTCCACACATCCCCAAAATCTGCTCCAGAGGGTTCTCCCAACTGCTTGGAGCAGATTTTGAGGGTGTGCTGGTGGCTGCAGGGGGAGAGGAAAGCAGGAAGACGTCCCCTTGGGCAAGTGGAAGGGCAGCTTTGCACACACCCCTTTGAAACCACCCCTTCCCGCCAGCTCAGTGGCATGGCGTGGGTTGTCAGCACCCGGGGCAAGGCAAGTAATTTGCGCCCCCTAACCCGTGGATTTTAGTAGGGGCAGAGAGCTGCGAGTGCGAGCGCACCCCCCCCCATATGTTGCGCCTGGTGCGGCCGGCCCCCCCTGCACCCCCCACGCTACGCCACTGCACCAGCTCACAATTTGCGTTCGTAGGACAGGCAGACCAAATCCTCCGAAACAGCAGGTCACAAATAGAAGACGTTTAACGCCTGCATTGCGTTAGTCCACACAGGCAAAGCCGAAATCATGGTACGAAATCCCAGTACGTTTCCTAGCACAATTCAAAGTGTTGGTGCTGACCTTTAAAGCCCTAAGTGGCCTCGGTCCAGTATACCTGAAGGAGCGTCTCCACCCCCATCGTTCTGCCCGGACACTGAGGTCCAGCACCGAGGGCCTTCTGGCGGTTCCCTCACTGCGAGAAGCCAAGTTACAGGGAACCAGGCAGAGGGCCTTCTCAGTAGTGGCGCCCTCCCTGTGGAACGCCCTCCCACCAGATGTCAAAGAGAACAACAACTACCAGACTTTTAGAAGACATCTGAAGGCAGCCCTGTTTAGGGAAGCTTTTAATGTTTGATGTATTACAGTATTTTAATATATTTTTTTTGGAAGCCGCCCAGAGTGGCTGGGGGAAGCCCAGCCAGATGGGCGGGGTATAAATAATAAATTTTTTTTATTATTATTATTATTATTATTATTATTATTATTATTATTATTATGAAAGTCGGGAGATGGAGAAAGCACAAGGAAACACGGGTAACAAGGAGAAAACTCACAAGTGTGGCTTCACGACCCCCCCCTCCCCTGTTAGGCATTGTCGCAATTTTGCTCCTTCACCTTCGGCGTGCAACATACTTAATGAATGACTCACTCCTCCTTTACTCTTTTCTAGGGAGTGAATTCTCAGGAAACCCTTACAGCCACCCTCAGTACACAACCTACAACGAGGCCTGGAGGTTCAGCAACCCTGCGTTACTAAGTGAGTATCTCTCTTGCATCCCCTTCCATCTCTTGCGCTCTCCTTCTGTTTGTCTCCTTGTTTTCTTTCCCTTATTTGTTTCTATTTCACCAGGGGGGCGGGGGAGGGGGGGCGGGGAGGGTACATTCCCACTTCCAAATGACTTCATCATTTAGCCCATCAGCTCAGTTCATTGTTCCTGGCAGTTAATAATTTGAGGATGACCTGATCATTTATACAAATGAGGCGCCTTTAGTTATTTCCCCCACTCCACGCCCCTGCCCACTTCTCTGTTTTGCAAGGCTATTTATTTATTTATTTGAGCAAGGTATATACATTGCTTAACACCAGAGTTTCTAAGCAGCGAACGGTAAGGTTATAAAGAACATAACCGTTGGCAAAATCAATTAACAGAAAACCCTATAAGACAATGGGCAGTGTTTGATAGTATGGAAAAGAAATGGGACACAATGGCTTAAAAAGCTTTAGTAACTTAGTAATAAGGTAAAGGTAAAGGGACCCCTGACCATTAGGGTCCAGTAACAGACGACTCTGGGGTTGCGGCGCTCATCTCGCTTTACTGGCCGAGGGAGCCGGCGTACAGCTTCCGGGTCATGTGGCCAGCATGACTAAGCCGCTTCTGGCAAACCAGAGCAGCGCACAGAAATGCCGCTTACCTTCCTGCCAGAGCAGTACCTATTTATTTACTTGCACTTTGAGGTGCTCCCAAACTGTTAGGTTGGCAGGAGCAGGGACCGAGCAACGGGAGCTCACCCCATCATGGGGATTTGAACCACCGACCTTCTGATCAGCAAGCCCTAGGCTCTATGGTTTAGACCACAGCGCCACCCGCATCCCTCAACTTAGTAACAGTCATAGTTTATTCCAGGATCGTTAATATCTCACTATGGGATAAAGCCTCAGCGCCTAGGACTTGCCGATCGAAAGGTCGGCGGTTCAAATCCCCGCGGCGGGGTGCACTCCCGTTGCTCGGTCCCAGCGCCTGCCAACCTAGCAGTTCGAAAGCACCCCCAGGTGCAAGTAGATAAACAGGGACCGCTTACTAGCGGGAAGGTAAACGGCGTTCCGTGTGCTGCGCTGGCTCGCCATATGCAGCTTGTCACGCTGGCCACGTGACCCGGAAGTGTCTGCAGACAGCACTGGCCCCCGGCCTATAGAGTGAGATGGGCGCACAACCCTAGAGTCTGTCAAGACTGGCCCGTATGGGCAGGGGTACCTTTACCTTTACTATTACTAAGTTACTAAAGCTTTTCAAAACTTGAAAATGGCAGGTAGTGGTGTTCAGACAGCCACCTACCTCAGTTTTAACAGGACCAAACTAGCTAGAAACAGATTGTAGTCCCACAGAGTGTGCTGATTCTGGAAGTGGTTCTGGTAAACTGGTTCTGTAGGGTTTTGTAGCATTTCAGAAACCTGCAAAACCTAACTGACCAGAAAACAACAGAGATATCAACAGAAAAGAATGTGTGCAGCCATCTTGCAACTTTCAGTTTTCCTAACAGCTATGTCTCCAGCTGTTTCTCCCCCCCACCCCACCCCCATTTTATGAAAGGCATGTGAAAAAAGAGGCTATGGAAACTCCTGTTGCAAAAGTTGGCCAATTTGACTGGACAGGGTGTGGCCTTCTGGACCACCAGAATAACATACCCTCCAACATTTCTCCAATGAAAATAGGGATGTCCTATTCAAATAACAACAACAGTAGTAGTAGTATATCACCCATCTGACTGGGTTTCCCCAGCCACACTGGGCGGCTTCAAACATCTATAAAAACATAATAAAACACTAAACATTTAAAAACTTCCCTATATAGGGCTGCCTTCATATGTCCAAGGTCGTACACTTATTTCCTTGGCTCGGGGGTTGCATAACTCCATACCCTCCAACATGTCTCTGATGAAAATAGGGGCATCCTAAGGAAAAATGGGACATTCTGAGATCAAATCAGAAACTGGGACAACTTCTGTAAATCCGGGACTGTCCCTGGAAATTAGGAACACTTGGAGGGTCTGTTATAATAGAAGATAGGATGAGTAGCTTCAGACTCCAGCATCGCTGCAATTTACTTAGGCAGGTCAGGGTGATGGCTGCATGCGCCAGTCTAGCCCTCCCACAGACTGCTACTGGAAGACTCAGGAGTCAGACCAGATGAGGATTACCCCATTTTTTGCTCTATAAGACTCACTTTTTCTCTCCTAAAAAGTAAGGGGAAATGTGTGTGCGTCTTATGGAGCAAATGCAGGAAGCCAGAACAGCAAGAGGGATTGCTGATTTCACTGCGGAGCGATCCCTCTTGCTGTTCTGGCTTCTGGGATTCAGAATATTTTTTTCCTTGTTTTCCTCCTCCAAAAACTAGGTGCATCTTATGGTCTGGTGCGTCTTATAGAGTGAAAAATACGGTAGCTAGCCCTAGACCCAAGATGACCTACAACATTCCCTCTCAGTACATCATTCTATTTGGGCATTTTATAGAAGCATTCATGCACGGGCAAAATAAATATTATTGAGTCCCTCCTGTGTAAGCACAGAACCCCAGAGGGTTTTCTCCCACCCACTTTCCCACGTGAGCTCCCCTGTGTACTCACAGCGAATTCCAAAGTATCCCCATCTCTGCATGCCTGAGATGAAGGCCTCACAGCTATTTACAGAGCCATTTATCCTAATATGAAACAGATTTGAGACAAGAGTCTTTAATTCTCACGGGGCTCTTTTCATTAGCTTCCATCTCTTTTCTGCATCTGATTAGCCCCTTGATCATGTAAACGCATCAGAAATTGAAGTGCGTTAAAAGCAGTTGTTTACTGACTGTGTAAAGAAACTCAAAGAGAAGGATATCTTCCACCTGCGAGGGTATTTCTCCAAAAAGCCACGGGTGTCTTACCTAGTTGATTTGGCTGTTACTGAGCACCCTTTCCTTTCTCTGGTCCTACACGCACCACCCTGAGAATCTGACCAGTTCCTCTGCACACATCGTAAGAACATAAGAACAGTCCTGCTGCATCAGAGCAAAGGCATATCTAGTCCAGTTTACTAATGGGCAACATAAGATAGCAACATAAGTAACAAACTAATGGGCAACATAAGAACGCCCTCCCACCAGATGTCAAAGAGAACAACAACTACCAGACTTTTAGAAGACATCTGAAGGAAGCCCTGTTTAGGGAAGCTTTTAATATTTGATGTATTACAGTATTTTAATATTTTTTTGGGAAGCCGCCCGGAGTAGCTGGGGAAGCCCAGCCAGATGGGCGGGGTATAAATTTATTATTATTATTATTATTATTATTATTATTATTATTATTATTAGGCAGAGGGACTAGAAACAATTCCATACTTTTGCTGGTTCAGGCCCTTCCTACACCTTCACCTCAAGTCCCCTAAAATTGACTGCTTAAGCAAGACGCTGCGCTCCACTTCTCAGTACTTGTAACACAAAACTGGCAGGTGCAGACATGTCCTATACATAGAAGCATAGAATTCTAGAGTTGGGTGGGAGCCCAAGGGTCATCTAGTCCAACCCCCTGCAATCTTCTGCTCACACCCATCCCTGGATGGGCTAACAGCCAGACACACTGATCCATTGCACCACATGCTGCAGGTTTGTGCTCTTCTGGTTTTGTTGTTGCAAAAATCGGCCTTAGCAGCAGTAACAGCCCTTTTTTACAAACTCCAGTTTTCCCATCAGTTTAATCGCTGTCTGCTTCGCAGCTTTGTTTTAAAGGCCCACCCCTTTTCCTCCCCTGATTTTCAACACCCCTGAATATTTAGCAGGGCTGAATATTTGACACGATACAAAGAAGGCTATGTACCATTTCTTTAATTAAAAAAAACCAGATCAGTACTTCCCCTCCCTGGAGTGGAGCAGGCAACCCAGATATTTTGGAAGCTTGAAAGCTCTTAGGTATCATCAGTAAGCTCACAAAGCGAGCAAAGTTTTCAGCACCCTAACATTCCTTACAAAACATTCTGAATTGTAATTGTGGTGGATCAGCAGAGAGGGTTCCAAATCTGACATTTAGCATCCATGAGGTGCTTTTTGGGAAATATTCCTATGAATGCAGGCAAGTGGCAATTGCTACACGAGGAATCTAGGCAGAATAAAATATTATGGGGCCCAGGTAAGCCCCACCTAATCAGTCACAAGACACATACCATTTGAATGGCAATGTCCATCAACTCGGACCGACCCCCTCAAATATTTTACTGGGAGGCCAAAGGTACCTCGGCCTCTGGGAGTTGGCTGAGCAGCTATCCCAGAAGCCAGAACAGCAAGAGGGATTGCTGCTTTCACTGCGCAGCGATCCCTCTTGCTGTTCTGGCTTCTGAGATTCAGAATATCTTTTTTCTTGTTTTCCTCCTCCAAAAACTAGGTGCGTCTTGTGGTCTGGTGCGTCTTATAGAGCGAAAAATACGGTAATTTAGCAAATGCAGGTTCCCTGTTCTTTATATTGGCCACTAATGAGTCCCCATCATCGGGTTTCTGTCTCTAGTTCCTTTTAATATGCCTCTCTCTTTCGCTCTCTCTCTCTCTTTCTCTTCCTTTCTTTTCTTATTTTATTTTACTGTATGTCCTTTCAATCAGTCCATTCTTCTCCTGTGTTAACTTTCAGGTTCCCCTTATTATTATAGTGCCACATCCCGGGGCTCCGCACCTCCCACTGCTGCCGCTGCCTATGACCGCCACTAGTTACCATGGAAACCACATGAAACTGCAGGGCGACAGCCTAGGCCTCCATATTGTACCTGTCTGATGAACATTCTGCGCCACTCGGAAGGATGAAGAAAACTTTCTCCGTGTCCCTCGCCTGCCCCTTCTGCCCCCTCCGCCCTCTTTCAGACTGCAGAAACGTACTGGAATACCGCACATTTTTGAGAACTTCACGCCCCTTGTAAGCCAACCAAGCTACTTCACTGGATTGATGGCAAAAGCAGGCCTGCGGCCAGCGCTCCTGCTCCTGTCGCTATTGCCACTGCAGTACTTCAGACCACCCCACACAAATTGTTCCTCGGCTCTCTAGCCTTCCATGCGAGGCTTCCCAAACCTCTTAAGCCTGAGGGGAATCTGAGCAATATATAGCCTGCACTGTCGTCTTTTGGGAGTTGTATGGACAGAAGGTAACGAAGGAGAGAATGCTGCGTACCAACTCATTGTTCTCCCCCAAGAGATCGTCCGTGAAAAACATCTCCGCATGATAAGCGACGGTTCCCGGAAGCCAGAGAGGACCAACTCTGGCTTGGTCTAGCAAAGGGGGAAAAGACCAGTGTCATCCTCTCTGTGTGTCCGACAAGGGTTGTTTTGTGTGACCCGTTTCCCTCCCATTTCCTCCATAGGTTGGTTGAATAAGGCCTTGGTTTCCTTACCGTTCCATCCGAAGAACGACCGCATCCGATGTCATAACCTTACGGGCTGGAGTTGGGACGGCAAGTCTCTCACACACATGCACACACACACCTACAGTCAAGTCAGACAGGAGGATGGAGCGATGTCAACCCGCTGGCAAAATGAAGAACTATATAAATAGATATATAAATATAACTGTTTTTAATGCTTTGTCCTGAAGGTCTGTAAAAAAACAAAAACAAAAAAAGGAGGGGAGGGAAATGAACAAATCCCCCCCCCCCCCGTTTTCTAAAAATCAAAAAGTCCTGGCAAAAACAAGCTGAAATAGCTCCCCAGCCTGAATGGCAGACATGAAGAATAGTTCTCCCTTTCCACTCCTAGGTTTCATTCTTTTTCTGTTACGCGCCGGAGTTGTTACATGCATGGCGGCGAGGAGTGCAAGTGTATTCTGTGGGGGAACTTGTTCACCTAATACACAACTCCAGCAAGATTTATGAAGGAAAAAGCTTAAATCCCCCAGCGACTGGTGTGCCACATTTCATTAATCACTGCTGAAGGGGTAGAAACATTTCGGGCATGTGACACTGGACAAAAACAATTCCAGACTAACTGGGAATGTTTTCTGGTTCTCTGTCCTTCCATTTCTGCTATACCAATATGGACTAGAGGTCTGGGGTAAGGGGGGGGGTATCTTCTCTTCATGGAGCTGTGGTACTCTGAAATAGTGGCATACAGCAAAAAGCAGGTGTTTTATCCTTGAACCTCAAGCTTGTTTTAACTGAGTCTTACATCAGTCAGCACAGCAACTTCCCTGTTCCTGGGGCTGTTCATTTCCTTGTTTCTGCATGCCTAAAAACTGAGCAGAATTTGGATTTCTAAGAAGTTCACTCTTTTTTTTTTTTAAGGCTAATTTCCTGTCTTTGCGGACCCATAGATGAAAACACGCAGTTACCGTTCTATAAAAGGTTGCTGCAGCAGAGAGGTGGGATCCTGCATCACTCTCCATCCTCTTATCTTGGCATCCGCTTTAAGTTCCGTAAGCAGCGCTCGTCTCCTCTTGCGACCACACCATGAAATATCCTATGGTTAAAAAATTCCCAAATTATGCAAACTCTCAAAATGCCAGGATCAAAATAAACATGCAGATTGGAGCCATTTCATGCAGAAAGGCACATCTGCATTAACTGATGGTTTACAGACATTATTTTTGCATGTGGAATTTGCAGCAGGGTTAGATGTTGCATCGAAGGGTGACATTTAAGCAGAAGATGGCAGAACAAAATTTGCTCACATTTTATATTTCATAAATCTGGTGTGTGGTGAGCAGTTATCAACAGGGAAAAGGGAAAGCATTCATGGGGCGAACACAACATCCTCCTCCAGTTTACATCTCCAGGAGGCAGAGTGCGGACCAAATTTCAAACTAGTGTAAAGCAGGTGGTTTTTAGCCCTGTTTTCTTTTTCCTTTTCCAAATTGCCATATCCAAGGGGAAATAAGAGATCTCTGTATTTGGGGCAATACTTTATAAACCCCTTCTATAGGGATCAACAAAGCATGTTGATCGCCAAGAATTCCAATGGCGCCTTTCCATTTTTCTCTGTAACCTGCTTGCCCCAGGTGAATTGACCAACTCTCTTTTAATTCACCTATATTTGTCTGAGATTATTCAAACAATTGTTTGCTTGTCACAGACACTCACAAAACAAGCTTTTATGTTCCAGGCCTACAGAAGTTACCTATATCCACATTTGTGCTATATACTGTATGCCATTAACACCCCCAAATTATAAGGTTGTAGCAGGAAATCATTCTGTAAATATACCTGCTTTTTTATCTCATCCAGTGCACACAAAGAAATATTGGGCAAACAGAAACTGTTTCAGTGCTTCCTCAAACCTCATCCCAAATTCAGCTTTATCCAGCTAGGGTCCCTACATCGCTCAACAGTTTAAACACACACACACACACACACACACACACCAATTGTTCATGCCTGTATTTATGACTCTGTTTGGGGAACGGCACATGTAAGATTGCCCATTTGACTAGTGTTAAATGTGCCCCCAGAATGTCTGGGAAGGAAAATAGCTAGCTGGGTCAACTGAAAACTTGTTAGGTCCTTGAAGCCCCAACTTTGGCTATCCGAGAAAAGAGAGAGTATAAGAACACTGACACATCTCACCTACTTAAAATTATCTGGTTCAGGAAAACACAAATAAAGGAAGATGCAACTGAGAATAGTCTGACCTATCATTCATGGTCTTTTACTTACACTGGTAGAAAAGAAGGGGAATATGGGTCTGTCCATAACCACTGGCTTGATTTGGGGCCCGCTGACATAGATAATGTTACATTGATTTTGATTTGGCCTGGCATGATCATAAAGAGAGTAAGCAATTCTATTTGGAACGTCCTATGCAAAGGACTTCTAGGCTGAGTGTTAGTCTTGCCACCTTGTCTTCTGAAGAGCCACCTGCAAATGTGTATTACATTTGCCAAAGAATTTCTTGTGTTGGCCCCTGCTGTTTTGAGTTACAGTTGGTGGGTTGCATTGTAATGCAGTATTATAGTTAAGTTTAGTAACCGACAAGGGGGATTTATGTGATGATATTCTACGGAAGACAACCATCAATATTCATATAGATTCAACTGGACTGGACTATGCGGGAAATGCAAAAATTATTTAATATTTTGTTATTTGCGGGGGGAAATTTGCTGCTTTGTAGGAAGATGATGTTTGTAATGTGAAGGCAATTCCTCTTGTATATAAGCCCATTCTCTCATCTTCATCATGCTAGTGATTGAAACAGGCTCACCTCATCGTGTAGATAAAAGAACGCACCGTCTGTACTGTTCGAATCGCATTGTGCTCACTGAAAACAAAGCTCTGTGTTCAATAAAGCACAGCACAAACTCGGACTCTGTGGGAACAAACAAGCCTGACAAGGCCTTTTCCCTGGCAACCTCCAGCAGCCCCCCCCCCCAAAAAAAAAGTGGTTTACTTTACCACTACTCTCTTTTTTTAATAAAAAAAAAAACCTAAACAAAAAAATTGAAAAGGCAGGGAAAGAAAAACACACAAAAAAAACTGAATGGGGGAAAATAATCTCTATGCAAAAGAAAAAAAATGAAAAAAAATGTTAGCATCTTTTGCATTTCTGCCCATGTGTCCTGATTCCTCTACTTTTGCTGCCATGGTATATTTCTCCATTGCTCTCCCTATGGTTTTGCTCCCCTTCCACAGAGGGCTGTCTGATGGCCAATGCAAATAGGTGAATTGAAGACTTTGGAGGGGTTTTTCCCCCCTTGGGACCTTATTTGGGCATGCTGTGCCACCTCGTGCTTTCTGTTTCCCCAGCTGTACAATAGGAATAAAAAGAAAACACCCTAACCTGGTGGGGTGTTGTGATTCTTTGCTTGCTAGTATCGCCTGAGTATTTGGACACCTTTGGAGAGAAATCTCGGGGGATGTTTCGGGTTGGCAACCAATATTACCCTCTGTTATCTCCCTCTCGTCCGTCTTGTCATGTTGTTCTTTCATTTAACTGGCCTCTTCAGCTGCATCTCCTCCCTAAATTCATCCCAGGTAGAAAAAGGAACAACCTTGACCGCATCTACGTTTCTGTGTTGGGGGAAAGGATCCCAGAAGCTCTTGCCACTGACATAGTCCACAGGGAATATGAACCACAGCCTTCTTTACGACAGCCAGGAATGGCTCAGCCGCAAAACGGGGAAAGCAGGAGGGCGGGGGGAGTTTATGGTAGGGATGGGAGGAGCAAGACATTTTCTGTTGCAACAGACACCTTGGGTGATCTGTAAGTGTTCTTTAAAAGAATAGTGTCTTTAGTGGTGATGAGCCCTCGTGCAGAGACAGGGCTGTTGCATGTTCTCTCACCCATGGACAGTGACAATTAAAATACAGAGGAAAAGATTCTGAACTAATCACAGACCAATGTGAAGCTATTAAACTGTCAAAAAACAAAACAAAAAAACCAAAAAATGACACTCTTTTATCTCCTCTTGAGTCTTCCTTTAAAGAAAATGTGAAGTATTTTCTCTCACTGAACTGTCTAAAATCATTCATGGTAAGAGCACTCACACGTGGTGGCTTGGTTTGTCTTGGGGATAAGGTAAAGGTAAAGGGACCCCTGACCGTTAGGTCCAGTGGCGGACAACTCTGGGGTTGCGGCGCTTATCTCGCTTTATTGGCCGAGGGAGCCGGCGTACAGCTTCCGGGTCATGTGGCCAGCATGACTAAGCCGCTTCTGGCGGACCAGAGCAGTGCACGGAAACGCCGTTTACCTTCCCGCCAGAACGGTACCTATTTATCTACTTGCACTTGACATGCTTACAAACTGCTAGGTTGGCAGGAGCTGGGACTGAGCAACGGGAGCTCACCCCATTGCGGGGATTCGAACCGCCGACCTTCTGATCAGCAGGCCCTAGGCTCTATGGTTTAGACCACAGTGCTGGAAAGACAAATGTGAGTTACATAGCAACTTGGAACCAGTACTATATTTCTAGAAAAAGAGGTGCCATGGACCCTCCGTTATCTCAGAATGGCAATGGTGCCCACCTGAAAGGTGCCAGAGCTCCAGTGAGCTCCTGCTGGGGGAAAAGACCTGCTTGGAACTAACCTAATTTGGATCCTACCCACACAAGTTTCTGCCCATTTTGTTTCCACACACTTTAGGGTGCAGAGCGATGAAACTAAGAAAGGAGGAGCCACGACTGCTAGGACCTTCTGTCCATGTCACCCTCCAAGCTGTTGCATCTCCACCTGGCCATTCTTCCTTTCTTTGTTTTTATTTCTTATCTGCCAAAAACCAACCAATTTCTTTTTTATGTCAGCCTGTGACATAGGGACCCATAGCTTGCTTATCTCTGTTTGCGCACTTCCTCCCAACCCGGCCTTTTATTTTTAAATTGAGGCAGCTCTGAGATATCCAAGTTAAGGGATATCCCCAACCTGGTGTCCTCTGTATGTTTTGGACTCTACAATAACCACAAGGACCAGCCAGCACTTGGTCAGGGTAGCCTGGCTTGATCCCTACCTGAACTGTAAATTGGCACAAGAGAATACAAGGGTGATAGTCAACGCCAGTCTTTTCTGAGCAGTGCTATTTTTCCAGAAAAGGAGGTGCCGGAACTTACCATGAACCCCTCTCTTGTTCTCTTATAATGGCAATGGTGCCTACCTGAGAGGCAATGGTGCCTACCTGAGTTCCAGCTGGGGGGAAAGCCCTTACTCTGAGTAGACCCACTGAAGTTAATGGACATGACTAGCTTGGGTTCATTAATTTTAAAGGGTCTATTCTGAGTTGAAAACAAACCATAGTTTTAACCACAAATTTGAGTGGGTGGGCGGCCCAACTCTAGAAGGTCTAAGCGGTAATATATATATATATATTTACGGCAGTGCTATTTGTGCTATTTTAGATGCTTCGTGAAAGTTTCAAAGGAGAGAGGACTGGAATATTGGTGGACCAAAGGCAGGGCTCGGAAGAAAAGGAGGGAGTCTAAAGTTTGTATAGTGACTTACCCTCTTGGCTTGGTGGTTGCACAACTCCACACCTTCCAACAGTTATCTGGTGAAAATAGGGACATCCTAAGAAAAACTGGGACTTTCCAGGATCAAATCAGAAACCGGGATGGCTTCTGTAAATCTGGGACTGTCCCTGGAAAATAGGGAGACTTGGAGGGTCCGCAGCACTGTCGTGCAAATGCAACAAAAAGGCCTTTGTTGCCACTATTCCTGCCACAGTACAGACCTGGAAATGAGCTCCATGCCGTGTTTAGGAAAATTAAGCCCAGAGTTTCTGCCCCTTGCTTTGCACTCATTTTGGCTCAACACCCTAGCCATCCTTAACCAGGAAGCAAGCCTCTGAAAGGTAGTGAGAAAGTTCGTATATAGAGGCAACCTTGCTAATCAGTATCTCATTCTAGAGATCACCTAGGCTGGGGGGCAAGCAGTGTAGTGCTCTGCAAATGTTGTTGGCGTGCCATTGCCAACAGCCTCTGCCACCATGGCAGGGGGCAAGGAATGGGCATTGTAGCCCAACAACAACTAGAGCAGTGTTTCTCAACCTTGGGTCCCCAGATGTTGTTGGACTACAACTCCCATCATCCCTGAGCTCTGGCCTTGCTAGCTAGGGATGATGGGAGTTGTAGGCCAAAAACATCTGGGGACCCAAAGTTGAGAAAGGCTGATCTAGAGGGTCCACATTGACTTCCTCTCTCCAAAGCCACCAACAAAGCAAAGGATAAAGGTAAAGGTAAAGAGACCCCTGACCATTAGGTCTAGTCATGGCCGACTCTAGGGTTGCGGTGCTCATCTCGCTTTATTGGCCGAGGGAGCCAGTGTACAGCTTCCGAGTCATGTGGCCAGCATGACTAAGCCGCTTCTGGCGAACCAGAGCAGCGCACGAAAACGCCGTTTACCTTCCCACCGGAGCGGTACCTATTTATCTACTTGCACTTTGACGTGTTTTCGAACTGCTAGGTTGGCAGGAGCAGGGACCAAGCAACAGGAGCTCACCCCGTCGCAGGGATTTGAACCGCCGACCTTCTGATTGGCTAGCCCTAGGCTCTGTGGTTTAACCCACAGTGCCACCCGCGTCCCTCAAAAGCAAAGGATTCTAATGGCCAAATCTGGGAAACTGTTGGGTCTAGGATTCTCTACGACCACATTAGCATTCCAGCCCCCATGGAGGCTATAAGCTACAATGGGTCACATTTGTAAAGAACCAGTCTGATATAGGGACACCCAGATGCAAATCCCTGACAGGGGAGAAAACTAGGCTTTATTTCACCCGGGTCAAAGACCCAGTTTCACGCACACACCATACACACATTTGCATACACACAGGCAGGGAGCTTCAATGGCGCCCCTCTGGAGGCAAGAAACCTGGATAGCCCCTCTGTGCCTATGGCCCTGATCCCTTGGTAGCCATTAAACTCACCTGGTGAATGACTGTCTAATGCAATTGGAGTGTAGTGAGGAAACAGAGGCAAGAGAACATGCTACCCTGCATTCATTTCAGAAACTGTGGTGCAAAAATGTAATTAAGAAATTTAGACGGTAATGGCACTCCACCATAGCTATCAAAGATGTTACCACCACATCTAAAGCTCTCCATGTGAAGTACTGGATACAGATAAAATTAATTTTTGCATTCCTTCCCTCACAAACTAACAGCATGATGTTGCACCCATTATTTTAAAATAGTATGAATTGCAGTTGTTGAGAATCCAATTGTTCCACTGAACAGTAGTAGATTGGAAACAAGATTCTGCATTCATTAAAATTCAATCTTGACGAGAGCCTGATCTTAACCTTTAACACTTAGAGGGGGAAAGTGTTCACACAAGCAGTAAATATTGAAACTAGAGCTGTCAAGGGCTTTGTTTGGTTTTTTGTTGATTAACCACCTCACTTTACCTTACAAATGAATTAATGAACCAAGGAAAATAAATATATATAAGCACTGAAGTCCAACCGTCCTTATTAACCAATTTAGTTAAGGCAATGCTTTCGCTTCACTATACGATATCAACAAATTCTTTCTTATTTGGGAAATTAAATGGTTTAAAATGCACTGAGCATGGAATCTACTTTGCAAAAGTTGGCATAACCCCTATTTGCTGAATCACAAGATAAGTTCCAGATGAATTTTGCCAGTAATTACATGGATGCATTGATTAAAGCATTCAGCTCTAATTTCCATTCTCCTTTATGGGGATTTCCATCCCTTCTCTGATTAACTAAAACTGTGGCAACACTGTTAAATATTGGCTTCCATCAGCCACCTTTTGGCATAAGTTGTTAGCCTGATGTTCCAAACTGGCTGGGGAGAAAGTCCTGAATTCTCTAGGTTGTCTTGTATACTTACAGGGCATTTTCAGGGCCACCTGTCAGTGGTCTAGAGGATGTGTATCCCCAGCCAAACAGTAAAATCTCACACAGGCATGGCTACAAAAGATCATGTCCTCACACTGCATGCTTCCTGAGTGTCACATGGCAGGACATAATAAATACAGCAAATAAAAAGTAGCCGCATATCCTAAGACCTTCCTTGAATTGATGCTGGATGAGGATGAATGCCCATCACTCAAGATCGCAAGTCCATAAGGCATCAGGACAGAAACAGAACTACAGACCCTCCAACATTTCTCCAATGAAAATAGGGATGTCCTATTCCATAACAACAATAACAACAATTATCACCATCATTTTATTATTTATACCCTGCCCATTTGACTGGGTTGCCCCAGCCACTCTGGGCAGCTTCCAACATATACAAATACCATATTTTTCACTCTATAAGACGCACCAGATCACAAGACGCACCCAGATTTTGGAGGAGGAAAACAAGAAAAAAAATATTCTGAATCCCAGAAGCCAGAACAGCAAGAGGGATCGTTGTGCA
This sequence comes from Podarcis raffonei, assembly GCF_027172205.1. Lineage (NCBI taxonomy): Eukaryota > Metazoa > Chordata > Lepidosauria > Squamata > Lacertidae > Podarcis > Podarcis raffonei. The sequence continues at coordinate 15,430,642 of NC_070606.1, forward strand.
GCGAAAGCAGCGATCCCTCTTGCAGTTCTGGGATAGCTGCGCAGCCTGCATTCGCTCCATAAGAAGCACACACATTTCCCCTTACTTTTTAGGAGGGAAAAAGTGAGTCTTATAGAGCAAAAAATACGGTACATAACAAAACATTAAACAAATTTCCCTATACAGGGCTGCCTTCAGATGTCATCTAAAGGACTCCTTGGCTTGCAGGTTGCATAACTCCATACCCTCTAACATTTCTCCAGTAAAAATTGGGGTGTCCTACCGCACCCTCCAATATTTCTCTGATAAAACTAGGGATGTCCTAAGGAAAAGCGGGACATTCTGGGATCAAATCAGAAACCGGGACAGCTTCTTTAAATCCAGGACTGTCCCTGGAAAATAGGGACACTTGGAGGGTTTGGAACTATCACTGAGGATCCAGGCAGGACTGAATGCTAAGCCAACAGACCCAAGGCAATTTCATGGCAAAAGGAAGGAATGCCAGGGTCCTCACCTGGAAGGAAGGAAGAAGGGTAGCTGTTTGAATCTGGGAAACGTGGCAGCAAATCAGAAATCAAAGTTTGGGAGTTCATGAAAAACCAACACAGCAAAAGCAGCTGGTGGCTTGTTGTATGGTTAACCCCTAAATTAATAGATTGGCTAATCAGGGCTTTGGTTGTACTCAGCCAACCCAAATTTGCTTGGTATGAGCAGTTTAATAGGCGTAAAATTCCAGCGCTTCAGCCATGGCTCAGTATGAGGAGCAGCTGTTTGTTGGGCTGATTTGATGGGTGCTTTCGTTTGTTGACTTTAACCCAGTTATCTCCCAATGACATCAGTATATTTGGCAGCCCATGCTGGCTTTCATCTCGCTCCAGGTAGTTAAAGCCATTATAATGTTTTCAGGGTGCTAAGTAAAGGCCAGCCTTAGCAAAGTACTCCAAAGAAGTGATGCTGCTATTGGGAATCCACAGAGGCAGAAAATCCTTCCCACTTACCGTATTTTTCGCTCTACAGGACACACCTGACCATAGGACGCACCTTGTTTTAGAGGGGGAGAACAAGAAACAAAAATTCTCCCCCTCTCTGCTCAGCGCCCCTTCAGCAAAGTGGCAGGAGAAACGGAGCCCCTCCCATTTCTCCTCCCGCTTGGCTGAAGGGGCGCTGTGCAGCTCTCCCTCTCTGCTGAAGCCAGGAGAGTCTTGCTCTCCCGGCCTCAGCAAAAGGAACCTGAAGCCTGCGGAGCGCAGCGGGAACTCACCTGTGCTCCGAAGGCTTCAGGCGGCTATCCCTGAAGCCTGGAGAGTGAGAGGGGTCAGTGCGCACCGACCCCTCTCGCTCTCCAGGCTTCAGCGAAAGCAACGCGAAGCCTCCAGAGTGCGGAGGGAGCCCTCCCTCTGCGCTTCAGAGGCTTTGCGTTGCTATCCCTGAAGCCAAGGAGCCTGCATTCACTCCATAGGATGCACACACATTTCCCCTTAATTTTTGGAGGGGAAAGGGTGCGTCTTATAGAGCGAAAAATACGGTACTTGCTGCTTGTCTTTTCAGTGTTGGCCTGAGAGACATGCGGATTTCTCACCTAGACCTCTTGGTCTAGTAGGTGGCATGGGCAGAGATATGCAGCAGAGCAAGGATGGGGAACCTGTGACCTTCGTGTCATTGTTGGACTCCAGCTCCCATCAGCCCCTGCCAGCACAGCGAATGTTTAAGGATGATGGGAGTTGTAGTTCAGGGTCGTCCAAAAAGCCACAAGTTCCCCATCCTTGCCTCAGGGAATACATTATCTGTCGCTATGCTTAGTCTGTTCAGGGAGGCCCAATTCACCTTTTGCCTGAAAAGTTGATCACAGAGCATAGTTCTATGACTTCATACCCTCCAACATTTCTCTGATGAAAATAGGAACACCCTATTAAATTATTAATAATGTTGATATTAATATTAATATTAATATACCCTGCTCATCTGACTGGGCTACCCCAGCCACTCTGGGTGGCTTCCATTATCAATAATAATAAATAATAATAATAATAATAATAATAATAATTTTATTATTTATACCCTGCCCATCTGGCTGGGTTTCCCCAGCCACTCTGGGTGGCTCCCAACAGAACACTAAGAATAGAATAAAACTTCAAACATTAAAATCTTCCCTAAAAAGGGCTGCCTTCAGATGTCTTCTAAAGGTCAGGTAGTTATTTCTTTGACATCTGATGAGAGGGCATTCCACAGGGCGGGCGCCACCACCGAGAAGGCCCTCTGCCTGGTTCCCTGTAACCTCACTTCTCTCAGTGAGGGAACCGCCAGAAAGCCCTCGGAGCTGGACCTCAGTGTCCAGGCTGAACGATGGGGGTGGAGACACTCCTTCAGGTATACTGGGCCGAAGCCGTATAAAACATTACAAAACTTCCCTATACACGGCTGCCTTCAGATGTCTTCTAAAGATTGTATAGTTACTTATTTCCTTGACTGGGGGGTGCATACCCTCCAACATTTCCCTGATGGAAATAGGGACATCCTAAGGAAAAGTAGGACATTCCACTATCAAATCAGAAACTGGGATGGCTTCTGTAAATCTGGGACTGTCCCTGGAAAATGGGGACACTTGGAGAGTCTGTATTATTTCTCCTTTATAGTGTTACAAGCCTTCCTGAGGGCCTATCAGAGTGCAGGGTGTGTGCTTTCAAATTTAGATGTAACAGCAGGAAAAACAAAGGGTAAAGGGACAAATTGTCTTCCTTTTTCAAGTACCCTTATAACTTTAAGGGCCAGAAGCACCCTTTCTTTCCTCCACCCCCTTTTTTCGGTTAATAAAACAAAGGAATATTGGGCAGCCATACCTGTGTTAGAGTGGAAATTCAAGGTGGAATCACAGAAAGTCCCAGCAGTACAGATCAAAATGGTGGCAGCTTCATCCACCTTTCCCCATTCCCCCTCTCCCCTTAATTTCTTCCTTCTCTTCCCCCTACCCCCACCAGTACCACGGATGCTCAGCCGATTCTAATTCAATTTCTCTGCCTATTGTTTATTTCACGCTCCCTGTGTAAAGTGTCAAATGCTGATGTTCCGTCAGGCCCAGACTGTCGTTTGCATTTGTCATTCACTCCTTGTTAAAAAATAAGGCTGGGTTGCACCCGCCTTGGCATGCCCTGCTGGGAAATTCCCTGTGGTGAAATTAGTCCGTTTAGATGGAAAGTTTTGTGTCACTCCCCTGTCTAAATTGGCAGATCCGGCTCTTCTGCAAAACCCAGTAAACTGTGAACTTTGATGCACCTGCCAATCAAATGCATATTTTGCAAGCAAAGCCAGATGACAAGAGCAGCAGAATGGGTTCCTCCGATTGGCTGGCCTCGTTTAGGCATATCAGAAGATGCTTGCCAGTCACGCAGTGCAGCCCTCTGGTCCCGGGGACTCCCTTAACAGAATCTGTCCTCCTCATGCGAGGATGGGTGGGAGGACAGAGGTGTTGCAGATCGCAGTGCAGTTTGGATGCAATAGGCAGCCTGATCCTATTCCGCTTGGCTTTTCTGAGCGGCAAGGAAACAGAACCTTCTGCATCACGGCATCCTTTTCAAAGCCAACTCATTGGTCACAACACAGCTGAGGAAGATGAACATGTCCTTTTTACAGTACTGGAGAGCAGCAATAATGTTACCACATGTTGTTGTTGTTGTTTAGTCGTGTCCGACTCTTCGTGACCCCCTGGACCAGAGCACGCCAGGCACTCCTGTCTTCCACTGCCTCCCGCAGTTTGGTCAAACTCATGCTGGTAGCTTCGAGAACACTGTCCAACCATCTCGTCCTCTGTCGTCCCCTTCTCCTTGTGCCCTCCATCTTTCCCAACATCAGGGTCTTTTCCAGGGAGTCTTCTCTTCTCATGAGGTGGCCAAAGTTACCACATAGGCAGGGGTAAAAAAAGAACTGTACACTTCACAGTTTAACATGAACCTGCCTCATCTGTTCTGCCCAAATCAATATGAAAACTGAAACGCAGCTATGCTGCAAAATTCGCCCTTCTCCAAATTGTGAAGTGCAGTTCTTCAGCCAAATAGTGCGCATGCACACACCTATTTACAGAAAATAATGTGGAAAATGCTTTATATAAGGCAGCGCCATTTTTATAGAAAAAGAAGTGCCGGAGCTCACCCTGAACTTCTCCCTTGTTCTCTTATAATGGCAATGGCGCCCACCTGAGAGGTGCCAGAGTTCTGGTGAGTGCCAGGTTTAAAAAAGCCTTGATATGAGGGGTAATGCATATATTACGGGAAAGACAAAAACTGCAAACTGATGCAGAAATGGGCTTGGCTAAACTGAAGATTTGGAAAATGAGAAACTGAAAGAAACTGAAATTGACAGATTTGTCCATCCCGATGAATTCCAGAAGGTTGCAGGTGGAAATGGAACAAGACAACACAGCTCCACAAAAAGTAGGTGGCAACCAAAGCCAGAGGGGCATAGACCCAGGGGCACCTAAGGACTGAAAGGTGGCCATCACTGTGCCTTGGCAGTATGTTCCTGTGAAGACCAAGTCATGGTGCAGCCGTTCTTCACAGCGATGCTTCACAACTATAATTTTCTCTCTGTGTGTTGGGAACACATCAAGCGCAAAGCAACCTGAAAGTATTGGTCCAACGGGACACCTCAGTGTTGGGGGTGGGGAGGAGAACATTCCCTGTTTGACTGATCCCACAGCCACTCTTGAATTTCCCTCTTAGGCAAATGAGTCCATCCTTCCATCTGATAAGGAAACTTCTCCTCATAGCTGTCAACTTACAGATTTGAAAATAAGGGACCAGCAGCCTCAAAAATAAGGGATCAGCAGCCAAAATAAGGGATTTTAGTCAACCAGCTGCCAAACGAAGCCTCAAGCGGTGGTTCCCACAGCGCAGCAGCCCGGCAAAGGGGATGCAGCAAGGAAAACCACCATCACCTCTCCGCTGGGAAGCACTGAGCAAAGGCGAGTCACCAGGCAACGCGGCCGATTTGATCGGCACAAGGCATGCAAGCTCCACCCCTCAGTCATTCTTAGACTCCTTATTGGGTGAGCAACGCAGCCAAGCAACACAGTTGGAGCCTCCCTCCTCCCTGGCCGGCAGGGAGGGAGGGAGAGGAGCTGCTTCCTTTGAAACCTGGGAAATTTAAGGGACATAATCAATAAGGGACAGCAGCGGGGACACGACACTGGGATAAGGGACTTTCCCACCAAATAAGGGACAGTTGACAGCTATGCTTCTCCTGCTTTGGGGGGCGTGGAGAATTTGTGCAGAAAACCCAAAGCAATAATATGCACGCTGCACTCGGGGAACTCCTCTTGCCTCCACCTGGAGAGGCTGCCCAAGCTCAGGCGGTGAATTTCTCAAGCTCACAATGCTCAGATAGAATATTAACCAAGTGCCATTTCCTCCAAAAGCTCTTCTCTGACCAAGAATATAAAGTGAGGTTCACTTGTGCAGTCAGCATTATACTGACCAAGCTGCTTTACAGGTTCGTGTTCCAGGGTTATTTAATGTTAACTCAACTTAACATGGCAAAAATGGGAAACTTAAGAGATACTGAAACTGACAGGTTCCTCCTTTCCTATGAAGCGGCAGAGGTTCCAGTTAAGGCAAAGGCAAAGGTACCCCTGACTTTTAGGTCCAGTCGTGGACAACTCTGGGGTTGCGGCGCTCATCTCGCTCTATACTGGCCTCGGTCCAGTATACCTGAAGGAGTGTCTCCACCCCCATCATTCTACCCGGACGCTGAGGTCCAGCGCCGAGGGCCTTCTGGTGGTTCCCTCATTGCGAGAAGCAAAGCTACAGGGAACCAGGCAGAGGGCCTTCTCGGTAGTGACGCCTGCCCTGTGGAACGCCCTTCCAGCAGATGTCAAAGCGATAAACAACTACCTGACATTCAGAAGACATCTTAAGGGAAGTTTTTAACGTGTGATATTTTACTGTATTTTTGGTTTCTATGGAAGCCGCCCAGAGTGGCTGGGGAGGCCCAGCCAGATGGGCGGGGTATAAATAATAAATTATTATTAATTATTATTATTATTATTATTATTATAGGCCGAGGGAGCCAGCGTTTGTCCGCAGACAGTTTTTCCGGGTCACGTGGCCAGCATGACTAAGCCGCTTCTGGAGAAACCAGAGCAGCGCATGGAAACGCCGTTTACCTTCCCGCCGGAGCGGTGCCTATTTATCTACTTGCACTTTGACGTGCTTTCAAACTGCTAGGTTGGCAGGAGCTGGGACTGAACAACGGGAGCTCGCCCCGTCATTGGGATTCGAACCGCCGACCTTCTGATCGGCAAGCCCTAGGCTCTGTGGTTTAGACCACAGCGCCACCCGTGTCCCTAGAGGTTCCAGTTACTTTACCTTAAAAAGCTCTGCCCCTCCCCGTCTCGCTGCAGGAGACAAAGTCACCAGAGAGGGCAGCAGAGCTTTTGTCAAGATTTGCAAGCTTCCTCCATTTTTACCCAGAACGCATCGTAGAATCATGGATTAGTAGAGTTAGAAGGGACCCTGAGGGTCATCCATTCCAACCCCCTGCAGTGCAGGGATCTCAGCTAAAGCATCTATGGCAGGTGACCACCCAACCTCTCCTTAAAAACCTCCAGCGAAGGAGAGAGTTCACCACCTTCTGAGGGAGACCATTCCGCTGTTGAACAGCTCTTACTGTCAGAAAGTCCTTCCTGGTGTTTAGTCGGAATCTCCTTTCTTGTAACTTGAAGCCATTGGTTTGAGTCCCACCCTCCAGAGCAGGAGAAAACAAGCTTGTTCCCTCTTCCATGTGACAGCGCTTGAGATATTCGAAGATTTGCTATCGTATTTCCTCAGACATAACATGTTCAAAACCATCAGTCCTGACCAGAACCGTGGGGTTTCTTAACTATATTTATGAGTCACCCTAAAACAGAATTTATTTGGGCAAGGGTGTGTGTGTCTGTGTTAAAAACAGGGAACTTGAAACAATATCATAAAATACTGTTGCACGCCACCCCAGTCTCTGAGAGATGAGAGATTCCAGGGTTACAGGCACCTATCCAGTTTCCTTGGAAAGAGGGACAGCAGAGACACTGGTGTCTTTATGATGTATGGTTCATTTACACAAATCACAACATGAGCCTAAGATGGAGGGGCTCACAGCATTAACAGCCCAGAAGGTCTTGCTTCTCCCAAAGCCACAGCCTTGGATTCAAGCAGAAATCAGGCATGGCTCTCGCCCTCAGGATTCCTCCTGCTCTCATACTGTTATGTACCGAGTTGAATAGGATCCAAATGCAGCAGTCTGATTGGTCCTAGAACAATAGGAACCAAAATGCAGCAGTCTGACTGGTCCTAGAACAATAGGAACCAAAATGCAGCAGTCTGATTGGTCCTAGAACAATAGGATCCAAAATGCAGCAGTCTGATTGGTCCTAGAACAATAGGATCCAAAATGCAGCAGTCTGATTGGTCCTAGAACAATAGGAACCAAAATGCAGCAGTCTGACTGGTCCTAGAACAATAGGATTCAGAATGCAGCAGTCTGATTGGTCCTAGAACAATGCAGCAGTATGATTGGTCCGCAGGAGCCACCCAATCCAGCTCCAGGTGGAAGCGAATCCACAACCTGATTGGCCTATAGGAGAATTCTGGAATCAGCCAATCACGTGCAGCCCATTGTGTAAATAATGTATATAAAGCAGATATTGTGGGGGAACTTCCATTCCTCCTCACCACTATGAGCTGAATAAAGAGCATGAAATCCACTCTCGACTCCGAGTATATTTCACATACACTCAACTTCGGCTTTCCCCTCGGGCAGCTTTCTTTCTTATATTTATGACCCATACTTGGGGGCCATTTCCAAGAAGCTGGTCTGGCTATTCCAGCAGTTGAATCCTCCATTGGATTTTAACCTTTGCTGGATCCAGGAATGAGAAGGGACTCAGACATACAGCCTAAACCACCCCCCAAAGAAACCAGCTCACAACAATACAATGAAATCCAGCAAGCGAGATCCACTGTGATTCCATCTGATCACAGTGAAAACAAAAGCAATCTCATAGGGATAAATGCGCATCCTAAAAAGGTAACGGACCCCTGACAGTTCAGTCCAGTCACAGACGACTCTGGGGTTGCGGCGCTCATCTCGCTTTACAGGCCGAGGGAGCCAGCGTTTGTCCGCAGACAGTTTTTCCGGGTCATGTGGACAGCATGACTAAGCTGCTTCCGGCGCAACGGAACACCGAAACCAGAGCAGCGCACTGAAACGCCGTTTACCTTCCCACCACAGTGGTACCTATTTATCGACTTGCGCTTTTGGGCGTGCTTTCAAACTACTAGGTGGGCAGGAGCTGGGACTGAGCAACGGGAGTTCACACCATCGTGGGGATTCGAACTGCTGACCTTCTAATTGGCAAGCCCAAGAGGCTCAGTGGTTTAGACCACTGCGCCACCCGCATCCCCTAAAACACACATTCTATCTGACTTAAAAGCAAATGCTAAAAAATTATATCAAAAATCCAAATGATGTTGAATGGGTTAAATGATTTTACAAGCATTCAAAAAAGTTATACTTGTGGTCTTCTATGAAAGACAATTTTGCCAGGACATGCAAGTTTTGAGTATTTCCAGAATATGTGAATGCCTTCTCGTGTTCTAAGCCATATCATGCTAATTTAAAAGAAGGTAACACGAGAGACATGGGGACGCGGGTGGCGCTGTGGGTAAAAGCCTCAGCGCCTAGGGCTTGCCGATCGAAGGGTCGGCGGTTCGAATCCCCGCGGCGGGGTGCGCTCCCGCTGCTCGGTCCCAGCGCCTGCCAACCTAGCAGTTCGAAAGCACCCCCGGGTGCAAGTAGATAAATAGGGACCGCTTACTGGCGGGAAGGTAAACGGCGTTTCCGTGTGCTGCGCTGGCTCGCCAGATGCAGCTTGTCACGCTGGCCACGTGACCCGGAAGTGTCTCCGGACAGCGCTGGCCCCCGGCCTCTTGAGTGAGATGGGCGCACAACCCCAGAGTCTGTCAAGTCTGGCCCGTACGGGCAGGGGTACCTTTACCTTTAACACGAGAGACTAAGTATCAGTGGGAAAGAATAATATTTACATCTCCAGCATAGTAATCATGGTAATACTGAAATCCACCTGAAGTCTACTAATAAAGACGTGGCCAAAGGTTCTCCAATGAGGACTTCTAGCTGAAGGCAAAGCTGGCCTCTTTCACCTTCAGCCGCTGTCGCTTGTCTCACAGAAATGGCCTCAGCACTCCTCTCGGGAGCTGCCCTTCACACCTCTGAATTGCCTTAGTTGGAAGGGACTACAAGGGTCATCTAGTCCAACTCCATGCAATGCAGGAATCTTTCGCCCAAGGTGAGGCTCAAACTCACAACCTTGAGATTAACAGTCTCATTCTCTACCAACTGAGCTATCCCTACCTCATTCCAGGGGGGATTGTTGGAAGGGGATAGAATATAATTTTCCATTTGGTGATCAAATAGTGTGTACAACCACCATATCCAATTTGAAGCGGAGGAAGGAAAAAGGTGAAGGTAAAGGTAAAGTACCCCTGGATGGTTAAGTCCAGTCAAAATCGACTATGGGGTTGTGGCGCTCATCTCGCTTTCAGGCCAAGGGAGCCGGCGTTTGTCCACAGACAGCTTTCCGGGTCATGTGGCCAGCATGAATGCACCACTTCTGGCACAACGGAACACCATGATGGAAACCAGAGACCACGCCGTTTACATTCCTGCCATAGTGGTACCTATTTATCTACTTGTACTGGTGTGCTTTCGAACTGCTAGATTGACAGGAACTGGGACAGAGCAATGGGAGCTCACCCCATCACAGGGATTCAAACCGCCAACCTTCTGATCGGCAGGCCCAAGAGGCTCAGTGGTTAATAATAATAATAATAATAATAATAATAATAATAATAATAATTTATTATTTGTACCCCGCCCATCTGGCTGCGTTTCCCCAGCCACTCTGGGTGGCTTCCACAAAGACCAAAAATACACTAATATGTCATACATTAAAAATTTCCCTGAACAGGGCTGCCTTAAGATGTCTTCTGAATGTCAGGTAGCTGATGGGAGGGCGTTCCACAGGGCAGGCACCACTACTGAGAAGGACCTCTGCCTGGTTCACTGTAGCTTTGCTTCTCGCAATGACGGAACCGCCAGAAGGCCCTCGGTGCTGGACCTCAGTGTCTGGGCAGAACGATGGGGGTGGAGACGCTCCTTCAGGTATACTGGGCCGAGGCCGTTTAGGGCTTTAAAGGTCAACACCAACACTCTGAATTGTGCTCGGAAACGTACTGGGAGCCAATGTAGGTCTTTCAAGACCGGTGTTATGTGGTCTTGGCGGCCGCCCCCAGTCACCAGTCTAGCTGCCGCATTCTGGATTAGTTGTAGTTTCTGGGTCACCTTCAAAGGTAGCCCCACGTAGAGCGCATTGCAGTAGTCCAAGAGCCACCTGTGTCTTCACGATACCCACTAGGGCATGTCCACACTTCCACTTGGCCCACCGCTTTCCCCTGGAGTAACCCCCATGCTTACCGCTGAAATGGAACAAGCATCCATTGGTTTTTCTGTGGATTGAAGTTTGTTCTGAGTCAGTGATAAATGGCAGGTTTTCCCAGGGAAAGTGGGGCAGAAATGAAAAACCACTTAGACACGTGCTTTCTAAGAATGGAACCAGCAGAAGTGTGGATTATGAGCCCTAAAGCCTACAGAGTAGACTCACTGAAATTAGTGGACTTGTTACATGGGTCTACTAGCAGATGACTAACATTGAATACCGTATATTGAAGGTCCGTATAGTTAAAGCTAAGGTTTTCCCAGTAGTGATGTATGGAATTGAGAGCTGGACCATAAAGAAGGCTGATCACCGAAGAATTGATGCTTTTGAATTATGGTGTTGGAGGAAACTCTTGAGAGTCCCATGGACTGCAAGAAGATCAAACCTATCCATCCTGAAGGAAATCAGCCCTGAGTGCTCACTGGAAGGACAGATCATGAAGCTGAGGCTCCAATACTTTGGCCAGCTCATGAGAAGAGAAGACTCCCTGGAAAAGACCCTGATGTTGGGAAGATGGAGGGCACAAGGAGAAGGGGACGACAGAAGATGAGATGGTTGGACAGTGTTCTCGAAGCTACCAGCATGAGTTTGACCAAACTGCGGGAGGCAGTGGAAGACAGAAGTGCCTGATGTGCTCTGGTCCATGGGGTCACGAAGAGTCGGACACAACTAAACGACTAAACAACAACAAACAACATTGAATGCCATCCACCGCACTGCAACATCTTCCTTGAACAGTGAAATAGCAGACAGCTTTTTGTTTGAAGTTTGAGAATTTACTCAATCCCTTGCACCTAATTTTTTTTTTTTCAAAAGAGGAGGAAGATGCAAGGTTTATTGCAAAGGGCGCTTGATCGTCGCCCTGTAATCAGTATCGTTAGTCATACTGCTTTTTTCTTAGTCTTGTTTTCCACCATGGGGACGAGGATGAAATCTGACAGCATCATGCAGTGCTTGCTGCTGAATGTCAATGCAGACAAATGAAGGAAGATAAAATAAACTCTGTACATTAGTCAGCAAAACATGCCCTCATCCAGATGGTGGGAAGTTGCAGTCAATGACAAGTATTCGTTGCGTCAATATGTCTGTCTGTCAATCGGCAATAAGGCTGGATGATCAGTAAGTCCACAGATTTTAGAATATTGAGAATCCAAACATTAGGTAACAGAAAAAGCCAAATCTGGATAAATCACAAGTTTTGCATGCTAAAAATGGTACATCTGACTGTTTATGCTCTTGGCACTGCTAAGCCCCTGATTATCATGCCAAACAAACTCAAATAACAGCTGTCAAATTTGTCACATTCCTCTAAAATGAGAAGTAACTCAGTCGTGTGCTAATCCAAGGCTGCCACTGTAGGGTTTAGGGCTTCGTGATTGGGCTTGGTGACTTGAATGCTAAGAGCCCACTCAAACATTGGGCCCAGAAAGAACTACATATATCCCGGACAGCCAAGAAAACTTTTGCCGGCTCTTGTGGGTCCCGTCCATGTTTGAATCTGGAACTTGGCAAGAGAAGTGTCTGCATTTGCCAAGAGGGTGAGAGAATAACCAGGACACTCTCCTCTGTTCAACATGATGGAGTGGGGTGGGGGAAGAGATGGTGAACGGAATGTGGCTCTTTCTATTTTTAACTGCCTCCCGGTTGTCGCCTTTCCTCCTTTCTCTCCTCCTCCTCCTCCTCTTCCTCTTCCTGCTCCTCCCTTGCCTTCCTTTCTTTGCAAACTCCTGGCACAGGCATCCACTGCCCTGCCCATCTCCCCCTCTTCCCCTCCAGGAACCCCTCCGGTATACAGCACTGTCAACCCAAACACATGATAAATTGCCCTGTCAAAACAATTCATTCAGGGACCAATTAATTCCACAGAAATGAACCAGGAACCATCAGTTGCTGAAAAACTCCAAGTGCAGAGAGCGAGGAGACTTGCTCTGTAAGTGAGAAAGCAAACGGGGAAAGGAGAAGGAGCAGAGAGAGAGAGAGAGAGAGAGAGAGAGAGAGAGAGAAGGCTTGGGAAGTTAGTCTGACAGAAATTGGTCATTTAATGCTTAAGTGCACTGTAGACAGCCCCTGTCATAGCAGCCAACATGGTAAGAACTCCCCCTGTGCTTTATTTATTAATTATATGTAACAGCAAGGGGGACACGTCACTGTCTCAGTGTGGACTTGTCACCTTTACTGCTCATTGTCCCACAGCATGCAGGCAAAGGGAATGCAGAAAGAAGTCTGCAGAATTAAATGGAAGCTGAAGGGTCGCACGTTGAGACCAGGGCTGATCTACAGAAGTTCTCCCTGCCCTCCCTGGCCATTGTGGGTTACTTACAGATAGGCAGGAGTAGGTGAAGAGCATCTAAACCAGCTTTCCCCAACCTGGTGCCCTCCAAAATGTTGTTGGACTACAAGTTCCATCAGCCCCAGCCAACATGGCCACTGGTCGGGGATGATGGGAGTTGTAGTCTAAAGCTCATGTTGCAGAAGGCTGGTCCAAACCAACTTTTCAACACACCCCAGGTAATTCCCAGCTATCAGCCACACTATTTCACAGGGGCATGAACATGCTCATCGCAAGGAGCAGTGCTCAGACACAGAGGCCTCCTTGTTAATTAGGTTGTGCAGCTTGGAATCCTACCGGAGTCCAAGATGCGCTGCATAAATTTCCAAAGGTTGTTTTTTAAAAAATCTATTTCACATTTTATTGTATTGTTTTCCTGCTTTGTTGTTTGCCACCCTGGACTCCTTTGGGAGGAAGGGTGGGGCAGAAGTAATAGTAATATTAATTCTTCATGGTCTTGAACCTGAACTGGTCTTGAACCTGAACTGGTGGCAGTGGTGGCGTCACGCAGCCTGAGAAAACAATGGTCATTTACAAATGTTGTTGCAATTATTATTTGTATTACTAATTAATTAAATTTTGACACTTCATCTAAGGATCATAGGGCAGTTTGCAATAGAAAAACACAAAAATACATACCACAGTAACAAACAAAAGCAATGCCACTACTGCCACCGCAATTGTAATAACAATTGCTTCTGAGTCTGCTATATTTCTGGAATACAATTGCTGCCTGAATCTCCTTTTCGTCTGGCAATTGTAGCTGAAGCAGAATTAGGAACCCAGGCAGCTAACAAACACCGACAGAAACAGAAACAGCTGGTATGAAATCCCAGGAAAGACACTTACAAAGATCATAGCTCTAGTTGGTCTAGTAAGTGGGTGAACCAGTAATCTTTAGGATCTCTCGGAAGAAATGGCAGCCAGCACTCTCACGTGTTCATTTTTCCCTCTGTCCACTTCAAATGCAACATTTCCTTTTCAATTATCACATTTTGAATCTGAGGAGGGGGGAATCACTGAGGCTTCAGTATTTAATATTGGAGCAGCGATGAAAGCAGTAATATTCATATTGCAGAGGCAAGCTCCGAATTTTCAGACTTAATGTATTTTTCGCTCAATAGGACGCACCCGACCATAGGACACACCTTGTTTTAGAGGGGGAGAACAAGAAGAAAAAAAATCTCCCCCTCTCTGCTCAGCGCCCCTTCAGCAAAGCGGCAGGAGAAACGGAGCCCCTCCCATTTCTCCTCCCGCTTGGCTGAAGGGGCACTGCACAGCTCTCCCTCTCTGCTGAAGCCAGGAGAGTCTTGCTCTCCCGGCCTCAGCAAAAGGAACCTGAAGCCTGCGGAGCGTAGCGGGAACTCGCCTGTGCTCCGAAGGCTTCAGGCGGCTATCCCTGAAGCCTGGAGAGCGAGAGGGGTCAGTGCGCACCAATCCCTCTCGCTCTCCAGGCTTCAGCAAAAGCAACGCGAAGCCTCCAGAGCGCGGAGGGAGCCCTCCCTCTGTGCTTCAGAGGCTTCGCATTGCTATCGCTGAAGCCAAGGAGCCTGCCTCCATAGGACGCACACACATTTCCCTTTAATTTTTGGAGGGGAAAGGGTGCGTCCTATAGAGCGAAAAATACGGTACATCTCAGGTCTCAGCTTTTAAATAATGACAAAGATGAAATTCAGATCTACTAAATCTGGACTTTCCGCAGAAATGGATTTTGTATTTTCAGCGTATGGTGTGCGGGGAGCAAATGCTGCATGTTGGTTTTCATAAAAACAATCCTAGAACGGATTTTGCTACTATCCAGGTATTTTGACACCTGGCTGAAAAGCAGCACGTGACCCTATCAGGCCTGTAAGACGTTATGCGACTTACAGATTGTCAATGGATATGCATGACTGCATGGCTTGGAAAAGTGCATTTGCTAAGAATCAAAGCCACCCTACCAGCTCAAACCAATAAAAAAAACTATTGCAATAAAATGTAACTGTATACCATCTATACCAGGGGTCAGCAAAGTTTTTCAGCAGGGGGCTGGTCCACTGTCCCTCAGACTTTGTGGGAAGCCAGACTATATTTTTGGGGGGGAAATGAACAAATTCCTATGCCCCACAAGTAACCCAGAGATGCATTTTAAATAAAACGACACATTTTACTCATGTAAAGACACGCTGATTCCCGGACTATCCACGGGCTGGATTTAGAAGGCGATTGGGCCGGATCCGGCCCCCGGGCCTTAGTTTGCCTACGCATGATCTACAAGATATTTCTGTTGGTTTTGAACAATGAGCAGTACACATCCTTGCTGCAACTGGAAGATTTATGATAAGCTGAGGGTCGACTTCTTGTTTTTATTATTTTACATAACAGAGTAAAGTTGATTTTGAGTTAGCCTTTAGAGCCTGGAGTGTTATGATACATTTCATTTAATTGAAGCTCTCCTTTAGGTTTATATACATTAAACTAGTTGGTAAATTATTGAATATCCATGGCCCTTCTTGCTCCTAAGTTTGTAAATTTAGAACTGTATCCCAATTTTTTTCCCCTTGAAACAGATTGGCTCTAGTTCTAGTTGCCTATGATGTAAAGAGCATGTTTTATCCTAATCAGATTTTGTGTCTTGTGGTTTGTTGTTCATATTTCGACATTTGGCTTGTTGTCCATGCTTATCTAATAAGTAATTTAGTGTCAATGAGCTAGAAAATATTGAAAAATTGGAGGTCAATCACCTTTCATAAAAGCCTCTACTTCAGCTTTCACTACTTTGCACACTGTTAGTAGAGCTGGTAGTAGAAGAAAGTTGTGTATCCTAGTTCTAGTAAATTCATTCTACAGTAGCCTTCTTTTGACATGGTTACCCACGACTTGGAAAACTTGTCACTGCATGACAAAATGGACTGCAGTTGTGAGAGATGAAACTAGGGTGGTGTACAGGTCCCAAGATTCACCTTGTATCTGTGCATTTTTAAAAACATTCCAATCTGTTCCCAGATCACTTTATACTCACTTTGCTTTGATCTGTAATTTGGGTTCCAAGCTCCTCTGTGGAAAACAATTCTCTCTGGTCCCCATTTACTATAATAGGGAAGCTAACATTGGCTATAATTCCCCCCATCGTGGCCAAAGTGGATGAAATTTACAGGCATAGGAGCCGCCGTCAGAGTGGATTAAGCCTGCCAAATTGAAGACAAATAGATCCAGCTGCTTTTTGTGGGGGAAAGTAAAGTAAAAGAGATTAGCTTTCCTAATACTTTGTGTATGGGGGTGCTGTCTTTTGCCCTTCCCTGCTTTACAATAATGAAGAGATAATTGATTCTTCCCCATATTTATTTTAAAATTTGCAGCTTTACATCAGTCTTCCCTCTCCACTACTTATTTGTGTTCTGTGTTAAAGGTAAAGGTAAAGGTACCCCTGCCCGTACGGGCCAGTCTTGTCAGACTCTAGGTTTGTGCGCTCATCTCACTCTAGAGGCCGGAAGCCGGCGCCGTCCACAGACACTTCCGGGTCATGTGGCCAGTGTGACATCGCTGCTCTGGCGAGCCTGCACCAGCGCAGCACACGGAAACGCCGTTTACCTTCCCGCCGGAGTGGTACCTATTTATCTACTTGCACTTTGACGTGGTTTTGAACTGCTAGGTGGGCAGGAGCTGGGACCGAAAGACGGGATCTCACCCCGCCGCGGGGATTCGAACCGCCGACCATACGATCAGCAAGTCATAGGCACTGTGGTTTTACCCACAGTGCCACCCGCGTCCCGGTGTGTTCTGTGTTAGACCTTGTGTTTGATTTTGTTGTTGTTGTTAGAGCAGAGTAACCTGGAATTTTAAAATAAACTTAAATTAAGCTTCTACTTTTTAAAAAAAACAAAACGCTGCTGTGCTTTAATTAAAAAATTTATAATACAGACAATGTCAGTGCTCCACTTATTTCAAAGCTGAATTTTGCAAAGCCCATAGACATAGAGAAATATAGCAATACAGGAAAATATAGAACTGTTCAACGCAGAAAAGTACAGACATAGAGCAACAGATAAAGACTTTGTCCCTGCTTCGACTCAGAAAGGGGGTTGTTGACATTGTACTTTGATTTGAGAGGGGGAGCCCCAAATCATCTCAATTTGCCTTATTCAGCCCCCACTCAGGGTTAATGTACACCTCTAGCTGAAACTATAAAACTAAATATAGTTTTATTGGCCAGCCTTGCCATTCTTGGTGGTCACTAGGGTCCTTTTATGTTTTCAAGAGTTGTAGGACACCATGAAGAGACCATGAATAGTATATCTACTACTGTGGGCAAGAATCCCGTAAAAGAAATGGAGTGGCCCTCATAGTCAACAAAAGAGTGGCGAGAGCTGTACTGGGATGCAATCTCAAAAATGATAGAATGATCTCGATACGAATCCAAGGCAGACCTTTTAACATCACAGTAATCCAAGTTTATGCACCAACTACTGGTGCTGAAGAAACTGAAATTGACCAAGTCTATGAAGACTTACAACACCTTATAGAAGTGACACCAAAGAAGGATGTTCTTCTCATTATAGGGGATTGGAATGCTAAAGTAGGGAGGCAAGAGATAAAAGGAACAACTGGCAAGTTTGGCCTTGGAGATCAAAACGAAGCAGGACAAAGGCTAATAGAGTTCTGTCAAGAGAACAAGCTGGTCATCACAAACACACTTTTCCAACAACACAAGAGACGACTCTACACATGGACATCACCAGATGGGCAGCATTGAAAAATGAAGACAGAAGTGCCTGGCTTGCTCTGGTCCATGGGGTCACGAAGAGTCAGACACGACTAAACGACAACAAATGAAGAGACCAATCTCCTGCAGATGCCAATTTGGTTGGTCCCTGTGAACCCCAGGGATGGGAAAAGACAGGTTTGGGGTCGATTTCCTTCCGGGACATTCAGGAAACCTTCCAGTGGTGCTACCCTGTCACCAGCCAAAAAGATAATTCCCTCCTTGCCTCCCACAGGGTTGCAGTGTCACAAAACAGTGCACCTGAAATGAGTAGCTCCAGCTGGCTTCTTCACACTTTGTCCATTATCATCAGCAATGAAGGCTTTACTGCTGGAACTTAACTCATGCATTTGCTAAGAATGTATGAGGCAGAACCAAAATTCAGCTTGCAATTCTGTACTGTGGATCCATTAAAAGTCAATGGGCCAGTCCCTCAGCTTGAGGTAGTTATATGTGACAGCAGCTGAGACTCTTTGCTCAGTGCGACTGCGGCCCACTGAGCTAACTTTGCCAACTCGAACCCTGGGCTGTTCTCCTTGCCTGGGAGTGCTTTCCTAAGCAATACTAAGACTCTCTTTTTGCTCCCAACAAGTTTTCCTGTCTGTGGCTGATGTGATGTATACTGTAAGCAGCCATCTTTAGTCTGCACGAAATAGAGCTGTTTTAGATTATCTGGTGTCTGTTCATTTTCAGGTTCCTGTGAACAAACCTGATCACAAAGATGCCATTAAAAGTTGCAGTTCCCCATATGCCCCCCGTATCTCTGCCACTACGTCCATATCAAAAAGGTGGTTGCCTTTATTTTAATTTCAGTTTTTAATGCTTGTTACATATGCCTCGTATTCAAAGATCATGCTCACCTTTCAATAAAGTTTGCATGGCATACTGAGAAAAAGAAAGATATGGTGAAAGCCTATTTTCCAGAAGACGGACTCAGGGATGCAATTACAGTGGTACCTCGGGTTACATATGCTTCAGGTTACATATGCTTCAGGTTACAGACTCCGCTAACCCAGAAATATTACCTCGGGTTAAGAATTTGCTTCAGGATGAGAACAGAAATCGTGCTCCGGCGGCGCAGTAGCAGCGGGAGGCCCCATTAGCTAAAGTGTGTGCTTCAGGTTAAGAACAGTTTCAGGTTAAGAACGGACCTTTGGAACCAATTAAGTACTTAACCCGAGGTACCACTGTATTTAAAAAGACAACAAAACGAACTGGATGCTTTGGCAGGTTTCGAATAAACCTTCACAAATTTATTAGTTGAACATATGATAGATAAAGTAAGAGTATGTACAATTTTATAACGTGCAGAAAACAAGATATGTAAAAAAAATCAGGGAGGGGAGCTGAGAGAAGTCCTTTGGGGGGAGAGGGAGGGTTGAGGGGGGGAATAAAGGGAGGGAAATAATGTAATTGATTAAATAAATGAATGAATTAAATACTTAACCTGAGGTACCACTGTATATACTTTTTCCTAGTCGTGAGCCTCATTCTGCAGTTATGGAAAACACTTGTAGCTCTTTAATGCATCAATCCTTTTAGATCAGGGTTTCCCAAACTTGGTTCTCCAGTTGTTGTTAGACTACAACTCCCATCATCCCTAGCTAGCAGAACCAGTGATCGGGGATGATGGGAACTGTAGTCCAAAAACAGCTGGAGACCCTGTTTTAGATGCTCGCACCTCCTTAATTTTTTTTTTAAAAAAGATATTTATTGAGATTTTCCACCTTAATACATTAAAAAATCACAAAAGAAAAAACAAAAAAGTTAAAAACACATAAAGTTTACAATCCGTATTTTCAATAACATATTTCCCTGACTTCCCCACACCTCCCCTTCTTATATTCCAATTCAAATTGTTAGTTCAACAAGTTCTTATCCCCAATTTTTGACCTTTTTATATTTAATTCATTTTAGAAAAACCAATTTTAACTTATAAACATCAATATTTGTACATCAGTGCTCATTCTTAAAACTTTTTTCTAAAGTCGACCCAAATTCCCTTCCACGAATTCCCCAATTTTCATACTAATAACAAAACAAAATAAAAAAACAGATTATAATTGTACACCCTTTGGATTCCCAAACCCCACCCCACCCTTTCCCGGTTTCGATCCCCAACAAATGTCCATCAGTCTTAGTCTACTATCAGCCTGGAGACCTCACGTCCGAGGCTCTTAATTCTCTCTCAATTCCTCTCTGCCGGTTTTTTTGGTAGTCCTTAGTATTAAACACCAGATCTCGGAGAAGCTCTGTCCCAGTAGGGTCCATGTTTCTTCCAGCCAGACCTCCATACTTAAAAGTGGAGCCCAAATCTTGTTTCTTACTCCTTTTAAGTCCAAATGTCCCGAAAGCTCCAACTTCCACCTTAATCAAATTTGTAATCCATAGGTCTTCAGATCTCCACATAAGGAGACCTCTCCATTCTTCAATCTCCAATTCAGACCAGATTTTCATCATCCAGTACTTATTTTCCTTTGTAACCATCATGTCAGGCCTCTGGCTCTCCTTTGTCATCTCCTTAAATGTTGCAGATTCACGCAAATGGCATTTTATGCAAATAGACCAATGGTGATCAGATAGGGGATGAGATGGGGAGAGCACAGAAGTAGTTAACCTTTTCTGGCACTGAGGGTTCCCTCCAAGGACTGCATGACACATCGCTTGCACTCACACTTCTCACAAACGTTTTGTCGGTCAGCAGAAGGGTGGAGGGGGTTTCTTCCTCATTGCAGCGCTGTGTTGGGGTGGCTAAGGAGGAAGAGGGTGTTAACAGAAAAATCCGAGGGCTCCCTTGGACAAAAACAAAGACACCAACCAGGGTAACCTGGAGCAAAACAGCAGCCTGTAGGCTTGGCCTTTATTGAATACTGTCGCGACAGGACTCCCACCTACAACAAGATGAAGCAAAATGGAAGTCCAGAACAAAAGAAGACGCCAACTTTTATTAGTTACTAATCCCCCAAACTACACCCCTAAGAGTACATCACAACTACATCACAAAAAAGGAGGAGTTGAGGGAGGAGTTGTGGAGGTAACCTGAGTATCTTGTCACTGGCTGGTTGCTCCTCTCCCCCTCCCCATGAGTCATTTCCAAAGGACAAAAGGGAGCTGGCAGTTTCCTGCCCCCCCCCCCCAGGGAAGATCAGATCATTGTCCTTTGTTCCAGTCCATGTTGAATCCACTCCCATATGCAAGTCCTTTGTGACCTGGATGGTCTTCTGTCTGGGACCATCAAGGTTGCCATGCCAACTGGGTAGGGCTCTGTGTATGTGGATGGATGGCGGCTAACAGATTGAGGTTGAATCCTGACAAGACAGAAGTACTGATTTTGGGGGACAGGGAGCGGGTTGGTGTGGGGGATTCCCTGGTCTTGAATGGGGTAACTGTGCCCCTGAAGGACCAGGTGCGCAGCCTGGGAGTCATTTTGGACTCACAGCTGTCCATGGAGGCGCAGGTTAACTCTGTGTCCAGGGCAGCTGTCTACCAGCTCCACCTGGTACGCAGACTGAGACCCTACCTGCCTGCGGACTGTCTCGCCAGAGTGGTGCATGCTCTAGTTATCTCACGCTTGGACTACTGCAACGCGCTCTACGTGGGGCTACCTTTGAAGGTGACCCGGAAACTGCAATTAATCCAGAATGCAGCAGCTAGACTGGTGACTGGGAGTGGCCGCCAGGACCACATAACACCGGTTCTGAGAGATCTGCATTGGCTCCCAGTACGTTTCCGAGCACGATTCAAAGTGTTGGTGCTGACCTTTAAAGCCCTAAACGGCCTCGGTCCTGTATACCTGAAGGAGCGTCTCCACCCCCATCGTTCAGCCCGGACACTGAGGTCCAGCGCCGAGGGCCTTCTGGCGGTTCCCTCATTGCGAGAAGTGAGGCTACAGGGAACCAGACAGAGGGCCTTCTCGGTAGTGGCGCCCGCCCTGTGGAACGCCCTCCCATCAGATGTCAAAGAGATAAATAATTACCTGTCATTCAGAAGACATCTTAAGGCAGCCCTGTTCAGGGAAGTTTTTAATATGTAACGCTGTACTGTTTTTAACACTGATTGGGAGCCGCCCAGAGTGGCTGGGGAAACTCAGCCAGATGGGCGGGGTATAAATAATAAATTATTATTATTATTATTATTATTATTATTATTATTATTATGGTATAGTTAAGGGATTATGGCCATCCTGTATCAAACCATCCCCCTTTGATAATCCTTCCTTCATGGAGTAAAATAAAAGTGGACCGGTGTAAATCCGATGTACAGTTGATTTACTATGAATTTATAACAGAAACATCGCGTATGTCGTGAGTGTGTGCGCGTATCGTGTTTGTACAAACTGAATGGTTGGGGGGGGGTTCCTGCAACAAGGGAAAGCTCTCTTCTTAGGAAACTGGAAGAAGCCATCCAATCCCCGCACCAGCTGGGCTTTCCAAGAGTTCCACCAAGGACTCTCACATCCTACAGCTGAAGCAGGGAGGCTGTAGCCCTCCAGATACTGCTGAATATCAACTCTCCCCATAGCTGTCAAGCGTCCCTTATTTGCCGGGACAGTCCCTTATCCCAGCGCCATGTCCCACTGCTGTCCCTTATTGATGAGGCTTCGTTTGGCTGCTGGCTGGGCTTTCTGCCTTTGGCTCAGAGGGGCTCAGAAGTTGAATATACCTGTGCCCGGAAAATCCCTTATTTTGGCTGCTGGTCCCTTATTTCCGAGGCTGCTGGCCCCTTATTTTCAAATCTGTAAGGTGACAGCTATGATTTTCACCCATGCTGGATGGAGCTGATGGGAGCTGCAGCCCAACAGTAGCTTCTCCCCTCCTGCCCTATAGCAAGACTCTCACCCCTAACCCCAAAAGGCACCCCCAGTACACTACAACTCCCATAATCCCTAGGTAACATGACCAATGGTCAGGAATGATGGGAACTGTAGTCCCAAAACATCTTGAGGGCCGAGTTTGGGGGTGCCTGGTATCAACGATAGGAAGAGGGGCTCTCCACCATACATTAATTTGTTTTTACTTCTCTCTCATTTCTCCCCAGAGCGGATTCCTTACCTGTCTCTTCCTTAAGACAGACACCTGCACAGATATTAGCAACAGCACTTAAAGTTGATGCTTCTTTCTTTCCCAAAGGGTGAAACTCTACAGAGATTGCGACAGCGCATGTTCCCCTCCCAGCGCACCGCTCCCCTCTTGAGGTCTTTTTTTCCCTGTGACTGAGAGGAAAACTCCCTGCAGTACCGTTATGTGCTGAAATGTTTTTTAATTATCTCTGGAAAGTATGGACTGTGTATCATCATTAACTGGACTAAACAGTGACGGTCAGTGAGGCAGGTACCAGTAAACGGACAATTAACAGCCAGGGGAGAGAAGTATATTCAATCTGAAAGCTTTCTTTCTCAATCCATCTCCACTCATCACCCAAAGTGCTGAGCAGCGGACTTTTACTTTCAATTACATTAATCAGGTTAATTCCAAGTTAAAGTCAACATTTTAATCAAGAAGCAGCAAACTCAAGACAGAAAAGTAGAAGGCAGAGGAGAAGACAGGAGGCGAGGAAAGGGAGAAAGTTCCATTGAAGGAGCACAATATTGAAAGTCCTGAGAATAACAAAAGTAAATAAAAAATGTCAGCCTGCCGCCCTGCCCCCCAGCTGCAATTAAACTACTGCCACCAATTCAAGCTCCATCTTGAATCTGGTATTTCAAAATATCCGTGATGCACAGAGTCATTCCTCTTCCACGAGTTCATTCCTTGCAGCTTCACTATCACGATGCGTCGCCGTATAACACCTGTTAAGTTTCAGTTACAGATAGGTAGCCGTGTTGGTCTGCCATAGTCAAAACAAAAATTTTTTTTCCTTCCAGTAGCACCTTAAAGACCAACTAAGTTAGTTCTTGGTATGAGCTTTCGTGTGCATGCACACTTCTTCAGATACACTGAAACAGAAGTTGCCAGATCCTTCTATATAGTGAGAAGGTGGGGAGGGGTATTACTCAGAAGGGTGGTGGGAATGGGTGATTGGCAGATAGCTGTGATGAGCCTGTTGACGACTCTTAACGACTGCAATAGGTCTTACAGGAAAAAGCAAGGGGTGAGAAGGTGAAAAATGGCTTTGTCATGTATAATGAGATAAGAATCCATGGTGAGGTTGATGGACTTCCATTTCATGCGGCTCAATGTGGTGCCTTCCATAGTTCCAGTTACAGATAGGTAGCCGTGTTGGTTTTGCCATAGTCAAAACAAAAAAAAAAATTTCCTTCCAGTAGCACCTTAAAGACCAACTAAGTTAGTTCTTGGATTCTTATCTCATCACAGCTATCTGCCAATCACCCATTCCCACCACCCTTCTGAGTAATACCCCTCCCCACCTTCTCACTATATAGAAGGATCTGGCAACTTCTGTTTCAGTGTATCTGAAGAAGTGTGCATGCACACGAAAGCTCATACCAAGAACTAACTTAGTTGGTCTTTAAGGTGCTACTGGAAGGAAAAAAATTTTTTGTTTTGACCTGTTAAGTTTGCTTAAGACATGGGTAGGCAAACTAAGGCCCGGGGGCCGGATCCGGCCCAATCGCCTTCTAAATCCGGCCCGCAAATGGTCCAGGAATCAGCGTGTTTTTACATGAGGAGAATGTGTCCTTTTATTTAAAATGCATCTCTGGGTTATTTGTGGGGCCTGCCTGGTGTTTTTACATGAGTACAGTGGTACCTCGGGTTACATACGCTTCAGGTTACATACGCTTCAGGTTACACACTCCGCTAACCCAGAAATAGTGCTTCAGGTTAAGAACTTTGCTTCAGGATAAGAACAGAAATCAGGCTCCACCGGCGCAGTGGCAGCGGGAGGCCCCATTAGCTAAAGTGGTGCTTCGTGTTAAGAACAGTTTCAGGTTAAGTACAGACCTCCGGAACGAATTAAGTACTTAACCCGAGGTACCACTGTAGAATGTGTCCTTTTATTTAAAATGCATCTCTGGGTTATTTGTGGGGCCTGCCTGGTGTTTTTACATGAGTAGAATGTGTCCTTTTATTTAAAACGCATCTCTGGGTTATTTGTGGGGCATAGGAATTGGTTCTTTAAAAAAAAAATAGTCTGGCCGCCCCACAAGGTCTGAGGGACAGTGGACCGGCCCCCTGCTGAAAAAGTTTGCTGACCCCTGGCTTAAGACATGCACCATTCACCAAGCATGGCAGAAAATACATACAAAGGAAGCTGTCTCATACTGAGTCAGACCATTGGGCCACAAGCTCAGAACTGCCTGCACTGAAGGCTCACACAAACTCTTTTGTCCCGTGAGTTTGAGTCCCAGGTCCAAGAGGTTCTTTCAACCAACTCAGGAAAACCCGCAGTTTGCTGCTGAATCAGAATGCATATACCGAAAGACCAGGCAAAATTGTTTATGTAAGTAACCACAGCCTCCAGAATGCTATTTGCCCAGAGGTGGAAGGAGGGTACTGCCCCAACAAAGGAAGAATGGCAAGTAAAGCTAATGGACTATGCGGAAATGGCAAAACTCACGGGAAGATTGAGAAATCACGAAGAAAGAACTTTCAGCAAAGAATGGGGGAGATATGTGGATTATTTAAAAAATTATTGAAAACAATTAAATACATTAGCAGGGCTAATTTAAAAGCAAGTACTGTGGTACCTCGGGTTACATACACTTCAGGTTACATACGTTTCAGGTTACAGACTCCGCTAACCCAGAAATAGTACCTTGGGTTAAGAACTTTGCTTCAGGATGAAAACAGAAATCGTGCTTCAGCGGCGTGGCGGCAGCAGGAGGCCCCATTAGCTAAAGTGGTGCTTCAGGTTAAGAACAGTTTCAGGTTAAGAACGGACCTCCGGAACGAATTAAGTCCTTAACCCGAGGTACCACTGTAGAAATGGAGGCAGTGAGAGATTTTACTTTCTTGGGCTCCATGATCACTGCAGATGGTGACAGCAGTCACGAAATTAAAAGACGCCTGCTCCTTGGGAGAAAGGCGATGGCAAACCTAGACAGCGTCTTAAAAAGCAGAGACATCACCTTGCCAACAAAGGTCCGTATAGTAAAAGCTATGGTTTTCCAAGTAGTGATGTATGGAAGTGAGAGCTGGACCATAAAGAAGGCTGATCGCCGAAGAATTGATGCTTTTGAATTATGGTGCTGGAGGAGACTCTTGAGAGTCCCATGGACTGCAAGAAGATCAAGCCTATCCATTCTTAAGGAAATCAGTCCTGAGTGCTCACTGGGAGGACAGATCCTGAAGCTGAGACTCCAATACTTTGGCCACCTGATGAGAAGAGAAGACTCCCTGGAAAAGACTCTGGTGTTGGGAAAGATGGAGGGCACAAGGAGAAGGGGACGACAGAAGACGAGATGGTTGGACAGTGTTCTCGAAGCTACGAACATGAGTTTGACCAAGCTGCGGGAGGCAGTGGAAGACAGGAGTGCCTGGCGTGCTCTGGTCCATGGGGTCAAGAAGAGTCGAACACGACTAAACGACTAAACAACAAAAGTTAAAAGGTGACTTTGGAAGAAGTATAAAGTGTAATAAAGGAGTTAAGGAAGAGATGCACTTTTGCAAATGCTTGTATAGGGAACCAAGGAAGGAGAGGAGGGGAGTCCAAACAACTATATGTATTTGTATTTGATTGTTATTGCTGTTAATTTGAAAAAATAAAAATAAAATTATATTTTTTAAAAAATGAATCAGAACATCAATCAGGTTTTCTGCAGTGGGGCAAACAGAAAGGACTTGTGCCTAGAAATTGTAGAATTGGAAGGGACCCTGAAGATCACCTATCCAGGCACCCCCAAACTTGGCCCTCCAGATGTTTTGGGACTACAACTCCCATGACCCCAACCTGGTAAGATGTGTGGGGTATAAATAGTAAAATTATCATTATGGAATGGGACATCCCTATTTTCATCTGAGAAATGTTGGAGGGTATATAGAACATTTGCCTTGTATGCAGACGGTCCCAGGTAGGGATGGAAGAGACTTCCTACCTGAAAACAGAAAATTAAGCTAAGGCACTAATAATTTGAGGTGGGGCGATCTTGCTAGGCCAAGATAACCTCTCTCGCATCCTTTACCATAGTGAAATGTTCACTCTGGTTGAAACATGCTGGTTTGGTAGCCATTTCAAGTTCCCTTTATTTGCAGGTCCTGAAGAGTCTTGAACCCACTGCCCA
Source organism: Podarcis raffonei (assembly GCF_027172205.1). Classification (NCBI taxonomy): domain Eukaryota; kingdom Metazoa; phylum Chordata; class Lepidosauria; order Squamata; family Lacertidae; genus Podarcis; species Podarcis raffonei. Next base: position 15,457,415 of record NC_070606.1, read on the forward strand.
TCGTTCAAAGAACATTCAAAGGGCTCCCCCACATTTCTGTTTAGTCCATGAGCCTGGATAACTCAGTTGGTTAGAGCATGGTGCCAAAGCTGCAGGTTTCATCCCTGTTTGGGACAGCTGTGTATTTCTGCATTGTAGGAGGTTGGATTAGATCCAGACTTGGTCCTCCAGATGTTTTTGGACTACAACTCTCATCATCCCTGACCACTGGTCCTGCTAGCTAGGGGTCATGGGAGTTGTAGGCCAAAAACACCTGGAGGGGCAAGTTTGAGGAAGCCTGAGCTACATGAAAACACACAACTTCCCCCAAAGAACCCTGGAAACTGTAGTGTGTCCCTTGCAGAGCTTTGATTCCCAGCACTTTTAACAAACTACAGCTCCCAGGATTCTCCGAATCATAGAATCGTAGAGTTGGAAGTGACCCTGTGGATCATCTAAGTCCAGCCTCCTGCAGTGCAGGAATATGCAGCTGTCCCATACAGAGATTGAACCTGCAACCTTGGCATTACCAGCACCATGCTCTAACCAGCTGAGCTATCTAGCTGGAGAACAATGGGCTTTCAATCTCTGGTGTAGATGTGAGCATAGGCAGAAATCCAAGAGATTTTGTTTTCCTACGATTTCAGCTTCCCCTCCGAAAAAGCTGGATTTCTGCCCTCGATACAAGGCCTCGGTAGCGAAGAAAAATGGCGACCACCATCGCAGCAACCCAGCTATGGAAAGGCAACATCATTCAAAGTCTGACAGGGCCAGGGGTGAGGGCAAATAACGTCATGGTTGTGAGCGGCACAAATGCCCTTTCGGGTCCCTTGCAGATATCCTAGTTCTTCCATTTCCCCCAAACCTGTTGAGTTTCGATAACCCCAGGAACGCCGGCTCTCTCAACACCATCAAGAACAAAGCCCCCAGGACATCCCGCCCAACAGGACTCAACTGCAGCACTTCAGAATTAAAATTTTGAGAAGTATCTTGCTGTTTCACTTAAACAAGGGAACAAATGATGCAGGAGTGGAAAGATTGAAGGAAATAAAATGAGAGCAAGCAGTTAATTAGATGGCCTGTTCTGGAGGGCCCCGCTGTGCTTATTCTCTCCTCAACATCTCACCACTCTACCACCTGGCAGAACCCCATTCGGCTTCTCGTTTCACTTTTAGACTCTTTGCAAAGCCTTCTACCTTACTTTTCCTACCAAAGCTTAGGAGCGACATTGATTGAGCCCTTCACGAGACCGTTGTGAGGGGCAGACTCAATAATAATACTAATAATTTATTATTTATACCCCATCATCTGGCTGGGTTTCCCCAGCCACTCTGGGCAGCTCCCAACAGAATATTAAAAACACGAGAAAACATCAAACATTAAAAACTTCCCTAAACTGCGTTGCCTTCAGATATCTTCTAAAAGTCAGGTAGTTGTTTATTTCCTTGGCATCTGGTGGGAGGGCGTTCCACAGGGCGGGAGCCACTATCGAGAAGGCCCTCTGCCTGGTTCCCTGTAACTTGGCTTCTCGCAGTGAGGGAACCACCAGAAGGCCCTCGGCGCTGTTCCTCAGTGTCTGGGCAGAACAATGGGGTTGGAGACGCTCTTTCAGGTATACTGAGCCGAGGCCGTTTAGGGCTTTAAAGGTCATCACCAACACTTTGAATTGTGCTTGGAAACGTACTGGGAGCCAATGTAGGTCTTTCAGGACCAGTGTTATATGGTCTCGGCGGTCACTCCCAGTCACCAGTCTAGCTGCCGCATTCTGGATTAACTGCAGTTTCCAAGTCACCTTCAAGGGTAGCCCCACATAGAGCTCATTGCAGTAGTCCAAGCAGGAGATAACTAGAGCGTGCACCACTCTGGTAAGACAGTCTGCAGGCAGGTAGGGTCTCAGCCTGTGTACCAGATGGAGCCATTCAACCCATGAACAAATTTGCCACACCCTTCCTATCCTGGAAGAAGATTGTAAATAAATCCAAGCGTTCGTTTTGTACTCCGTGCTACTGTAATAACTTGCTGATTTAGTAAGATGCTTTATTACATTGCTCCGGAATGGAAATGCAGAACCAGAAATGCTTGAAGATCTTTGTTCTGGTGGGCTTTCCTAGCAGGATGAATGGGTAAAGGTAAAGGGACCCCTGACCATTAGTTCCAGTTGTGACCGACTCTGGGGTTGCAGCGCTCATCTCGCTTTATTGACCGAGGGAGCCGGCGTACAGCTTCCGGGTCATGTGGCCAGCATGGCTAAGCCGCTTCTGGCGAACCAGAGCAGCGCAGGGAAACGCCGTTTACCTTCCCGCAGGAGCGGTACCTATTTATCTACTTGCACTTTGACGTGCTTTCAAACTGCTAGGTTGGCAGGAGCAGGGACCGAGCAATGGGAGCTCACCCCGTCGCAGGGATTCAAACCGCCGACCTTCTGATCTGCAAGTCCTAGGCTCTGTGGTTTAACCCTCAGCGCCACCCGTATCCCTGGATGAATGCGTATCTAGTGTTAACTTCCTGCCTAAAGTGGAGTTTGCAGAGCCCTGCCTCATTGTTCACATAGCTTGCACAAATATTTGTTATACACAAGAGCACGCAGTAACCACCAAAAGTGAACTTGATATGTCTGCAAGACCACACTTTTAACCAGAGGTTCTGCCAGTAGCTTCCTAATGCAGAAGAGCGATCTCTATATCGACACAGAATCATGTTTTAACGCAAACAAAAAGCACAGGATCTCTTCCCCGGCCTGTTTTCATTTTGTATTTTTATGCTGTGAACCACCCTGTGATCTTTGGGAGAAGGGTGGTATAGAAATTTAATAAATAATAAAATATTTCCCTCCCTCTTCTTTATTCGTCTTTTGCAGTGTGGGCCTACAGGCTAGTTGTTTGTTTTCCAGGGTCTGAGTAGGATTTTGTTTGGGGGGGGAGACCTTAATTGGCTCCAGGCCTTCTCTTTTTTTGCCTGCTCCACGCTGTTGAGTGGTGTTCTTTAAGTTTGGTTAGCTGGCATGCAGTCTGGGCATTTGAAAAGATTTCAGAAAGAATGGAACACTTACCTGAGGCAGCGTTGTGTGGTGGGCATCCCTGTTGTCAGGCATGGCCTGCGGGTCCTGGGGGGGTGCCTTTTGCCTCTTACACCCAAGGTCCACACAGTGGTGAGGCAGAAATCACAATAAACTTTGCTGCATGCACACAGCTGATAACTTGCCCAGGTGATGGAGATAGAAATTACCCCCATCACTTAATGAACACCTGCCCAGACTTGATTTGATTAGGTTCCATTGGTTGAAGCTGACTAGTTACTTTGTTTTGCAGATCCTCAAGTTGTTCTGTGTAACATATATAACCTATTTATCCACGTTTGGTTGTCTTGACTCTTTTTCCTGGTGTGCTGGCAAAGCACTAAGAAGTCAGAAGTGCTATTTTTGTTAGTTAGTCGTTTAGTCATGTCCGACTCTTCGTGACCCCATGGACCAGAGCACGCCAGGCACTCCTGTCTTCCACTGCCTCCCGCAGTTTGGTCAAACTCATGCTGGTAGCTTCGAGAACAGTATCCAACCATCTCGTCCTCTGTCGTCCCCTTCTCCTTGTGCCCTCCATCTTTCCCAACATCAGGGTCTTTTCCAGGGAGTCTTCTCTTCTCATGAGGTGGCCAAAGTACTGGAGTCTCAGCTTCAGGATCTGTCCTTCCAGTGAGCACTCAGGGCTGATTTCCTTCAGAATGGAGAGGTTTGATCTTCTTGCAGTCCATGGGACTCTCAAGAGTCTCCTCCAGCACCAGAATTCAAAAGCATCATTTCTTCGGTGATCAGCCTTCTTTATGGTCCACCTCTAACTTCCATACAGCACTACTAGGAAAACCATAGCTTTAACTATATGGACCTTTGTTGGCAAGGTGATGTCTCTGCTTTCTAAGATGCTGTCTAGGTTTGTCATTGCTTTTCTTCCAAGAAGCAGGCGTCTTTTAATTTCGTGGCTGCTGTCACCATCTGCAGTGATCATGGAGCCCAAGAAAGTGAAATCTCTCACTGCCTCCATTTCCTCCCCTTCTATTTGCCAGGAGGTGATGGGACCAGTGGCCATGATCTTCGTGTTTTTTTATGTTGAGCTTCATAATTGTGAAATAGCCCCGATATCTCTTATCAGTCACCAAAGGAAAACAGGGCTGGGGCAGAGCTGGAGAAACTCTGTCAGCCCGAGGGCCACATTTCCTCATGGGGAGTCTTCCGAGGGCCACACAGAAGTGGTGGGCAGGCCCAGAGGCAAAAGGGTGTGAGACAACGGAGACGACTCTCACCTTTGGACAGCATGCTTTTTCCAGCCACACAAAATCTTTCCACACGTACCTCTCTACGTCCAAGGAAACAAGAGGCATTATCACCAATTCCAGCCAGGCAAAAGCACTAAGGAGGGCACAGAGCCAGTGAGAAGTGTGACCCAAGAAGGGAGAGCATGATCCAGTGATCGCAATGCAATACTTTCCACTCCCAGTACCACATGTAAGTATCTAGCTTTGAAAGATGGGGACACCAGGGGGAGAGGGAATTGGGGTAAGGAAGTTATGGCTTTGCCAAACCCTCCAAAGCAGGCTTTCTCAACCTCGGCCCTCCAGATGTTTTTGGCCTACAATTCCCATGTTCCCTAGCTAGCAGGACCAGCGGTCAGGGATGATGGGAATGGTAGTCTCAAAACATCTGGAGGGCCGAGGTTGACGAAGCCTGCTCCAAGGGTTCCTATTTTCCAGGGAAAGTCCCAGATTTACAGAATCCAGGGCTCCCACTGCCTCCATAATCCCTTAAGCATGAAATCATGTACTCCTTGCCCCTCCATAAGGTGTGAAGTTAGCCTCACAATAGGAGGCAGGAGGCGATCAAGGGCAGCATGTACCCCAGACAGAAATCCATCAGGATGGTGGATTGAATCCTGATACTTTCAAAAGAGAAGTGCAGGAAAGCCTCGTAGCTAGGGGGATGTGAAAGTACTTTTATTGTTCTTTGGGGAAGAGGGTAGTTAAAAGGTGTTGGGAACTGGGGTTATTGACAGGGGTGGGTGATGGGTTCATGTTTCTACAGGCCAGACACTCCTATTTTGTGACATATTTCTTGTTATGTACTGAGTTGAATAGGATCCAAAATGCAGCAGTCTGATTGGTCCTAGAACAATCAGATTCAGAATGCAGCAGTCTGATTGGCCCTAGAACAATAGGATCCAGAATGCAGCAGTCTGATTGGTCCACAGGAGCCACCCAATCCAGCTCCAGGTGGAAGTGAATCCACAACCTAATCCGCAACCTGATTGGCCTACAGGAGAATCCCGGAATTAGCCAATCACATGGGGCCCATTATGTAAATGATGTATATAAAGCAGACATTCTGGGGGAACTTCCATTCCTCCTCACCACTATGAGCTGAATAAAGGGCATGAAATCCACTCTCGACTCTGAGTATATTTCATTTGTGATGCATTGATGATGCTGTTGGAGAATGTATTATGGGAAATGGGGAGAGGTCTTAAAAGTTCACACAACCCCATGCTCAGGGTTCCTACTCTTTGTGTGTTTGAAGCTTGTTGCAACCAATAAAGATCAGGTCTACTGACTGCTGTTTGCTTCTTTAACTTGTCTGGAGACTCCTCCTTTTGTTGACTGGAGAGACCAGTGGGGAGAGGCACCTCAATGAGCTGGGCAGCGGAATAAATCCATACCCCAGGTTTTTTTTTTATCGCTATAGATAGAAGACATCTGAAGGCAGCCCTTTATAGAAAGGTTTCCTAAAGTTTAATGCAGATGGGAGGGGTGTTGTTATTGTTATTATTGAATAGGTAAAGGTAAAGGGACCCCTGACCATTAGGTCCAGTCGTGTCTGACTCTGGGGTTATGGCGCTCATCTCGCTTTATTGGCCGAGGGAGCCGGCATACAGCTTCTGGGTCATGTGGCCAGCATGACTAAGCCGCTTCTGGCAAACCAGAGCAGTGCACGGAAATGCCGTTTACCTTCCTGCCGGAGTGGTACCTATTTATCTACTTGCACTTTGAGGTGCTTTCGAACTGCTAGGTTGGCAGGAGCTGGGACTGAGCAACGGGAGCTCACCCCGTCGCGGGGATTCGGACCACCGAATTTCTGATCGGCAAGTCCTAGGCTCTGTGGTTTAACCCACAGCGCCACCCGCATCCCATTGTTATTGAATAGGACATCCCTATTTTCATCAGAAAAAATGAAGGTGGGTATGCATCACAAGCAAAAAATTCTTCTTCTTCCAGGCCTTTGGATAATTAATCTATTGCCTTTTAAACTAGGGGGGTGGATATTGTCTTCATTTGTTTTTATAATATGCATTTTTGTGTTTTTATATTGTATACCACCTGTGATCTGCAGATCAAGGGCGGTGAAAATATTCAATAAAAATAATTATTATGAAGATGCTAAGAAGACTGTGCAAGATGGATGTCAGGAGCTTGAGGGAATAGAAGAAGATGTCATTTAATATTTCTCCTTTGGGTCATGGAAGTGTGAGCAAGCAGGAAAATATTTGGATCTCCAAAGAAGTCTATGGCCAAAAGTCATGGTGAGTCCTCTTTTCGATTTAGGTTGGGTTGGTTGTAAGTCACTTTGGGTTGCCTTTGGCAGATAAAAGCAACTAACAGCTTAAATAAATAAAAACCTTAAAGAACAAGAAGCAGAGAACATAAAAAAAGGAATTTCTCACAAGGAAGGGAAGTCAAAAGTGGCGTGGTCCCCAGAGCATCTTTTGGAACCAATGCTTTCGACGTGATTATTAATGATCTGGAGATGTTTGGTGCACAGTGAAATGGCCAAATATGCAAATGGCGCCCAATAATTCAGGATGATGGGTGCCCAAGCAGACACTGAAGAACTTCAAAGGGAATCTCTCCAAACTGGATGAATGGACAACAAAATGAGATTCAATACAAGTATTGTACGTTTCAGTACGTTTCCGAGCACAATTCAAAGTGTTGGTGTTGACCTTTAAAGCCCTAAACGGCCTCGGCCCAGTATACCTGAAGGAGCGTCTCCACCCCCATCGTTCTGCCTGGACGCTGAGGTCCAGCGCCGAGGGCCTTCTGGCGGTTCCCTCATTGTGAGAAGCAAAGCTACAGGGAACCAGGCAGAGGGCCTTCTGGGTAGTGGTGCCCGCCCTGTGGAACGCCCTCCCATCAGATGTCAAAGCGATAAACAACTACCTGACATTCAGAAGACATCTTAAGGCAGCCCTGTTCAGGGATGTTTTTAATGTGTGACATTTTAGTGTATTTTTGGTCTCTGTGGAAGCCGCCCAGAGTGGCTGGGGAAACCCAGCCAGATGGGCGGGGTACAAATAATAAATTATTATTATTATTATTATTATTATTATTATTATTATTCCGTTCCTGCTGATAAGACCATCGTCGTGTCTTTATGCATGGTGTTGCTACACTTGGAATATTGTACAGAGTTCTGGCAATCCAATCTGGGGGGGAAAGCATGTCAGACAGACAGAAACGGCGCAAGTCAAGTGATCAGGGGGCTGGAGCTTGGAAAGGCTACAACAGCTGAAGTTAAGTTTAGGGGGGAAGACTTCTGAGGGGGAGGCATGACAGAAATGTATTCATTATTGCAATTTATTTTGTCACAAAACCCCACGTCTCGGACTTCACTCTTTGCACACGACGCTCTTCGTGTACATGACGTTGAGATGGCTTTTTGAAAAAACTGGCCAGCTTGCTGCCCCATAACTATGAAGGGGTGGGGAGGCAAAAGGCTGAAAACTGGAACCTCAACACACACAAACACACCCCACAATTCCAGTGGGTATGTGTTACGGGATACTGTATTCAAGCTGATGAAGACATAGCCTTCAAGTCCCTCTGTGCAAAGTGTAAGCAGCTGAAAATAATAATAATAATAATAATAATAATAATAATAATAATAATAATTTATACCCCGCCCATCTGGCTGGGTTTCCCCAGCCACTCTGGGCGGCTTCCAACAGAATATTAAAATACAATAATCTATTAAACATTAAAAGCTTCCCTCAACAGCACAGGAGTTTTATCCTGCACCCTCCAGCAAGCTGTTCAGCCCACAAAGCTCTCTGCCTGCCATTCTATTCTCGCAGATGGGCATAGCCTGAGCATCAAAAAACGCAGGATGCCAATGGATGTCTTCTCTTGCCTTCCCCTAAGTCCCCAAAGCCCTGGTTTCACCCCTGATCTTGCTCTTCCCAACGGGAAGAAGTTGAGCAAACCTGTGCCAGAGATTCACGCCTCTCCCTCGAAGAGTTATTTGCTTTATCCCCTTCTTCCTGTGTGGACTCCCGTCCGAGTCCATTTGCATAATACCATTTTGCCTTCCTCTGCTCTGCTTTAGTTCCCTGACCTCTGCAAGCCAACATGTGATTAACTGAGAAATTCATGGCAGTGCCACTTTAATAAAAGGGGACAGAGGTTATAGCAGCTCAATATTCACGATAACCAGCCTTTGATTCCCTGAGCTCAGTAGAGGGTGGCAGGCTGGCAAGGAGGAGACTTATAATTGGAAGTCCTTTGGGGAAATAATTCCCAATTAACCCTTTCAACGTGGGGGAACGTGGAGAAGAGCTACCTTCTTGGTTCTCCGTGCCCCTAAATTCTAGTTCCTTTAGCTAAATATTGATCGATCTTGGACACTTTTTCAGTTTTTATTTCAGACATGTATATCAGAAGCGGACATTATACAGCCATGAGAACTGAGATAAGTCTCAAGCTTTGGAGTTTAGTGCCACCAATGTAAACCAAGAATCTGGGATTTGCTATTCCATTTTGGAGGCCATGGTTGGTTTGTTGGTTTGTTGGTTTGCCCGTTCATTTGCTTCTTTGCTTGCTTATAGGATTTATATCCAGCCTTTTGACAAGTGCCTGCAAAGTGACTTGCAGAACAACCCCGTATTAAAACATAATAAACAACATATATCATAAAAAAGACTCATAAAAACTACAGAAGATAAAACGGCAAAAGAAGCAGCCTGATAAGGACAGCACCTAAGGCCAATAAAAAGATCCTAAAAACCACTGTGGGAACAGGATGAACTTTGCCTGGCACCTAAAAAGTAAACCTAAAACATTTCAGGAGACCCTGAAATCCCTGATGCTTTTTACATAGTGAGTCGTGTGTGGTTGTTGTTTTAAGAAACTTTAAAGACATACTACAAGCAACATCCAATATACTGCTACAAAAGGGGTGGAAGGAAAACTAGGATGGATAGAAGGGGAAGAAAAAGTTGGGATATTAAATAAATAAAAGATGAGATATTAATCGAACAAGCAAACAAGGTGGGGAGCTGGATCACATGAGCTTCCAGCCCTATGATTCAAATCATAAGTGATTCAATTTATACACTACTAACAACAAATCCGTATGTTTTACTGTATGACAGCAGTCACAAAATTAAAAGATGCCTGCTTCTTGGTAGGAAAGCAATGACAAACCTAGACAGCATCTTAAAAAGTAGAGACATCACCATGCCAACAAAGGTCTGTATAGTTAAAGCTATGGTTTTCCCAGGAGTGATGTATGGAAGTGAAAGCTGGACCATAAAGAAGGCTGTTCGCCATGTTTTTGAATTATGGTGCTGAAGGAGACTCTTGAGAGTCCCATGGACTGCAAGAAGATCAAACCGATCCATTCTGAAGGAAATCAGCCCTGAGTGCTCACTGGAAGGACAGATCGTGAAGCTGAGGCTCCAATACTTTGGCCACCTCAAGAGAAGAGAAGACTCCCTGGAAAAGACCCTGATGTTGGGAAAGATGGAGGGCACAAGGAGAAGGGAATGACAGAGAACGAGATGGTTGGACAGTGTTCTCGAAGCTACCAGCATGAGTTTGACCAAACTGCGGGAGGCAGTGGAAGACAGAAGTGCCTGGCGTGCTCTGGTCCATGGGGTCACAAAGAGTCGGACACGACTAAACGACTAAACAAACAACAACAACAACAAATCCAGTCAACAGTACCATGGACAGAATTGTTTCTAAGTCACAACACACTCGGTTCCTGTGTTGTTCTTTTATAATTAACACTTGGGCACTTTTCAAAATCTGGAAAATTAATCATGATTTGAATTCAAGGGAAAGTATGTTTGAACACGAGAAACAATCCACATAATCTTCTTCTAATAGGGTTTTCATTAGAGGTCCGTTGGTCATTCCTCAAGTTGGTGAGACTCGTTTGAAAGCAAGAAATAGAGCTTTTAGTGTCACTGGTCCAGTGTTATGGGTGACTGTAAATACCTGTAGAGATTCAGCAGTGTCTTCTGTTTCCCCTTTTAAACGCCTACTGAAAACTTTTCTATTCCGCCAGGCCTGTGCAGGCAATTAAAAATGTATCTTTCCACAATAGTTAATTGCTGGCTGGCTTTTAATCTTTTTGACATGGTTTCTACCATATGGCTCTATGTACTTTGGTTTTAAACCGCTTTGATAAATTTTATGAAGTAATAGTATATAAATATTTCTATGAATTAATAAGGATGTGATGATAAGAACCCCTATTAATCTCCAACTTATGCCTCTGTGAATATTCAAAACAAAGAATGCTGGGAAACAGCAAAGAACCAAGTGCCTCAATGATGCTGCGAATGGAAATGTACGAGTGTATGCAGCCTTGTATGATGTTGGTCTGTTGTTTTTGTTTTGCTTTGGTTCTTGTCTGTTTTTTTGTAAGTTTTAGCGGTTTTAAATTTGGAGCTTTAAGTACATTATGTTGGTATGGGAAACTGTCGTGTGATGGGCCAATGGCCGTAATAAAGTTCAATACAATAGTGTATGCAGCCAAGTTGTTGTTGTTTAGTCGTTTAGTCATATCCGACTCTTCGTGACCCCATGGACCAGAGCACGCCAAGCACTCCTGTCTTCCACTGCCTCCCCCAGTTTGGTCAAACTCAGGTTAGTAGCCTGTCCAACCATCTCGTCCTCTGTCGTCCCCTTCTCCTTGTGCCCTCCATCTTTCCCAACATCAGGGTCTTTTCCAGGGAGTCTTCTCTTCTCATGAGGTGGCCAAAGTATTGGAGCCTCAGCTTCAGGATCTATCCTTCCAGTGAGCACTCAGGGCTGATTTCCTGAAGAATGGATACGTTTGATCTTCTTGCAGTCCATGGGACTCTCAAGAGTCTCCTCCAGCACCATAATTCAAAAGCATCAATTCTTTGGCGATCAGCCTTCTTTATGGTCCAGCTCTCACTTCCATACATCACTACTTGGAAAACCATAGCTTTAACTATACGGACCTTTGTTGGCAAGGTGATGTCTCTGCTTTTTAAGATGCTGTCTAGGTTTGTCATTGCTTTTCTCCCAAGAAGCAGGCGTCTTTTAATTTCGTGACTGCTGTCACCATCTGCAGTGATCACGGAGCCCAAGAAAGTAAAATCTCTCACTTTCTCAATTTCTTCCCCTTCTGTTGCCAGGAGGTGATGGGACCAGTGGCCATGATCTTCGTTTTTTTGATGTTGAGCTTCAGACCATATTTTGCGCTCTCCTCTTTCACCCTCATTAAAAGGTTCTTTAATTCCTCCTCACTTTCTGCCATCAAGGTTGTGTCATCTGCATATCTGAGGTTGTTGATATTTCTTCTGGCAATCTTAATTCCGGCTAGGGATTCATCCAGCCCAGCCTTTCGCATGATGAATTCTGCATATAAGTTAAATAAGCAGGGAGACAATATACAGCCTTGTTGTACTCCTTCCCCAATTTTGAACCAATCAGTTGTTCAATATCCAGTTCTAACTGTAGCTTCTTGTCCCACATAGAGATTTCTCAGGAGACAGATGAGGGGATCAGGCACTAAGTAGGTATAAATAAAAGTAGATTTTCTGGGGAGAAAGCCTGTGGTAAATGTTCTTCAGCTAGGCAAGGCCTACAATTTCCATAGCCTGGAACTGGCATCGGTTGGTATTTGATGATCACCCAATGGAAGGACTTGCCAAGAGTGAGCCAAGACTTTGTAGGCTACCAGCTCCTGAGCCATAATTTGTTCTTCCTCGACATCATCCATGTATATATGCATTAATTGGTCCCCGACCTCCTTGAGAATGCATTCCCTTGCTTCCCGAAGGCAGAGCAGCCCCCTGTTTCTCCCCATTGCTACCATTAAGATGGGTCTCGCATCGCTGTGCACCTCACTGCAGAAACACACATACACACACACACAAAGATCCCAACACCTCGGGGCAAGGCACATCGTTCCAAATGGGAGCAAATGCTGTTGGTTTTCATTAATCTGCCAATTTCTTGACTTTCCTTTCCTTCCTCCCCACCCCCTCCCCCCATCTCTCTTTCTCTTTTCTGCTCCAAGGCAGGTGAGTGCATCAATTTTCTTCTCATCTGTGGCAGTTAAATTAAATGGAATCGGCCTGATTGCTGAAAATCAAAGAGAAGGCTGATAAAGCAATTAAATCCCTCTAATTCCTCCTCTTGAAAAGGTGCAGCTTGACTCAGAGAAGCTAATTAACTTCATAATGAAAATCCTTCTTCACCCTTTTAGGCTTTCTTTCCTCCTTGTTTTTGGTGGCATCTTTGCATTGCCTGGGGAAGGGGGGGGCTGTTGGGGTGACTCATATAGCGAGAGCCGGAACACACCAACTTCGATGACTACTTGTGGCATTCCGTATCCCTTGCCATGGTTTGCCAAGGAACATGCATGGCACAAAACTAAAAAGTAGCCATCTTGGGCACATGGCCTCCGGTCGCTCATCCTGTTCTTCCACTTGCTTGCTCCCCTCACTGCCCGCCACAGGTCCACAGCCTTGGCATGCCCAGAAATGGCACAGACCGTACAAGAATGCAGCATCCATAAAGAGCCAGCAAGCCATCCGCTGAAGACAAGAACAGTGGAGTTTTGTAAAGTATTGTCAGGTTTCATTGCAGACAACTCCCTAAACGTGGTTCACTGCTGGACTTGTGAGGAAAAAGATAGAGATGATTTAGGTTCAGGTAGCAGGTCTAGATTGTCCAGTTTATTTTATTTATTAGATTTATATACCGCAGACCCTCCAAGTGTCCCTATTTTCCAGAGATGTTCCCGGATTTACAGAAGCCATCCCAGTTTCTGATTTGATCCAGGAATGTCCCAGTTTTCATTAGGATGTCCCTATTTTCATTGGAGAAATGTTGAGAGGGTGTGGAGTTAGCTAACCCCCGCGCCGTCTGAAGGCAATCCTGTATAGGGACGGGGGTTTTTTAAAAAATGTTTAATGTTTTATTATGTTTTTATGTATGTTGGAAGCTGTCCAGAGTGGCTGGGGCAACCCAGTAAGATGTGTGGGGTATAATAATAAAATAATCATTATGGAATGGGACGTCCCTATTTTCATTTGAGAAATGTTGGAGGGTATGTATACCTCCCTTCGTCATAAGATCTCAGGGCAGTTCACAGAAAAACGACGGGGTAAAGGTAAAGGTAAAGGGACCATTAGGTCCAGTTGTGGCCGACTCTGGGGTTGCGGCGCTCATCTTGCTTTATTGGCCGAGGGAGCCGGCGTACAGCTTCCGGGTCATGTGGCCAGCATGACTAAGCCGCTTCTGGCGAACCAGAGCAGCACACGGAAACGCCGTTTACCTTCCTGCCTATTTATCTACTTGCACTTTGACGTGCTTTCGATCTGCTAGGTTGGCAGGAGCAGGGACCGAGCAACGGGAGCTCACCCCATCGCAGGGATTCGAACCGCCAACCTTCTGATCGCAAGTCCTAGGCTCTGTGGTTTAACCCACAGCGCCACCCGCGTCCCTAAAGTACGGGATAAAAACAAGTAAAACAAAACAGCAAAACAATACCCCCCCCCCTTCCCACAGACACATTTGAGAGGCTGTAGAATATTAATCAGATCAAAGCTTAGCTGAAGTTTAACATTTTCACCTGGCACCTAAAAATAAGTAATGTTTGTGTGTATGCCATAACCTTAAAGATGAATTGCACATGGATGGATGGTGCTGAGGAAAGGGAGAGATCGGGAAAATGGTGGTGTTATGGGCAAACATACAGGTCTGTTTTGTAGCTTGTAAGGATTCAGGAGCCCTAGCTTAAGGAAAAATTGGCAACCCTAAGAACACAAAGGGCCACAGACAAGTGGACAGTGTGGTTGCCAACTTTTTCTGTGCCTCCTTCAGCGAGCCAAGCATTTTTCTTTTTAAGCAAACCAATGGTAAAAATTCTCACTTGCTTTGCACCTCACCAATGATAAAGGAGCAGAAGCAGGCTGGAAAACGAAAATGTGGTGATCCTGTTTAGGCAGGAAGATACAGGATCCAGAAAGATGTGTGGGCAAGGTGACCAAGTGAAGTGCAAAGCTGAAAAAACTCGTGGGGAAAGTTCTGCCAGATGCAGTCCCTCCTGGGGTGAGAAACAGTGGTGTGTCATGGGTTGCCAGTGCCCGGGCCCCCGCGAAGGGAGTGGGGATGGAAATGGGCACAGCATCCATATCACCCAGCAGATCACAGCTGCAGAGTTGCGACTGTTGTCTGGAGAGGTCACTTCCTGGTTCACATGAAGAAGCCATTTTCAACAGAGCCCAGCAACAGAAGCACACAGCTGTACAATGGTACCGTGGTTCTTAAATGCTGAAAACCCAGAAGTGTTTCAGTTTTCGAATGTTTTTCGGAAGCCGAACATCCAATGTGGTTGTCGGCCATTGTTTCTGGGGCACATGCACCTTGGTTTTCGAACATTTCAGAAGTCAAACAGACTTCCACAGCAGATTAAGTTTTCCGCTTTTGTTTTTGCTATTTTGCGTTTTTGTTTTTGAACGGATTTTTTCGGTTAATTTGTTTTTGTGACTGTCTGGAACCCAGTTCAGCTACTGATTGATTGATTGATTGATTGATTGATTGATTGATTGATTGTGTGACTGCGGAAATGGATAAAAGCCCCCCCCCCATCCAAACAATGACTATCATCAGTGCAGGTAAGTAATGTTTTTAATTTTAATTGTACATTGATTATTGCTTTCATTTTATGGATCGATGGTCTTGTTAGATAGTAAGATTCATGTTAAATTGCTGTGTTGGGGTTGTTTTTAGAAGTCTGGAACGGATTAATCCATTTTGCATTCCTTTCTATGGAAAAGCGTGCCTTGGTTTTGGAACGCTTTGGTTTTGGAGCGGACTTCTGGAATGGATTAAGTTTGAGAGCCAAGGTACCACTGTATTGAGGGAGTACCAGGCGTTGAAATTTTGTGGCCCTAAGAATTTTGTGCCCAGGGCAACATGCTATGCCACTGGTGAGAATAGCCGCACCCGGTCAACTTCTTGCCTGTATTGGTGTCCGTAGTGGGGGTGAGGGGGTGCTTTTCAACAGGAGACTGGGAAAGGATTTTATTCCTAGACACACATGTACAGTGGTACCTCGGGTTAAGTACTTAATTCGTTCTGGAGGTCCGTTCTTAACCTGAAACTGTTCTTAACCTGAAGCACCACTTTAGCTAATGGGGCCTCGTGCTGCTGCCGCGCCGCCGGAGCACGATTTCTGTTCTCATCCTGAAGCAAAGTTCTTAACCTGAAGCACTATTTCTGGGTTAGCGGAGTTTGTAACCTGAAGTGTATGTAACCTGAAGCGTATGTAACCCGAGGTACCACTGTATGCAGCTCTTACAAGTGCGTGTCTGGATTTGGTAGCCCTGGATTTGGTAACCCTCGAGACGTCAAGGAGAGAAGAGAGATTTAATCGGCGGTTCCGAGCAAAGGAAAGAAGATGAGGCAATCTCTGAGCCAAGTCAGGCCTTGGCCACTGCGGTCAGGCTTCCTCCGCATGACATGAAATATGAGAGTTGTGGGCAGCAACAATCGCTTTAGCTTGGCCTCCTTCCCTCTGAGGCAGCCGCTCTGCCCTCTGAGAAGCACAGCTGAGACCACGGCTGAAGGAGATGGGCAAGGTGGAGAGGAACGAACGCTGACTCAGCTCAGGCCTCGCTTCACCCTCTTCTGGGCTATGGTCCAGGCAGGCCAAAGTGATGATTCAAGGTCTTCGGCTCTATATTGTCTAGGAATAAATGAGGATCCTGCACTGTGGAGCTGCTGTCCCTTCACCAGGTTGGCGCTCAGGTAAACCGACTTCCGGTAGGCCTGTTCTTTACAAGAATTGTTTCTGGAAGGAAATCTTTGAAGGTTGCCCCCCCAATTCTACAGGCAGAGATCATTCACAGTCTGACATGGCACAAAAGCAGTGCCCGATTTAGGTGTAAGCTAAACAAAGCTATAGCTTAGGGCCCCACTCTCTTGGGGACCCCCCAAAAAAATTAAAGGGGGGAAAACTGGATGCACATTTCCAAAATATAAGATAAAAAAACAAATAAAATAAAACCTACTTTTGAGAGTCCCATGGACTGCAAGAAGATCAAACCTATCCATTCCAAAGGAAATCAGCCCTGAGTGCTCACTGGAAGGACAGATCCTGAAGCTGAGGCTCCAATACTTTAGCCACCTCATGAGAAGAGAAGACTCCCTGGAAAAGACCCTGATGTTGGGAAAGATGGAGGGCACAAGGAGAAGGGGACGACAGAGGACGAGATGGTTGGACAGTGTTCTCGAAGCTACCAGCATGAGTTTGAGCAAACTGCAGGAGGCAGTGGAAGACAGGAGTGCCTGGCGTGCTCTGGTCCATGGGGTCACGAAGAGTCGGACACGACTAAATGACTAAACAACAACAACAACAACAACAACACATACAGCAACAGTGTTTTGTGTTGTGTAGGCTCCTATGATGTAAGTCACGGGCCTCACCTGCTAGCCTGCACCCTATAATATCACTGGTTTGCTCCTTTCTATATATAGGGTGCCTACATTCTGCATGTGCAAATGGCTTTAGATACCTATTAGATCCATTAATTTCCATATAGCATATATTCAACACAAAAAAAAACCAGTGACAATTTGTTGCTGACAAAGGACAGCTGGACATATAAAGGGCCCCATTACCTTCAGTAGCTTAGGGCCTCATCAAACCTAAATCCGGCCCTGCACAAAAGGCTAACAGTGGATTTAGTCTGTTACCAGACTATGGAGGAGCAAACATGTCCGTTTCTGATTCTCGTTTTCCAGTCTACAGTTCAGTTCTGCACAATCTGCTATTTCCCTAAAAGCAGCTAATATGGAGGGGCAACTTGGTTTGCAGGCCCAGTACTGAAGGAGAGATGAATCAGGCCTTAAAGACATACCGATCCTCTGATGCAAATCGCTCCTCCCTCTCCATGGAGCTGCTTTTAGCTAGAAACTTGTATCTCTGTGTTTCTTCCTTCCCAGCTAAGTGCGGGGAGGGGACTTGCATGGAGGAAATAGTTAGCTCCCCTAGCCCCGATAAGAGTGCCACAGCCTTGTTCCAAATCAGGTTCCCCTCATGTCTATTTTATGTAAATGAAAAGATGTCAAGAGATCTCGGGTTGTATTTTTAAAATAAAATTATTTATATACTGCCATATCATAACAAGATATCAAAGTGGTTTACAGTGATATCTATATATAATAAAAACACATTAAAAATAAATAAATCAGAGACCATCAGTTAACCATTATGGAAAGATATGTTTTTCCACATCATGTGGCTCCATGATTCCAGATTTAATGCAGACACCTTTAAAGGAGAAATAGCAACAAATCTCAGCTGATAAAAGTTTTTGTCGGACCCATTGCAAAAGCCAGCAAGGAACAATCCTACCAATTCTTGGGAAGATCTATCTAGCATTAATATTTTTCTGTGCAGAGAGATGGGTGTACTTGAGTAAACAAAACAAAAAAATCCCATTTGCATTAAATAAAAAGATAAAAATTTGAAAATATTACGATGTGAGAGCTCAAATTCATATTTTCGGCACTGCCACCATCAACACCACTTCTGAGGTTAGACAAATTCCATCGGAGCAAATGAGGAAAAGTCGAAAAGCTAACATGAGCTGAAGTTGGAGATTTGAGCTTCTTTTTCCAAGACAGTATTATTTATGCATTATTTGTTATTGCAGTATTATTAATTATTTTATCGTATTTATAACCTGCCCCTGCTCCACGGAGTGTTATCCTCCCATGTCACACTGGAAGACAGTGAGTAGTCCCAGGCTGCTCATGACATAAGCTTTATGCCTGAGTGATGATTTGGACACAAGCATCCCTGGTCCAAGTTCTGTCTACAAAGCCAGCTCTCTGGCACCAGTAGCAATCGCTGCTCACCACCCTGTGCATACAGTTATTCTATCCTTCCCTTGGTACCCCCCCCAACTCCTGCACTGGCTCTGTGTACCATCCACCCCTGCTCTAGCTCTCCCCAACTTCATCTCCTAGCATATGCAGAGTGCTCACCGACTGTCTCTGGCATGTTTCCCGGCAGTGTGCCAGTAGGCATAGGGGGAGAAGCAGGTTGATAACTTTTCAGCAGCATGAACCAGCCCACTGCTCATTCACAATAAGCATAGCTGTCAACCGTCCCTTATTTGGCGGGAAACTCCCTTATCCCAGCGCAGTGTCCCGCTGCTGTCCCTTATTGATGATGTCCCTTAAACTTCCCGGGTTTCAAAGGAAGCAGCTCCTCTCCCTCCCTCCCTGCCGGCCAGGGAGGAGGGAGGCTCCAACTGTGCTGCTAGGCTGCCCGGCTCGCCCCCCTCCTCTCAGCAGCCTTGGCCCCCGGGAGCCCCTCCCCGCCGGGACTGGTGGGAGCCTCGGGCCCTTCCGCCGCCATCCTCCTCGCGGCCGCCGAACTGAGCGTCTCTGCCTGGGGCCTCCCCTCTGCCCGTCACCACCACCGCTCCCGCTAGGCCGTACTGTGGCTATGCCACCGAAGGACCCAAATGAGATGGGCAGCCTGGCGCGGCCTATGAATTGCTGAGGAGCCTTGAGAGGAGAGCAAGGACAACCATAGAGAAAGCAGTTCAGAGAGAGGAGGAGGAGGAGGCGCAGACAGGTGTTCCAAGTGCTAACCATAGAGGGGGGGAGCGGAGGAAGGCCCGCAAGCGCTTCTCCCATAGATTTGTAGTGGTAGACTAGCATAGATCATCTGATCTGCGGGTTTACTTCAGGCGCTATTTTCCCCCCACCCTCTCTTCCTCCCGCCCCGCCTGATGGAACTGAGAACTGCAGATGGAGCACGAGAGAAAAGATACAGAACTGCAGCAGCATCTTCGTAGCTTGGACTTCGTTTTGCGCGAAAAGTTGTTGCTGCTTGTAGTTATTTAATTGCAGTGTTTCATCAGCTGGTGTCTTGAGCAGCAACCTCTGGAAACGAAGGGCTAAAAACCGGCGCTGCTCTCCCAAATTATCTGGTCCCTTTTAACTTTGTATTTCAGCTGGTTGACTAAAATCCCCTATTTTGGCTGCTGATTTTCAAGGCTGGTGCTCCCTTATTTTCAAATCTGTAAGTTGACAGCTATGACAATAAGGCATTGTTTGTTTTTTAACTATGATTCAAAGTGATGTGCGAGAACAGAAACAGGCTCTTGAAGGTGGTGTTGAAAGAAAGAAATTGTTGCATGGACTGAAATCCACTGTTGAAGCCGCACACACATCTGGCCATGCATAATCTCATCACAGAACCAGTTTCTCCATACATTTTTTTTAATGTTGTGAACCACCCCGACGTTTACGGATGGAGGGCAGTATACAAATTTAATAAATAGTACATCTGAGATTTTAAAAACAAGCTATTATAATTTTCGTTTCAGGGAGAAAGCCATGATTGTAAAATGTAACTGGAAGTTATAGATTGCCTTTCTACAGTCCGCAGAGCATGGTTCGAAACTCCCATTGTCCTAGGCGCATTTTGTGACAGGGAATTTCAGTAGTGTGAGCAGTTTCTGGGCTCTGGGCGCGGTACTGCGCCTAAGATTTCAGATTAAAGCTGCAGAGTGGAAGAAAAGGAGGAGCTTTTTCTACTTCCCCAGCTACTCTCTGAAGACTGGAGAAGAGACCCACCTTAAGAATATTAGGGGGTGGGCAGGGGAAGGACTAGACCATGTGAAAAATGAACACAATGTTTTAGCCTTCATTCATTCATTTTCAGCTGTGCATTCTTGTTATAAAAAAGCACGCCTAGACATTCCATTGTGGCTCCCATAACCTAGATTTAAAGTGCCATTGAGCTCCTAGCTTTTTCTGTCTCAGTTTCTAACACTGTTGCAGAGTGTTCTAAGCACAATAATTACGTTCTAGGTATATTAGTGAGCATGCAAATATGGAAGTGGGGGAGTTTTTGGACAGGACCAGTTTTTGGAGACTGGTTATATGTTCTGAATCAGAGAACTTAAAGCCTTGTTAAAAGCAGCAGCACAGCACTCTAACCGGAGGGGTTGTGTTTTCATACAAATGAGATAAGTTTATTTTCTGAGTTGTGCCATTTGTTCTGACAGGCAGGGTGGCTGTAAAAGCTGGAAACGGAGCGGCAGGGGGGCCAGCTCCGTGCACAGTGAGAATCCGAGAAGAGAAGAGACCGAACTGCACGAGATCTTGGACCCGACCCAAGTGCCTGCCTCAACCGTCTGTTGCAGCAGCTTTGGAAAGCAGGGGAAAAGAAACAGCCGGCTGTAATACTGTGGAACAAATGCATTCAGCTGAGAAGCACCTGGCCACCTTGCAAGCATGCCCTACCCGTGCCTTGAAAGCGATGCTCAGTCTGCAGGGGGCCCACAGGGAACACCAGCCCACAAAGTCAGCATCTGATCCCGAGCAAGTGTCTTCCAAGCACTGGGGCCTAGAAGACACCGGATCTATTCTTTTATCCAGCTCATTGGAACAGGTTCCTCGTGTGTAGCCCAGCCGGTATAGTTTGTCAAGTCCAAGACCAACTTTCTCATCTTTCCCACTACTCCTCCCAAGCCCTCATCTTCTCCATGAACACCACCAGAAGCCTAATTCATCAGGCCCTTGCTTTCTTCTCCTCTCTTTTGACCCCCAATTCCAGTCGGTTGCTTCTTCCTTTAAGGTAAAGGGACCCCTGACCATTAGGTCCAGTCGCAGACGACTCTGGGGTTGCGGCACTCATCTCGCTTTATTGGCCGAGCTTCCGGGTCATGTGGCCAGCATGACTAAGCCGCTTCTGGCGAACCAGAGCAGCACACGGAAACGCTGTTTACCTTCCTGGCAAAGCAGTACCTATTTATCTACTTGCACTTTGACGTGCTTTCGAACTGCTAGGTGGGCAGGAGCAGGGAATCCCCATCGCGGGGATTCGAACCGCCGACCTTCTGATCGGCAAGTCCTAGTCTCTGTGGTTTAACCCACAGCGCCACCCATGTCCCTGCTTCTTCCTTTAGAACATTACAAAAATAGGGCCCTTCCTCACCATCCTTTCAATGAAATCTCTCGTTTACACCCTTATTTTGTGCCATGACTATTGTAACTGTATCAGGCCAAAGGCCTTTCACATCCAGCATCCCATTTCCTACAGTGCCCAACCAGATGTGTCTGGAAAACCCCAAAGTAGGTAAAGGTAAAGGATCCCTGGACGGTTAAGTCCAGTCAAAGGTGACTAAGGGGATGTGGCTCTCAACTTGCTTACAGGCCAAGGGAGCCAATGTTTGTCCACAGACAGCTTTCCGGGTCATGTGGCCAGCATGACTAAACCTCTTCTGGCGCAACAGAACACCGTGACAGAAACCAGAGCGCATGGAAACTTAATTTACCTTCCCGCCACAGCGGTACCTATTTATCTACTTCGACTGGCGTGCTTTCAAACTGCCAGGTTGGCAGGAGCTGGGACAGAGCAACGGGAGCTCACTCCGTCGTGGAGATTCAAACCACCGACCTTCCAGTCGGCAAGCCCAAGAGGCTCAGTGGTTTAGACGAAAGCAACAGCATTATCCTGCTTGTGCTCCCCCGTGGATGGTTTCTGGAATCTTGACCATTAGAGCCAGATGGGCAAGGTACAAAATTATTATTATTATTAATTATTATTATTATTATTATTATTATTATTATTATTTATTCTCCATGAATCTATCTAATCCAATTGAGAGCACAATGACACAGTTGGCGGCCATCATTGCAGCTTATGGTAGCAGATTCCATAGTTTAACTATTAAATAAAGAAATTTATTTAATGTCTCTTGAAATTTCCCACCATTAAGCTTCATTTGATGACCCTGTGTTTGAAGGAGAAAAAGCTCTATTCACTTCCTGCACGTTGTGCAGACAGCTGCAATTGGGCTTCCCCTGTGCACACACCTTTGTTGTTCTAAAACAAAAAGCCCCAAATGTGGCTATTTTTTTTCCAGTAGCTATACACTATTATCATCTACCAGGACCTTTTCTACATTAAACAGATAAGGCACTTTTGCTATCATAGCTATTCCTCTTTTTCATGAGCTTCATGGATACGGCGCAGACTTTTCCCAACCAAGCAACCCACTCGTATGCCTGTGAACTCAGTGATGCTTACTCCCAAGTAAGTGTGCATGGGATTACAGCCTTGCTGCGCAATCCTATACATGTCTACTCAGAAGTAAATCCTTTTCAATAAAGTTCCATGGGAAAAACTCTCAGGCTAGTGAGTTTAGGACTGCATACTTAAACTTATTAGAAAATACCTACCATCCTTTCATATTGCTCCCTGTTTTTTAAAAACAAAAATTTGTTCTTATTAGGGCTATTTATCCCTTTCCTATTTAGTAATATAATTTCAGATTTAGAAGATTCCCCTTCCTTTTCCAATTTTCCTCTCTGGGGAATTTTTGCACAGCTTTACCATTTGGATGAAATTCTCCCGGAACCTACCTCTTTCCTGTAGCCAACTAACTGCCTATCATTTCTCTTCAAAGAAAACCTATTGCTTGACCCGATATCTTCATTTATACTTGCATGTGGTTCCCATTCGCCATGCTGGGGGGAAATGGGCTGGAACAGCAGTTTCTCTACAGCAGCCTTTGCCCTGCCTGGTTCCTTTCAGCTGTTTGGGAGTCCATCTCTGGTCAGTGTCCACATAAGCTCTCAGGAATGGTGGAGCTGAGGTCCAGAACATCTGGACGATGCCAGGTTTAGAAAGAGAGCTGTAGAGGAATAATATGGTTGTGAAATTTGGTGGCATCTCTACTAACAGCAGGATGCAGGTGGCGCTGTGGGTTAAACCACAGAGCCTAGGGCTTGCCAATCAGAAGGTCGGCGGTTCGAATCCCCACGACGGGGTGAGCTCCCGTTGCTCGGTCCCTGCTCCTGCCAACCTAGCAGTTCGAAAGCACATCAAAGTGCAAGTAGATAAACAGGTACCGCTCCGGCGGGAAGGTAAATGGTGTTTCCGTGCGCTGCTCTGGTTCGCCAGAAGCGGCTTAGTCATGCTGGCCACATGACCCGGAAGCTGTACGCCGGCTCCCTCGGCCAGTAAAGCAAGATGAGCGCCGCAATCCCAGAGTCGGCCACGACTGGACCTAATGGTCAGGGGTCCCTTTACCTACTGACAGCAGGTAAGAAAGGTGCTTGGTCAAAGCCTCCAGAGATCCTTCTCCAATATTATTCCCTCATGTTTCTAGCTTGGTGACCCCATTGCCTGTAATAGCCCCCATAGACGGAGCTATGTGTTTTAAAGCATAGAGACAAGATGGAGGGATTGCCACATTTTCAGAAAATGGAAGAGGAGTTGAATTCAGATTGAAATGGCGGCGCAGGGTAGAGGGTGATTTAACCATTTTCCCATGGCAGTTGAAATGTCCCCTGTTGGGGGGGGGCATACAAGTACATTAAGCACAAGAGTTTTCCTTAGCAATAAAGGGGGGGCAGAGCAAATCCTAAATAAACTCCTAAGTGCTATTTTGAAAGGCTGATAAATGGTGCTTTTAATTAGTCCATTCTATGTCACTTGGTATTTGGAGGGTAGACCCAGGGGAAGCGGCTGCGAATCCCTGGGAAAATCAATCTTAATTCAAGGCAGTCATAAAAACACAACTCCTCTTGGAAGGGACAGCATGGAGTCTGCTGGGTGCAAGCTGCCCGGCCTGACCTCTGACCCCATCAAGCAAGTGGGTGGAGGAGACGGTGAGAAACAGCTGCTTCTCCTAAACCCCCCACCCCACACTTTCTGTTTTTCTTTCCTCACTTTCCAGAGAGCTGCAACAGGGAAAGAGACAATGCACAAAGTTGCAGCGACTTCAGGAAGAAATACAATAGCACACAGGAAGAGACAGGGTTCAAGACAATGGAAAACAAAAGGCTATAGCCTGATTGGTTAACTTAAGGATGTGCAGTGCTTTTTTTAAAATCACTTTTAATTCTATTTAAATAATCAACACCTAAATCAAGGTACCTAAATCAAACAGAGTGAGAAACGACTGCCTTCCTCACACTCCTATGGGGAGCCACACATCGAAGATGGGCCAAAAAAGGCCTAATAGAGTCCCCCAGCACCAAGCGAATGAAGTTGTTGTTGTTGTTTAGTCGTTTAGTCGTGTCTGACTCTTCGTGACCCCCTGGACCAGAGCACGCCAGGCACACCTGTCTTCCACTGCCTCCCGCAGTTTGGTCAGACTCATGTTCGTAGCTTCAAGAACACTGTCAAACCATCTTGTCCTCTATTGTTCCCTTCTCCTTGTGCCCTCAATCTTACCAACATCAGGGTCTTTTCCAGGGAGTCTTCTCTTCTCATGAGGTGGCCAAAGTATTGGAGCCTCAGCTTCAGGATCTGTCCTTCCAGTGAGCACTCAGGGCTTCAGAATTTCCTTCAGAATGGAGAGGTTTGATCTTCTTGTAGTCCATGGGACTCTCAAGAGTCTCCTCCAGCACCATAATTCAAAAGCATCAATTCTTTGGCGATCAGCCTTCTTTATGGTCCAGCTCTCACTTCCATACATCACTACTGGGAAAACCATAGCTTTAACTATACGGACCTTTGTTGGCAAGGTGATGTCTCTGCTTTTTAGGATGCTGTCTAGGTTTGTCATTGCTTTTCTAGCGAATGAAGTAGAGGATTCTTGTGCCAAGTGCCCTAAGCCAAGTAACCCCAAAGACCATTATGGAGAAACCTTCTTTGAGTGATGCCTGGGTTTACTCGCCAACATCCATAGCTTAATCATACCTCATAACCTGCCCTGGCCTTGCCATTTATGCACTGTCAAAAAAAGAGTAAATCGTTGATAGAGCTGAAGCTGGAAAATGCTCCACCTGGTGATGTGAGGGGGCCCTGGCTATGCCACCATCCATGCTGGAAACATACTGTGGTACAAACAAAATATTGAATTGCAAGCACCACAAAATACATTCCTAACAAATCACACAATCCTGGAGGACTTAGAAGTAAGGGAATTAATAAGGGCAGGGGCCTAATTCCTCCACAAGAAATGCATTGCGCAATTAGAAAATTCCTCGGCACACAGGTGAACTGTGACTAAAATGGGGCTGGGAATCGTAGGAAAGTTAGGTCTCTAATCACCCCTTCCCTTCCCTGTTCTGGAGGGCAGGCCTGGGGACACCACCTGCCAGCTAAATCAGAAGGAGGCTGCAGCTCAACTTCAAACAGTATCTCATCCCTTCGGAACAATACCCCATTGTAGTTCTCCAAAAATCCCACCCAGACCTGAAAATCAGCTTTCGGGCCCACAGTGACCTAGAGATGGTGATGTTGGGCCCATGCACCCCTCATCGTATCGCACAAATGCTTGCCCTGGAACCACTAATCTAAAGGAGAAGTTAACAAACCAGCTTCTCTAGTCCCTTTAGACTCATACATAAGGAAACACTCTTAACCAGGTCCTCAGATCGCACAGCTTATCCCTAGGCAGCATACAACACTGATAAATAATAACAATAATAATAATTTATTATTTATACCCCGCCCATCTGGCTGGCTTCCCCAGCCACTCTGGGCGGCTTCCAAAAAAATATTAAAATACTATAATACATCAAACGTTAAAAGCTTCCCTAAACAGGGCTGCCTTCAGATGTCTTCTAAAAGTCTGGTAGTTGTTGAATAATAATAATGATAAGTCTGAGTCCTCAAAATGCCAAACAGGTAAACCGGAGGAATTTCTACCATCTATGGGCAGGGAAACACCAAGTTCCTTTGAAAGACCAGAGAATTATTTTGTCAGGACACAAATGTACTCGGATAGCATCATGAATTGATTCACCACTGCAGTAAGACACTTGATGAATTAGATAAAAGCACTCCTTTTCTTTATTTCTTTCTTTCTTCTTCCTCCTTCCTTCCTTCCTTCCAATGTTCAATGGAAAAACGCTGAACATGTGTCTGATTTCCTCATGTAATTTAACCTTCACAACATTTTTCAACTACCGACCTGTGACTGAGCTCAAGGTGATATAACTGTCAGCCTGGTCACCTGGTGCGCAGCATGGCTCATAGATTGCCTCCTCAATACAGTGAGGGCATATCCCCAAGTCAGAGCTAGATTGAGTACTGTGTGTATTTGGAAGTTCTTGTCAGAGTAAAGTCAAGCCAGACCAGCAAATGCCCTGAATGATGTTGAAAAATAGCCAGAGGTTTGATGAGTTATGGAGCCCAGCACACCAGTAAAATTCTGCCTACTGAGGTTGCGAAATCTGAAAGCCCAGTTATGATCACCCTGTTTCCATCTGACTCTCTCTTGCTCTGAATAAGCACACATGTTGTTGTTTAGTCGTGTCCAACTCTTCGTGACCCCATGGACCAGAGCACGCCAGGCACTTCTGTCTTCCACTGCCTCCCGCAGTTTGGTCAGACTCATGCTGGTAGCTTCGAGAACACTATCCAACCATCTTGTCCTCTGTTGTCCCCTTCTCCTTGTGCCCTCCATCTTTCCCAGCATCATGGTCTTTTCCAGGGAGTCTTCTCTTCTCATGAGGTGGCCAAAGTATTGGAGCCTCAGCTTCACGATCTGTCCTTCCAGTGAGCACTCAGGACTGATTTCCTTCAGAATGGAGAGGTTTGATCTTCTTGCAGTCCATGGGACTCTCAAGAGTCTCCTCCAGCACCAGAATTCAAAAGCATCCATTCTTCGGCGATAAGCCTTCTTTATGGTCCAGCTCTCACTTCCATACATCACTACTGGGAAAACCGTAGCTTTTACTATATGGACCTTTGTTGGCAAGGTGATGTCTCTGCTTTTTAAGATGCTGTCTAGCTTTGCCATCGCTTTTCTCACAAGAAGGAGGCGTCTTTTAATTTCGTGGCTGCTGTCACCATCTGCAGTGAACATGGAGCCCAAGAAAGTAAAATATCTCACTGCCTCCATTTCTTCCTCTTCTATTTGCCAGGAGGTGATGGGACCAGTGGCCATGATCTTTGTTTTTTTGATGTTGAGCTTCAGACCATATTTTGCGCTCTCCTCTTTCCCCCCTTCATGGATCACTGCCTTGCCGTGGCGAAGGGGCTTGAATAACTCAGAGAAGCTATGAACTATGCCGAGCAGGGCACCCAAGATGAACAGGTCATAGTGGAGAGTTTTGACCAAATGTGATCCACCTGGAGAAGGAACCAGCAAGCCACTCCAGTATCCCTGCCAAGAAAACTCCATGGACAAAGACAACAGGCATATAAGCACACATAGGATTGCACCATTTATGTCATCGCCCAGATAGTGTCATTACAGTGTATTACTTCGGCCACCAAAACATCTTGGGGCATTTCTTGGGGACAGGCAGTAGAACCACCGCCACACACAAAAGCCCCAATTTGTGATGTGAAGTCGTTCCTTCTGTGCTCAAGACCAACTGATGTCCAGATCGCAGACCAGTTGGACTGGCCTATCATGATGGGACTGTATTCTTTTTCTAGGGACGATCCCTTTTCTCATTTCCCCACCTAACTCTCTGCCTCCTCATCTGATCATTGGAATTCTACCTAGGTCCTTGTTAAAATCCTCAGTTATAAAAGAAATCAATAAATGTTTATATGCTGTTAAGACAGTAAGGTGGTATGGGAGTGATTTAATACAATATGCCAAGCTGTAGAAAAGGGCAGGTTAGGATTTCCCAATCTGATAGTTTGGGGAAAATAACGGGGAATGATTTGTTGGGTCTAAGGCACTGCAGCAAAGAGACACGACAGCGGCTTTCAGAGATTCCAGGAACACAGGCAGGTAAGAGGGGGTCTGTGGGTGCTGGCCCCACGCTCAGCCTTCCCTGCCCCCAGTGGCTCCACCCCCAGACCTTTGACTGTTGGGTGGAAGACATGCAGTGTGCATGCACACGAAAGCTCATACCAATAACAAACTTAGTTGGTCTCTAAGGTGCTACTGGAAGGAATTTTTTTATTTTGTTTTGACTACTAATCAATTTGATTCCCTCCCCCTCTTTCTTTTTTTCCTTTCTCCTCCTGTGAAGAGGCTGCATTTTAATGTTTTAATGTTGTATTTTAATCTTGTCTTTTAAGTTGTATTTTAATCAACTTGTTTTTATTATTGGTTGTTAGCCCCCCGGAGCCCGGTCTTGGCTGGGGAGGGTGGGATATAAATAAAATTTACTATTATTATTATTATTATTATTATTATTATTATTATTATTACGGCAGACCAACACGGCTACCTACCTGTAAGTTGAAAGCATGTAAGCTACTCTGCATAACTGGAGCCCCTATACAGGGCCTTTTTAAGTGCATCCAGCACTTACAGGCCAAATCAGATGTGTGGGCAGGGCTACGCACCTGTCAATCACATCAGTTCACAATCATATCTTGTTAAGGGGCTTTGAAGTCCCAAAGCTGGGACTTCAAAGCACCTTGCAAGCTGCTGCTAAAAGGGAGGATTTCCCCCTCTTCAGGGGGGCTTCCATGGAATCCCCTGCTAAAACAATGGGGAGAGCTCTGAGGGCCAGACAGAGGCCTTGAGGGCCACATTTGACTCTGAGGCCTGAGTTTCCCCATGCCTGTAACAGATCATTATCAGCTTTCAGGTGTTGCTTTGCATTTTGTATACGTTTGCTGCAGTTTTAGCTTAACAAAGGTAAAGGTAAAGGTACCCCTGCCCGTACGGGCCAGTCGTGTCCGACTCTAGGGTTGTGCGCCCATCTCACTTAAGAGGCCGGGGGCCAGCACTGTCCGGAGACACTTCCGGGTCACGTGGCCAGCGTGACGAAGCTGCTCTGGCGAGCCAGCACCAGCGCAGCACATGGAAACGCCGTTTACCTTCACGCTATAAAGCGGTACCTATTTATCTACTTGCACTTAGGGGTGCTTTCGAACTGCTAGGTGGGCAGGAGCTGGGACCGAAAGACGGGAGCTCAACCCACTGCGGGGATTCGAACCGCCAACCTAGGTCCTAGGCGCTGAGGTTTTACCTACAGCGCCACCCGCGTCCCTTAGCTTAACAAAACTTCAGCATAATTGAAAATTGTCTTCTTTCTTCCTATGGCTGCAAGCACTGCAATGGGCTCCAGATATTCCCTTTACAGGGGAGCCTTTTAGGGGAGCTTCTGATCCATTTTATAGAACACACCTCTAAAAGTTCCTTCCACCCTGACAAGCGCAGCTGCTTTTGGACAAGACTGAAAACGAAACTAAAAAAGGACTTTTCAGCTGCGCTCCGCAAACCTTCCGTCCCTTATCCTTGCCTGCTCGGGACAACTTTGGTGGGTTTTCGAGCTGAGTGCAGCAGAGCCAAGGCTGGCACAGCCGCCTTTATCATGCAAATAACAAGAGTAAATGGGCAAATTCTCCAGTGAGCACTTGACTGAAATGCGGAGCTTCTGGCAGTGGGGAGTAGGGAAGGGAGGGGGGGACGTTTATTTGTAGGTCTCTGTTCTCATTTAACTAAATGGCAATTAAAAGAGGCACCAGGGAGCTTCTCTTGTCTCCAGCAGTCTCTGTTGCCAACTGCCAGGAATGGTACGAAATGAGAAAAAAAGAAAGGGTGGATAGTTCCGGGGCCAGAGGCTGGAGGTGTAGGGGAAGACGATGAAGTCTTCTGTTGCAAGATCCCCTTCATTACCTTGTAAACCGAGCCCTCACAAGTAGAGATGATGCTAAGCGGGATCTTGGAGCAGGTAGGTACGTGCCAAAGAGTGATCCCATTCCCGGAGACTGTTCGCTGCAGAGAGACCCAGTTTGGGTGTCCTTCATTTGCAATCAGATACGACGCAGAGGCACGCTTGCCACCCGAGTGGACAGCTGATTCAGCAGGATCTGGGCGGCGGCTGCAACTGGCTGGCAGCTCCCTTTGAATCAGCAGAGCAGGGGCTCGGACAAAAGAGGGATCTCGAAGAAATTCGTTCCAGAGATTAGAGCTGGCTGAGCACCAAATGCTGCTGCCAGAGGCAGGTTGTTCTTTTTCACAGCCCAGCCCAGCCCAGGAGCGGGATGGAGACTGGACACAATCGAGATCAGGGATTGCCAATTCGGTGCCGTCCCAGTGGACTACAAATCCCATCAACCCCAGCCAGCATGGGCAATGCTTGCAGACTAACAGCATCTTGGAGGGCACCACGTTGGCGAACCCTAATCCAGAACCATCTCACTTAGGGACAGCATCTCCAAATACCAACCTACGCTCCTATTGTATTAATTTATTATCCACTCTTCAGCCTAAGATCCCAAGGTGGGTTACTTATGACAATTTGAAATGCAACGTTAAGGGCAGCTTTTAAAACTTACAATAAAAAATAGAGTCACAGAAAATAGGGTGGGTGCCAAGCAGGAATCTGCAGTCGAAGTGAACTGCATTATGCCACAAAAGAAGGGAACAAATGCTCTGCATCCGAAGACATTTCCTTTTTCCTACATGGGTGTTTTTACCCAAACCTATTCTACTGCATTAGGGACGTGGGTGGCGCTGTGGGTTAAACCCAGAGCCTAGGACTTGCCGATCAGAAGATTGGCGGTTCGAATCCCCGTGATGGGGTGAGCTCCCGTTGCTCGGTCCCTGCTCCTGCCAACCTAGCAGTTCGAAAGCACGTCAAAGTGCAAGTAGATAAATAGGTACCACTCCAGCGGGAAGGTAAATGGCGTTTCCGTGCGCTGCTCTGGTTCGCCAGAAGCGGTTTAGTCATGCTGGCCACATGACCCGGAAGCTGTACGCCGGCTCCCTCGGCCAATAAAGCAAGATAAGTGCCGCAACCCCAGAGTCAGTCACGACTGGACCTAATGGTCAGGGGTCCCTTTACCTTTATTTTCATCGAAGAAATGTTGGAGGGTAGGCAGTTTTAGCAACTGCCAACAGGACCTTCTAATTTCTGCAACGTCTCTCAGAAATATTTGCAAGGGGGGATTCTGGCTACTGGTTCAGGTACCCTCTTCATCCCATGAAGCACTTTCTGGGCCCTGACTTCTTGCAATTTAGGAACACACTGGGACTGAAAGGAGGGGGTCACACACCACATGGTCTAGAGAGAAAGTAGAGGTGTTTGATGCTGTGCATTGTTTGCACCCAGAAAGGAAGCTGCCACTAAAATCTTCCGCTGGAGATCACTATACAGTGGTACCTCGGGTTAAGTATTTAATTCGTTCTGGAGGTCCATTCTTAACCTGAAACTGTTCTTAACCTGAAGCACAACTTTAGCTAATGGGGTGTCCTGCTGCCACTGCACTGCCGGAGCACGATTTCTGTTCTCATCCTGAAGCAAAGTTCTTAACCCGAGGTATTATTTCTGGGTTAGCGGAGTGTGTAACCTGAAGCGTATGTAACCTGAAGCATATGTAACCTGAAGCGTATGTAACCCAATGTATGACTGTATAAGAAGCTCTGCTTGTTGGTCTTGCATTTGTTATCCTGAACTCAGGTGCAACATGGATGCTGCACAGATCACCGGTACTGAGGAAACGACAAGCTCCCCCTTCTTTGCAAAACAACAGTTTATCCTTCCCTTGCATTTGGGAGAATCTGGTAATGCAAGTACTCCAATAACTCATGTCTGCGGTCATTTACCCCCTGCCAGCACAAAGCGGCTGTGCATCTCTTTCTCACAGTCACAAATGCCAACAGAATTGCAACAACTCTACTTTCCCCACCAGTGCCAGAAAGGGCCAATGCCATTTTATGGGCTGGCTGCCTTTACCAAATATCCGGACTGGATGTTGGTTTTCAGGCAGAGTTCCCCTTGACTACACACAGGACTCACTTCTGGAGTCAAGCAGGAAGAATCAAGCTTCCTTAAAACCCCTTCAGTACTTTGACATACATCTTCCTTCCCTCTTGCAAAACATCCTGAAGCTATTGTGTCATACCACTGTGCCAAAATTCACATGCCAAACACAAGCCAAGATGGAAGTGTAGCATATAGAGACACGACACCATGTGGAATCACAGAAAGCTAATGTGGTGGCTCTCATTTGTGTTGTCTGAATCTTGACTATGGAATTCAGGCTCCATACAGGTGTCAGTAACTTAACAAGGGAATATACAGCTGGGAGGAATTCCCCTGCAAGCGAAGACAAGCTCTGGTGGACTGAGCAGATGAGACCAAAGGTGGTTTCTATTCAGATATCAAAATGATGAACTTTTCACACAAGAAAGGAGGCCTTTTGTGGACTACTTTAAAAATTACTGTGGTCAAATGAAATTGCGGGCAGGATTTGAGATAAACTCAGTGGAAGAAGAACTATAAAATAATTGTAATGGAGAAACTTTGTGTAATAGATAAAGCTATATCTATCTTCCCTGCAGGAAAAGAGCAATCAGGCTCCAGGAGAAAATTAATCAGCCTATTAGGCTGGTAGGATCGTAGAATGCAACAACTGATTGGCTTGAAGGAAAAGACCAATCAGGCTCCAGGAGAAAGTTAATCAGCCAATCAGATGGGACTCATTGTGTAAATAATGTATATAAAAGTCTGAGGTTTGGGGGGCAATTCAATCACTGTTTTACAAGCTGCAATAAAGAGCATGAAATCACTACAGGACTCCGAGTATATTTCAGGAGCCTAGGTATCCCTTTGCTTGGTGCCTTCCCAGAACATCACGCCTGGCACAAGCAGGTGCTGTGCCCATCATTTCCAATAGCGGGCCTGATCTTGGTTGACATTAGAAGATAGTCCCCATGCCCCATCTCCAACCCTGCTTTTTAGCCTCTGTCTCCTGTGAAGAATCCAGTTTGCACAGGGCTGGATTTAGGTTTGATGAGGCCCTAAGCTACTGAAGGTAATGGGGCCCTTTATATGTCCAGCTGTCTTTGTCAACAACAAATTGTCACTGTTTTTTGTGTTGAATATATGCTAAATGGTGATTTATGGACCTAATGGGTATCTAAAGCCATTTGCACATGTTGCCATGCAACCAGTCCATGCTGGTTCAAGGGGAACCCTATATATAGAAATGAGCAAACCAGGGATATTTCAGGAAGCAGGCTAGCAGGCAGGGCACATGACTTACATCATAGGAGCCTACACAACACAAAACACTGTTGCTGTATGTGTTGTTGTTTTTTAGTCGTTTAGTCGTGTCCAACTCTTTGTGACCCCATGGACCAGAGCACGCCAGGCACTCCTGTCTTCCACTGCCTTCCGTAGTTTAGTCAAACTAATGTTGGTAGCTTCGAGAACACTGTCCAACCATCTCGTCCTCTGTTGTCCCCTTCTCCTTGTGGACTCCATCTTACCCAACATCAGGGTCTTTTTCAGGGAGTCTTCTCTTCTCATGAGGTGGCCAAAGTATTGGAGCCTCAGCTTCACAATCTGTCCTTCCAGTGAGCACTCAGGGCTGATTTCCTTAAGAATGGAGAGGTTTGATCTTCTTGCAGTCCATGGGACTCTCAAGAGTCTCCTCCAGCACCATAATTCAAAAGCATCAATTCTTCGGCAATCAGCCTTCTTTATGGTCCAGCTTTCACTTCCATACATCTCTACTCCAAAGTATTGGAGCCTCAGCTTCAGGATCTGCCCTTCCAGTGAGCACCCAGGGCTGATTTCCTTCAGAATGGATAGGTTTGATCTTCTCAAGAGTCTCCTCCAGCATCATAATTTGAAAGCATCAATTCTTTGGCGATCAGCCTTCTTTAGGGTCTTATTTTATTTGTTTTTTTGGAAATGTACATCCAGGTTTTTTTCCTTTACATTTTTTTAGGGGGGGCCAAGGGAATAGGACCCTAAGCTATGGCTTGTTTAGCTTATACGTAAATCCTGCACTGAGTTTGCACATTATCTGCTCTTTTTGTCAAAGAGCCTTAGCAGTCATCCATCCCCTCCCGGCTGAGAGTTTGCTTTGTCCAGTTCATTCACTGAGCTGCGCTCTCCCGTCTCTTTCCTCCTGAAATTCCTTCATTTCCCCCCCTGCCAATTGACTTTGCCTGTCTCCTCGCTCTCCCCCTTTTTCAAGGAAACCTCGCCAGACCCATCTTTAAAGGTCATCCATTTAATTTGCTGCTTGTTAATCAGAAGGGGGTCCTGGTCTTCCTTCCTTCCTTCTCTCTCTCTCTCTCTCTCTCTCTCTCTCTCTCTCTCTCTCTCCCCCTGCCTCCAGAGTTCAGACTGGAGTGCCACCACCCCAAAACAGACACACACACACACCACACACTGCTTTTGCTCATCTAGCCTCCATCTGCATCTCCTTTCCTGGATTCCTCCCCAAGTCTCCGTGATAAAAAAAGAAAAAAAGTACCAGATTGGAGTTACTGTGTAAAAGTGTTCATTTGCCATTTGCCACCATATGGGCCCAAAAGCAAAATCGTCAGCTAGGCGATTAAATCAAGTATGTCGAACAAAATGTTATGAACTGACATTATGGGTATATAATTTTATGCCATTTGTTGCCATCTGTTTATCTAAACAGTGCCTGTTCCACACAAACACACACAAATCTCTGCCACACACAAGGCTCACCGCACAGCAGCCAGCCAGCTCTTGAATCTCTCTCCCTATTCCGCTTCTCCTTTTGCCCTTCTTTCTGCTTTTTTTTTCCCTTCTGCCTGACTCCCAATGACAAGGGGCAGAGAAGCAGCAATACCTGCAATTTTATTGTGGCAGATTGGGGGCGAGGGGGTGGTGGCGGAAGGATGGAAGGAACAATTCAGTAAACAGTGGGAGCACCTCTATAATTTCTGTCCTTTTGCTCCTCTGTATTTATATACCAGCTAAAAGTCATCATCATCATCATCATCATCATAATTACCTGCCCTTCAGAATAAGATTCCAGGACTTTTTAAAATAAAATAAAATGAGCCAGTACTCACCATAAAGTGGTAAACTTACTATAAATCTTTATTTATTTATTTATTTAATATAAATTTTATTAGTATTTTCCACACAACAACACGAAAAATATCAAAGAATAACAATACACAAAATACCGAAACCAACATTCAAAAAACAAAACAAAAACAAATCCATATCTTACAAGTTAATAATATAAACACTAAAATGAAAAACAAACATTGACTTCCACCAATCCCACAGCACCTCCTTTATCTCTCATTGTGTCTTCCTGTTTTCCTTCTCATCTCTATCCTAACATCTAGATTTAAATCCCTCTTTCTTATCCTTTCACTTCACAAGGTTATTCCAGACTCAGCCAGATTTCTGTCCTCGAACCTTGACTTTTAAGGTATTCATTTAGGCACTCCCATTCTTTTTTTTAACTTCACTTTTTGGTTTTTGTCTTATTATGTCTGTCAATTTGGCTAATTCTGAATATTCTGAGAACTTACATAACCATCCTGGTGGCTAAGTATTGGAAATGGAATCAGTTACTCACTAGGGGAGAGTGGCTATGTAAATGCCACATTTTTAACATTTTTGGTGAGGGAGGGGAAGTTGCCAGTTACAACCATGTAAAAATACATTAAAATTAGTTAAAACATGATGTGCTATCCTAGGTACTGAACTCCAAACATTTCTTTGTTTAAGAGAATCCCAGGGCTTTATAGAAGTGCATTAGACAATCCGCCCAAATCTATAACCCAGCAAAAACCTCAAATTAGCTTAAGAAAACTGTGACACCGAACTGGATTCGCAGTGAAAATCAGGTGTTTTGAGACTTCGAAAACGGAATCTTGAAGCGCACCCCTTGGTGAAGTTGAAGGCCAACATATCTCAGAGAGGAAGTTGTTTCGTCTGCCATGATATCTCACTGCTTGTAGACAAGGTCTGATTTGGTACTGATTTCTTTTTTAATGGAAAATACCCCCCCCCCCGGGACGTGGGTGGCACTGTGGGTTAAACCACAGGGCCTAGGGCTTGCGAATCAGAAGGTCGGCGGTTTGAATCCCCGCGACGGGATGAGCTTCCGTTGCTCAGTCCCTGCTCCTGCCAACCTAGCAGTTCGAAAGCGCGTCCAAGTACAAGTAGATAAATAGGTACCGCTCCGGCAGGAAGGTAAACGGTGTTTCCGTGCGCTGCTCTGGTTCGCCAGAAGCAGCTTAGTCATGCTGGCCACATGACCCGGAAGCTGTATGCCGGCTCCCTCAGCCAATAAGGCGAGATGAGTGCCGCAACCCCAGAGTCGCTCACGACTGGACCTAATGGTCAGGGGTCCCTTTACCTTTACCTTTATCCCCCCCCCCCAGCAAAATAAATAAATGTATTCTTCAAATTATATTTGGATTCTGAAATGTAATGTGTGAGATTCAGGAACCAAAATGTTGGATACTGAGATACTGTGTGTAAGACTGAATTTCAAAATGCTTCTACTGTTTGTCTCCAGTCTCCAATATTTTTTGCTGCCCAATAATATTGTTTGAAAGGTGTGTCTGCTTCCCCACTTTGCCCCCTGTACTTCTTGTTGAACAGATAACAGTCAAGGTGCAAAGCAGAATGTTTTCTGCCTGGGAAAAATGAATTCTTTCCCAAATAAACATGTCCACAGCTTTTGAAACTGCCGCAGAAATTGGAGTTGTACTCCATGGAAATTGTTTTATTCAGGAGCCCACAACTGTATCCAGTGTGGGTCCTACTCAGAAGAGATCTGTGACATGAATGGATCTGGTTAACGTAGAGTAGATTCATTAAGTAGTGTTTGGTTGGCTACAATGGCAGTTGTTATAATAATAATTTATTTTTTATACCCCGCCCATCTGGCTAGGTTTCCCCAGCCACCCTGGGCGGCTTCCAACAAAACACTAAAATACAATAACCTATTAAACATTAAAAGCTTCCCTAAACAGGGCTGCTTTTAGATGTCTTCTAAAAGTTTGGTAGTTATTTTTCTCTTTGACATCTGGTGAGAGGGCGTTCCACAGGGCAGGTGCCACTACTGAGAAGGCCCTCTGCCTGGTTCCCTGTAACTTGGCTTCTCGCAGCGAGGGAACCGCCAGAAGGCCCTCGGCGCTGGACCTCAGTGTCCGGGCAGAACGATGGAGGTGGAGACGCTGTGAGTATGATCTGCTCCTCTGAAGGAGAAGCTCCTGCAGATGAGGGTTCTGCTTTGGCTTTGCTCAACAGCAAGAAATTGTTCTTTGGGGTAGCTTTTCCACCATCGTTCCCTTGATTTCAGGAGGGCTTGAGCTATTTGCAGGGGCTAGTGTAAGAAGGCTTGCAATGAAGGCCATCTCCCTGTTCAAGGAGTTTTGATTAATCATGTCAGTTTTATCTATTAATTGGACGGTTTGCATATAATTAAAATGGAAGTTCTGGAGGGTGGGAAGCGTGTGTTGCTTTTAGATGATGCACCCAACTGTCAAAGGAGGAATGACTCTTTTACAATGATTCCGTAAAAGATGGCTACATTCTATGAAAGCTCTTTTGAAATTAACCTAACCAATTAATTGACTACTTATAACAGGCCTACTTCCAAGCTATCCTTTGTCCAGCGTGCTTCTCCTTCTTCACACTAGACTTGGGCCACCAGGTGCAATAATCCAAATATGCATGTGGAAGGTGTTTATGTTACCAATCACCTGAACTTGGTGCTTCTCCTTACTCCACCCCAGCATCTTCTATCTGAGGTAGCTGGCTCACTCTGCCCAATGTTGGAGCTGGACTTGTCTCTCCTGTCCGATTTCTACCCAAACACACACAACAAATATAAAAAAACTAAGATCATGGCACTGGTCCCATCACCTCCTGGCAAATAGAAGGGGAAGAAATGGAGGCAGTGAGAGATTTTACTTTCTTGGGCTCCATGAGCACTGCAGATGGTGACAGCAGTCATGAAAGTAAAAGACACCTGCTTCTTGGGAGAAAAGCAATGACAAACCTAGACCGCATCTTAAAAAGCAGAGAAATCACCTTGCCAACAAAGGTCCATATAGTTAAAGCTATGGTTTTCCCAGTAGTGATGTATGGAAGTGAGAGCTGGACCATAAAGAAGGCTGATTGCCGAAGAATTGATGCTTTTGAATTATGGTGCTGGAGGAGACTCTTGAGAGTCCCATGGACTGCAAGAAGATCAAGCCTATCCATTCTTAAGGAAATTAGCCCTGCGTGCTCACTGGAAGGACAGATCCTGAAGCTGAGGCTCCAATACTTTGGCCACCTCATGACAAGAGAAGACTCCCTGGAAGAGACCCTGATGCTGGGAAAGATTGAGGGCACAAGGAGAAGGGGATGACAGAGGACAAGATGGTTGGACAGTGTTCTCGAAGCTACCAGCATGAGTTTGACTAAATTGCGGAAGGCAGCGGAAGACAGGAGTGCCTGGCATGCTCTGGTCCAGGGGGTCACGAAGAGTCAGACACAACTAAATGACTAAACAACAACAGCAGCTGAGATGGGGTTCCTAATAAAGAGCACTCCTCTTGAAGCTCCTTCAGGTAGGGTGTCATCTGGAGACATGGATTACAGCTGTGGGTATGGAGCAGAGAGAGTCAATGGGGTGTTCTCCACTTGTTTTTGGACGCTAATTCCAATGATCTTTGATGAGCTATGCTGGCTGGAGCTCCTGGGAGTTGGAGCCCAACAATATCCAATGGGTGCCATTTTGGCTGCCCCTGCATAGAGTCTCCAACTAATTACAGTACTGGAGACATACTTACATGCTGTGCTTTCCTCTGATGGAGATTTATGCTCTCTTTTACATATTTTGGGGGGGTTGGATCCAACAGTGAGACTTAACAATAAGGCTTCCGTCAATGGAATGGGGAAGGAAACAATTTTCAGCAATCCCCCACTTCCCCACTAAAGTCCCCTTCACCCCCTGTGTCAGCTATTGAGGGTCCCCCAATCTCCTGAATCAGGCTTAGGGGGGGATGTATAACTGAAAATTACTTCCCTTTCGGTCCCATGAATAGATGCCTTACCATTGGACAGAATGCATTATTTATCAACGTTGGTGCAGCATAAAGTTGTGCTAGAACTGATTCTCGGCCAACTCAGAGCAAAACAAAACTGCTTCTCCCTTCTCCACTCTCCCGAAGGCAAACTGGGATGGCCTCCGCACACCACAAATGTGTGTGACTCGATCTTCTACTGTCTTGTCTGTGAGTTTATGCCATTCTGCTCAAGAGAGAAAGAAATCTCTCTCCTTTGCACTGCAAAACTTTATAGCTGCAATGTACTACTTTTCCAAAGCATTGTTGTTCTTTAGTTGTTTAGTCGTGTCCGACTCTTTGTGACCCCATGGACCAGAGCACGCCAGGCACTCCTGTCTTCCACTGCCTCCTGCAGTTTGGTCAAACTCATGCTGGTAGCTTCGAGAACACTGTCCAACCATCTCATCTTCTGTCGTCCCCTTCTCCTTGTGCCCTCCATCTTTCCCGACATCAGGGTCTTTTCCAGGGAGTCTTCTCTTCTCATGAGGTGGCCAAAGTATTGGAGCCTCAGCTTCATGATCCAAAGCATTACCCCCAGCTAATTCTCCCCTGGCCTCCTCGCTGGCCCAAGTAGGACCAATTCATCCAGCTAGCCCTGGGGATTATCTAATTGATTTTTTATTTTTATTGTTATTCATGGCATGGGTGTAAATCCTCCAAAAGTATTAAAAAGCATTAAAAATACTTAAGAAACTGAGATTCTGCCTCCACCACCCCCAGCAGAAGTCTCCCCCCAAAAAAACAAAAGTCTGCTCCCCGTAATGTATTTGGGGGAGGGCAGATTTTTACATTTTAAAGAAAATGTCTGTGATCTCCCAAAAAAAGTTCAGCATTTTTTAGATTTTGCCCCCCCCAAAAAAAAAAAATCCTGGCTATGCCCATGGTGGTTGGTGAAGGATACCAAGACAAGGCCCCATTTTCAATTCTGTAGTTTTCTAGTCCGTATCCTTCTTTTCTATTTTTGTTTTTCATGAATTCTCTCACAGCCAAGATTAAGAGCTACCAATCAGAAACTGTCTGGCCTCCCTCGACTAGATTATCCTTGCACATCTCGACATTTATAACTCTGCCTTTAATGATTTACTCAGCAATTCTTCCTGCTCCAGATGTGAGGCTCATTGAGACCTGTAATTCCCATGATTGCCCTTAACACCTTTTGTAAAAAGACGTGAGTTTTGCAGGCTCACCTCCGGCCCTCACTTTGTCAGCCCTTTCTTTAATGATGGATGACGCAGCTTTTCTTACAGAAAGGTAGCCATGTTGGTCTGCCATAGTCAAAACAAAAAATTTTTTTCCTTCCAGTAGCACCTTAAAGACCAACTAAGTTAGTTCTTGGTATGAGCTTTCGTGTGCATGCACACTTCTTCAGATATGTGTGCATGCACACTTCTTCAGATACTTCTTCAGGTATCTGAAGAAGTGTGCATGCACACGAAAGCTCATACCAAGAACTAACTTAGTTGGT
Organism: Podarcis raffonei; assembly: GCF_027172205.1. Taxonomy (NCBI): domain Eukaryota; kingdom Metazoa; phylum Chordata; class Lepidosauria; order Squamata; family Lacertidae; genus Podarcis; species Podarcis raffonei. Next base: position 15,497,870 of record NC_070606.1, read on the forward strand.
CTTTAAGGTGCAGCTTTTCTTAGATCTCCTTTAAAACACACACACCACGTGCTTCCAGAGTTGTTGTTTTAAATAAGGACTATCAGTTCTTGGGAAACTCACTGCAACTTATTTGTTTGAAATAATATTTCAATATCCATTACTCCAATCATTTCAAGCAGAAGGGAACCTCTGCTACCATCTTTCAAGTAGGGCAGAGGTGTTCAAATTTTTTTCAAAGAGGGCCAGATTTGATGACGTGAACATGCATGAGGGCCGACCAAAGTTGTTGACCTTTTCTTAGGATTGAAGTTGTTGCGCTTCTTTTTGGATTTTACATCAATGTTGTTCAGCTTTTTTAACGATTGAGGTTCTTTAGCTTTTTTTAGGATTCAAGTCGTTGAACTTTTGGGGGGATTTCCCCCCAAAGTTGCCGATCTTTTTTTAGGTTTGAAGCTGCTGGCCTGGTTTTAGGATTTTACCTAAGAAAATAAACTGACACAGGGGCCGGATTCATTCGACAGGTGGGCCGGATTAGGCCCCTGGGCCAGACTTTGGACATGCCTGAAGTAGGGAAATTGTTGTTTGCATATCTCTCTCTCTCTCTCTCTCTCTCTCTCACACACACACACACACACACACACACACACACACACAATATCTGTATCACCACCACCCACTACCTCATAAGGTGTTCTGGGGATTCTCCTGAACTTTGTAGTAGTCCATGCAGCAAAATATTGGGGTCCAAGCCATTGCTTGCTCTCCCATGTAAAGACACATGTACTAAATATCATACACACCCATTCTTCAAGGGTGTCTCCCTGAGGTGGGAAGAAGGCAAGTCCATTGGAAAGAGTGTGCAGGTTGAACATTCCAACTCACCTGTGCCTCATTTCCCCTATTTGAAGAATGACAATAATCGTCACCTAACTTGCAATCTCTTGGAAAATGAGGTGATGCATTGCTTTCCCCTGTGGAACTCTATCTGTACTGTGGCCAAGGCTGAAGGCATCTTCAGAGGTTGACATCTTTCAGGAGAAACTCAGCCCTTAGTTCTCCAACACCTTCCCAATGCTCTTTGCAAGTGCTCCAAGGCTGAAGAAAAAGCGCAGAAAGGGGAGCAGGACCCTGAGAGTCAATGTCTCTTCTCCCAGTTGCTGCCATGTGATTGTGGAATACCTTCTCTTGAGAAATCCATCTCAAGTCAAAGGCCTTGGTATCTCCCCCCTCCTAACCATCAGTGGAGATGGTTCTTTGTGGTCAAGGCTAAACAAGAGGCAAGAGGGGCAACAATATCATATCTCCTGCCACTCTCTACTTTCTTTCAATTTCATATATAAGTCTTTAGTTGTTGTTGTTTTAACAATTGGCCCAGATCAACAAGGTATGGGACAGAATACAGTGGAACCTCAGTTTTTGAACGTAATCCGTTCCAGAAGACAGGTCAACTTCCAAAATGTTCAAAAACTGAAGATCAAAGGGCAGTCAGCAAAACCCTTTGAAAAAATGGAGAAACATGCCTCAGAAGCCGTTTGACTTCTGAGGCGTGTTTGAAAACCGAAGCAATTACTTCTGGGGTTTTGGCGTTCGGGTTGCGAATTGTTCGTCGGCGGAGACGTTCAAGAACCGAGGTTCCACTGTATTTTTAAATGCTTGGCAGGCACGCCCTCCTCAAACACAGCATCTTCTCGGTTCTGGCACATGGTGTGTGGGGAGAACCTGTGGCAACTTAGGAGCCCTGTTTTGTGAGTAACTACGACATACAGTGGTACCTCAGGTTAAGTACTTAATTCGTTCCGGAGGTCCGTACTTAACCTGAAACTGTTCTTAACCTGAAGCACCACTTTAGCTAACGGGGCCTCCTGCTGCTGCCGCACCGGCAGAGCACGATTTCTGTTCTCATCCTGAAGCAAAGCTCTTAACCTGAAGCACTATTTCTGGGTTAGCGGAGTCTGTAACCTGAAGCGTATGTAACCTGAAGTGTATGTAACCTGAGGTACCACTGTACGTCTGAACGAGAGCAAAGTAACCCAAGCAGGGATCGGCACAGGTGTGTAGATAAACAGAGAACTGTGAGGAGGTGCGTAAAAGCCAAGTTGCCATTACTCTGCCTTCTCCTAGGCCTAAGACCCTCGTAGGAAAACGGCGCGCTTTGGTTCCAGCAGCTCTCTGTGACTTGGAACGCAGCCCAGGCTCATTCCCTGTGCAGCCCCTGCCTCCTGTTCTGGTCCCCGTTCCTTCCTGCTGTCAAGCTCTTTGCGAACAGAGTTTGCTGAAAGAGAGCATCGCCTCCCCTCGCCCTCCCTCTTGCCGCAGGCAGGCGAGCAATATGGTACAGTGAGGTCTCCAGCTTCCCTTTAGCCCCTTCCCCGCTGCTGTCAATGTCATAGGGGCCAGTGTTTAAGCATTTTCACGCTGTATTTGAAATGAGATTATAGACTGGTCCACTCAATTGACTTAATGGATTTTAAGAGAGTAGATCCTATTAATGCGGTTGGTGCCCCAGGGCGTCTCTCCTACTGCAGACAAGATAATCTGCCATGCAAATTAAATCCTGCCTCAAGATGCAGGGTCTGCTTAATGTGATCCATTACACAGTTTACTTGTTTATATCTAATATTGTAACAGGAATAGGCTTCTGAGCAGCAGGACCCAACTGAAGAGAAGAGTAAATTACCAGGAAAATGAGCTTTTAGCGCCTCTCCCTCTCTCTCCCTTCTTTTCTCTTTTTCTCCCTCTCTCTTGAAATCAGGCTCTTCGCACACAGGGAGGCAACCAGGGAAAATAAAGGAAACACAAATGGCTGGGTGGTGATTTCAGCTACCTCCCTGGCTGGTTGGCTGGCTGGCTGGCTAAGGGCATTAAGAGATAAAAGGTGCTAAACTAGAGGCAGTGAAGACATTAAGAGCCCCAAAGAGGCCCAATTCCTTCTTCAGCCATTCAGGAACAGAATCGTCTCTTAAAGGTGGAGAGAAAGAGATTCACCAAGAATGCACTTGAACTAGCTTCTTCCCACGAGCTACCAATCTGTAGGTTGATGATATTATATCTCATGTTGTTGTCGCTGGGTGATCTTTGAGCAGTCTCAGTTATCCCCGGAGAACCATTCTTTGCAGAATTGACACCAAGTTTTGAAATAATTACACCACTGCCTCTCTCAAATGAGTACACTTTAATTCACTGCGACTGGATGATATCCACTCCAGTTTGCACTAGGGCTGAGTGATGTATCGATATATTGTCCAAAACTGGTTTGGAGTCCTTATTGTGATATCGGCTTCATAATTTTTGACCTGGCAATATATTGCGAGTCATGATGTGTGTGTGTGCTATGCAAAAATCCAGTGCTTTTTTCCTGGGGGGACGCATACCCCTAAAAGTTTTGTGAATCTTAAGTTTGGCCTCCTTGAGGGGCAGTATTTCAATATGAGTAGGAAAATGAGAGTACCCCTAAACATTTTTTTTTAGAAAAAAAAGCACTGCAAAAATCACAATGTGGGAAGCCCTGTGAAGCCAGCAAATGCCTCTACATTGCTCCGTCCTTATTTCAGGCATTGTGACATGTATCCTTGCAAGAAGGTGGTATATTATTATTATTATTATTATTATTATTATTATTATTATTATCAGGGCTTTTTTCAGCCAGAACTCAGTTCTGGCACCTCTCAGGTGGGTGCCATTGCCATTATAAGGGTGGTGTTCATGGTGAGTTCTGGCATGTCTTTTTCTAGAAAAATAGCACTTGTTGTTGTTATTGTTGTTTGTTTATTTGTTTATATATTTTAATTCCACCTGCTACACCCCCTGCTTTCTGGTGTCTTCCTGCTCTCCCCCGGATTTTTTTATGAGAAAGAGAAAGAGTCTATACCAGGGGTCAGCAAACTTTTTCAGCAGGGGCCGGTCCACTGTCCCTCAAACCTTGTGGGGGGCCAGAGTATATTTGGGGGGGGGGAATATGAACGAATTTCTATGCCCCACAAATAACCCAGAGATGCATTTTAAATAAAAGGACACATTCTACTCATGTAAAAACAAGCTGATTCCCAGACCGTCCGCGGGCCGGATTTAAAAGGCGATTGGGCTGGATCCGGCCCCCGGGCCTTATTTTGTCTATCCATGGTCTATACCACTGCAGGAGACAGTTTCTCTGCGACCTCCTTGCCACCTGCAGTGGAAGATAAGTGGAGAGGGGAGCTGAACTGGTTCATTCAGCTCAGGTTTGGGACCTACCAGTGTGTGGAAACTTGAGCTTCGTTTTTTCTTCATAAGATTTAACCAAAAAAACCACACACACACAAACACACACAAAACCCATGGCCACCTATGAGGGTGGCAGAAGCAGGAGAAGCCACCACCCCCCGGCCCTGCACCCCCTTTGATGTTTTTAATTAAAGCATGTACCGTATACTGAGAGCAGGGGGACAGGATTTAGGCTGGAGCCCTTGCTATTGCCATTGAGGTTTTAAAAAACCGATTGAGTTGCAGAAAGGAGAGGAGAATGGAATGGGAATCCTGGCACTGCAGATAGTACAGTGCTCCATACATTCTTCCCAGAAACAGACATGCATGTTTCCATAAAAAGGTAAAGGTAAAGGTACCCCTGCCCGTACGGGCCAGTCTTGACAGACTCTGGGGTTGTGCGCCCATCTCACTCAAGAGGCCGGGGGCCAGCGCTGTCCGGAGACACTTCCGGGTCACGTGGCCAGCGTGACAAGCTGTATCTGGCGAGCCAGCGCAGCACACGGAAATGCCGTTTACCTTCCCGCCAGTAAGCGGTCCCTATTTATCTACTTGCACCCGGGGGTGCTTTCGAACTGCTAGGTTGGCAGGTGCTGGGACCGAGCAGCGGGAGCGCACCCCGCCACGGGGATTCGAACTGCCGACCTTTCAATCGGCAAGCCCTAGGCGCTGAGGCTTTTACCCACAGCGCCACCTGCGTCCCTGCATGTTTCCATACCCTCCAGCATTTCTCCACTGAAAATAGGGATGTCCTGCCAGAGCCTCCAGCATTTAACCGATGAAAATAGGGGAGTCCTAAGGAAAAGCGGGACATTCCGGGATCAAATGAGAAACTAGGACGGCTTCTGTAAATCCGGGACTGTCTCTGGAAAATAGGGACACTTGAGGGTCTGGAACTATAACTGAGGATCCAGGCAGGACTGGATCCTAAGTCTATAGACTCAAGGCAATCATGGAAGTTTCATGGCAGTAGGAAGGAATATCAGGGTCATCACCTGGAAGGAAGAATGAAGGATGGCTGCTTTAATCTGGGAAACAGGGCAGCAAATCAGAAGTCAAAGTTGGGCTCTGAAATAGTACTCTGTTCTAGAACGAGTCCCAAAACAGAGCTGTCCTGGTCTGTGTTAATTCAGAAAGCAGGCTGGCATTAGAATGGGAGACGAAAGATGAAGAGGTAAAATCAGTTATGATTAAATGGGCACAAGGTATAGGTCACAATATTATGATGGAAGATTGGGAAAAATTACGGAAAACTGATTTAAAATTTACAGATTGTTCCCTACTGAAGGAGAATTACATGAAGATGATGTACAGATGCTATATAACACCAGTGTAGTTAGGGAAAATGTACAAAACTAGTTGAAATATATGTTGGAAATGTAAAGAAAAGGAGGGGACATTTTATCATATGTGGTGGGATTGTAAGGTAATTAAAAAAAAATTGAGAAATGATATATAATAAATTGAAGAAAATGTTCCGTTTAACATTTGTTTAAAAACCTGAAGCATTTCTCTTCGGGGTTGTAGGGAAAGATCTGCCAAAAAAGCTGAAAAACATCTTCATGTATGCGATAACGGCCATGAGAGTTTTAGTAGCACAAGGATGGAAGATTGAAAAAACCCCAACTAAAGAATCATGGCAAGAAAAATTGATGGACTATGCAGAACTGGCAAAACTGACATATAAGATACGGGACAAGGATAACTGTGACTTTAAGGATGAATGGGAACCCTTTACAAAGTATTTGAAGACGCAACAAAGCAAACTGGACTCCTTGGCTGGTTTTGAATAAACATTCACAAACTTTTTATTGATAATTATTATTTAAATAGTTTGAGGATCTATACAACTGTGTAACATGCAGAAAACAGCATTTTTAGAGAAATCAAAGACTGGAACTGAGGGAAGTCGGGGGGGGTTCTGTGGGGGAGGGAGGTTGAGGGAGAAAAAAGGGGGAAAATAAGGATGATATGTTTCTGGACAATATGTTTTGTTTTAACTTTGAATAAAAAAGTAATAAAAAAAGCAGGCTGGCAGCCCTCTCCTTTGCCAGCATCCCTTTGCACCTTCAGTGGTTGGTGAAAAGGATGTGCTCCTCCTAGTTGCAAACTCTGTGACTCAGCATCAACGTGTTCACACATCAGCCATAAACAGCTGCAGAGGTGTGACATATATTACACTGTTCCAGAAAGTGGACATGATGTAGATTATTGGAAACACCCAAAGCAATAAATCAATAGCGGGGGGGGGATGCACAAAATGCCGTTGCACCGGACACTGACCAGCACAGAAGCGATGCTACAGCTTTGTTCACATGTACATAAATCAAAAGATTTCAAGGCGAAAGGAGGTTAGTTAATGAAATAACGGCGAACAGGCCAGATCAATCACAGACTTGTGCAATAAAGAGAAAAGAATTAAAGCTAGGGCCAGCCCTACCATTAGGCAGAGGGAAATAGGTGGCAAATGCTCACAGGACAGCAGCAGCCCCTCGGTTCTGGACCCCCAACTATTCTCCTTTGTTGCCACATGACCTCTTCTGTGCTTTCTCATCTGGCCCGCTGTCTCAGGCGTGGTGGGATGCTATCCTGTCACCAGTGTTGCAGCAAGATTTAAGTGCAGTCCAGTTGGCTCCTACACATGAAACCGGGAGGAGAGGCCATCTTGTCCTTTGCCTCGGGCGGCAAAACGTCTTGAGCTGCCCCTTACTAGAACAACATCAAATTATCCTTCGGATATCTGTTAAGTGTTCCAAGGTAGACACAAGGATATCTATTATCATGAAACTGCGGGTGTTAAGTAGAAGCAACAGTTAAATACAATGACACAAAATTTTTGCAAAGCACTCAGACATGAAACAGGCCCATGAGAAGTGATCTCTCACATCAAGTGCTTTATGAGAATCACGCAAGAGGCATTTAGCAGAGGTCAAGTCTCTTCTTTTGTCTTTTTTAAACAGTGCTTTCTTTTACTGAAAATCTGGAGATTTTCAGGACTAAGCGACTTGTGGCACTGCGTGCTTTGGTTTAAGATGTGTGGATCTTTTAGCAACCGCAAATAGCAGGTGGGGGTGCGTAATCAGGATCAAGACTTCGGGAAGCAGGGAGGGAGAAATTAACCCTTCTGCGGCAGTTCTGATGAAAACCACACACACCCAGCATTGGGAGGGGAAGGTGTTAAGCAGGGAGGAAAATAAACAATGGAAGAGGAGCCCCAGGGCACTGGCAGGCAGCTACCAACAACAGCAGTGCCTCTGTGCTTTTATTTGCAAGACACTAAAAAGAAACGCACAGAGAAACGCAAGAAAACTTGGAAGCATTCCATTATCTAAGACGCATGTCGAAAAAGAAACATAAAAGAATTAAATGATACAGACTTCCAACAGATTTATAGTCCTCAAAAAACCGAGCTGAAGAAGGCGTTTACTCCGAAACAGGGCCCTGTCCTGGTCACCACTACTGAGTCGTACATCTGATTCACACTCCAGATACTCCTTTTCGGCCCTATTTGATTCTTTCTTCTTTATTCTGATTCTATATAATATGGACTCCTTTTGACTGCCATTGAGACTTGTACAAAATAATTGTTGTGTACTGGTATTTTATGTACCTTTATACTATATCACTGCATATTTGAAACTCATTATTTCTGTACTTAAACGTTTTACCTTAAAACTATCGTACTTACACGTTGTGTTTAAATTTACTATTAGCTTCAAACTGTTATTCTTAGCAGAATATACACGTTTTTCTTTTCAACTCTCGAGTAGGAATTATTCCTTATATTGAAACTTGTGGCCTGAGCTCTTGGTATATTCTTTTTAGTTTATTTGCAAGACACCTGTACAAAATAGGGCAAACTTAGTTGGATTCTACCAGTCAAGTGTCTGATGGGAAAAGAGGTGCAGGGGAGATTCAATCAAGCCTGTCTCAAACGGCCAATAGGTGGGGGGGGGGAGACTCCTCACTCTGAGCAGCCCTCATTTCTTCACACAATTTCCGATCCAGCTAGGAAGCTTCAAGACACGGGAAACCATATTAACAAATTTTAAAATACAGTGGTAAAGGTAAAGGTACCCCTGCCCGTTCGGGCCAGTCTTGCCAGACTCTAGGGTTGTGCGCTCATCTCACTCTATAGGCCGGGAGCCAACGCTGTCCGTAGACACTTCCGGGTCTCGTGGCCAGCGTGACAAGCTGCATCTGGCGAGCCAGCGCAGCACACGGAACGCCGTTTACCTTCCCGCTGGCAAGCGGTCCCTATTTATCTACTTGCACCCGGGGGTGCTTTCGAACTGCTAGGTTGGCAGGCGCTGGGACCGAACGACGGGAGCGCACCCCGCCGTGGGGATTCGAACCACCGACCATGCGATCGGCAAGTCCTAGGCGCTGAGGTTTTACCCACAGCGCCACCCGCGTCCCCTAAAATACAGTGGTGCCTCGGGTTAAGTACTTAATTCATTCCGGAGGTCCGTTCTTAACCTGAAACTCTTTTTAACCTGAAGCACCACTTTGGCTAATGGGGCCTCCTGCTGCTGCCGCGCCGCCGGAGCACAATTTCTGTTCTCATCCTGAAGCAAAGTTCTTAACCTGAAGCACTATTTCTGGGCTAACGGAGTCTGTAACCTGAAGCGTATGTAACCTGAAGCGTATGTAACCTGAGGTACCACTGTTTCCCCTAAACACCTCACCAGAACCAAGAGACTGCATACAAAGCGAGCATGCATTTTGGTGCATTTCAAATTTCAAAGTCAAATGTCTAAATTTAGGAATCTCCCAAAGTTTTGTTTTCCACAATTGTTCATACTTTACAAAGGCTGGTAGTTGCATGCTCCTGTAGGGTACCTTATGGTTTGGAAACAGTTTGAGCCAGACATCTTGTTGCAGATGACTAGAAAACAGGGAAAGACCAACATTTCTCCTGGTTGTTGCCGTTAACACATATAATCGCCAAAAACACTGGCATCCCTATGAACCGGACACATCCAATGGGTAGGTAAAGGTAAAGGGACCCCTGACCATTAGGTCCAGTTGCAGACGACTCTGGGGTTGTGGCGCTCATCTCGCTTTATTGGCCGAGGGCGCCGGTGTACAGCTTCCAGGTCATGTGGCCAGCATGACTAAGCCACTTCTGGCGAACCAGAGCAGTGCATGGAAACGCCGTTTACCTTCCCGCCGCAGTGGTACCTATTTATCTACTTGCACTTTGAAGTGCTTTCAAACTGCTAGGTTGGCAGGAGCAGGGACCGAGCAACGGGAGCTCACCCCGTCGCTGGGATTCGAACTGCCAACCTTCTGATCGGCAAGTCCTAGGCTCTATGGTTTAACCCACAGCGCCACCCTCGTCCCCCGATCCAATGGATAGTGGCTGCAAATGTCAAATAATCAGAAGCAGTTATACGATTTTGCCTCTGGCACACTTTTTAAAAAATCTTTTTTCATGATTGCAGTAACGCCATCTTTGTCCAAGGCAGAGAAAGGAAGCATCTCAAACAAGCAGCGTCCCAGTAGGTCCCATGATTCTCTCTCTTGTCTCCCAATCTCACAACTGCGCTGGGTTCAAATCCTGTACGCTGTTCAAAGAACGCTGGTGGTCCTCTCCCTGCTCCCCACTCAAAGAGGCTTTCATCGCCGGCATTGCTACATGTTGAAAGTTGATGATCTGCCCCTCTGTTCTGCGCTGTCATAACCCTTTCGTCCATTATGAAACTCCATTGAGATGGGAGAGGTAAATTACGCTATCCATCAACAAGAGTTTGTGACAGCAGGTTTTTACGCGGCGACCACCAAACCAGGCATCTGTCACTAACTTGCCTCCTGGTGAACCAAGGCACACTGTTCCCTCTTCTCCCACCCACCTCCTGCGCCCCAGCTGAGGTATGCCGGAGCTGCCACATAAGGCCGGTTTTTTTATGGGATGCCTTCTTATCAGGACCCTGAAACTATTTGAGACATGCAGGCAGACAAAAGGCCTGTCTCTCAGCCGCCAAGCAGGCTGAAGGGATCTCTTTCAGCGATCACAGATTGCTCTGTGTTCTCTTAATTGACAGACCTGGCCAACTCTGACAGCAGTGGCATGCAGCTGCTCCTGGGTACTCCTCCTTCGGCAAGGCCACCTTTCAGCGGGGAAATTGCTCTTGATTGGTGTTATCTAGGGCAGCTTCTCTTTTCCTGCACTCGAGGCCTGAAAGATGCTAACAGCTTCTCGTCGGGGACCTTTCCTCTCCTGCGGGCACCGCTCTCCTTCCCCAAGACCACAGGACAGGGTGGTGTTAACGGGAAAATCCAAGGGCTCCCTTGGACAAAAAAACAAAGACACCAACCAGGATTACTTGGAGCAAAACAGCAGCCTGTAGGCTTGGCCTTTATTGATCTGTTGCAACAGGGTGCTCCCCTCACCTGCAGGAGAGAGGAGGGACCTAGAAAAATGGTGTGCAAGGCCTTATAAAGACTTTTGAAATTGCCACCCTGTAGATCAAGACCACCCCCAGAAACATCATACATACATCACAGAAGGGGTGTAACCTAAGACCACCCCTCAGACACATCACACCTATATCACAGAAAAGGCGGTCTAAAACAGAAATTTTAATATTGTTTTTCTCCTGTTGTTGTTTATCTCCTGTCTGGCAGGTTACTTGATTGGTTTTCCTGGGTAGCCTGGCCAGTCTTTCATAATGATAAATACTTAGTTCCTGGGCCATGTCACAGGCTCACACCCTATTCAAACACAGACATACCCTTAAGACAGGATTTGTGAAGGAAAAAACAATGGGGAGGCTTTTCCATTTTGACCTTGCAGAGAAAAGATTTGGTCAGTTTAGGAATCAAAATGGTTCCAGGTTGGCCTTCCTGTGCTGATCTATGTATGCGCTTGGTTGGTACACTTATGAACATTACCATATATCTAAGACCATGAAATTCCTATCACAGTGGCCACTCCCCTCGCTGTAAATCGTTCACACTCATTTTCTAATGAGGTTCAAAATCCCAAGGCCGTTCAAGGGTCCAAGATTCTCTTTATTTTCACTTGCGGGATCATAGTAATGATGATGATGATGATGATTTATTACTTATACCCGCCCATCTGGCTGGGCCTCCCCAGCCACTCTGGGCTACTCCCATCAGAATATTAAAAATGCCATCAAACATTAAAAACTTCCCTAAACAGGGCTGCCTTCAGATGTCTTCTAAAAGTCAGGTAGTTGTTTATTTCCTCGACAGCTGATGGGAGGGTGTTCCACAGGGCGGGTGCCACCACCTAGGAGGCCCTCTGCCTGGTTCCCTGTAACTTCGCTTCTCGGAGGGAGGGAACCGCCAGAAGGCCCTCAGAGCTGGACCTCCGTGTCCGGGCTGAACAATGGGGGTGGAGATGCTCCTTCAGGTATACTGGGCCGAGGCCATTTTGGGCTTTAAAGAGCAACACCAACACTTTGAATTGTGCTCGGAAACATACCAGGAGCCAATGTAGGTCTTTCAAGACCAGTGTTATATGGTCTCGGCAGCCACTCCCATCAACTCATCTGGCTTCAAACTGTTACAGGTGCCAATTAATGCTCATTCAGTCTTTTAGTGCCGTGACACCTACAACTTGGGAACTCCCTACCTATTTACATCAGACAGGCATCTTCGCTGTACTTTTTATTTGGTAACACCTTCTAAAAATATTTTTAATCAGGCAAACTTTTCCAGACACATATCAGTTACATGTGCTTTATCATTTTAGCTCCTGTTGATTTTAATCATCTTCTGAATATTTTTAAATACAATAATTTTAATGTTTTTTAAGATAGGTTTTATTAAATTTCCAGAAATTTCACAAAAACATTCCAATAAATAATAATTTGCTATGATATTTCTTTAAATAGTCCATTTTTTCCTTAAAGCAATCATCATTAAGTTCTCTTAGCTGTTAACTTGCTCGGTTCAGCATAGCCCATCACTTTACTTGTGCATTCTTCTTTCTTTAACGTTGTAATGATAGTTTTAATGTTTTATTTTATATCTTTGTAAATCCTTTAGAGGTGGGGCTTGTTTTTTTGTTTTACAATCCAGCGGTATATAAATTCTGTTAAAGAACAGCAGCAGCAGCAGCTTACTGGGCCCATAACTGGACAGGCTTGCAGTTTTGCTGAAAACAGGAGCTTTTCGTTTCTCCTGCTTTAAAAGTGCATGTGAGCACTTCCATAGTGTAGAGACACCGTGAGGATTGTTTGGCATCTAAAGCAGTCAGGAGTCAGTAAATTGTTTACCTGATCACTCTCTTCTTCAAACAAGGTGGGCATTTATTTATTTATTTCATTTAAAACCAGTTTTTTTCCTATGTAAAACAATAGAATCAAGGTGACCACCTATGGTAGCATTTTAAATAATGATGATGATGATGCAATTCTAAAATAAAACTAAAGTATAAGGCAGTTTACAAAGGAATAAAAGCAGCAGTAAAAGCTAGGGGTCCACATCAGCTCTTTGGGGGAACCAAATAATGAGACATGAGTTGTTGGGGTGATGGGTATTCTCCCCCCAAGTTGAAGTGTGATGTCAGTAACATACCTGTCAGAGCTGCCCGAGGTCCCAGCTCACAAAGGACCAACGCCGGTTCGTTGTTATGTACGAAAGTCTTTATTGAAGTTCAGTTTCGCTTTCACAGCCGCAGCGTGCAGCCCTACATCTCAAACTCTAGACCGCTGAAGCTCCGTCTGAATCTCCTCCCCCCAGACACCAGTTTAAGACTCTAGCCTTGCTCCACCTCTTCCTTTGCTCTTTCCTCCTCTGGTTCTGCCTGTCCGTCGGGGTCTCGCCCTTCCTAGACTCTTCTGACGCTGAGTCCCCTGAATCTTCCCCCTCCCTCCGGCGGGCTTTAGGACCTGGTTCCCAATCCGGGTTTCCTGCTGTCCCGCGCGCCTGTACATTCGAACTTGGCGCGCGCGCCCAGCCGGCAACCTTCCTCCTGACCGTTACACTGCTCCTGTCACTGCTTCCCCCTTCGGGGAGGCTAGCTGGACCTGACCTCCCCTCCATTCCCCCACTTTCCGATGGAGGAGTGGTCAGCCCTGACTCATCTTCTCTCCCCGCTGGAGGAGACGCTGGTCCTGACACATGTGACTCTTCCGCCCCACTACGCTCTGGTGGGGAAGCTGGTCCTGATCCCCCGCTGCTGCTTTGGGAGTCCCCGCTGGCCCCTTGTTTCTGGTGCATCCCCCCTGGGACCCCCCTTGCCCTGACCATCGGCGCCCCCTTCTGGGAATCTTCTGATTCGCTGGAGAAGCTCATGGAATCTCTCGGGTCACTGTCATATTCCCCTACGCTCCCCTCAGATTCCTCCCCTTCGCTCTCCATTTCCTCTCTCCCCTGTGCTTCTGCTCCTGAGCCCCTGACAATACCCAACCCAGTTGGGTCCCCACGAAGCCTGATGCTACTATGCTGTTCCTGTACCGTATAGCTTTATGTTTTCATCTGTCTCTATATTTCTGTAGGTTCATGGGCTCTGCCTGTAAATTTCATCCACTTTGGCCCCCAAGGGGGAAAAGTTAGGCTTTGTAGATTCCTCGTTAGAATGAATAGAGATCACAGAGCTTTGTTTTATACGAAGCAGCTCAGGACCCGAAATACAGATAGAAACAGAGTGACTCAGAAACAGATTGGAATTTTTAAAGACACAAAGATACAAAGCAAAACCCGTTTCAAAAGACTGTGCCTAAGAAGACCTATCCCTGGAAGCAATCTTAGCTGCCTGCCAAAAGATGAGCAGGGCCAAACAAACATCTTTGGATAGGGCAGTCCATTTTCTTGGCACTGTAAAGACTCTCTCCTTGGTGTCTATTTACTATACTTTCACCGACAAGTGGGAGATACTGAGCAGCCTATTAGGAGATCTTAAAGTTTGGCCAATTTCATACATAAGGAGACAATTACTCAGATACTCCAATCCTGGATCGTTTAGGGCAGAGGTGGAGAACCTCCAATCTACAGGCCAAATTTGGCCCAGGGGGGGGTCCCAAATCGACCCGCCATGGGGGTGTTTTTCCTGACGAACCAAACTACTCCCTATCTGATATCACATTTTATGTCAGGTATAGAGCATGTAGGGACGCGGGTGGCACTGTGGGTAAAACCTCAGCGCCTAGGACTTGCCAATCGTCAGGTCGGCGGTTCGAATCCCCGCGGCGGGGTGTGCTCCCATCGTTCGGTCCCAGCGCCTGCCAACCTAGCAGTTCGAAAGCACCCCCGGGTGCAAGTAGATAAATAGGGACCGCTTACCAGCGGGAAGGTAAACGGCGTTCCGTGTGCTGCGCTGGCTCGCCAGATGCAGCTTGTCACGCTGGCCACGTGACCCGGAAGTGTCTGCAGACAACGCTGGCTCCCGGCCTATAGAGTGAGATGAGCGCACAACCCTAGAGTCTGGCAAGACTGGCCCGAACGGGAAGGGGTACCTTTACCTTTACCTTTACTATAGAGCACGTACCAAAGTTGTTGGATGGATTTCAATAAGCAGGAGAGGATATATAAAACTTAATTTATCTCCCCAGTCTCAGTTGAGTGGGGTTTAGAACTCTACTGATTTAAAATATTGCCATCCCTTTGCAGAGTAAAATGGAAACTTGAGACTAGGCTGTTTAGCCTTAAATATGCTTATCAAGACTGCCTTAGCAGTCCGAGCTTTCCCTTTTTCTCTCCTACAAAAATACACTGGTACCTCGGGTTAAGTACTTAATTCGTTCCGGAGGTCTGTTCTTAACCTGAAACTCTTCTTAACCTGAAGCACCACTTTAGCTAATGGGGCCTCCTGCTGCTGCCACGCCGCCGGAGCACAATTTCTGTTCTCATCCTGAAGCAAAGTTCTTAACCTGAAGCACTATTTCTGGGCTAACAGAGTCTGTAACCTGAAGCGTATGTAACCTGAAGCGTATGTAACCTGAGGTACCACTGTATCCCCTAAACACCTCACCAGAACCAAGAGACTGCATACAAAGCGAGCATGCATTTTGGTGCATTTCAAATTTCAAGGTCAAATGTCTAAATTTAGGAATCTCCCAAAGTTTTGTTTTCCACAATTGTTCATACTTTACAAAGGCTGGTAGTTGCATGCTCCTGTAGGGTACCTTATGGTTTGGAAACAGTTTGAGCCAGACATCTTGTTGCAGATGACTAGAAAACAGGGAAAGACCAACATTTCTCCTGGTTGTTGCCGTTAACACATATAATTGCCAAAAACACTGGCATCCCTATGAACCGGACACATCCAATGGGTAAGGTAAAGGTAAAGGGACCCCTGACCATTAGGTCCAGTTGCGGACGACTCTGGGGTTGTGGCGCTTCTAAAATGTGCTAACAGCAAACGACACATCCATCTCCACCAGCAGGCAGATGAAAAAGAGAGTGATCTGAGGCAAGGAGGAAATACTAAAGATTTAAATCTTTTGCCTAAGTTTCCCGCCACAGAATTAAAAGGAAATGATATCACGGAGGTGTTCTCTCTAGGCATTCAGCTCTCTTCATAAACTTGCACAGTAAACATAAATTGGCATTTTGGCTGCAGATTTTTCCTGCAGATGTGGCTTCAAGGAACAGTCAGAAGCTTAAAGTGAGCTCCTGGTTGCTCCCAGTTTGCTGGAGCAAAGCACAATCTCACCATTCATCAGCTGATGGGAGCAGGAAGCAATTTCCATTGAAACCACAGCTAAGGACCCCTGACCATTAGGTCCAGTCGTGGCCGACTCTGGGGTTGCGGCGCTCATCTCGCTTTATTGGCCGAGGGAGCCGGCGTACAGCTTCAGGGTCATGTGGCCAACATGACTAAGCTGCTTCTGGTGAACCAGAGCAGCGCACGGAAACACCGTTTACCTTCCCGCCGGAGCAGTACCTATTAATCTACTTGCACTTTGACGTGCTTTCGAACTGCTAGGTTGGCAGGAGCAGGGACCAAGCAATGGGAGCTCACCCCGTCGCAGGGATTCGAACCGCCAGCCTTCTGATCGGCAAGTCCTAGGCTGTGTGGTTTAACCCACAGCACCACCCGCGTCCCTAACAGCTACAGTGGAGCAAAAAACCCTCCATTTTAGCAGTGCTTCTGATAGGAACAGCTTCCTGCTCCTGGAGGAATCCTCTTTGGAGGTGCAATGGAATCCCATTAGGAACGATAAGGCAGAAGTCAAGGAAGCCAACAGAAGGCGGAGACACAGCCTATGATAGGTACAGATGACTAATTGTTTCCCAACCGCCATCTTCCTTGCTGTTGAGTGACTATATATCAGTGACTATGGGGGAGGAATCTGAGAGCCAATGCCACACCCTGGGCTGGTTGTAAGTAAGAAGGCAGGCAGATGGGGGTTGGCTAAGGGCAGACTGAAGTTGGGGGGGTGCCCCATTCACTCCATTGGGCCAGTTCCCAATGCTTCACTGATCCAGTAGCCAGTGGCGTAGCGTGGGGGGTGCAGGGGGGGCCGGTCACACCAGGCGCAACTTCTGGGGTTAGGGTTAGGGGGCGCAAATCCACGGGTTAGGGGGCGCAAATTACTTGCCTTGCCCCGGGTGCTGACAACCCACGCTACGCCACTGCCAGTAGCCATCCAGGCCCCAAGGGTGGTGAGTGCTGAATGAGAAGATTCCTTGTTTGCATTGCATGCCGCTCCGAAAGAATCGAAAGCCGCTTGAGTGGAGAATGGACTGGCGCAGCAAGTTTCAGAGCTAGTCCTGTTTTGCTGTGCAAACAGGTGGTAGAATGGGTTGCTGTTTTTAAAAGCAATATATGGTCTCCTTCAACATGCACTATGCTGTCTGTTTCAACATATGCACATAGGTTATTAAATCAGCTCTGATCCAGAGAAGTATCAATTAATGGCAACTAAACATTATAGAAGGGACACGGGTGGCGCTGCAGGTTAAACCACAGAGCCTAGGACTTGCCGATCAGAAGGTTGGCGGTTCGAATCCCCACGACAGGGTGAGCTCCTGTTGCTCGGTCCCTGCTCCTGCCAGCTTAGCAGTTCGAAAGCACGTCAAAGTGCAAGTAGATAAATAGGTACCGCTCCGGCGGGAAGGTAAACGGTGTTTCCGTGCGCTGCTCTGGTTCGCCAGAAGCAGCTTAGTCCTGCTGGCCACATGACCCGGAAGCTGCACGCCGGCTCCCTCAGCCAGTAAAGCGAGATGAGTGCCGCAACCCCAGAGTTGGTCATGACTGGACCTAATGGTCAGGAGTCCCTTTACCTTAAACATTATAGGCAAGCTGGTTTCCTGCAAAGCAGTGTGGGTCAGAGGCACCTTGGCAGGGGGATGGCTACTCCTGAGACCTTCCCTGCCTCCACGGAAAGTGGCCGTCATTCTCCCAACCTTGCAGGGTTCCAGATGCATTGTCTGTGAGGTCAACGTGTCTGGAACGCTGCAAATGATTTCCAGTGGGTGGAGAAAGCAGGGAGCCACCCTCTGTTCTGAGATCTCCCTCCCGGCGCTGCTTCTCAGCAGAAGGAACAAACAACCAGGCTTTTAATTCATATGGCTGCGTGTTATATTTAGTTAGCACCTGGTTATTCCCAATGGGAAGGAAGGACCCAGGGAAGGCTGAGCCTAGGGATGGGGGTGAGGGCAGGAGAAGGTGGGAGGTCAGCTCAGCTGTAGCAGAGCTGCACAAAGTTGGTCTGTTTGGCCGCCTTTGTGTCACTCTTGTATTTACTGGAGGCAGCAGCAGTTTGTTCTGTTCTTTCAGCTACTGTATGGGACCCGATCAGGGTGCAGATGGAGCTACAAAGCAGCCCTTGTTGTCCGTAATCTGAGTCACATGTCAGACTCTTTATTTGCTGTCAGTGGCTTTATTAAAGTCTACAGTTTCAGACCCTCAAACCTTGCCTATTGTGTCCCATGGCCCCACAGATTCTCCTAGGGAGCGCTCACAATTATCAGCTCTCTCACACGAGCACAGAAGCACACTCGGGGGAGGAAGGGCTGACTCCCGCAAGCCCGGGGGATGCGTTTCATAAATTCGGCAGGCAAGGCCAAAGGAGCTGGTGCGCACACAGGGGAAGGCCATTGAGGGAGAAGGAACAATCTCCTTAATGCAGGGAATATGCTGCATTTGGGGGGCGGGGGCATTGGGGGGCCACGATTCAACACAAAGGACACAGACTTGTGTAAAGCAAGACCATCAAGAATTGGAATGCAAAGTCATATACAGCGGTACCTCGGTTTACGACCTTAATCCGTTCCAGAAGTCCGTTCTTAAACCGAAACCATTCTTAAACTGAGGCGCGCTTTCCCTAATGAGGCCTCCCGCCGTCGGTGCCTTTCCACTGTTCGGCTTCCATTCTTAGACCGAGGTAAAGTCCGCAAACCGGGACACTACTTCTGGTTTTGCAGAGTTCGTAAACCAAATCGTTCATCAACAGGACTGTTCTTAAACCAAGGTACAGTGGTACCTCGGGATGTAAACGGAATCCGTTCCAGAGCCCCGTTCGCATCCTGAACAGAACATAAGACGCGATGGTGCAACAGCGCGTGCATGGGTCGCGTTTTGCCGCTTCCGTGCATGCGCGTGACGTCATTTTGAGCGTATGCGCGTGCGGCAAAACCCGGAAGTAACACGCTCCGTTACTTCCAGGTTGCCGCGGAGTGCAACCCGAAAGCGCTCAGCCTGAAGCACATTCAACCCGAGGTATGACTGTACCACTGTATAGAATTTGGGGAAAGAATTCCTCACAATCCTCCCTATTTGGACTGTCTTTCCAAAGCTGGCCTTGCTGAACCCCTGCTCTACTGTTTGAACCAAACACTAAACTACTTGCCGTACACACACAAAAAACCCCTGTCTCTGCTGTGATTGGTGTTAAGGGTCCCAGACTCTAACTGGCATTTTATTTTACAACTGCAGACCCTCCAAGTGCCCTATTTTCCAGGGACAGCCCCGGTTTTACAGAAGCTGTCATGGTTTCTGATATAATCCCAGAGAGACCCGCTTCTCCTATTTTCACTGGAGAAAAGTCGTAAGAAAGCACATCTCATCTAGATTAACTTCATCGAAAAGGAAAGAAGCTGTGTTACTGCCATTGCTAATGGGTCATCCTCATTCTCCTATTTTCATCGGAGAAATGTTGGAGGGTATGTTCTTGGGGGTTTTTATCTTTTCCCCAGACACAGATTAGTCAGCCTTTCGTACTGATGGAACCTTCAAATAAAAGATGATTCTCTGACAGACCACAAAATAGAGAACTGTTCTCTGTTAGGTAGGAAAAATGGACACTCTAGAATGTCACGCTCCGTTGTTGCTCCTGTATCTTAAACTATCGTTAGCAACTGCTTTCAAAAGCAACGGAAAGATGACAAAGCACCTCTGCACTCACCACCTGAAATGTAATGTACACCAGCAATTAGAAGCTCTGGTAATAGTTGCGGTTTTTTTATTCCCAATCACTGCAAAGGTTTGAGACAGAAAGCAATTACAGCACACTGGGAGGCCTCCCAAAACCAACAGATGATTAGGGTTGCCATATTTCAAAAAGCAAAAACCAGGACACACACACACCCTTTTTTTTTTGTCTAAAATCCAAAACAGGCATGAATTCCGTCTTTGAAATCCCATTAATGTCTGGATGTATGGCAGCCCTACAGATGATGCTATCTAGGAACCCACAGCCTACACCTTTTAAAACAATATTATTATAGGCTGAAATAGACGCCTGTCAATGCACAGGGCAGGGGCTCGTTTATTCGCCGTATTTACAGCAAGAAGAGGTGGCAAGTTTTATATATTGTTTTTGCTATATTGTTTTAATGGGAGATGGGGTTTTAACTCGGGTGGGTGTTGTTTTATTCGGGGGTGAGGTTGCTCTAAATTGTTTTTAAATGTTAAGTGTTAATTTGGATTCTCGTATTTGTATTTGTTAATTTGGGTTTTTGTATTTGTTGCCGGGGGGACTGTTGGGGGCTTTTGCTGGGGAGGGTATTTTTCATTAGTTTATATACATTAGAATTGTTTGTTGTTTCAATTATTTTTATTATGTATGTTGTGCTTTTATATGGTAACTTTCTGCTGTGAACGCCCTGAGACCTATGGGTATACAACAGTTTACAAATTGTTGTTGTTACTATTATATCTGAGGAAATTATGTCTCTTTAAACCAAAATGTTGTTTATGGTCTCTCAGTCCAAAATCTTTAATTTTTTTAAACTTTAAAGAAGCAGTTTTGAGCTTATATGGCTAGAAATGGACCATATTGGGTCATAGTAATACCAACTTTCTCAAAACATTATTGACGTTGAATCGGAGGTATTTTTCTGT
The DNA here is from genome assembly GCF_027172205.1 of Podarcis raffonei. Classification (NCBI taxonomy): domain Eukaryota; kingdom Metazoa; phylum Chordata; class Lepidosauria; order Squamata; family Lacertidae; genus Podarcis; species Podarcis raffonei. Next base: position 15,518,355 of record NC_070606.1, read on the forward strand.
TTGTGCTGCTAAGATGCTTTCATGCCAATAAACAATGAAAATTGTTATTTCAATAAATAAATAAAATTCAATAAAAAAGGAAATTTTGGGGAAAGGCAAAGCTAATGCAAGCACATTTTGATGAGTTTTGGTACTCTTTTTTGATTGTCAAAACAGGATGAATACTGAAAAATACCCACCCCAATGATGGCAAGCTGCATAGCTTTTATGATTGTCGTACACAAGATTAGTTTTGGGGAATGATATCCTGTGCTTTTTTTCTGGGGGGACGCAGTGGTACGCACACACCTAAACATTTTGTGATTCTTTGTACTTTTGCCCATTTACTGTACAGTATTTATTTTTCCCAATTTGAACATTGTGGTTTTCTTGAGTCAAAATGAGAGTACCCCTAAACATTTTTTTCTTAAAAAAGCACTGGTGATATCCAGCACGCCCAGAGCAGACAAAGTCTGTTGATTTCAGTGAATCTACTCTGTATTTTGGATATTATTCTGTTTAAACTTTAACTAACTGTAATAAACAAAACAAGAAAAGGACAAGCCCTTTTGGAGGCAGTAAGGATGGCCTCGTGCTCCTCATGGCCACGGGCGCTAAAATTATAGACAGACTCAATTCAGCTAAGAAGCAGTGCTGACAACAGAAGATGCCGTGATGTGGATGACGGGTGGTCCCAGGTTCCATTCCTGCATCTCAAGGATGCTGAAATCCTGGAAAGCCATTGCCAGTCACACCAGGAAGTACAGTACTGGGATAGAAGGACTACAGATCTCACTTTCTGCAATCGCCCCTTATAGTCTTGTGCTGTAGTTGCTGATTTGTGGGATTTTTTGGCATGCTGCCACACAAGGTTGCCAATATTCTGGAACAATTTCTTTGAAAATGCTTTTTCTTCTACTGCAAAATGACTTAACTTTTGTTTAAGATCCAGAACGGAGCCTCAATGTTTCCATTTGTGCGGGACTTGCAAAAGCATCGCCCCAGTTTCTTTGTGGAGGGGATGGGGGTGGCATGTGTTTTGTGCAAGCAGGCAGTTTGCGAGCTCAGTTCAAAAGAGAGAGATGGCCCATAAACGCAATGGTACCAAGTCCAAGTACAGTGGTACCTCTAGTTGTGGACACGATCTGTTTTGTCGTTTGCACCCCAAAAAGTCTGCAACCAGAGTGGCGCTTCTGCGCATGTGCGAAGCATGCAGAATGCTTCTGCGCGTGCAGCAAAACCCGGAAGTATAAACTTCCAGGTTTGCTGCGTTCGCAAGCTGAAAAGACGCAACATGAACCTAACGCAACACGAGGTATGACTGTACTACCCAGGGCAGACGAACTTTCAGCGCAGTAACGAAGTTCGCCATAGCTCAGGCAGGCATGTAGTTCCTCTTCTAATCTCTGAAATTCCCACGAGATCCAAACTCTAGAATACTAGGCATTAGATGTAAAAATAAAATAAAATAAAAAGTTGTGAAATGTGCATATCTTCCTAAATCTGACATAGACTGTGGTACATGACCCCAGTCAAGCTTGCAAAAATTTATCACCTGCCTGACAACAAGTGCTGGAAATGCAAAGAAGCTGAGGGAACATTCTTTCACCTTTGGTGGACGTGCCCAAGGGTCAAGGCTTACTGGGAAACGATATATAATGAACTGAAGAAGGTATTTAAATTTACCTTCCCTAAGAAACCAGAGGCCTTCCTTCTGGGCATAGTTGGCCAACGGGTGCCAAAGAAAGATAGAACATTTTTTATGTATGCAACAACAGCAGCAAGAATACTCCTTGCCAAGTATTGGAAGACACAAGATCTACCCACCGTGGAGGAATGGCAGATGCAAGTGATTGACTACATGGAGATGGCTGAAATGACTGGCAGAATCCGTGACCAGGGAGAAGAACTGATGGAACAGGACTGGAAAAAGTTTAAGGACTATTTACAAAAATACTGCAAAATGTTTGAGTGTTAATATGATGTGGGAAGTGAAGGTAACAGGGCTTGTGGGATCTGGTTAAATGTGAATGAAAAGAAGAATGTTAAAAAGGAGAAGGGGTTATGATCAGAATAATATTATGTCATAGTATTCAAGATGAGGAATGGGCAAAAATAATGAAAAATTGGGACATAATAATTACAAGAATATAATTTAAGCATGGTTTAAATAAGGGTTTGAATTTGCTAAATCTGATTGGAACAAAGAGGAATACAAAAAAGGGAGATGTGAGGAGGTCAGGACAGAGGGGTATGGAATTCTGTAAATTTAAAAAAGTGGATTTTTCTTTTTTCTCTTTTACTGTTTTTCTTTTTTTTTGCTATATATCTTTGTTTTTTTCTGTTTTTTATGTGAGCTTTATTCATGGCAATGTTCTATCTGAAATGATGACTTTTTTGATTTGTAAAACCTTAATAAACATTTATCTAAATCTGACATAGACTGGCTGGAGGATCACAAGGGTACACAATGGTTGTGACTACAACCATGTAACTTTTCTCAGTTCAGGCTCCAACCCAACATTAGAGTAGAAATGGAAACCCCACACTCAGGGCTGATCTACATTCCTGCTTCCCCACCGCTTTCATACCCTCCAACATTTCTCCGATGCAAATAAGGATGCCCTATTCCATCATGATGATGACGATAAAGAAAGATGATGATTTTAATAATTATACCCCGCCCATCTGACTGGGTTGCTCCAGCCACTCTGGGCAGTTTCCAACATAAATAAAAACATAATAAAACAGTAAACATTAAAAAAAACCTTCCTTATACAGTACTAACTGCCTTCAGATGTCTTCGAAAGGTTGCATAGTTACTTATCTCCTTGGTTTGGGGGGGTTGCATAACTCCACGCCCTCCAACTTTTCTGCAAGAAAAATAGGGATGGAAATACGGACATTCTGGGATCAAATCAGAAACTGGGATCGCTTCTGTAAATCTAGGACTGTCCCTAAAAAATAGGGGTGCTTGGAGGGTCTGTCTTTCCCCATGATCTGAAATGTGGAGACATGAAGTTTCAGCAAAATTCTGACTCAATGGAAAGTGGGTCTCCAAAGCAGTTGGCACCAAATCACCCCACTATGCGGGTGGCACTGTGGTCTAAACGCAGAGCCTAGGACTTGCCGATCAGAAGGTCGGCGGTTCGAATCCCCGCAACGGAGTGAGCGCCCATTCCTCGGTCCCTGCTCCTGCCAACCTAGCAGTTCGAAAGCACATCAAAGTGCAATTAGATAAATAGATACCGCTCCGGCAGGAAGGTAAACGGCGTTTCTGTGCGCTGCTCTGGTTCACCAGAAGTGGCTTAGTCATTCTGGCCACATGACCCGGAAGCTGCACACCGGCTCCCACGGCCAGTAAAGCGAGATGAGCGCCGCAACCCCAGAGTCGTCTGCTACTCTGCCTAACGGTCAGGGGTCCCTTTACCTTTACCTTTATGCAAAGCAGCGGAGCAAGGTCTGAACCAAATCTTGTCTTCCATGGACACCCCTGTTTTAAACATACCATTAAACATAACCATAGTTTATATCGTCATTGTGAACTATAGCCGTATAACAATATTTTTAGGTGTGAATTGCTTATGGTCAATAGTTCTTACATTGTTCCATTTGTGATCCAAAATATATTGGATTTTTAAAAAAAATCATTTTGGCTGGGAGGGCACCTTTAAATAATGCTTTAGATATAGAGTTTAATATCTGGATGTCTTGTACTGTACAATTTATTATTATATGATTAAGGCTTGGAGTTCTTGTACTATTTTTGTCTTTGCTCCGAAACTTAGTGATTCAGCCTCCTTGATTTAAGACCTGCTTTCCCTCACCTCATCCCTTTTTATAACTTCTTCAAGAGATATAGATCAATTTGAACATGTCATGTAGTCATACGACGTTTTGTTTTGAGTGGCCTCCGTTTCCTCCTGCACTTTTGCAGAAAAAGTACTTACCACAAGTGGGGGATGTTTGGGTAATGTAAGTTCTTCCGTCGTTGGAGCTTTCTGGAGAAGCACGCAGTTTCAAGCTTTTAACTACTGAGATGCCATCTTTGTGTTTGTAATTAATCATTGTCATATTGGACTACTATCTATAATTTTATTCTATTTTGTGTAAGCAGATCAGGATCTCTTTTTGATTAAAGTACCGTATTTTTTGCTCTATAAGACTCACTTTTTCCCTCCTAAAAAGTAAGGGGAAATGTGTGTGCGTCTTATGGAGCGAATGCAGGCTGCGCAGCTATCCCAGAAGCCAGAACAGCAAGAGGGATCGCTGCTTTCACTGTTCTGGCTTCTGGGATTCAGAATATTTTTGTTGTTGTTTTCCTCCTCCAAAAACTAGGTGCGTCTTGTGGTCTGGTGCGTCTTGTAGAGCGAAAAATAGGTACATGCCAAAACAGGGGAAAGACAGGCATCTATGCTCAAAGGTGGGGAATACCAGCAGTCCAATGAATTTTTGGATCTCTATGTACTATACCTCAAAGCATATTCAAAACACATTTCCCCCTTCAATGAATTCTGGATACTGTAGTTTGTCAAAGGATTCTAGAAGTAGTAACTCTGTGATGGCTAAACTGCAGTGCCCATAATTCTTTGAGGGGGGGAATGTGCTTCAAATGTGCTTTACAGGAATATCATACGTTCACAGCTTCATCCATTTAGCTTTTCATGGTAAAAGTAGCAAAGAGAGGGTAGGGACATCAAACATTAAAAACTTCCCTATACAGGGCTACCTTTAGATGTCTTCTGAAATTTGTATAGTTACTCATCTCCTTGACATCTGATGGGAAGGCGTTTCACAGGGTGGGTGCCACTACGGAGAAGGCCTGGTTCCCTGTGATTTTACTTCTCGCAGTGAGGGAACCACCAGAAGGCCCTCGGAGCTGGATCTCAGTGTCCGGACAGAACGATGGAGGTGGAGACGCTCCTTCAGGTATACTGGGCCAGGGCTGTTTAGGGCTTTAAAGGTCAGCACCAACTCTTTAATTGTGCTCAGAAACGTACTGGGAGCCCATGTAGATCTTTTAGGACCAGTGTTATATGGTTCCGACAGTCACTCCCAGTCACCAGTCTAGCTGCTGCATTCTGGATTAGTTGTAGTTTCTTAGTCACCTTCAAAGGTAGCCCCATGTAGATTGCATTGCAGTAGTCCAAGTGGGACTAAGCATGTACCACTCTGGTGAAACAGTCTGCGGGCAGGTAGGGTCTCAGCCTGCGTAGCAGATGGAGCTGGTAGACAGCTACCCTGAACACAGAACTGACCTGCATCTCCATGGATAGCTGTGAGTCTAAAATGACTCCAAGGCTGCACACCTGGCCCTCTAGGGGCACAGTTACCCCATTCAGGACCGGGGAGTCCCTCACCCAGCCCCTGTCCCCCTAGGAAATATCATTACTTTGCAGATGATAATGCCAACATATTTGCCTTCCTTTGCTATATTGTGGCTCAAGATTGAGTCAGGGACCTGGATCAGCTTATATCTGTCCAGGAATTATTGAAACCTTAGAAATAATAAAACTGTTTGATGCCGTGAGATATAACTAGACTGGACAACAGAGCAGACCTTGTCTCCTATATGTGCCATATGTATTTTCCCCATCCTGCGCTAGGCAAGAGTTCCTCTTGAAAGGAACTGCTTTAGCTCCTCTGAGAGTGAACGTGCTTCATGCCTTCCTTTGGTCACACGTTTGGGTGCTTGAGAGCTCAGTGGTTGCAGAGAGGAGCTGGACTTATTTTGCAGGAACGCAGTCTGTGGGTGTTTGCACACACAACGCGCGGCTGTCTGTTTGCCTTTTCCCAGTCAAGTGAGAAGCGCTGAGCAAAAACAAAGGTTATGGTGCTCCCTGCTGGCCAATTACCTTTTTCAAACCCAGGTGGTCAATCCAGCTTTCTGGCCTCCTCACCTTCTTAAAAGCCTTTGTTTGAATGTTGCAGGCAGCAGGCACGGTGACCCACTGTCCTTCAAAAGGACAAAGCAGGCCTAAAGTACTTGATGTTCCAAAGCACCGCCAATTTTGCTCCTATTTTGAATCTTTGCTGGTTCAAAAAACTGGAGGTGAAGTAGTGTCCCTGAGGATCATCTAGTCCAGGGTCTCCCAAACTCAGATCTCCAGTTGTTTTTGGACTACAACTCCCATCATCCCTAAACACTGGTCCTGCTAGCTAGGGATGATGGGAGTTGTAGTCCAACAACATTTAAAGACGCAAGTACAGTGGTACCTCGGGTTAAGTACTTAATTCGTTCTGGAGGTCCGTACTTAACCTGAAACTGTTCTTAACCTGAAGCACCACTTTAGCTAATGGGGCCTCCTGCTGCTGTCGCGCCGCCAGAGCATGATTTCTGTTCTCATCCTGAAGCAAATTTCTTAACCTGAAGCACTATTTCTGGGTTAGCGGAGTCTGTAACCTGAAGCGTATGTAACCCAAGGTACCACTGTATGTGAAAACCTGATCTAGTCCAACCCCCTGCAATGCAGGAATATGCTGCTGTCCCATACGGGAATCGAACCTGCGACCTTGATATTATCAGCACCACGTTCTAACCCACTGTACTATCCAGTGGTCCATCTGAGCTATCATCCATTCCATTTCCCTCCTATTCCTCACTCCTGTTTCCTGTCGGAGATGTTTCAGCAAAGCTTGCCAGCCTTTCAGCTCATCATTGTGACTGACTTCCAACAGCAGCTTGATGTGCAGGCATCATTGGGTGATAATGCATACCCCCCTGTTGCGAGCAGCTTCTCCGCCTGATGTTCTGCGCATCAAACCGATGACAAAAGCAGGGCAGGAGAGTTTCCAGTAAGATATCTGGCAACCAAAACTTCCTCTCTGGAAAGTCCAGGCTTTGCCTGAAAAGCACTGTCCCTCATTCTCCACGTTTGTTGTTGTTGTTTAGTCGTTTAGTCATGTCTGACTCTTCGTGATCCCATGGACCAGAGCATGCCAGGCACTCCTGTCTTCCACTGCCTCCCGCAGTTTGGTCAAACTCATGCTGGTAGCTTCGAGAACGCTGTCCAACCATCTCGTCCTCCGTCGTCCCCTTCTCCTTGTGCCCTCCATCTTTCCCAACATCAGGGTCTTTTCCAGGGAGTCTTCTCTTCTCATGAGGTGGCCAAAGTATTGGAGCCTCAGCTTCAGGATCTGTCCTTCTAGTGAGCACTCAGGGCTGATTTCCTTCAGAATGGTAAAACTAGTTCTTCACCACTGGTTTAACATCGAAAGGTCGGTTCATTTCTTCAGTAATTGCTTCAGTCTTCGGCAGTGGAAAAGGACTTCAGCTGGGTGACTGTGGCAGAAGGGACAGGATGATGATGTCAGTTGTGTGGGACTGGTGAAGATTGACATTGGGGAACAGGAAGCTGCCTGATATTGTACCAGACCATTGGTCCATCGAGCTCAATATTGTCTGCCGGGGGTTCAGGCAGGGCACATTCCCAGTCATACCTGGAAATGTCAGGCAGTGAACCAGGAACTCTCTGCATGTAAAGCAAGTTCTCTACAAGGGAGAAGCAAGATAGACCAAGGGAGGCAAAGACAGGTACATGAGGCAGGCAGGCGGCAGGCCCTCCAAAGGTCTCCATTTTCCAAGGACAGGTTTACAGAAGTGGTGGTGGGGGATGAGTGCTCAGACCCCTGGGCCCTCACTTGTGGGGTGCCTCAGGGTTCTGTCCTCTCCCCCATGCTTTTTAACATCTATATGAAGCCACTGGGAGAGATCATCAGGGGGTTTGGACTGGGTGTCCATCAATATGCAGATGATACCCAGCTCTACCTCTCTTTTAAATCAGAACCAGTGAAGGCAGTGAAGGTCCTGTGTGAGTGCCTGGAGGCGGTTGGAGGATGGATGGCGGCTAATGGATTGAAGTTGAATCCTGACAAGACAGAAGTACTGTTTTTGGGAGACAAGGAGCGGGCTGGTGTGGAGGACTCCCTGGTCCTGAATAGGGTAACTGTGCCCCTGAAGGACCAGGTGCGCAGCCTGGGAGTCATTTTGGACTCACAGCTGTCCATGGAGGCGCAGGTCAATTCTGTATCCAGGGCAGCTGTCTACCAGCTCCACCTGGTCCGCAGGCTGAGACCCTACCTGCCCACGGACTGTCTCGCCAGAGTGGTGCATGCTCTGGTTATCTCCCGCTTGGACTACTGCAATGCGCTCTACGTGGGGCTAACTTTGAAGGTGACTCGGAAACTACAACTAATCCAGAATGCGGCAGCTAGACTGGTGACTGGGTGCGGCCGCCGAGACCACGTAACACCGGTCTTGAAAGACCTACATTGGCTCCCAGTATGTTTCCGAGCACAATTCAAAGTGCTGGTGTTGACCTTTAAAGCCCTAAACGGCCTCGGTCCAGTATACCTGAAGGAGCGTCTCCACCCCCATCGTTCAGCCTGGACACTGAGGTCCAGCGCCGAGGGCCTTCTGGCGGTTCCCTCATTGTGAGAAGCAAAGCTACAGGGAACCAGGCAGAGGGCCTTCTCGGTAGTGGCGCCCGCCCTGTGGAACGCCCTCCCATCAGATGTCAAAGGGATAAATAACTACCTGACATTCAGAAGACATCTTAAGGCAGCCCTGTTCAGGGAAGTTTTTAATCTGTGATATTTTACTGTATCTTTGGTTTTTATGGAAGCCGCCCAGTGTGGCTGGGGAAACCCAGCCAGATGGGCGGGGTACAAATAATAAATTATTATTATTATTATTATTATTATTATTATTATTATTATTATTATTATTATTATTTATACATACATACATACATACATACATACATACATACATACCCCATCCATCTGGCTGGGTTTCCCCAGCCACTCTGGGCGGCTTCCAACAGAATATTAAAATACAATAGTCTCTTAAACATTAAAAGCTTCCCTAAACAGGGCTGCCCTCAGATGTCTTCTAAAAGTCTGGTAGTTGTTGTTCTCTTTGACATCTGGTGGGAGGGCGTTCCACAGGGCGGGTGCCACTACCGAGAAGGCCCTCTGCCTGGTTCCCTGTAACCTCACTTCTCGCAATGAGGGAACCGCCAGAAGGCCCTCGGCGCTGGACCTCTGTGTCCGGGCAGAACAATGGAGGTGGAGACACTCCTTCAGGTATACTGGACCGAGGCCGTTTAGGGATTTAAAGATTAGCACCAACACTTGGAATTGTGCTCGGAAACGTACTGGGAGCCAGTGTAGGTCTTTCAAGACAGGTGTTATATGGTCTCGGCGGCCGCTCCCAATCACCAGTCTAGCTGGATTAGTTGTAGTTTCCAGGTCACCTTCAAAGGTAGCCCCACATAGAGCGCATTGCAGTAGTCCAAGCGGGAGATAACCAGAGCATGCACCACTCTGGCGAGACAGTCTGTGGGCAGGTAGGGTCTCAGCCTGCGTTCCAGATGGAGCTGATAAACAGCTGCCCTGGACACAGAATTATATTAGAATTATTTCAGTTGAAGGGTTGCCCCCCACCCCGGCAAGAGCTTAGAGGCCACCTGGCATACTCCTGAGTGGAGAGGGAAAGGCAGGGGGGAACTGCAGAAGCTCGTCTCCTTTCCTCTTTACCACATATTCCAGCGACATATTCAATATTCAGAGCTTCGTTTTGTTGCCCACCGAATATCGCACAATTTTTATCGCTGTTTGTTTAAATTGTATCAATAATCTGCCAAGTTTTAATGGGAGCTTTCCATGAATAGGCAACAAGCCATGAAATGTGGTGTTTTCATCATGAACGACCCAGGAAATTAGTTAGTGTTGCCCTTGATTTATATGGTGTACTGGCAAGTTCCTTGAGGTGACATGACATGGCGCCATCGTCATTCCCTCTCATTCTTCTGTCGTCCTTGTCGTCTGTCGGTGGAGGGTATAACACTCGCCCTTGCCTCCCATGGGTGGAAAAGATGGGAAATGGCAAGGCCAGAGTGAGTAGGGAACTTCCATGCCTCAGAATGGGACTTGCGCAAGGTACTTCTAATACAGTGGTACCTCAGGTTAAGTACTTAATTTGTTCTGGAGGTCCGTTCTTAACCTGAAACTGTTCTTAACCTGAAGCACCACTTTAACTAATGGGGCCTCCCGCTGCCGCCGAGCTGCCAGAGCACGATTTCTGTTCTTATCCTGAAGCAAAGTTCTTAACCTGAAGCACTATTTCTGGGTTTGCGGAGTCTGTAACCTGAAGCGTATGTAACCTGAAGCGTATGTAACCTGAAGCGTATGTAACCTGAGGTACCACTGTATTGCCCTTCATCTGAAGATCTCAGAGCGGTTCACAGCATAAAAATGCAAAATGAAAAAGCACAATAAATAATAAAAGCAAGAAGAAAAACAGACAAAACCAAGAGCCCACCTCCCACAAACATGTTGAAAAGGACATTTCTCCGATGAAAATAGGGACGTCCTATTCCATAATATTACTAATAATAATTTTATTATTTATACCACACCTATCTGATGGGGCGGCTTCCAACATATATAAAAGCATAATAAAACATTATACATTAAAAACACTTCCCTATGCAGGACTGCCTTCAGATGTCTTCTAAAGGTTGTAGAGTTAGTTATCTTGTTGGCTTGGGGGTCGCATAACTCCATAGCTTCCAACATATCTCCAATGAAAATAGGAGTGTCCTACCATACCCTCCTATAGGGACGTGGGTGGTGCTGTGGGTTAAATCACAGAGCCTAGGGCTTGCCGATCAGAAGGTTGGCGGTTCGAATACCCGCAACGTGGTGAGCTCCCGTTGCTTGGTCCCTGCTCCTGCCAACCTAGCAGTTTGAAAGCATACCAGTGCAAGTAGATAAATAGGTACCACCCCGGCGGGAAGGTAAGCGGCATTTCCGTGCGCTGCTCTGGTTTGCCAGAAGCGGCTTAGTCATGCTGGCCACATGACCCGGAAGCTGTACGCCGGCTCCCTCGGCCAATAAAGCGAGATGAGCGCCACAACCCCAGAGTCGTCCGCAACTGGACCTAATGGTAAGGGGTCCCTTTACCTTTACCTTACCATACCCTCCGGCATTTCTCCTGCATGGCCTCTACTGAGCCAATGGACAGGGGATGAAGACAGGCGAAAATCTTGGGCAGACTGGATGGCAACAAAACTCTGAGATAAGTCAAGCCTACTATATCCCACCACCCACCCTAGCTATGCTGCTGCTTCTCATTCTATGACACACACACACACACACCCTGCTATTTTTGGCCCTGCCATTAATATGTCTTTTTATAAAAGAAAAAAATTAACTCATATAGATCCTAGTGCTTGCCTTTCTATGAAGGCTGCCAAGTGCTACAGTAGCGTGGGTTGTAATAATTGCTCAGCGGGCAGCTTGGCCCTTGCGATGAGATTCCCTGCTCTCTTGCACACACTCAAACACGTACACCCCTCTCTGCCTTCCTCCCCTCCTCCCCCCCCCCGGCTTCCTGCTAGGCCGTGTACACATCTCCCTAGGTAGCAGCTGGGCTCTTCCGCCTCTCCTTTTGTGATACTGCCACTAAATGAGGCGATTCCCCCCCTCAACTCCATCCTGAGCTCCTCTGCCTAGTTTGCCCACCCTTCCGCTCTCAACGTTTGCCCCTTAAAGGCTCGGGGTTTTGTCTTTCCTACGCACCGGCCCCTCTGTCCCCCCACCGAGTCAGATTTTTTTACACCAAACAAAAATTGGGAGTACAGGGAGAAAGAAAGAAAGAAAGAAAGAAAGAAAGAAAGAAAGAAAGAAAGAAAGAAAGCGAGCCCAAGGGGCTCCCGCCCAGCCATTCCAATCAGGTCAGTGTTTCTTTCCCAATTAGGATGGATGCAATGCACATTATTAAAAATAGGTCTATGGCCCCATCTGTGTTGATTATTGTCCTCTGTTTCCGTCCTCTGGCCAACTCTGTTAATTAATAAAGAAACTGTCAGGGAAGGGAAGGGAGGGATGGGCGGGGGGGCGGGCAGGGGACTTCCCTGACTGGAGCCTCCTGTTTAGAAAGTTCAAGAGAGAAATTGGACACTTGAATCTCCCTGTCATCCCCCATTGTGTGCAGCTCTCCTAATGATGTTGGGCTGGAAGTCAGCTCCCCGCATCAGCACCGACTGCCTCTTTCATTCAATTACTCACTTTGGAGTGGGGGGGTGGGGGGGCACGACGGAGAAGAAGAAGAAGAAGAAGAAGAAGAAGAAGAAGAAGAAGAAGATTCTTGTGGTGGACCCTAGCCAGCACAGTTCGACTGCTGCATCCCCAAGACCCGGTGGAAACAGCTTCCAAAACAAATAACAGCATTGCGGGATTTGAGTGTGCTCAGGAACCAGTCGGAGGAGTGAGGGGATTGAGGTATAGTGGTACCTCAGGTTAAGTACTTAATTCGTTCCGGAGGTCCGTTCTTAACCTGAAACTGTTCTTAACCTGAAGCACCACTTTAGCTAATGGGGCCTCCTGCTGCCGCCATGCCACCAGAGCACGATTTCTGTTCTCATCCTGAAGCAAAGTTCTTAACCTGAAGCACTATTTCTGGGTTAGCGGAGTCTGTAAACTGAAGCGTATGTAACCTGAAGCATATGTAACCTGAGGTACCACTGTAACAGCATTGCGGGATTTGAGTGTGCTCAGGAACCAGTCGGAGGAGTGAGGGGGTTGAGATATCCTTGTGAGGGGTGAAACTTGCCTTCATTGGCCTAGATCTCATTTGTGTTCCACACGACACACCTACTGCTGTTGCTCCGTAACCTCCAACATTTCCCCGATGAAAATAGGGACATTCTGCTCCTGCCAACCTAGCAGTTCGAAAGCACGTCAAAGTGCAAGTAGATAAATAGGTACCGCTCCGGCGGGAAGGTAAACGACGCTTCCGTGCACTGCTCTGGTTCACCAGAAGCGGCTTAGTCATGCTGGCCACATGACCCGGAAGTTGTAAGCCGGCTCCCTCGGACAATAAAACGAGATGAGCGCCGCAACCCCAGAGTTGGCCACGACTGGACCTAATGGTCAGGGGTCCCTTTACCTTTAAGGAAAAGCAGGACATTCCGGGATCAGATCAGAAACCGGGACAGCTTCTGTAAATTTGGGGCTGTCCCTGAAAAACAGGGAAACTTGGAGGGTCTGTTGCTCCTGCTTCTTAGCCTTTCAGCACCAGTTTGTTAAAAGGGGGACAAAAATCTTTCCTCTCTCTGTATTCGCAAGATATCTATATAGGCAGATACAGATGTACATACACACTTCAATGACCAACACTCTTCTGATGATATTTCTGGCCCATGAACACCTAAACTAGAAAACACATGAGGAGTACACTCCTCCAAAAACCTGTGTGGGTGGTAATACCAGACTCCGACTTACCTGAAGGAGCTTCTCCACCCCATCGTTCAGCCCGGACACTGAGGTCCAGCTCTGAGGGCCTTTTGACGGTTCCCTCCCTGCAGGAAGTGAGGTTACAGGGAACCAGGCAGAGGGCCTTCTCGGTAGAAGCACCCTCCCTGTGGAATGCCCTCCCATCACATGTCAATAAGATAAATAACTATCTGAGTTTTAGAAGACATCTGAAGGCAGGCCTATATAGGGAAGTTCTTAATGGTGTTGATGTCTTACTGTGTTTTAATTCGTTGGAAGCTGCCCAGAGTGGCTGGGGAAACCCAGTCAGATGGGTGGCATATGAAGAATAAATTATTGTATTATTATTATTATTATTATTATTATTATTATTATTATTATTACAGTGGTACCTCTGGTTATGAACGTAATTTGTTCCAGAGGTCCATTCTTAACCTAAAACCGTTCTTAACCTGAGGCACCACTTTAGCTAATGGGGCCTCCTGCTGCCGCTGCACTGCTGCCGAGTGATTTCTGTTCTCATCCTGAAGCAAAGTTCTTAACCCGAGGTACTACATCCAGGTTAGCGGAGTCTGTAACCCGAAGTGCTTGTAACCCGAGGTGTTTGTAACCCGATGGACCACTGTATTCAAAAGTACTTCAGACACAATTCCCGCTACACCCCCCACCAACTAAATTCTGAGAGTACCAATGGCAGGGCTGCCTTACGTCCAGGATTTGCCCATCAAAAATGGCATCCATAAAAATGTCAAGGGAAACCTGGGCGTATGACAGCCCATATCAAAAGTGTTGTTGATTTATTTGCAAATTTCAAAAAAAACACACGCACACCTTAAAACTTCTCTCTCTTTTTTTGGAGATTTTGCCAAAAAGCTCAACAGATTTTGGCAACCCTAGCCAATGGAGGTGGAGATGGAGAGAGAAATCATGGAGACATACAAAACAGGAAGTGTGGTATTAATGGTTAGCGTCCATTACCTTTACATACGCTAGATTAGGGGTAGCCCAGTTGGTGCTCTCTTAGTATTATGGTCTGCAATTCCCATCATCTCTGACTGCTGGCTGCATTGACTGGGGCTGATGGGTGTTGAGCGTCCAATACATCTGATAGGTACAATATTGGCTGCCCCTCCACATGTTCTGGTAAGCACAAAGATGCAAAACTTCTAGATGCCCTAATTTCTGTGCCCTAGAGCAGTTCATCATGGAACCAACCAGAAAGGAAATCTCCCCAGACTTAATCCTAAATGGTGGCTGGGATCTGGTGTGAGATGTAAGAACTGGGAAGATTCCCTGTGAAGAAAAGCTACCGTATTTTTCCATGTACAGTGGTACCTCGGGTTAAGTACTTAATTCATTCCTGAGGTCCATTCTTAACCTGAAACTGTTCTTAACCTGAAGCACCACTTTAGCTAATGGGGCCTCCTGTTGCTGCCGCGCAATTTTTGTTCTCATCCTGAATCAAAGTTCTTAACCCAAGGTATTATTTCTGGGTTAGTGGAGTCTGTAACCTGAAGCGTATGTAACCTGAAGCATATGTAACCCAAGGTACCACTGTATAAGACGCCTCCATGTATAAGACAATGCCTATTTTTAACCCAAAATTAGGAAGTGAAGTTGTTTAGCTTTTGGGGGGTGGGGGGGGTCACTTCTGCCAATCGCTCACCCACCTGCCTGCCACTGCCGATCGCACACCTCGCCGCAGCCGCCAATCGTCTGCCCGCTCACCGCCACCAACAGCCCACCCTCCAATCACCTGCCTGCCTCGCCACAGCTGCCAATCACCTGCCCAATTGCCGCAGCAACAGCCAATCACCAGCAGGCCTTGCCGCAGCAACCAATCCCCCACCCAATCGCCGCTGCCATTCTCCTGCTTGCTGCTGTCATTAATTGCACATCCCCCCCTCTGCATTCGCTGTCCGTGTATAAGACGACACCCAATTTTTGCCCAATTTCTTTGAGCAAAAAACATCCTCTTATACATGGGAAAATATGGTATTTGGAGTGACGCGTAAGGGGAGACACAAGCCAGGTATATGAAATTATGCACACTGTTGAGTTTCTCTCCCTCTCTCATAATACTAGGCCTTGCAGTTCATCCTATCAAGTTGAATGTTGGTCTGTTCAGGACAGACAAAAGGAAATATTTCACACTAATTTCATGGATATAAAGGGGTAATTAGACAGATTCAAGAAGGCTAAGGTAAAGGTAAAGGGTAAAGGGACCCCTGACCATTAGGTCCAGTCGTGACCGACTCTGGGATTGCGGCGCTCATCTCGCTTTATTGGCCAAGGGAGCCAGCGTACAGCTTCCGGGTCATGTGGCCAGAATGACTAAGCCACCTCTGGCAAACCAGAGCAGGGCACGGAAACGCCATTTACCTTCCCGCTGGAGTGGTACCTATTTATCTACTTGCACTTGGACGCGCTTTTGAACTGCTAGGTTGGCAGGAGCAGGGACCGAGCAACGGGAGCCCACCCCGTCGCGGGGATTCGAACTGCGACCTTCTGATCGGCAAGTCCTAGGCTCTGTGGTTTAACCCACAGCGCCACCCCAGTCCCTTCAAGAAGGTTATCCATGGATAATAGTCAAGGTAAAGAGATAAGAAGAGCAATGCTGGATCAAGCCAAGGACCCACCTAATCCTGCACTGAGTTCTCACAGTTTCCAACCCGATTCTTATTCTTTTCATATTTTTATTTGCACCGCCACCTTCCTCCCTGACTGGACTCAACCCCAGGTACCATTGCGAAAACCTGCAAGCAACAGCAGCAAGCGCCACTTGGGAATTTCCAACAACTGGTCTTCAGAGGCATATTGTTTCCACCAACGGAGGCAGAACACAGCCGCCATCGCTGGCCTCGCCCTCCATGAATTTGGCACACTGTCTGCTAAAGCCATCGCCACCTCCTCTGGGGGCAAATTCCACAGGGCTCACCCACAATTCCATTTCCCTGCTGCTTCCCCCCAGTGCAAATTTGTGCTTTAGCGCAGAACTGGAACAAAGGGCAGTTTGGTTTTCCCCGATTGCCGTTGGTTCCGATTTAGTGCTAAAGAGAGAGCTTTCTTGGGGTAAGCAGTGGGACAAAGGCAAAACTGCCCGGGACCTATGCCGAGAAAGCAACCTGGAGCAGCAGAAAACCACTCGGATCCATGCTTTTTTAGGTGTGGGAAAGGCAGGTGTATGGACAAGCCCATAGTTTAACTGTGTGGTATGTGATGGAATAAGGGACGCGGGTGGTGCTGTGGGTTAAACCACAGAGCCTAGGATTTGCCGATCAGTAGGTCGGTGGTTCGACTCCCCGTGACGGGGTGAGCTCCCGTTGCTCGGTCCCTGCTCCTGCCAACCTAGCAGTTCGAAAGCACGTCAAAGTGCAAGTAGATAAATAGGTACTGCTCTGGCGGGAAGGTAAACGGCGTTTCCGTGCGCTGCTCTGGTTCGCCAGAAGCGGCTTAGTCATGCTGGCCACATGACCCGGAAGCTGTACGCCGGCTCCCTCGGCCAATAAAGCGAGATGAGCGCCGCAACCCCAGAGTTGGCCACGACTGGACCTAATGGTCAGGGTCCCTTTACCTTTACCTATGTGATGGAATGCTTGGATCATGAGTCACAGGACAGAGAATCCACCGAGGAAGGATTTTAAATATTGTTTTCATGTTGCCCATGGGGAGAATTGCACCGATGTAGGATTAGTGGGACGCGGGTGGCGCTCTGGGTAAAAGCCTCAGCGCCTAGGACTTGCCGATCGAAAGGTCGGCGGTTCGAATCCCCGCGGTGGGGTGCGCTCCCGCTGCTCGGTCCCAGCGCCTGCCAACCTAGCAGTTCGAAAGCACCCCCGGGTGCAAGTAGATAAATAGGGACCGCTTACCAGCGGGAAGGTAAACGGCGTTCCGTGTGCTGCGCTGGCTCGCCAGATGCCGCTTAGTCACGCTGGCCACGTGACCCGGAAGTGTCTGCGAACAGCGCTGGCCCCCGGCCTCTTGAGTGAGATGGGCGCACAACCCTAGAGTCTGTCAAGACTGGCGCGTACGGGCAGGGGTACCTTTACCTTTACCTTTAGGATTAGTGGGCCAGAGGAGGGATGCCTTTGTGGGAGTCTCTTTGTTTGGGTGAGGTTGAGGAAGAAGTGGGGAGCTTGATGCGGGAGTCACCTGAGTAGAAACCCCCAATCTCAGCTATACAACTGCAAATACAGTGGTACCTCGGGTTAAGTACTTAATTCGTTCCGGAGGTCCGTTCTCAACCTGAAACTGTTCTTAACCTAAAGCACCACTTTAGCTAATGGGGTTTCTCGCTGCCGCCATGTCGCTGGAGCACGATTTCTGTTCTCATCCTGAAGCAAAGTTCTTAACCTGAGGTAATACTTCTGGGTTAGCGGAGTCTGTAACCTGAAGCATATTTAACCTGAAGCATATGTAACCCGAGGTACCACTGTAAAATGTTTTGAATGTGTTGTGAAGTGCAATATGCAATTCTGACACTTGATGGCAACTGTGAGTTATAGCAAATTCAACGCATTTTTCAAAACGGTTATTATTATTTTTAAAAAAGCATTTTCACTTTTTTAATGTGTGTGTAGATTCCGCCCCTGAACGCAAAGCATCAGAGGGCCCTGCGCCCCTTCCATCCATCGCTGTTGAGAGGAAGACACGGAAAAGCAGAGCAGTGCATTTGCCAGGAGAGGGTCATAACCTCCTCCATTCTTCTCCGGAGGGGGCTTGGATAATGAAGGAGAAAGCAGTGAAGCTGAGGGCTAATTTGTCGTGGCATTTCCTGGCCTCTCTTCTGCCAATGAAGCTCTGTTTCATCTTTTAGCCTTATCAATGCCGTGGTCATGAGGCTTTCCGCTTGCAAGCCTCGGGCCTCATCCGCCACCCCTCCCAACCTATCCACACCTACCCTGGTCTTTGATGGTAATGGAAAGGTTGCTGATGTCATTAATCCACTGAGAGGTACAAATCAAAACTATAACTGCACACTTAAACACAAGAGATGATGGCATTCTGAGGATGCCCCTATTTTCATTGGAGAAATGCTGGAGGGTATGGAATTATCCAACCCCTGAGCTGTCTGAAGGCAATCCTGCATAGAGAAGTTTTTTAAAAAAAAGTTTAATTTTTTAAATGTTATTATATATGTTGGAAGCTGCCCAGAGTGGCTGAGGCAACCCAGTAAGATGTGTGGGGTATAAATCGTAAAATTATCGTTATGGAATGGGATGTCCCTATTTTCATCGGAGAAATGTCCGAGGGTATGGAGTTTGCATATCTCAATTGGCGGGTTTTTCTTCTTCTCTTCCAGAAATTCAAGAAGGTCCCTGTGTCATCCCCCCATTTTTTGGGTCATGTCCGATGACTTTACTGGATCTGAAGGCAGCCCTGTTTAGGGAAGCTTTTAATGTTTGATGTATTACAGTATTTTAATATATTTTTTTGGAAGCCGCCCAGAGAGGCTGGGGAAGCCCAGCCAGATGGGAAGGGTATAAATAAATAAATTATTATTATTATTATTATTATTATTATTATTATTATTATTATTATTATCTTCTGCATGTGTGCCCTGCCTCTGGCCCACATCCATTTTCACAGCATAAGGATGCACTTCTGCAATGCATCCTGGGATGGAGCAGAAAATGCAGAAGGAGCAGCGCGTTTGCAGAAGACAGTGTGGCATAGTGGTTAAGAGTGCTGAACAAGGACCTGGGAGACCCCACTCAGCCCTGAATCTCATTGGGTGACCTTGGGCTAATCGCTTACTCTCAGCCTAACCTACCTCGTAGGGTTGTTCTGGAGGTGAAACGAGGGGAGGGAGAACTGCGTACATCACTTTGAGCTCCTTGGAGAAGAAGGTGGGATATAAACACAATCAGTGAATAAAGCGATGCAATTACGCTGCTTCATCAGGATGGAACTACACGTTTGCAAACCCATGTTTACCTGGGACTCAGCTACATTAGTAAAAAAAGGTGTTTTAAATGTGTTATAACACTGTGGCACCAGGTGGCACTGTAGAGTTTGATGTGATTTTCCATTATGAGCTTTACAACGTGTTTTCCTGAAGCGTGTTTTTTTTTTATGTGTCTAGATCCAGCCCTGGTATCCCTAGGATGGATGTGCAGGTGAGATCTGGAAGCAGGATTTGCCACAACTGTTCAGCTAAGCAAATGGGGTTTGGAGATAGCCAGTGATCAAAGATAGCCACACTTGCCTTCTCCTCTGGTATTGACACAATGTGTTCATCAATTTACCGTATTTTTTGCTCTATAAGACTCGCTTTTTCCCTCCTAAAAAGTAAGGGGAAATGTGTGTGCATCTTATGGAGCGAATGCAGGCTGCGCAGCTATCCCAGAAGCCAGAACAGCAAGAGGGATTGCTGCTTTCACTGTGCAGTGATCTCTCTTGCTGTTCTGGCTTCTGAGATTCAGAATATTTTTTTCTTGTTTTCCTCCTCCAAAAACTAGGTGCGTCTTGTGGTCTGGTGCGTCTTATACAGCGAAAAATACGGTATTCATCGGGATCCAGGCACTGTTCCTCAAACAATGGCAGCCTTCCAGTGTTTTCCCTGTTGTTCTCCATTCCTGTGCCCCATGCTTCCAATATGACGTTTCAGGTGTGAACTGGCACAACACCTGAGGCTCCTGCATTTTGCGGCATTATTTGCCCTCCCGCCTCCTTGCCATGCCCTCCCCTGTCCACCCTCTTCGCTCTGACCATTAGATATGATGTGGACGATAATGTGATTAGGCTCTCGCACAGTTTTTGTTTAACCAATTAGCAGCTCCGCAAGGCTACTTTGAAGATCAGGGAAGTGGTGCTTTGGGAGAAGACGTTGAACTCTTTCTTCCCATGACATTTCCTCAGTCTGAATGCTCCCCCCCTTTCCCCCCCCCACACTGAAATGCTGATTAGCTCCAATTATTTCGCCTCCTTTTTTTGGAGTTTGTATGGATGGTTTTGGTTTTTTTTTTTCAGAGCTTGATTTTTATTTTTATTTTGCGTTTTATTCTGTTTTCAACTTGCAATGGCTTACTGCCATGAAGCGGCCTATTAGTTTGTTTAATCATAATAAGGAGAGGAGGAAGATGTAGCCTTCCAGAGGGTTGTTTCTGGTGCTTCCACGTGCTTCCAGGTGACAACAAAAGGTGTAGAAGTGCATGATCTGATCTGTAACTATTTGCATCACCACTAACCGTTCATTGTTGTTGTTGTTGTTTAGTTGTTTAGTCGTGTCCGACTCTTCGTGACCCCATGGACCAGAGCACACCAGGCACTCCTGTCTTCCACTGCCTCCCGCAGTTTGGTCAAACTCAGGCTGGTAGCTTCGAGAACACTGTCCCACCATCTCGTCCTCTGTCGTCCCCTTCTCCTTGTGCCCTCCATCTTTCCCAACATCAGGGTCTTTTCCAGGGAGTCTTCTCTTCTCATGAGGTGGCCAAAGTATTGGAGCCTCAGCTTCACGATCTGTCCTTCCAGTGAGCACTCAGGGCTGATTTACTTCAGAATGGATAGGTTTGATTTCTTGCAGTCCATGGGACTCTCAAGAGTCTCCTCCAGCACCATAATTCAAAAGCATCCATTCTTCGGCGATCAGCCTTCTTTATGGTCCAGCTCTCACTTCCATACATCACTACTGGGAAAACCATAGCTTTTACTATACGGACCTTTGTTGGCAAGGTGATGTCTCTGCTTTTTAAGATGCTGTCTAGGTTTGTCATTGCTTTTCTCCCAAGAAGCAGGCGTCTTTTAATTTCGTGACTGTTGTCACCATCTGCAGTGATCAACCATTCATAGAGACGTAGAATTGTAGAGTTGGAAGGGACCCCGAGGGTCATCTAGTCCAACCCCCTGCAATGCATCCATGGCAGATGGCCACCCAACCTTTGCTTAAAAATCTCCAGGGAAGGAGAGTCCACAGCCTCCCAAGAGAGACTGTTCCACTGTAACTCCTATAAGTCCCAGAGAGCACAATCTGGAGGGGTCTCAGGTAGGGAAAGGTTACTGCAAAGTGCTATGCATTAATATTAAAAATAATTAAAAACACACACTTATTGTTTAGCTCCCAGTCCAGATCCATAGAGCCAATTTAAAATGAGGGTTTTGCATATTAATATTAATATTAATATATTGCCCATGGAGTCAATGGCTCCTTTTATGTCTCAAAGGAGTTCTGTCGTCTCCCTTTGAAAAAACTTGCAAGCGCTTGTGATTCCACATGGCAAACCCTAAAAACAAAATATCGCAAACGTTGTGATTAGTGCAATCAATTTAGCACTCCTGTTTGTCAAGGGCATTTGTCAAAAGCTTCTTGGGGCATCTAGCCAAGAAATGGAAAACACAAGAACTACCAACGGTGGAAGAATGGCAGATGAAGATGATGGACTTTATGGAGTTAGCTGACCTCACTGGAAGAGTCTGTGACCAGAAAGAAGAGGAATTTCAAGAAGATTGGAAGAAATTTAAAGATTATTTGAATAAATATTGTAATATTAAAGATTAGAAATTACTTGAGAGTACCAATTAGGCCTAGGATTAAATTAGGACTTAATTAAATAAACGAGATTTAGAATGTTAAGAAAAGTTTGAAAAATTGATTATAATTAGAATATTGTTTTTGAATAATGATATTGGAAAACTGCTACATTCAGTTACAAGGAAATTCAGATGGGAAGGATTAGAGGAAGTCAAGTAATATGTTTATGAGGTTGGAAGTTTAATTAATTAATTAATCTGTATTGTTTATATTTTGTTGTTGTTGTGATTTGTTGTATTTGTTTCATTTTTTACTTTTCTTTTTTATTTTTTTGTTTCAATTGTTTTACTGTATGTGTTACATGTGCAAGAAACCTAATAAATATTATTATATAAAATTAAAAAAAAAAAGCTTGGGGCATCTAATTTGGAAAATACTTTGGCACTTGTCCCTTTTGGGAAAAGGTCATCTAATACCGGAAATAAATATTTATCTCTGACTACAGCTTCATTAAGCTTTTAAAAAAAATCTGCACAGATGCCTGTTCTCCCATTTTGTTTCTTGGTGACCATTGGTGAACACAAGGGAGGATTGGCAATTGACTTAAATTATACCACATCTCTCCACTCTTTACAGCTCCAGAGCAACCAAATGGGAACTGTATGGTCTGTTTGTACATGATATGGCTTGGCATCAGGTCTTAAAGCAACATCCTGTGTCTTCAAACACGTCTTCCATTCATCCCGTTGTTTTCTGTCTTCCCATTCTGACAGCTACTCCCCTCAATGATGAGACTTCAGGTTATGACCTCATATCATATACACAATGAGCACAAACCGCTTCTCTTTGTCACTTCCATGTATGTCAAAGGATCCGAGACAGTGGAGGGTAACCCCTGGGCTGTGTAAAACAGTATCTGCTTTATACAGGTCTGAAGGGTTCCGGAATCCTTGGTATTAACACCTGAAACTATTTTGAAATTAACAATTCCTCCACAAATAAATTCACTCTCAAGTCCAGGCTGGGTTAGGGCCTTTATAAAATATGGAGCCTAAGGGAAAATAGCTTTCTATTGCCATGGTTATTTCTTCCACCTCCTGGGTATGACACACGATAACAAAATGTCCTGTCGTTGAATATTTCCTGTGCTGTGCTCCTCTGGCTGGGCACAGCTCTCTAATGTTAGGAACTTTTCCCACATATTGTATACCCTGTCTAAAAGCGTGGCCAATTTTCCTGGAGAATTTTGGCACAGGGGTGTGAGTTACAACCATATTTTGCCATACAGTGGTACCTCGGGTTAAGTACTTAATTTGTTCCGGAGGTCCGTACTTAACCTGAAACTGTTCTTAACCTGAAGCACCACTTTAGCTAATGGGGCCTCCCGCTGCCACCGCCACACGATTTCTGTTCTTATCCTGAAGCAAAGTTCTTAACCTGAGGTACTATTTCTGGGTTAGCGGAGTCTGTAACCTGAAGCGTATGTAACCTGAAGCGTATGTAACCCGAGGTACCACTGTAGTTTGTAAAAAGTTCCCATTCTTCCTTGAAGTCACAGTTGTCCTTTTCACACAGTTTATATGTCAATTTGGCCAGTTCGGCATAACTCATCCATTTTTCTTGGCACTGTTCTTTCGTTGGGATTTCGTCATTCTTCCATCCTTGTGCTAACAAGATTCTTGCCGCAGTTGTAAAGGTAAAGGCAAAGGGACCCCTGACCATTAGGTCCAGTCGTGACCGACTATGGGGTTGTGGCGCTCATCTTACTTTATTGGCCGAGGGAGCCGGCATACAACTTCTGGGTCATGTGGCCAGCATGACTAAGCCGCTTCTGGTGAACCAGAGCAGTGAACGGAAAAGGCGTTTACCTTCCCGCCAGAGTGGTACCTATTTATTTATTGCGCTGCAGTTGTAGCATACATAAAAAAGTTCTTTATTTTTCTTGGCAGATCTTGTCCTACCTAACAAAAATGCTTGGTTTTTTTACAAATGTCAATCTAAACATTTTTTTTGCTGAAACACCACTCCTGACCATTATCTGTCATAGGCCAAGAGTCGGCTTCACCTGCTGAGCAGCAGCCTGAAGGAGCAGAAGGCGAAGGGACTCCACCTGCTGCTGATCAGCCTTCTTGCTCCTGATGAGAACCAGCTGTCTCCAGCTTTCTTAAGCAGGGTTCCCAGCCTCAGTCAGTTGCTGGAAACAACATTCCTGGCCAGACCTTGCTGCTTCTTGTGACATTGGACCCTCGGCTTTCTTGACACACACATACACACCCCAGATCATCTGGCTACGTGAACAGAGATATTCCTGACCTTAGGACTGGACTGAACCTTGTATACAGACTCTGTCTCCAGGCAGGTACCCGCCTAAGACTCGGCCAGTTGGCTGGCTTGTCCCTCCCCTGAGCTCTGTCATGGCTGGCAGCACAGGACTATGACAATCTGAAGCGGTTGAATGCCTGCCAGAGTTTGACCATTGGGATGGGTTTACCCCAGGGCCGGATTTAGGTTTGATGAGGCCCTAAGCTACTGAAGGTAATGGGGCCCTTTATATGTCCAGCACATCTTGCCATGCAGAATGGCCATGCAGAATGTAGGCACCCAAATGAGCAAACCAGTGATATTTTAGGGAGCAGGCTAGCAGGCGGGGCCCATGACTTACATCACAGGAGCCTACACAACACAAAACGCTGTTGTTGTATGTAGATTTTATTTTATTTGTTATCTTATTTTGGAAATGTACATCCAGTTGTTGTTTTCTTTAATTTTTTGGGGGGCCCCCAAGAGAGTGGGGCCCTAAGCTATGGCTTGTTTAGCTTATACGTAAATCCGGCACTGATTTACCCAATTCCTCCACGCCAACGCTTGCTGAATATCCCTTGCTACACCACTAGTAGGGAGGGATGGACTAACTTGCACCTGGGTTATTCGACCTTGGGGAAAGTCCTTCTGTTTGCTCAGTCCACCAGCTGTATGGACTGAAACTACTCACTGCCTTGTCGGTACTGTGAGACTCTACATTGGGGCTAAAATATCTCCCCAGTGCTGTTACTAAATCGGCGGAGGGGAGCCTGTCCCCTAAAATGCATGTGTTTTGTTTCTATGACTGGCCTAGTATGGGGAAACAGACATGAGGTCCCTGTGTTTTCCCTATATTTAAGTTGGGGTAGGGAGAACGCCATGCGTTAATTGTGACAGGTTGCAGAAGGTGGGAGGGAAATAAGTTTGATAGATGGTGGATGCAGAGAGCGACGGAAGACTGGGGCCAGGTGGGCATTGGAGCATGTGACTGCTTCATGACAGGGTGACGCACAAGTCAGCAACAGGAAGGAGGAGGTGAGTCTTGCATTTATGAGTAAACATGCACAGGACTGGCCTTTTCAGCAAGTTGCCTCTGCTTAAAATGTTAATTACATCTTTAGAATTTACAAGCAGAACAGAGCAAGTCTGGTGTCCTGATAGCTGGATGGCTGTTTTGTTACTTTTACCTTTCGTTCAGCTTGCACAAGATAGTCTTCTATAGCTTCAGATAAGGCTTGCAAACTGAATTCGAGAACTGAAAGCATTCATCCCTCTAAGAGCGAACTGAGGTGGTTGGATGTACACTAGATTGGTGGCAGAATGCAGCCACCTGGAAGCTTGTAGTTTCTATAAATTTGAGGAGCAACATGTGGAAACATGTTAGTCTATAAATTTTAAAGAAAAATGTTTTTTAACCCCCAAAACAGACTGACAGGGATCTGCAACTTCCATAAGGTATGGAGTGTTGAGGGAAAGGGAAGGAAGGAAGGAACTTAGGGTCACATTTCACCTGAAAACCACATGGTCTCTTGGGTCTCCTTGGGCAGGAAGGGAGGCTGTGCTGGACAAGGTCAAATCCTAACATGAGTGGGGCCAAGGGTAGGGTTACCAGACGCCCCCAGATTTGCAAATCTGTCCCCGGGAAACATGGCAGCGGCAGCCTCAGCAGCCCAGAGCCAGCCTGGTAGCGCAACTGGCTCTGGCTGGCTTCAGGACCTGCTTGCTGCTCGCTGCTGTGGCGCCCGCCATTTTTCCTCACCGGAAGTCCCCATATGATGTGTTGTGCACAAGACATATCATATGGGGACTTCTGGGAGGCAAACTGGCACTACCAGGCTGGCTCCGGACTGCTGACTGCCGCTGTTGCTGCCACTGCTGAAGGGGAACCAGGGACGTCCAGCAGTATATATCTTCTGCCCCCTTCCTCCTTTGTTTTGACTGATTGGGGGAGACTCGGGAGTTGCAGGCGGTCGGCCGTTGCCCAGTTTTTAAAAAACTCTGCACATTTATGTTTCGCAGGATGCGAAAGAAGGGCTTTGCACCCTTATACAATATGCATGTGTGCTTGGGCCCAGGATCTTTTGCCTCACCATCCCCAGTACTGACTCCCTGTTGCTACTCAGCTTCAAAAAAAAAAAAGTGTCCCCGGATTCATTGGAAAAAATCTGGTAACCATAGCCAAGGGTGCACATGCAAACCATTCACACAATAGATACTTCATGTACTCTCCATTCATGAACATCCACACAGTCCACCCCAGTCACAGACTCTCACTCAAACTATTTGTAATAACTCACTCAAAACTGGAAATCGAGAGGGTGGTAGTTACTCAGCTCCGGGCCTTGACTGTTCAGAGGCTGTAGGCAACCTTGCGATGCAACTAAGTGTGGGGCATCGTCTTGCAAAATGCACAGACTGACACCATTCTACTTACAATTTTCAGACCATGTCCCTGCTCAAATCTGTGTGCTTGAGGTGCCCAAGGCTGCTGTTGTTGTTTAGTCGTGTCCAACTCTTCGTGACCCCATGGACCAGAGCACACCAGGCACTCCTGTCTTCCACTGCCTCCCGCAGTTTGGTCAAACTCATGCTGGTAGCTTCGAGAACACTGTCCAACCATCTCGTCCTCTGTCGTCCCCTTCTCCTTGTGCCCTCCATCTTTCCCAACATCAGGGTCTTTTCCAGGGAGTCTTCTCTTCTCATGAGGTGGCCAAAGTATTGGAGTCTCAGCTTCAGGATCTGTCCTTCCAGTGAGCACTCAGGGCTGATTTCCTTAAGAATGGAGAGGTTTGGTCTTCTTGCGGTCCATGGGACTCTCAAGAGTCTCCTCCTGCACCATAATTCAAAAGCATCAATTTTTTGGCAAAAGTGCGCTGATTTTATGTACCTGCCCACACTTCTGTTTGGCCTGCCACTTTCCCCCCAGAAAACCTGCTCTTCAGCACCAAATGAGAGCAAACATCAGTCTGGAGAAAACCCAATAGACGTTTGCTCCAATTCAACGGTAAACAGGATAAGCAGAAGGGTGGGTGTGCTTCAAGTGGTACCTTTCTTTCCCCCATAGTCTTTCTTAACATCTCACTTCACAAAAGGTTCTCCATCCCCATCCACCCTTTGCTCCAGAGATACACCAGACCAGTGTTTTGTGTCTCTAGCTGTTTCTGGACTACAACTCCCATCATCCCTAGCTAGCGAGACCAATGGTCGGGGATGTTAGGAATTGTAGTCTGAAAACAGCTGGAGACCAAAGTTTGGGACACCCTGCTCTAGGCTATGGATAAAGTGTTTTAACCAGGGGAGGAAGGAGTACCAGCTAAGTTGTTGTTGTTTAGTCGTTTAGTCGTGTCCAACTCTTCGTGACCCCATGGACCAGAGCACGCCAGGCACTTCTGTCTTCCACTGCCTCCCGCAGTTTGGTCAAACTCATGCTGGTAGCTTCGAGAACACTGTCCAACCATCTTGTCCTCTGTCGTCCCCTTCTCCTTGTGCCCTCCATCTTTCCCAACATCAGGGTATTTTCCAGGGAGTCTTCTCTTCTCTTCTCACGAGGTGGCCAAAATATTGGAGCCTCAGCTTCAGGATCTGTCCTTCCAGTGAGCACTCAGGGCTGATTTCCTTCAGAATGGATAGGTTTGATCTTCTTGCAGTCCATGGGACTCTCAAGAGTCTCCTCCAGCACCATAGTTCAAAAGCATCAATTCTTCGGCGATCAGCCTTCTTTATGGTCCAGCTCTCACTTCCATACATCAGTACTGGGAAAACCATAGCTTTAACTATATGGACCTTTGTTGGCAAGGTGATGTCTCTGCTTTTTAAGATGCTGTCTAGGTTTGTCATTGCTTTTCTCCCAAGAAGCAGGCGTCTTTTAATTTCGTGGCTGCTGTCACCATCTTCAGTGATTATGGAGCCCAAGAAAGTGAAATCTCTCACTGCCTCCATTTCTTCCCCTTCTATTTGCCAGGAGGTGATGGGACCAGCTAAGTAGCATCTTGTATAAGCCGTGTTTGTGCTTGGGCAATGTTCATTCATTTCAGTATTGATTTGGCACAACAGAAGTGCCCTGAAAGCACTTTCCACAAGGAGCAGGTTGCAGCTCCTCGGAGTGTCTTTTTGCTTTCCCTGAGACTTTGTGCTTCCATTGTACATGACTACCAAGCAAAGTGGGGAAACAGCCATCATTGAGTCCATGGAACAAAGTACACATTATCTACTTCCTTGTTTGGGTGCAATCTATGTCACCCCTCTTATCTCCATAAAGTACCATATTGGCCAGTGTTCACGGTGGGGGCCTCAGCCAACCATCCAGCTTTTAAAGTTAAAAAAAAATATTTTGGCACCCCACTCCACCCCCAGCAGCCTTTGAAAAGGCATCAGTACCAAAGGGATCTGTAGCCTCATGGCCCTTCTCTTTCAGCAGATCTCCAGGAATTTAGGAAGAAGCTTTTGACCAACTCCTATTGTTGGGAGGAAGACAAAGGCAAAGGACCTCGACTTAAGCATAATAACAAGAAATGCTTTCATGCAGAAAAAACTACCACAGAAAGAAACCCCCCTCTCTGATATACACAAAAGGGGGGGAGGGAAAGGGGAAAGAAATCTTTGAAAATAACTAATTAAAGTTGTTTTAGCCTCTCTCACACGCCTCCAAGGGCACCTAATCTCACAGGAGCGGTGGCATGTGGAACAATGGACCCTCGGCCCCCGGCCCACCTCCCCCTTCTCGGAGCCCCCAACCTCTGCCTCAGAGTTTTTAAAACAAGAGGCCACTTTAAGTTAATGAGCTCTCAGCTGACTGGAAGAAGCCTCTAATGAAGGCTGATGGTCACACATTCCCTGGCGGAATGAATGGGATCCTGCCAAAGCCATAACTGTCAGAAAGTTTCATTCATAAAATCCACATGCCTGAGAGGTAGGAGGGTTGCAAGGGGGGGTGGGCTGTAGTGGGTGGAGGTGTCTGCATGGAACCAGGCTGACCAGGGAGCCAAAAAGCAGCTTGCACGCATGAGCAGCGGTGGCCAAACCCCAGGATTCCTGGACCCCAGCTCCTTGCTCCTTTGTCTGACGGTTAATTAGGAATATCCTCCCCCAATGACGCTGGAGAGACCGACTGTTGGGATAATCAGTGAGACTTTGGGCTGGGGGGGTTTCTACTTTCCCGCTGTTATGTCACCATCTCTACGAGGGCCCAAGTCTGGGTGGCGGTGGGAGGAGGAGTGTCAGAATTGTTCTAAGGAATAGGTGTGGGGACGCCGTGGGTTACCAACCGATGGCGTCCGGGTAAGAGAAAAAGGGAGGGATAGAGGCCGGTCTCTTGGGGGTGCCAGAAGATGGGAGAGGAGAGGTGGGCGAGGACATGGTCATGCCCCAAAACATGGCAGACTCAAAATGGGATGCTTGGAGTATGCTACAAAATGGTCCAGATGCGTATTAAGCAGGGAAGACCCTTCAGTTAGCTTTTTGTGGTTTGGAAGAGCCAAACTCCAGCAAAAGTTAGGAGGTGGGGGTGACGCTGTAGAAGGATTTAGCATCCACTGCTGAAGGTTGATGGTGACGTTTTTCCTAGCCCCCATTTCTTCTCCCAAACAGTGACATTACGCAATGATGTAGCATTGCCCTGGTGGGGACTTCTGGAAGGGGTGGGATGCTGTTGCCATCACAAATTGGCCAACACAAATTGGTCAAAATGCTCCCTGTTTGCTGCCTGTGAATGGGGAAGATAGATCATTTTGGTTTGGTCTCAGTTGAATATACAGTGGTACCTCAGGTTACATACGCTTCAGGTTACATACGCTTCAGGTTACAGACTCCGCTAACCCAGAAATAGTGCTTCAGGTTCAGAACTTTGCTTAAGGATGAGAACAGAAATCGGGCTCCGGTGGCACAGCGGCAGCAGGAGGCCCCATTAGCTAAAGTGGTGCTTCAGGTTAAGAACAGTTTCAAGTTAACAACGGACCTCCGGAACGAATTAAGTACTTAACCCGAAGTACCACTGTATCCAGGGACGCGGGTGGCACTGTGGGTTAAACCACAGAGCCTAGGACTTGCCAATCAGAAGGTTGGCAGTTCGAATCCCCGCAACGGGGTGAACTCCCGTTGCTCCTTCCAACCTAGCAGTTCGAAAGCACGTCAAAGTGCAAGTAGATAAATAGGTACCACTCTGGCAGGAAGGAGATAAGTAACTATCTTATATTTAGAATCTTAACCTTAGAAGACATCTGAAGGCAACCCTGTATAGGTTTCTTAATGCTTCTTAATGTTTTGTTCTTTTTTTTAATATGTTGGAAGCCACCCAGAGTGGCTGGGTATGAATAATAAAATTGTTGTTGTTGTTGAATAAGTCCCTATTTTCATCAGGGAAATGTTGGAGGGTATGCAACTATTTTGTTCAGTACGGACCCTCCAAGTTGCCCTATTTTCCAGGGACAGTCCTGGATTTACAGAAGCCATCCCAGTTTCTGATTTTATCCCAGAATGTCTCTATTTTCATTGGAGAAATGTTGGAGGGTCTGGAATTATCCATCCCCTGAGCCATTTGAAGGCAGCCCTGTATAGGGAAGTTTTTAAAAATGTTTTATTGTATTTTTATATATGTTGGAAGCCGCCCAGAGTGACTAGGGCAACCTAGTCAGATGGGTGGGATATAAATAATAAAATTATTATTATGGAATAGAACGTCCCTATTTTCTTCAGATAAGTATTGGAGGGTATTCAGTATCCATGGTCCACACCAATTTCAGTGGGTCTCCTAGGAGTACGCCTTAGTTGGATATCGTCACCCAAAGAGAAGCATAGAACAGACAGCCAAAGGCAAGATAAAGGGAAATATGTTGGGCCACATCCTGTGTTTCTTTTTCATTAGGCGAATGGGAAGGAATCATGGTTTCAGCTGCGTCTTGAGAGAGTACTTGTCTGGCACAAGAGGTTCTTCATCGGGAGCAAGAGCTCTTAAATGCTCAGGAGAGACAAAGGCTTGTTTGTGTAGAGCATGCGTGGGACAAGATGTCTTGGAGCCTGCAAATGGTTTGTGAAGTCAAGTGCCTCCCAGATTGACCATAGTTTGGATAAGCAAAGCAGAGGGTCATTGTGAAGCTCAGACAAGACATACAAATGCCTTCTACAGCCAGGGCTATTTTGCCTCCTGAAAATTATCCACTGCCGATTCTACGGTGAAATATCCATTTGAAAATTCAGTATCTGGTGTTTGGTGTCAATATCTGACATCCAGTGAAATCATTATTTGGTATTTGAGGCTATTTGATGATTGACACGTGGCATTTTGTTTGACACCTATTTAGCATCTGGCACGATGTGAAATTTGACAACTGATAGCATTTGAGAGTTGACTTCTGACATTGTATATCTGACTTCATTTGATTATTTGAAGACCAGTGATTTTTATCGTTGGCTTTATAGGACCAGTAACATTTATCTTTTATCATATATTAGGGTTGCTGTATTTGAGAAAGTGAAAATCTCGACACAAAAGTTGTTGAGCTTTTTTTAAAGCTTATATTTTGCATCGTGCATATT
Source organism: Podarcis raffonei (assembly GCF_027172205.1). Taxonomy (NCBI): domain Eukaryota; kingdom Metazoa; phylum Chordata; class Lepidosauria; order Squamata; family Lacertidae; genus Podarcis; species Podarcis raffonei. The sequence goes on from NC_070606.1 coordinate 15,549,916, forward strand.
GTTGGAATTATAAAAATACTTAATGATATTACAATATTTAAAACTGAAACTGTTTGAAATACCTGGAGATTCCAGTTCAACCTTTGCAAACTCTTTTAGTGCTTGTATGGAATTCATTACTGTGCATCATGCATTTAGAATAGGTAGTTGAGTCTGGGGGTATAGATTGATGTTACCAGTTTTTGTTTCTCTGCATTTCTCATTTTCCCAATCTTTAGTTCATTGAATTTTTGCATCAATTTGTGATTTTTAAAAAAACACATTTCTCCTAATATATGCTCCTCTGTGTGCAATTTTGCCTAATATGCACTTTATTAAAAACAATTTTTACTAAGGTAATGTAGTTCTGAATATTATTTCCCCAGATATATGCATTTTTGTGCATACATGGATACATGGAAGAACTGCATCACAAAATTCAGAGAGCTGCAAGTGTTGAAAGAGAGCTATATTTTGGTTAACTTGTTCATTTGAGAAATGTGAATGAGGCAAGTTTGCATAAAAATGCAAATCAAACAAATTCCTCCCCAATCCCTGCCTGGGAATGTCCCGCCAAATTTACATATATAAACTCATGTTCTGTCATTAATCCTGCAGTTCTTGAAAGCAGTTCTTTCATATTACCTTCCATATTTCACCCAATATTTTAAACTTGAGGATTAATATTTTTTTTAATGGGAAAACTAGAACCGGGAGCAAACAGAAAATGACAGAAGTCCACGGAAAATCACTCTCCTTAAACATGTGTTCTCTTGGGCTGCCCCCAGACAGTTATTATCTCTTATACCTTTAATGCTGCTCCTGTCTCCAAGTACATGGTTCAATAGAAAAAGTAATAAAATTAAGCAGCGCATATGGAACGATGACTTTTCAAGATAATGAAAGAAAGGGTTTGACAGTTGTTTCTGAAATAGCCGTAGTCAGACCCAAACTAAAAGTTCCATGATATTCTTTGATGTTTCACAACAGATAGAAGAAAGTTGTGATCCTTCCATCTCTATTATGTATTTTCAGAGAAAAACATGTCTCATCCTTACAAAACAACCCTTCTTTACACCTGGAAAGAGAAGGATTCATCATGACCATATCGCTGGCTGGACAGGTACATATGACCTTGGTTTGTGAATGTTTCAACACAACATGTGAGAGAACCTTTGTTTCAGAGATCCTTTGCCAGTAACTGGGACTTCCCAGCACAGATCTGCCCCCCTTAAAATTCACAGTGTTGTGTGCCCTTGTGACACACAACATTTATCCACTTTAAGGATAAATTTTTGTCTATATTTCTTTCTGTGGACACATTCCTCTTTTAAAATAATAACGATGATAATAATTTGCACCTAACCAATCCCTTCCTCCCCATTTCCCTCCCCAAAATTCTTGAGTTAAACGTTGTCAGGAGAAAAACTGCATCTCTAATAAGAGAGGCAATTCCATGGCAGTTTAACATAAAAAGATCAGCTGCTATCGACCCATTATTTGAACAAGTGTCGTGCTATTGACAGGAAGACAAAATAAGTTAGAGTGACCATGTTTCAAAGATTCTGTACGTACACTCAATCATCGCAGCAGAAATTGAAACCGGGTATATAACAACACGGCCATGTTTTCTATTTCCCCTGTAGATCAATGTTAACAGAAGGAGGGCCCCTAAAGATGGATGTTGCTGGAGGGAAAAGAAAAAAAAGAAAAGGCTCAAAATCTTTAGCAGGGTTTGGGTGGCTTAGAGGATAAAAACTTCTAGAGCAGCAGCTGTATTAGTCTGTTTCAGCAAAACAACAAGAGTTGTGTAGATCTCAGGGCTGTCTTAAGCATATGCGGTGCCGGGGTGCAAAGATCCGCCCGGTGCCCTCCCCCGGTTGCCCAGTCCCAGGTGTGCAGGAGGGCGGAGCCAGCCGGCCACCTCAGCGTCTCGCTGGCTCGGTCGCCCCCAACCAACAGGCGGGCTCTTCCCCGACTCAACTCTCAGTCCCCAGACTCTCGGCCTGGCGCCACTGAGAGCCTGGTCATAGCTGTCAACCGTCCCTTATTTGACGGGAAACTACCTTATCCCAGCGCCGTGTCCCGCTGCTGTCCCTTATTGATGATGTCCCTTAAAATTCCCGGGTTTCAAAGGAAGCAGCTCCTCTCCCTCCCTCCCTGCCGTCCAGGGAGGAGGGAGGCTCCAACTGTGTTGCTTGGCTGCGTTGCTCACCCAATAAGGAGTCTAAGAACGACTGGGGGATGGAGCTTGCATGCCTTGTGCTGATCAAATCGGCCGCGTTGCCTGGGGACTCGTCTTTGCTCAGCACTTCCCAGCGGAGAGGTGACGGTGGTTTTCCTTGCTGTATCCCCTTTGCCGGGTTGCTGCACTGTGGGAACCACCACTTGAGGCTTCGTTTGGCTGCTGGCTGGGCTTTCTGCCTTTGGCTCAGAAGTTGAACATACCTGTGCCTGGAAAATCCCTTATTTTGCTCCTGTCCCTTATTTTCAAATCTGTAAGTTGACAGATATGAGCCTAGTGCCTGGGTGCCCTGCACCCCTAGCGCCTATGGGTAAGACAGCCCCGATAGATCTTCTCCCTACGAGAAACAGTGGGCAGCTGCCGCCAATGAGCCTAAGCCATAAAGATAAAGTGGGAAGCCAAACATTTCTGTTTTAAGTACTTGCTATAAATGGAAATAGAAAATGCCGCAACTCATGGAACAAGACGTAGTTATCCACTTACGGTGAATGAATGTAGCCAGAAGCACTTTTTCCTACCCTCCCCACCAGGGAAGAAGAAACATTGGAACAAGGGGGACATGAAGATCTGCATCAGGATCTGCTGCCCCCGTGCATCCTGCCACCTGAGGCGGTCAACTCATCTTGCCTCATGGGTGGGCCGGTTCTGGTTCCTGCTATACAGTATAGATAGATACTGTACACCAGTGGCGTAGCGTGGCTTGTCAGCACCCGGGGCAAGGCAAGTAATTTGCGCCCCCTAACCCGTGGATTTGCGCCCCCTAACCCTAACCCTCAGATGTTGCGCCCGGTGTGGCCGGCCCCCCCTGCACCCCCCACGCTACGCCACTGCTGTACACAGAGGCAGTTCATAGCGATTCCATTTAAATATCACGGTGGATTACTTTTGGCTGGCATATGCTGCGTGAACTTGCCCGAACCATTTAAATCCATCTAAAGAGTGTAGCCATCTCCACATCTTGTGGCAAGTTAAGTACTTTGTAAAGAACTGCTTCCTTCTTGAATGTATCATCCTGAATCTGTTGCTGATCGGCGTCATTGCATATCTCTGATTTCTAGTATTATGAGCGGGGCGGGGGGGGGGGGAATGCGGAATCTCTCCCAATACAGGGAAGCCCACCACCATACTCTCTGGTCAGTTCCAACTCCTTTTCTCTTTTTCTTCCTTCTGGCCATTTGTTTCTTTTCTGCCACTTTCATGGCTCCATGATATACTTTCATTGAGCTCTGGTATCCATACAAAGTATTCCAAACATTGCTGTACGAATCCTGTATATAATGGCATTACAGCAACAGGAGATTTAAAATGGACAATACTCAAAATGAGCTAAAGTTCTTGCGGTATAAATGAATGCAGAAAAGAACATTTAGGGATTAAAATCATTCTGTCCTTTCGGTGGATAAATTTGGTGGATTTCGTTGTGGCATTAACGGTTATGAATTTTAAAGATTGTACATCGCTTTGTGTGGCGATTGTTCCAAAAAGCAACATCTTAAACAAGTAAATGACTTCCTGATTTTCTGGTGGTGCATGAAAACAGCATGCTGAGTTATATTTTCTTAAATGAAATATTTGTTGTATTTATCTTGTGGGAATTAAATTGCAATTTTAAACCTTCCCCCCCCCTTTTTTTTGTATACTCTGTTTAAAATCTATCCCTACTGATTCAAAGTGGCTGAAACTGGCTGCTGAAGTATTTTGGAAACTTTGTGTCTGAACCAGAATTGAAAGAGCAGGTTTCATTTTCTTTCTTTCTTTAATGCTGATGAAACTAAATTAAAACAGAAATTTTAAAAAAATTCCCCCATGGGGACATTTTGCTATGCGTAGCGCTAGTTCTGTCATTATGGGTTGGATCCTTTGGCAACTCTGCAGGAAGCACCCTTGCTGCTAATAATGTGGCCTTGGAGTGACATCAAGTGTTGAAATGTGGCACTGCTGTCTATTGACGTTATTGTTTGTAGTCATAAATAGTGCAGCAGGGCCAAAATCGGGAAGTGGCGATTTAAGGAACATTTCCAAACGCAAAGACAGAAATTGTCAGATACCCGTTCAGCAATATTTCATGCTCCTGAATTAACAGAATGTAAAACCATTACATCACCTTGCCGACAAAGGTCCGTTTAGTTAAAGCTATGGTTTTCCCTGTAGTGCTGTATGGAAGTGAGATCTGGAGCAAAAAGAAGGCTGATCGCCGAAGAATTGATGCTTTTGAATTATGGTGCTGGAGGAGACTCTTGAGAGTCCCATGGACTGCAAGAAGATCAAACCTATCCATTCTGAAGGAAATCAGCCCTGAGTGCTCACTGGAAGGACAGATCGTGAAGCTGAGGCTCCAATACTTTGGCCACCTCATGAGAAGAGAAGACTCCCTGGAAAAGACCCTGATGTTGGGAAAGATGGAGGGCACAAAGAGAAGGGGATGACAGAGGATGTGATGGTTGGACAGTGTTCTCAAAGCTACCAGCATGAGTTTGACCAAACTGCGGGAGGCAGTGGAAGACAGGAGTGCCTGGCGTGCTCGGAAACGTACTGGGACCCAATGCAGGTCTTTCAGGTCTGGTGTTATATGGTCTTAGTGGCCACTCCCAGTCACCAGTCTGGCTGCCGCATTCTGGATTAGTTGTAGTTTCCGGGTCACCTTCAAGGGTAGCCCCACGTAGAGCGCATTGCAGTTGTCCAAGCGGGAGATAACTAGAGCATGCACCACTGTGGCGAGACAGTCCGCGGGCAGGGAGGGTCTCAGCCTGCGTACCAGATGGTGCTGGTAGACAGCTGCCCTGGATGCAGAATTAACCTGCGCCTCCATGGACAGCTGTGAGTCCGAAATAACTCCCAGGCTGCACACCTGCTCCTTCAAGGGCACAGTTGCCCCATTCAGTAGTCCCCCACACCCACCCGCCCCCTATCCCCCAAAAACAGGATTCAACCTCAGTCCATTAGCCGCCATCCTTCAGATGTCTTCTAAACTTGCATAGTTACTTATCTCTTTGGCTCTGGGGTTGCATAACTCCACACCCTCCAACTTTTCCCCAGGGGAAATAGGGATGAAAATAGGGACATTCTGAGATCAAATCAGAAACCGGGATGACTTCTGTGAATCTGTGACTGATCCTCAAAAATAGGGACACTTGGAGGGTCTGCAGCTAGTGAGTATATTTTGCAAAATTATATTTTAAAAATCTAAACTAAAATACATTTTCTTTGATTTGCTGAAAACCTAAAATTCCTCCTGTTTGCCCAGTGTGGTTTTTCTGCACACTTAGTAAGCACACCCACTGACGCAATGCTCCTCTGTCATTGTCGACCTTTGCCAGGTCTTTATTCTCCATAAGGTACTGAATGGCCACTCGGTTCGCGGCTGAGCAGCAGAAACGAGCAGAACTTTTTTTGTGGTGGGGTGAAAGATTTCTGCCTCTTTTACTTGGTCTGCTATGTTCAGCTCTTCTAATTGTTCTTGGCTGAGTTCCTTCTCCTTTCTCATGGTGTATTTTGCATTGATTTACTGGATTGATTTATTCACATGTGCCCATCCAATTTGAACTCGCAATATAAACGCTAGCAGCCCGCTAGTAAGACGCACATTGGCTCTGACAGAAGAAGGAGCGAGTGAGTCTTCCAAAGCTACCAGGAAGTCTCCTATTCGGATGCGAGTGATCAGTCTGCATTTCTAAGTCTATGCGCAGTGATGCTAATCTGGACCACATCCTCCTCCTCCTCCCGCTTTGGGATGAAGGAGGATTCGGAACCACGTGATTCTTTCAACATCTCTACGCGGGAGCGGGCGGAGGAGGCGCGCAGGTCGCCCGGCGGACGGACAGACAGACAGACAGACAGACCTACAGGCAGGCACGCCCCTAGTGAGTGTTACCAGAAGCCCTTTGCTTTAGCTGCTTGTCGTTTTTGCGCCGCCTCCTGAGCATGTGCAGAGTGCATTCACCCTCCGGCGGAGTCCCCTGCTGCTCTCGCGGCAGCGTCGGTGCCGGGTCTGTTTTGCGCCCTAGGCGAAGCTAAATACTTGCGCGCGCGCGCACCCAAAACGCCCCCCTCCCCTGCTAACTTCGATTTTCAAAAGCCTTACAGGGTGGGGGGGGGGGCGGAATGAAAACTTGAAGCTGCAAAGTTTATTTTAAATGGCAAGAAAAAGCAGCGCCTCGATCTTAAATTGCCTTTCTCAAGCGCGAAAGAAAACTAGTTTGCCTAAAACTGCGCCCCTTGAAGGCCAGTGCCTAATTGGCCTAATGATGGCACCCTAATGATGGCCTCTCCTATCCTGCCTGGGCGAAGGATGCTCAGAGGCTGCTTAGACACCCTTTCCAAATTAATAATAATAATAATAATAATAATAATAATAATAATAATAAATTTTATTTATATCCCGCCCTCCCCAGCCGAAGCCGGGCTCAGGGCGGCTAACAACAATAAAACAGTACAAAAGTACAACACAAACAACACTCTAAAATCATTCATTATAAAATTAATTAAATTCAAGCCACTGGCCACCATTGGGCCAGAGCTCCGCGAAGATTGCCGTGGGAGGGAGTCAGGCTGTGCCCTGGCCAAAGGCCTGGTGGAACAGCTCTGTCTTGCAGGCCCTGCGGAAAGATGTCAAGTCCCGCAGGGCCCTAGTCTCTTGTGACAGAGCGTTCCACCAGATTGGAGCCACAACCGAAAAAGCCCTGGCTCTAGTTGATGCCAGCCTAACTTCTCTGTGGCCTGGGACCTTCAATATGTTTTTATTTGAAGACCGTAAGTTTCTCTGTGGGGCATACCAGGAGAGGCGGTCCCGTAGGTACGAGGGTCCTAGGCCATATAGGGCTTTAAAGGTTAAAACCAGCACCTTAAACCTGATCCTGTACTCCACCGGGAGCCAGTGCAGTTGATATAGCACACACATCTCTTTGGTGTTACAAATTACAAATTATTACAAAAGCACACACATCTCTTTGGTGGTTATTAATATTATGATAATTATTTGTGTGTGTGTGCTTTTGCAACAGACTGCAGAAATATCCAGCTTCTTTATGGTCCTGCTGTCCTTCATATTTGTAAATTGTTCCTTTTTTAGTTCCTTTTCACGGCAGCCTGACATGCAGAAACTGAGTTGGTGACAACCTTTCTCTCCACCCCCCCCCACCCCGCCCCCATGACTTCACTGCCATGCTAGGGAAAGTATTCTATGGCACTCTTTACAACGCAGGACACAAAATCCTTCTTACCGTTGTGGTACTTGCACATATGTACACCTGGTTTTAGTTAAATGACGTTCATTTGTATCAATGCGCTTACTCCCCCGGTACTCCTTCCTTTCCATTGGATATACCGGGTACTTGACGCCGTGCGCCAAGACAGATCATTGTCGTTATTCCGGAACATCTGGAACGCAAATGATTACGTACGGAGCCTTTGACAGCTTTAATCACATCATCCCGATACGAGCACAGCAAAAACAAATGCTTGAATGTGCTATTCCTACCTCGCAGTTCTGTCCCTGAAACATTTTCATCTATAGCTAAATAAATTGCAGGTGGGACTGAGTCTCCAGGGCGGAGGGGGTTTATGTAATGTTTACCTGATGAAAATCACACACCAAGTACTATTGGTGTCCGTAGTGGGGGTGAGGGGGGTGCTTTTCAACAGGAGACTGGGAAAGGATTGTATTCCTAGACACACATGTACAGTGGTACCTCAGGTTAAGTACTTAATTCGTTCCGGAGGTCCATACTTAACCTGAAACTGTTCTTAACCTGAAGCACCACTTTAGCTAATGGGGCCTCCTGCTGCTGCCGTGCCACCGGAGCACAATTTCTGTTCTCATCCTGAAGCAAAGTTCTTAACCTGAAGCACTATTTCTGGGTTAGCGGAGTCTGTAACCTGAAGCATATGTAACCTGAAGCGTATGTAACCTGAGGTACCACTGTATACCTGAAGAAGCGTCTCTACCCCCATCGTTCAGCCCAGACACTGAGGTCCAGCTCCGAGGGCCTTCTGGCAGTTCCCTCACTCCGAGAAGTAAGGTTACAGGGAACCAGGCAGAGGGCCTTCTCAGTATTCGCACCCGCCCTGTGGAATGCCCTCCCATCACATGTCAAGGAAATAAACAACTATCTGACTTTTAGAAGACATCTGAAAGCAGCCCTATTTAGGGAAGTTTTTAATGTTTGATGTTTTATCGTGTTTTTAATATTCTGCTGGGAGCTGCCCAGAGTGGCTGAGGAAACCCAGCCAGATGGGTGAGGTAGAAAGAATAAATTATTATTATCATTGCATGCAGTGGGGCATGATCCTGATCATGACTCCTGGTGGCTTAAGAGAGAAAGCCCACCTGGTATGCTAAATGCACTCGTGCATTGAGCATGCAGAATTTGGCTCTAAGCTGAGTTCTTGGCTGGAATATTCCACTTCTCCTTCTCCTGAGGCTGTGGCTCAAAATCAGTAGCTTCCCTAGGGAAGAACTGCTGGGGCCTGTGATCTTTCTTGGCACATTTAGATTTGGGGAATACTTGCATTTGCTGGGAAATGCCTGCATCCACTCAGTACAGTACAAAATCACCTGAGCGGTGCCTTGATCTGGCAGAGGGAGCACGTCTCGTATTTTGGCTTGCAAATTCAGCATTACACATTGGAGCTTGTGTCAGTTTGCACTTTGAAATTGTGTGCGTGTGTGTGTTTTCTCTTCCGCAGCACCCACTCCTCAAAGGAAATGCAGCCAGAGAGAATAATCCAAGATAGTTTGTCAGTCTTCATCCAGAATCATATCCCGGGTGCTGACTTGAGGTATGTTTTATCTCACTTTGGGTCTAGGACAGCCATACAGAAGCGTGTCCTGTTTTCCATGTGGAATCACTGTGTGGATTTTCATTAGCGGTGTGTCGCAACTGCGTTACAGAGTGGGCTGGCATCTACTAGCCTTTGTGTCCCTGGGACCCCTTTGGTGATATTTTAGTTCCAAATCCAGTTCCTAAACTGAAACTGCATGGAGCGGCCTTCACGGTGCCTGTTGTCCAACTGTAGGGCTTCCTTCTTCTGAAACCACAAACTTTACATAATGACTATTTTTAGTTACTGTACTGGAGCAAAGCCAAAATTGGCTTGCTGTAGCACTGGGGGGGTTCGATATGTTTTGTTTTTGTAGAAAATTAGAGTGATGGAGTGTATAATTTTAACAAGTTGTTATGGTTGAGTAAGCTGGATGTGTAAACAAATTAATTTATGGATGCAACCTCCTTTTCTCTCCTTTCCTTTTCCCCCTTTCCTCTGAATGCTTTTTAAAGAGGGTCTTATTCGCAGTATTAGAATGGTGTCATGGCATATTGGTTCTCCTACTTCCATAGGTACTCCTCAGTCTTTATTTAGCTGTACTCATAGATGTCAGATGACATGATATCATCATTAATGGTGAATGTAACATTTAATTAATAATTTGTTAATTGCTATGAGTGCCTACAGTAGAAAAATAATTGCATAATTGTTAAATGTCTCGTGGGAGAAGCTTAAGTGTCAAAATAATTATCTGCTCCCCTCTCTATTCTTCACCAGTAAGCTTTCCTTCTGTCTATAGCTTACCTGGCACTCTGGACTTCAGGAAAGGTCAGACTCTTTCCTTTAAAAAACGAAAAATCATAATTTTATAGACACACAAATTATGGTAAACCCAGTATTTTACATAAGCAGTGTAACTGTACATTTCTGAGCCAACCTTCATGTGGAAATAGTATCCCTCAGCTTCCATTTCTATGAACTGTAAATAATCATTGATGTGGATATTTTAAATAGTTATTTTTAAAATGTCCATTATTGGGACAGCAGAGTAGGGGAGCAGGCAGCAAATGTTGAATTATTCTAGAGGCTGAAGAGATTGTTGAAGATGGATTTCCAGTTTTAATTTCTGGCTTTGCCTTTGAATCAAAGGTTTTCTTAAAAAATAAAAAAATACGTTCCTGGCTGCAGCAAAAGCTTTTCCATAGGGACTTAATAGGCTGCCTCATAGGATTAGTCAATCTTGCTCAGTATTGTCTATGCCAGGATTTTACAAACTTGGGTTTCCTGCCGTTTTTGGACTCCAAATCCCATCATCCATGACCACTGGTCCAGCTAGCTACAGGTGATGGGAGTTGTGGTTCAAAAACAGCTGGAGGCCCAGCTTTGGGAAACCTTGGTCTACGCTGTCTCAGGCAGGTTTCGTTCTCGGTCCTCTCTGGAGATACCTGGCCGATGGTGAAGAATTTAGAGCAGGGCTGGGAGATCTGTAGCCCTCCAGATATTGTTGCAATTCAGCTCCCATCATCCCTCACATTTGGCCAATCTGACTAGGGTGGAAAGAAAACTGCACAGTGCTTATTGAATAGTGACTTAACAAAGCACATTGCTCACAAGATTCAAAATGTTTGGGTCGCTGCAACAACATAGCAAAAAGGAGCGCCAATATTTTTTATTGTTCCGTTCATGGCTTTTTAACATAAACATGTTTTATAAAGCTGATTGGGGAAGAAATCTAAATGAAACATTAACTGCAGTTCCCCTTAAGGAATCAGGTGGCTTTTATCCAACAGGGTGTGATAAGCAAATGGAACTTGTCGGGTTTCTATAATCTTTTTGCTTTCCTTTCCTTTCCCCACCCCAGTGGTCTGGATGACATTGTTTTCTCCTACATGGCAAGCGTCCTGGAAGGGCTTGGGTCCCATGAGTCGTTTGAAGAGAATTTTGACATGGACACCTTTATGGAAATGATGGGAGCGTACGTCCCTGGCTTTGCGGAAATCAACAGGTAAATGTTATTGCTTTTAAAAGATGTGATCACACCTGGGGCTGGACCAACTGAGCTCAGTGAGTGAGCTCTTCTGATATGTGCTGCCTAGTGGAAAGATCACGAGGCTCCAAAAATAACAGATTGGCAAATCAAATTACAGGAATTGGTGGAGACGGCTCAGCTGACTAGTAAACTCAGAGGAAACTCAAACCAAAAATTTGCGGGAAAATGGGATGGTTATAGAAGATATGTTCAAAAATACAATAATAGTTTTGACTCCGTGCTAGCATTCAAGTGATAAAGGAACTAAAAGGAGGTGGACAACAATTAAGGATTTATTATGTTTTCAGAATGTTTTAGAAAAATTATATAGAAAGGTTTATTGTTTTGTGTACATTCAAATGTAAGATAAAAGATATGCAAAGGGACTTGACAGGAAGTCAAAGTTGAGGAAAAGATTTTGGAAGATAAAAGGGGGGAAATATTTTCCTTCATTATTATCATTTTGTGTGCGGGTGTCTGCACATATGTGTGTTGTTGTATGCAATGTTTGGGAGGAAATAAGACGGTAAATAACAAATAACAAACTAAATATTGATGTATGTAATTTTTATTTCTTAATTATATTTAGTGGTAGTATGGCTGTATTGTTTTTTGTAACATAAAATCATTCAATAAAAATTATTTTTTTAAAAAAAAGATATGTGCTGCCTAGGCCATACCTGTCAGAGTCTTGCTCTCCTGTTGTCAACATTTGGATCTCCTTCTGCTCGTATTTGCTAGATTTCAGTGGTGGAGAATTTCGGCTTATTAATTTTACAGCAAGTGTCAATCTTTTGTTTCCAACTTTGTCCCCAGTTAATTTGGAGACAAATTAGATAATAGGCAGGTCGTCCCTACAAAAGTCTCCTGCTTTCAAGTTTCTGAACTTGTGTTCTAACTTTTGGGGGTGAGGTTACTGAACTTCCTTTTTTAAAAAAATCATTTTTATTTGATTTTACAGATACAAATTTATAACATCCAAATGCATGTCCATATAGAGAGATTACTCTGAATCTCAAGACTTTCACCCCATCCCTTCTATGGGTCGTATTGTCAACATTTACAGCTGCATATTCCATATTCTAGATTTTAAATCAATCCATATTATCCATGGTATTTGTTACAAACAAGTTGGTTTCAAATCCTGCTAATGTTTCCATCTTCTTGCAGTGGTCTCCTATATAAGTTATAATTTTCCCCCATTTTTAAAAAGTTTTTGTCCTCTTGGTTCCTGAGTTTTCCAGTCAGCTTTGCCATTTTAGCGTAGTCCATCAGTTTAGCTTGCCATTCCTCTCTAGTAGGGACTTTGTCTTCTTTCCATCAGGAATTACTGAACTTCCATGCCTTATGAACTCATGTCTTAATGGGAGGTCTCACGTAATACAGTCATCGTCATATAGTCCGTCTAGGTTTTCCCAGCGCTACTTCAGTCCTGCAGATTTCAAACAGTGGGGTCTGAACAAAGCATTTTGACTGAAGTTATTCAGAATGATCATGTGGCTGCAAATTATATTGGTCTGCATGCCTTTGCCATTTTGGAATGTTTGGCGATGAATAGAGTCTCCTTGGCGTTTGCTCTCCTTACCTGTGTCTCCGCTTGTGGCAATCACACAGGGTCCCCGGACATTTGACAGTCTATTGATCCCTGTGCCACCACTGTGCTCGCTTCCCCGCTGCCACCAACCTGTTACTCTCGGGTACACACTGAGTCCAGACAGTTGTTAACATTAAACCAAATAAACAAGTTTATTTATAAGCATTAACAAGTTTATGGTTTCCCTTCACGGCCTAGGACCCTCATACCTATGGGACTGCCTCTCCCGGTATGCCCCACGGAGGACCTTAAGGTCCCTATATAGCAACACCCTAGAGGTCCCGGGCCCTAAGGAAGTTAGATTAGCCTCAACCAGTGCCAGGGCCTTTTCAACACTGGCCCCAGCCTGGTGGAACGCTCTGCCTCATGAGACCAGGGCCCTGCAGGATCTGATTTCTTTCCGCAGGGCCTGTAAGACAGAGGTGTTCCACCTGGCCTTTGGCTTGGAGCCAATTTGATTCCCTCCCTCTCTTTCTTTTTCCTTTTTCCTCCTGTGAAGAGGCTGCATCCTAATGTTTTAATGTTGTATCTTAATCTTTTAAATTGTATTTTAATCAACTTGTTTTTATTACTGGTTGTTAGCCGCCCTGAGCCCGGTCTTGGCTGGGGAGGGTGGGGTATAAATAAATTGTTGTTGTTGTTGTTGTTGTTTACCAGCCTATACCTTCCTAATACCTTCTGACTGATTATCTCAACTGTTTGACTGACTCCTCTTAACAGATTCTCTCACATCAGACTAGCCCAACCCACAGATTTATCCTCCCTCTCTCTTCTCTAACTCCAGACTGACTTCTTAACAACTCTAACTCTAACTCCTCCCCTTGGGTTCCTATAGGTTAGTCATTTTACAATTAGTTAACCCTTTTCTTATGAGCCCAGTATGATGTCACACGGGACGCGGGTGGCGCTGTGGGTAAAAGCCTCAGCGCCTAGGGCTTGCCGATCGAAAGGTCGGCGGTTCGAATCCCCGCGGCGGGGTGCGCTCCCATCGCTCGATTCCAGCGCCTGCCAACCTAGCAGTTTGAAAGCACCCCTGGGTGCAAGTAGATAAATAGGGACCACTTACTAGCGGGAAGGTAAACGGCGTTTCCGTGTGCGGCTCTGGCTCGCCAGAGCAGCGATGTCACGCTGGCCACGTGACCCGGAAGTGTCTCCGGACAGCGCTGGCCCCTGGCCTCTTGAGTGAGATGGGCGCACAACCCTAGAGTCTGTCAAGACTGGCCCGTACGGGCAGGGGTACCTTTACCTTTTTTATGATGTCACACACCTAGGAGGCAAACGCCACACCACTAAACAGGATACTTCGATGGGAGAGGAAATTTCCCAGTTTCTCCTCAATCAGGTCTCTGCCAATAACGCGCTGTCCTTTTCTTGCAGTAGCAACGTTTGTGAAATGATGGTTTCTCTCTCAGAAAGGCTCCATGAAGCCCGCAGTAAACGTAAGTCATGTGATGAGCACCCGGGTGACAGGCAGTGTTGTCTGGCTAAAGGTGTTGTCCAAGAAGCTAACTGGAATACAAGCTTGTAGCACACTGAATAAGAGGAGGTAGAATTAAGATACATCAAGGTATTGGATACCACACATAATTTCTTAGTATAAAGTGATTTTGGGTGGGTGGGAAGACACCGGGCCTGGCCCTTGAGGAATACAAAAACACCAGCACAGCTGGCATTTTGCCACCCATTTTGAATCTTTTTTGGGTTGTGAGTCGCTTTGAGTTGCCTTGGGCAAGAGAAAGCGACCAACAAATTCAGTGAATGATAATAATTAATAATATTTAGCTTGACCTTTTAATACTTGATTACTATATTAAAGTTGTATTTAATATATGGTGCTTAGGGTGGGGGGCAGGTAATAAATCAAACTTACAAATGATGGTAACTGGAGATGTCAAGAGTTGAACTAGCTTTAAGAACAGTTTCAGGTTAAGAATGGACCTCCAGAACATATTAAGATCTTAACCCAAGGTACCACTGTAATAGTGCCAGAAGAGACAAGCCAGTGTCTTCACGGTGAAACATGACACTGGATATATGAAAACACTTGTGTAGAGTTCTGTGCCGCCAACTTCTCATTTAAGCCAGGCTACCTCGCCCATATGTGCAGCTTTAAAATGTGAGAGGTCCACGGTCCATTTTGACATCATTTAGATATGCTATGCTATAAAAACAGTGTGTCTAGTATAAATACAAAACTGCCTAGGCAGTGTTTCACATGGCATGCTAAGATGTATAAGACTGAAGCAGATAAGTGCTGGAGATGCAATGAGGTAAAGGGTATGTTCTTTCTTATGTGGTGGACCTGTAAAAGACTACTGGGAAATCATTTATAATAAATTGAAAAAGATGTTTAAAAGCACTTTTAAAAAAAAAAAAACCGAGTCCTTTCTGTTGGGGATAATTCCCAGGTGTCAAAAAAGTTATTTATTTATGCCACTACTGCAGCCCGTGTTTTGTTATCCCAAAAAGGGAAAAGGTCCCAACCAAAGAAGAATGGCAACTGAAACTGATAGAATATGCATAGCTTGTGGATGTAACTTATAGAATAAGAGAACAAGAGGAACATACTTTAAAAGAAGATAGGAAAACATATATTGAATATATGGGGGGGTATTGTGTATGTTTGAAAATGTTGGTAGCATTAAGATAAACAGTGTAAATAAGTTTTGATGGATGCAATAATGGAATACTGAATGGTTTAGTTGATATAAAATATGCAGGGATTTATGTTATGCAAAAGGAACCATGGAAAAAGAAGACAGGAAGTCACTGATATTTTAAGGTGGTTTAAATGAATATTTTATACAGTGGTACCTCTGGTTATGTACTTAATTTGTTCCGGAGGTCCGTCCTTAACCTGAAACTGTTCTTAACCTGAAGCACCACTTTAGCTAATGGGGCCTCCCGCTGCTGCTGTGCCATTTCTGTTCTCATCCTGAAGCAAAGTTCTTAACCCGAGGTATTATTTCTGGGTTAGCGGAGTCTGTAACCTGAAGCGTCTGTAACCTGAGGTACCACTGTGTGGTAAAACAGAAAATTTAATAAAAATAAATAATAAAGCGGTACAAATTGTCTTGTTCTCTTTGAGTGGCAGGTAGATGGGTCTGCTAGGGTCTTTTGTGTCTAAAGGTGTTGTGCATCTTCCAGAATACACCATGCAGAGCAGGAGCCATGTAAAATCTGAAGCAACGGCCCATGTTCGTGAAGAGGGAGCAAGTGTGTCTGAGGACAACAGGCTGTCGTGCTCCCCGGTCGAGGGAGCCCCAGCAGAGGTATGGACTGGGAGGTTCAACTTTAGTGGCCTCTTCAGCTAACTCTGGTTGGTGGATTTCTTTGTGAAATTCTTTTTTTCCTGTCCGCCGTGCCATTGCATCTGATTACATCCCTAAAAACCAAGAGGGTTTGCTTTGCAGAGTGGGGTTGCAATAAATGTGTGTTTGGTCCATTGCTAGAACATCTCGGGATTGTGGGTTCAAGCCCCAGGTTGGGCAAAATATTCCTGCATTGCAGGGGGTTGGACAAGATGACCTTTGTTGTTCCTTACAACTCTACGATTCATTCTGTTTCTTCCTTGGCTTGACCAGGAAACACATGGTGATCCAGTGGAAGTGATTCTGGAGATGTTTCCATCTTGCACGGTGAGCCAAGCCCAAAAGGCTCTAGGCATGGCCTTGGGGAACCTGGAGGAGGCAGCACAACTCATCCTAGAGGAGAAGGTGCAACTCAACACCCTGGATACAACCATACAGGTAATAGTAATAATTTTATTATTCATGCCCCACCAATTGACTGGGTTGCCTCAGCCACTCTGGGCAGCTTCCAACACATATAAAAACAAAATAAAACATTACACATCAAAAGTCTTCCCTATACAGCGCTGCCTTCAGATGTCTTCTGAAGCTTATGTACTTACTCATCTCCTTGACATCTGATGGGAGGGTGTTCCACAAGGCAGGTGCCACTACTGAGAAGGCTCTTTGCCTGGTTCCCTGCTGTAACCTCACCTCTCACAATGAGGGAAGTGCCACAAGGCCCTCAGAGCTGTACCTCAGTGTCTGGGCTGAACGATGGGGGTGAAGACACTCTTTCAGGTATACTGGGCCAAGGCCATTTAGGGCTTTAAAGGTCAGCTCCAGCACTGTAGGTCTTTCAGGACTGGTGTTATATGTTCCCAGTGGCCACTCCTACCTGCTGTGTTCTGCATTAGTTGTAGTTTCCGAGTCACCCTGTAGCCCCACGTAGAGCACATTGCAGTACAGTGATACCTCGGGTTAAGTACTTAATTCGTTTCAGATGTCCATTCTTAACCTGAAACTGTTCTTAACCTGAAGCACCACTTTAGCTAATGGGGCCTCCTGCTGCCGCCGCACCGGCAGAGCACGATTTCTGTTCTCATCCTGAAGCAAAGTTCTTAACCTGAGGTACTATTTCTGGGTTAGCGGAGTCTGTAACCTGAAATGTCTGTAACCTGAAGCGTACGTAACCCGAGGTACCACTGTAGTCCCAAGTGGGAGAGAATCTGGTATTGTCCCATAGCCATGCCATGCCAGGAAGCAGACTGGGAGAAACCAGGTCATTTTCAGCCAGGTGAAAGAGGAGTTTCTGGACCGAACTGCCAAGTATTCCACCTGTGCTGGGAATCAAAATTCAAATGGTAGCTTGTTAGAAAGTCTACGTTTCAGTACAGAAGCTGTGCGTGATTCCACTTTCTTTATCATTGGAGAATATAGGTTTCATCCATAAAACCTTTAAAATAAGAGTGGGGAACCCTTTTCAGCTCTCAAGCTGCATTCCTCCTTCCAGAGGTTGCACAGCAAGGCCACAGCAAGCAGAGTGACAGGTGCCAGTCTATGCTGCATGTCAGAGCCAGGAAAGCCAGAGGTTGCTATGCATGTGCGTATATCCATCCGGGCAAACGATGTCTTATCACATTTCAAAGGCTGTGTTGCGGCCATGCACACAAGAACAGCACGGAGCAAGACTGGAGAGGGGCATGGCCTAGGGAGGGTCCCAAGGGCCTGAGAGAGACGCCTGGGGGGCCACACTCGGCCTATGAAACAAAGGTGTCCCAGCTCTGCTTTAAAATGTTAAAGGTTTGATTAGTTCAAGATCTGTCGGTGTGTGCAGTTGGAGCCCTTCCAGCATTTCCTGTTCCTTCAGGTTGATCTTAGCCTTCCCACTCCTACAATATACCATGTCCTTTTCCTACCTCTGTGTTATGTTGTTGTTGTTGTTTAGTTGTTTAGTCGTGTCCGACTCTTCGTGACCCCATGGACCAGAGCACGCCAGGCACTCCTGTCTTCCACTGCCTCCCGCAGTTTGGTCAGACTCATGCTGGTAGCTTTGAGAACACTGTCCAACCATCTCATCCTCTGTCGTCCCCTTCTCCTTGTGCCCTCCATCTTTCCCAACATCAGGGTCTTTTCCAGGGTGTCTTCTCTTCTCATGAGGTGGCCAAAGTATTGGAGCCTCAGCTTCACGATCTGTCCTTCCAGTGAGCACTCAGGGCTGATTTCCTTCAGAATGGATAGGTTTGATCTTCTTGCAGTCCATGGGACTCTCAAGAGTCTCCTCCAACACCATAATTCAAAAGCATCAATTCTTCAGCGATCAGCCTTCTTTATGGTCCAGCTCTCACTTCCATACATCACTACTGGGAAAACCATAGCTTTTACTATACGGACCTTTGTTGGCAAGGTGATGTCTCTACCTCTGTGTTATAATCAAGCTTTAAACAGCCATGCACGTAATATATTTATTTTAGAACCTGGTGCAGGGGATGGATAGTTCTCTGATGGACCTCAAAAACTTTAGATCACACTCTTTTTTTCTTTTTCTTTTTGACAAGGCACCTTTCAGCTTTCCCTGCATAATAGCAGTTATGGAAACTGGTTGCTGGGATCATGATGCTCACAAATATCCAGTATTCTCTAAGTCTAAGCTGTATTAATACTCCCCAGGCAACAGCTGAATGCGAGTCTCACCTTCTCGTATTTCTGTTTCTGCGTTTCCTGTCCTGCTCTTTCCTTTCAGGAAGCTTCAAGATCCCAGAAGACACCCAAGCAAGGCGAATTAAAGCAATTTATCTTGGAGAAGTAAGTAACAAGCCACAAAAATCAATTCAGGAAGTGTGGTTCAAAGCGGTCGGGCTTGATTTTGGCTTTCAGTCCAGCTCTAGAAATATGTGTGTGTCACCTGTAATTGGGAAAAAGCTTCCTTGCAGTCAGCGTTGCCAGGGCTGTAGCCACCAGCAAGGGATTATATATGGGGTCTGCCCCATAAGAGACATTCCAGGCCTGTTCCCTGAATGTTCAGCTTTCCATCCGTAAAACAGTAGCAATAGTGAATTATCCCCCAGTGAATGCAGTACCCCAGGCATGGATGGTGATGTGTCAAATGCAAATACTGATTTAAATATAGGTAAAGGTAAAGGGACCCCTGACCATTAGGTCCAGTTGTGACCGACTCTGGGATTGTGGCGCTCATCTTGCTTTATTGGCCGAGGGAGCCGGCGTACAGCTTCCAGGTCATGTGGCCAGCATGACGAAGCCGCTTCTGGCGAACCAGAGCAGCGCACAGAAACATCATTTACCTTCCCGACAGAGTGGTACCTATTGATCTACTTGCACTTTGACGTGCTTTCAAACTGCTAGGTTGGCAGGAGCAGGGACTGAGCAACGGGAGCTCACCCCGTCACGGGGATTCGAACCACCAACCTTCTGATCGGCAAGTCCTAGGCTCTGTGGTTTAATCCACAGTGCCACCCGCGTCCCTATAAACACAGCATAAGTGCTAGTATTATTAGTGTACATTATTCTACTGCAGTTTAATGTCGTTCAGCAGGGGGCACAGATGCCAAGTCTCATGCTACTAAATATGACTGCTAGGTGAGACCCTGAAGCACAAGGCAACTCTGACAATTTTTGCCTTTTTCGATATGAGCTTGGGACACCAAAAATGAACATCAGTGCCAAACATCAGCTTTCACAGAACCGTATAGTTGGAAGGGACCCTGACAATCATCTAGTCCAGGGGTCAGCAAACTTTTTCAGCAGGGGGCCTGTCCACTGTCCCTCACACCTTGTGGGGGGCCAGACTATATTTTTGGGGGGGAAATGAACGAATTCCTATGCCCCACAAATAACCCAGAGATGCATTTTAAATAAAAGCACACATTCTACATATGTAAAAACACCAGGCAGGCCCCACAAATAACCCAGAGATGCATTTTAAATAAAAGGACACATTCTACACGTGTAAAAACTCGCTGATTCCTGGACCGTCTGTGGGCCGGATTGAGAAGGCGATTGGGCAGGATCCGGCCCCCGGGCCTTAGGTTGCCTACCCATGATCTAGTCCAAGCCCTTCCCCCCATAGTAGTTGTAATAATAATAATAATAATAAATTACTCATACCCCACCCATCTGGCTGGGCCTCCCCAGCCACACTCAGCGGCTTCCAACAGGATATTAAAAACACAATAAAAAATCAAACATTAAAAACTTCCCTAAACAGGCCTGCCTTCAGATGTCTTCTAAAAGTCAGACAGCTGTTTATTTCCTTGACATCTGGTGGGAGGGCGTTCCACAGGGTGGGCGCCACTGCCGCAATGCAAGAATATACAGCTGTCCCATACGGGGATTGAACCTGCAGCTTTGGCATTATCAGCACCACACTCTAACCAGATGAGCTATCCAGGCTGATTTAAATAGGTAAATTAACCAATGGATTTCAAGCAAAATCACTGTTCTAAGCATCCTGGACTGTATTAAATGGGTCTCGGTCAAGAGAAAGGAGTTGGGTGTGTTCCCAATTCCCTGTTGGGCTCTCTTTATAGTGCAAGACGCACTGTATTTCCGATATATTGAATTTCTGTGGCTGGAAAGAAAACTGAACAATGTGAGAGGATAAAACAGGTCCAGCTGTACTATCAAGAAGAAGATTACATCTCTCTCTACATTTGACCTTAGATGATCAAAATACCATATTTTTCACTCTATAAGATGCACCAGACCACAAGACGCACCTAGTTTTTGGAGGAGGAAAACAAGAAAAAAAATATTCTGAATCTCAGAAGCCAGAACAGCAAAAGGGATCGCTGCGCAGTGAAAGCAGCAATCCCTCCTGCTGTTCTGGCTTCTGGGATAGCTGCGCAGCCTGCATTCGCTCCATAAGACGCACACACATTTCCCCTTTTTAGGAGGGAAAAAGTGAGTCTTATAGGGCAAAAAATACGGTGCTTATTTCTGTACAGCAGGACCTAGTGGGGGAGACAACAGCAAAAAGGTAGAGTCACAAAGCTTTGCGGAGGCATTTTTATTTAAAAATCTATATGCTGTTTCATCTGCATCCTTACCACAGAAGAGTCAATGGAATCAGCACTACATGGCAGAACTGGCTGGTAAATTTAAGTTACCTGTGGATCGCACATATGGCTCTGCCATGTGGGAAAGGGGGTGTCATCTATATAACAAACTTTAAAACCAACAGGGTGGGAACTTTTCTCCAAAGGAAGAAGGGGAAACTTTCGACCGGCAAAGCGTTTTGCACTTTCCTAAAAGACCCAGCTCTTGAGAGGGCTTTGTGCATTTCTTGTGTGTTTTAGGTACATGATGGTAGATAACGAAGAGGATCAGAAAACACACAGACCAGCACCCCCCAAAGAGGTAAGCAACACAAACGTATGCACGCCAATAGCTGAAATAGGGGAAAGAACTTTTATAACCCAGCCTCACTGCTTTGTATCATTATTTACAGTGGTTTGAGGTCGGGCAGAAAAACTGTGGGCATCTAGCCTGGAACCAGCAAAAAGCAGACAAATGGCTTTAGAGCAGATTTGCCACTCAGAGCTAGGGGAGGTGGACAACAGCTTAAAAAGTTGCATCCACCCCCATCGCAACGTCTCTAGCACCAGACTATTGCTAGCCTCATTTTACTGTCTTTGTGTTCATTTTTAGTAAACTGCAACAGATGCCAATGTCATCGGGGCTATTTTATGTACACGCAGGACTTGGCAATAGTAGATTTCAGTAAGCATTCATCCAGGCACTGAGATCAGATAGTGCCATGCTTTTCCAGATATACAATTGCTTCAGAAAGGAATCTCTGGGACAGGCAAGTCTTGTAGGGGTCTTGCAAATAAATGGTAGGGAAAAACTATTTGCTCTGCATGAGTTCCATGAACTCAAGAGGCCAGGTTTCACATCACAGGATTTTTTTGGGGTGGGGTGGGAGGGGGCCCTATGAAAAACAAATAGTTGGAAGGGAACCCAGTCCACATAATCCAACATCCCTCAGTCTCTTCAGTTAAGTGAGATCACAAGTTAGATGTCCTCCAGAACTGTTCATAAAAGCAAATAACTTCAAGCAAAAGAATCCAATTACATCCTGCAAGCTACCCTCTTTTTATGGTGATTTGTCAGAGTGTATCACTCAAGTACTGTCCCTACCCTTCTAGAATACAGCAAGATGTATAGCTTTACATCTTAAGTTACTGTAACCCCAAAGAGGATGCCCCACTGCAATGAATTCCTATCTAAACACAGCAGCCCTTTTGGAACGAGTCCTTTACATGCAGTATAGTATTCCCCAAAGTATAACTGAAGCACATTTTCTGCACCGAAACTGAAGACACTCCGCATGAAGAGAGGCCATTTCCCTATGTATGTCACTCCTCTGAGCACACGTTTTGTTTAAACAGCAGATTCTGCTGCGTCTCTGTCTTGTAGGTCATTAAATAATGCAACCACAGCCCAATTCCCAGCAGAGGCCGTGTGTTCTGGTCTTTCAAGCTTCCAGTGAGTCATGCAAAGATGTAGCAGCCAGTCTCCACTGTGGATGGGTCATCTTGAGCTCCCAGGAGCCTTGCGTTAGTGCACTAATTTGTGCAAGAAATTAACTATTCCACCAACCAATTCACAAAGAAACAGCCCATTCAGATTGGAAAGCAACTCAGCTTCTGTTTTCGTTCTTTGCCCTTAGGCTCCCAAGAAGATGATTCGCTACATTGACAATCAGGTAGTAAGTACAAAAGGGGAACGATACAAGGATATCAAGAAGGCAGAGAGTGAAGAAATGAAGAGAACGTACATCAGTCTCAAGCCAGCCAGGAAATATAAATTCCACTAAGGGCCACTAAAGTCGCATCACATGCCTTCTGCTTGGGTACTCGTTTTAACCATTTTCTCACCATCTACCAGCCAAGAGCGAAGAAACCCTTCTGCCTATTTATCTGGGGGATGAAATTTAGAATTAGAAGTTTGTGTTTACATGCTTGAGAACTAACTCTCCGTATACAGAAGCAGGGCCTATGGTGACTATAGGAGCTGCTGCTGCTCCTTCTCCTCCTCTGTCCTTCTCCTTACAGGAGTTTACTACGCTAGTGTGCTGCTTGTGTTGTTTTATAACAAGTCATTTGAAATTTGTGCATAATGTATGATCATGTTCGCCTAACACAGTAAAGCTAGCTTCCATGACTGCTACTGAGTCAAAAAGTGTGCTTCCTTTTAGAAAGCTATTTTCCGACTGGTTTCTAAAAGATCGGCTCTAAGAATTTCACTCGTTCATCCAATTCTCACCTTTTGCTGCGAGAAGGTGAGAATCTAATAAATATCCCCCCCCTTTAACCGCATACACAGAAGAAGCTACATGCACCAGCACAGGTGTGGTCCACATTTGCCCTTAAAAGCAGGAGGGTATCTGGAGAATGCCACTCAGCACTCTGGCACCAGCACTATCTATCCTGAAGCCTTTAAGGGCACAACAGTCTGTTGCACACCTGAAGGATCTCTCCCCACTCTCTCTAGGAGGGTGAGGACTTCTCCAGCACTCAACTCAAAGCAGAAAGGAAGTCATACTAATATTGCCAGCTGTCAACCTTACTCTCCAGTTATCATAGATTCCGCCCGCCCGCCCGCCTGCCCACCCACCCCAAAATCCCTATTTATCTTTGGAGGTCCACATGAAGTGCAGTTGGGTAAAATGGGTTCAACATCAATGCAACTGCCTGTCAGCGGTCGCTTCACAGCAGCAAGCCCAAAATCCAACTCTAGAATATCCTTGAATGTACATGCTATGTATCTGTTAGCTAGGATGCATCAAAACACATCCTTGCTGTCCATTGTGATGCAAGTGGGTTTGTTTTTCTAATGCGCGTACAGGTTCCCAACAAGGTATTGGTAGCTCAGAACCAGCCCGGCTTGAAGGGATGAGACGTAAACCCTCTCTGCCTCTTGAGCTCCTCTGCAGCAGTATCCAACAGGTCTTCCTGCAGGCAGCCACCAGGGACCACTGGACAGTGCCTTGCCTTCATTAGATCTGAAGATTGATAAAAGGTGCAAAACCCACTACATCTTGCAAGAGAACCAGGGCGCGCTGTAGTGGAGGTTCCACGTCTACCTCCACACCACGATTGCGAAGGATGCTGAGGCTGGATTCTACCACGTCGTGGCAGTGCTTCACCTTCAGAGCACGCAGCTTGGGGCAGTACTCTGCCAAGGTCCTATCAAAAGAGAAGATGCAAGAAGTTTAAGTTCGCAGTCTCCTGCCAGCATCAGAGTTGCCCAAACCAGCATGATATTCCTTTAGGGTTGGCTGGGTTGGGGTGGGGCTACAGCAATAAAGCACACATTTTACATTCAGAAGGTCCCAGAGTCAATACCTGTAGGAATCCTGCAAGAAATTCAACAGCAAGCAGCAAAAAACCTCCATCCCTCATCTCTACTACTGTCCAGCTAATATCCAGCAAATTGTCTCTGCCTATCATAGCAGAGAAAGACAGCGAGGGATTAAGTTACATAACTGCTGTACGACGTGTGGTGTTTTTGCAGTTCTTTTGATAAGAAATTCAGAACGTGGTCTTGTAAATTAGTCAGTTTGGCCCGAGGTTACAAGAAGACGTTCCATCTTGTAAAATGAAACGTGGCTGTAAATACCCTTGGAGGGGCAGAGTAAAGTCTCTGGTAATCAAGGAGAGGGGTATTTGGTGTTCTTCCCCATGGCTTTCCCTACCTCCGTTAGCCCACAAGTCTCCAAGTAGCCTTTCAGAACACCAGAAATCTCTTTCCATTTGCTGGTCTCTGAAAATTGGCCCAGCCAAAATGAGATGCCCAAACAAATTGTAAGCCCACGATGCTGTAGAATTTGCATTTACTGCGGCTGGAGAAATTTAGGCTACAGGCTACAGAATCTGTACTTTTGGTATAGGATTCCACAAACTCCAGTACTGTTACTGCCTTTATGAAAAGCCAAAAGAATCCAAGGTTGATTTTTCAGTGTATGTTTTACTTTTTTACTTTTTTCCCTGGATCAGGAGGGTAACAACACTATTTAAACATTCAAAATCAAGCTGACCCTGCCTAGAACTGACAGGTCCTAATGAATCATCGTTCATCTAAGAATCCCACCGAAGGAAACACCAAAAACCAGCACAGTGAATGTCAACATCCGCATTCCAAAAATAAAGATGTAGCTCTTGTGGTGAAAACATTGTAAGGCAAAAGCAATTTTTAGTTAAAGCTTAAAACATAGTGGGACGGATATAAGTTTCAAAGGCTGGAGCTTCCACATCTTTCAAGCTAAAGGAACAAAAGTGGAGCGGGAGGGGACACAACTATAAAAATAACCAGAAAAAACAGCTGCAGAGTATTGTGGAAAGTTTGTGGCATGTTAAATACATCCATCAATGGAAGATGTGATTTACTCCTTCATGAAAATGGCCGAAAAAGGACTGCATGCCAGGTAATTTGAGAAGACCTCCATGTTTTAATTTATTGATTTATGCTTGACTGTTTTTAATTGATTTCTCATTTCATTTGCCATATAAAATCTATCATCCTCCACCTCACCTGGTGTTTTATATTGGAATGACCTGTGGTTATAAGCAATAAACTGAATAAAAGCTATCATAATAGGATAGGATTTATATTGATTAGTGGTTAGTATGTCCAACTAGAACTGGGGAGACCTGGGTTTTAAAACCCACCCTACCAAAAGGTGCACAGGATGGCCTTGGGCCAGTCGCTATTTATCAGAGTTGTTAAGAGGATGAAACCCTGTATTTTGCCTTGAGCTATTTGGGTGAAAGAAAGATAGGTAAAAGTAAAGGGACCCCTGACCATTAGGTCCAGTCGTGACCGACTCTGGGGTTGCGGCGCTCATCTCGCTTTACTGGCTGAGGGAGCCAGCGTATAGCTTCCGGGTCATGTGGCCACCATGACTAAGCCGCTTCTGGCGAACCAGAGCAGCGCACGGAAACGCCGTATACCTTCCCGCCGGAGTGGTACCTATTTATCTACTTGCACTTTGACGTGCTTTCGAACTGCTAGGTTGGCAGGAGCAGGGACCGAGCAACGGGAGCTCACCCCGTCTCGGGGATTCGAACCGCCGACCTTCTGATCGGCAAGTCCTAGGCTCTGTGGTTTAACCCACAGCGCCACCCATGTCCCATACGCCACCCGTGTCCCATGATACAAACGCAAAGGCATGATAAAAGGTAAAGGTAAAGGTACCCCTGCCCGTACGGGCCAGTCTTGACAGACTCTGGGGTTGTGCGCCCATCTCACTCAAGAGGCCGGGGGCCAGCGCTGTCCGGAGACACTTCCTGGTCACGTGGCCAGCGTGACGAAGCTGCATCTGGCGAGCCAGCGCAGCACACGGAAACGCCGTTTACCTTCCCGCCAGTAAGCGGTCCCTATTTATCTACTTGCACCCGGGGGTGCTTTCGAACTGCTAGGTTGGCAGGCGCTGGGACCGAGCAGCGGGAGCGCACCCCGCCACGGGGATTCGAACCGCCGACCTTTCGATCGGCAAGCCCTAGGCGCTGAGGCTTTTACCCACAGCGCCGCCCGCGTCCCAAAGGCATGATACAAACGCATTAAATACACACGCAACTGCTGCACTCCATGTGTCCAACTGTTACCTAATGGAGTTGTTCTTGACCCGCAGGCAGCCTGTGAGGTCGAGGTGCTCCAGTTCGGGACAGGCTTTGGCAATCTCCTCCACTGCCGCGTCACCCACATTCGCATTGACAGCCAGCGAGAGGGACTTCAGTCTGTTACACCTCTGTGCAAGGTAACAGATGGCTTCATCTTTCAGCTGCCGGCAGGCTGTAAGGTCCAGGGACTCCAGCTCCTTGCAGTGGTCAGCCAGGCTCCGCAGGGAGAGGCTGTCCACCCACTCGCAATGAGCCAGAGAAAGCCGGCGCAAATTGGGGCAGCTCAAAGAGACGGCCACCAGGGCATGGCGACTCAGCTGCACGCAGCCATTCAACTCAATTTGCTGCAAATGATGGTTCTGGCCAATCACAGGAAGCAGCTCCTTGTCAGACAGCCAATCGGAACAGTTCTGTAGTGCCAGCTGTTGCAACACCTCGTTGTCTTTTAGCAGGATGCAGAATGCAGCTTTCGGAATGTTTGGTCCCACCTGCCATAGGCAAGAAGACAAAATGGGTTGTTGTTGCAGCATTTTAATATTCCAAGCGTGCTCTCCTCCAGCCCTAATTTTTGTTTGCAGAGCTAATAAATGCAATTGGCATTAAAGGGTAGGGTGTAAATTACAGAAAGATAATATCTGTAAATAATAATTTAAAAATTGAAGGGAGCAAGAGTATTTTAACCATCCTAAAATTACTTTGCATAAAGTAACTATTCCTGTTTGGACTCTGCATACTCCTCTGGAGAGTTCAAACTACAGGCTTAAGTGCGTTAAAGTAAGCAAACTCTTCTAGAAACTTCTGTTATAATCTGGAGAATGCTTTTTTTTAAAAAAAGTCAATTTGTGAAGTTTATATGCATAATTGGAGATTTAAGCACCAACTTTACGTACACAATGCTCACATCACATATAGATGTCAAAATTTCTATATGACCAAATATCCCTGTAAAACTATTAACTTTCAAGCTACCGTATTTTTCGCTCTATAAGACGCTCCAGACCACAAGACGCACCTAGTTTTTGGAGGAGGAAAACAAGAAAAAAATATTCTGAATCTCAGAAGCCAGCAAGAGGGATCACTGCGCAGTGGAAGCAGAAATCCCTCTTGCTGTTCTGGCCTCTGGGATAGCTGTACAGCCTGCATTCGCTCCATAAGACGCACACACATTTCCCCTTACTTTTTAGGAGGGAAAAAGTGAGTCTTATAGAGCAAAAAATACGGTATATTTTACATCCAAAAATCTGGTAGAATAAGGATCAGATAACAGTTTATTTTTCCTAGAAATAAATTGTCTCTCGTGTCACCCTGCTTTCTTCTGCACAGCTAGGCTTGAAATTCTTTTTTGCCCAGGATCAATTATTGAACAAACTCACTGCTGAAGCTCAAAAGTTCAGCACCAGGAATATTAACTCTTATCTTACACTGACTTATTCCCAACACTAATTGAGAAACCAGAGAGCTTGATCCAAGCACCTACAACTAATTTCACAAAGCGCGGCAGATAGTGATGGTGTTGCCGCTCAGTATCTTTTGCTAAATTGTTATATTAAAAACAACAAAACAGAAAACAATCAGCCCCACACTCACTCTACCATGTGACTGAATGCACACATTCTTACCACATGCACACCGTTACCCATACCTGCCTAGAATCAAAGCAGCGCATGTTGGTGAGGTAAAGCTGAATTAGAGACTGAAACGCCTTGCTGACCCTCTGCAGGCTCAGGAGTTGCCTCAGAGGGAGATATGAGAGAACGTGGGGGAAGAGGATGTCTTCCCAGGGCAGGTCCAATAACTGCTTTCTGGAATAAAAAAAAAGGAAGTCAAGAAAGCAGTTGCTTAAAAAGGAGTGTGGCACGGCAGCCCACACTGCATGAAAGTAATCTTAAGAGAACTGCTTTAACAATCAAGCAGCGTGTGAACTTTTAGATAGATAAATATATGTAAATAAATAAATAGATAAATTTATGTCCCCTTCTTCCCTGACAGGATCTCACCCACCTACAGAGCAGCGCCGGATTTAGGACAGTGTGGGCAGGTTCCCCTGCACAGGTCTCCTAGCTCAGGCAACATCATTTAACCCAAAGTTTTACCTTCACCCCAGGGTCGGATTTAGATTTGATGAGGCCCTAAGCTACTGAAGGTAATGGGGCCCTTTATATGTTGAACAACCAATTGTTGCTGTTTTTTGTGTTGAATATATGCTATATAGTAATTTATAGACCTAACAGGTATCTAATGCCATTTGCACATGCAGAATGCAGGCACCCTATATATAGAAATGAGCAAACCAGTGATATTTTAGGGAGCAGGCTAGCAGGCGGGGCCCATGACTTACATCACAGGAGCCTACACAACACAAAACACTGTTGCTGTATGTAGGTTTTATTTAATTTCTTTTTTTTATCTTATAGCTTAGAAATGTACATCCAGTGGGGGTTTTTTTTTCTTTAATTTTTTTGGGGGCCCCCAACTGAGTGGGGCCCTAAGCTACAGCTTGTTTAGCTTATACATAAATCCGGCACAACCACCCTGGTGGGTTGGCCAGGTTGGGATTCATAGAACTGTGGAGTTGGAAGGGGCTCCGGGGTGTCATTGGGGACGCGGGTGGCGCTGTGGGTTAAACCACAGAGCCTAGGACTTGCCGATCAGAAGGTCGGTGGTTCGAATCCCTGCGACAGGGTGAGCTCCCGTTTCTCGGTCCCTACTCCTGCCAACCTAGCAGTTCGAAAGCACGTCAAAGTGCAAATAGACAAATAGGTAGGTAAATCTGGCAGGAAGGTAAACGGTGAAGCTTAGTCACACCAAGAAGCGCAAGTAGATAATTAGGTACTACTCCGGAGGGAAGGTAAACGGCGTTTCCGTGCACTGCTCTGGTTCGCCAGAAGCGGCTTAGTCATGCTGGCCACATGACCCGGAAGCTGTGCACAGGCTCCCTTGGCCAATAAAGCGAGATGAGCACCGCAACCCCAGAGGTGGCCACGACTGGACCTAATGGTTAGGGGTCCCTTTACCTTTACCTTTTACGGGGGTGTCATCTAGTCCAATCCGCCGCGATGCAGGGATCTCCACTATGGCACCCATGACGAATGCCCATCCAACCTCCACTTAACATCGTACAACCTGAGGAGTCGGGGGGTGGGGGGAGTGTCATCTAGTCCAACCCCCCCCCCAAAATGCAGATAATCCTGCCCTGCGTGGGCTCGAACCGCCCACCTTCCGGTACCAGACAGACGCGCCACCGGCTCTCTCCACCCCCACCGAGGCAGGTCTATTATATGACTCGGTGGGGAGGGGTTTATTTTCCTCCCCAGACCCCCCCCCTCACTCTCCAGACGCCCATCCCCCCCTCCTCTCCGCACCTGGCGCCCGCCGGCCCCGAGTGCCGCGCTCCGCCCGGAGGCTCCATCCTTCTGAGCTGCCGGCAGCTGCACCGTCAGACAGACAGCCGCAGCCACCGTCGCGTAAGTGACGTCACGGGCGTCGAAAGCGTCGCTTCTTTTTTGCGGCCTCCACCGCTTCCTTACCCGGCGGGAGGGAAGGACCGCGCGCATAGAGCTATGAAGGGTAGAGTAAACCCGCCCAGGTTGTCCTGCTGATATTTTTATTATTATTATTATTACCGCCAGTATTCTGCATTTAATTACTCACAGGGACTGAAGGATGAAATAAAGGCGGCTGGAGAAATAGGGAGGGGTGGAGCAATCCCAGCCAGTTGTCTTAATGCGAGTTGTTGTTGTTATTCTTATTACTATTATTTATTTGTACCCTGCTTTTCCCACTCCTTCACAGGGCTCAAGGCCGCTGACAGATAATATAAGGGCAGCTAAAAACATGTGGGGTGGGGAGTAAACCCACGCAGTTGTCTTAATGTGAAATATTATTATTATTATTACTATTATTACGTATTTATTTATACCCAGCCTTTCCCCCTTCACAGAGACTCAAGGCAGCTGATATAAAATAAGGGAAGCTAAATACATTGGGGGGGGAGGAGTAAACCCCTCCAGTTGTCTTAATATGAAATGTTGTTGTTACTTATTTATGCCTTTTCCCTCTTACAGGGATTAAAAGGCAGCTTACAGATAAAATATGGGAACGTAAAAACATGGACAGGGAGGAGACAATCATTAAAAAGCAATTCAACATATGTATTTGCTTTTAAATTGTTGCTCCTGTGTCATACACTCCAACATTTCTCCAGTGAAACTATGGACGCCCTATTCATCATCATCATCAACATTATTTATACCCCACCCACATGACTGGGTTGCCCCAGCCACTCTGGAAGGCTTCCAACATATATAAAAACATAATAAAGCATTAAACAACTTCCCTATACAGGGCTGCCTTCAGGTGTTTTCTAAAGGTTGTATAGTTTCTTATCTCCCTGGCTCAGGGGTCATGTCACTCCATACCCTCCAACATTTCTCTGATGAAAAGCAGGACATTCCGGGACCAAATCAGAAACCGGGACGGCTTCTGTAAATCCGGGATTGTCCTTGGAAAATTTGGACACTTGCAGGGTCTGCTCTGTATGTGTGTGTGTCTGATCTATTGAAAACATACAAATTATTATAATAAAAACAGCATGGCACCAACCTTTTCATTTTAAGCACCATAGGCGTAGGCAGGATTTATGGAGGGGGGGCAGGGCACCCACCTGTCGTCATCCTCTGTCCGGCTCTGTTTAGCAGATTCGGAACAAAATATCTCAACAACAGCTGTTTTAAATTACTTTCGTTTGACCCTAACTACTCAGAAAAATCTGTCAAAATCTTTCTACAATTTCTACTTTTAGTTAATTATTTTTATTTATTTACTTGATTTAGGTGGAGACAGTTGGCCTCCCGGCTTCGCCTATGAAAAGCAGTCAGTTGCCAAAGGCCGGTTGTAATAGGAAGGTCTTCAACTGCTGGCAGAAGGACGGACAGCAAGGAAGGAGCCAGTCTGGCTTCTCCAGGGAGGTAGTTCTGGGAGCAGCCACCAGTAAGAAGCCCCTTTCCCGCATGCCTGGGAGGGTGGTGAGACCAAGAGAAGGGCCTCTCCTGAAGATCTCAAAACCCAGGAAGATTCGTATGAGGGAATACAGTCTTCCAGAGAGCTTGGGCTTTATAAATTTATTTATTTTGTCGAAAGAGTGGGTTTGTAATAACAAGGTTGTGCGCTGCACAATATACCGTATTTTTCGCCCTATAGGGCGCACCGGCCCATAGGGCGCACTTATTTGAGGGGGGGGAATAAAGGGGGGATTATTTCCCCCCCGATCCCCAAAGAGCAAAGAAGCCATGACAGCAAGCAGGATGGATCCCGCTAGCTGTCCTGGCTTCGTTTATAGCCTCGGGGCTGGGGGTCCGGGAGCGAAGGCGAGGTTGGGCAACCTCACCATCACTCCCGGAGCTTGCGGGGCTGGGGGCGGGGGAAGCCCGAGCTTCCCCCGACCCAATCCCCAGAACGGGTCCGGGAGCGATGGCGAGGTTGCGCTCAACCTCGCCATCGCTCCCGGAGCTTGCTGCTATCCGAAGCCTGGGGAGCGTGGCGCTGTAACCCACTGCGAACTCCCGCCGGGCCCCACAGGCTTGCGGATAGCTGCCCTAAGCCCGGGGTGCAAAGTGCCACACTCCCTGGACTTTGGGCTTCAGGCAGCTATCCGCAAGCCTGCGGGGCCCGGCGGTGCGCAGTGGGTTGCCGCACTCCCTGGACTTTGGGCTTCAGGCAGCTATCCGCAAGCCTGCGGGGCCCGTCGGTGCGCAGTGGGTTGCCGCACTCCCTGGACTTTGGGCTTCAGGCAGCTATCCGCAAGCCTGCGGCGCCCGGCGGGAGCTCCCGCCGGGCTCCGCGGGCTTGCGGATAGCTTCCTGAAGCCTGGAGAGTGAGAGGGGTCGGTGTGCACCGACCCCTCTCACTCTCCAGGTTTCAGCGAAAGCCTGCATTTGCCCCATAGGACGCACACACATTTCCCCTTCATTTTTGGAGGGGAAAAAGTGCGTCCTATAGGGCGAAAAATATGGTAGTCTAAAGTAAGATTCCAAATG
The DNA here is from genome assembly GCF_027172205.1 of Podarcis raffonei. NCBI lineage: Eukaryota > Metazoa > Chordata > Lepidosauria > Squamata > Lacertidae > Podarcis > Podarcis raffonei. The sequence goes on from NC_070606.1 coordinate 15,582,493, forward strand.
TTGCCATTTCCTTCTTTACCAATAGTCACAGGCCACAGATCGAAATCTTGCCCAACTCTTGCATTAAAATCCCCCAAGAGGATATCCTCCTCTGATGGGATGGTATCCAGCTGAGAGTAAATTGTTTACTTTAATGTCTCCATTGGCATCCAGTGTTGGTGCATAAGCATTTGGAATAGTAGCCTGTTGGTTTTTGGCTAGTTTTATTTGAAGGGTTGAAAGACGCTCATTAATTCCAATAGGGACTTTTCACAAGATTGTTTTTGATAGCAAAGCCTACTCCATGTATTTGACGTTCTTGTTCAGGTAGACCTTTCCAGAAAAAGTGTAGCCTCCTCTTTCTTCTTTCAGTTGTCCCTCTCCTGCTCTTTGAGTTTCTTGAAGCGCTGCAATATTGATGTTAAAACATCACAACTCGCTTGCAATGATGGCAGTCCTGCGTTTGGGATGTTCATTATCTGTGTTATCCAACAAAGTCCGTATATTCTATGTTCCAAAGTTCAATTGTCTTTTATAATCGCTGGGTGGTGACCCCACTGGGTGCAGTAATCCAGTCAGGGAAAATGGAAGGTAGATTTTGTGTATATATATGGCACCTTTTCTAGCCTCTCCCCCTTTTCAGGGTGACCAGAGTGGATCCTAAATAGGACTGCTCAGTCATGGATACAGCTGCCAAGATACTCAACTGCCACATTCCTTGAGTCAGAATGACTGAATCTGTATCCACCGCCCATGTGCTAGTTCATGACTAGGGGCTTTCAGATTTCATGGTCCTGCCCCCATTACCATTTGCCAATCATCATGGGACTTTTTTGGGTTGTGTGTGTAGATCAGTGCACGCTGACCAATGCACAGTCTTTGCAGTAAGGCTCTATTCCGATGGCAAGAGTATCAAAACAACCGGTAGATTCCTATCCGCTGCAGCCTTCATCTGCCTTCACAGCCGTTGTAACATGCCACTTATTATCTTTCTCCTGTTCTGCCGTTGAAGACTTCTTGGATCATTCTTTGTCTAGCTCCTCCCCTTTGAGCTTACTGCCTTGGGTGACCCTGCTGAGAGTACGAGACTCCTGACAGCTTCACTCACAAGGATCACAGGAACGTGCAAGCCCACTCACCACAATGAGGTGATGATCCAGTGAGTGAGGCATTTAAATAGTCAGACTTTAAAGTGGGCATTTAAATGGGGAGCAATATATTTCACCAAAAAAATAGGAGTTGGGTTAGAAAGAGTGTGAACTCTCCCTTTTGCTGCTCCCTTTTGTTACTGGTTGGACATACTGCTGTCCAGGGACACTAGACTGTGGTATTAAAACAGGGTGGGGGGAACTGAGTGGCCACTTTTCCAGGGGCCGCATGCCAATAGTGGGTGAGATATTGACATCCATCTGTCTCAAGAGACAATGAAAGAGTGCACCATCGAGGGTAAAGTCAAATTGTTGGAGAGTTACAGCGCCTGCAGTGGCTGTAGAGACCAATCCAGGAGAGACATGTTTTATTGCAGCTGGGGCAGAGGAAGGCATCCCATTTTGCTGTTACAGGTGTGCCATGGCTTTTCTTCTCTCTGTGCTCCTACAAGCAGTCATTTCTCCTCTGGTCACTTGGTGACCCTTGCTGTAACTTCTGCACCACCCTGACCCTATAAGTGCCAGGATTTCAACTCAAAAGCAGTGAGGAAAGTTGTTGTTGTTGTTCATACCTTTTCCCTGGTTCGAAGATGCTTGATGCCCTTTGCTTGTTCTCTGGCCCCTTTGGGAGCAAATAAATGGATGAATCAAGCAACCTTGCTCATGAAAAATAAGTAAAAATAAATGCTTTTCTATCTTCTTCAAACGGGATGCTATTGCAGTCCGCTGAAGTTTTCTTGAATCAGAGACATGCCTCCTCCCTACCCAATGAGCCAGTTTCTCACTGGCATCACAACAATTCTCCATCAGCACAGGTAATTTTCTCACCTGAAGGATCTGAGCTAGTCCTGTCCATCCCTGGGGCAGTAGGCCACTCAAAAATGATGTGGACTTGGACTCATCCTTATAGGCCAAGGGATAGACTTTAAGTTTTCAGCAGCGATGCCAAAAATCCTCCTCAATCTCTGCAGAGCTTTCTTTCTTCCTGAAACAAACACTCCAAAAACAAATACTTAGATTTTCAATCTAAGACAGAGTGAGAAGGTGGTAAGGAACTGGGGGTTTGGTTTCTCTATATCGCCGCACTAAACTTGGGACACCTGACACTTCCAGACTTAACATGAATTTGCTGTCACACTTGTGGAGAGTTCAAGAAGGGGTTGGGTCCACTGAGAATAGCTTGTCAAAAGACCCTCCCAAACCTGGATATGGTTTTCTTCTGAATATGCCCATGAAGGAGAAAGCAAGCCGTTTCACTTAAAGCATGTAAGCTGGTCCTGAAAACGATGTTTTGAGAATAATCCAGCCATGATTGGGGAGGGATGTTCCCCTAGGATTCTGAATTTTCATGACAAAAAATTTTTTTCCTTCCAGTAGCACCTTAAAGACCAACTAAGTTAGTTCTTGGTATGAGCTTTCGTGTGCATGCACACTTCTTCAGATACACTGAAACAGAAGTTGCCAGATCCTTCTATATAGTGAGAAGGTGGGGAGGGGTATTACTCAGAAGGGTGGTGGGAATGGGTGATTGGCAGATAGCTGTGATGAGCCTGTTGACGACTCTTAACGACTGCAATAGGTCTTACAGGAAAAAGCAAGGGGTGAGAAGGTGAAAAATGGCTTTGTCATGTATAATGAGATAAGAATCCAATGTCTTTGTTCAGACCAGGTCTCTCCATGGTTTTAAGTTTGGTAATGAGTTGCAATTCAGCAGCTTCTCTTTCCAGTCTATTTCTGAAATTCCTTTGTAGTAAAAGTACAAAGTCAAAGTACTAAGTCAAAGTAGCATGCACACGAAAGCTCATACCAAGAACTAACTTAGTTGGTCTTTAAGGCGCTACTGGAAGGAAAAAAATTTTTTGTTTTGACTATGGCAGACCAACACGGCTACCTTTCTGTAACTGAATTTTCATGGATAGTGACAGAATCAGAATACAGAAACCACAAAGAAATTCAGCTTACATTTTAAGAGATGTGATGTTTTTCTGTATAATTCCCCCTCTAGTGCCACAAAGCTCTAGCTAATAAAAATACTAGCTAACGTGACTAACCCAGTAACTCCCTCCATACTCCTGTTTATCCCCTGATTTCAAGTCACAGATCTGAGATGGGGGTTTTTTGTCCCACCACTTTATCCTGGAAAACCCGCTGTTTTCTGCTGAATTGGAACAAACATCCATTGGATGGGGAGCTGATGGGACCAAAACAGCCTCTTGGACCCATAACTTGAAATCACTTGAAATCACGGGACAAACAGAAGTGTGGATGGGCTGTAACTTCCTAACTACCCTCTCTTTTCCCTCTCTTAAAAGGTAAAGGTACCCCTGCCCGTAGGGGCCAGTCTTGACAGACTCTGGGGTTGTGCGCCCATCTCACTTAAGAGGCCGGGGGCCAGCGCTGTCCGGAGACACTTCCGGGTCACGTGGCCAGCGTGACAAAGCTGCATCTGGCGAGCCAGCGCAGCACACGGAAACGCCGTTTACCTTCCCGCCAGTAAGCGGTCCCTATTTATCTACTTGCACCTGGGGGTGCTTTCGAACTGCTAGGTTGGCAGGCGCTGGGACCGAGCAGCGGGAGCGCACCCCGCCACGGGGATTCGAACCGCCGACCTTTCGATCGGCAAGCCCTAGGCGCTGAGGCTTTTACCCACAGCGCCACCCGCGTCCCTCTCTTAAGTCTGCTCAAATACCTGCTTTTTCCAAAGACATCTGACAAGTGTTCCAGCAGGGGGAGGTGTCACAATGGAAGACATGTCACCATTACTGTTACTTAGCAACCTTGCTCAACAATTTACATTCATAGAATCATAGAATTGTTGAGTTGGAAGGGACCCCAAGGGTCATCAAGTCCACCCCCTGAAATACATTGTTCCTCTAAATATTAGTGTTTTATATCTTTCTATTTTATTCTGTTCATTTTTAATTACTTTAAAAAAAAATCTAAACTCCTCCAGGGCATTCTAGCACAGTGTGAGGAAACAACATAATCTCCTTCAAAGAAAAACAATTTAAAAATAATAAGAATACTTGAAGCAGAAGAGGGCACACCCAAAGTTTGTAACCTGGTGCCAGAAAGATTGTAGTGCAGCTATTACCTATTCCATGTGTGTTTTACTACATTACATATTCCATGCATGCTTTACTACATGTGATGGGATGGTGAGCTGCTTGTGCGTAAAATCCTAGTCCCTCAGAGTTTGGCTAAGTCCACAAACCTCTGTCTGTGACGGAGCTCCTTAAGCATGGCTCCATCAGTCGCTCGTAGAATCGGACAGTGGGCGTTTACGGAACTTCTTCCAGCATAAAAGCTCCTTAACGGAAACGCGTCTTCTGGACTCTCGGCGTGACAGTTTCCGGCGAGGAGTAGGTGTCCCTATGGGAGGTCCTGAAACCTCCCCACTATTTTCGCTGGAAGTGTCTCTGAGCCCTCCCTCCAACTCACTTTCCCTTGGAACTCCTCCACCTCTCCCCCTGCTGGTCCCCTCCCCAGCTGAATAGTCTCTCTCAGCCTCTGTGAGCCCTTTCACCTCCTGCTTCTCCGATGGCAGTTCCCTGACACTACATGAGCATTTTCAGTTTTCTCAGTTGCTGAAACCTTGGAGCCAAATACAGTGGTACCTCGGAAATTGAACAGAATTCGTTCCGGAAGTCTGTTCGACTTCCAAAACGTTCGGAAACCAAGGTGCAGCTTCTGATTGGCTGCAGGAAGCTGCTGCAGCCAATTGGAAACCGCGGAAGTCACATCGGACGTTCAGGTTCCAAAGAACGTTCACAAACTGGAACACTCACTTTTGGGTTTGCGGCGTTGGGGAGCCAAAATGTTTGACTCGCAAGGCGTTCGACATCCAAGGTACGACTGTATTTCAAATTGCCCAAAGGTTACCGAGATATGGTTTTGGCACCTGCACATAAAGAAGTTACAAAAACCATGAAAACACGTTTGCACCACAAAAAAATTAGGTTCACCCCTTTGGCACTCAGGCTCTTTTACGGCAATTAATCAATTGCCTGCTCTTCACCAGCAGGTTCCAGGGCAGATTGCAACAATTTAATATTCAGAATTAAAAACAGTTCAAACCTATTGTAGTCACACGAATAGGGCGGGTCCTGAAAACACATCTCTCAGGTGTCAAAGGCCAGGTGTGCCTTCAGCGTATATGGAAAGCTGTATTGTGAAGATGCTGGGCACACACCTCTATGGGGAAGGAATTCCACAATTTAGGGGCTGCCACAAAGAATGCTCTCTCCTGGGCTATCACCCCCTGAACTACTGAGGGTGGCAGAACTGCCAAATGGGTCCTCTCTGCTTATCTTAATGCCTGAGAGGGCCTGTAGGGAAGGATGCAGTCTCATATATTTGGGACCCAAATAATTCACCTTACTGTGACCGGCTAGCTCAGTTGGTAGAGCATGAGACACTTACCGTAATCTCCGGGTGGTAAGTTCAAGCCCCCCATTGGGCAAAAGTTCCTTCATTGCAGGGAGTTGGATTAGATGAGCCTTGTGGTCCCTTCCAACTCTACAATTCTATGATTCCACTACAGCCTAATAATTAGAGTTTTAATTCTTAAAGACCATTAAAGACCACAGCACTAAGTTTAAGAAGCAGACAGTAACCCCCCCCCATCCCCATATTTTAAGAAGAAGAGGAAGTGTATTTGGCATCTAGTCACCTGTGTCCATAACCTATTTGGTTTTAATATAATAAAGAACTATCTCAGGCATGGAATTCTGGTCTGAAATTGTTGCATTGAGAAAAGGATAATCACTGTCCTTTCTTTCCCTGGCACATAACTTACAAATGTCAAATCTTCCTGAAAACTAGAATTGCTGCTGTTGGAATTTCTGGATTTCTGGGTGAGGAACTCTGAAAATATCAACAATCAAACCAGAAATTCTCTCAAAGGGCCAACTAGAGTTAGATTTATATTAGCTTATCCCCTAACCAATGGCACACTGGTTTTTTTTAAAAAAGTTTTCAGTTGTTGTATCCCATTCAGAATGCTCTAAATATGTTGTTAGTTTCTCAGCCACTTTCTGGCCAGTGTTTTGAGCAGTTGGTGTACTTTCTCTATACATTAGTATGATTTCAGTTTCTATCTTGCCCTTCCTCCCAAAGCAGCCCAGGGTGGCAGACCTTTCAATAATGAAACATTTTATTAAAAAAAATAAAAATCTGAAAACAGTTTAAACAGTCTGAAAACCCAGAGTTGCCAGGAACAGTGCCTTTCAGCCATCAAATGCATTATAAACATATTGCATTTTGGAATTGCAATACAAACCAGGATGTTATACTGTATCTTGGAGGTTTGGACAGCATATTGCCTCCCTGACATTTTCCTTTGAATGGCACTAACTGTTCATCAACTGTAACATTTGCAAACATCCTCCTGGTTGTACACAGCAGCGAGCTTGTCTCTGGCACTGATAGTTCAGCATTAAAGCCGATAATCAAATATGAGGACTTGACTGATTCTTCTGAAGAGGGCAAGTCAATAACACATTTTGCAAAGATCTTCCCATGAACAGAGACAAGGTTTCAGATTCATTAAGTGCCTTGTGACATTTCAGGAGCTGAAAAAAATGACATTGTGATAGACAAATCACTCACTTCCTCTAACATCACCATAAATTGTATTAGAGTCAACAGCACTCCATGAAACCTTTATACAAACCTGAAGTGTACACTTGTAAGAGGAGAGCCAGGAGTTGTGCTGTGTACAGAACTGCAGGATCAAGCTGAGAGTCAGAACAAAGAGAATTCACTGGAACACACAACCATAAAGAGGACCATGGCTCCTTAACCAAACCTCAGCCCAAAGAGGAAATCTTTTATAGCTCTTTCTGTCTAAGAGAGACCAGTGGGCTGTCTGGGTGGGTGAAGCCAGTCTGGGAAATGCTCCAAGCGGCAGTTCTGCGGTTCACCCAGAAGAGGCAGCTGCAGACAGCTGAGGATTCCAGATCCTAGCCCTAATGATTTCTGACAAAATAAGAGTGATTGCTCACATTTCATGTCAGGCAGGATCGTATGCCAGTGCCTCTATGGGCAGGCTATCTTCAACCCAAGACAAATGTTCTGGTCCAGAAAGGACAGAAAGCAAAGTACCATATAAAGCCTTGAAAATCATATTATAAATTCAGTGGTCATGCTGCAAAATTATTGATGCCGAAGATAACAGAACTTTTAGCTCCTTGATGAAGCCGTATATAATGGATCCCAGGGCTTTTACAGTAATTTCAGATTATTGGGTATGCAAAATAATATTCTGTAGCAGAATGAGAGGAACTATCTAATAAATTCTAATGTGCCTGTGACAGCCATGCAACCACGTTCCATATGGCACTGACAATAGCAAGGGAGGTTGGGCGGGAGTAGAGAGAAATTGTATTTTCTGAGCTACATAGCATCCCATTTTAAGTGCTGAAAAAAATACCATATCCCTGCGACAAAAAGATTTCCCCAGAAAATGGCATCTGATTTGACCACAGTACCTTGGAAACTGCTGCATATTCTCGACTGCCTGGAAATGCCCTTGTAGGGCAGTGGCCATTGATGGCTGCTGTCTTTGCCCATGTGTTCCGGAGCTGTCCCTTCAGCACCACAGTAGCTTTTCCAGCCAAAGTCCCAGAACTGGGGTTTTTCACTTGGGTATGTAAGTAGAAGCCACACATACACCACCACCCAGAATGGCTACCATGAATGCTAAACAGAAGCTCCACTGCAGATATTGACACAGATGTTGAGGATTTCTACATGCTGCAGACAAGACTAAGATCACCGGTCACAGGGAACCCAATTTCTGAGGATGTGGAACTTTCAAAGCAGAGAGGTCCTTTTTGAGAAGGAAATTCCTGCTCCGGCCCCCAATTGAAGCCTTAGATATGAATTATTGTGAGGAAGAAGAGGATACATTGTCCAGTAGGACGCAATCAATACATCGTGAAGCCTCAGGTGGGAAATTCCATTTGCTACAAGAATGAATAGATGTGGAGTCTACATGATATAAAGGGGGCAGCAAAAAGAAAGTCAGCTCTGGTGAGTTGAATCTGTCAGTTTTATCGTTTTCTTGTCAAATATGGGACTGTGTACTAACAGCGCAGCTGCATTATAGTCTCCATCACATGCATAAATCCACAATGCTTATTTAGCTGAAAGGAGTAAAATAAGGAAGATGGGCACTGTACTCTCTGCTGCCTTATGTGCAGTTACCATAACAACTCCACATAAGTCTTCAATAAAAATAGAAGCTATTATTCCCTCCTGCGTTTGCTCTAGGTTTGGCCAGCCTCAAAATAACTTATCTCAAAGATTTATATGATGCTTTTAAATGCAGTTAGTTTCCAAATCAGCATACACTTATTTTTTAAAAAAAAAATGATTTAAACAGCAACCCAATGAAGTGCAATAGCAGCATTTTTTAAAAAGCGGTATCTATTAATGAAAATCATCAGCTGATAAAAGCAAGAAAAATACTTGAAGTTTCAGCAAATAAGAAGTTTTAAAACTGGTACCTAAAATTTAACAATGAAGATGCCTGTCAGATATCTGTGGCAGGGTGTCACCACAAAAAGGACCTTTCTTCTTTTGTCAGCTGCCTTGTCTTTGGAAGCAGAGGTAATAAGAGGACAGATTGAGACAAATGTTTTAATAGTGGGGACTTAAAATCAGCTAAAATTTATCATTTAAATTTTGGATGCATCATTTCATTACCTTTCCTATAGCTTTGCAGAAATGGAGAAAGATTATACTGGCACAGAATATTACATCTAAAAGTTTGATTTCTGGGATTTATTAATTTTTTTATCCCAGGTAAGATGTAAGAAAATACAGTGTATCTATGAAAGAGGGATGGAGGAATCTGAATGCAATTTTGGACAAAAAGGATAGGGAAGAAATATGCCAGAAGAATGCTTTTATTTAATTAAGGAGATGATTTACAAGATTATGGTCACAACTATATGATGTGTATATGATACTGTGTCTGCATATCTCCCCTGAAGGGTAAATAGCAGCTTTGGGGGAACAATATGGGGAAAGGTTAACAATATTCCCCTCCATCACCCATCCTCAATGTCCCACAGTGAAAATAAAATACATTTGCAAAAGAGGTAATGTGTTATGATGGCAAGTGGGAGGTGGTGGACAGAGTCATTTACATATGCATAATGTTCTTATGCGCTGTGGGTAAAACCTCAGTGCCTAGGACTTGCTGATCGTAAGGTTGGCGGTTCGAATCCCCACGGTGGGGTGAGCTCCCACCGTTCGGTCCCAGCTCCTGCCCACCTAGCAGTTCAAAAGCACCCCTAAGTGCAAGTAGATAAATAGGGATCGCTTACCTAGCGGGAAGGTAACGGTGTTTCCGTTTGCGGTGCTGGTGCTGGCTTGCCAGTGCAGCTTCATCACGCTGGCCACGTGACCCGGAAGTGTCTTCGGACAGCGCCGGCTCCCGGCCTCTAGAGCGAGATGAGCTCGCAACCCTAGAGTCGGTCACGACTGGCCTGTACGGGCAGGGGTACGTTTACCGTTACCTAATGTTCTTACAAATTTTTGCAGAGGTTTGGAAAAAGACTTATCTTGTTTTGGATGAGACTAGAACAATTTCAGAACACAACATCCTGCCATCTGGAAATAACTTCGAAAGATGAACAATGGTGGTTACGTTGGAATTTATTAGCAGCAAGACTGTGTGGTTTGCCTCAGTCATGGGAGGAAAGTCAGGTTATTTCAGCATTTGGGTGGGCTCAGGAGCTGGTATCATGGCTGGCGGTATTGACGGGTGCTATTTGCCCAGTCTGCCCCCAAGTGACCTGTTATAAGCCTGTGATGGGGTTAACTGGAGATTTCTGTCATTGGTAACCAATGTAGAAGCATGGAATCGGGCATGTGACAGCAAGTGCTTCATTGACCATGCTGTGGAGCAGGGTATTTGGTGATTGTTTTACGTTGTATTGTGCTTTCTGAACTGTTGTCCTGCGGGAGGAGCATGTATTTACAGGACGGTGGCTTGGAGCTTTCCCCATCCATTCCTTCCCATGCACCTGTGATATTTCTGTCATTTGCTATTTCCAAAGCTCTGCGGATTACATGGTATGATTGTGACCCACCCTAGCTTGGGCTGCTGGGCTCTCCAGTGCAAGCCTTCCTTGTTGTTTTGCTCCACTTCCTCTCTGCTTTGGGCTGTCCTGACCCATGGGGTGACAACCACAATGTTTCAAGGAGACAGGAAGGCGAAGCAAAGCAGGATCAGTACCTTGGAGAGAAATCTTCAACTAAGTTTCAGAACCATGGACAGCGACCCTATAGCTGAGAGAGAACATGTTAGCAGCTATGTCCTGGAGCAATTGGCAGATTTCTACAGCCTAGGCTAGGTATACAGTACCTTGAGTTGGGTATGTAAAAGACGCCTGCTTCTTGGGAGAAAATCAGTGACAAACCTAGACAGCATCTTAAAAAGCAGAGACATCACCTTGCCAACAAAGGTCCGTATAGTTAAAGCTATGGTTTTCCCAGTAGTGATGTATGGAAGAGAGAGCTGGACCATCAAGAAGACTGATCACCGAAGAATTGATGCTTTTGAATGATGGTGCTGGAGGAGACTCTTGAGAGTCCCATGGACTGCAAGAAGATCAAACCGATCCATTCTGAAGGAAATCAGCCCTGAGTGCTCACTGGAAGGACAGATCCTGAAGCTGAGGCTCCAGTACTTTGGCCACCTCATGAGAAGAGAAGACACCCTGGAAAAGACCCTGATGTTGGGAAAGATTGAGGGCACAAGGAGAAGGGGACGACAGAGGACAAGATGGTTGGACAGTGTTCTCGAAGCTACAAACATGAGTCTGACCAAACTGCGGGAGGCAGTGGAAGACAGGAGTGCCTGGCGTGCTCTGGTCCATGGGGTCACAAAGAGTCGGACACGACTAAACGACTAAACAACAACAACATGTCCTGGAGCAATTGGCAGTTTCTTATGCTAGGTATACAGTAACTTGAGTTGGGTATGTTTATCCTGGAAAAGAGGAGACTGAGAGGAGATACGGTGGTCATCTTCATATATCTTAAGGGCTGTCACATGGAAGATGGAGCAAGCTTGTTTTCTCCTGCTCTGGAGGGTAGGACCTGAACCAATGACTTCAAGTTATAGGAAAAGTGATTCCCTGCATTGTAGAGGGTTGGTCTAGATGAACCTTGGGGAGCCCTTCTTACATCCCTTGAAAAAGTTTCTGAGACATTGCCGGCTAGCTCAGTCGGAAGCATGAGGCCAAGGGGTGGGTCAGAGCCAAAGGCAGGGAGGAGAGCTGCCCTCTACTGTTGGGCATCACTGCTGGGCAGAAGTGCAGCCCGCTGCTGACCTTGGCTTGCTACTCGTGCACCGCGGGACTCTAGCAGCTGCGGGGGAGGAGAGGAGGGCTGCCACCTCGGCCACTGATTGGCTCCTTGCTAGTGGGGGGGGGGTGTCCGAGTGGGCGTGGCGCATCCGGGGAGGGCGGGGTCTCCGCGGCCCAAGCGTGGCGCTGCTGGCCGCTACCTGCTGGTGGCTCCGCGCGCGCTGAGCGGGGCGGAGCGGCTGCGGCACCTTCCCCTCCACCAGCCTCATACAAAACGCCTCCTGGCGGGTCGGGCCGGCCCCTCGCCCGGGCTCAGGAGGAGGAGGAGGAGGCGGGCGAGCGAGCCTGCAGCACCAGCCTGCCAGAGGTGAGTGGAGCCCGGGGAAAGGGAGAGACAAAGGCGCCCGAGCTGGGCTGCGCTGCGCTGCTCCCCCGGGCTGCCCGGAGCACGACGCCCGTCATTGTTTCTTGCAGCCCGGCCACCGAGCGCTGCGCCCGGAGATCCGCGCCGGGGAGAGGCAGGCAGGCAGGCGAGGCTTTGCGATTCCAGAATAGCAGGGAATTAGCTTGCCGAGGAAGAGACGGACAGATGGAGGGAGGGAGGGAGGGAGGGAGCTGCAGACGGGCAAGCAGCGCCTTGGGAGGGGGTCCTCTCTCCCTCCCTCCCTCCCTTTCTCTCTCTCTCTTTCTCCCAGTACTGGTGAGGTCCTTGAGTCTTGCGAAGCTCCGTGAAGAGGGAATCCCCAGAGTGCATAGGAGCCAACCCCCGATAAAATATTTGTGGGGTCCAGCTCCCCCCCCGTGTGATAGGTACTGCCGTTCAAATGGTAGGTGCTCCCTGTGTCTTGTGATTGATTGTGCGGGGTGGGGCTTCCTTCCCTCCCCCCCCCCCCCAATATTTTATTCAAGTTGGCACCCTTGCACGGGTTGGTGGCTACAGAGAGAGAAGCTGCCCGTTCTCCACGCAGCCTTTGTGGCAGCTGGAAGATGCTCTGCCTGCATCCACCTGCAAGGGGGAGGGGTTGCTATGGTTAAATCATGCCTGGACTGCGCGGGAGGGGCCGCTCGCGAGTTTATTGAGGTGGGGTGGGGTAGAGAATCGGGGAAGTTTGCACCCAGCTGCTTGGACGGTGCTCTGTGGAGGAGAACAGGGTGAGGGGGGCCACGTCTGCATCCATATCTGCAATAGCAGTGTACAGAAAGATTGAGATCTATGTATGGGAGACACCTCGAGAGCTGCCAATGACATGGCCAGCAAATCAGGGGAAATGCCATAAGAAGGGGCTCTGGGGACCCCCCCCCCAGCTCCTTAAGTAGAGGAGGCAGATCCAAGGTGCTTTCAGCCCCCGCCTCCCAATAAAATATTTGAGGGGGCTAACCCCTGCCCCAAAGTCAATGGGTATTGCCATTCAAAATGATGTGTGTGCACTTCAACATGTGATCAATTATGCAGGAAGGGCTTACCTGGGCCAATATTTTGTTCCAAGTTGACACCCCCAGCTTTCAGCTCTGTCAGAAGGGTCTGCTGTAGTAGTAGGATATGGTGCAAGAGCACTGGTCCTGTGTCCAGAGCAAGCTGAGGATATGAGCAGCACCCACGCTGTGGTGTATAGCCTGGAGTGATAGGGACCATGGCACCAGCTGCGTTCCTTCCAGGCCATTTCGGGGTCAGCTTGGGAATTCTACCATCTACCTACAAAGGTAAGGGACGTGGGTGGCACTGTGGGTTAAACCACAGAGCCTAGGACTTGCCGATCAGAAGGTCGGCGGTTCGAATCCCCGCGACGGGGTGAGCTCCTGTTGCTCGGTCCCTGCTCCTGCCAACCTAGCGGTTTGAAAGCACATCAAAGTGCAAGTAGATAAATAGGTACCGCTCTGGCGGGAAGGTAAACGGTGTTTCCGTGCGCTGCTCTGGTTCGCCAGAAGCGGCTTAGTCATGCTGGCCCCATGACCTGGAAGCTGTATGCTGGCCCCCTCGGCCAATAAAGCGAGATGAGCGCTGCAACCCCAGAGTCGGTCATGACTGGACCTAATGGTCAGGGGTCCTTTACCTTTACCTACAAAGGTCAGGGGTCCTTTACCTTTACCTACAAAGGTAGTTGCTTCGTGCATCTGATGTTGTCATGGGCTGAGCCCATCAAAGCTCTTGCCTGAATCAACAAATATGCTGAGACTCATTTCCTGGATGAAAAGGATGGCCTCAAGGCGTGCTGGCATCTTTCTCATAAGCAACCACGAGTACAGCTCAACACAGGCCTGATGTTCATCACCTGGGTAGGTGACTCAATAGAGTTGGACAGTTGCTTAGCACATCCCAAATGGCTTCTTTGCTTGAAGTGGAAAACGAAACAGCAGGAGCTTCTAATGAGAAATCCAGCAACTACAAAAGAGATTATGGGCTCATATAACTGTACATAATTGGAGTGGTGGCAATTATGCTGCGAAAGTGCACTCAACATATTTTCTTCAAATGTGCCATCTTTTCTTCCATATCAAGCTGGAGGTAGAGAGAGAGAGAGAGAGAGAGAGAGAGAGAGAGAGATTGGTTATAAATACTTGCAGGAAGCCATCTATGCATTTTCCTGGAACTGGAGATACCAGAAAGCCACCTTTTCTTCTTCACCCCCCACTCCTTGAAGCAATCCCCCCCCCAAGAAATGTATTATTATTATTTTAAATTATGGGGATGAACATACATTTAAGTCATTGAATTACATATGGCATTTTAAAAATAAAGGACAGCCTGCCTAAAGCATGAGGGTGGGGGTGTGCAAAGCAGATAGCAGAATAAGCTATTCAGTTTGCTACTCAGTACATCTCTGACATTTGCATTCTGAGCAGAAGGAGCTGAGCCCCGTAAGCCTGGACACAAGAGCCCCAGGAGATCCAAACACCCTGTCTCCTAATAAGAAGATGAGTGTGTACTGTATATATGTTACCAATGGGTTTTAAAAAGAATCCTGGCAGGTAGGCCCATCCTTCTCGAAACAGCAATCCCCAGCACCCATCCTTGACTTTGTGTGCGCTTTAGCCAGTAGCCTCCACACTATCAAAGGCGGAATTAATTGTATAGCTATTAAGACCAGACCTGCTCTGCTACTTATCTGTTAGGTGTGTTCCTGATCATATCAACAGCTGCCTTGGCAAGATACCATCACAGTCATTAAAAAAGCTTCCTTTGCCTCCCCAACTTAAACCTAACCTGCATCAATTGACGCTCTCTCCCATCGTGACCCTGGAAGGGCCACCTTCACCTGCTTGGCTTTTTCTCTGAGCCTTGGAGCCTAAGGGTTAAAAGTGGCTCGGAACTTGTTTACTGTCTCTTGGATTCTCCAGGAGCTCATTCCCTGCTGGTACAGATGGATGTCACATCTATTCAGAGCTGATCCTTGCTGAGCCAAGAGAACTGGGCCGATCCGGGGTGAGGATCAGCTGTGTGTCTCCCAGTAGGCAGGTGGGAGGGACTGGCAGGCAGAACTGTAAATATCACTCTGGCCGGAGGCGAGGCTTGGTGAGGTGAGGTAGCAAGGGCAAAGGACTATGCCCAAGTCCAGGAATGCTGTGTTGTGTGTGAGAGACCCTTCTTCTTTCATTGTGTGCTGCCCTCTCATCTATGCCTAGTTCAAGAGACTCCCTTGATGGTAACCCCCATAATACAATTTGGAAATCCTAATCAGCTTGGTTAAAGACTGGTTTAAGAAAACTGGATTTCTTCCTATATATTTCCCATATTGATGTGTGGAGGGTAACTCTAGTTTGTGGGGTTGCGTATATGGAGGATGGTGATGCTTTGAGATTCATCTGTGGAGAGTTAAGCAGTATGAGCTTGTCTCAGGATTGCATATGAGTGCAGTCAGATGTGCGCACAATGTGTGCTGGGCAAGGTATTATTCATACTTGAGCAGAACTTAAATGATTCTTTGGGGTTTGGTCCCTTATCATGAAGTCTTTTCCCTGCTGTAAAACATGTACTCTACTCAATGATGTGGGTTTTCTGGGGGGGGGGGGGAGTCCGGTGCCCTAAATCACTTTGAATCTGACTTGGTGTGTTTATTTGACTTATAAATAAACCAACAAAGCAACATCTTAATTGTAGGATATACTTCACAAGTATATCAAAGTTTTTCCAACAACCACTGAGATAGTTGACAGGGAGGCAGAGGTGGAATCAAAGCACACTTACAGTGCAATCATGAGTATTTTCTGATAAAATGAGTTTTGGTCTCTAATGTGTGTTTAGAATTGTGACACGAATGTTGTCGTTATATTCAAATGAATGAAGGAGATACCTGTACATATGTTAAGACCTGACAATTCAGTGGCATGTTCTTCACCTTGCATTATTCAAATGCAAGAACAAAATGTAGAACAGGAAAGCTGTTCACACCAAAGAGATCTGCATGGATGTATATAGGTATTTCATGGGTATGAACTCCTTTCTCATGTTGCATCCACATGTTTGTCCAATGCATGCAGTGGGGGGCGGGGGGGGAGGCAGAATTGCACACTGATCTCTGTGTGAGATGCTTGGAAACCCCAGTCATACCAAGGTACAGTCCTGCTATATATATATACAACCTGCTCTCACCTTCTGCAAAATGCTCAGAGATGAAGCCCAGGTCCGCAGTTGCCATCCTACTTATTGCATTGGGGGAAGGGCTGTAGCTCAGCATCTGCTTTGCCTTCAGAAAATACCTGAGTTCAATCCCTGGCATCTCCCGGTGGGCCAGAATGCCCCCTGCCTTAAACCCTGGAGAGCTACCGCTGTTCAGCGTCAACAATACTGAACTACATGCAGTGGTGTAGCATTGGTTGCAGGCGCCCAGGGTGTGTGCCAGGCAGGAGGGTGCATGTGTTGGGCAGGGAGTGCCAGCCCTTGCCATGCTGGGGTCACCTGCGTGGAGTCGCCTGGTTTGTGCCGCCTCAAAAATTGTGTCCCCTGGGCCACAACCCCCCAGCACCCCAGTGCTATGCCCCTGGCTACATGAACCAGTGGTCCAACTCAGTTCTAGGCTGCACCCCATGTTCCTTTATAATAAAGAGAGAGACATGGTTATCTGAAAAAGTAAACAGCAACTTTGAAACTTCCTTATTTATGGGTATTGCATCCATTACTTACATTTCTAATTAATCCTATGAAACAATGCATTTTTAGAAGTGGAAAAAAATCCGTGGAAAATCTAAAGTGGGAGTTGTGTTCTGTTTCTGACTCTGCTTCTCCTGCTTCCATTCCTGCATGCTGCCCCATCTTTCTCTTTCTCTCCCCGCTCACCCTGAAAGGATCAAGGTGACCACTACAAGCAGTGTCAGCCCTAATCCTGGGAGCCTCTGCCTTCCTGAAGGGGTGGTGGCAACTGCAGGTGCTCCCAGCTCTCAGCAGCACATCTTTTTCGCCCCTGAGGGCTGAGATTTTGGGTTCCAGCTTTCCCAGTGGAAAAGTGCTGCTGCTGTCTATTCCAGGGAGAAGCCCCACCCCATAAATGGTGCAGTTTCCCTTGGGGCCTTGTAGGAAAAACAAAACAAGGCAAAATGTTCTGCTGAGCGCACCTGTGGTTACTGCTGTCTCTGGATTTCCCTTTGCCTGCCCAAAGGTAAGGCTGGAATACACACCATACATTTAAAGCAACACACACACACCACAAATCCTGGGGACTTTTGTTTGCTGAAGGTGCTGGGAACTGTAGCTCTGCAAGAGGTAAACTACGCTTCCCAGGTTTCTTGGGAGGAGGGTGTGCTTTGAACGTATGGCGTATATGCAGCAGACACACTCCACCTTAACCCCTTTGGGAATGAACCAGGAATGCCTGTACATCCCTCCATGACTCTAACAGACCTGACCTCTGTTCCTGTTTAGTGCAGTCAACCTCTCCCTAGGGAGCTTTTGGCTGGTGCCTTCATTATACACCTTTAGGTGCCAGGCAGAAACGTTCCTCTTTAGCCAGGCCTTTGGCCAATTGACATCCGGTTTCCTTTTAAAATGTGTTGGGGAGGGGAGATTATTGGGCTGTTGTTTTATTTTCAATATGTATTTTGTAGTTTTTTATATTGTGATTTTATGTTGCAAACTGCCCTGAGACTTGCGGGTATAGGGCGGTATACCAATTTTATCAACAACAACTACTACTACTGAGCTGAGGGTAGGGCCAATGTGTGCAGTGCATCCGCCTAAAGCACAGATTTACACCAGTTAAGGCTTTTTAAAAGAGCCTTTAAAAAATTGTAGCGTAGCTTCCCTGTGAAGAACAGGACAACTGTTGTTGTTGTTGAATTTAGGATACTGTGTAATGCCCAAATAGACCTCTAAGCAGTTCACAAAGCATAAAAACCAATTACACAACATTGTTAAAATACATAATAATAATAATAATAATAATAATAATAATAATAATAATAATTTATTATTTATACCCCGCCCATCTGGCTGGGCCTCCCCAGCCACTCTGGGCGGCTTCCATAAAAACCAAAAATACAGTAAAATATCACACATTAAAAACTTCCCTGAACAGGGCTGCCTTAAGATGTCTTCTGAATGTCAGGTAGTTGTTTATCGCTTTGACATCTGCTGGAAGGGCGTTCCACAGGGCGGGCGCCACTACTGAGAAGGCCCTCTGCCTGGTTCCCTGTAGCTTTGCTTCTCGCAATGAGGGAACCGCCAGAAGGCCCTCAGCGCTGGACCTCAGCGTCCGGGCAGAATGATGGGGGTGGAGACGCTCCTTCAGGTATACTGGGCCAGGGCTGTTTAGGGCTTTAAAGGTCAGCACCAACACTTTGAATTGTGCTCGGAAACGTACTGGGAGCCAATGTAGGTCTTTCAAGACCGGTGTTATATGGTCTCGGCGGCCGCCCCCAGTCACCAGTCTAGCTGCCGCATTCTGGATTAGTTGTAGTTTCCGAGTCACCTTCAAAGGTAGCCCCACGTAGAGTGCATTGCAGTAGTCCAAGCGGGAGATAACCAGAGCATGCACCACTCTGGCGAGACAGTCCGCAGGCAGATAGGGTCTCAGCCTACGTACCAGATGGAGCTGGTAAACAGCTGCCCTGGACACAGATTTGACCTGTGCCTCCATGGACAGCTATGAGTCCAAAATGACTCCCAGGCTGCGCACCTGGTCCTTCAGGGGCACAGTTACCCCATTCAGGACCAGGGAATCCTCCACACCTGCCCGCCTCCTGTCCCCCAAAAACAGTACTTCTGTCTTGTCAGGATTCAACCTCAATCTGTTAGCCACCATCCATCCTCCAACCGCCTCCAGACACTCACACAGGACCTTCACCGCCCTCACTGGTTCTGATTTGAAAGAGAGGTAGAGCTGGGTATCATCCGCATACTGATGAACACCCAGCCCAAACCTCCTGATGATCTCTCCCAGCGGCTGCATGTAAATGTTGAAAAGCATGGGGGAGAGGACAGAACCCCACAAGTGAGAGCCCAGGGGTCTGAACACTCATCCCCCACCACCACTTTCTGAACACGGCCCAGGAGGAAGGAGCGGAACCACTGTATGACAGTGCCTCCAGCTCCCAGCCCCTGAAGACGGTCCAGAAGGATGTTATGGTCGATGGTATCAAACGCCGCTGAGAGATCCAGCAGAACTAGGAAACAGCTCTCACCTTTGTCCCTAGCCCGCCGGAGATCATCAACCAGTGCGACCAAGGCAGTTTCAGTCCCATGATGAGGCCTGAATCCCGACTGGAAGGGATCCAAATGGTCCGCTTCTTCCAGGCGTGCCTGGAGTTGTTCGGCAACCGCTCGCTCAATCACTTTGCCCAAGAATGGAAGATTTGAGACAATAATTGAAAACACGGCGCAATCAAAATACACAATAACACAATCCCATTAAAACGTTACAATATAACCAGCCATTTTAAAAATATGCAGTACAGTAAAACAATCCTATTAAAACTGCACTGCACAAAAGACTTGGGTCAAGAGATCAAAGGAATGCCTATGTAAATAGGTGCATCTTCAGAAGTCGGTGGAATGCCAGCACAAATGGAGTCTCTCCTGTTTCAGCAGGGAGTGCCTTCCACAGCTCTGGTGCCATCAGTGGAAAAGCCCATGTCCACATCACCACAAGCTGATAACCAGTAAGCTGTGGTATGACTATCCAGGTTCCACTTGTTGACCATAATGCCCTTACTGGGCAATGGAGGGGAAGTTAGTCTTTCAGATAAGCTGGTCCAGAGTTGCTCAGAGTTTTATATCATGAGGAGTTTGTGGGGGTCAGGATTGCACACAGATAGAATCATAGAGTTGGAAGGGACCCAGAGGATCATCTAGTCCACGGGTGTCAAACACAAGGCCCGCGGGCCGAATCCGGCCCGCCAGACTTCGTCATGTGGCCCGTGTAGCCACCGGCAGCCGCCAGCCTTCACCTTTTATTCTCCCCCTTTTTTTTTTGACACAAGAAAGCCGCCTCTTCAGCGCATGCGCGGCAGCCTACAAGCCAGAGAACGTTTGCCCTCTAGCGGCGCCGGCTGTTCTACACAGGAAACCTCCACTTTACATGCATTCAGGAAACCTCCACTTGTTTTTATATTGAGCGCATATTGAGTCCTATAGATACAACTGGCCCTTTGAGGGTGACCAAACTGCTGATGCGGCCCCCGATGAATTTGAGTTTGACACTCCTGATCTAGTCCAAGCCTTTGCAACACAGGAATATGCTGCTGTCTCATACGGGGATCAAATCTGCAACCTTGGCCTTATCAGCACCATGCTCTAACTGACTGAACTATACGTGAGTAATAAGGCCTTAGAAGTGGATTGGTGGCTAATAGGCAGCCAGTGCCTTAGCACAGGCATGGTATGGCGCACCATTCATTCCCCGGGCAGCAGTATTCTGCACCAGCTGCAGCCTGCAGATCAGCTGCAAGGAATGCACCAAATATAATGCATTACAGTAGTACAAATGTGAGGTTACCGATGTGTCAATCACAGTGGTCAAGCTATCCCTATCCAAAACAGGGTGCAGTTGATGCAACGGCTGAATCTGTTGATAGGTGCTCTTTGCTGTGGAGGTCTCCTATGCATATATGGTTCCAATAAGAACACCTCCATATACAATGGGAGGAAGATCCCATTTCAAATTTAAAAGGGAAAATCAGTGGTGGCTGTTATTTCACAGGAGCAGTTATGCTCCAGTCAGCTGATCCGTTCACCTAAGCTTTCCCCTCTGGCTCAGGGTGGATTTTCCTTGAACACACTTGCCCCTATCATGCTTAAGAAATCCTGGGGTGGGAAAATTCTCGTTAAGAACTGGGCATGTAAGCAAGGCAAGGTGCTTAAATGGGGTAAGGAGTAACTTAAGGAATTGTATTGTGTATTTATCATAAATGTCCATTAAAAGGCAGTAAAAGCTTCTGGGTCAAAGATTTAATTCTGATTTAATTTGTGCATTTCTTTGGTTAACAATTCCTAGAAATTAAGGTACGGGTAGACCTTTGGGCTTGGCAACAGAACTAAGGAGATTTCCATTATTTATAAAGAAATTATGCGATTTCCATTCAAATTGTTGGAGCCACAGCAGCAAAACAGTAGACCCACCTAAGCTAGTTAGATACAGTGGTACCTCGGGTTAAGAACTTAATTCATTCTGGAGGTCCGTTCTTAACCTGAAAGTGTTCTTAACCTGAGGTACCACTTTAGCTAATGGGGCCTCCCGCTGCCGCTGCACCGCCCAATTTCTGTTCTTATCCTGAAGCAAAGTTCTTAACCTGAGGTACAATTTCTGGGTTAGCAGAGTCTGTAACCTGAAGCGTCTGTAACCTGAGGTACCACTGTACATTCAGAAGCTAGCACTGTGACCTTTAATGACCTAATAACCTGGATCCTCAAAAAAATCCATTCCCAGTTCAGCTCAAGGTGTCAGGCTTATCTCACACCACTTAATTACATTTCAGTGCTGTGTTTTTGACTGACAGCTGTCCTCGGCATATTACAAAAACAATGAATTATAACTATATGCATAAATTGCTAATTCAGCTGCTGTGATCTAGGATAAGGCTTCAGTCTGGGAGAAGGAGCCAGCAGCCCACAGGTCAGGTCTTGTGGCCTCTTCTCCTCAGTCCCACTCATCACAATTTGGCAATTTGGGGGGGGGGTCTTCTTTCTAAGCCTAAGTACCGCACAGGGCAGGGGGAGGTGATTTTTGTTGGGGTGGCAGCTGTGAAGAAAAGAGGAGGCAGAGAAAATTTGGGACAGGAAAAGAGGGAGAAAGACAAGGTGACCCCAATTTGCAGCCTGAGAGCTTATCCTGGGAGAATGCGGATCTAGATAAAAACCAACTTCCCCACCCCTGCCTCCAATGTTTGTCTGTTTTATTAAACCTCCCAAAGGTTTTGACTCTGTGGTGTTGAGAAATCAAAAATTGTTTTGGAATAATCTTTTGGAACCCAGTGATTTTGTCCATCTCTGTTGTTGTTGTTTAGTCGTTTAGTCGTGTCTGACTCTTCGTGACCCCCTGGACCAGAGCACGCCAGCCACTTCTGTCTTCCACTGCCTCCCGCAGTTTGGTCAGACTCATGTTTGTAGCTTCGAGAACACTGTCCAACCATCTCGTCCTCTGTCGTCCCCTTCTCCTTGTGCCCTCCATCTTTCCCAACATCAGGGTCTTTTCCAGGAAGTCTTCTCTTCTCATGAGGTGGCCAAAGTATGGGAGCCTCAGCTTCACAATATGTCCTTCCAGTGAGCACTCAGGGCTAATTTCCTTAAGAATGGATAGGTTTGATCTTCTTGCAGTCCATGGGACTCTCAAGAGTCTCCTCCAGACCATAATTCAAAAGCATCAATTCTTCGGCGATCAGCCTTCTTTATGGTCCAGCTCTCACTTCCGTACATCACTACTGGGAAAGTCCATCTCTAGTGGTCCATGATTACTGTTTACAACTGTGAACAAAAAAAGTCTATGGGGATTTGAGCGGGGGACAGACAGACAATAATCCAATAACTCCAGGACCACTTTCCCAGGAAAAAAAGTTTCCACCTTCAACCTAGACCAGGCATAGGCAACTCCGGCCCTCCAGATATATATTATGTGAGTCTTTTAAAACTGGTTTAAGACAAGACCAGCCTTTAAACAGAAATATGTCAAAATGCCACACACCTCTTACAAGTCAACCCAATACTTTCTATCTACACATGCCTGCTTTTATATCTCCAAGGAAAACAAGAGCAGAAGATCTGAGAATAGATGCCTGACCCTTCCCTACAATTCCCATCATCCTTGACTCTTGCTAACTAGGGATGATGGGAGTTGCAGTCCAAAAACAGCTGGAGACCCAAGTTTGGGAAACACTGTAGGGCAGGCAAGGCCAGATATGGCCCTCCAGATGTTTGGGACTACAATTCCCATCATCCCTAGCTAACAGGACCGGTGGTCAAGGATGATGGGAATTGTAGTCCCAAACATCTGGAGGGCTGGAGTTTGCCTATGCCTGACCTAGACAGCTCCATTCACCCACTGGGTCATTCTTCTAGCATCTGCCTTGTGAACTGGCACGTAGGCAGAAGAAATGTTCAGTGCTGGGGTTTGGGATTTCCAGCGCCTGAATATAGCAAAGATCCCAGAGAGGCAATAGGGTTGCACTGGTAAGTGTGGTCGCAAAAGCGAATGGGACATTGCAGGTGCACAGTTGTGTGTTGTGAATTCGTCACAGTTGCTCTGTGTGCAATCACTTCTGCCCCCATGCCTGTTGGGTAACTTCCCTTCTTTTGTATCGCCTCTTCTTGTAGTCCTGTCCCATTCCAGGGAAGCTACACCGTTCATATCTCCCATCAAGATTGTATTTTCCTTCAAATATTTAAATAGGATTTATTCAAGTCTCTTATAAAAGTCAGGTTTTTTCCTCATTTGGTGCATATACGCCTATTAACATTTTTTTTCCTCCTTGTGATGTTATCTGTATTATCAATATTCTTCCTTGCTCATCTTTAAATAATTGCTTTGGATCTAATTCTGGTTTTATATACATTACCATGCCTTTCTTCTTTCCTACGTCAGAGGCCACAAGGTCCTTTCCCAATCTTCTATTGATCAGAATTATTCTATGTATCTTCACAATATGCATTTCCTGAAAGCAGATCACGTCCAAATTTAACTTTTTTGCCACATGTTCGATTTTATTCCTTTTAGTTTTATTGAGTCCATTTACATTCCAAGTTAAGATTTTCAACACCATCTTGTCCTTTATTTATCTCTTTTCTCCACTTCTGTTGGTTCTTCTTCATGTCCTGCCACCAAACCAAATGCTCTTTCTCCTACTAATTCTTTTCCATATTTTCCATATTTTCTAATACTGTAGACGTAGAAGTAGACTTTGATAACGGGCAAGTAATACTTACAAAAGTCTCCAGATACCACAGCTGTTGGGCACATGGGTTTTGTATTCTTCCTCATTGCCCCTGGTACATGAAGCCATTACTGCATTGTTCCTTTTTTTCACAGTACAACTTTTATAAAGAGCCCAATTTTATATTAAGTCTGATTTTTGTAATCTCTTTTTTAAAAAAAATAGAATATGGAAAAAAGGGATACAGAGATTACTATCAAATATCTGTTTTTATCGAAACTAAAAGTTTATCTAATTAAAAACACAAACCAAAAAGAAAAGAAAGATAGAGAGAGGGATGATAAAGGGAAAAGAGAGAGAGAAATTAATGAAAGAAAACAAGAAAAGGAGAAAAAGTTAAGAAAATAAAGAACTTCCAGTTCTGCACCTGTCAGCTATATATAAGTTATTCAATTCATCCATTCCAATATAACACCCAACAAAACTACTTTCTATGAACCAACAATATCTTCAATCCACAAACCCAAATGTTGTTAATTCATTTTCTTTTTCATGCAAAAAGTCGATAAGTGGCTTTCATTCTTTAGCAAATGTTAGCAATAGCTTTTCTTTGATGAAACATGTCAATTCTGCCGTCTTAGCTACATCCAATAATTTTAACAACCATTCCTCCATTGTTGGTAATGACGTGTCTTTCCATTTTTGTGCATATAAAAGTCTCACCACCATAATCATATATTGGAACCTATGATTTTTGCAATCGCAATGAGAGTGGGTTGGGGCATAGAAACTGGACTTCCTTTATGGAGAAACTGGGAACAAGAAGTATGGCGTACAACCACGCCTCGTCTTTGATGCCCTTTCCCTCCAAAGGACATAAACTAAGCCCATCAGTTTTCTGAATGTACTGGTGCCAATTCCTGTTCAGAATTGTTTATCAGCTGAATTTGTGACCCCTTACTGTGGTCCAGAGTGATTTATTTCAGGGAAGTTTTTAATATTTAACACTGTACTGTTTTTAACACTTGATTGGGAGCCGCCCAGAGTGGGCGGGGTATAAATAATAAATTATTATTATTATTATTATTATTATTATTATTATTATTATTATTGGTGTGCATTTGTGGCACTAGCAACGTCTCACTTCTTGAGAGCACTCTACTTCCCAGATTTATGCCGGTGGAACGATTCAATGGGATTTCCAATAATCCAATGGAAAACAATATTGTAGACTGGCCTTTAATAAAGAAAAATAAAGCGCATTCTACTCTCGGCAGGCAAGGTGGCTATCGTGAGCATCTTCCTTTGCTCATCCCTTCCCCCACCAGAGAAGATGCTGATCCCGACATTTCTACTTGTCCTGTTGATGAGCTTTCTGTGCCATAAGTAATGGGAGGTCTTGATTAATCCGTGCTGTGACTTGCTGGGGAGGCCATCTACTGCTGAGCAGGTTCTTAATCACCCCCTTTTTTTGCCAGATGCTGCCAAAGCCCATTACTGCTATCCCATAATCTCTTGCTCTTTCTGTGCTGAATGATGAGAGTAATTGGTCCTTGCCCTCACTTTTAACAAAGCCTCTTTACGTTCGGGCAGCTTATTATGGCAGCTTCTGGCTAAAATCTCCAGGGCCATCTTGAAGAAAATGCTGCAGGTACTTGGGACTGTCAGAGGCGGAGAGAGAAGATTTGGGGAGGTGGAGTGGGCGGCAGACAAATCTTGCACACTACACTGGGAGTGTTTCTTGCACAGGCACATAACACTAAAATGGACATAAGCTTTACACAACCATTAGTATGTACCCACTAGAGATAGGCGGAGGCCCCATTCTCATTTATAAGCCTCAAGCACCAACGCATGTTGGGTGAGCTCAAGATATTTTCTATGGCCACTTCATGCCGGATGTCGTTTCTATGTGGCGAGAGCCTCTTCACATAAGGGACCACATAACACCAGTTCTGAGAGATCTGCATTGGCTCCCAGTACGTTTCCGAGCACAATTCAAAGTATTGGTGCTGACCTTTAAAGCCCTAAACGGCCTCAGTCCTGTATACCTGAAGGAGCGTCTCCACCCCCATCATTCAGCCCAGACACTGAGATCCAGCACCGAGGGCCATCTGGCGGTTCCCTCATTGCGAGAAGTGAGGTTACAGGAAACCAGACAGAGGGCCTTCTCGGTAGTGGCGCCCACCCTGTGGAACACCCTCCCTTCAGATGTGAAGGAAATAAGCAGCTATCCTATCTTTAAAAGACATCTGAAGGCAGCCCTGTTTAGGGAAGTTTTTAATATTTAATGCTGTACTGTTTTTAACATTTGATTGGGAGCTGCCCAGAGTGGCTGGGGAAACTCAGCCAGATGGGCGGGGTATAAATAAATTATTATTATTATTATTATTATTATTATTATTATTATTATTATTTATTATTCATCAGCTTCCCAACCTGAGCACTTGGAGGAGCAAAATAACCATGGCACCATTCCTCATACCTGATGAATGGTACATGTGTGCTCTTTCTTTCCCTGAGATCGATACTACATCACAGCACCAAGTGTCCTTATTTTCCAGAGACAGTCCCAGATTTACAGAAGCCCTCCCAGTTTTGGATTTGGTCCTGGAATGTCTTTCTTTTCTTTTGGATGTTCCTATTTTCATCGGAGAAATGTCGGAGGGTATGGAGTTACATGACTCCCGAACCAAGGAGATAAGTAACTATACAACCTAAAAGAAGACATCTGAAGGCAGCCCTGTATAGGGAAGGTTTTTTTAAATGTTTCATGTTTTTGTTGTGTTTTTGTATATCCTGTTGGAAGCTGCCCAGAGTGGCTGGGGCAACCCAGTCAGATGGGCAGGGTATTATTATTATTATTATTATTATTATTATTATTATTATTATTAAATAGGACATCCCTATTTTCATTGGAGAAATGTTGGAGGGTATGAGATTAATGGGATCTATCTCATTACTCACCCAGTGTAAGATATTCCACCTTCTTCTTCTTTAGTTTCTCTTTTCATTCAGTAAAGCAAACAGCTCACACGTGTGTGTGTGTGTGTGTGTGTGTAACAAAGCATTAATAGAGAAATGTAGCATAGTAACATACTGGCTGAGAGAAATGAAACACCTTGAGGTATGTGACAGTTAGCCTCTTTTTTGAAAAAACTGACAACCTGGAGGAGCCGATTCTAGATTCTAGATCGCAGCCTAAAAGCCCTGCCCACTAGAGGCCGGGTATTCTATTAATCAAATAAGGCTTCTCCAAACATTATCTGCATAACTGAACAACTTAGGTCAAGGTTTACCTCAGGAATTGCCTGAGCCCTTATACCCGAGTTGGCGAGGCTCACTTGATAACATGAAATAGTATTGTTGGACCATTATTGTGGGACACTTTGTCACTAGAGGTTCAGCGGGCACCTTCTGTTTAAACTTCCGAACGCCTGCAATATGTTGTAGTGGTTAGAGTGTCAAACTAGGACCTGAGTGGCCAGGGTTCAAATCCCCACTTGGGTACGAAGCTCCTAGGGTGACCTTGGACTTCTCGGCTGAACCCACCTAATAGGGTGGCTGTGGGGATAAAAATGGAAGGAAGGGAATCGTGTACGTCACCTTGATCTGCTTGTGGAAATGTGGGGTATAAAAGGCAATAAAATACTACACATAAAACTTTTTCTATTCTTCCAGGCCTGTGCAGCCAACTAAGAATACATCTTTCTGCACTGGTTAATTGATGTCTGTAGTTAACTTTTTTCTGTGGTGTTACACATTTTTTGTTGTAAACTGCTTTTGTGAATGAAATAGCAGCCTATTAATATTTTAATAAGTAAAATAAAATCATTTTGTTTTAGAGATTTTTCCAAGAACGGGATGACTGGGCAACATAATTTCAAAGTAACTCACTCACAAGAATGCTTAATAAACCATGAAACCAAGTAAATATATATATACATTTTTGCCCTGATCACTTTTGCCTCTGGCCCTGCCCATCACTGCCATGTGGCCCTCAGAAAGTTGCGCAGAAGAGAATGTGGCCTCCAGGCTGGAAAAATGTGGGGTTTTTCCTTCTAAATTTAAAATCATGGAGTTAGAAGGAACCACAAGGATCATCTAGTCCAACCCCCTGCCATGCAGGAATATTTTGCCAATGCGGGCTTTGAACTCACAGCCCTGAGATTAAGAGTCTCGTGCTCTACCTACTGAGCTATCCCTCATTCCCGGCTCCTTGTTCTCTAGCCTTGTTTGTGGACTCCTGCAATGTCGGGTCAGTTCGCAAGCTCTCCCTCCCTATCTCAGAATGTCTCTAAATCAAATATGCCACTGAGATCCTCACCTCTGACTTTTTGCTATCGCTTTCAGGGCCACGTAGCACGGCTTACTCCCGCTGGATTTCTTACCTCAGCACTGCTTGGGAAGTTCTGCTCCTGCTCCTCACGTTTCCCCATTCGGCTCCGAATCCGTCTCGCCCGCTCTTTCCTCCAGGATGTCCCAGGCCGGAGCAGTCATGTGCTTCCACCCTGAGGGAGACCACGCCATGTCCCCTCAGCGCTTTGCCCGAGAGCTGAAGAGGAGGCCTTGGCTGTCGCCGTCCAAGAATGCGGAACCTGCTGCCTTGAACCCCCAGCACTGCCTCACGCCCAACCTCAACGCCGGCAGGATCCACCTCCTCCGCAAGGGGCTCACCGTGGAGGCCAAGCGCTCCCAACTGGGCATGTATAACAGCACCGGCTCCCTCATCCGGAAGGTCACGGAGATGGGTTACCTTGGCAACAGCAACTGCCCCAACTCAGGGAGAGTGACAGCTCCATGCACACCGCTGAGGAGCAAGCCTCCGCCCTCGCTGGGCTCTCCAGGCAGCCGCATCCCCCTGGTCGCCTCAGCCCCCGGCGGTCAAAGCTCTGTGGTGACCTTCCGCTTCATCGAGAAGGCCAGCGTCAAAACTTTAAATGGCCTCCCTCTGGTGGAGTCCAGGAAGGAGAGTGGCTTGAGCAGGAGTCTGGAGCTTGGGGAAGCCCTCCATTTTGGAAGCCCGGCAAGGAAGCAGGGAAGCGGTTGCCCCGTGGCCCAAAATCTGCATTCCCCACAGCGTAACACCGCAGCGTCCCCGGAGCCTGTCGCTCAAGAGGCAAGCGAGAGCATCAAAGTGAAGACGAACGAGTCCGTCTTGGCCGGTACTGGTCCTGCTGTGGAACAGGCTCCACTGGCCCTCAGTGGCAAAGGCCAGGAGCACCCTAGTCATAAGCTGAAGCTGGAGACATCTGCTTCGGACCCTCTCCTGGCTGGAAACAGGTTCCTTTTGGGAGCACAGTCTTCCCTGAGCCTGGGCAATGGGAGCCCACATTCTCTCAATGCCAACTGCCTCTCCAGCTCCCTTACCAACGGCATGATCAGCCCTTCCAACGACATCTCAGCGCTACGGAGAAGCCCACAGAGCGGGGACTCCCAGTACCAGGTACTTCAGAGTCCCTTCCTTGCCAGGAATGGCATCTCCTCTGCCCCTTCTTCCTCCATTTTCCTCCATCCCATGCAAGGAACCTCACCAATAAGCATTTTCTCTCTCTCTTTTCTACAGGGGAGTCCATGGGCATATTCCCGAGAGAGCTCCGCCCACGCCCAGCGCATCGCCAAGGCTAAGTGGGAATTCTTTTATGGCTCCCTGGACCCTCCTGGAACAGGTAATGGGCTCGATGCAAGTACTGGTAGGGGAGAGCGTTTGCATGTATGAAAATCAGCATCTCTGCAACATTCGACCCTCCCAAACGGTGTCCTGGCTCAGGTTCCACATACTGTGGTGGATGCTGTCACAGCAGGGGGGCATTTGGATGCTGGCGGTTGAAGACTTTTATAAAGCAATGTCCAGTGTGGCTGCCAGATTCAGACAACGCAGGAACGGTAGACGTGCACCCTTAGATAGCAGGCTTGAAATGCAAAATGGGCTCTCATTAGCTGGGCTGCTGGTTGGGTGGTGATAAACTGAAATTCAACAAGGGAAATATGTAAGGAGGGAAGAATCAAATTCATGGGTGTGGAACAAGGCACAGGTAGCTATGGGAAAGACCTGAGATGAACAGGTGGACCCTCGTCCAACCCTTTGTAAGTGTTGAAATGTGAATTGCAGCATTCACTTCCTATGAGGAAGTGGACTTACCATTTGCTAGAGATCCTGAGAAACTCCTCCTTTTTTCATAGGTGCATCCCTGGGATGTTGCGTGCAAAGGCCTGAGGGCTAGGAAAGCTGGAAGTGGTTTTCCATAGTGGTTTTCCAGCTATTTTTCTTGGGATATGCCCCAGAAGCAACTGATACACTCTATACTTCCTGCTAGAGGTGCTCCTCATTCAGACTCTGTTACAGCTTTTTAGGATGTGATCCACCCTGAGTTCTACAGGTATAGCGTGGTATACAAATTTTAACAACAACAGCAAGCTTTGTAAAAATGGAGAGAGGTGCTCTTTTCCCCTGGAATACGTTCCTTGCAGTGTCTAGATAGACAGTGGTTGCGTTTGCACATCATGCTAAGACAAACCGTGGCTTAGTGCTGCCTCTCGAAGAGGAATCTGCAGCTACTTTGCTCCTTCCTGGACTTTTTTAATAAGTGCAGCAGCTAAGCCAAGGTTTGGTTTAGTGCATCGTCTGAACCCAGAGCATGGCTAAGCATCTCTCCACCTTAACCACAATCCATAGCCAGGGTTCCTCCTATGGTTATAAGAATGATCCTGAGTTTGGGCAAAATGCTAAGTTAACTGTAGCCTAGCAGTTGACGCTGTGGGTTAAACCACAGAGCCTAGGGCTTGCTGATCAGAAGGTCGGCGGTTCGAATCCCCGCGATGGGGTGAGCTCCTTGCTCGGTCCCAGCTCCTGCCCACCTAGCAGTTCGAAAGCACATCAAAGTGCAAGTAGATAAATAGGTACCGCTCCTGCGGGAAGGTAAACGGCATTTCTGGGCGCTGCTCTGGTTTGCCAGAAGCAGCTTAGTCATGCTGGCCACATGACCTAGAAGCTGTATGCTGGCTCTCTCGGCCAATGAGCGAGATGAGCGCCGCAACCCCAGAGTCGGCCACGACTGGACCTAATGGTCAGGCGTCCCTTTACGTTTTAGCTGCCATCCTGCACTAACCTCAAAAGTCAGGGGAGGAGTGAAGCAGGGATGAGCTACTCTCTGGGAGCCAGGCCATTTGTGAAGTCACAATAAGCCATACTCTGACTTAGCAGTGATATGCTAACCAGGTCACTGTTCGGCGAGGAAGGGAAATATTAACTAAGAGATTGACAGTGTTACATGAGAGGCCTGGTCCCCTCTTGGTTTTGGGCCACAGTTCCCATAAGCTCCAGTCAGCATAGCCATGCTGGCAGGGGTTGATGGGCGTGGTAATTCAAAAGCACCAGGAGGGAACCAAGTTGGGAAAAGCTGGGCAAGAACCTTTCCTTGCAAGCGGATGCTGTGACTGTGGGCAGACAAAAAAGGAAAAGAGGCTGCAGGCACAAAAGGGAGCAAACGGAAGCGTTTCCATCCCCAAAAATCTACCCATAAGCTTCCCAGCAGAGCTACACTTGTGAGTGATGCACATCTTTCTTGACTGCACCCGTACAAAGAACAGTGCGCAAACATACAGCGACCAAGTGGAGCGATGTAAAAGAAAGGAATGGCCTCATCCATGCACAACCTCAGTCGCCATGGAAGTATGTGACATGGCAGAGTGATTGCATGAACCTTCAAACAAAGAGGAGAGCGGGTGCTTACTGATAAGATATTTTTATCAGTAAGCACCAGAGCCTGCCCTGCTCTTTGTTTGATTCCGCCTGGTGCTTCTTAACCCCCTTCCTGCAGGCTGATTGTGTGAAGCTGCCTAATGCGGCATCCATAAATATTGGCCCATCTAGCCTAAGACTGACTTATAAAGTCTCAAGTAGAGATTATAAAAAATAAAAAAAAAATAGTCCAGTAGGCACCTTAGAGACCAACTAAGTTTCTTCTTGGTACAGTGGTACCTCAGGTTACATATGCTTCAGGTTACATATGCTTCAGGTTACAGACTCTGCTAACCCAGAAATAGTGCTTCAGGTTAAGAACTTTGCTTCAGGATGAGAACAGAAATCGTGCTCTGGCGGTGCTGCGGCAGCTGGAGGCCTCATTAGCTAAAGTGGTGCTTCAGGTTAAGAACAGTTTCAGGTTAAGAACAGACCTCCGGAACAAATTAAATACTTAACTAGAGGTACCACTGTATAAGCTTTTGTGTGCATGCACACTTCTTCAGATACACTGAAACAGAAGTCACCAGACCCTTTTATATAGTAGGAGGGTGGGGTGGGGTGGGGTGGGGTGGGGTATCGACTAATTGCAGTTGTTAACTGTTGTCCGCAGGTTTACCATGCCCATTGAGCCAATCAACCATCTCCTACTACCCTTCTGAGAAAAACCCCACCCCACCCTCCCACTATATATAAGGGTCTGGTGACTTCTGCTTCAGTGTATCTGAAGAAGTGTGCATCACACGAAAGCTTATACCTAGAACAAACATAGTTGGTCTCTAAGGTGCTACTGGACTTTTATTATTATTATTATTATTTCGACTGCGTCAGACCAACACGGCTACCTACCTGAATATAGAATCAAGTAGAGATTATTATTGTTGTTATTATCTCTTTAGTTATACCCCGCCTTTTACCCTGACAGGGACTTAAGGCGTCTTAAAGATAAAATAAGAACAACTAAATATGGGGGTCGTTAAAAAACAACTCTGTGTGTGTCTGATAGCTATTAAAAACATATAGATAATTACAGTGGTACCTCTGGATACGAACAGGATCCATTCCGGAGCCCCATTCGCATCCAGAAGCAAATGGAACTAGTGATGTTACGTCTGCGCACGCGCACGCCGCTTTTCGCCGCTTCTGCGCATGCGCGTGACATTATTTTGAGCGTCTGCGCATGCGCAAGTGGCGAAACCCGGAAGTAACGTGCTCTGTTACTTCCGGGTTGCCGCAGAGCGCAACTCGAACGCGCTCAACCCATTCAACCCGAGGTATGACTGTACCATAAACACAACCTGGCACCAGCCCCCTCAGTAAAATCAGTCGGTTCCCAAATGCCAAAAGGTCTCCAGCTGTCGGCAGAAGAATAGCACAGAGGGAACTAGTCTGGGTTCTCTGAGGAAGGGAGTTCCAAAGTTGTCTGGGAGCAGCCCCCACGGAGAAGGCCCTTTCCTGCATCTCTACCAACCATGGCTGTGAGGGTGACAGGGCTGAGAGAAGCGCCCCCCCCCCTTCTCAGAGACCCAGGCAGGTTTGTATGAGGGAATATGGTCTTTCAGTGAGCTAAGATGTTTTTTTCCAGTCTTGAGCTATTTAAACCATGGGTAGGCAAACTAAGGCCCGGGGGCCATATGCGGCCTAATCGCCTTCTCAATCCAGCCCGCGAACAGTCCGGGAATCAGCGTGTTTTTACATGAGTAGAATGTGCCCTTTTATTTTAAATGCATCTCTGGGTTATTTGTGGGGCATAGGAATTCGTTCATTTTTTTTTCCAAAATATAGTCTGGCCCCCCACAAGGTCTGAGGGACAGACCGGCCCCCTGCTGAAAAAGTTTGCCAACCCCTGATATAAACAAACAAAGAAAGAAACAAACAAACAAACAATAATGAGAATGAGATAAAGAAACTGCAAGATGAAATGCGTATCTGTTAAGACAATTAACACTGACATTGAAGAATTTGGGATGGACCTTGATGAATGCTAGAATTGGTTTCAGTGGACTAAAATGATTAAAAGCAAGAAGGGGAATTTGCAGATATGAAGAACTAATTAGGAAAAGGAACAATAAATGCTTTCCTTCCTATCAATCTTTTCAATTATATCAGTTAGTCCATTAGAAAACATAAATATAAAAAATGGTGGGGAAGTATTTCAGAAAGAGCTTCTGCTTATGATTTTTCCATCACCCCCACAGTCCTTAAAAGATTTAACAGTCTGTGAAATTGGAGTTAGAACTCTGATTACTCCCCAAGCACTATTCAATTTCAAGGAAGTTATGACGATTGAATAATGTGTGTTTTAGCTGATACACAAATAATCACGAAGTTAAAAGGTGGAATTAAATTCTTATTTGAGATAAATTAAATTCTTATTTGAAGGAGGGGGGAATACATAACACCGCATATGCAGATTGTTAAAATATATTAGGGATACAGTGGTACCTCGGGTTAAGTACTTCATTCGTTCCGAAGGTCCGTTCTTAACCTGAAACTGTTCTTAACCTGAAGCACCACTTTAGCTAATGGGGCCTCCCGCTGCTGCCGCACCGCCGGAGCACGATTTCTGTTCTTATCCTGAAGCAAAGTTCTTAACCCGAGGTAATATTTCTGGGTTAGCGGAGTCTGTAACCTGAAGCGTATGTAACCTGAAGCATATGTAACCCGAGGTACCACTGTACCTTTAAAGTAGCGCTGGAAAAGGTGCCCATACAAGGGCAAGTTGCAGGCAGATTTCATTGACTTTTTTGGAGGGGGGCAAAATTCTTCATATGGCTTAGGCAGGCCCTCCAGATGTTTTGGGACTACAACTTCCAACATCCCTAGCTAGCAGTGGTCAGGGATGATGGGAATTGCAAAACTATTTTGTGGGAGAGTTTCAAGTTCACAACAGAAATTTGGGTTTGCTCAATTAAAGCGCACTAAAGCACTCTGTTGCTCTAGCACAACAAATTCACTATAAAAAGAAAGAAAGGACAGACTTTTTGCAGTTAGGAATGTGACAGGGAAATGCACTCATAAGTGTGAGATGGACGATTGACCAAAAGGGTGATGTGGAAACACCTCGAGAACAAACCAAGATGAATGTTCAATATAGGCCAGACATAATCTAGCCACTGCGTTAGCTCTGTGCGAAGCAAATGAGAATGAATGCTGAATAAACAGGTTGCCTGAAGTAAACCCCACCCCTCTCCTTTAAAAGTTTACAAAGAAAGAAAGAAAGAAAGAAAGAAAGAAAGAAAGAAAGAAAGAAAGAAAGAAAGCAGTGTCACTTCAGGAATATTCTGGGAGATGATGATGGCAGCCACCAAGAACAACTGCGCTCTTGCAAATATAAAAAATACATCTTGTCAAGAGTTGTAACTTTAAAAAACTATTTAAAGTAAGAGAGAGAAAGGAGCAAACCATTGTTGCTCACCCTACCCAATTCAAAACAGTCTTCCCCACCCCAGCTTAAGGCATGTCTACTCAGAAATAAGTCTTACCATACACTTGGCAATTCAGGATGAAGGAATAGCTCAGTTGGTGGAGCACGAGACTTTTAATCTCAATGTCATGGGTTTGAGCCCCATGTTGGGCAAAACATTCCTGCATTGCAGGGGGGGTTGGACTAGATGACCCTTGTGGTCCCTTCCAACCCCACAGTTCTATGATTCCAACAGGTTCATTGGTGTATAACCTCCCCATAAACAAGTTGAATTGAATGCTCAGTAATGACCAGATATTGTCTGACCTCAGCATAAGCTTTGGGCAAGCAAATTGGGATTAATCTCAATAAATGGAGCCTTTAACAAATGCTAAACACTTTAGAATGTGGGGGAACCTGGCCCTTCCTTCCTTCCTTCCTTCCTTCCGCTGTCTGTTTTTGTTTTTCTTCTCCATTTTTCTCTTTGTCTGATTGGGATACACAGTCTGTACTGTACAACCAGAGGTGTTGACATATGGACGTGGGTGGTGCTGTGGTCTAAACCACTGAGCCTCTTGGGCTTGCCGATCAGAAGGTCGGCAGTTCGAATCCCTGAGACGGAGTGAGCTCCCGTTGCTCTGTCCCAGCTCCTGCCATCCTGGCAGTTCAAAAGCACACCAGTGCAAGTAGATAAATAGGTACCGCTGTGGCAGAAAGGTAAACGAACGTTTCCATGCGCTCTGGCTTACATCACAGTGTTCTGTTGTGCCAGTAGCGGTTTAGTCATGCTGGCCACATGATTTGGAAAGGTGTCTGTGGACAAACGCCGGCTCCCTCAGCGTGAAAGCGAGATGAACTCCACAACCCCATAGTCACCTTTGATGGACTTAACCGTCCAGGGGTCCTTTCCCCCCTTTGTGAGTTCCATGATTCTCATGTAAGGCTCAGAGATCCAGCATCTGCCAGGACTTAGTGAGTAGTTTTTATTTGTAACCCGGGATCTCTCTATTCCAGGGATGCGTCCTCATAACACACCCGATCCTCCACCTCAGCAGCTCAAGAAATCCAACCACCAGATTCAGCCAAAGCCAGATTGGACGGGACCCGAGCATAGCTTGTGCCACGTGGAGGTGGAAATTGAGATGGCTCCACCAGGCAGTGCAAAACCTGGAAACTGTGAAACGGGGATTATCCGCAGAACCATAAAGTACTCAGAGACTGACTTGGATTCTGTCCCTTTGAGGTGCTACCACGAGACCAACATCGATGATATATTGGCTGAGAAAGATGAAGCGGATTCAGCCATCGAGAGCCAGAAAGACAGCGAGAGCAATCCAAGTTTCACGGGAATCTTGGGGAAAGGGTGTGCTGTTCCAGGAGACCCCTTTGCTCAGCACACAAGAGAAGATGATGACAAGTGTCTGAGAAACAAGACACAGGACATTGAAGATGACGAGGTATTTGAAGCCATCCAACAGCATCAGGAGAGGTGAGGGTCTCTCTGGTCTGGTCAGTACCAAGCTTGTCCCTTGTATTGAGCAATATTGTCTGGTTTTGTTCTTACAGAGGTCGAGATAGTAATAATAATAATAATAATAATGGTAATAATTTATTATTTATACCCTGCCCATCTGGCTGGGCTTCCCCAGCCACTCTGGGCGGCTTCCAAAAATATATTAAAATACTGTAATACATCAAACATTAAAAGCTTTCCTAAACAGATCTCAGATGTCTTCTAAAAATCTGGTAATTGTTGTTCTCTTTGACATCTGGTGGGAGGGTGTTCCACAGGGCGGGTGCCACTACCAAGAAGGCCCTCTGCCTGGTTCCCTGTAATTTGGCTTCTTGCAGTGAGGGAACCGCCAGAAGGCCCTTGGTGCTGGACCTCAGTGTCCGGGTAGAACGATGGGGGTGGAGACGCTCAAAACAAAGCATAGGCTTTACTTGCTTGACTTAGTCTCTTCATACAAAGCTACTTCTTTCCTGTTAAGGCTGGGTTGGGTCTTGCCAAAACTCATCTGGGGAACCTTTTCAGCCATTGAAGCTGGTGACAATTGTCATTATGAACTTCTCGGACACAAAGTGGAGGCGGAGCGAAGCAGCTTCCCATTGTGTTGCTTCAATACTGCGACACTTTGGTGCCACAAAGGCACTGGTTGTCTGCAATTAGCTGCAGCAAATTAGAAGAGCTGTTCCACACAGCATATTCCCCATAAAGCAAATCTCACAGTGTCCATTTCCATCGGCAAGAATCTATTATAAATCCATTCTTTTGGGCAAATGCACCCTTCTTTCCGCAGCTATCCCTTTGTTTTCTTCTTTCTTTTGAAGTAGCTTCTGTTTCTAGCACTTTGACAGCTTCCTTTTCACTCATATGGGTGATGTTCCTGAATCAGCCCTGAATTTCCCATGTGAGAGGAGTTCATTGGAATCTTCTTTGTCTAAACTCAAACATTAACCCAAAAGTAAAAAGGAGAGAGAGAAAATTGTGTCCTCTTTGAAGCCAGATCAATTGCTCATTAATTATTTCATTTTCAGTATCACAGGGGCAAAATTCAGCTCATAAAAACTCAATAATAATAATAGTAATGAACAGTTGTTCTGGCCGCAAGGGGAAAGTACAATAATTAAACTTGTCCCTCTTTGAAGTGACTGGCTGATGGGCAGATTCAGGGAAATGCTGGGTATGTCAGTGAACAGGAACCAACCACTTAAAGTGACAGAGGCTGGGGCAGAAAATTAAAGGTTCTGGCAAGTCTCAACAGCACTGTGAGATTTGGACAGGCTAGGCTGCAGTTGCGTTTTAACTCAAAACAATTGCCACAAATCAGGTCAGAGAAAAGGTAGGCAACAAAACAGAGGCTAGGACGCAACAGGTGGCAAGGTTGCTACCTGGTTACTTTGGGGAAACTCAATGAACAAATGATGTTGAGATGCAAGACAAAGGGTGGAATGCAATGTTGTACTGAGGAGGTTGTGTCATCAGTGCAAACATTTCTGCTTGCAAGGTGGAATTATTATTATTATTATTATTTATTGGATTTATATATCGCCCTATACCCAGAGGTCTCAGGGTGGTATCTCCTCCCTCCTCCCTGTGTGTTGTTCTGGAGGTTCTCCAAGCAGATTTGAGGAGGGTACAGAGGCACACAGGGGAATTTTTTTGGGGGGGAGGAAGCCCCATTGCACTAGCAGGAATCCTTGCTCTGGCTTATGCAAGCACAACATCTTAATTGAATCCTGCACTAACCATCTACCGTATTTTTCGCCCTATAGGACGCACCGTCCCATAAGGCGCACCTAGTTTTTTGGGGGGAAATAAAGGGGGGGAATTATTTTTCCCCCCCAGGCGCGGGGCTGGGGCGGGGGAGGCCCGAGCTTCCCCCGACCCCAGCCCCCAAACAGGCAGCTCTCTGCAAGCCGTGGGAGCCCAGCGCTGGCTCCCGCTGCTTGCGGAGAGGTCCGCGAAGCCTGGAGAGCGAGAGGGGTCAGTGCCCACCGACCCCTCTCGCTCTCCAGGCTTCAGCGAAAGCCTGCATTCGCCCCATAGGACGCACACACATTTCCCCTTCATTTTTGGAGGGGAAAAAGTGCGTCCTATAGGGCGAAAAATACGGTAATTACACACACACACATGGGGGGGGTGTAGGGTTTTGGAAACTAAGGTATTCTTGTTTTCTAGAGGTCCATTAAATTCCTTCTGGGAATGTTGAAAGACTTTCCTATTTGGATTGGCATTCAGCAGCTGAAGATGAGGCAAATCACTCGTGATCAAATATACACATATATTTGTATTATTGGGTATGCCCTCCATCCCTGCAAAAAAAAAAAAGAGTTCTTAACCTGTCCTGAGCCCATGGGGGGAAAATTTATTAAGATTCACAGCATGATAGACCAGCTCCTGAGACAAGGTGAGGTGACAACCTCAGACGGCAACATCCACAGGGGCAGCAGATCTCAATGTAGATCTTTATTCCTCGCTTGTTGCTGATGTAGACCTTCACTTGCCGCTTCTTCCCTCACAGGGAGGGCGGACGCCATTTTGTGGTCTGCCTCAGGTGCCAAAATGTCTTAAGCCGGCCCTGACTCTCAGTATACCCACAAACATGTCTTGGGGGATAAATTCACCTTTTGCGTATTTCGTTTCTAGGGAAGTTTTTAATGTTTAGTAGACTATTGTATTTTAATATTCTGTTGGAAGCCGCCCAGAGTGGCTGAGGAAACCCAGCCAGATGGGTGGGGTATAAATAATAAATTATTATTATTATTATTATTATTATTATTATTATTATTAATTATTA
Source organism: Podarcis raffonei (assembly GCF_027172205.1). Classification (NCBI taxonomy): domain Eukaryota; kingdom Metazoa; phylum Chordata; class Lepidosauria; order Squamata; family Lacertidae; genus Podarcis; species Podarcis raffonei. The sequence goes on from NC_070606.1 coordinate 15,621,684, forward strand.
CTCCTCATGGAAACCCTGTTCCTAGCTGCAGACTCTGCACTCCACTGATTATGAGTAGAAAAAGCAGCTGAAATTCATTTTCTCTGGCTATGTCAGATGTGGCTCCTTCCTTTCGACCCTGAAAATCTCTCTTTTGTTTTTTATAAAGATATTTATTAAGTTTCCAATTTTATACAAACAAAAAGGAAAAAGGAAAAAGGAAAAAAAACACATACAGTTCTCAATACTTAATTTTCAATGACATATTTCCCTGACCTCCTCATACCTCCCCTTCTTGTATTCCAATTCAAATTATTTACTCAGCAAATCCTTATCTCAAATCATTACAGCTGGAAACCCCTTAATTTCAATCCAACATCATTCAACATTCTTTAATTTTACAATATTTCTGTAAATAGTCCTTAAATTTCTTCCAATCTTCTTCCGCCGACTCTTCTTGACCCTGAAAATCTCAGCTCTCCATGAAAATGCTCCATACATGCTAAAGTGTGCTGATCTCAGTAGTCTCAGCAGACTTCAGATTCTGACAGGATTTTAAAGCCTTGTCTCAGCACAGCAAGATCCCTGTCTAGGCAACGGTATCCTGTATAGTGACTCCCTCTGTCGGCAGCTGAGCTGTCAAAGCACACAGGGAGTTTTGGGTCCTGGCGGAAGGGGAAGAGAAGCCATTGAAAAGATTTGAGGAAGGGCAAGTTGAATGGTTTGAACAATGGAGAGATAGGAATGGTTTTGATGGCAGAATTGTGCCTAGAGGTAGAAAGACTGGGGTGTAAAAAAAAGGAGGTCAGAGAGAAGTCTAGCGATGACCAGAATAATATCCCCTATTTCCAACTTACTTGCAAAATCAAAAGAAGCAACTGCAGAATAAAAGTGGCAGGAAGGGTTAAGAACCACTCTTCCCACCTGTTTTGAAGGGGAAGCCTGGTCAATGCCCATGGCTTACTCTGCACCATTTTCCAAGAGGGAGAACATTTTAATAAATAGCAGTGTCCTGACCTCCCCTCTGTTGAATTACAGATTTGGTGTAGGACATTTAATCATTGGCTTTGCCTAAATTTAAACCCCACTGGTCTACTACCCTTAGTATTGCAAGGTTGTCATGAGAGCGCTTAGACTAAAATTGTCAACCAAAATCTTTACTTTCCTGGTTTATCACCACAACAGTTATTAACACTGGGCTTTAGCAAAGCAAATAATTTGAACTTCCGGGTTAGCGCCATCGGCGAATGGCGGATTCCCTCCAAGCTCCGGAGGGAATCGGCTCCGCAGGATTTGGGTCTTCCCGCTGCGGCGACGCGGGGACCCTTAAAAATCACAGGCGGTGAAGCCTGTGAACCTGGTGACTCGGCGGGCACCATTTGCGCCCCCCCGACCTGCGAAGGAGCCTTTTTAAAGACTTCGGAATGGGGGACGGGGTGAGCGGCGCGGTGCTGAGAGTCAACTGCTTCTCCTGTGGAGTGAAGCCGCATTGCCATGGCTGGAGAGCGCTGACTTCTTCTTGTGAGTAATTGGACTTTAAAGCAACAACCCGTGAGTAGTACGGAAATTGGATTTGCAAAGAAAAATTTTTTTTGAATTAGGCACGATCGGGGAAGGCGCAAACAGGAAGTCCGTCTCCCCGTCTTGTAAATAATCTAAAGCAAGGACCTGCTAACTAAGGTCGAGAGAATCTTTTCTTTTTTATTGGGTAAAAGACATTAATTTCACGATTTGGCAATATAAGAAATCTTATTGGAGGATAAGAGCTAATTTTGGGAGCTGAAGTGCCACCCCCCTGGACCCGGGAGTGATCCGCGAGAGAGCCTATTGAAGAGGTATTGAAGAGTTTGACAGCTGTCAAATTAGCTGTCAAGACTGAAAAAGAGAACTTTGTTTCTGTTGTCTCTGCTGGTTATATTTGTTACAATTTGGTTATAATTTGTTGAAAACAAGGAAGAACTGATACAAACTAACTTGACTTTTGGATTTGAACTGGAAGGAATATTAAGTAACCAAAATCCCTCTAGAGGGGGTTTTGGGACATTACAAGAACGGCTGAAGGAGGGAAAATACAAGCTAGATTGGACAGAGTTTTTGTTCTCTTGGGAAAATTACAAGGCCAAATTGATGTTTTGGCTACAAATGTTGCAACTCTGGATTTAACAGTAAATAAACTCATTGAATTCGATAAGGACTTGACTCAGAAAGTCCATGCAGCTGGACAAGAAGAGAAACTTCAGAGCTTTGAGAGTGTGGAGAAAGAGATATATGTTGTTCCTGAGGAAAAGGAAGGAGGAGCTGTAATGCTGCAGATGACAAAGGAGAGCCAGAGGCCTGACATGATGGCTACAAAGGAAAATAAGAACTGGATGTCGAAAATCTGGTTTGAATTGGAGATTGAAGAATGGAGAGATCTCCTTATGTGGAGATCTGAAGATCCAAGGATTACAAATCTGATTAAGGTGGAAGTTGGAGCTTTGGGGACATTTGGACTTGAAAGGAGTAAGAAACAAGATTCGGGCTCCACCTTTAAGTATGGAGGTCTGGCTGGAAGAAACATGGATCCCATTGGGCTAGAGCTTCTCCGAGATCTGGTGTTTAATATTAAGGACCATCAAAAAAAACTGGCAGAGAGGAATTGAGAGAGAATTAAGAGCCTCGGACGTGACATCTCCAGGCTGATAGTAGATTAAGACTGATGGACATTTGTTGGGGATTGAAACCGGGAAGGGGGGGTGGAGTTTGGGAATCCCAAGGGCGCATAATTATAATCTGTTTTTGTTTTTATTCTGTTTTGTTATTTGTATGAAGATTGGGGAAGTCGTGGAAGGGAACTTGGGTCGACTTTAGAAAAAGGTTTTAAGAATGAGTATTGATGCATAAATATTGATGTTTATAAGGTAAAATTGGCTTTTTTAAAATGAACTAAATAGAAAAAGGTAAAAAATTAGGGATAAGAACTTGCTGAATTAACAATTTGAATTGGAATATAAGAAGGGGAGGTGTGGGGAAGTCAGGGAAATATGTTATAGAAAAATAAGGATTGTGAACTCTATGTGTTTTTAAACTTTTTTGTTTTTCCTTTTTGGGTTTTTTTTAATGTATTAAAGTGGAAAATTTCAATAAATATCTTAAAAAAAAAAGCAAAGCAAATAATTTAATTAGACAACACCTATATGATATCGAACGACAGAATAATCTGGCCACAATAAGGAAATTTTGTCTGTGGTATGATTATATTCCACCTATTCATTTTGACACTTTGGCACCCTATTTGGCACCTTTGCAAATTGGGGGGGCACTGAAGGTGCCCACTGAGTCCCACGCTCACAGGCTTCACCCACCTGTGATTTTTAGAGGGGTCCCCGCTTCGCCGCAGCGGTCAGACCCGATCCCGCGGAGCTGGTCCCTCAGAGACAGAGGGAATCCGCCATTATCGATGGCGCTAACCCGGAAGTCCTCATTTTGACACTTTGGCACCCTATTTGTGAATTCCAAAATGCAAGCATGCTTTCACTTTCGCAAGAAAGAATATGCTGTCTTTGGCTTTACTTGAGGGTCGATTTCAAAAAATTCCTCCAGAAAAGCTGCTATGTCCCTGTGGAGATGGCAGCATTGAGTCCGTGGCTCATGTGCTTCTGGCTTGCACTCTTTATAAAGATTTGAGCAGTGAGGTTATTACCCCTCTATTATTGTCGCTCAACCATTGCTATTGTGTCCTTTTCTTTTAGCAGATCAAGATGATCAGGTGACAGCAAAAACTGCAAAAATTCTAGCGGGGGCAATTAGAATATGATCCATTATTTGATTATTGATGTAAACCCCCAAAATGTACTTCCTATAGTTAAGTTTTTACCTCTATCTTCAGTACATTTTATTTTATTTTATTGCTAGGGCTAGTGGCTGATATAAATAAAGATTCTTCTGATTCTGAATTCTGAAAGAGCAGTGTGGTGTCAGGAGAAAAAGGGGTAACCAAGGAACAGCGGGAGTTGGAGTTTATGAGAGTAAAATGCCTCTCAGAGACATGGGAGAAGGATGACCAGCTATGCAGGCCAAAAGAATACAGCCCCAGAATACTGAAATGGTAGACACATGTCGTGTGCACTTGGCTTGGAGACAAATCATATCTCAAGGCAAATCTGGGTGAAGATGCACAACTCCAGACCCTCCAAGTGTCCCTGTTTTCCAGGGACAGTCCTGGATTTACAGAAGCCATCCCGATTTCTGATTTGATACTGGAGTGTCTCGCTTTTCCTTAGGATGTCCCTGTTTTCATCAGAGGGTATGGAGTTATCCGACCCCTGAGCCATCTGAAGGCAGCCCTGTATAGGGAAGTTTTTTAATGTTTAATGTTTTGTTGTGTTTTTATATGTGTTGGAAGCTGCCCAGAGTGACTAGGGCAATCCAGTCAGATGGGTGGGGTATAAATAGTAAAATAATAATCATCATCATAATCATAATAATTTAAAAGGTAAAGGGACCCCTGACCATTAGGTCCAGTCGTGACTGACTCTGGGGTTGCGGCGCTCATCTCGCTTTATTGGCCGAGGGAGCCGGCGTACAGCTTCTGGGTCATGTGGCCAGCATGACTAAGCCGCTTCTGGCGAACCAGAGCAGCGCACGGAAACGCCGTTTACCTTCCTGCCGGAGTGGTACCTATTTATCTACTTGCACTTTGATGTGCTTTCAAACTGCTAGGTTGGCAGGAGCAGGGACTGAGCAATGGGAGCTCACCCCGTTGGAGGGATTCGAACCGCCGACCTTCTGATCGGCAAGTCCTAGGCTCTGTGGTTTAACCCACAGCGCCACCCACGTCCCTTTATTATTATTTAGGACATCCTTATTTTCATTGGCAAAATGTTGGAGTGTATGCACCTCTATCCTTTCCACTCCTCTTAGCTAAAAGGAAAGATGGGGCCACAGCAGCCAGGAGCCACTGCAGAGATCACTTTCTCTGCCAGAGGAGAAGAATGGAACTGGATAGGTTCCCTCGGTTTCTTAGAAAGACAGAATTAGAGGTAGCGCCACTGCAAAGAACATTGTCTGTACTCGTCAAAAGCCCTTGGGCCAGTGTGGGCTGTCAGTTGCATAAACTATTTTTTTTAATAAATTTTTATTGGTTTTCCAACATAAATTAAACACATTACAATTCACAATACATAGACAAACAAACAAACATATAAACATGTATAATTTCATAACCTCTTTTTCATAAACCTTATTTCACCGACTTCCCCATGCCTCCCTTTTCTGCATCCCTATTTTAAAATTTTCTTCAGCAACCCCTCATTTCAGTTAACATTCCCTTTCTTTAATCCTTCTTCTCTTACCCAATCATTTACTGCTGCAATTCTGTTTTACATTACCCATGACATTTTAGCATTCATTAATTTTATAACAGTTCTTAAGGTAGACTTTGTATTTCTTCCAATCTTCTTCCACCGTCTCTTTTCCTTGGTCACGGATTCTGCCAGTCATCTCAGCCAGTCCCATGTAGTCTATCACCTTCGTCTGCCATTCTTCCAGCGTGGGTAGTTCTTGTGTCTTCCAATACTTTGCTAAAAGAACTCTTGCTGCTGTTGTAGCATACATAAAGAACATCCTATCTTTCCTTGACACCGATTGGCCTACCATGCCCAGGAGAAAAGCCTCTGGTTTCTTATGAAAGGTACACTTAAGAACCTTCTTAATTTCATTATAGATCATTTCCCAGAAGACCTTAATCCTTGGGCACGTCCACCAAAGGTGGTAGAAAGTACCTTCCGTTTCATTGCATTTCCAACATTTATTATTGGGCAAATGATAGATTTTTGCAAGCTTGACTGGGGTCATGTACCACCTATAAATCATTTTCATAATATTCTCTCTTAAGGCATTACATGCTGTAAACTTTATACCGGTGGTCCATAACTGTTCCCAGTCAGCAAACATAATGTCATGACCAATGTCTTGTGCCCATTTAATCATAGCTGATTTAACCGTTTCATCTTGTGTATTCCATTTCAACAGCAAGTTATACATTCTTGATGTCAGTTGCATAAACTAAGCAAAAAGGGATTTAGTCCCAGCAAAACTTGCAGAAGAAGCTCAGTGCAGATACACACCAGTCCATTGGGCTAGACCTCAAAAACTTCCCTTCCCAACAGGAGAGCCAGAATCCATAGATCTTCCCTATACCTTAGCTTGGCAGAAGAGAGGCTGACTCTGGTTAGCTCCTGACCATGGCCAGGATTTGTTGGGGGTGGGCAGGACAGCCACCTGCCATCATCCTATGTCTTGCTCTGTCTAGCAGATTTGGAATGAAATGTCTCAACAACAGTTGCTTTAAATTACTTTCTGTTCTGACCCCAAGCGCTCAGAAAAATCTGTCAAAATACCCAGTCACTTGAAAACTAGGAAGTCAAATAAAAAATTAACACCAGAGAGTCCCTTTCATGTATTGAACAGGTATATTTTGCAAAATTACAAAGAACACACCTTTTTCATCTTTTTTAAAAATCTAAACAAGTTTTCTTGGATTTGCTGAAAATCTTTTCAGTACTTCCTTTTCAATTTACCAGTACTCCTTTTTTCCCCCAATGCAGTTTTTCAGTAAGCATAGCCAGTTGAGATGCTCCCCTGTCATTGTCTACCTTAGCCGGGTCATTACTTTCCGCAAGAAGAATCACTAGAATATTCTGATTATTTCTACTTTTAGTTAAGGTTTTTTTTTTTTTAGATAAATGTTTATTAAAGTTTTACAAAACAAAAAGTTCATCATTTCACATAGATCATTCCATTAATTAAAGCCCACAGAAAAAACAGAAAACAAAAAAATATATAGCAAAAAAGAAAAATAGAAAAAAGAAAAATCCACTTTAAAAAATTACAAAATTCCATGTCCCTCTGTCCTGACCTCCTCACATCTCCCTTTTTTGTGTTCCTCTTTATTCCAATATAATTCAGCAAGTTCAAACCCTTATTCAAATCATGCTTACAGTTATGTTTTCCTAATTATTATGTCCCAAGTTTTCATTATCTTAGCCCATACCTCATCTTATATACTGACATAATTTTATTCTGTTCATAACCCTCTTCTCCTTTTTAAAATTCTTCTTTTCATTCACATTTAACCAAATCCCACATGCCCTGTTACCTTCACTTCCCACATCATGTTAACACTCGAACATTTTGCAATATTTTTGTAAATAGTCCTTAAACTTTTTCCAGTCCTGTTCCATCAGTTCTTCTCCCTGGTCCTTTAGTTAAGGTTTTTTATTTATTTACTTGATTCAGGAGGGGCAGCTTCCCTCCTGCCCCCCCCCCGCTATGCCCATGCTGCTGACTGCTGTGTCTGTTTCTCTGCAACCTGTGGCTCCCTCTTTCTCACCACCTCATCCCCAATCTCCAGGATCATCAACAGAGACGCCCAAGGGCTGCTCAAGTCCCCAGTGCCCTTTCTCCTTGGACACAGCCTCTCCAGGGACGGCATGGATTCGTTCAGCAGGCATTTTGAGAGCATCATGGAGTCTCACCGAGCCAAAGGGACCTCTTACACCAGCCTTGACTCCATTGACATCCTGTCCTCCCCGGCCCAAACGCACAGCGGAACGTACTTCACCTTCGACCTCCCAACTCTCACCCCGGAAGTACAAGAGCAAATTCGAGACAGTGCCAAGCTCATTGAGCAGAACTTCGCCCCCCTGGCCCACCTGGAGCCAGACTCCGGGACAAGCTCCGCCACGGATGCCCCCTGGACCGAGCGAGAGGAGGAGCCGAGACAAGGTGGGGAAGGCAGCCTACAGAGTCCCTGTCACTCCGACGACAGCCTAGGAATTCCCCTGGCCTCCATCATAAGGTGAGTGAATGAAGCTAATTCTATCCAGGGGGTATATGAGATAACATCGTTGGGTGGTTTAGGATCCCAGCTGACCTTTTATTTTACCTGTGGACTCTGCAACAACTCTGCCATCTCACAAACTGGCAAGGATGATGAAGGGATCATCCACGACCCTTCCTCTCAGACCTTTAGAAAATGATCTTTAGGCACCTGGCAGATGTTGTCTTATAATGGGGCGTATCGCTCTTTGCTAGAGTTCTGTGGTGCATTTTCATAGCCTTGTGAAAGCTGCTGTTTTGACAGGTTTTTAAAGCTCTGTGAAAAACACGGTCGTCCACTGTTTCACAGTGGGGGTTTCCCCCCATGCAAGTGTGGCTCAATTGTTCACCTGAGCTGATGTTTCCTTGATTCTGTTTATTATATGCTTTTGAAAGGATCCTGTCTTCACTGTCCACCTGCCAAGTTGTTGCTATGCATTTTACTTTTCGAAGTCTCTTACTGTGTGCCTAGATGATGACGACGATAAGGGTGATGATTATAAATTCCCGCTCTGCGGACAGTGAGAGGGGCCTGAGTTTCACAATGATCCTAAGGCAGGTATAGGCAAACTATGCCCTCCAGATGTTTTGGGACTACAACTCCCACCATCCCTAGCTAACAGGACCAGTGGTCAGGGATGATGGGAATTGTAGTCTCAAAACATCTGGAGGGCCGCATTTGCCTGTGCCTGTCCTAGGGTGTGTGGCTTGTGCAGAATTGCAAAGCCAGTGGTGGCAGCAGGCAGTGATGGCTGACGCCCATTGGGACTTGGTAGGGCAGAAGACAGGGAGACAAACGGTAGTTAGAGCTGCAGGCAATGATAGAAGAGCCAGAGGCAATCACAGGCAGATCCAACTAATTCTAGAATCATAGAATCGTAGAATTTGAAGGGACCCCTAGGGTCATCTAGTCCAACCCCCTACAATGCAGGAATCTCAACTAAAGCATCCATGACAGATGGTCATCCAACATCTGCTTCAAAACCTCCAAGGAAGGAAAGTCCACCACCTTCCAAGGGAGATCATTCCACCGTCAAACAGCTCTTACTGTCAGAAAGATTTTCCTGATGTTTAGTTGTAAGTTGAAGCCATTGGTTCGGTTCCTACCCTCCAGAGCAGGAGAAAACAAGCTTTTTTTAAAAAAAAAATTTTTTTTAATTGGTTTTCCAACATGAATTAAACACATTACAACTCACAATACATAGACAAACAAACATATAGACACGTATAATTTCATAACCTCTTTTTCTTAAGCCTTATTTCACTGACTTCCCCATGCCTCCCTTTTCTGCATCCCTGTTTTAAAATTTTCCAGCAACCCCTGATTTCAATTAACTTATAATTCACTTTCTTTAATCCTTCTTCTCTTACCCAATCATTTACCACTGCAATTCTGTTTTACCTTACCCATGACATTTTAGCACTCATTAATTTTACAACAGTTCTTAAGATAAACTTTGTATTTCTTCCAATCTTCTTCTACCGTCTCTTTTCCTTGGTCACGGATTCTGCCAGTCATCTCAGCCAGTCCCATATAGTCTATCACCTTCGTCTGCCACTCTTCCAGCGTGGGTAGTTCCTGTGTCTTCCAATACTTTGCTAAAAGAACTCTTGCTGCTGTTGTAGCATACATAAAGAACGTCCTATCTTTCCTTGACACCAATTGGCCCACCATGCCCAGGAGAAAAGCCTCTGGTTTCTTATGAAAGGTACACTTAAGAACCTTCTTAATTTCATTATAGATCATTTCCCAGAAGACCTTAATCCTTGGGCACGTCCACCAAAGGTGGTAGAAAGTACCTTCCGTTTCATTGCATTTCCAGCATTTATTATTGGGCAAATGATAGATTTTTGCAAGCTTGACTGGGGTCATGTACCACCTATAAATCATTTTCATAATATTCTCTCTTAAGGCATTACATGCTGTAAACTTTATACCGGTGAGGAGAAAACAAGCTTGCTCCCTCTTCCATGTGGCAGCCCTTTAGATCTTAGTCTCCTCTTTTCCAGGATAAACATACCCACCTCCGTCAACCGTTCCTCATAAGGCTTGTTTTCCAGACCCTTTGCCATCTTGGTTGTCTCCTCTGCACATGTTCCAACTTGTCAATATCCTAATTAAATTGTGGTGCCCAGAACTGGACACAGGACTCCAGGTGCGGCCTGACCAAGGCAGAATAGAGCGGGACGTTTACAGGATCGGGACACTATACTTCTGTCGATTCAGCCTAAACTAAGGCTGGTGGGGCAGTGCCAGGCTTTCCCAGCAATGTTCATTGAAAAGGCTCAGAGCTTCTGCCTCTCTGTGATTTAGTGCCAATGCTCTCCTATCAGAGCATACTGCTCTCACAAGACATAAGGTTTGCAAGACTCATGAATGTGACAGTTTTCTGTGCCCCATAATGCACAGCAGTATGATTTGAATATAAATCTTTTTCCGGAGATGCTCTTAAAGCTAAAGGTAAAGGGACCCCTGACCATTAGGTCCAGTCATGACCGACTCTGGGGTTGCGGCGCTCATCTCACTTTATTGGCCGAGGGAGCCGGCGTTTGTCTGCATACAGCTTCCGGGTCATGTGGCCAGCATGGCTAAGCCGCTTCTGGCGAACCAGAGCAGCGCAGGGAAACGCCGTTTACCTTCCCGCCGGAGCGGTACCTATATATCTACTTGCACTTTGATATGCTTTCGAACTGCTAGTTTGGCAGGAGCAGGGACCGAGCAACGGGAGCTCACCCCGTCACGGGGATTTGAACCACCGACCTTCTGATTGGGAAGTCCTAGGCTCTGTGGTTTAACCCACAGCGTAGGTACTATCAAATTGAGCTGGTTTCCAAGCCTGTTGCAAAAAATTCTTTTCCAGCAGGACTTGTCCACATTGGAATATAATGCGGATTCGAATTTCCTTGTGCAAAGAACTGTGATTTCGCATAATTTGTGCGTGTGAACATTCAGGGCAAGATTGGTCTGATGTGCAGATGAGGAGCGAGGTGTATCATCTTGGGAATGTGAAAATCTATAAATTGCAACTGTCTTCGAGATGCCAGCCAAGAAGTTGTTTGCCGGTCCTCCATCCATTTCCCCCATTTCCCATGCAATTATTTATTTTCCCCAGTAGGTGGCATCTGCCACTTACTGTACTAAATTTCCTAGCTCTGGGGCAAAGAGAGAGAGAGATGAGGAGGATCAGGGTTTAGCTGACTGCAGCTGCAGCTTTAGGATGAGTTCCTTCTCTCATGCAGACTGCAGAATATTGTTCAAGGGAGATGTCTGTGCAGTTTGGAGAAAAGAACTGAATTGCCCAAAAGCAGCAAGGAAATGGGCCAAAGGGAGGACATTTTCTTCCTCTGGCTTAAATTTAAATCTGAGCCAGAGAAGAACTTTAGGGGCTGCAGTGTTATCTTTTATTTGAGGTGAGCATTCTGAGCCATGGATATACATATTTCCAAGCCATAGAATATGAATGCCGGCGATATTCCCAGCTACCACATAGTGCTCCATCCCATAATAACAAGATCATAGATGTGGCTAGAGCAGTGTTTCCCAAATTAGCTAGCAGGACTAGTGGTCAGGGGTGATGGGAATTGTAGTCCAAAAACAGCTAGAGACCCAAGTTCGGAAAACACTGGGCTAGAACCTCTTTCGGGTACGTTTTGTGTGACTGCGTGCCTGAGCAGAGCCTGAGCCTTTGCTCTTTCAGGACATGTGGAGAGACATTCTCTTCACAAAGGAAACTGCCTCTGTACATGTTCAGAGACCCTTAGCTCTAAGTGCCAGAATTTTTGTGAAAGGAAGGTGTCAACCCGGAACAGAGGCCAGCCTGCCAGATGTTTCAGCTGGAAGGGAGAAGACTGAGAGGAACCAATGGCTTTAAGACACAGTGGTACCTCGGGTTACATACGCTTCAGGTTACATACGCTTCAGGTTACAGACTCCGCTAACCCAGAAATAGTGCTTCAGGTTAAGAACTTTGCTTCAGGATGAGAACAGAAATCGTGCTCTGGCGGCGCGGCAACAGCAGGAGGCCCCATTAGCTAACATGGTGCTTCAGGTTAAGAACAGTTTCAGGTTAAGAACGGACCTCCGGAACAAATTAAGTACTTAACCCGAGGTACCACTGTACAAGAAAGGAGAGTCCAACTAAACATCAGGAAGAACTTTCTGACAGTAAGAGCTGTTTGACAGTGAACAGTCTCCCTCAGGAGGTTATGGACTCTCCTTCCTCGGAGGTTTTGAAGCAGAGGTTGGGTAGCCATCTGTCATGGATGCTTTAGCTGAGATTCCTGCATTGCAGGGGGTTGGACTGTATGACCTTAGGGATCCCTTCTGACTCTGCAATTCTATGTTCATGCTGATTGGAGCTGGAGGGAGCTCTAGCCATCACCCAGAACATTTGCAGGCTAGCAGCTTGGCACAGGATCTCGTTTCTCCAGTCTGCCGTTCTCTCCTGAGGGTGATGTATCACTTGTTTTTCAAGCAGCGCATTGATCATGCTCACAGTGTTATGGGAATCTTACCTCTGCCGGCCAAGAGATCTTACAGCATCCTCTTCCCTGTATTTATGGATTCTAGTTTGTTTTCTAACATGCAGACATGCTTCTCCCTTTCCCAAGGTGCGAGGAAGAAAGCAGGAAATTCCTTTGGAGGTAGTCTGCTTCCCTGTGGTTGCACAGTCTCCGCAAAGGGAGATTCATTCAGCCATGCTTTTTCAAAGAGCGGCAAATGTCTGCACAGATTAAAAAAACACCACAATAGTTCTTTTAAAACTGAAGAGTCATATTTTTCCCCCATTTATTTTTTTTCCATTTAAAATGTTATTTAGAAACCAGTCAGACTAAATGTTCCTTTAAAACAATCGGGCTTGAAATAAAGTTTGGGTGTTATGTGGGCATGTAAAAGTACCGTATTTTTTGCTCTATAAGACTCACTTTTTCCCTCCTAAAAAGTAAGGGGAAATGTGTGTGCGTCTTATGGAGCGAATGCAGGCTGCGCAGCTATCCCAGAAGCCAGGACAGCAAGAGGGATCGCTGCTTTCGCTGCGCAGCGATCCCTCTTGCTGTTCTGGCTTCTGAGATTCAGAATATTTTTTTTCTTGTTTTCCTCCTCCAAAAACTAGGTGCATCTTGTGGTCTGGTGCGTCCTATAGAGCAAAAAATACAGTACTCAGATGCCCAGTTCTCACCTGAGAAGAAGCACTTTCATTGAATGCATGGAGTGGGCAGAATGGGATTGTGTCCACCAGCCTGGGACCCCAAAAGAGAAGAGGGGGAAAGGATCCCTTTCCCTTTCTGCCTTCCACAAGCTCACTCTTCTCTAAGATGCCTGAAGAGGAGCTAAAGGCTTTTATCCCAGGATGGCTGGAACCCTGGAGAGGAGCACTCCTCTTAAGCACAGAGAGATACTTCGACATTTTGTTGCAGTGCGTGGAATATTTTATTGTATGTAAGGGCATTCAGTCATGTGAGCTTTGTCTGAAGTCGTTCAGCCTAAAAACAGGTTTACTGACTCAACGAGAAATGTACATTTTCAACCCTCTTTTCCCAGCTTCTCTCTCTTTCTCCCCCGGCCCATATACCTGCCCTCCTACGTGCAAAATTGCTTTTTCATGGTGCTATGTTGGATTTGGTATTTATAGATCATAATGAAAAGTTACAAGAGTCAAGTTTCCCTGGAAGCTGAGATCCAGGGCCCTTCCTTTTATTCCTGCTTGGATGGTTGTGATTATTCTCTGGTAAGGGAAATAAGCTCTATAGGTGCTCAAATGTACTCTCTTTTTTTAAGAGTACAGATTCTGGGATTAATCCGTAGCTGGTATGTACCCACAAAAATTATGATCAGCCACCTGCTTGGAGCTATTTCCTCCTTGGGGTATTTGCTCTGCAGACGCTGGGTGGTTAGAAAGGCAAGCTGTTGCTGGTGGCATGATAATCCTGCTTTTAAGAAGAAGGCTTAACTGACCGACTTATGACTCCCTTCCAAGTCTGTTATCCTCTGTTGTGTTGAGCACAATGTCTCTAGAGCCAGTAAAGTGTGGGTGCTTCATGGTTCTACTTCATAGCTCGGTTGGTTAGAACTTGATGCTGATAATGTCAAGGTTGCAGGTTTGATGTAAGTTTTGAAAGCAAAAGTGTTTGAAAGGACACAAGGCAGGGAAACGCCCATTCACATCTATGGGTGTGGGGTTTCTAGTTTTTAAATGGACTGTGTATTGCTGGAGATGTATAGTGATCATGCTTAAGCCCATCTCATGGATGTATTGACTTAACTGTGTTCTTTCCAGTGTGTATTTACATACCTGGCTTGATCTGTATTCAGAGAGCCTACACTTTCTGGCCTCTACTACGGCAGGCAACATAACTTAAAACTGATGGGTGTTCCAGCCCGGCCCAACCATGAGGCATGGTGAGGCAACCACCTCAGGTGGCAGGATCCTTAGGACCAGCAGATCCTTCACTCACCCGTCTTCCCTGGCGGGCAGCGGGGTACCATTAGGAAAGTGGTTGGGTGTGGTTGGGGAGTCGGTGGAGTGTGGGGAGAGAGCAGAGGAGGTCGCAGAGAGTTTTGGAAGCGACTGGAGAAAGATCAGAGGAGGCCAGAGAGAGTTGCAGAGGATGTTGGAGGGATTTGCTGGGCTTTTAAAAATGTTTTTATGGGCTTATGCGATTTTGCTGTACCTGAGATAGCCAGGGACAGTTACAGCTTTACAGAAGCCATCCTGGTTTCTGAATGTCCCGCTTTTCCTTAGGACATTTTCATTGGGAAAATGTTGGAGGATATCATGTAACCTCCACATAAGATGAGATCCACCTGTTCATTTAAAGCAGTATCATACCACTTTCAACAGTCACGGCTCCTCTCTCTGCAAGAATCCTGGGAACTATAATTTGTTAAGGGTGTTGACTGAGAGTTCTTTGGGGACCCGCTATTCGCCTCATACAGCTACGGTTCCCAGAGTTCCCTGCGAAGAAGGGTTGATCATTAAACCACTCTGGGACTTGTACCTCTTTGAGGGGAATAAAGGTAAAGGTAAAGGGACCCCTGACCATTAGGTCCAGTCGTGACTGACTCTGGGGTTGCGGCGCTCATCTCGCTTTATTGGCTGAGGGAGCCGGTGTACAGCTTCCGGGTCATGTGGCCAGCATGACTAAGCCGCTTCTGGCAAATCAGAGCAGCGCACAGAAATGCCATTTACCTTCCCGCCGGAGCGGTACCTATTTATCTACTTGCACTTTGACGTGCTTTCAAACTGCTAGGTTGGCAGGAGCAGGGTCCGAGCAAAGGGAGCTCACCCCATCACGGGGATTCGAACCGCTGACCTTCTGATCGGCAAGCCCTAGGCTCTGTGGTTTAACCCACAGCGCCACGCACGTCCCTCTTGAGGGGAATAGGGGCCTCCTAAAAAGAAACTTCTCAGCACCGTTAACAAACAAAAAATCCCAGGATTCTTTGGAGGAATCCTGTTCATAGTGATATCATACTGCTTCTCCCCCTCCCAAAATAATTGATACAGTGGTAGCTTGGTTCTCGGACGTAATCTGTTCTGGGAGTCCATTCGATTCCTGAAACTGTTTGAAAATCAAGGTGTACCTTCCAATTGGCTGCAGGAGCTTCCTGCACTCAAGCGGAAGCCACGCTGGACGTTCAGCTTCCGAAAAACGTTCGCAAACCGGATCACTTACTTCTGGGTTTGCGGTGTCCGGGATCCGATTTGTTCGAGCCAAGCCATTTGAGTACCAAGGTACCACTGTATACCAGTTGATTGTAGAAAAAAAGCTCAAGAGCGTTTTTTGTATAGTGATAGCTCAGTTGGTAGAGCATAAGACTCTTAATCGCAGGGTGGTGGGTTCAAGTCCAGTGTTTGGTTGGACTAGATCAGGAGTAGGCAACCTAAGGCCCGTGGGCTGGATGCAGCCCAATTGCCTTCTCAACCCGGCCCGCAGATGGTCCAGGAATCAGCGTGTGTCCTTTTATTTAAAATGCATCTCTGGGTTATTTGTGGGGCATAGGAATTCATTCATATGTTTTTCCAAAATATAGTCCAGCCCACCACATGGTCTGAGGGACGATGGACCGGCCCACGGCTGAAAAAGGTTGCTGACCCCTGGACTAGATGACCCTTGTGCTTTCTTCTAACTCTATGAAATGCATAGTGCAGATGAAGCCCTATCTACCCTGTGGCTAGCCTTTTCATTTATGGTTTTCCTGCGCACTACCGCTTCTCTGAAGTTCTGCCCGCAACTTGCTTTATTTTCTGCCGCAGAAGTGAACAGCAGCCGTCAGCAACAGGAAGTAAATCACTGCTGAGGTGGGAGGCAGGTTTTGTCTTCGCCTCCGCTGTGACCCTGAGAGAACCCGTTCTGTTCCCACACACACACACCCCAGCGGTTCCTTCATGACTTACGAGGGGAAAGGAAATTTAGCTGCGTCGGGAAAGGTTCTCAGTGGAGAAGCAAATCCTGCCCCTGGTCTGGATGAGCCAAGATGTGGGGCCAGGGGAACTTTTGGCTCCTGCCTCAACTTTGCCTCTCATTCAGCCCCTGTGCTTTTTCTTGTGACCCCCTCAGCGGCTCCCGTGGACATCTGCGGGAGAGAGTAATCACAATCCGTCCTATTGGCAGGCACAGCGCCAGTTAATTAATAAAGATGGGTTAGTTACCAGAATTGGCTCTCTGCTGCTGCTCACTGCTCTCTCCTGCTTGTTGCCTACCTTAACAGTGGGTGCCATGGCAACGAGGAGAAGGATGGAGGGGGTGCCTAGCAACAAGGAGGGTCTGGCAGCAGAATCCTAAGCAGGACCGTTGGGAGATGGCAGCAGAATGAGAGCAACTGGAAGAGGAGTGGGAGAAAGATATGGAGGGGATGGAGGTGGAGAGGGGGATCCTGGAGAGCTGTGCAAGATGGAAGTAGCAGAAGCAGCCTTTCCCTTTGCTCCTCCCGAAACTTGCATCTCTCCACACCAATATTCCTGTTGGCAAGTCCAATAAGGGAAGGGGGAGGGTACTGATCACAATGGTCCAACACACAGGGTCTGGCGTGGTCCTTGAGTTCTCCCACCTCCTTCCCAAAGCTTAGTTAAAGCTTCCCCAACTTTGGGAAAGAGGTGGAACCCTGCCAGAGCTTCATGCCTCCTTCCCAAGGCACCATCCAACCACCTTAGGGACTTCACTCCGGATTTGTGTAGCCTTTTCTTCTCCCAAAGATATCCCACAAGGCAGCAGAGGTTTAGGATCTGCCCCCTCATTGCCCTCTCTAGCACATGCAGAAACCACCTTCTTGACCTGCTATTTGTCTCATCCACTCAATCCACCAGACTCTGTCTTTGCATGCAGGGGACGTCCATAGCTCACCAAGGGTCTGAGACCCTCACCTGGTTTAACCGGCCAGTCAAAGGCATTTCCCAGGGTGTGGCCGCTGTTGCATGATGACAGCTTCTAGGAGCCACAGGTGAGAGCGGAGTGCAGGGTGGGGACCAAAGGTGGACAAACGACCCCAGAAAGTGTCCCCCACTACCCTTCCCCTAACACCCCACTACACACACTTCTCAGTCAGTACAGCATGAGATCTCAGGGTTGTGGGTTCAAACCCCATGTTGGGTGAAGGATTCCTGCACTGCAGGGGGCTGGACTAGATGATCCTCGTGGTCCCTCCCAGCTACAATTCTGTGATTCTATCTGGGTTGATACTGCCTAGGAGAGTGGTCTTGTTGGTTCCAGAGGTTCTGAGGCATAGCTGTCAACTTACAGATTTGAAAACAAGGGACCAGCAGCCTTGAAAATAAGGGACCAGCAGCCAAAATAAGGGATCTGCAGCCTCACCTGTTCCAGGCACTCCAGTCTTCCTGTCCTCCTGCAGTCTGGTCAAACTCATGCTGGTAGCTTCGAGAACACTGTCCAACCAACTTTGTAACCAGAGGTTCAACTGAACAGAATCTGAATCACATGCACCACAAGGCCTATGCAGCCTCAACGTAAGATGGCTCCCTGGCCTGGCTTTGCACTGCAAAATTTGCAGCAGCACATGCAACAAAATGGCGTCCAGCATTCAAAAACCCCCTCAGCTTGCATTAACTAGCCACACACAAGGCATGCAAGCTCCACCCCCCAGCCGTTCTTAGACTTCTTATTGGGTGAGCAACACAGCCAAGCAACACAGTTGGAGCCTCCCTCCTCCCTGGCCGGCAGGGAGGGAGAGGAGCTGCTTCCTTTGAAATTTAAGGGACATTTAAGGGACATCCATCAATAAGGGACAGCAGCGGGACATGGCGCTGGAATAAGGGACTGGCCCTTCAAATAAGGGACACTTGACAGCTATGTTCTGAGGACCCTCCACAGCCTCACTTGTCTCCTGCCCTCAAGTCACAATCTCTCCTCTGCCAGTGATCAGAGCGACGTTTACTGCAGCCTGCGCACGTGCGGAGGCCCCTTCCCATCCCACTAATCTCATGCTTGAAATCTAATAAAGTGGTAATTCTCCTTGTGCTAAGCAAGCTACCAATAATTACTTTTCTCCACAACAAGGGGCAAAGCCAGTGCTTTCCTGTCCTGTGATTTAGAAGCTGTGTCTGTGGCTGGCTTTTGTCGAAAGCAGGGATAGCTATAGATCTCTCTTCTCCAGACGATGGCCTGAGGGCTGGGAGGAAATATTTTGACACGCAGAGCCAACCGCTTCCGGATCTATAATAAACTCAGCGCTACCAGTCAGAGCAAGCTGCAGAGCTGCAGAGAAAGGAAGCTTAGGGAGATGCTGGGCAATTTCTCTTACAACATTTAGAATGAAAATGCTGTTTTCACCATAGACTACATAGAAACGAACTGCAAATTAAGATGGAACGGCTAAACCAGCATAAGAAGAAGAGTCAGCTGAACATCATACTGGTTGAAACAGAATGAATTAGCGTAGAAGCCCATCTTGCAATCAACACATTTTCATTAATGGGTTTTGCCAGCCCGTAAGCAGCAAGAGGTGTCTTTACTATCATTTGTCAAAAGCCATTCTGATTTCTACTGGCTTGGCCAGTTTGCATATTCTTCCGAAATCTGGGGTGTGTGTGTATCTATATCTATATCTATATCTATATCTATATCTATATCTATATCTATATCTATATCATCTATATATCTATATTTATATCTATATCTATATCTATATCTATATCTATATCTATATCTATATCTATATCTAAGCCTAGCTGAAAATATAAAGAAGTGTAAATGATCTACCAAGCAGTTCTCCAGTTTGTGTTAAAACTTAAAACTGCTTCTGTACCACGGTGCTATTTCTTCTGCTCCTAACAGACAGACATCCTGCTACATAAACAAGTTAAAGTCCAGGCTATGTGGATCATAAACGGAGTTCATGCCAGTGGCTCATCTGAATGAATTTCTGGGTTCATGTGGGTGGACCAGAATGAGTCCCCCCCACACACACACACTTTAGGGAGGCTCTCAGTTGTCATCTTTGTAATTTTAATCCCATAATTAAACACCCACAGGTGCTTAAGATAGCATTTAATACTCTTTTTATTGGCACAGAAAGAACATTAAATCCCCAAAACCTCAGTTCCAAAAATGAGCTTTGGATGGAGTTTAGATTAGAATTAGATTAGCGCCTTCAGGATTGACAATCATAAATCATGCAATTGATAAAGAAGGTAATCTGAAAAGGAGCTATTGTGTATCCTTGGTTCACATTGTTCTATAGGGGGATGTTGCTCTTGAACACAACTAGAGTAGTGGCAGAATATACATTTTACAACTAGGGTAAGAGTAGTCAGATTGGTTCTGGATAACTTTTCCCACAACAAGTTTTCCATTTAGTTTATCAAATGCCGCCTTGACATCCATAAAGGCTACATAGTTCTCTTCATCTTCCTGCCTACGAAAGAACTGTCAGACATAGTGGAGCCAGGTGGGAATGGAGGGGGCGGGCTGGTGACCATTGTGACAGGTAAGGCAGAAGGAAAGGAGCCCAAACTGTAGCTGGAAGCCAGACCCAGACCCAAGCGGAGCCAATTAATTCCATCCCCTCCCAACATTTCTTCAATGAAGATAGGAGCATCCTCTTCTACCTCAAGAAGCTTCTCTCGCATTTGATCTCGCCACACACAGAGGCGTCATATTCACATTGACATCGTTCACCTTGAGCCAATTGCAACTTCGCCGCCGAACCTACCTCACAGGATTGTTGTAAAGAAAAAATGACAACACCTTCCACAGACGCAGTGGAGATTTTCCATTTCCTGTCTCCTTGAACCAGTTCATTCATACAAACAGGTGGAACATTTCCAATTGGAACCACTTCTTTTCATGTTTAAATGGTGGGGGGGCCTCCAAAATTGCTGCCTGCTGATTTCTGGCTTCCGGATATCATTTTGGTGATGTCTTTAGCCCTGGAACACAAAACTGGGAGTGGCAGGGGAAAGATCCTTCAGGATACCAAATACTTTTGTCACCCACGCTGCTCCTTCTAGCCTCTGGTTTACTATTTGGAATAATAGTAACCAGAACAGTATTTTTGAAATATACTCAGAGTCGCAATGTGATTTCATGCTCTTTATTCAGCTCATAGTGGTGAGGAGGAATGGAAGTCCCCTCAAAGTATCTGCTTTATATACATTATTTACTCAATGGGCTGCACGTGGTTGGCTAATTCCGGACTTCTCCTGTAGGCCAATCAGGTTGTGGATTCACTTCTATCTGGAGCTGGATTGGGTGGCTCCTGCCGACCAATCATACTGCTGCATTGTTCTAGGACCAATCAGACTGCTACAGTTTGGATCCTATTCAACTCAGTACATAACAATTTTCCACAGTCCCAATCGGCATACGTCACACACATACACGCCTAAGACTGGGTGATATCTGGGTTTCAGCATCACGATATTTCACCAGCTAAACATCACAACATACTGATATATCACAATGTCTGAAATAAGGATGGAGCTATATAGAGGCATTGGCTGGCTTCACAGTTTTTCCCGCATTGTGATTTTTGCCAGCCCCTGCTCTTTTGATTCGCTGCTCCCTGCATGAGGCAGGGAAGAGATGAGCTGGCAGAGTTAACAGGGGCTTCAGGAATCGAGAGAAGCATTGGCTGGCTTCACGGTTTCCCCCACATTGTGATTTTTGCATAGCACACACACACACATCACAATTCGTGATATATTGCCAGGTCAAAAATTATGAAGCCAATATCCTGATATCGACTTTGAACCAGTTTGCACATGCCTCAACTCCTGTCTATGTAGCCTTTGTCAACCTGGTGCCCTCCAGGTGCAAAACTGTACAAGCTGGGGATGACAGATGCACCTTCGGGGAAGGGCAAGAGCACAAAGGCTTCTGTGACAGCTTCTCTCTCTGTGTGTTTGTGTTTGTTTCATTTTAGTGAACATCCTCTCAGCCAGCTGGTCTCTGACTCTGATTCCGAGATGGACAGCACAGAGCAACTCGCCCTGGGCAGCACAGACACCCTCTCCAATGGGCACAAGGCTGATCTGGAGGCCGCTAAACGCCTGGCAAAGAGGCTCTACAACTTGGATGGCTTCAAAAAAGCAGACGTGGCCCGCCACCTGGGGAAGAAGTACGTGTGGGTATTAGGAGAAAAGATTCTTCCCCCAGAGCTTTGTTAATTCCCCGAGGGAATGCGACAGCCTGCTAACACCCTAAGCACAGGGAAGTCTTGTGGAGGAGGACAACCCTCAGAAGGCAGCCTTCCCTCCAGAATGACAAGCAAAGCTTTGGCTAGCTTGCCTTCATCACCAGGCACTCTTAGGAAGGCGGCGTTTTCTCTGTGGCCCACATAGTTATGCCCTAGGGATGGCCTGTCTCCTCTAGGCCTGACAGGAACATTCGCACTCGCCACATGCGCCTCCGCTCCTAACACAGATGGTCACGGGAGAATAAAAGCTCTCCCGAGAGATTAAGGCACATAAAGGGGCGCATGACAAAGTCCTTCGCCAAAGACCTGTGCATGCTTCTTGCGGATCTAGTGGTGTGTATCCTGCCTCAATAATTCTGCCTTCCTCTTCCCTTGCTGCAGTGTCCCTGATGTTCCCCGAGATCTCATCTCCTCCATCTTTGTCCCTCTCTTGTGTTAATATATACAGGTTTTAAAATGTATCTATCTATCTCCCACCCGCCACCTTTCTCCTTTCCAGTAACGATTTTAGTAAGATGGTAGCAGGCGAGTACCTCAAGTTCTTTGAATTCACTGGAATGAGTCTGGATCAAGCCCTTAGGTAAGTGTTTAAGGGTGAAATCTCCAGAAATCTGTAAGGAGGGTTGCGGGGAGTTTAGTAGAACTTCAAGGGGGAAATGGAACCTTCTGGAGCAGCAGTGAGACTGGTTTCAGGATTACCCTTTATTTGCATTTTAAAGAATGCGGCAGCACTCACGTACTTTCATCTGTCCTTTTATGAAGCCAGCCATTTCTTTCTTTGGTTCATAAAATCCATACATTTCTTGACTGTGCAGAAACCTCAAAGAAGTTCATGGTAACTCACCAGCACTGGATAAGCCTCCTGTTTTTAAAGCCTACCTGGAACTGCAAAAACAGGGTTTTGGGGTGGGGTGGGGTCTTTCTCTTGGTAGACCACAATGCATAGTGGGTCGTCTCCACTAAGAAGGGGGCCTGACTTAGGCAGGGCATATACAAATTATTCTTTTTCGAAGTGCGTCTAGGCTAGGGTTTCCACCTGTCCTGTATAATACAGGTTTGTCCCATATTGCAAGGTAAATGCTATGTCCTGTATTGATACAGTTTGTCCTGTATTTCAGGTCTCCCCCCCCCGCCCCAAGATAGGGATCCTCTTCAAATGCATGTGCTTGAAAGGGCATCTGAAAAGTCATGTATTTTAGCTCTGGGTAGCAAAGCACAGATTTATAAATTCACATCTATGTGTGTGCACACATGTGTGTGTGACAGATTCCAGAAGCGCCGTCCTGTTAGGTTGCAATAGATTGTAGGTAAAGGTAAAGGCACCCCTGGGATTGTGGCGCTCATCTCGCTTTATTGGCCGAGGGAGCCGGCGTACCGCTTCCGGGTCATGTGGCCAGCATGACTAAGCTGCTTCTGGCGAACCAGAGCAGCGCACAGAAACGCCGTTTACCTTCCCAGTGGAGCGGTACCTATTTATCTACTTGCACTTTGACGTGCTTTCGAACTGCTAGGTTGACAGGAGCAGGGACCGAGCAACGGGAGCTCACTCCGTCGCAGGGATTTGAACTGCTGACCTTCTGATCAGCAAGTCCTAGGCTCTGTGGTTTAACCCACAGCGCCACCCGCGTCCCTGCAATAGATTGTACTGGATTGCTTTGAAGTCACTTCAGCACCGGATGGGGGGGGAATCTCCTCCCAACTGCCCCGCCCCACCCTGTCCTGTCCTGTATTTTGCTAGAACAAAGGTGGCAACCCTAGTCTAGAGCAGGAGTCAGCAAACTTTTTCAGCAGGAGGCCGGTCCACTGACCCTCAGACCTTGTGGGGGGCCGGACTATACTGGGGGGGGGATGAACAAATTCCTATGCCCCACAAATAACCCAGAGATGCATTTTAAATAAAAGGGCACATTCCACTCATGTAAAAGCATACTGATTTCAGGACCATCCGCAGGCCGGATTTAGAAGGCGATTGGGCCGGATGCGGCCCCCGGGCCTTAGTTTGCCGACCCACACAAGCCCGCAGGCCGGCAGCGCTCCATTGCCTGTGCTCGTGGGTTTCTCTTACTGTCCATTTTTACTGCAGATGTCTGTTTTAATGTTCAGATTGAGTAGTTTGATCATGCATTGTATACCCTCCAATTGCCCCTGTTTTCCAGGGGCAGTCCCACAATTACGAAAGCTGTCCCAGCTTCTATTTGATTCTGGAATGTCCCCATTCCCCCCGCCAGCGCCACCACCACCACCGAGTTTGGGGAAGAGGGTGAGCCAGTGCTTGTCCTGTGTGGCGATGACAGCAGTGGCAGCTGTATGGCGCATCCCATTGCCTCTCCATGGCCGCCACTACCAGCCTCCTCTCTTGGGCGGCTCAAGGCAGCTTCTGGAGGGTGGGTGAAGGAGGAGGAGAGACTACAGCCGCCGAGGCCCAGTCCTGAGTGACACACCAGTTTCGAGGGGCATGCAGAGGGCAGGGGCACCCTGAGCGAGAAGAAAGGGGGAGTGGAGTACAAGGAGTCTTGATTTAAAATAAAAAAAATGCTTTGTGCATCCGTGTCTAATCTTGCCCCTTTCTAAAATTTATTTATTGGTGTGCCTTTTTCTTTTTGTCAGTCTGCCAAAGAATAAAATAAAATCAGGATTAAGGGTTTTTTTTCAGGACAGCGGAGGACATGTGTGCTGTGCCCCATTGGTGTCATGGTGGTGGAAGTGCTCTGAGGGGGAAGATACAAAAATGGGGGGGGTCAAGGAGGGCCAGTTGGGAGGGTGAGAAAGGTCCCTATTTTCACCTGAGGAATGTTGGGTGGTATGGTATTGTAATTGCGTTTGATTTTAGTCTTTGCAACTGGTTTCCTATTTGTCAACCTCTTGGCAAACCACCTTGGCAATTAAGAGGCATGTAAATTAAATGAGGGACGTGGGTGGCACTGTGGGTTAAACCACAGAGCCTAGGACTTGCCAATCAGAAGGTCGGTGGTTCGAATCCCTGTGACGGGGTGAGCTCCCGTTGCTCAGTCCCAGCTCCTGACCACCTAGCAGTTTGAAAGCAGGTCAAAGTGCAAGTAGATAAATAGGTACCGCTCCGGCGGGAAGGTAAACGGCGTTTCCATGTGCTGCTCTGGTTCGCCAGAAGCAGCTTAGTCATGCTGGCCACATGACCCGGAAGCTGTATGCCGGCTCCCTCGGCCAGTAAAGCGAGATGAGCGCTGCAACCCCAGAGTCGGCCACGACTGGACCTAATGATCAGGGGTCCCTTTACCTTTTTAAATCAAATGAAGATGATACAGTGGTGCCTCGCAAGACGAAATTAATTCGTTCCACGAGTTTTGTCGCCTTGCGATTTTTTTTGTCTTGCGAAGCACGGTGTTGGGAAAGTTTTGGAAAAGCTTCAAAAATCACCAAAGTCTTTAAAAACCTCAAAAAAGGCTACCACACTGCTTTCTATGAGTTGCTCCTCGAAGTCAAGTCGCAACTGTATTAACGGTGTTAAGAAAAAGGAAACAAACTTGCAAGACGTTTCCGTCTTGCGAAGCAAGCCCATAGGGAAAATCGTCTTGCGAAGCAGCTCAAAAAACAAAAAACCCTTTCGTCTAGCGAGTTTTTTGTCTTGCGAGGCATTCGTCTTGCGAGGTACCACTGTACAAGGGTGCTGCGTCGTCCCTGGGTGTTGACGGCACCTGATAAGAAGGGAGAGATGGGACGATCAGGTGGCCGTGGTAACAGCACTGTGAATGCCGCTTTAAACTTCGTACCTCCGAAGGAAGAGAGGTTTCCGGTGCTCTGCTCAAACATCAGGATGTCAGAGGGCAATGGGTATTGCTTTGAGGAGTCACCATCACTTTGTTTCCTTTCCAGATCTTTTCTAAAGGAGCTGGCCCTCATGGGTGAGACTCAGGAGCGGGAGAGAGTCCTGGCTCATTTTTCGCAGCGTTATTATGAGTGCAACCCCAAGGCCATCTCTTCTGAGGGTGAGATAATTGTGAAACTAGGAGGAAAGGGGCAGTTGAGGTTCCTGGACCAAAAAGTTGCTTCTGTTCACAGAGACGTCTCATGCAGTGCCACAAGCAGGCATCTCTATGCTTCGTGGCAGTAGTTTTCAACCAGCGTGCCATGGCACCCTGGGGTGCCTTGAATGATGGTCAGGGGTGCCGCGGGCAACACTGGCCTCAATCCCTCTTCCCTTCCCTCCCTCCTCTGATGCCCTCTCACATCTCTGCCTCCCAAAGGCTTTCACAGCTGTTTGTTGCAGCAGCCCCAGCTACAAGCTCCCCAGGTGAATGGCGCCTCTGGGGCTGGCCAGGGAGTGCTTCCTAGGCCCATGTGGGGCAGCGTGAGGAGGCGCCTCTCTTTGGGGCAGGGGGGGCTGGCTCAGAGACCAGGGGTGGCAGCTGCAGCTGCCCAGAGGACTCCCAAGGATAGGGAAGTGGAGAGGAGGCTGAGGGAACACTCTACAAGGGAGGGCATTCGAAAAAGGGTGAAGGGCTGCCAGCTCTGCAAGCAAGGGCCCTAAGTGGGCTCCTGAGCCCCACAGGAATGTCACAGAAAGAATGTACTGTATTTTTCACTCTATAGGACGCCCCGGACCATAGGACGCACCTTGTTTTAGAGGGGGAGAACAAGAAGAAGAAAAAATCTCCCCCTCTCTGCTCAGCGCCCCTTCAGCGAAGCGGCAGGAGAAATGGAGCCCCTTCCATTTCTCCTCCCACTTGGCTGAAGGGGTGCTGCACAGCTCTCCCTCTCTGCTGAAGCCAGGAGAGTCTTGCTCTCCTGGCTTCAGGCGGCTATCCCTGAAGCCTGGAGAGCGAGAGGGGTCGGTGCGCACCGACCCCTCTCACTCTCCAGGCTTCAGCGAAAGCAATGCGAAGCCTCTGGAGCGCGGAGGGAGCGCTCCCTCTGCGCTTCAGAGGCTTTGTGTTGCTATCGCTGAAGCCAAGGAGCCTGCATTCGCTCCATAGGATGCACACACATTTCCCCTTAATTTTTGGAGGGGGGAAAGTGCGTCCTATAGAGTGAAAAATACGGTAGTTGGTCAAGGGAGCCGTAGACCTGAAAAGTTTGAAAACCTCTGCTTCATGGGGTTGGAGTGAGTTGTTTGAGGCACTACTTGCTGTTTCACAAAAGGGAAGCGAAGGCCAAGAAGCTGAATTTCCAAAGATCAGAAGGGTTGTGAGAAGGAGGGAGGGAGTAGGTTGGGCTGGATAGAAGGATGAAAAGGAAGAGGTGAAGAATAGAGGGAAAGGCAGTTGAAGGATGCTCTGGCCACTCCAACCTAGCCTGCTGTCCCTACAGCGCCTGTGCAGGTAACAGTAATAATGATCATTTTCATTGTAATTAATACAGCCTTAATGAGTACAGGTAAAGCATATTGTGTAACCGGGGATAAAACTTCCCCCGCACTGAGTTTTTAGGCTGCATACAGCCTGTCTGGGTAGCTCATTCAAAAACACAGAGAGGTTATCAACTGGGGGGGAGGGGCAACCTCCCATCCATTAGCTCCCATTGATGAAATATCAAGCAACGTGCCTAACAAAAGGAATGGTTGCCTGAATCACAGCATAATGAGCTGCTGCTATGGAAGCTCACATTGTCACCAGGAATACACAGAAAACACAATGATTCACCCAAGAGCTAATATTGAATGTTTGACTTGTGCACGAAGCTGAAAGCGCTTGAGAAGAAGACAACACTCTTTTGAATTTTAAAACCAAGATGAACATGGCACAATAAATATTTTAAAACATGCCCCTATCTGAAAGTGACAGCAGGTGTGCAGGTGCCTATGGAAGAGCTTAGGAAAGCAACTTCTCCCATCTTAAATGAAAATTCTAAGATCAAATGCCCCCTTCTAAACTCCTTGGGCAATATGTAGATATAGGAGATAACTGCTTCAGTCACTTGTGGTGTGCAAAAACCTCATGTTGCTTTCCTTCCAAATATCCACTCATGTGGCTATGAATCTAGTTCTCAGGGTTGTTGTTGCTTGTACAGGGGCTTTAACCTGTCTCACGTTCACTTTCCTATATGTGCCATGCACGCAAGACATAGAATCTTAGAGTTGGAAGGAACCACATGGGTAATCTAGTCTGCAGTGCAGGAATATTCTGCTCATCATGGGGCCATGAGATTAACAGTCTCATGCTCTGTCGACTGAACTATTCCAACCCTTTGAGCTAGTTAAAAGAGTTTTTTTTAGCTCCGGTGTGGTCCTCATTGGGGAAGCTTTTGACCAGTGATGATGATGATTTATTAAATTTCTATACTGCCCTTCATCTGAGGATCACAGGACAGTTTACACTATAAAAACACAAAAATGCATAACATAGCAACAAACAGCAAAAGCAACAACCCCCCCCCACCCAAACCCAACAAAGAAACAGGTTTGCCCACTTCAGCCATATTTTTCTATTAAAGAATGCTGTTTTACCTATATCAAGCCACAAACCAATGGCCAAATCCTGTAACACTGGGATCAAGCTCTATTTTCTTAACTTACATTTTGTAATTATTATTTGTTAAATTTGTATATCACTCTCTACCCGTAGATCTCAGGCTGGTTCGCAACATAAAATTACAAAATAAAAATCACAAAATGGGTAATCGAGATAAGAAAAACAAACAAACCAATAATTCCCTGCCCACAACACATCTAATCAGCCAAAGACCGGGTTGAAGAGGAACGTCTTCGCCTGGCACCTAAAAGTGTGTAATGAAGGCGCCAGGCAAACTTCTCTGGGGAGAGCATTCTACAAACAGGGAGTCACTGCAGAAAAGGCCCGTTCCCATGTTGCTGCCCTCTGGACCTCTTGTAGAGAAGGCACACGAAGAAGGTCCACAGGGGACAATCTCAGGGTCTGGGAAGGCTTTCTTGAGGTATTGGTCTCTCAGGCCTCTTTTATTTCATGTAAATTTTGGAATGGTTCACGCAGCATGTAAACACACATGGCAGAGAGAAAGTAACCGAGCTGCAAAAGGGGTTGCTAAATTGAAGGGTGGCTGGATGGGGGGCTGATGATCTCTCTCTCTCTCTCTGGTGCTTGTGCTACAGATGGAGCCCACACTCTGACCTGCGCCTTGATGCTCTTAAACACAGACCTCCACGGCCATGTAAGTGCTTCTATCCTCCCACTCTCTAGCTGGTATGCTGAAAGCCTTTTACTGACATACGTCAAGGCAGCTATGCAGGAAAATGTCCTTTGCTGAGCTGGGAAGGCTTTCTGCTAAGCTAAATGAGCTATGGTGTATTGTCGCAGCCAGATTGTGCAATTGTCTGGAAGCTCCCCTGTGTGCCAAATATGCCTGTTCTGCTTCCTACAACCTTCCTTTAGAACTCCCTGCTGCCCAGAACACAGTGGCAATTTCCCCATGGCAAATCAAAGGAACATGGGGGATTTTTAAAAATGCCAGCAGCTGACCTAGCTCAGAAGCAGAATAATGGCATTTGCTGAAATACATCCTGATTCTGAGTCTGGAAGGGGGTGCAGAGGAGGGTTGGCTCGCAATGAGCCACCTCCCAGAATATGGCACAATGCTCCATGTCACTGCAGCAAAATAGAAGGGGCGATTTAAGAGAAGGGGGGTTGTAAACAAGGATGGGGACAAAATTAAGTAAGCATGGGGGGTGTGGAGAAAGAGGTGAGAGACTGAAAAGACTGGGTGGCAAAAGATGACCAACACAAAGGAAGGCAAGGGGGAAAGATTGGCTGATGTATGTTGTCAGAGCTGCCCGAGGTCCCAGCTCACAAAGGACCAACGCTGCTTCTTTGTTTAGTATAAAAGTCTTTATTGAAGTTCAGTTTCACTTCCACAGCCGCAGCGTGCAGCCCTACGTCTCAAACTTTAGACCACTGAAGCTCCGTCTGAATCTCCTCCCCCCTGACACCAGTTTAAGACTCTAGCCTTGCTCCACCTCTTCCTTTGTTCCTTCCTCCTCTGGGTCCGCCTGCCCGTCGGGGTCTCGCCCTTCCTAGACTCTTCTGACGCTGAGTCCCCTGACTCTTCCCCCTCCCTCCGTCGGGCTTTAGGACCTGGTTCCCAACCCGGGTTTCCTGCTGTCCCGCGCGCCTGTACATTTGAACTTGGCGCGCGCGCCCAGCCTCCCACCTTCCTTCTGACCGTTACACTGCTGCTGTCACTGCTCCCCCCTTCGGGGAGGCTAGCTGGAACTGACCTCCCCTCCGTTTCCCCACTTTCCGATGGGGGCGTGGTCAGCCCTGACTCATCTTCTCTCCCCGCTGGAGGAGAGGCTGGTCCTGACACATGTGACTCTTCCCCCCCACTATGCTCTGGTGGGGAAGCTGGTCCTGATCCCCCGCTGCTGCTTTGGGAGTCCCCGCTGGCCCCTTGTTTCTGGTGCGTCCCCCCTGGGACCCCCCTTGCCCTCACCATCGGCGCCCCCTTCTGGGAATCTTCTGATTCGCTGGAGAAGCTCATGGAATCTCTCGGGTCACTGTCATACTCCCCTACGCTCCCCTCGGATTCCTCCCCTTCGCTCTCCATTTCCTCTCTCCCCTGTGCTTCTGCTCCTGAGCCCCTGACATATGTATATATACATGCATACATACTTGCAGCATCCCAGAATAAGAGATGGTTGTTCTAAGACTTAGAAAGGTCTCCAAATGCTTCCGAGCCAGAATCAGCTCAGTACATTTTGCAGCCAGAGGTAAAGGTAGTGCCGTTGCGTCGTTCGCCAGTGCCCGGGGCATGTGTGCTGGGCAGGACCAGGGGCGAACAAAACCTGCCACACCAGCCCAGCCCTTGCCACCGATGCTGCCAGCCGGGTGCAGGCCACAGAGGCAGGGCCGTCTTATCCATAGGCACTAGGGGTGCGGAGCACCCGGGCGCCGGGCTCTAAGGGGCGCCAGGCCGAGAGTCCGGGGCCCGAGAGTTGAGTCCTGGAAAGAGCCCGCCCATCGGTCAGAGCACCGCGGCGGGCTCTTCTGCTGCAGGTGGCTCTGCGGTGTGAGTTTGGGGTGACTGAGCCAGCGAGACACTGAGGCAGCCAGCCGGCTCTGCCCTCCTGCACGCCTGGAACTGGGCAACTGGGGGGGGCGCCAGGTGGATCTTTGCACCCCGGCACCGCATATGCTTAAGACAGCCCTGCACAGAGGGTTCACGGGGCCGCACTGCTGTGCCTGCCCACCCACCCACCTACACAGGGGGGCGCCCAGCCGATGCGGCCCTTGGCTGGAGGA
This sequence comes from Podarcis raffonei, assembly GCF_027172205.1. Lineage (NCBI taxonomy): Eukaryota > Metazoa > Chordata > Lepidosauria > Squamata > Lacertidae > Podarcis > Podarcis raffonei. The sequence continues at coordinate 15,652,362 of NC_070606.1, forward strand.
TCCCCCCAATGCTGGCCAGGCGGCCATTCAGTAAGGGGGTCAAGGACGTGGCGGCCAGGCCAGGCTTCAGGGCCACCTAGAGACCCTTGACAGCAAGCAGGGCGGGACGGGGAGCCTGCATGGGGGCACTTTGTTTACGCACTCTCAAAATTGTGCGCCCCCTGGCCCTTCCCATGCTTCGTCCCTGGATAAAGGACAAGATCCCTACACACCCAAGCTGAATTTCACATAAAGAAGGTGACCAGAATGACAGTTGAATCTTTCCTCACCTCTGGCAATGGGACAGAATACCCCCATCATTCCATACAGCAATGTCTTCCAACACTGCACCTCAGCACCCCACACTGCAACAAGCAGCTGCCACCTTAGATATGTAGATTGTGTTAAGCAACCATGGCTAAATGCCAACATTGGACACCTATCCTCCATTACATTGCCTAAGCATTTTTATTTTATAATGCTATACAACCCAGCACTTATCACCATATCTTCTGACATCTTAACCTAATAAATCTGACTTCATGGCTTCTGTTTCTCATGACTCTGTCACTCTTTACTCCTTCCCCCTTTCCTCCTCAACAGAATATTGGGAAGCGGATGTCCTGCTCGGATTTCATTGGGAACCTGGAAGGACTCAACGAAGGCAGTGACTTCCCCCGGGAACTGCTCAAGGTAAATCCCTTAAGAGCTCTTCTTGTGCAGGGCAAGGAGAGGCTGTGGTATCTGTTTGCATGGCATTATTTCTGGGACAATTGCCCAGGCCAATAGGGGCTTCTCTACTCCTCAATCCAAGAGAGGCCATTTGAATAGGAAAAAGTGGCACCATTGTCCTGGCCAGCAACGTTTTCAAACAGAGGCTTTCTGAAGCCAGGACGTTTATTCTGCGATATGGCTATGAGATTGCTATGCTTGGAAACAGAAGAGGATCTCTACTCTCCACACTGAAGATGCACACTGGTAGTTATCAAAGTGAGCAGAATCCTCCATGCAGTGGCATAGCATGGGGGAGGGTGGCCCCGGGCCCAGAATTTCTCAGTGTTCCTGGTGCTGAGCTCGCCAGCAGCAGGGAGCTATGGCTGGAAGGCAAAAGAGGACACGCGAGGGCAGCCCTGAGCTCTCCTGGTTCAGATGCCTACCAGCATGCCCCTCAGCCCCGCACCTCGCCACCGCCACCTACGTGCCACCTGGCCTGGCCGAGAGGAAGGCAGGAAAGCACCTGATGTGGGAAGTCTCCCCCACCCACCCACTGGTGCATGCCTCCATCCCTGCTGCCCAGTCCACAAGGGGGTGCAACACTTGCCCCACTCCGGGCACCAGCAACCCATGCTATGCCACTGCCTTCATGGAATCTAGTATGTGGCTAAGAACCCTAAAAACCTCTGGCTTCTTCAGGGCTCCCCACCTCTAAATAAAATGCAGGCCTTGTATTGGGGAAGACTTCTTTGAAAATGCACATACTGTGTCTGCCAAAACTTCCCAATGACCTGAGTTTCTGTGTCCTGCAGGGCTAACCTACCCATAGGATAAATAGCTGGTTGGCCCTCTGTGAATTTCCCACGGGGGGTAGTGCTGTTGGTGGTGGTTGAAGAAGTTGCAGGGGCCACCAGCTCACAAAGTTTGGAAAGAGGGGTGCTCTTTCAAGTTGCTTAGCCCTTCATAAACAGACTGCTTGGGGACTGAGCTAACCAGGGGTGGCAAATAGATAAAGAACAGGGGTAAGGCAGAGGTACAGAGAGCTCTGCTGGTCCTGACTCAGCCACCCTAAAGCCCAAGGGCAGCTCTGTTCAAAGACTCCCCCTGCTGTCACAAAGTTGGGCTGCCCTTAAAATTGGGTGAAGCAATCAGGAAACAGATGAAGAAATGCATTTTTTGCAGTGTCTGAAAATTTACACCAAAACATACAAATTTACACCCAAACACCTTTTAGAAGATCTTGGAGGGTGAGGGGAGGTCTTTGCAAGATGTGGTTCAAATGTCACATTTCAAATATGCATTTCTGCTGCGATTTCCTGGCCACTTTCCTGTCAACTTACTCAATATATAATAAGGGGAAATATGGTGTCAGACATAGCCAAGAAGTCTTTATTTTGCTGAAACGGGAATTCTCCCGACTCCTCTGATGGCTGAGCCTGATAAAAAGCCAAAACCTGTAATAAGTAGGGCTACAACATTTATCCAATTATCATGCTTTGGAGCAATTAAAAGGTGACTCTTTCAAAGGGCATTTCTTAATTACTGTATTTTTCGCTCTATAAGACGCACCAGACCACAAGACGCACCTAGTTTTTGGAGGAGGAAAACAAGAAAAAAAATATTCTGAATCTCAGAAGCCAGAACAGCAAGAGGGATCGCTGCGCAGTGAAAGCAGCAATCCCTCTTGCTGTTCTGGCTTCTGTGATAGCTGCGCAGCCTGCATTTGCTCCATAAGACGCATACACATTTCCCATTACTTTTTAGGAGGGAAAAAGTGAGTCTTATAGAGCAAAAAATACGGTGTTTTCAATACAAGAATGTACAGGAACTATGGGTGGCAGGTACCATCTTAGGGCAGAACTAGACCTTATGGGGGGGAACCCCTCTGACCTCATTTCCTTCATATCACTAATCTAAGATCTGAGGAAGGGAAGCATTTGAAGAGGAGAATCAGGAGGCAAGAAGGGATCACTATTATTAATAAACACTTATGAAAAACGCTTGCCCCCCCCCCGACACACACATTTTCTAAGAGCTATAAAAAGGTAAAGAAAGGGACCCCTGACCGTTAGGTCTAGTCGTGACCGACTCTGGGGTTGCGGCGCTCATCTCGCTTTATTGGCCGAGGGAGCCGGCGTACAGCTTCCGGGTCATGTGGCCAGCATGACTAAGCCACTTCTGGCAAACCAGAGCAGCACACGGAAATGCCGTTTACCTTCCCGCCGGAGCGGTACCTATTTATCTACTTGCACTTTGACGTGCTTTCGAACTGCTAGGTTGGCAGGAGCAGGGACCGAGCAACAGGAGCTCACCCCATCACGGGGATTCGAACCGCCAACCTTCTGATTGGCAAGTCCTAGGCTCTGTGGTTTAACCCACAGCGCCACCCGCGTCCCATTTCTAAGAGCTATACAGCATCGTAAAATAAGACCGTTCTGAGCATAGGCTCACAGCCTAATAGAAAATAAGCAAAAATCAAAGTTATTCAGGAGGGAAGAAGGAAGCACGCATTCGGGAACCATTCTCACTGCTCTTGCTTCAGCGTGGTTGTATACTGGGGGCGGGAAGGTGTGATTGCCTACGGATCCCATCTTGCAGCCAGGGCTTGAACGAAACAAGCATGTCGCAGACAACGGCCTTTATTCTCCCTTGCACCCGTGTGCTTTCTCTGTTCTTTTCTCTTCGCAAGAAGCGATGTCTCAGTACACACAGTGCAAGTGTCAGAGGACAACCTCTTCTGTTCTGCTTGTTCATCTTTGTGTTGACACCAGTCTCATGGTGCCGCACAGAAAGAAACAGTTTCATCTTCTCAGTAGCACATCGGTCTAGGAAGCAGTTAAGCAGTTTGTATTCCATATACAGATCTGCTGCTATGTGCTTTCTGCAGCACCCATGCCTCAGTTTCCCCACTTAATTCTGCAAGGACCCGTTCCCGTCAGGGATGTCCTGAACACACACAGTTTGGAGCTCGGGCTGGTATGCATGGTTCTCTTCCCCCTCCCCATTTTATCCACAAAACAGCCCTGTGAAGCAGGTTAGGCTGAGAGTTTTGGTATTTGCCCCATGGTCACCCAGTGAGGTTAATGGCTGACCGGAGAGGGAGGGTGTCCCTGGTTGTAGAACACACCACACTTGTTCTACATAAGAAAAGAAGGGTGGTGCTGTATCTCTTGGCACTGAATCCCAGGAAGAAAGGTGAGTTAGAAATATGCAAAAGAAATGCATGTTGAGCAACCAGCCATTTCTGCCAAGGAGGTGGGTAGGTGAGCTTTGCACCTCTTCCTTCTGTCTTGCAGAGGTCCTGGAACAGGCTAGACATCTCTTAAAGGTTTGCTGGCTTAGCGATGCAGCCCTGCAATGGCTTCCTGCTCAGATCTCCTGCTACTCCTGCACGCACTAACACAACTTGTGCAAACAGCCAGTTAGCAAGGGGCTTCATCTGCCCTCGGCAAGCAAGGAATAAGAGCATCACCGGCATGATTCAGGCGTCTGAGTAGAAGCCTGAAATTCTTCCATCATCACTCTTTCCACAATTAGAGCAGCGAAGAGGACCCCCGCCCCTGCTCTCCCACACGTACCAAGACAGTGGGTACGGTCGCTGACCTTCTCGGCGTCAGCTAAATGGTGTTCTTAGACAGTGAGGCTAAGTAAATTAGAATAGCTTCTGATTCATAGTTCAATAGTGCTCCAAGGACGTAGGAGCACAAGGTCTCTCTCAGCTGCTGGTCACAGCCTCTGCCTAAGAGCGGTCCCTTCCGCCAGGATATTTCTTCGCCCCATATGCTGGGGTGTTTGGGGTGTTAGGGGAGTGGTAGTACCTCTGGTGGGAGATATGTTGTGCTCCTTCAGGGGTTGTTTGTCTACCCTTTTGGTCCCCACCTTGTAATCATCTCTCACCTGTGGCTCCTAGAAGCTGTCCGTAGGCGACAGCGGCCACACCCTGCCAACTTGGCCCCACAACCGTGGGTGCCCGGGACCATGAGTGCCGTGCAGCGTGCGTGGCCCTGGCACTGAAATTTGTGGGTGCTTGGCCTCTTCATGGCAAATTTTGTGGGTGCTTGGGCACCCAGGGCTCCAGGGAGTTGGCACCTGTGCCCTGGAAGGTGGCTTCAACTGGCCAACAAACCAGATGAGGGTATCTGATAGGCTTCGAACCTTCCGCGAGTTAGGGACTTGGGAAGACAGGCTGTGGTGGATTGAGCCGACGAGACGAATAGTGGGTCCAGTGGTCAAGGCAGCAGTTACTGCACTTGCCGTAGAGGGAACCGATGGGCAGATGGGGCTCGTCCACCTGGGATGGTAGCCCATCTAGGAGAAGGAAAACTCTGATCCTAAACCTCTGCTGCCTTGCGGGATATCTCCTGGAGAAGAAAAGGCTAAGGAGTAAACCCTGCACAAATCAGGAGTGGAGTCCCTAAGATGGTTGGGTGGCACCTTGTCTGCCTCCTGGCAGTTCCTTCCATCACGGTGGTGACAAACGTATTACACTGCTTTTGTTTGGACCACATCAGCGTAGCCGAGAGGGCAGGGGTCTTGTCATCCGGGCAGCCCAGCACCTCCATACACACTTTGGCACTGCTAGCGCAGGGGTTTAACTTCATCCCTGGAGGCACATTCCATTGTCTCTTGAGACAGACAGATGCCAGCAACAATTGGTTCATATATTTGGACACATCCTTTGAAAGATTTTTTTTTATTTTTAGAATTAGGAAGAAAATATAAGCAGAGGTAAAGGTAAAGGGACCCCTAACCATTAGGTCCAGTCGTGGCCGACTCTGGGGTTGCGGCGCTTATCTTGCTTTATTGGCCGAGGGAGCTTCCAGGTCATGTGGCCAGCATGACTAAGCTGCTTCTGGCGAACCAGAGCAGCGCACGGAGACGCCGCTTACCTCCCCACCAGAGTGGTACCTATTTATCTACTTGCACTTTGACGTGCTTTTGAATGCTCACCCCGTCACGGGGATTCAAACTGCCGACCTTCTGATCGGCAAGTCCTAGGCTCTGTGGTTTAACCCACAGCGCCACCCGCATCCCCTATAAGCAGAGATAGTGATGCATTATTGTAGGTGACCCTGTGGCTGCCTTTTTGAAGTGCTCCCCCGGGGGCTTCTGCCCTTTAGTGGCACAGCAGTGTGAGTGCTTCCCATTGACAGACTTTTTTTCTTAAAAAAAAAAAAAGAACGTAACTCCTAAAAACTGTTGCAATCTGGTGTGGCTGGGCTTGGGCAGCTGCAGTTGCGCAGCTTTTTCTCCGTTGTTGCTCTGGGCACATTTTGGGTGAGGGCCCATTGCTACCTGAGCTCTGGGGAAGCAGGGATACCTTTGGAAGGAAGGCATCTCAGGAAGAATAATCACTTGTTTGTGACACCTGGAACTCACCTTTTGAAAAGACATTCACTTTCAAATCACCTGATATCCCATGTGTTCCCAAACACCCAGATTGACTCACTGGATTCAGAAAAGCAGTTTCTCTGCTGCTTCTTTAAACCAAATCTTTTTCCCCCTTACCCACCTTTGGGGCCCAAATGAGAGTCACAACCAAAGACAAGGTGTGAGTGGACCTGTGTTTGCCTAGAACTTCCTTTTGTGGACAAGTTATACTAAATGATATCTGTTGGGTGGGATTGATTTTAACCCCATGTCAGACTTCACTCTTTGTATTGCATCTTTCTGGAGTGTTTTGGCGTGCTGCGATGCATCCTTGAAATTTGACCATCCCTGTTTGTGCCTTACCTGTCATCATAGAATCCAGCTTGGTTTTCTTGTTCTGCTCACATCAAGTGACCTTTCCTGCAGGTGCCAAGAGCCTGGCATACAAAAGTTTTTGGATCCTCCAGATTCTGTCCACACACTGCTGGGTCCACTGCAGTTCAGACTCACTTCAGGAAGCATTACCATTTGAAGGGCACATGACTTTGGTGCTTTTCCCATGTTTTATTTATGTGTTGCATTTATCTTTCAAGAATCTCAAGGTAGTATGCATGGTTTTCCTCCTCCTCCCTGTTTCATCCTCACAACCAGTGCTATTTTTCTAGAAAAAGAGATGCCGGAACTCACCATGAACACCTTCCTTGTTCTCTTATAATGGCCCCAGCTCACCCAGTGAGCTTTGTAGTCGAGTGGGGAATCGAACCCTGCTCTCCCAGGCCCTAGTCCAACACTCTAACCATTGCACCACACTGGCCCTTGCAAGCACTTCCTCTTTCCATCCTTCCAGCAGAGGGATGGGGAACACCTGGTCCAGGAGCCAAATGCTTCTCTCCAGGCCATCCCTATCGGGAATTTATCTCTTCAGGCCACACACACACCAACCACACACCTCACTGGCCTAGCGCTGTCCTTGAACCCTGGTCGTCCTTTTTGTTTGCCTGGATGGAGGCCAGAGAGGGGTGGGTGAGTGTGTGTATAGAAACGGCAAAATCCACACCTGTCGCACTGCCCACTGTTGCTTCTTGCCTCCCACTACCGGCTTGTGGAAGGTAGCTCAGAAGGGAATGCAGGTTGAAAATGATTCTGCATTCCTCTGCTAGCATACATTTGCACCAGGACCAGTGTGCTTGCTGCAGGAAAATGCACTGGGTACCATCAAAACATGTCTCACCAATAAAGTGTAGCTGGGGGGGGCAGGGAGATGTGATCATCCAAGTTAGCATTTTCTCAGTCTATTGAGCAGGAGCCAGCGTTGCAGAACAGGAACACACTAATATGATAATGTCACACCGCACAGGCTTTCAATTCAACATTACTGGGGAGGTGTGGATCAGTGATGCCCACACATCTCTCTTTAACATCTCACTCGGGCTTCAGATCTCTTGTTCCTTCAGATCTCTGCACTAAAAAGAACAGCTTTTCCTAAACCAAACAGAAGATGTTAGCAGCTTTTCATCTGCACCATGGCTTCCTGTATGAGCTGGCGATGCTTGGCTCTTGCAAGCACCTAACTGATGCACACTGGCAGACATGGGGTGTTCTGCATCAGGTTCCAGTGACAAAATGCAATTTGCTTCCTGCCCTGTACGATATGCTAAATCTGTAACCGGGGGGTGTTGTATGGAACAACGCAATGCAACATCTCCAGTACAACTTTCCGTATTTTTCGCTCTATAAGACGCACCAGACCACAAGACGCCCCTAGTTTTTGGAGGAGGAAAACAAGAAAAAAAATATTCTGAATCTCAGAAGCCAGAACAGCAAGAGGGATTGGTGTGCAGTGAAAGCAGCAATCCCTCTTGCTGTTCTGGCTTCTGGGATAGCTGTGCAGCCTGCATTCGCTCCATAAGACGCACACACATTTCCCCTTACTTTTTAGGAGGGAAAAAGTGAGTCTTATAGAGCAAAAAATACGGTAGTTCAGGGGTTAGCAACCTTTTTCATCCGTGGGCCAATCCACCGTCCCTCAGACCATGTGGTGCGCCGGATTATTGGGGGGGAGATGAACGCATTCCTATGCCCCACAAATAACGCAGACATGCATTTTAAATAAAAGGACACATTCTACTCATGTAAAAACATGCTGATTCCTGGGCTGTCTGTGGGCTGGATTGAGAAGGCGATTGGGCCGCATCCAGCCCACGGACCTTAGGTTGCCTACCCCTGACTTAGCTGAAACTGTTACGTTTCACTTTCATGACCACTTCCCAACCACCCCACGTTTTTTGTATCTGCTTTTCACTGCTCCTTGAAATGTCATCTATTTTTCAAACAATTTCTCATGCATATTTCTTTATATTAATCAAGTCCACAAGGCTGGCTTTTAGAACTCTGCAGCACTGTGAAAACCTTGAGTTAGTCCACCAACTAAGGCATTCCCCCAAAACTGGGTTTAAATGACCTTCATCATTCCTTAATTTGCAATTCCATTTTCTCAGAGTCTCCCTGACCAAACGGAGCTTTGTCGGCGTCTGTTGATACAGTCTCCGTTAGCAATGGATGAGTTTTCATTCCCCAAGACAACCTGAATTCTACCCCACCCCACTGAGTCATTAACTCATCTCCCTATCTACCCAGCCCTTTCCCCCACCCTACTTATCCCCTAATAACCCCCCATTTTTCCTACCCCAAGCAGCAGAAAGGTCTTCCATTTCCCCCTCTCCTCCTTTTGGACCACCTGACAGAGATGCACCAAGCCAAAGAACACATTGGAATTTAGTTTACAAGGACTATTGCATTATTTCCCAGAGGCTACTTTGCATTGCTAAGCAAAGCAACTAGAACAACAGATTGGGAAATGGAAGACCTCACTCAGTTTTCTACCATCAGTTCACGCTGACACATGGAGTAAGTGGGGATTTGAGAGCAGGCTGGCTGACTGGATTTATTATCCAGCTTGGATTAAAATCTAAGCCGAAGGAGGGGGGGGGGGAATGCGAACAGGGTCATTGGGTAATATGGATTTACGATAAACACATAACATGAAACATATTAACAGGTAATTAAAACACTAACCAGATACTGCTACTAAGGATTAAACATCGCACTGTCACACCGCAAAGCCTGGGTAAATAAAAAAACATTTTTATTGATGTCTGAAAGCTATCAGTGAGGGTGACAGGCCTGGCTGTAATGGGGGAATCATTCTGAAGTTGGGCTTCACCATGGAGACGGTCCTCCCATTTGTCCCCTCTCCCCAAATCCTGCTGTTGACTGCAAACAGAGCCTGACCTTCCCCCACCAATTTTATGCATCAAATTGGCTGGTATTGGAGGAGGCACTCCAGCAGATACTTGGCTACCAAGCAGTTTAGGGCTTTTGGTAAACTACAGTTTCCCAAACTTAGGTCTCCATCTGTTTTTGGACTACAATTCCCACCATCCCTAGCTAGCAGGGAAGCTAGGACTACAATTCCCATCATCCCTAGCTTAGCATGCAGTAAACCATTAGTAACAACTTGGGACTGAGCTCAGAGCTTTGGGATCAGTGTTCGATGGAATGAGGGTTCCATCAGACTTCCACATTTAATAAACCGGCAGCAGCATTCTGCACCACCCCCAGTTTCTGCAACATTTCAACTGCAGTTCTCATGACTTGGGTTTGGGTGTCTTACAAAGAGTATAAAGGCTCTGCCTAACCTCAAACTCGTTTACGTTGCTCATATAAGCTCAGGAACGATGGATCCTTAGTGTTTCCAAGGCTCAGGCACTGTGGTCTAGCCCAGGGACTGCATGTTCCCTGGAGCCTTAAACCTTTGGGGCATTTGCACAGCTGTGTTAGCCAGAACTTGGATAAAAAGCAGAGACATGCTTGGCTGTTTTCCCCTCCACATTGTCTATACAAATTATAATACAAAAGTCACCTCCCACAAAAAATTCATCTGGGATAGTTTTTCTTAAAAGTGTTGTGGGCAGAATCCTGGTTGTGCCTTCAGTTGAGTCTGATTGCAAAGTGTGGGAGCTCAGAGCTTCTGAAATCCCTTGCAGTGGCCCCAGCTGAACTGAGTATTGTTTATTTTTATTTATATCCCAGCTTTGCTCCAAGTTGCTCAATGGGGCATGCATGGTTCTCTACTCCCCATTTTATCCTCGCAGCTACCCTGTGAGGTAGGTTAGGCTGAGAGACAGTAACTGGCACAAGGTTACCCAGTGAGCAAGGATTCCAGTTTTAGTTCGGCTGCCATTCTTGGTGGCAAATGCTGTCAAGTCTCTCAGGAGTTGGCTGATTGGAAACAAATGGAAGAAGCAAATGAAATGAGTGCCTCAGGAAGGGTGGGTACCATTTTCTTTGTTGTACCTCCCTTTTTGTCTTGTTTCAGGCGAGTGTTTCTTGCTTTACCCGTCCACTATACCCGCTAAAATGCGAGGGTGAGGGCAATTCACAGTTCTTCCATTTTGTGAAGTTTCCTCTCCACTTTTGTCGTCTTTTGGGATGCGCTTCTGCCCCAAACATTGAAATGTGCACCACCTGTTTGCTTGCTTCGCTTTTTGTTTTTAAAAGCTATGGGCCATAGGAGCCAATTGCTAGGGGCTGAGGTCCCTTGCCTTGCCCCCCCCAAATATTTGAAGGGGCTGCCCCCCCTCCAAGTTGATGGGCATTGCCATTCAAACGGTGTGTGTGCACGGCATCATGTGATCGGTTATGCAGGGTAGGGCTTATCTACCCCACCCCACCTCACCCCCAATTTTATTCAAGTTGGCACCCGTGGCCTATAGCAAGCATGCTTGGCCCGAACTGTCCCGAAACCCTGCAAGACAAGGGTCTGTCTTGCAGGAAAGGCGCTGTACAGCTGCAAGCCCCGCGCTGCAACAAGGCAGGGCCGAAACTAGAATTTCTTTCCCACAGTTTGGCACCCTCCCCACATATTTGAATACACAGGCAGAGGTTGGGAGCTTCCATGGCGCCCCTCTGAAGGCTGCACCCGGGGCAGAAAAACCTGGCTACCCCCCACCCCCGCTAAGGCTTAGCAACAAGATGGTCATTTGGAAAAGGGCTCCCTTTCTCCTCGCGGCGCACGCCTTTTCTCTCGGCACTGCGCTCGCTTCTCCTCCGTCTTCCAAGCGCGACTCTGGAGGTCGCACGTGTAGCAGCGCCGCCGCCGCCCTCCCCCTTTCCGATCTCAGTCCCCTCCCCTCCCTCCCTCTCTTCTCCCCCTCCCCTGCGTTCCGGCAGCCTCCTCGGCGCGCCGCTCGCCTGGCTGCGCAGCGCTCCCCGCCCGCCGTTGGCCGCTGCGGAGAGGGCGAGACAGGAGCCGGGAGACGCTCGCCAGCCCTTGCGCGGAGCCGGGCCCCGATTCCCTGCGCTAGGGTGGAGGCTCCGCCGCCTTCAAGCCCGCGGAGCCCCGTTCCCGGGAGGCGAGGCTCTTGGCCAGGCAGCCGGCCTGCCGGAGCCGCGCACCGGCCGCGATGATCGGCGTGAACAGCATCAACAGCAGCGGCAGCGCCGGGCGCCTCCGCTCGCGCTCCATGTGCTCGGTGCGCTATGGGCGCAACTGCCGCGGCATGGAGACCTTCTGCTACGGCTGGCCGCAGCGCTCGCGCACCCTCAAGCCCGTGCTCTACACCGACCTGGTGGTCAGCCGCCTGCAGAGTCGCAGGAAGAAGAAGCAGCCGGTAAGGGATCGAGCGGCGCCGGGTGGGGTGGGCAACGGGGAAAAGGAGGCGGCCCGCCGCCGGAGGGAGCCTCGCCCCGGGTACTGCCGTCGGAAAAAGCCGGAGCGTGGCGCGCGTCTGCGCCACCGCCGGCCTCGCTTCTCCGCTCCACGCGCTCCCGCCCAGCCACAGGAGCCAACTCCTAGGGACTAAGGCCCCTTTCCCCACCCCTTCCAGTGAAATATTCTTGGAGCCAATTCCTAGGGCACAGGTCCCCCCAATAAAATAGTTGAGGGGACCGACCCCCCCCCAAAATTGATTGGGATTGCCATTCAGATGTGCGTGCACGGCATCTTGTGATTGATTATGCAGGGCGGGGCTTACTCTCTCCCCCCCCCCAATATTTTATTCAAGTTGGCATCCCTGCACACCCAGCAACGCCCAGGCGGAGGGGGCTTGGCTGCCCCTCCTCTCTCTCTCTTGCGCACACGATTGGGGCCGCGTGGCACCTGAGGCTTCCTCCCCACAGGTGTAAACGGGCATGAGTTGAAAGCAGAGCACGGATGACGCCTCTCCCTCTCTCCCCCACCCTCCTTTTCCTCCTCGTCTCGTGGCCAATTGCAGACTCGCGGCTGCACCTTACGCACGTATAGTTAGAAATGCAGCGGGCAGGTGCGCAGAGGATGGCAGCTCCTGTCGCCCATACCGCCCCTGTCGCCCATACAGTCTTGCATCCTGCGAGTCAGAGTAGGCATGCCATGTGGCAAACCCACGCACAGCCCTGGGTAGCTCCCATCGACACCCACACCTCTGGGTGCACGCCTTCGGGTACATTTGTTTCGCGCAGGGGCGATGGGCTTGGTACGAATCGTGCTGACGTAAATAGTCCTTTTCAATCAGTGGTGGGGTTTTTTTAAAAAAAAAAGTTTCTCGTTTCGCAGCTCGTACGTTTTCTGAACGAGAAATTCCTCCACACTGCTAACTGGTTGCTGTAAGATATAGAAAAATTAGTTTGCAGCTAATTAATATATTGGTTCTACTTGGTTCTACTCTGTAGTCTTTTTGTACATTTTGTCCTTTGACAAATGGGGCTGGGGAAAGGGAGATTCGGAAATGAAGGGGTTTCTGTTTTGTTCTCTGGGCTAAGCGTCATAATTCATTGTAGTCTGGAGTGGGTAGCAGCACTGGCGGAGAAACGGGGTCCATGGGGCTGCCTAGGAACTTGAAATTTGTGTGCGGAGTCTGCCTCTGGGTGGTGCATCATTGGGGATTGCGCTGGATTTGGGAAGCCCTCCTTGCTGCCCTGCCAAGTGGGAGAGAAAGAGAGGGCAGAGGAATGGGGTGGAGAACTGGCAGCAGGAACCAACCCTTGCCCTGTCCTTGCTGCCTAGAGAAAACTAAGCTGAGCAATTGTACAGAGTTAGCAGCTGCCTTCCTCTGGCTCCGTCTCCCTCTGGGTGGCCCTGCGAGAGGGATTGGGCTGGCTGGGCTGAATCCCCAGTGCTGCAGCACCCAGAAAGAGAACCTGTACCCGCAAAGATGAGGTGTCTTCCCTTTGCATGCTCAGCCCTCTAAGCTGCACTGAGAGAGAGAGAGAGTGCGCAGATAGCAGTGGCAACTTGAACATTCTTTCCAGCCTAGCTACTCCATATTGCGTTGCTTAAAAGAGGAGACAGGAGCTGCCGCTGCCGCCTTCTTTTTGCTTCCCACCACAGTTCAGCTCAGAGGGAGAGAGCTGCAAGACAGCCAGAGTGGTGTTGTGGTTTGAGTGTCGGACTCAGACCTGGGAGATCAGGGTTCAAATCCCCACTTGGGCCAGTCACTGCCTCGCTCTCAGCCTAACCTACCTTACAGGGTTGTTTGTGGGATTAAATGAGGAATGGGTGAACGACATGCTGTACCTTGAGCTCCTTGAAGGAAAAAGAGCCTTATAGGGCACAAAACAAACATGAAGGGGAGTTTATGGGAGGTTCCTGACTTTGTTAGGGGGTGCCCTTTTCTCCCTCCTGCTTTTTCTAAACTCTGCTGGGAGGTTTGGAAAAGCTGTTTGGTCAGCTCTCTAACTCAACAGCTGAGCGCAGAGCTGCCTGTCTTCAAAATAAAAGTGGCCATGTCAAGTTTTCTTTCTTTCCTGCTTCAGAGCTGCTTCGGGCCACAATATTTTTATGAAGAGATGCAGCACTATTTGATTAGTTTTCCACTCATCTTTATGGTCCAGTTATGGGACCATATGGGTGGTGCTGTGGGTTAAACCACAGAGCCTAGGACTTGCCAATCAGAAGGTCGGCGGTTCGAATCCCCGTGACGGGGTGAGCTCCCGTTGCTCGGTCCCTGCTCCTGCCAACCTAGCAGTTCGAAAGCACGTCAAAGTGCAGGTAGATAAATAGGGACCGCTCTGGCAGGAAGGTAAACGGCGTTTCCGTGCGCTGCTCTGGTTTGCCAGAAGTGGCTTAGTCATGCTGGCCACATGACCTGGAAGCTGTCTGCAGACAAACACCGGCTCCCTTGGCCAATAAAGCGAGATCAGCGCTGCAACCCCAGAGTCAGCCATGACTGGACCTAATGGTCAGGGGCCCCTTTACCCTTTACCTTTATGATCCAGTTAGTTGGGGATTTGGACTTCTTCTAATTTTTATTTTATCTTTGTGTGTGTGTGAGCGTTCAGTTCTGTTCATACAAGGGAGTAGGGGGTGTTTTTTGAGAGGGTGGGGTAGGGAAGGATACCAAGCCTAATGGCGCACTCCATATGAAAGTGTGGAGCAGTTGGAGGCTCGGTGCTTTCCGTCGCTCAGCTGACGCGCATAGAGATTTTTGGCACGTTTTTGCTTCCAGGCAGAAGCTGCAGCATGTTTGCCAGCATGCAGCAGCTCTTGGCACCCAACACTCAGCGGCAGCTATTCAGGATTCGCGTGGAACGACGGCTAGCGTGTTCACTTCTCAGCAAAATATATATATATATATATATATATATATATATGTCAGTGGTGGGCAGGACCAAAGCCAGAAGTGGGCGGAGCAGTAAAAATGCCCCTCAGTTGTGTAGGCTAGTTTCTACACAAGCCCCTTCTCCAACTTCCATCCAGGCAAGAGGCACCATCAGAGTTTGAGGACACATTCCAGCCTGGAAGAAGCCCTCAAGGGTGGCATCATACAGGGCTTGTGAAGGGCGTGGCCTGGGGGATGGGCGTGGCCAAGGAGCGCCCGAGGACCAGGTAGGGTACCGTATTTTTTGCTCTATAAGACTCACTTTCCCCCCTCCTAAAAAGTAAGGGGAAATGTGTGTGCGTCTTATGGAGTGAATGCAGGCTGCGCAGCTATCCCAGAAGCCAGAACAGGGAGAGGGATTGCTACTTTCACTGCGCAGCAATCCGTCTTGCTGTTCTGGCTTCTGAAATTCAGAATATTTTTTTTCTTGTTTTCCTCCTCCAAAAGCTAGGTGCGTCTTGTGGTCTGGTGCGTCTTATAGAACGAAAAAAACGGTAGTTAAGCTGATAATTCACCCGAAGGCACGGCCATTTGGAGAGCCTTCTAACTTGCAATTACAGTCGTACCTTGGTTGTTGAACAGAATCCATTCTGGAAGTCCATTCGACTTCCGAAAACGTTTGACAACCGAGGTGCAGCTTCTGATCGGCTGCAGGAGCTTCCTGCACATAGTCGGAAACCGCAGAATCTGCTTCAAACGTTCAGCTTCCAAAAAACGTTTGCAAACCAGAACACTCACTTCCGGGTTCGGGAGCCAAAACATTCAACTCCCAGGGCATTCGGTTTCCAAGGTACGACTGTCTGTGATTCAATGAAATGTGTCCCCCAGCCATCCCTTGGAGGTGCAAGGGACTTCCTGGAGGAAGAGCAGGAGCGGCTAATTAGTTCCCTTGAGTTCTCCTCCTCCCTGTCTCCCCTGGTCATTCCCCCCAGCCGCAGCTCAGTAAGTGGAAGTATATAGGACAATGCGGGTTCTGGGACAAACAGGGAGAAAAGCGTAAGGAAAAGAACCACAGCTGCTGATGTGGGCCTGATTCAGAGAGCACCAGCTCTTTGCTAACACGTCCACAACATTAGAGTTATCTTTCCCCTTTGCAGGCAGAGCTCAGGTCCCGTCCCATCCTCCCCATCATCACACAGAGGCCATTACTTGAGAGGTGAGGAATGCAATTACCCCTAACTTGATGGATTGATTGAGATGTTCAGCTTCCCTTTCCTTCTGCAAATCATTCTCCCCAGGGTGAGGGAGACAGGTGAATTATCTGGTGAGAAAGGCTACCTCTTTGATTTTGCTTTACTCACTGTTCAGCCAAATATTTGCCTTGCCTTGCTTTAGAAAGCTGCTCGTATCCTGTCTGCACAGCCTGCCGATGGGTCGCAGGTGTTTCCTCTACGCCAGGAGTGGCTAACCTCAGGGCTTCCAGATGTTGTGGAACTCCTGCTTCCAGTATGGCCACTGGTCAGGGTGAAAGGACTTAGATTTCATAGAATCACAATGCAGGAACCTGTCCACAGCCATCGCTGGGTGGGCTCGAACCACCAACCTTCTGGTTAGCAGCCAGGTGCATTAACCCACTGCAACATGAGGCTTCCAGCATCTGGAAGGCAACAGTTTATCTCTTTCCCTGAGGTTTTGGAAATTGCCTGCCCCAGGCTGAGGGAAGAACATTTTTGGTGAGGCCAGCAAGTTCTGCGCTCTTCCAGAGAAGGCTGTGACCTTCCTAAAAAGTCTCTCCCATCAATATAGCTGTGGCTGCTTTAGTTTTTGACGTCTGCCTGCCCAGAGTTAATGAAGAGCTTTTAACTAACTCAGGTGAGAAGAAAAATGAAGCTGTTTTTCTTACGGTTCATAAAGCCTCATCCTGGGCAGCTATATAATTGCTTCTATTTTTGACGGCACATTTCATCTCCCGGGGGGCAGAATGGTGCATTGGTTGAAATTCTTCAAGGTTTCAAATATGAGGAGGAAAGGATCCGTGAATTTAACGATGGTAGCTGGTTTTGTGAGTGATTTCAGCTCAAAGTGCAAGAGGTTCACATAACATTAACAGCAGTGTTTGAAATTAGCCAGGCGCATTTTGCACCTCGCTAACGACCACCTGGTGGCGCTGTGGGTTAAACCACAGAGCCTAGGGCTTGCCGATCAGAAGGTCGGCGGTTCGAATCCCCGTGACGGGGTGAGCTCCCGTTGCTCGGTCCCTGCTCCTGCCAACCTAGTAGTTCGAAAGCACGTCAGAGTGCAAGTAGATAAATAGGTACCGCTCCGGCAGGAAGGAAAACGGCGTTTCCGTGCGCTACTCTGGTTCGCCAGAAGCGGCTTAGTTATGCTGGCCACATAATCTGGAAGCTGTACGCCGGCTCCTTCAGCCAATAAAGCGAGATGAGCACTGCAATTCCAGAGTCGGTCATGACTGGACCTAATGGTCAGGGGTCCCCTAACCACCACCTGAGACCAAGTGAAGATGTCTGGGTGCCAGGATGGTGCCTGACATTTCCACCATCTGGAGGTGCATGCCTGGGGATCATTGGATCGGGGCAGTTTTCACACACTAATACCCCACCCTGTAGAGTTCTATCAGTTATATTTCATCTGCGCAATCAGAATGAATTTCAGGAACCTAAATGCTGTTAGCCTGAGCAGGAGCAATGAACAGTTAACTGTTGTTGCTTGTTTTCACTTAACCACCCATCTGTCCTGCTCACAGTTGTGAAGAATATTCTTATTTTATGAATGGTTCATGTCACCATTAAGAAAAAGAGCTCGGAATAGGTCAATAGATATGTGGACTGGCCCTGGATCAAGTGACTTTCCTTCCTTAAGTTCTTAGAGTTTTTAACCTAGCTCAAGGTTGTCATCTGAACTAGCCAGCTGTTTACCTGAGAATAATAATAATAATAATAATAATAATAATAATAATAATAATAATAATAATTTATTATTTATAGCCCACCCATCTGGCTGGGTTTCCCCAGCCACTCTGGGCGGCTTCCAGCAGAATAGTAAAATACAATAGTGTATATTAAAATACAATAGTCTATCAATCACAGTCACTCCCATCATTTGAAAAAGAAGACTTTAGAGCCGTTTTGCCCAAAAATTGCAACTAGACTTTCAATTTCAGCAATTGTAACCTTGGTTTAAGCAGCCATTTGGTACCCAGCTTATATATCTGGGGTTCTAACACTGCATAGTAGATGTAACCCATAGTTGAGCATTCCAGCTCTGATTTAGTTTCCCCCTTGAAAATGGAGTTGTAGCCCAGGGAAGGCCCTAGCCTAGTTGTAGAATTTAGCTGTAAAAATTTAGTCCCCAGCATCTCTTTCAGGTTTGAAAAGACCCCTGCCTGAAACCATAGGAAGTTGCTGTTTAGTGTCAATGATACCAGGCTAGACAAACCAGTGGTCTAACTCTTGTATAAAGCAGTTTCCTAGGGTCCTTTCTACCTGGCAAATCCCTTAAATGCGTCCTGGTGAAAACCAAAGACTTAAAAGGAAGCCACATGCCCGCCACACTTAAGAAAGGATCATACAGTGAATAGATTTGGTTCCTTTTGACCCTACAGCAGGCATGGCGAAACTTGGCCCTCCAGCTATTTTTATATATATAATTTTTATTGGTTTTGCACACATTTTCCAAACATAACATCCCATCTTATACAATATAACAAACCTTTGGCTATCACAGCCTAGGACTTCCGTCAACCTCGATTAATGGTTTTCTAACTTTCTTTCTGATTTTGCATTTTATTTTAATAGTTATTGCTATAAAATCCAAATCTTAAATAAACTCCTCCGTAGTCCTTTTTCGCAATAATTCATATAATTCAAAACTTCTTGCAACCCTACAAGCGATGTCAATTGATTACAATTGCCTTTCAAATATATCATTCTTCCAATCTTTCAGGAAAGTCTGGTCTTGCTGGTTCCAAATTTTTCCAGTTAATTTCGCCAACTCGGCATAGTCCATCAGTTTCATTTGCCATTCTTCTTTTGTTGGTAGTTGTTCTTGCTTCCATCGCTGGGCTAATAGTTTTTTTGCTGCTGTTGTCACATATAAAAACAATTTTTTATCATGCTTATAAATCTCTTTATCGAACATACGGCCCTCCAGCTATTTTGGGACTACAATTCCCATCATCCCTTACCACTGGTCCTGTTAGCTAGGGATGATGGGAGTTGTAGTCCCAAAACAGCTGGAGGGCTGAATTTGGCCATGCCTGCCCTACAGTGTTTCCCAAACTTGGGTCTCCAGCTGTTTTTGGACTACAACTCCCATCATCCCTAGCTAGCAAGAGTCAGGGATGATGGGAATCGTAGGGAAGGGTCAGGCATCTATTCCCAGATCTTCTGCTCTTGTTTTCCTTGGAGATATAAAAGCAGGCTTTTATTCAGTGTGTGTGGATAGAAAGTATTGGGTTGACTTGTAAGAGGTGTGTGGCTTTTTGACATATTTCTGTTAAAAGGCTGGTCTTGTCTTAAATCAGTTTTAAAAGACTCACTTATTATAACTGAAACTCCAAAAGCATATCTTTTTTAAAGTCTGCTTTTTTTATATACGTCGGGGAGTAACCCCACCTCCTTAAAAAAAAAAAACCTACCATATTGAGGGCAAGGCCTGCAGGTGTCTGCATTTTACTTATCAGCAACCTTACATAAGCTGCTCCATGGTTTTTGCTCTTTCAGACTTCTGTTTAGAATAAACAAACAGCCTACTTAATATTATTATTATTATTATTATTATTATTATTATTATTATTATTATATTTATTCATCACTTTTCTCCCTCCAAAAAGTGAAGCTCAAAGCAGCTTACCAAAATGAACATTGGAAACAAATATAAAAATGCACAAAGATGGGGAAATGCAGCCTTACCCACTATAGAAGACTGGCTGGTAAAACTATTGGACTTGGCTGAGATGGCAAAGTTAACATGCTTAATTAAAGAAAATTAGCGAAAACGCCATTACTGGCATTTGTTAAGGATTAGAAATTTCTTACGGACCTTTTGAGTGAAAGAGAAAATGAACTTGTAGTAGCTGGATTTGAAAATGGGGGAAAATACTGGTTTATAGAAAGAATGGTTGGATCTTACAGACTGAATACTGTATCTTTATTCTTTATTCTTAATTCTCTCTTTCTTTCTTTAGGTTTTTTTCCCCTCGTCTTTTCTCCTTTCTTGCTTTTTTTTTTTTAGACTAAGTAGCTATTTTACATCAGCCTATTATAAAAAAGATACTTTGTAACAGGCATGTATTTTTTGTATATCTCTGAATAAGTATGGGTATCCTAAAACACGCAAGTACTATCCGGATTAAACAGATCCGGCCCCACCCCACTCAAAGATAGGTAGAAAATTAAGGTCCAAAGCCCTGGGTGAATAACAATATTTTTGCCTGGCACCTAAAAAAAAGGCAGTGATGGTGCCAGGTGTGATGCCCTGGGAAGAGCATTCCGTAAATGAGGAGCCACCATAGAGAAGGGCTGTTCTTGAGTTGCCACCCTCTGGACCAGGGGACAGCAAACTTTTTTTTAGCAGCGGCCCGGTCCACTGTCCCTCAGACCACATGGTGGGCCGGACTATATTGGGGGGGGGGGAATAAATGAACGAATTCCTATTCCCCACAAGTAACCCAGAGGTGCATTTTAAATAAAAGCACACATTCTACTCATGTAAAAAACACCAGGCAGGCCCCACAAATAACCCAGAGATGCATTTTAAATAGAAGGACACATTCTACTCATGTAAAAACACCAGGCAGGCCCCACAAATAACCCAGAGATGCATTTTAAATCAAAGCACACATTCTACTCATGTAAAAACACCAAGCAGGCCCCACAAATAACCCAGAGATGCATTTTAAATCAAAGGACACATTCTACTCATGTAAAAACATGCTGATTCCCGGACCGTCTGCAGGCTGGATTTAGAAGGCGATTGGGCAGGATCCGGCCCCCGGGCCTTTTGCCTACCCATGCTCTGGACCTCTCTCAGATGGGGCACAGCCACAGTTTCTGAACTGTCTTCAAAGGCAGCCCCACCTATAACGCATTTCCGTAGACAAGAAAAGTAAGGATATGCCTGTCCAGATAGGGACATAGCTTGGCCACCAGCCCAAGCTGATGGAAGGCCCTTCATGCTACCACATAAGCCTCAAGCAACAGTAATAGCTCCAGAAGTACCCCCAAGCTATGCACCTGCACCTTCAGAGGGGATGTAATTCAAGGAGAACAGGCCGTGCCTCATCTGTCCAGCCTAGGACCCCACACACTAACAGAACTCCAGCCTTACCTGAATTGAGCTTCAGATATCAGTCTAATACAGGCATCCCTAACCTTCGGCCCTCCAGATGTTTTGGACTACAATTCCCATCATCCCTGACCACTGGTCCTGTTAGCTAGCGATCATGGGAGTTGTAGGCCAAAACATCTGGAGGGCTGCAGGCTGAGGATGCCTGGTTTAATACATCCACTGCCCTGGATATTAACAATTAAAAAATGTGGGCTCTCTTTTGTAACCTTTGGAAACATTTTTGTTCCCCTTTAAATGAAGCGGAGGAAAGCTTTTCATCACTTGTAGTTTGGCATTTGGCAGGGTCGTTGGGGTTTCGAAGCAGTTGCATTTGGAGAATCAATCCAGCCTGCAGACCCGCCAGCTGACCAGAGGGCTAAGATCCAGCCCCCTAAATGGTGCTGAGGACCATCACTTCCAGTCCCATAATTATTCCCTCCAGTGCTTTTGGTTAGCCCACATAGAATAGATCTACCGTTTTTCCTGTATCTGGTAAAGTAGGTTTCTGGGGTGCATTGTTAGCAATATGCTGATGATATACAGATCTTTTTTTATTAAATTTGTGACTTCTATAATCGGAGTAAACATTCTTGAGATCTCTCTGTAAGCCTGCAATCTCCCAGTGTGGTGTAGTGGTTAAGAGCGGTAGACTCGTAATCTGGTGAACCAGGTTCGCTTCCCCACTCCTCTACATACAGCTGCTGGGTGACCTTGGGCTAGTCACACTTCTCTGAAGTCTCTCAGCCCCACTCACCTCACAGAGTGTTTCTTGTGGGGGGAGGAAGGGAAAGGAGAATGTTAGCCGCTTTGAGACTCCTTCGGGTAGTGATAAAGCGGGATATCAAATCCAAACTCTTCTTCTTCTTCTTCCCTGTTAATGAGGGTAAACACTATAATTAGCAATGCAATGGTATGTACAAGGACCCTGGACCAGGGCTGTCTTAAGCATATGCAGCGCCGGGGTGCAAAGATCCGCCTGGCGCCCCCCCCCCCAGGTTGCCCAGTCCCAGGCACGCAGGAGGGCTGAGCTGGCCGGCTGCCCTAGTGTCTCGCTGGCTTGGTCTCCCCCAAACTCACAGCACAGAGCTGCCCGCAGCAGAAGAGCCTGGCGCAGTGCTCCAACCAGTGGAGATTGAGACCCCAGACTCAACTCTCTCTTAAAAAAAAAATAATTAAAAAATTTAGTTGTTTTTTTTAACATATCATTTTCAACAGTAGTTAAACATACTTTCACATCTTATTCAAATTTTTGACTTCCATCAATCCTGTCTGAAAATTTTCCAATCTAATCTCTCAGTATGCATGTCTTATCTTCCCTATTACCTTTCAAACTCATAACCAATATCTCTATCTTTTTCTACTTTGTAACACTTCGTATATTTCTCCTTACGAAACTTCTTGTAGTCCTACTAGCATAATTTGTTGATTGCAGTTGCTCTTCAAATAATTCATATACTTCTTCCAATCTTCTGTAAATCTCTGGTCCCGCAGGTTTCGAATCCTTCCTGTCATTTTGTCCAATTCTGCATAGTCCATTCGACCGTCAGTCAGAAAAAAGTTTGTTGTTGTTGTTGTTGTTGTTTAGTCGTTTAGTCGTGTCCGACTCTTCGTGACCCCCATGGACCAGAGCACGCCAGGCACCTCTGTCCTCCACTAACTCCCGCAGTTTGGTCAGACTCATGCTGGTAACCTCGAAAACACTATCCAACCATCTCGTCCTCTGTCGCCCCCTTCTCCTTGTGCCCTCCATCTTTCCCAGCATCAGTGTCTTCTCCAGGGAGTCTTCTCTTCTCATGAGGTGGCCAAAGTACTGGAGCCTCAGCTTCATGATCTGTCCTTCCAGTGAGCACTCAGGGCTGATTGCCTTAAGAATGGATGCGTTTGATCTTCTTGCAGTCCATGGGACTCTCAAGAGTCTCCTCCAGCACCAAAATTCAAAAGCATCAATTCTTCAGCGATCAGCCTCCCCTGTGAGTGTCTGAGGGTCCTGCTCCTTCCTGCCACTTACCATCTGGCCTGGGGTGGGGCCTGAAGCCTCAAAGGACTGCCCTGCTGCCCAGGAGGACTCCCCTGTGAGTGTCTGAGGGTCCTGCTCCTTCCTGCCACCTACCATCTGGCCTGGGGTGGGGCCTGAAGCCTCAAAGGACTGCTCTGCTGCCCAGGAGGACTCCCCTGTGAGTGTCTGAGGGTCCTGCTCCTTCCTGCCACCTACCATCTGGCCTGGGGTGGGGCCTGAAGCCTCAAAGGACTGCTCTGCTGCCCAGGAGGACTCCCCTGTGAGTGTCTGAGGGTCCTGCTCTTGCCACTTACCATCTGGCCTGGGGCGGGGCCTGCAGCCTCAAAGGACTGCTCTGCTGCCCAGGAGGACTCCCCTGTGAGTGTCTGAGGGTCCTGCTCCTTCCTGCCACTTACCATCTGGCCTGGGGTGGGGCCTGAAGCCTCAAAGGACTGCCCTGCTGCCCAGGAGGACTCCCCTGTGAGTGTCTGAGGGTCCTGCTCCTTCCTGCCACCTACCATCTGGCCTGGGGTGGGGCCTGAAGCCTCAAAGGACTGCTCTGCTGCCCAGGAGGACTCCCCTGTGAGTGTCTGAGGGTCCTGCTCCTTCCTGCCACCTACCATCTGGCCTGGGGTGGGCCCTGAAGCCTCAAAGGACTGCTCTGCTGCCCAGGAGGACTCCCCTGTGAGTGTCTGAGGGTCCTGCTCTTGCCACTTACCATCTGGCCTGGGGCGGGGCCTGCAGCCTCAAAGGACTGCTCTGCTGCCCAGGAGGACTCCCCTGTGAGTGTCTGAGGGTCCTGCTCCTTCCTGCCACTTACCATCTGGCCTGGGGCGGGGCCTGAAGCCTCAAAGGTCTGCTCTGCTGCCCAGGAGGACTCCCCTGTGAGTGTCTGAGGGTCCTGCTCCTTCCTGCCACTTACCATCTGGCCTGGGGTGGGGCCTGAAGCCTCAAAGGACTGCTCTGCTGCCCAGGAGGACTCCCCTGTGAGTGTCTGAGGGCCCTGCTCTTGCCACTTACCATCTGGCCTGGGGCGGGGCCTGAAGCCTCAAAAGGACTGCTCGGCTGCCCAGGAGGACTCCCCTGTGAGTGTCTGAGGGTCCTGCTCCTTCCTGCCTCTTACCATCTGGCCTGGGGTGGGGCCTGAAGCCTCAAAAGGACTGCTCTGCTGCCCAGGAGGATTCCCCTGTGAATGTCTGAGGGTCCTGCTCTTGCCACTTACCATCTGGCCTGGGCGGGGCCTAAAGCCTCACAAGGACTGCTCCTGCCACTATCTGGCCCAGGTGGGGCCTCACAGGGACGGTTGTTGCCACTGATGCTGCTACTGCCCAGGAGGACCCGGAGGGGCGCAGAGTTCTTTTTAACATGTTTTAAAATGTTCCTTTCCCTTTAGATTTTATATATGGGGGTGGGATGGATGTTTGGGTGGGCTTGGGAATGCGTTAGATTTTGATGAATTTGTAATTTTTGCAGTTTTTATTTGTATTGTTTTATTGTTTTCTGGGTTGTTTTGTTTTTTGTTTTTATTGTTTTAAGGTTTTATTGTTTTAGGCTGCGAAAGAATAACATTAATTGCCATCAATGGAGGCTACTATGAGGCTTGGGATTGCTACCGTGGAGGGGCGAGGGAGGTATGGCGGTGGGGGCAGATGTTATAGGCGAAGGGGATCGAGATATGGATATGCTCGTACCCCTTCCAATCTGCGCCTCATCCCGAGGGACGAGGGTAGGGCGAGCAAGGACTACTCACCTCCGTCACTGGTGCTGTGCAATGCCAGGTCTATAGGCAACAAAACCGCCACCCTGCGAGATTTCTTTATCTCGCAGGGGGTCGACCTGGCTTGTGTGACGGAGACCTGGGTGCGCGAAGGGGCAACAGCTACCTTAAGAGAGATGGCGCCCCCGGGTTTCTCCGTCCTCCACCAGTCACGAACTGTGGGCCGGGGGGGAGGGGTGGCATTATTAATCCGGGAAGATTGTTCTTTCAGGGCTCTACCATCACCATCGATCCCCGGCATTGAATGTGTTGGCCTAGTGTGGGGCTCCGAGGAGAGCTTGGCTGTCTGGCTGGTGTACCGGCCACCTAGCGCACCAGCAGCCACCCTGTCAGGCCTATTGGAGACGGTGGCCGGCTGGGCCTTGGAGTTCCCTAACCTATTGGTATTGGGGGACTTCAACATCCATGCTGATGCCACTCCCTCCTCACAGGCTCTGGACCTGGTGTCTTCCATGGCGACACTAGGGCTCTCCCAGTTTGTTTCGGGCCCCACACATCAAGCAGGCCACACGCTGGATTTGATCTTTGGTGTAGGTATAGATGTGATCATGTCTCCTTCGATGAAGGTGCCATGGTCTGATCACTACGCTCTGAAAGCCAGGATTGACTTTCCACCCCCACCCTGCTTAGGTGCCGAGCCGATTTGGGCTCGCCCGCAGAGGCTGATGGACCCTGATAGATTCCGCCAAGCCTTGCGGGACCTTGCTCCCCCTGGCGACTCATTGACTGAGCTTGTTGAGGGCTGGAATATCCAGCTCCTGGCAGCCATCGATGAGATCGCACCGAAGCGCCCTCTGCGACCCCGCAGAAACCGGGCTCCCTGGTTTACCGAGGAGCTCCGGAAAATGAAGCGGGACCTCAGACGGCTAGAGCGAGTATGGCGGGGTGCCCGTGACGGAGCCTCAAGAACATCTTATAGGGCTTTTATGAAAACCTACGAGATGGCGGTGAAGGCTGCTAAGAAGTCTTACTTCTCGGCCTCCATTGCATCCGCTAGCTCTCGCCCGGCGCAATTATTTAGTATAATCAGGTCTTTAACGTCCCTTGAAGGACAGCCAAATTTAAATAACAATTTGACACTCGGCTGTGAGGCATTTGCGAGCTTTTTTGCGGAGAAGGTCTTGTTGCTCCGCCATGACCTCCCTGCCAATTTGGATACAATAAAGGAACTGGAGGCCCCTCGACTGTCCTCGGGTCCAGTATTGGACCACTTTGACCGGATATCCCCAGCCGATGTGGACAGACTCCTCCGAGCTGGAAAGCCCACCACCTGTCCTCTCGACCCGTGCCCGTCTTGGCTGATTAGAGCGTGTCCAGACGAGGTGCGGGCCCTCCTGGGGGATATCATCAATTTGTCCCTTGGCACGGGGACATTCCCAGGGGAACTGAAGGAGGCAGTGGTGCGCCCGCTCTTAAAGAAAACATCATTAGATCCTTTAGATCTATCCAATTACCGCCCGGTTTCGAATCTTCCGTTCCTGGGTAAGGTGATTGAGAGAGCGGTTGCTGAACAGCTTGGTGGGTTTCTGGATGAAACATCGGCTCTGGATCCATTCCAGTCTGGCTTCCGCGCTGGTCATGGGACCGAGACAGCTCTGGTTGCCCTAACAGATGATCTTCGTAGACAGCTGGATCGAGGCGGGTCGGGGCTGCTGATTCTTCTAGATCTGTCAGCAGCTTTCGACATGGTCGATCATGAACTTCTGGACCACCGCCTTGCCGACGTGGGGATCCAGGGCACAGTCCTTCAATGGCTGCGCTCGTTTCTCTCTGGTCGGGGACAGAGGGTGGCGCTTGGGGGGGAATTGTCATCGCGCCACTCCTTGGTGTGTGGAGTACCTCAGGGTGCGATACTCTCCCCAATGCTTTTCAACATCTTTATGCGCCCCCTCGCCCAGCTTGTCCGGAGTTTTGGGCTGGGTTGCCATCAGTATGCCGATGACACCCAACTCTATCTGTTGATGGATGGCCATCCTGACTCGGCCCCAGACACACTGACCAGATGTCTGGAAGCTGTGGCTGGATGGTTACGTGGGAGCCGGTTGAAGCTAAATCCTTCGAAGACAGAGGTCCTGTGGCTGGGACGGGACGATATGGGATTGGGGGGGCAACTCCCATCTCTTGCGGGGGCGCAGTTAGTGCCAGCACCGTCCGTTAAGAGTTTGGGTGTAATCTTCGACACCTCCCTTTCCATGGAGGCGCAGATTGCAGCTATAACAAAGGCGGCATTTTTCCATCTCCGCCAAGCTAAGCAGTTGGCTCCTTACCTCTCTCGCCCTGACCTAGCCACTGTGATCCACGCGACGGTCACCTCCAGACTGGATTATTGTAACTCGCTCTACGTGGGGCTGCCCTTAAGACTGACCCAGAAACTCCAGCGGGTGCAGAATGCTGCAGCGAGACTCCTTACGGGGTCTTCGCTGCGAGATCACATTCATCCGGTGCTATATCAACTGCACTGGCTCCCGGTGGAGTACAGGATCAGGTTTAAGGTGCTGGTTTTAACCTTTAAAGCCCTATACGGCCTTGGACCCTCGTACCTACGGGACCGCCTCTCCTGGTATGCCCCACAGAGAAACTTACGGTCTTCAAATAAAAATATCTTGAAGGTCCCAGGCCACAGAGAAGTTAGGCTGGCCTCAACTAGAGCCAGGGCTTTTTCGGCTGTGGCTCCGACCTGGTGGAACACTCTGTCACAAGAGACTAGGGCCCTGCGGGACTTGACATCTTTCCGCAGGGCCTGCAAGACAGAGCTGTTCCGCCAGGCCTTTGGCCAGGGCACAGCCTGACTCCCTCCCTCGGCAATCTTCGCGGAGCTCTGGCCCAATAGTGGCCAGTGGCTTGAATTTAATTAATTTTATAATGAATGATTTTAGAGTGTTGTTTGTGTTGTACTTTTGTATTGTTTATTGTTGTTAGCCGCCCTGAGCCCAGCTTCGGCTGGGGAGGGCGGGATATAAATAAAATTTATTATTATTATTATTATTTATGGTCCAGCTCTCACTTCCATACATCACTACTGGGAAAACCATGGCTTTAACTATACGGACCTTTATTGGCAAGGTGACGTCTCTACTTCTCAAGATGCTGTCTAGGCCTGTCATTGCCCTTCTCCCAAGAAGCAGGCGTCTTTTAATTTCGTGGCTGCTGTCACCATCTGCAGTGATCATGGAGCAGAAAAAAGTACATTTGTTAAAACATCCAGGAAGATTTTAGAACTTAGCCAACACTAAAATGGGCTAAACAGATAGCCCCATAGTCCATTAATTTCGTCTGACCCCAGACTCAACTCTTGGTCCCTGGACTCTCGGCCTGGCGCCCCTGAGAGCCAGGCGCCTGGGTGCCCCGCACCCCTAGCGCCTATGGGTAAGACGGCCCTGCCCCGGAGGAAAGTCTCTGTTTTCAGCGAAGCTTACTTTCACATAAGCACGTGCAAGATTGTGACACTACAGCTACGAATTCAATTTCCACTGATTGTGGAGGAGAAATTTTCAGCGCTGCTAACCCCTGGAAACTGCCTTTCTGGCTCCCGTAGCTTGTTTGCCTCTGCTACTCATCTGTAGCATCATTTTGGATTGCGTATCTTTTATCTGAGCTTCTGTGATTAGTTTTTTTAAAAAAAAAATAACCTCTGGTCTTCCTGGAGGCAGTTGACCTTCCTGATTCCCCCCCTCTGCCATTTCAGCTCCCTTTTATCTAATCCCTTCTTATCACTGTGTTGCACATTCTGAACAATTTTCACTCCCATGCATACGAACTGGGCTAGCGTTGGTTCTCGTTTCCAAGCACTTGACATCTCAAACTGGGCTGCATCCACTGCTTAGGATTAAATGCTGAGTTGCCTTTTATCGTTACTCTAAACATGAATGATATATGCATCTTAAGAACACTGGGCCGAGTTGTTGCACTAGTGGAAGCAAGCACCAAAAGCCCTGCTAGTGAAGCTAGGAACTTCCTACAATCCCCTTGGAAGGGTCCGAGGACCCCCAGAACAGTGCGCAGAGGGGCGAGAGAGAGGAATTTGCTCTGGATTGGAAGCAGAAATGTTGGTGTTAAGTTGTGGGTGAACATATCAGACGACACAGCAATTCTTCAAACAGCTCTTGTTTATTCACAGGCCAGAACAGAACTGAACTGAAGGGTTCAGCCAGCCTGCTTATATAGAGCTCCACTACAACGCAACAGTAACCATTTTCTGTAACTATCCAATCACTGAACGTCACTTTCAATCCCTTATTTGCATATGTGGACCTGAGTGAAAACTATCTACAGTATCCCCCTGGTGGCCCAGGGTGAGAATTTCAGTACAGTTGGTTCTGAGGGAGCACTGTCCCTGGTTGAACTCCACTCATTTTTCTCTTTGTTAAACTCGGTTAAAATTCTGACGACACTTATTCTTCTTTTTCTCTCCGCAGGCTTTGTATAGCTCCATCAAGAACGAAAAGCTACAGTGGGCTATGTGAGTACCTCTGCTTATTTTTCCCTTTCTCTGAACAGCCTCTTGTTTTCTCCTCTTCCTTGATCTCTTGCTGTCATCATTATTTGTTCAATTTTGATGTATTTTTAATGTTTGTTGGAAGCCGCCCAGAGCGGCTGGGGAAACCCAGTCAGATGGGCGGGGTACAAATTATTATTATTATTATTATTATTATTATTATTATTATTATTATTATTTATTATTTATTTGTATCCCACCCTTCATTCGTAGATCTCAGGGTGGTTCACAGCATAATATAAAGAACACAGAATGCATAATAAAAATAAGAATGAAAACAAGCCAATAATCTCCCCTCCCACAACAACATCTAAAAGGGCATCGGGTGTCAATCAGCAAAGGTCTGGCTGAAGAGGAACATTTTTGCCTGGCGCCTAAAGGTGTATATTGAAGGCCTGTTCTCGTGTTGCCACCCTCCAGACCTTTTGTGAAGGAGGCACCCGAAGGTGGGCCACACATGATGATCGCTGGGTCTGGGAGGTTGTCCTTGAGGTATTGCGGTCCTGAGCCATTTACCTTCAGCATTTATAGCAGGAAAAAGGCAAGCTTGTCCTTAGAACGAAGCACGTGCAATAAGTATGCTGCAGGCGTGTAACGTCCTGCCTGTATTAATTACAGAAATTGGTATTTGTCTTTCGGAGCTCTTGCATATCCACATCGCTCTCCTGCAAAAGACTGGGGGACGAGGAAGGGAAATGGTTTGTTGTAGACAGAAGGCTCACTGCAGTCCCATCACTTTCCTTCCATTGTCTGCAATGTTGCTGCATTCAGATGGCACTTTATTCTGTCAATTATTATTTTTTTGCATTTTGTGTGATCTTTTACACACTATGGAAGCCATTTCCGGAATCTAAATTTATGGCTCACTTCTATGTTAACTGCTTCCAGAAAGGGGGGCGGGGGGGAAGCATCTGGCTTGACACCTGGCTTGAGAGCACTACATGTGAAAAGGATCTAGGAGTCTTGGTGGACCACAAGCTTGACATGAGCCAACAGTGTGACGCGGCAGCTAAAAAAGCCAATGCAATTCTGGGCTGCATCAATAGGAGTATAGCATCTAGATCAAGGGAAGTAATAGTGCCACTGTATTCTGCTCTGGTCAGACCTCACCTGGAGTACTGTGTCCAGTTCTGGGCACCACAGTTCAAGAAGGACACTGACAAACTGGAACGTGTCCAGAGGAGGGCAACCAAAATGGTCAAAGGCCTGGAAACGATGCCTTATGAGGAACGGCTAAGGGAGCTGGGCATGTTTAGCCTGGAGAAGAGGAGGTTAAGGGGTGATATGATAGCCATGTTCAAATATATAAAAGGATGTCACATAGAGGAGGGAGAAAGGTTGTTTTCTGCTGCTCCAGAGAAGCGGACACGGAGCAATGGATCCAAACTACAAGAAAGATGATTCCACCTAAACATTAGGAAGAACTTCCTGACAGTAAGAGCTGTTCGACAGTGGAATTTGCTGCCAAGGAGTGTGGTGGAGTCTCCTTCTTTGGAGGTCTTTAAGCAGAGGCTTGACAACCATATGTCAGGAGTGCTCTGATGGTGTTTCCTGCTTGGCAGGGGGTTGGACTCGATGGCCCTTGTGGTCTCTTCCAACTCTATGATTCTATGATTCTATGATCTACAACTCTGTTACCATGGAAGATCGCAGGAGCTTTCAGTTGTAACTTTCCTGTGGTTTTAACAACGATGCCACCCGTTACTTTGGGGTGATATTCCGGCAAACGGTTATTTCCCACTGTGCAAAATTTCGCATGCCCTGGTGGTAGCATCAAAAAGCCACACTTCCATAAAGCAAACAGGTACTGCAGTATAAAAGGAAAGTTAGAAATTGGGGCAGAGATGCTAGCATTATAGCCAGTAAAACTAAATGCAACCTGTGCCTTGATGGAAAACATTGATCTATGTTAGACAAGCATAAAGGAGTCAAATTTTTATCTCATGGACTATTCCTGCAACTCTAAACCACCTAGCCGGGTGCCTTGTTGTTGTTGTTTAGTTGTGTCCAGCTCTTCGTGACCCCATGGACCAGAACACGCCTGGCACTCCTGTCTTCCACTGCCTCCGCAGTTTGGTCAAACTCATGCTGGTAGCTTCGAGAACACTATCCAATCATCTCGTCCTCTGTTGTCCCCTTCTCCTTGTGCCCTCCATCTTTCCCAACATCAGGGTCTTTTCCAGGGAGTCTACTCTTCTCATGAGGTGGCCAAAGTATTGGAGCCTCAGCTTCAGGATCTGTCCTTCTAGTGAGCACTCAGGGCTGATTTCCTTCAGAATGGAGAGGTTTGATCTTCTTGCAGTCCATGGGACTCTCAAGAGTCTCCTCCAGCACCATATTTCAAAAGCATCAATTCTTTGGCGATCAGCCTTCTTTATGGTCCAGCTCTCACTTCCATACATCACTACTGGGAAAACCAGAGCTTTAACTATACGGACCTTTGTCGGCAAGGTGATGTCTCTGCTTTTTAAGATGCTGTCTAGGTTTGTCGTTCCTTTTCTCCCAAGAAGCAGGCGTCTTTTAATTTCGTGGTTGCTGTCACCATCTGCAGTGATCATAGAGCCCAAGAAAGTAAAATCTCTCACTGCCTCGTTTTGGACCAAACTGAGGTGCCAGGCTGTCGTTTTTGCTGTTGTTAAACGAAAAGTAGCTATAGGAGGCTGCAGTCTTAAGCAGGCAATGAGTGGATGGGGAAGAGTTACTCAGTTCTTTTTTTCTGCTCAACATTCCACCCCGCTTCTATTCTTCCCAAAGAGAGAAGGATACAAGTTCCCATATCTTTTTCTCCTCTGGGAGAGAAGTAGCTGGAAAATTACCCCACCCACCAGTTCCCTCTTTAAGATTCCAGCCTTCTGCAGTTGCTTTTTGAGTGTTAAAAAAAATCAAACTGCACACCACAGTCCTTTTGTGAAATTGCAATCTTGCATATAGGTTTGGTTGGCAATTGGTTTAGGTCTTCGGAGCGCAAGTGTCTAATTTGTGGTGAATGTTTTGAGAAAGAAGGTTTGCCATTTACAAGAACTTAAGTCAGTTTCCATCGGGCATCATTTAAAAGTGTGAAGCTGCCACATTGCGTTCTTGGTCACTGTCTTCGGGAGTAAGTCCTTTCTTTTTGGTGGAAATCTCCAACTGTTCCAATGTAGTTAACTCAGTTTTGTAGGTCTGTGGCTTAAAAATATTGCCCAGATTAAACCAGAATAAAAGGTTAGTTAGGCTGACTATACTTTATTTTCTGTTGCTCAGTTCTGTGTTTATGTTTTCTTCTTAAAATGGACATTTATTTAATGATTTTGGAAGCATCTGGAAGGGCACCAGTTTGGGAAAAGCTGTTCCACAGGATTTACGAGTACTTTAAAGAGTTGGGTAGACTCATGACTTACATCACGATCATCATTATTATTATTAGTGCTGTTTTTCTAGAAAAAGAGGTGCCGGAACTTACCATCAACACCTCCCTCGTTCTCTTAGAATGCCAATGGCGCCCACCTGAGAGGTGCCGCAATTGAGTTCCGGCGAGTTTCAGCTGAAAAAAACCCTGATGATGATTATTAAAAATAAAGATATAATTGACTTATTAATCACATTCTAAACAATCATCTCAAGGGGATGCACACTAAAGATAATTGAAGAGAGTTTAAAAGTCATAAACAGCAAATATTTTTAAGATGAAGCTAAAACCATACAAAGTAGCCTTATCAAGATAAAGACCCATTTCTCTGTCTGGGAAAGCCATTCAGAACAAAAAAGCACCGATAGTGGGTGCCTATCCTATTTTGACGGGAATGTTATTCCATAGAACAAGGGCAGCAACACTAAAAGTCCTGCTCCAAGCTGCTGTGGAACGGGTTTCTGAGATCTTTGCTGGGGGTGGAATAGATGACCATTTGGGTCAATGATTAAGCTATTCAATATCAACAACAACAACAACAAAAATGTCACATGGTCAATACTTAGTCACAACAACAAACTAATCATCCAGTATATGTCATCCAAAACCACTTTGAAGTCCATATCATTATATCAGTTTCATAATTTTTGACCTGGCAATATATTGCGAAACATCGTGCGTATGTGCGTATGCTATGCAAAAATCACAATGTGGGAAAAGCCATGAAACCAGCCAATGCTTCTCTCAATTCCTGCAGCCCCTGTTGACTCAGTTGCCTCATCTCACCCCTGCCTCATGTGGGAGGCAGTGAATCACAAGAGCAGGCACTGGCCAAAATCACAATGCAGGGAAAACTGTGAAACCAGCTAGTGCCTCTACATAAGGTAAAGGTAAAGGGACCCCTGACCATTAGGTCCAGTCGTGGCCGACTCTGGGGTTGCGGCGCTCATCTCGCTTTATTGGCCGAGGGAGCCGGCGTACAGCTTCCGGGTCATGTGGCCAGCATGACTAAGCCGCTT
Organism: Podarcis raffonei; assembly: GCF_027172205.1. Classification (NCBI taxonomy): domain Eukaryota; kingdom Metazoa; phylum Chordata; class Lepidosauria; order Squamata; family Lacertidae; genus Podarcis; species Podarcis raffonei. Next base: position 15,686,024 of record NC_070606.1, read on the forward strand.
CTGGCGAACTAGAGCAGCACATGGAAACACCGTTTACCTTCCCGCTGGAGTGGTACCTATTTATCTACTTGCACTGGTGTGCTTTCGAACTGCTAGGTTGGCAGGAGCAGGGACCGAGCAACAGGAGCTCACCCCATCGTGGGAATTCGAACCGCTGACCTTCTGATCAGCAAGTCCTAGGCTCTGTGGTTTAACCCACAGCGCCACCCGCGTCCCCTAGTGCCTCTACATAGCTCCATCCTTATTTCAGACACTGTGATATATCTGTATAACGTGATGTTTAGCTGGTGATAGATTGCAAAGCTGAAAACCAGATAATGACCTACCCGGTACATCAAAAGAGAGCCTTCACTGAAGTTCTCAGTGGGCAGGCAGAATCATGTAGGCATCCCTTCTTAAATACCCCAGTCCCAGTCATTTAGAACTTTAAAGGCGTAAAAACACAGCCAACACTTTGAAAGGGGCTCAGAAATAAACTGGGGGCCAGTGAAAATTGGATTATTATATCAGTTTAATATGCCCAGGCTCCCATCAGCATTCTGGCAAAACAGCTCCTGCGTCCGCTGCCGTTTCCAAACACATTTCAAGGCCCAGATCTGCTTTCTCCAGGAAGAGTTGCAGCTGACACCCAAGCTGAAGCCGGACAAATGCACTCCATCAAAACGACACTCAACACCCTACCCTGCACTGGTTCTTACTAAGCAAAAGGACTTCTGTCTTGTCTGGATTAAGCCTCAGTTTGGATCTAAAGCAGTGGTTCCCTATTAGGGGTCCGGGGACCCCATCCCTTGCCTCCCCCAACTAATTTTTTGTCATTTTTGCATGGTAATATCACAAATGTTATGGTTGTTTTAGCACTGTAGAGTTGGAAGGGTCCCTGAGGGACATCTAGTCCAACCCCCTGGAATGCAGGAAATCTCAACTCAAAGCATCCATGACAAATGAATCTCCTTGAAGGGAGATGTTTCTACTTTCACCTTCCCAGACTTAAGGATCTACAATATGAAACTCCACAACTGAAAATAAAGTAACCCCAACAAGGCATTGATTTCCACCTCGGTACTAATTTGGGCATGAATTATACAGTTCCCGTTTGATAGTGTATTTTCGAATCTAGTTACGTTATAACAAATCCAAGAGGAACAAAGAGGTAATAAGACAAACTAGATGTATCTTTTTCATTCTGTCCCATTCCTGCAGTGTTGCTGATATTAGGAGGGTTGGTTTTTCAAGCAGACATAAATGTCTGGAATTTTTTTATTTTTTTTTTAATACCATTGACAAAAATTCAGTGTCATCCTAGAACACTTTGTTTCCACTGCATACTATATGGGATCTTCATTTATTTGGCATTAAGAGATGACTTTCAGACATAAGGCGTAAACCCCAATGAGCACAATAGGACCTGCTTCTGTGTGCTCTAAGGATTTATTATTATTGCCTTTGGATAATAGCTGATGGGTCTGTTGATGGAGTTGATTTACTTTTCTGCTCTCCTGCAAACCGGCTAGCTTATTCATTTGATATATACCTTGCCTTTTGAACAAATGATTCTCGGCAGCTTACAATCAGTTGTAATAATGTACATGTGTACACACACACACACAAATATATATCGTTCCAGTTTTTTAGTATATGTGCTGCCAAAGCGAGCACATAAATAAATAAATAAATAAACACACACACACACACACACACACACACATATATATATATGCACAAAGACACGCAGACCCCAAACCCACACAACTGAACAGTCCTTGGTTCCCTGGCCGATTAATGAGCCAAAACATGCATTTCTTCAGTTCTGCCATCCCAGAGCATCAAATAATTTGTCTGCCTAATTACATTTTCCCAAAATGCTAGGTAACTCCTACTAAATTGTGGTGCCCTACTTAGATAATTCTCTCTCCAGAGAGGCCCGTCTGGTACCCACTTTGCTATCTTTTGGGCACCAGATTTTTAATTAGCAATAATCGCTTTCTTTTCCCAGGCATTCACTGTTTAACTGTGATGATGTTACTGCTGCCCAGTTTTTATCCACTATTTTAATGCTTTTAAAACTTGTTACTCAGGTGTGTTGTTTGTTTTTCTGAAGGTCAATTAAGTTGCCTGAAAATTTCTATGGAAGGGTGGCATAGAACTTTTAAAGAATATATAAAATTTAGCAATATTCTTTGATTTTGGCTGAGGCACGTGAATGATAGATGTCTTCTAATCTCAGACTTAGGGATGCGGGTGGCGCTGTGGGTAAAACCTCAGCGCCTAGGACTTGCCGATCGCATGGTCGGCGGTTCGAATCCCCGCGGCGGGGTGAGCTACCGTCGTTCGGTCCCAGCTCCTGCCCACCTAGCAGTTCAAAAGCACCCTTAAGTGCAAGTAGATAAATAGGTACCGCTTACTAGCGGGAAGGTAAACGGCGTTTCCGTGTGCTGCTCTGGTGCCGGTTCGCCGGAGCAGCTTCATCACGCTGGCCACGTGACCCGGAAGTGTCTGCGGACAGCGCTGGCTCCCGGCCTCTAGAGTGAGATGAGCGCACAACCCTAGAGTCTGTCAAGACTGGCCCGTACGGGCAGGGGTACCTTTACCTTTACCTTTAATCTCAGACTTGGCAAATAATGCAAATGCTGCTGTTTGATATTTATGCACAAGTATAATATCCCCCTTTTCTCTTTTTAAATATTTTGCTATTGTGATCCTTTTTGTTTATACTTAAAAGCAATGTGTGGTTTTTTCTGGGGGTACGCAGGGGTATGCATACCCCTAAACATTTTGTGAATCTTTGTACTTTTGTCCGTTTACTGTATTTATTTCCCCCAATTTGAACTATAAAATGGTGATTTCCTTGAGTCAAAAGAAGAGTACCCCTAAACATTTTTTAAGAAAAAAAGCACTGCTTAAAAGTATTTGTTGTTGTTGTTGTTGTTTAGTTGTTTAGTCGTTTAGTCGCGTCTGACTCTTCATGACCCTATGGACCAGAGCACACCAGGCACTCCTGTCTTCCACTGCCTCCCGCAGTTTGGTCAAAGTCATGTTTGTAGCTTTGAGAACACTGTCCAGCCATCTCGCCCTCTGTCATCCCCTTCTCCTTGTGCCCTCCATCTTTCCCAACATCAGGGTCTTTTCCAGGGAGTCTTCTCTTCTCATGAGGTATTGGAGCCTCAGCTTCAGGATCTGCCCTTCCAGTGAGCACTCAGGGCTGATTTCCTTAAGAATGGAGAGGTTTGATCTTCTTGCAGTCCATGGGACTCTCAAGAGTCTCCTCCAGCACCATAATTCAAAAGCATCAATTCTTCGGCGATCAGCCTTCTTGATGGTCCAGCTCTCACTTCCATACATCACTACTGGGAAAACCATAGCTTTAACTATATGGACCTTTGTTGGCAAAAGTATAACTATACTTTTAGCAACAACAACCCACTCTTCACCCCGAGGTCTCAGAGCATTAAAACATTATATTAAAAACAGTTTAAAGCAACATATAATCTCAAAAATACACATCTCAAGTGTTGCAAGCGTTTACAAGACACAGATGCTACAGTTTCTCCAATATTTACTAATGAACCTATAATGTAAAGGGATGAATTATTTTCTAGTTGGATGGCAGTGGGGTGGCCAGGTGAAAAAGAGAAAACAGGGGTCCTGCAGCTATAATAACTGCATGTAAGAGAGAATTTTATCAGCTGTAGCTTGTAGTTCAAGGAACACTTTCTGTGATCTCCTCTTCTACCCAACTTCTGAAGGTGCAGAAGTCCTGGCCTCTCTCTCTTTCTTTTTCTCACCTGGCCACCCTAGGGGGCGGTGTGGTATAAGACTTAGAGGGTTTCACAGGGACTTCCTTTTATCTTGATGAATGCCGCAAAACTTTGTGACTGTCCCATTAATGCACGACTGTGTGACTATGTCATCTGAATTTGTGTTTCATCACGCACAACAACTGTGTCGGTCATCTGTAGAAGTCAACCCCACTTGCAATGATTTCATTTAACAAATTACCATATGCATTTATGTTCTGTCCTTGCTATCAACAGAATGGGGCGGATATCACTGTTGGCTGTTTGCAGTTTAGTAGCGCAGAGAGCTTGCTGGGGAGACCATGCATTAAAGAAAAAGGACTCAAAAATAACTTAAACAAGGTTTTAATAAGAAAAACAAAAACTCCTTTTACACTAAGTACATTAACAACCAAACCAGACCCAACCACCAACCCATCCCCCAGGGTAATGGGAGAGCTAGGTGCTGCTCCTTATATACTACACCCAAATGCTGACACACCTTAATCAAATACAACTCAGCAGCACCTGCTACGTTTCACAGCTGTAAAGCTGGGTCTCGTTATCTTACTCTGGCCCTTGCTCTGGCCCCTTAAAGACATACACATCGGGTGCAACAATGATGAACCTTTACATTTAAATAAACCATTCAACATTTCCCCTGCGGTTCATCATTGTGGAACAAAAACATAAAGCATACTTTGTACATGTCTTTCAAAACAGAATGTCCACGTTGTGATGCATCTTTTAACAAAAGCTTAACTGTTTCAAATTTTACGCTTGGTGAATAACACAAATCATAATCTTCACCTGTAATTTGTTGAGAACCCTAGCAACTATCTAGCCTTGTACCTTACAACTTCATTTTTGTCATTCATTTTAACTCTATAAACCCATTTTGAATCAATAAGTCTCATATCTGGGGTTTGTGGTACAAGAGACCAAGTGTTATGCTCTTTTAAAGAAGCTATCTCAGAGTTCATAGCTTTATACCAATTTGCAGCTTGTTGCTTAGGTAATTTCTGAACATCATTGTAGCTTTTTGGCTCAAAAACTGCCTTATTGGCATACACAGTATTAAAATGTTCATCTGCAAAACGTTGTGGCTTCTGTCTCTTTTTATCTGAACGTCTCAGTCCGGAAGGAGAGTCAGACTCCTCAGACTTAATGGGACTAAGTGAACCACTAGTTTCAGGTTGTAAACCATTGTCAGATTGAAGAGATGCCTGTAGGCTAAGCTCACGATCAGAAAACTCAAGAGAATCTAACCTCCCCTTGGGTGCCTGTGACTTTAAATCATCAAACAAATCAGATTCAACAGACTTTTTGTCTTTTTCCATTAATTCAGAAGCACCATTTCCTGCTGCTGCTTCTTCTTCCTCTTCTTCCTCAGTATTATCTATACCATCAGTATCTTGGAAGACAGCAACTCCATTCCAATTTACAGTTTGTATCATGCTTCTGGTAATATGAAATTTGCCAGTTGCTGGTACGTAAATTCTGTATGCCCCCTGCTGGTAGCCCATTAATTTTCCCTGGACACTACGTTCACCCAATTTCTGCTTAGCGGGATAATGCATAATTACATCTGAACCCCAAATGCGTAGGTATTTCAGATTAGGGCGTTTTTTAAACAGCTTCTCATAGGGGGTGACATCTAAACCAGAATGATAACTGCGATTTCTGACATAACAAAACGCATTAAGCGCTTCAGCCCAAAAGTCTTTGGGCAGATTAGCATCGTGCAGATACGTTTTAACCCCTGCCTGTAGGTCACGCTGCACAACTTCAACAAGCCCATTTTGCCAGGGACTTCGGGGGCAAGATAACTCATGAGTAGTCCCCTGCGCTTCCAGGAATTTCTCAAAATCCTCAGAAACAAATTCCCCGCCCCGGTCAGAAAATAGGTTCTTAATTGGTTTGTTAAAGTGCGTTTTTACCCAGTTGCAAAAAACTTTGTACTTCTCAAGTGCTTGGGACTTCTCAGCTATTGCATAAGTCCAACAATATCTACTATACTGGTCTATCAGAGTGAGCCAGTACTTAGAACCTCCTAATGAAGGTGGGAGTGGCCCAACTAAATCACAATGTACACGCTCAAATGGCTCAGTTACTTTCCTATCTGAGCACCTACCCTTGCGTGCAACCTTAATCTTATTCTTGCAACAGGATAGACATTGCATAAAGAATTTACATGGTTTTAAGTTGAGGCCATTAACAATATTCTTTGTCTTATTCACATCAGCAAAATTCAGATGTCCCAGAATTCTGTGTGCCTCGTGGACACACCCGGAATGAGGCCTTACATTCCTCAACCCCTGGCTTGACTGTGCTGCTCTGCAGTTAATAGGCAATTGTGAGTAGGTGCGAAAATACAGTCTATATAAACCATCAGATTCCCGGGCATATAATAGACGTTTGTTCCCATCGAAAAACTCACACATTGACTTTAAGAAACGCACAGTTATGCCTTGACGAGCAAAGCACCTTACTGACAATAAATTGTCCACTGACGGGCAGTAAATGCAGTTCGCTATTGTAATGTTTAAAGAGTCAAGTTTAACGGTACCCCTGCCAAGCGACTGCAAGACTTGTGAATTGGCTAAATGTACATTACCAATTTCCTCTTCGAAAGAAATAAACAAGCTTCGATCGTTGCAAATATGCTGAGATGCTCCTGAGTCCACAACAAAAGACTTCCACTTGGCACGTTTAAGTCTTTTACGATCTGTTGTCCTAGCATGGAAAACTCGCGGCTCGTTTCTGTCTCTACTATACAATGTCGGCTGCTGGGCTGACGACCGTGACTGACGAACAGAAACAGGCTTGGGAGTACTTTGCTTTCTTTTGGATCTGCAGTCCTTTGCAAAATGTCCTTGCTTATTGCAGAACCAACAACGCTTTGCTGCTTTAAATGCAGTTGTATCACCACAGGTTTGCATATGGCGTTCCTCATTACTTCTGGAAATAGGAGTGCTTATGGCACAAGCCTCCCTTCTGTCCAACTCGCCCATTAATCTTGCCGTCACCCCTTCCACAGTTAATTGTGCTGGTGGAACGGCAGATATCTGGCTAGCTATACCATCGAAGTCCTCATTAAGGGAACATAGAATGATAAAAACATACTGAATATCAGGTATGTCCATGTCCCTTCGAATTAATTCACCGCGTATTGCTTCCAGACGTCTCAAGTGTGCTGCCAAATCACCACCAGGCTGCAACTTCGTCTGGTACAACTGCTTGAAAAACGTCAATGCAGATGCTGACTCTTTTCTAACATGCACTGCTGCAAGACTGTCCCACATTTCTTTGGCAGTTTTCTTATTTCTTATATAGACTACTTGCTGGTCACTGACTGCCAAATTAATTATCGCCCTGGCTTTTGCATCTCCTTTTGACCAAGCATTAGTCACAGGGTCAGGAGGGTCATCAGTTACATAGGTCCATACTTCTCTAGAGGTCAAAAGCGCCTCCACCCGAAAAGACCATAAACTATAGTTCTCATCTGTTAGCTGTGGGAAGACCAGAGCCTTCTCAGCTTCAGGAACCCGGTCAACCATTCTGGAACTCTTCCAGACCCACAGAACTACGCTAACAGGAGAAGGAGTTTTCAAACCTTTCTCAGAGTCCAAAAATATGCAGTCATCCACTCAGCAACTGGGCCCATAACCAAAGATGTTGGCTGTTTGCAGTTTAGTAGCGCAGAGAGCTTGCTGGGGAGACCATGCATTAAAAAATAAAGGACTCAAAAATAACTTAAAAAAGGTTTTAATAAGAAAAACAAAAACTCCTTTTACACTAAGTACATTAACAACCAAACCAGACCCAACCACCAACCCATCCCCCAGGGTAATGGGAGAGCTAGGTGCTGCTCCTTATATACTACACCCAAATGCTGACACACCTTAATCAAATACAACTCAGCAGCACCTGCTACGTTTCACAGCTGTAAAGCTGGGTCTCGTTATCTTACTCTGGCCCTTGCTCTGGCCCCTTAAAGACATACACATCGGGTGCAACAATGATGAACCTTTACATTTAAATAAACCATTCAACAATCACCCCCGCCCAGAATACAACCATACTTTTTAAAAGATTTTTATTAGGGTTCCTCAACAGTATTTTTTTAGTGTAGCATTTTGGATCACAACGTACAGCAGAGCTTTCCAAACTGTGTGTCGCGACACATTAGTGTATCGGCTGCAGTGTGTAGGTGTGTTGCACGAATGCACCCTGTACTCCTCCCAGGGCTGGAAAGAGGTTAGTTTAACTTCCGGTTTGCTAGTAAAACTGAATTTCTGTGTCGCAAAATGATGTGTGTCTAAAAATGTGTCACCAACGTGAAAAGTTTGGAAAGCTGGCATACAGTACATTTCTATGTGATGTCTCTGCAGTGGGATTAATACGATAACAGCTTTTCAGTTAGTACCGTATTTTTCGTCCCATAGGACGCTCCGTCCCATAGGACGCACCTAATTTGGGGGGGGGAATAAAGGGGGGGAAATTCCTTTATTTCCCCCCCAAACCAGGTCGGGGGATGGCAGCGCTGCGCCTCCCCGTTGTCCCCTGAGCTTATGGGGCTGGCCGATGTCTGCCCGGCACGCGGGGCGCTCTGCTTCAGGGCACCTTGCGCGCCGGGCGGCAGGCTGCTATCCGCAGCGTGGGGAGCCCTGCGGGAACTCCCGCGGGCTCCCCAGGCTTGCTGATAGCTTCCTGAAGCCTGGAGAGCGAGAGGGGTCGGTGCGCACCGACCCCTCTCGCTCTCCAAGCTTCAGCAAAAGCCTGTATTCGCCCCATAGGACGCACACAGATTTCCCCTTCATTTTTGGAGGGGGAAAAGTGCATCCTATAGGGCGAAAAATACGGTATATCTGATTCTGAAACTCCGAGAGAGGCAAAGAAGGAATTTCGGCAGAAGGAACAGCTAGGCAGAATTAAGGAGATTGGAGAGAAAGTTCAGACTGGTTCAGCTCAGTAGGTAGAGTAGAGAAGAAAACAAACAGCTGAACTGAGCCATGATGTTACAGCCTGCCGTTCTTGATGCCGTCGCTTGGGAATTGGTGGTGGTGCATATATCATGTGTTTTTGATGCCACTCAGGATGCTAGGAGACCTAATTGGATAACTGCATCCTCCAACTGCCACCTTCAATGCTTCATTCAGAAAGTAGATCTGTAAAAGGGTCTGACTGGAGACCATTGGCTTCCAGTACATGAAAGCTCCAGAGATCAGTACAATGAAAACTGTAGGAGCCTTTCTTGTCAGGGCTCAGGGGCAATAGCTAAAATGCAAAATGATGCAAGTAAGCTTCAGTCACATCTAGGAAAGGGGGAGGGCATGGGACCAGATCCAAGTAGAGTGGAAGCAGTAGAACAGGAAGGAGATGGGAATAGGGATGGTGACATTCCTCTTGAGCTGCTTGGGGACCATTTCTGCTGGAGAACAGAAGGTGCTGGTGGCCTAGAACCAATAGCTGGTGAGCATATTCAGATTCCTGGACCCTCATCTCAGCCAGAGAAGGAAGCCAGCACATCAGTGGTACCTTGGTTCTCAAACTTAATCCATTCCTGGAGTCTGTCCGACTCCCAAAACCATTTGAGAACCAAGGCACAGCTTCTGATTGGCTGCAGGAGCTTTCTGCACTCAGTCGGAAGCCGCGTCAGACGTCTGGCTTCTGAAAAGCGTTCGTAAATCGGAACACTTGTGTGTTTGCGGCATCCGGGAGCTGATTTGTTTGGGAACCAAGCCATTCGGGAACCAAGGTACCACTGTACGTTGACTAACACGGCCATAAGGTGCAAAGTGAAAAGCGTTACACGCTTCAGTTAGGAGAGGCGCTTCAAGCCCCCAAAAATGGAAGGAACGTTACAAGGTGAACAGGAACATCGCCAGCTCTGTGCGACCTCCTTTGCTGTGTATAGAGAAGATATGTTGTATCGATGAACAGTGCTTCTCCTTAAGTGCAGTCCAGGCTCCCCCTTTCTTCCCTTGGACTAGCAAGAATTGGGCCTGTGTTTCCGAATCCCAGCAATGAACTGTGTTACATGATCAGCGCCTGCCAGGAGAACAGGGAGGAGAAACGCCGGCTACCCTGCAGCGCAGCAGAAACGGGTGCAAAGCGGCACGTTTGGCAGGATGGGAAGGTTTGGATCTCGTTGTGATCATCTGACATGGAACGGATCTCTTGTCTTCTGCCAAGTCATGCCGTTCGCATCCTGTTCCCCACGGCCGCTCCCCTCTCCTGCGCAATGTTAACTCGTGCATAGAAACGAGTTACTCCCACGGTAGCTAGCCCTACTTCTGCGCTGGAGCTGCCTCCCTCTTGGTTTGCAGCAGGGAGGGGCTTTTCTTCCAACGCTGTGCAGCTGTTGGGAGCTGGGGCAGAACGATTGCTTTCTAGGCTTCATCCCTACAATTCCAGGTGAGGGAGCCAGAGTAGGAATGGCACCGAGGGGGAGTGAGACTCATCACTCTAATGCTCAAAACATTAGAAAGATCTGTCTTCTCTTGTTATTCATCACTGATGACTAGGTCAATGGTTATTTGCATGGCTGCCCCAATATATTCACTCAGAGCTCATCGGAATTTCCGTAGCAATTCTCGTATTTCTTCCTCTTTCCAGAAATGGGGGGGGCACTACTAGATATCTTTCCCCCGCTCTGATGGTAGGCATTTCTTTAAGGTCATTTCCCCCCACTTACCATATAATTTACTAGCTGATGGAAAGGAGTTTACATACCCTGAAAGTCTCAAAGTGAGTCATTTCGGAAGATTGTTAAGACAATATAGAAAGTAAGAGTGAACTGGGTTTCTTTTCATGTTTAAATCAGATTATCAGTGTGTCCCTTTCCTTCCATTTACAAATCTGAGGAATTCACATGCAGTTTTTCATGTCGCTCTCCAAAACACCCACACATCCTCACTGCCCAAGTAAGGAACTGCAAAGCAGCAGTCCTGTCTGCGATGTAACCTTGTTCACCCTAAGTACCGCCTGGCTCCAGGTATTCTGAACAATTAGAAAGGAGCAGGAGTGGTTCCTCTCCCCTGAAGTCCGAACTGGAGTAGATCTGTTTGGAACACAGTTGAAGTGGTCCCCCTACAAAGTTTTGTTTGATTTTGGACTATTTGGTAGTATTCAACACCCATTCCACTCAGAGTGGAAGTTTAATAGACACATCTAACTCAGGTCCATTCATTTTCATAGTTCTACTCTGAGTAAATTCAACCCACTAAGTCTGGGACCAGGATGAAACGGTTGCGTTGTCAATTTCGCCTTCACACGTGGAACTAAGAATGTGCACATTTGAGGCAGCGCTTAGAAGGGCGGCGGAGAGCAAGGCAATGAATCTCAAATCTCTGAAGCCCCGGTCCCAGGAGAGTCGCAACTTCCACCGGAGAGAAAAGAAGTAGAGTAGATAGCAAAATGGAGGTCCCTTGCTGAGACATATTCGCTCTGAGTGCAGCGAAGTAAGCATTTGGATCAAACCCCTTAGGTTTGAATTTATTTGGGTCCATTGCCTCTGGCAAGATATAGGAAGTGTGGAAAAGTCAGGGCTGCATCTGCAGTCAATTCCAAGGCCTGGAATTTGCCCCTTGGTGATATTAGTGTGCTGCTGAACTTAAAAATAGTTTTATTGAGGGCATTTTTACCTAGTCGGAACTCACAGGAACTCAGTTCTGGCATCTCTCAGGCGGGCGCCATTTTTACTCCTTTCCCCTTCCCTCATTGCTTTATGTTTTACACTAGTGCTAAACCTTGCCATTTTTCAGTTAGTTAATCTTTTATTATTTATTCACTTGAAAAATTTATGCTCTGCCATTCCTTTAAGAAGCTCAAGGTGGCATGTGAAGTGATTTAAAGACCAGGGACAGTAAAAACAAGAAATAGGAAAATACGACAGCAAGCAGTGGTACCTCGGGTTAAGAACTTAATTCGTTCTGGAGGTCTGTTCTTAACCTGAAACTGTTCTTAAGCACCACTTTAGCTAATGGGGCCTCCCGCTGCCGCCATGCCGTCACTGCACGATTTCTGTTCTCATCCTGAAGCAAAGTTCTTAACCCGAGGTACTATTTCTGGGTTAACGGAGTCTGTAACCTGAAGCGTATGTACCACTGTATTTAAGACAAAACATACCCCCTGGTATGTCAGGGTACTAAAGCAGTCAATGGCTTTGACCATCAAACACCTTCTTCTAGAAGAGGAAAAGGGTCCTCACAAGACTTCAGAATGCCACCAAGGAGAGGGGCAAGACTACCTTCCTTAGTGGGCTCCTCTTTACCAACCACCTGAATTTGGGAGGACTGCTTTGTTGGGGGCTCTTGAACACTTGGTAGCTCAGTCGGTAGAGGGCCAGACTCTTAAGCGTAGGTGTCAGCGCTGCCCGAGGTCCCAGCTCACACAAGACCAACGCTGCTTCGTTCTTTAGTATAAAAGTCTTTATTGAAGTTCAGTTTCACTTCCACACGCGCAGCGTGCAACGCTACGTCTGTAACCTTAGGCCGCCGAAGCTCCGTCTGAATCTCCTCCCCCCTGACACCAGTTTAAGATTCTAGCCTTACTCCACCTCTTCCTCTGTTCCTTCCTTCTCTGGGTCCGCCTGCTAGTCGGGGTCTCACCCTTCCTAGACTCTTCTGACGCTGAGTCCCCTGACTCTTCCCCCTCCCTCCTTCGGGCTTTAGGACCTGGCTCCCAATCCGGGTTTTCTGCTGTCCCGCGCTCCTCCACATTTGAACTTGGCGCGCGCGCGCAGCCTCCCACTTTCCTTCTGACCATTACACTTGTGTCACTGCTCCCTCCTTCGGGGAGGCTAGCTGGACCTGACCTCCCCTCCGTTTCTCCACTTTCCGATGGGGGCGTGGTCAGCCCTGACTCATCTTCTCTCCCCGCTGGAGGAGAGGCTGGTCCTGATTCATGTGACTCTTCCCCCCCACTGCGCGCTGGTGGGGGAGCTGGTCCTGATCCTCCGCTGCTCCCTTGGGAGTCCCCGCTGGCCCCTTGCTTCTGGTGCGTCCCCCCTGGGACCCCCCTTGCCCTTACCATCGGCGCCCCCTTCTGGGAATCTTCTGATTCGCTGGAGAAGCTCATGGAATCTCTCGGGTCACTGTCATATTCCCCTACGCTCCCCTCGGATTCCTCTCCTCCGCTCTCTATTTGCTCTCTCCCCTGTGCTTCTGCTCCTGAGCCTCTGACAGTAGGGTTGTGTGTTCAAGCCACATGCTGGGCAAAAGATTCTTGCATTGCAGTGGAGTGGACTAGATGGCGCTTGTGGTGCCTTCCAGCTCTACAGTTCTATGAGGGACGCCAGTGGCGCTGTGGTCTAAACCACTGAGCCTCTTGGGCTTGCCAGTCAGAAGGTCGGCAGTTTGAATCCGTGCTGTGTTGCAAGACTGAGGGGCTGAGTGATAGCACCCTTTGCAGTTGCTAGGCAATTTAAAGGCACTCTGTAGCCTTTTTCAGATTTGCCATGGAACCTAGCAAAACATATAGGGACGCAGGTGGCGCTGTGGGTCAAACCACAGAGCCTACGACTTGCCGATCAGAAGGTCGGTGGGTCGAATCCCCGCGACGGGGTAAGCTCCCGTTGCTTGGTCCCTGCTCCTGCCAACATAGCAGTTTGAAAGTACATCAATGTGCAAGTAGATAAATAGGTACCACTACGACGGGAAGGTAGATGGCGTTTCCATCCACTGCTCTGGTTCGCCAGAAGCAGCTCAGCCGTGCTGGCCACATGACCCGGAAGCTGTACGCCGGCTCCCTCGGCCAATAAAGCGAGATGAGCGCCGCAACCCCAGAGTCGGTTACGACCGGACCTAATGATCAGGGGTCCCTTTACTAGCAAAACACGGCTGTCTCATGAATCTAGCTACCATGGTTGTAGTGGTAAGTATCCCCATCTGTCACACAGGAGACCGGGGTTCGATTCCCCGACGGGAAGCCATGGACGCAGGTGGCACTGTGGTCTAAACCACTGAGCCTCTTGGGCTTGCCGATCGGAAGGTTGGCAGTTCGATTCACCGCAACGGGGTGAGCTCTGTCCCAGCTCTTGCCAACCTAGCAGTTCAAAAGCATGCCAGTGCAAGTAGATAAATAAGAAGGTTAACTTCATTTCCGTGCACTCTGGCACTTGGCATGGTGTCCCGTTGCGCCAGAAGTGGTTTAGTCATGCTGGCCACAGAAACCGGAAAACTGTCTGTGAACAAACACCGGCTCCCTTGGCCTGAAAGCGAGATGAGCGCCGCAACCTCAGTCACCTTTGACTGGACTTAACCATCCAGGGGTCCTTTACCTTTTACCTTTTACAATTCTATGATTCTAACAGGTTCTGTTATGTACTGAGTTGAATAGGATCCAAAATGCAGCAGTCTGATTGGTCCTAGAACAATGCAGCAGTATGATTGGTCCGCAGGAGCCATCCAATCCAGCTGCAGGTGGAAGTGAATCCACAACCTGATTGGCCTACAGGAGAGTCCAGGAATTAGCCAATCACGTGCAGCCCATTGTGTAAATAATGTATATAAAGCAGACATTCTGGGGGAACTTCCATTCCTCCTCACCACTATGAGCTGAATAAAGAGCATTAAATCCAACTCTGGTGTTTCTCAGGCTGCTCTCCGGAGGAAATAAGAGCACACTTCTTGCGGCTGCCACCAAAGATACCGGCAGAGAGAAAGCCTTAGAAGCGCCAAGGTGATTACCCCGCAGTTCATGTAAACCATGGATACATAGTGAGGGGTTTCAATACAGTCCTAAAATGATGAGAGGGCACTCTTCCTTATACTGCTACCAATATGTTTCCAAGCCAAGGTGCTGTCTATAAACCATAAAGCCATTAAGTGGTCTGAGTCTTGGATATCGCAGGGAGCACTTGCAGAACCCCATAACGTGAGATTGGCTGGGGCAGCCATGCTTTTGGATCTATTCTGAAGGATCTGAAGGCAGCCCTGTTTAGGGAGATTTTTAACGTTTTACAGCTTTTCTATTATTATTATTATTATTATTATTATTATTATTATTATTTATTATTATTCTGTTGGGAGCTGCCCAGAGTGGCTGGGGAAACCCAGCCAGATGGGCGGAGTATAAATAATAAATTATTATGATTATTACTACTGTACTTGGAGGTGGTTTCTACTAACATGCTTAGCATTTTGTAAAGGTAATTAGATTGTGAACCTGTGGGTAACAGATTTGGTTGTTGTTTTTTAACTTCTATATAGCTTTTTGTGTTTTCAAGTGCTGTATTATTTATTTTATCCTTTTCTTACATTTATGTGCTGCCTTCCATCCATCATGGAACCCGAGACATCCCATATTTGGTAGAAATAATACAGTTTTTAAAGTACTATTATTAGTGTTAGTATTGATTGCCATCATCCAATGAATCGCAGAAGCGTCAGACCTAGCGATTTGGGCCCTGTGCTATATTTTTGGTCCCTCGGAAGCAAAAGCTGCGCTGAAAGGCGAGCTTGGGACAGGATCCATGGGAGGGGCAGGGGCAAACAGAGTGCCCTTCACTCTGGCATTTGCTCTCCGCCAACCTGAAGTGACGTGGGCTGTGCCAGCTTTCTCATCTGCCCACTTGGCTTCCCTCCCCACCGACTTGTTCAATGGATTTGTTGGAATTAATCATCTTGGTTTGCAACCCTGGCGCCAAGCCAGCATCGCCGAGGCTGTCGCCATGGAGACAGCTCGGCTTGGGCTTGATGCATTTAAGTCTGCGTTGTGTTTGTGAGGGAAAATGCAGCGTGCCAGCTTCCCTCCGCCCTGGCGCGGTGTGGAGCCAGTACCGAGCCATGATTCATGAGGCAGACGGCGCAGGAGAGACCCGTCACTTGTCCCCAACCCCGAAGGGATGTGTCACTGTGTGCGCACACCCCGGCCTGCTTTAGGGTCCTTTTCCATGTGCGCCTTTGTGGGCGGGGTGGGGTGGGGAGACAGAATCAACTCTCGTCTTCATTTGCGGTCAGGTTTTTGTCCGTGACGCCTCCCTCCGTATCTGCGAATCTCTCTCTCTTTTTTCTGTAGAGATCCCTTTGATATTGGGGAGCTGCAAGGCCTTTCCGCATTAAGAGATGCGCAGAACACCAGCTTCCTTTTGAAATAAGAGGCAGGTCTTTGCCAAGGCTGCAGAAGCAGCAGGTTCTGTTGAAGGGCGCTGGGAAATAAGGCAGAGGAGCAACAGGTCATTCGCACTTAACCTACCTCCTGTTCTTCGCTGCAGCTCCTCAAGTCTCTGCCTCTGAGGCCTTTATGACCCCAAAATTATATTTCAACAAAGCTGGGGACTGATAGAAAGAATAACCCAAACTCGTCCCGAGCCGTAACCATACTGTGGGCTGTGTGCAGATGATAGCTTAGTAGAATATTGTGGGGAGAATGAAAGACAATAGACGATTGATGGCTTGATTGACTGATTAGATGGATAAACCTGATAGGTTTACTATGTTCAAGGAATCATAAAATTGAGTGAAATATACTCAGAGTTGAGAATAGATTTTATGCTCTTTATTCAGCTCACAGTGGTGAGGAGGAATGAAAGTTTCCCCCAAAATATCTGCTTTATATACATTATTTACACAATGGGTCGCACGTGATTGGCTAATTCTGGGATTCTCCTGTAGGCCAATCAGGTTGTGGATTCACTTCCACCTGGAGCTGGATTGGGTGGCTCCTGCAGACCAATCATACTGCTGCATTGTTCTAGGACCAATCAGACTGCTGTGTTCTGAATCCTATTGTTCTAGGACCAGTCAGACTGCTGCATTTTGGATCCTATTTTGTAGAGTTGGAAGGGACCCCAAGGGTCTTCTAGTCCAGGCACTAGGGACATTCTGCACCTGGCGATCGGCCACCTGCAACCAAGTGAAGATGTCTGGGCACCAGGATGGCGCCTGATGTCTCCACCATCTGGATGTGCATGTCTGGGGATCCTTGGAGCTTGACTGCTTTCACACACAGGCAACACATCCTGTCTGTTATATTTTACCTGCACAATCAGGATGAATTTCAGGAACCAAAAAGACGTCTTGAAAATACAACGGCTTTCAAGCTATCTCAGCTCAAGCCAACTAGGCATTTTGTTTCGGCATCTGTAACCTGGTTTAAGGAGCTGTTTGGTGACTAGCTTATATATCCGAGTTCCTAACATGGATCTAGACCAACTCCCTGCAATGCAGGAATTCTGTTCTGCGCTTTCTCTCTCTCTCTCTCTCTCTCTCTCTCTCTCTCTCTCTCTCTCTCTCTCTTATATTTGGCTAACGTTGTCTACAGTATAGGCATTGCTTTTTCTTCACTGTGCTCTTTCAGCTCAGCTACCGTGATGAACAACACATTCCCCACCCACAAAGCTCGTCCCACCCCACTCCTCCGTGGTCAGATTAGTTTTGTGCATTTTTTTCCTACTTCTGTAGTGGGTGGGTGGGTTGTGTTTTAAGTAATGTACAGGACATTTGCATGCTTACAACTAATCATTTTAGTTCTTTAAAAATAAAACAACAACCCCCCTCCCTTGACTCACATGATGAGTAATATACATGCAAAGTTTAGATCAGTTTTTTTCTTGATTTTTAAGGTTAAGTCAAAAGTGTCTGCATACGCACTCATCTTGAAAGCAGCAAAAGGCTGCCTCTTTCTAGATAATCATGTTCTGCAATTTCTTAACTTTTAAAATCCATTTGTGTGTGTGTGTGTGTGTGTGTGTGTGTGTGTGTTTTCCCCTTTCAAGCCAGAATTAGGTTCTTTGACTTTTTCTGGCCAGCTAAACCAGGGGAGATGGGACGCGGGTGGCGCTGTGGGTAAAAACCTCAGCGCCTAGGGCTTGCCGATCGAAAGGTCGGCGGTTCGAATCCCCGCGGCGGGGTACGCTCCCGTCGCTCGGTCCCAGCGCCTGCCAACCTAGCAGTTCGAAAGCACCTCCGGGTGCAAGTAGATAAATAGGGGCCGCTTACCAGCGGGAAGGTAAACTGCGTTCCGTGTGCTGCGCTGGCTCGCCAGATGCAGCTTTGTCACGCTGGCCACGTGACCCGGAAGTGTCTCCGGACAGCGCTGGCCCCCGGCCTCTTGAGTGAGATGGGCGCACAACCCCAGAGTCTGTCAAGACTGGCCCGTACGGGCAGGGGTACCTTTACCTTTTAAACCAGGGGAGGGTAGCCATTGAGTCTCAGACTCTCAGTAAGTTAGGGACTTCACCTCCATGCAAAGACAGGCTCTAGCAGATTAAATGGACAAGACCAATAGTGGGTCCAACCGTCAAGAAGCCTGATCTTTTGTTCCCCTTCCTTCCCTCCCCCTCCCCTTTTTGTGAAGGTTGCCCGCTCTGGGATCCCACAGCTGGTTCTCCCCTGGTCTCCTCGCTGGCCCAAGTGGGACTAATTTAGCCAGCTAGCCCTGGTGATCACCCAATGTTTATTGGCTGGATTTCCCCCCTAAATTGATTTTTGATTCTTGATTTTATTGTTATTTACACTTTATACCGTATTTTATGCTTTTTTTGTAGTATCAATTAAGTGTTTTGTTAGCCGCCCTGAGCCCAGTTTCCTGAACCGGGAAGGGCGGGGTATAATACCAGGCTAGACAAACCAGTGATCTAACTCTTGTATAAAGCAGTTTCCTAGGGTCCTTTCTACCTGGCAAATCCCTTAAATGTGTCTTGGTGAAAACCGAAGACTTAAAAGGAAGCCACATGCCTGCCACACTTAAGAAAGGATCATGCAGTGAATAGATTTGGTTACTTTTGACCCTACATGACCCTACAGCAGGCATGGCCAAACTTGGCCCTCCAGCTATTTATATATGTATCATTTTTATTGGTTTTGAACACGTTTTCCAAACATAACATCCCATCTTATACAATATAACTAAAACTTTGGCTATCACAGCCTAGGACTTCCGTCAACCTCGACTAATGGTTTTCTAACTTTCTTTCTGATTTTGCATTTTAATTTAATAGTTATTGCTATAAAATCCAAAGCTTAAATAAACTCCTTCTTAGTCCTTTTTCGCAATAATTCATATAATTCAAAACTTCTTGCAACCCTACAAGCGATGTCAATTGATTGATGATTATTATTATTATTAAGAAGGTGGTTTCTGCGTCTGCTGTAGAGGGAAGTGGGAGGTAGGTGGGTGGTAGCCCATCTAGAAGAAGGAAATAATTGATGTTAAACCTCTGCTGCCTTGTGGGTTATCTTTGGGAGAAGAAAAGACTAAGGAGTAAGCCCTACACAGATCCAGAGTAGAATACCTAAGACGGTTGGATGGCACCTTGTACGCCTCCTTCCAGCAACTCCTGCAGCCAAGCCAAACGTATTGCTCTGCTTTCCTTTGGACCACATCATTGAGGCTGAGAAGGGGGTCCTGTCAACTGGGCAGGCCAAGACCTCCAGACACACTGCTCAGGCTTGCACCCCAGGGAGGTTGCTTCGATGATGCTAATGCAGTGGTTTAACTTCACCCCCAGATGTGCACTCCATTGTTTCTGGAGACAGACAGATGCCAACAATGAGTCTTGTCAGTTTCATATCGCCGTTGGCGTGTATGGGTGGGGGAGACCTGTGGCCTCCCATGTGCTGATGGGTTGCCATCAGCCACAGGCAGCAAGGCCAGTTGGTGGAGACGATGGGAGCTGCGGTCTAGCAGCAACTGCGAGGGCCACCGGTTCCTCACCCCCAGGCTAGAAGAAGCAACTGCAGCCAGGATCTAGGAAAAGGGCTTTGTCTTCCTGCAGCAGGGCTTTCCTCCTCCTCGTCCACTTGAAAATGGTCAAGGCACAATGACTGGACCATAGGCAGGGTGAGCTATTGGTGGGGCCGGTGTGGGGCCTGAGCTGATTTTAAAACGCTGCTTGTTTGCCGTGCAGAGACGAAGAGGAACTGCGCAAGTCGCTTTCCGAACTGGCAGACCCCAACCCCAAGTCCATCAAGCGCATCAGCAGCTGCAGCAACCCTTTCCTGGATTTCTCGCAGGATCCCAGCATCGCTACATACAAGCACAGCCTCCTCGTCCGCAAGAGCCACGCCGAGCCAGATTGCAAGAAGAGTAAGTCTGATATTGGTGGTGGTTTTTAAGTTAAAATAGGTTAATTAAATTGATGGGGGGAATTTAGGAAAAGTATTTTAAGAATAAGTTTTGAAATATAAAGATTGAGGTTTAGAAGTTAAAATTGATTAAGTAAATTGAATTAGAGCAAACAAGGTAAAGTGGGGGGACAAAAATTGCTGAGCTAAAAATTGGAATTGGAATACAAGAAGGGCAGGTGTGGGGAAGTCAAGGAAATTGGGCACGGAATGTAATTAAGGTAAACTTTTTCAACTGTTGCTTTTTTCTTTTTCTTTTCTTTCTTCTTTCTTTTTTTTCTTCTCTGTTTTTCTTTTATATTTTTTTGAAAATTTTAATAAACATATTTTTTTTTAAAAAAGATATTGGTGGTGGTGTGCGGCGCAATGAGGGGGCTTCCTCTTGGCAATGGCACGGGCTGCCCTTGACCACACATGAGGAAGTGAGCAAGGAGGTGCTGGTCTGCGCTGGGCACCGCTTCCTTTTAGCCCCACACAGGCAGGAGGAAACTTTTAAAATGGCATCGCCTTTGAAGGCAGGATCCTTGCCCTGTCTTTGGCCCAAGAAACACACCTTGCAAATATTTCAGCTTTGCCAAGGAGTGTGTAAGCAAAAAATTATTATTTAGGGAAGTTTTTAATGTTTGATGTTTTACCGTGTTTTTAATATTCTGTTGGGAGCCGCCCAGAGTGGCTGGGGAAACCCAGCCAGATGGGCAGGGTATAAATAATTTGTTGTTGTTGTTGTTGTATAAAAGCTTATGCAGAAAGACATCCTCCCCAGTAATTTATTAATTTTTTAAAAACAACCCAGAGGGGCTAGTATGTGATCCGCTACTGATGTTCTCACATGTCCAGAATTGTGTGGTGAAACATCTATGGCAGCCAGGTCTGCTGCACCTGGAAAAAAAGGATGTTGGTCACCAGAGTCTTTGTCCGTGTCTCACATGAGGAAAGACCCGCCCCCCCCTTTTATGTTCATGGAAACTCCCTGTATGACTAACTCCTCTGCCCTTACCCACACAGCATATTGTTTGGATTATCTTGCTTGAGGTGCACCTATTGGGCACCTATTTAAAATCAACCCCCCTCTCTTATTTCAAAACAATTCAAAGGGAGTTGCAATTTTTTTGCCGGAAACAAAAGCCCACCATTTTTTCTGACCGATTCAGATTCTATGGGAGTTTGTTTTAACCAGCAATTGCTGTCGCAAAGGGGCTCCGTTCACAAATTCCAGCCAGTCCTTTGTCCTTCCCTGTTCCTTAAAGTGTTTTGTACAAGCTCTGCAAAGTTACTCTTCCCCTCCTGCAGTCTTGTGGAGTCTCTGCCATTCCTAAAGGGTCTAGGATGGGTTGCTGTACTGTGTTGATGGCGCCACATACAGGCTGCGTCTTAATATCTCCCGCTTCATCAGTGGAAATCTGGTGAGGAACAGGTTGCAATTCAAAAACAAACAAAAAAAGCAGTGATGGTATGGTTTAGATCAGGGGTCGGCAAGGTTTACCGGCCATGGGCCGGATCACTCCCACGGAGATCGTCCGTGGCCCGGACTGGCACAGCATGACGCCAGAAATCGCATCTGCGCATGCTCAGACGCTGAAAATCGCACCTGCGTAGAAGCAATTTTCAGCGTCTGGACATTCGCAGACACGATTTACAGTACAGTGGTACCTCGGGTTACATACGCTTCAGGTTACATACGCTTCAGGTTACACACTCCTCTAACCCAGAAATAGTGTTTCAGGTTAAGAACTTTGCTTCAGGATAAGAACAGAAATCGGGCTCCGGTGGCGCAGCAGCAGCAGGAGGCCCCATTAGCTAAAGTGTTAAGAACAGTTTCAGGTTAAGTACAGACCTCCGGAACAAATTAAGTACTTAACCCGAGGTACCACTGTATCTGCATGTGTGCAGACGCAATTTCTGGCGCTGCTCGGCAAGTCCCTGTGCCGCGCTGGTTTAGGGGGACTCGCCAAGTGGGTGGCTCAGTTCAGGGGTGGCTCCTGGGCCGGTAAAACGGTCTTCATGGGCCGCATTCGGCCCATGGGCCACACGTTGCCGACCCCTTATTTAGAACATCTTATCCAAGGATAAATGGTGGTTCATATTTGCCTTAGCAGTGTTCTTGGTGTTTATCTTCAGCTTCTTTGAACAGGGCCACTTAAGCACTTCTGTCCACATGCATGTGTACTCAGAAGCAAGCCCCACTGAGTTTAAGTGTCTATAGGATTGCAGGCTAGGGTGGAGTCCAAACGACATGTGTTGCAGGAGCAGGTCAGGAACGTTCGAGTCAAGTATGGCTTTTCCTCAGGATGGATTGCGGAAGCTGCCGCAGATCTCTAGCCTGGGGCAAGGGGGCGGGATGTGGGGATTTTTTTTTTTTTTTTGTTTCCTGCAGGTTGCTGGGTTTTTAATACCATTGCAATTTTGTGCCAGATGTGGCTGGCAGCATGGGACCATGCATAACCTTCAGGGAGGGCACTGGGAAGGTTGCACAGAGCGGTTGGTGGGGGGGGGGAAGGTTGTACTGGAGAGATTGCTGGGTATAAACTAAGCTCATTCTGCCAGGTGACAGCCTATTCCCTTAGGTCACTTTGTCTGGGCATGGTTTTCAATTAGGGGCAGGGGAGCGGGGTGCAAGGCGAGGACGTTCTTCCAGGTTCACAGAGGGCAGTTAGCACTCGGGGAACAAAGTCATTTGCCTGGTGTGAAGGTACCTGCCCATCCCAAAGTATGCATCCACGCTGCGCCCTCCATTTTCCCTGCAAAATCCTTCCTAATCCCAGGCAGCTAATGCCTTTTTGATCTGATTAGATGCTGTGCCTGTATGCTTCGTATCTGTTGCCGAGGACAGAATTACCTGGCAGGAGCCACTCGCTGCGCCTGCTTCCTCTCAGTGGAGCTTCAACAGCTTCCTGATGCCTCTGCCCTAGAAAACAGCAGGATGGGACCAGCCCTGTCCTTGCCAGCCCCGCCATACAGAATGTGCTCATTCCCAGGCCCCCAGAAATTCATGCCTCCACAGATCTTGCCCCCCTCTCACTGAGGCCTTTAGCTTTTGCAATGACTCTTCTCCCTTTTCCTTGGCAGCCCCAAGAGGGAAGAGGGGATGGAAGACTTTCCACGCAATCCTGAAGGGCATGATCCTGTATCTACAGAAGGTAACTAAAGCATGATTTCCATTGGCTGGAATAAGGGAGCCAACCCAGTTTTCCCCATGGTTTTTGCATGTTTTGTTCTGTTTCCAATAACTCCGTTCATTAAACTGAAATGTTGACTAGGAAAGCTGGGACTGAAGACGAGGAGTATTGAGATTGGCTGGGCATGGAATTCATTGGGAATCTCCTCTTTCCCCGCCAGTTCCCTGCTCCATCTGCCAAGTTGTTGATCTCAAGCCCCTGCCCTCATTTACGTACATGTGCAATTTCTGACATCTTTCCCAACTCTGCCCATAGCATGAGCTTTCCTACACGGCCAGAGAAATTATATTCTCTTGTCCTCAGGATGTTGTTTAGACCCTTTCTGAACTGAAAGTGAGACTGCATGGAAAGTCCAGCCATGTGTCACGCAGACCAGAGTCAATGTAGAAGATCATCTGCTGTGACAGTCTCTTGGCTTGGCTTTGCATCTGCCTTAGTGCTGTCGAGACGAGTGTCTCTTGCAATATCAGGGGGAAAGAGCTCCGCTTCTGCCTAACTGATGCGTACTGTCTTGACACCCTTCACTTCACCGGACTGCTTAGGTCCTGCAGGGGTGGCCGGGTCCGGAGGATTAAAAACCGGGACACTAAGCTTGCATGAAACATTCATATTCCTGCCGTGCAAAATTTATGTGGATACTGCATTTTCGCAGATTCTGCTCTGCAGCAGCTAAAGGTTGCGAAACACTTTGCAGGTTCTGTTATAGTTAGCCTCGCGATAGCCCTGTGTAGTAGGCCTCTCAAGTGTTACGGGTCTTCATCCAAACTGAAACGGCATCATTTCCCTTTTTAGAACTCTTGGGGCATCTTGCAACTCTTCTTGCTTTCGTTAACCCAGAAAAATTGAAGGGTGAATCATCCTCCCCAATTTAAGACGAGCCTGAGATAATTGTGATGATTGTGCACATTTTTTAAAAAGGGACAGGCCTACATACATGTCAGCTTCCACACCAGAAGTCTGGCTGAACTGCAGCGGGAGAGAAATTATTTCAGCAAAAAAAGAGAAATTCCCCACTCGGCAGGCAGTGTTGATGCAGCCAACGCGATGCACAATTTCCCAAAGGGTTGCAAACGAAGAACATGGGAAGAGCATGGAGGATCAGGCTAGCAGCACATCTGGTCCAGCATCACGTTCTCACAGTGTCTGAACAGTTGCCTCTGGGGAAACCTGCAAGCAGGATTCGAGCACAAGACTCCTCCCCTCTCTTGTGGTTTCAGAAGCATTGCTGCCTCAGACTGTGGAGGCAGAGCATAGCCGTTGTATCTAGCAGCCCTCAATAGCCCTCTCCTCTCCATGCATTTTGAGAGGGACGTAGGTGGTGCTGTGGGTTAAACCACAGAGCCTAGGGCTTGCCGATCAGAAGGTCGGCGGTTCAAATCCCTGTGACGGGGTGAGCTCCTGTTGCTCGGTCCCTGCTCCTGCCAACCTAGCAGTTCGAAAGCACATCAAAAGTGCAAGTAGATAAATAGGTACCGCTCCAGCGGGAAGGTAAACGGCGTTTCCATGCGCTGCTCTGGTTCGCCAGAAGCGGCTTAGTCATTCTGGCCACATGACCCGGAAGCTGTACGCCGGCTCCCTTGGTCAATAAAGCGAGATGAGCGCCGCAACCCCAGAGTCGGTCACGACTGGACCTAATGGTCAGGGGTCCCTTTACCTTTATTCCATGCATTTATCTGATCCTCTTTTAAAGACATCCAGGTTGGTGGCCATTGCTGTGGGAGCTGCCACTGGTCCTGCTAGCTAGGGATGATGGGAGTTGTAGTTGAAAAACAGTCTGGAAAGCCCTGATCTTAGTGGAAGCTAAGCAGCAAGTAGAATGACTACCTAGATTCAGTTTTCGGTAGCCACTTGGCTGTGTGATGGAAGCCTCAGGGAGATGACAAACAGTCGGGACAGATTCAGATTCAGTCTGCCACAGAAGAGATGTGGCACTGGTGCCAGTCAATGCCAGTGGGCAGAGGAAGGAACAGGAGGCGGTGAAGCCCATGGCTGGCATAGGGTGTTAGAAGAGATGCAACATGATTCAAATTTGGTAGGGAACATTGGGTGGAATGGGATGCTGGGTGAGCTATGCCTTTGGCCTCATATATCGGGACACTTCTTAGGCACCTGTGAGGATGGCCTTGCAGGAGCAGCCATTTCAGAGAAGCCGTATTTGTATCAAGGAATTATTTTCACCGCCAAACTCATACTGCTGGAAGCTAACAGGGACAGATGCCCCCACGCCCTTGTAATGAGCAGTCCTGTGAAATGCTGGATATCTGTCAATACTTCCAGAGCTCCATTTGGGCAGCGAGGGACTACTCATTTATTCCTGAACGTTGTTAAGCAGAAACACATCCTGCTTTAGCTGTCTCCTTGGGCGCTGCTAAAGAAGCAAGGGCCAGTCAGCCAGGGTAGTTGTGGTCTGCACTGCGTGCCTTAATTGGAATGAACTGGACAGCTATAGCAAGACAACTGCATGACTTAGATTTTGCACAGGAATCCCCCCTCCCCGAATGTGGATGTTTAATATGTTTGTGGCAGAGTGTTTATGAATTTTGGTTAGGAGAATGGGCAGAGTGGATATTGCAGTACGTAATGGCAAGAGCAGGTCATAACCCAAGACCAATAATGAATGGGAAGAAAAATGCCACCCAGAGTCTTTCAGAGAGCTCCTCTGGTTTCCATGCATTTTTACAAAAATGCCCACCTTCTGACACATCTAAGTAAAAATTAAGCTGATGCAAATTTTATATACGTATATATACACACAAAACTCAACTGAAACATGTAATGGTATATCTGCTGTAGTCCAATGTCCTGCCTACCAGATCTGAGGTCCCCTTATTTGGGATTTTCTGGATGTGCACAAAGTCCCAATCTGCAGTCCTAGAAGCCTCTTGGTTACATCACACTCTGACCTAAGATCAGACTCTTGAGATGCGAGGGAGGGGGAGCCCCATGCCCTTTAGGCTGGGGTCAGGAGGAGCAAATTCACCAGACCCACCCACTGTCTGCCTGCCTGCATTTCAGGAGGAGTACAAGCCTGGCAAGGCCCTGGCCGAGGAGGAACTGAAGAATGCCATCAGCATCCACCACTCCTTGGCCACCCAAGCATCGGACTACAACAAGAGGCCCAACGTCTTCTACCTCAGAACGGCTGACTGGAGAGTCTTCCTCTTCCAGGCCCAGTAAGTTGATCGTCTTGGGGCCCATGTTGAAAGCCCTGGGCATCCAGACAAGAGGGGAGGGAGAGCAAGAAAGGGAAATGGCGTGCTGGGAAGTTGTCGCTCCCACACTGCCCCCTTTTCTCAGATTTTTCTCAGATTCCGCCTCTGTGAGCTTAACCAGAGCAGACCTTGCTTCAGATCTGCTCCAGTTGCCTCTGCTTTAATTTTTCCCTTCCTTAAAAGTGTCCCAGCCACTTACAATCTCCATCTCAATTTGGTTGCGTTTCTCCAGTCACAGAGTATGCTTTGGTTAGTTCAGCCCTGTCCTAGGCCTGTCCCTTGTTAAGACAAATACATACACACACACAAAACACTTTTTCCATTTTTTAATACAAAACCTGGAAGAAGCTGCGGTCCTAGTGCAAGGAAGGAAGGGGAACCTCATCTGTTGACTTTTGCATCTTCCTCCAGGAACACGGAGCAAATGAATTCCTGGATCACACGCATCAATGTGGTGGCAGCCATGTTCTCCGCACCCCCGTTCCCAGCTGCTATTGGGTCTCAGAAGAAGTTTAGCCGCCCGCTGTTGCCCAGCTCCACCACACGGCTGTCTCAGGTAAGCGGAGGACCAGGCCTCTGCCACCGAGAGGAATTGGAGAAAGACGACGTGGTAGGGTTGCAGGATCAAAGAGGCTTGTGGGCACCTTAAAGGCTAACAAAGGATGGAGCAGGAACTGCCATGTTTAGAAAGCAGCTCCCTTGAGGGGCAGGGATGTCATACACAGTCTACATAACTTTGTGGAGGGGGGGCAGATACTTCCAGAAGACAGCATAAGAAGGCACCAACTTAAGGATGGGTGGAAGTCATTGTACATGTTTAGCTCAGTGGGGGGGGATAGGGGTGCTGCAAAAACCCATGCCAGCAGCTTCTCAGCTTCTCTGAAAAGGGGTTATAATCAAATTTAAAAGAGCTGCGGTGCAGGGGAATGGAGGGAAAGGAAGTTAGATGGTGAGGCTGGACAGCTGAAGTCAAGGGAACTTCTTTCCTTCCTTTTCCCAGGAGGAGCAAGTAAAGAGTCACGAGGCCAAATTCAAAGCCATGGCAGCAGAGTTGCTTGAGCACCGCTCCTCCCTGCCGGAGAAGAAGGTCAAGGGCAAGGAGTACGAAGAGCTGAAGCAAAAGGAGGAGTACCTGATATTCGAGGTCAGTAAGGGAGCGGGCAGGTGCCCCCCGAATTTGCCACAGCCTGGTGGTGGAAGTTCTCGCAAGGGAAGCGCCACCTTTACAGCCAAATCAGTCCTATACTGGGGCTGCTCACCAGAGAGGTGACCCGGCACCAGGGACAGTCGTGCTTTGCAAGCCCTTCCTGGATCAGACCAAAGCCCACCAGGAAACCCACAGTCAAGGCAGAAATGTCCCAAGGCAGCTGACATTGGCAGGCAGAGCAGGGTGGAAGCCCAGCGTAGCGTTACGTGAACATTTCATCAACACGGGCTTCTGTTTGGGAAGGGAAACTCTCTCCTCTCCCTGAATCCCCCCAGCTTTCTGGAGCAGATTTGGGGAGAGCATAGGGGGCAGAGACCCATTGCACAAGCAGAAATCCTTGCATTGACATGATGGGTTATAGTTTAATCCTGCTCACAGTTCCTCTGTAGTTGGAGGTACATTCAGCAGCTGCTGAGACACCTGTAGCCCATTGTTCGAAACAAGCCAGGCACATTTTGCTACTGGCACAGGTTGAATTACGACTACATGGAGATTTCTGGGCCTGTGACCAGTTTTAAAACCTCTGCCTTAGTCCATACCATGTGTGTTTCTCCTCCTTGCATAACTGGGACAAGCAAACTGTGGTACGAGCAAGCTACAGTCGAGCAATGTAGTTGAGATCATAGAATCGTATCGTTGGAAGGGACCCCAAGACTCATCCATTCCAATCCCCCTGGCAAATAAACATTCCGCTGTGGCAACTGTAACCTTGGTTTAAGCTGCCATTTAGCGCTTAGCTTATATAGCTGAGTTTCTAACACTGCTATAGCCTTCCCCGTGTCTAATCACACTATTTAAAAACATTTTAATGTGTCTCTGTTGCCTATCCCATTGGATTTCTTAGGGTAATTATGCATTGTGTGTAAAACACCCTTGATTCTCCCAAACCAGCAGTTTGTGAATTTTTATCTCTTGCCCACCTTTTTTATAAACCTTCACATAGTAGTCTTTCTCCCATGTAAACTTACTAGCCCCAAATGTTTAGGTCTTTCTTGTAGGAAAGATGCTGAGACTCCTTTGATCTGTGCCTTCCCCTGCTCTACAATACCCTTTTTGAAATGGGGGATAAGAACCACACACAGTTATTTCAAAGGATGGGCAGGGCTCAAATCCCCACTCAGCCACTCACTGCCTCTCAGGGTTATTGTTGAGGGCAGAGAGCAGTCCAGCTCCTCCCTGGAGCAGAAATGGGATCTGAATAAACAGGCTTAATAAGGGGTGTGATGTGCAAAGGGGTTCCCCCCCAACCAGCTGCCTCTCACGTTTCCCTTCCCTGCAGAAAACGCGCTATGGGATCTACGCTACCCTGATGCGGGCCAAGCTGAAGACAGGCTCTGAGGACCTCACGGTGCTAGAGGCCGCCCTGTTTGAAACAGCAGCCGGCGCAGAGAACAGTGTCAAAAAGTCGCAGTCCATCCCTTCCCTGAGCCAGGAGCCGGTCGGCGGGGGGCCCAGGATCAAGCGCAGTAGCCGACAAGCTGCCAGCGGTCTGCAGAAGTCCTAGAAGGGTCAGGGGCCTGCCAGGAGGGTGCCGTGCCTGTCCTACAAACCTGCATGATTTCGTTCTCGGTGGCCGGGAGCCGCACCACAGAAGGCCCGAGGCTTCGCTGCGGGACAGAGCCTGTTATCCACTTCAGCCAGGAGGAGGGGCGACCACAGTTCCAGCGTGAGCAGCCTTCCTGGTCTCGTGCGTGAGTGAAGCGACCAAAAACCCTCGTGCGACAAAAACCACAGGGCTGTTTTCCAAACCACACACAGCGGCAAGAACCTTCCTTTTTCTCCCCACCCCCTGCGCCACCCCCATTTCTTGCAAAAGTGAGAAGGGGTGGAAAGGGCTGAATCCTGGCTGCCTCCACACTGCAACCCCACCCCACCCCACTTTTCCTTGCCCGTTTCTTACCGTTTTTGTGATAATATTTTACATTTTTTTAGTAACCCGGCAACACTGAATCACACTGGCGACAGATTAAAAAAAGACACTTGCTTCGTTTAAGCAGGGACCGTTTGGCCCAAAGCTCGGGGTGGCAAGGGCCCCGATCCCTCCTGCAGACACGACGCTTGCACTGGCTGCCTACAGGAGCACAAGCAACTCCTGCACGGATGCCCAATTTCTTCTTCACCACCAGCAGCTGTCCACCAGCACAAGCTGGGCCTCGAGTCACCCTGATACTTGTTCGGGGCTTGGGGGGGTTGCCCTTTGGCTTCAAGGGACCAGCACTTAACAGGGTAACCAGGGACAACGGATGCCTCCCGGGTGGCAGCCTGACAAAGCCATAGTAGGGGTGGGGAACCCCCCCAAGAGCACACCCCCTCTAATCCCTCCTCCCCCCCCTATGGAGATCACTGTGGACGATGAGCATGCTGGACTCTTTTTTGGCCTAGTTGATGTGGGGCTTAAACAATGCAGGGGCCAGAACTGAGTGGCCCATAGTCCTAGCCAGAATACATATAGATTAATCTCACAAGGGTGGGTGGAGGGTTCTGAAATTGCCAGGAGCATTTCCACCCCTCAGCCAGTGTTTCCTCAAACCTGGGTCCTGTCTGTTGCTAGAGATGATGGGAGTTGTATTCCAGCAACAGCCAGGGACCCAAGTTTAAGAAAACACGGCAACCCCCCCGGCTGCACACAGCCGGCCTGCTCCTTCTCACGTGTCACTTCAAAGGGCTTTAAGGCTGTGGCTCCAATACTTGCTTAAAACAGCAGGAGATGGGTTAAAGAAAGCCCCAGGTGACAGTCGGGGGGGGGGGGAATGGGACAAAAGCAAAAGGGAAATTCTGCAGACATAAAGAAGGGCAAAGTGGGGGGGGGCAGGGGACTGGCTGGCTGTTTCCAGCACTGACTCTCT
Source organism: Podarcis raffonei (assembly GCF_027172205.1). NCBI lineage: Eukaryota > Metazoa > Chordata > Lepidosauria > Squamata > Lacertidae > Podarcis > Podarcis raffonei. Next base: position 15,716,311 of record NC_070606.1, read on the forward strand.
GAATGTGTCCATTTTTTATTCTGCTCTTGAATTGACTGTAAAAAAACAAACCTAAAGAGCTCTGTACAGTTTCTTCCTTTAATTACCTAAGTAAAACTTATTCAAGCACCTTCATTGACCTGGTTCTCCCTGAGCCAAAAGCATCTTGACACTGCTGTCCTAAACCAACTACAACAGCTGCTCCTACCCAACTGAAAAAAGATAGCCAGAGGGGGCCACTGCCATGGCAGAAGGGCGGCCATTTTGTTTTTCAACACACTTGGGTCATATAAGGAGCAGGAAGCTGCCTGACCCTTGTGGACAGTAGGGATCCCACAGCTCTCGTTGGGATGCCCAACTGCCACCATCCCTGACCATTTGGCCGTGCTGCCTACTATGGCTGAGAGGAGCAAAGGTCAAGCAGCTCCTGGGTAACTAGTTACCTGGAGCAAGGCCATGGCCACAGGGAACAAGGCGCACCACTATTCAGACACATGAAATACTGTAGGGGCTGGAGAAAGCTAAACAGAAGAAGTAAAGACGCATGGTTGCTATGCATACACAAACAAAATGGACATACCTGGGGGGTGGGGGGGACCTGAAGAAAGACACCATGAAGGGCTGAGCTGGAGCGGGGAAAGGATCAGATGTAGCATGTGACAACAACAGTAGGGTTAAGGAAGGAAACAGACAAAACCAGGCAGCTATCAGGTGGAAGAGAATTCTACAAAGCTAATAGCAACACAGTGAAATACGTTTTAGGGCCCAAGAGCCCTCCAGCTAATTTGGGGCAGTTCTCTCTCTCTCTGCTGCCATTCTCCAAGAAACACAGCCCAAAAGGAGCTGCAGAGGGGTGGGAGGGAAATGGCTTTGCCAGCCGCCTTCCAACTTGTGCAACTCCCTGGATGCTACCCGGGGTTTATCAAGGTTAGAGACTGGAGAATGAAAAGAATCAGACAGGAACTAGAGCAAAGTCTATACAGAGTTCAAAATAAAGCAGCAAGCAAAAATAGAGGTGTGTCTGGAACAGCAGGATAAAAGGAGAAGCTGAAGAGTAGAGCGACAGCAGTAAGAGAACACAATGAAGGAAGGAAGTTCTGAAAACTTGGGAGGAGGGGTAGAGAATGGCGGTTCCAATTTTTACTCTGATGATTCGTAAAAGCAGTTCGAAAGGCTTACTGCATGGAACACAGGGCCATGTGGAAGAGGAGAGGTACTTGGAAAGGGCCAGATCATTCAACTAGCCCTTTTCTGGTAGTGAATCTTCCCTAACATTAATAAGCAAGGCTGGCAGAAAAGTGGCACATATATAAACCGCTCTGCTTTGGAAGAAAGGCTGGCTTCTGAGCATCATCCCTGCAAGAGAGAACTCTGCTCTTGAATGCCAGAAGCCACAGCAACACACCAATCCAGATTCTTACTGCCCAACAGCCACTTGTCTGTCACTTGCTGGGGTCCTGACTAAGCTCTCCTCCTCAAGAACCATCTGCAGCCTAGACAAAACCTTGCAGCAGAAACTCTGGCCAAGAGGGAAATAAAGCTCAACCACAAACCTGGGTTCAAACAGCACACTAAAACCTTGGCTAAACTGCCACGTTGCACTAAGCTAAAATGGACCGAGGAGGCAAACAGCGCCACTCTCCTCCTCTGAAACCAGCATGCTCACAATGGTTTGACTTAGTCTTACATATAAACACAGCCTGTGATAAGCTAACAGAACATTTTCTTAACAGCCTAAAACAGCATTCACTAACCTTATGCTCTCTAGATTCTTTTGGACCACACTGGGGTTGATTGGAGAGATAGTCCAAAACGTCTGGAGGACACCTGGAAGGCAAAGGGTCTAGAAAATTGCATTAATCAGCATAGAATCGTAAAGTTGGAAGGGACCCAAGGGTCATCTAGTCCAACCCTCTGCAAATTGCAGGAGTCTCAGCTAAAGCATCAATGATGAATGTACTTTTGATGCAGACATAATCACCCTGGGATTTTTATTTATTTAAAAAAATTATCCACAAAGCACAAGTCTGTTCTCTATGACAGAAGTCTTTTGAAAACTACAAAGGCTTAGAAATTGGAGTGCGGTTGTGGCAGAACTTGTCAGTCATCCACTCGATACTTTTGTCCTCTGATGCGCCGGTTTCCTTCTTCTATCGAAAGGGCCAAGTTCTCCTGAAAAGGCCTCTTTGCTGTGTACATGCAAATTTGCATCATTTATTCCCTTAACAGAACTGGGGGGGGGGGGGGGTTCTGAGCCAAGGTTGGAATCTTCAGCTCAGAAGACCCCCCCCCCAACAAACCAGCATGGATTCCTAACTGCAAATCTTTACATCAAAGTTTTAGCTACTCAACATTGCAAGAGCTCTCCCCGCTCACACACCTCTGACTAGGAAGCACAACTGTCAGCAGCTACCAACGGCCAGAACATCCTTCTTGCTTCACTTGTCGAAACTGCTTACTGACATTGAATGGCATTCTTTGTCACTTGAAAACAATGTGCAGACTGGACACCTGCTGATAGGCAATTGTTAAAATTGCATGTTAGCAAATTTTCCAAGATGAGCCATTACGTAAGGGTTTGCTCAAATCCAAATTAGATCGTAGGACTAAGCAACAAATTTGTTCACAAGGTTCTGAAAGGGCTGTTACCCTGCTTCGCATGACACGAGGGTTGTGCCAAACGTAGGGTTTCTTTCGTCTGAACGCATTTTGGGGGTTCTGCCCCAAATTACCAAGCCACAGGTGAAAATTCAGTTCTGTAGAGCCATTAATTCCCAAGGAGAAGACAGGCACCTGAATCACTAGGACTATAAAAAGGCACTAAAAGGGGACCAATTTGTGGGGCAGTCCAGGAGCTCAGGAGTAAACAGCATCCATTGTCCAACGAAACCTAACCCATCACAGGTGACATGGCTGATGCCGGGGAGCAAGGTTGTCTCAGGAAGAGCAGAAGACCCAAAGTCCTGATCAGGCTTGGAATCAGAATTGGATAAAAGGCACCAGGACAAAACAACTGCTTATCCCCATCTCCCACATTTGGTGAAGGTCTGGTGAATGCAAGGCGGGCTGAGCTAACTGCAACAGTCCTTCCTACATTGTGCAGACCAGCCGTGAAAATCAGAGCTGCGCCGAGCTCTGCACGGCCTTCCCAGCTCCTGATGCCCAAGTCCTGGGTCCAAGAGGCACATGTCCGAGATCACCCCTCCCCCAGCGAGGCTCCGGCTTCTCTCGTATCAGTGCACTTGCTCCTGCTGGCTGTGAGGCAAGAAAGGTGGGACTTCCAGCGAGGAGGCTGGTGGAAGCTTCCCAGGCAGGGCTGCTGGCTCCTCTTCCACGGACTGGCTCCCATAGGCGCTATCTTCCTTCAGCTCTGAGAGAGGCAGACAGAGATAGCCGTCAGCAAGTTATCCGATGCAGTCTTCCTGTCCCTGCAACCCCAGCTCTAACGTTCCGTATCTGTACCTGTATTCTGCAGCTTGACGAACGTCTCTGGTCTCTGCAGTAACTTCACTCCCTCCGTCAGTCCCATGGAGTCAAGCGCTTCCAGCAGACCCTTGAGGCTGCCGCCAGCAAGCTGGGGGGGAAGAGAGAGAAACATAGAGGGTTCAGAGGGGACCTGCTAGGAATCAGTGACAGAGGAGAGGGGAAGGGCAAGGGACAGAGAAGGATCTACTAACCTCGTAGCTCAGAAGAAGTCTTCTGCTGGGCGACTCTGCTCCTCTGTAGGTCTCCACCAGGCTGCAGAGGCCCAGTCTCTTGGCTAGCTCTGCCCAGTCTGCCCCTTGGCAGTCATGGTTCAGAAGCTTCTCTAGACTCTGGAGGGTGTCGCTATTCAGAGACAGGACGCTTCCTGGAGGAGAGAAATCAGAGACAGAGGATGACAGGCGATTGCTTCTCTGCACAAAGGTGCCAGTCTCTGCCCCGAAAGCCATTGACTCCTCCCCACACCCAAGCAGGAAAGCAGCACCAATGGCCCCCGCTAAAGAAGAATGGATAAGTAAATAGGTTGAATCAGCAAAGCTAACAGCTAAAATAAGAGAACTTAGTGACAATTGTTTTTCTTGAAGAATGAAAGCCCTTTTCAGATAATTTGAAGAAAGACTACAACAGGACGAATCCGCGAGCAGGTTTTGAACTGTGAGCGACGTAACAACTAAAGATTATTGTGTTACGACTATGTTAAATAAGAGGGGAGGGCAGGGTTCAGCGGGGGGGTAAGAAAAACATCACGGAAAATGGGGTGGGAAGTCAGTAACATAAAAGAAAAGATGTTTTAATATGTATTGGAATTTTATGTGTATGGATGGCCAAAACCCCCGAGTCCAAATCTGAAACGATGCACAGGGGTTATTTCTCAGCGGGACCCCAAGCGGAACAGAAGCGTTCACTCACCTTGCCTGGAAGCAGGAGTCTCGGCAGACTGCTCCCTTTCTGGGTTCTGCAGCAAGGCTTGCTGCAGTATCTCCCGCACCTGGAAGGAAAGAAGTCTTGGTTACCTCTAACTGTCCCCAAAGCAGGTTATATCAGGAGAGATAAAAGAGAGTTTCTTCTACTGAGTGCATGGGGATGGGGCCCGTCCCATCACAAAACATGGGGTGCAAAGGGGTACACAGAGAGCCACAATTATGATCAGAGGTGGGCGATGATCCAAACTGCCTTAGTTGCAGGACGCTCTATAGACCAGAGGTGGACAATGTAGCTCACAACACCTGGGAGGGTAACACAACAAGCCTCAGCCGACAGCCAGGAATGATGGGAGCTGCGGTCCAGAAGAGGCTGGTCCAGAACAGGGTTTCCCAAACTTGAGTCCCCAGCTGCTGTTGGACTACAACTCCCATCATCCCTGGCCACTGGTACTGCTAGATGGGGATGATGCGAGTTGTAGTCCAACAACAGCTGGAAGAAGAAGAGGAGTTTGGATTTGATATCCTGCTTTATCACTACTCTAAGGAGTCTCAAAGCAGCTAACAATCTCCTTTCCCTTCCTCCCCCACAACCAACACTCAGCTGGAGACCCAAGTTTGGGGAAAGTCTGGCCTATAACATTGCATACGTTACAACTAGGAATGGCTCTACTGCAGCAAGGGTCCAATCTGAACCTCCCCCCAAAACTTTACATACCTTCTGGCTCGAAGTCAAGTCCAATGGCGTGTGCCCCCGCCCCTGCTTCTCAGGCCATTTGCTCTTCAGCTCAGCCACGCTGTCTGCACCCGGCTCCACCAGGGCCTCTCCCAGCTCCATGACCCATTCCTCCTCCTCTTCCTGCTCCAACTCCACATCGCTGCCTGGGTTAGACGAGGGGGCCGAGATGGGCTCGTCGTTCTCACACAGGACATCTGCCCCTGGGGAGTTCAATAGGGAGTTCAGCTGGCATAATGCTTCAAACAGGACAAAGTATATCAGGGGGTTTATCGGGCAGCTCCATTTGTGACTGATCTGCGCCTTGTTCTGGAATTTTAGGGCCAGATTCAACAAACCCTTTCTGCTACTGGAAGCCAGTGCAAGGACTCCCAACTAGTGCAACAGGCTTTCCCCCATCTCTTCCCCCAAATCCACTGGAGGCACAGAAACGCCCCCAGAACAGCACATGGGTAGAGGAGATGAGAGATTGTCCCATTAGCCCAAGCCTTTCTGCTTGTCAGTGCTGAATTCCAATCTTTCACTGTACCAGTTTGTTGCCCACCCTCTCCTTCCCCCAAACTTTTAAAAGTCTGGGATATTTATTCAATGTCATCTTCCGTTTGAAATCAACTACATAGCACATTCCCCCCCACCCCAGTCTAACTAATGCAACATTTCTTGTCTAGACTGCACCCAAAAATAAGTGGACAAGACAGAGAGACCTTAGAACTGAGCAACTGAGCACGGGCTCCTCTCCTGAGGAATGGACTGGGTCCCAAGATCCCCACCTCCCATCCCAGGAAGAACTGCTCCCTCTTGAGTGAGTAAAGTTATGGCTGCAGATGACCCAGGTCATCTGCTGGATGGACCCTCAACGTGTTTGCTGTTTTGGGAAGCACTTAATACAAACGGATATGCAAAGCAATAGGAGGGTTATTTGCTGTTAAGTAACTGAGGTATAAACCACAGAGCCTAGGGCTTGCCGATCAGAAGGTCGGCGGTTCGAATCCCCATGACGGGGTGAGCTCCCGTTGCTCGGTCCCTGCTCCTGCCAACCTAGCAGTTCAAAAGCACGTCAAGTGCAAGTAGATAAATAGGTACCACTCCGGTGGGAAGGTAAATGGCATTTCTGTGCGCTGCTCTGGTTCACCAGAAGCGGCTTAGTCATGCTGGTCACATGACCCTGAAGCTGCCTGCAGACAAACGCCAGCTCCCCCGGCCTATAGAGTGAGATGAGAACTGCAACCCCTGAGTTGTCCGCAACTGGACTCAATGGATCAGGGGTACCTTTAACTATGAGTGGAAATAAGTGTCTGGCATCAAGTGGAAATAAATACCTAGTAGGAAGTCAGATGACTTTCGGTCAATGCAAAGTTTCAGCTCTTCTTAAACCAGAATGGTGAGAATAGAACGTGGGCAGCCCCCCAGCTCCCAGAGGAATCCTTGAGCCCTACTGAGTCCCAGGGACCCTGGAGAGATGATTTACCTGCTTTGATCAGCATCCTGGTGAGGATGGGGGAGCCCATGCCTGCTGCCAGGTGAAGAGGCGTATTGCCAGCCGACGTCTGGGCATTCACATCAGCTCCCAGCTGGACAGAGAAAGGGCATCGGATTAAAGGCTGGCAAGTGTTCTCAGAAAAGAGCCACCCTTTCCCACATACATGAAGGAGGATGGGGAAGCCATTACTGCACACAGCCAAACCCCGCATACCTTCTTCAACAGGTACGTCGCCAGGTTAAGGTTCTCCATCTCCACAGCAAGATGCAAAGGGCTCCGGCCGCTCTGCCGCTCGGCTGCGTTCACATCCGCTCCCTTCTCGACAAGCAGCTCGATGCAGGCCGGGTTCTTGCACTTCACAGCGAGGTGCACAGGGAAAAGGCCTAAGAAAGGAGCAAAGGTTGGTGGGACTGAAGCACCAAAAAGCTTCCTTTGACTGGGAAACCCCTCTAGGGACAGCACTAAGGCTGTGCAATAAAATCGTTTTATTATTGAATTTGAATACAGGTATTGAAATAAGTGTTTCAGCTAGGCAATATGCACCCGTGAATAAAAGGTAGAGACATAACAGCTTCCCGGGGATAGCTCAATACTTTGTAGATAATTTGCAGGCACTGATGTCTCCAGCTTTGTTAAGCTCTCTCCCTCCTAACCAATAAGAAAGAAGATAAGCCCTCACACAAACCAACAAACTCTTTCAGCTTCCAGTTATCTTTCCACTTAGAGCTCAGCTAATTATGCAGAGCCTGCTAACAATTCAGGAGCAACCCAAGAGGCGAAGTAAACAACTGGAAAGCACTTCTTTCTTCCCTCACCAGTGAAAAGAAGAGGGGGAAGAGTATTTTCAGGCGGTGATTATGTTGTTGCTCCCCCCTAAATAGCTTCCCTCCATATTAAAAAGGGTGTTTTTTAATTTAAATGAGACTATCTTTTTGCTTAAGGGACGCGGGTGGCGCTGTGGGTTAAACCACAGAGCCTAGGACTTGCCAATCAGAAGGTCGGTTCACCAGAAGCAGCTTAGTCATGCTGGCCACATGACATGGAAGCTGTACGCCGGCTCCCTCGGCCAATAAAGCGAGATGAGCGCCGCAACCCCAGAGTCGACCACGACTGGACCTAATTGTCAGGGGTCCCTTTACCTTTATCCTTTTGCTTGCATGCTTGCTTGCCCTCCCTCCCTTCCTTTGATTAAAAAAAAGATAAATTGGTGGGATAGGGGAGTCCTTCTGTGTCAGGGGGAAATGGAGGGGAGAAGATTTAGCTAGCTGCCTTATGCTGAAATGGGAGGTTGGGTACTATGCGAGAATGACGGGGAGGCTGTTTTTCAGTAAACAGTGAAAGCAAATGTGTGTCTACTCACAAACAAGCCCTACTGAATTCAATGGGGCTTACTCCCAGGGAAGTAGAAAAAGAAAGTTTAGTTGAACTTATGCATGCACAGATTCCACTTAGACCTCTGGGTGGGGAAGCAGATGCAACTTGACTAGTAAATCACTTGAAAATATATTAAATGTAATATATGGAAGTTTATCTAATATTTTTATTTGATCTACTACTTTACATTTTAAGGCCCTCCACTGCTGCAGGGAGCCTCGTCAAGGCCCTCCATCGCTGTGGGGAGGTACGGCAGGATTCTCTGCCCCCGCAGGGAGGCCCAGCAGGGCTCTCTGCCACCGCAGATATATGCCATATTTTTTGCTCTGTAAGACTCAGTTTTTCCCTCCCTAAAAAGTAAGGGGAAATGTGTCTGGGATTCAGAATATTTTTTTTCTTGTTTTCCTCCTCCAAAAACTAGGTGCGTCTTATGGTCTGGTTCATCTTATAGAGCGAAAAAGACGGTATATCAAAATATCATGATATTTAGCTGGTGATATATTCTGATGTTGAAAACCAGATATCGCCCATCCCTAGACAGCACACCTCCTGCAGATTATCCACTGCCCTCCCCTCTTGTTTCGAGACATTCACTCTGAAACCAGCCAGCCAGCTCTCACCTGCCTGAGCCTCCAAAACTATCCCTCCGCTTACCATAATAATTAGGTGTTTCCAGGAGCTGGAGGGTGTGGGAGCCGAGGTGACAGAGGAGGGTCTTCAGCATCTCTTCATCCCCCAGCTGCAGCGCCAGGTGCACTACGGAGTTGCCATAGCGATCCAGCAGAGTGGGGTCCGCACCAGCCTGCAGCAAGAACCCAGCCACCCTGGGCTGGCGGGTGATCACAGCCAGGTGCAAAGGTGTCTGCGAAGAAAATGGGGAGACAGGTCTAATTCTAGCCAAAGAACAGGGCAAGGAATCAAGGTGTTTGTCCTAAGTGCAGAGGCCAGAGAAACTTCCTTCGCACCTTCGCCATAGCTGTCAAGTGTCCCTTATTTGGCGGGACAGTCCCTTATCCCAGCGCCATGTCCCGCTGCTGTCCCTTATTGATGATGTCCCTTAAATTTCCCGGGTTTCAAAGGAAGCAGCTCCTCTCCCTCCCTCCCTGCCGGCCAGGGAGGAGGGAGGCTCCAACTGCAGCAGCATCTTCGTAGCTTGGACTTCGTTTTGCGCGAAAAGTGGTTGCTGCTTGTAGTTATTTAATTGCAGTGCTTCATCAGCTGGTGTGTTGAGCAGCAACCTCTGGAAATGAAGGGCTAAAAACCAGCACTGCTCTCCAAAATTATCTGGTCCCTTTTAACTTCGCATTTCAGCTAGTTGACTAAAATCCCTTATTTTGGCTGTTGATCCCTTATTTTCGAGGCTGCTGGTCCCTCATTTTCAAATCTGTAAGTTGACAGCTACGCCCTTCACATCTAAGCAACGTTCTGGGGTGGCCACTTTCTCTCCACTCCCACCTGAGTAACAGAGGAGAAGGAGGCACTTCCTCGTACAAGACTCAATCATCTACCTGCGCAAGCAACGATCAGACAGGCATACTCTATGTGGATTCATAACTGGTTCAAGGAAACTAGGACCACTCCTCGCTGCTGCCCTCAAACTAAGCAGGGGAGGCTGACACAGTGCCTCCACCCAGATGTTCTTGGATTTTAACTCCTACTAGCAGGGCGGCCCATGGAGAGGAATAGAAGTAGTTGCAGCCCAGCAACAGCTGGAGGCGCCATATTGGCCAGAGCCAAAGTGAACAGGAAGTTGACAAGGAAGAATCCCAGCAGACAAGGGAAAAGTTGGGACCAGCTCATTTTCTTAACTCGTTATGGGGTTACGTTCCAACGCCATGGGGTCTGCTTTCAGCAGCTCTTTTTTTAAAAAAAATAATATTTATTAACAGTTTAAAGACTATAAAAGAGAGGAAAAGAATTCAACAAAACAATACAATACAAAAACACTACATTACACTAACACTAAAACATTGAATTAACAACACAAAACAAACAGAATTTAAGACACATCCAATAATTTCAGTATCTTATCTTTCATTCACTTGTTTCCACGACCTCCTCGCACCTCCCTTTTTGTCTTCCACTTCAATTAACTGTTTCAGCAAATCCTTTCCATCTTCCTCTGTTTCTGTCCTGTAATTTATCTTAGCTTATTCTAACCTTATTTTTTCCCTTTAATACATTAAAGATCTATTTGTACTTAATTCCTTATAACATTTCTGCTAAAGCCATATACCTTCATTCCAACATTTTTCTAACATTCATTAATTTTACAGTATTTCTGTAAATAATCTTTAAATTTTTTCCAGTCTTCTTCCACCGACTCTTCTCCCTGGTCTCGGATTCTGCCAGCAGCAGCTCTTTTATACAGTGGTACCTCGGTTGTCAAACTCTTTGGAAGTAGAATGCTTCGGCTTTTGAACACCAACAACCCAGAAGTGAATGATTCTGTTTTCGAACGCGCCTTGGAAGTCGAGTGACTTCCGAGGCGTGTTTCTCCATTTTTTCAATGGATTTTGCAGACCACTCATTGTGCCTCGGTTGTTGAACGTTTTGGAAGTCGAACGGTCTTCCGGAATGGATTACATTTGAGAACCGAGGTACTACTCTGTGTGTGTGTGTGTGTGTGTGTGTGTGTGTTTCCGCACATTTCACAAAAAATTCCAATACGTAATTATTTTTTCTTTAGTTTTGTCAACTTCCCATCCCATTTTCTGTGTTCTTTTTTTAAAAAAAATCTGTCCCATTGCTGCACTCTTCGCTCTTCTATATCATGACCATAAAACAAAAATCTCTCATTTTTTCTGTTGTCGTAGTTCAAATCCTGCTCACATCTTCATCACATTATAACGTTTCTTTAAATGGTGCAAAAAAGGGCTTCCAATTCTTCTATAAAACGGTCATCATTAAGTTCTCTTGTTTTAGCTGCTAGTTTTGGTGATTCGGCATCGTCCAGCAGCAGCTCCTTCTTAAGACAAAGCCAAGGAGGAGTCTGTGCAAGGCCATCACAGCTCACCAAGAGCAAAGGCATGTCAGGATTAGAACTTGGAAGGATGGGTGGATTTAGTGAAGAGAAGGTGTGGAGGAGTTTGGATTTGATATCCCGCTTTATCACTACCCTAAGGAATATCAAAGCGGCTCACAATCTCCTTTCCTTTCCTCCCCCACAACAAACACTCTGTGAGGTGAGTGAGGCTGAGAGACTTCAGAGAAGCGTGACTGGCCCAAGGTCACCCAGCAGCTGCCTGTGGAGGAGCAGGGAATCGAACCTGGTTCACCAGACTACAAGTCCACCGGTCTTAACCACTACACCACACTGGCTCTCAGGGAAAAGAGAGAGATCCTTTCTCTCTCACTCTCACGACACACACAAGCCAAACAGTGCTAGGGAATGCGGACAAAAGGATTAGGGGGGCAGGGGGCGGGGAAACTGCACCCTGAAACATCATCTACTATACCTGCTGCAAGTGATTTGCGATGTTGAGGATCTGCTGGTTGGGGATGCTGACTGCCACTTGGACCAGCTGTGCAATCACAGCTGTCTGCTCATGGATGATAGCCAGGTGCAAAGGTCTGTGGGGACAGATAAAATTATTGTCTTAAGAGCAGGAAGATGAAGTTCTCGGGAACTGTGCAGTCAGTCGAAGACGGGGCAAGAAGCGAGTCCAACTCCTAGCTATGGTCTGTGTGCGTCACCAAGTCCCCCCTTCTACAATTTGCAAAGGAGGATCCAAAACTCCCCCTACATTGGGGGCTTTCTGGTCCAAAGAAGAAAAATGTTTGCTCCAGAAACTACTGGAGGCAATTAAATATTGCAAATGGGACACGTTTTCGTATGAGTGGACTGCGGAACGGCAGAGGATGAGCTGAAGACCAGACAAGGAGTTCTGGTCAGGCCTCCGCTACAGCTCTGTGCTCACTTGTTTTACTATATTTATTTATTAAATATGTAACCCTGCCCTTCACCTGCCTCATGGCCCTTCACCTGCCTCATGGCCCTTCACCTGCCTCACAGCATAAAAATGCAAAATAAAAACACAAAATACGTACTAAAACCCAAGAACAATACAAACCAACAGCCGCCACAAGCACCCATTGTTCTCACCATCTGGTGAGAACTGCTGTTCTCACAATTTAAAGGAATTTCAAAGGAAAACTAAGATTTTCAAGTCTGCGCAATGTATAAGAAAAAAGCTGGAAAAATGGACACAAACCAAAGACTGAGAAAAGGGGATAGCTTTTATCAACATATCTAAAAACCTAGCCAATTATATTAAGGGATCGGCAGTTTCTTGGAGCTTATACTAAAGGGCTTAGATCAGGTATTAAGAAATAACATGATATCAATTTAAATAAGATTGTATACATTGCATTTTTGTATGTTTTTTTGTCCCTTATACACCTCTTTGTTCTTTTGCCCACCCTCACTCCCTCCTTTTCTTCTCTGTATCACTTTCTTTATAACTGAAATCCTTCCGATAAAATATTAACATTAGATTGGGGGAAAAGGTATTGAGAAATGTTTCCTAAGCCCGAGAGAGACTGAATATATTGTTCAAGCGGGCAGCAGAATTCCCTTCCATGAGCCCTTGTTTCCTTTTCCACATCTCAAGAGGCAGAGAGAAGAAGAAGAAGAAGAAGAAGAAGAAGAAGAAGAAGAAGAAGGGGAGGAGTTTGGATTTGATATCCCGCTTTATCACTACCCTAGGGAGTCTCAAAGCGTCTAACAGTCTCCTTTCCCTTCCTCCCCCACAACAAACACTCTGTGAGGTGAGTGGGGCTGAGAGACTTCAAAGAAGTGTGACCAGCTCAAGGTCACCCAGCAGCTGCATGTGGAGGAGTGGAGACGCGAACCCGGTTCACCAGATTACGAGTCTATCGCTCTTAACCACTACACCACACTGGCTGTGGCTCCTCCCTAGCACCACCCTTCAGACTCTTGCCTGAAGGCTTGCAGGAAGCGGGCAACTGTCCCCCAAATTGTGGAGTTTCTGAGGAAGCCTGCTTTCTCCCGCCTCCTCCCACCCACCAGACAGCGCCTGCCCCAAAGGCCCCGCTCTGTCCGCAGCAGACTCACGTGTCTCCGTTCTCGTCCTGAGAGGCAGCCAGGTGCCTCTGCACAGCCAGCAGCATCCGTGGGTCGGCCGTGACTGCGTAGTCGAGAAGAGCCCGGGAGCTGCGCCGAGCCAGCATCAGCATCCACGAGCTGCACTCCTGAGCTAGGGGGACAGGGAAAAGGCACTGTGTGATTGCAACCCTCTGCCGGCGGCCAAACTGGACATCTTGCACTCGGTCACTGTGCCTGAATCCCCCTGGACACATCACCGCCCTTGCCAAGCTTTGCCCTACTAGGGCAGGGGGTTGAGGGGCCCCACAGGGTCCAGATGCAACCCTCCATTCTCTCCTATTGGGACCCACACCTTCCTGCTCCACCTCCTCTTGCTGCTTCTGCCTGGGTGGAACGTGCTCATGGCATCCGATAATGTTTTTCTTGCTTGTCTGGGCGGAGAATGTGTGTGCAGAAAACCGCCTTTTGCGAGGCTGCAGTGCAACCTACTGATACAAAAGGTGGGAGTCTCTCTGCCCACTTTTTCCTCTGGGCCCTGTGTCATCATGTGCCACCCCCCCCTCGAAATGGATGCTCATGGCTGAACACACCCCGCCCTGGCTGAAAATAGTTCTCCCCATCCCTGCAACAGGGGAAGGTCACAGGTCCGTGGTAGAGCACATGGCTTTTACAAGCAGACATTCCCAGATTAATTAAATAAGTGTGGAACTAAAAAGCCGGTGGTGCTTGGAGGATGAAGAGTGCCCCCCCAGCTATGTGCACATGCCAGAGTCCTACAGCTTGTAGCACCATCGGTTTGGCTCCTGGGGGAGCGGGGAAGGAAGGAGAAGAGATGGGCTGCTGTGGCTATGGCTGTCGGAACCGGGGGATGAAAAGCCAGCTGGCTCGGTCCCAGCTGGAGCATCTCCCCTCTCAGCCTTGCCGCTGCGGAGATCCATCAGGGCACTCTCCTGCTGGGTCTGCAGCAGCCACTCGTAGTAGCCCTGGCACAACTTCTTCAAGTTCTTGTTCCTCTCTAAGGAATCAAGTTCAGCCTTCATGGGTTTTAAACATGGCTCTGAATCCATTGACGCGGGTGGCGCTGTGGGTTAAACCACAGAGCCTAGGACTTGCCGATCAGAAGGTCGGCGGTTCGAATCCCCGCAACGGAATGAGCTCCTGTTGCTCTGTCCCTGCTCCTGCCAACCTAGCAGTTCGAAAGCACATCAAAGTGCAAGTAGATAAATAGGTACCGCTCCAGCGGGAAGGTAAACGGCATTTCCGTGCGCTGCTCTGGTTCGCCAGAAGCGGCTTAGTCATGCTGGCCACATGACCTGGAAGCTGTACGCCGGCTCCCTTGGCCAATAAAGCGAGATGAGCGCCGCAACCCCAGAGTCGGTCACGACTGGGCCTTAATGGTCAGGGGTCCCTTTACCTTTACCTGCATCCTTTGAGGTTAAATCTTGGACCTCTTGGAAGCTTGAAGGTTCCCTAACCTTCTCCGAGTTACTAACAACAGCTGTTTTAGCAAACTCATCAGCATACCTCTTAGGTGGTTTGCCCTTTGTGGCTCTTTCATATAGAATGTGTATATTTCATTCTATATACGTGTATAGAGAACTCTCCAGCAGGTAAGCTGCTTCCAAAACACCTCTTAACCCCAGACTACTTTGGACAGCACTCGTCTCACAGACGTACCATGCTGCAGCAGTTCTGCGTAGCGCTTTTCCTCCGCGGAGATCCGGCTCCCATCTTCTAATGTTTGCTGCTCCCCCTCTTCCGGCTTGGAAGTTCCTGGCATGTGGATGCCCCTCCCTCCTTGGTAGTTGCCCATCGGGTAGGTGCCGGAGAGGTAGATGCTGCTGTTGCTGCAAGAGCTGTATCCTGCTGAGTGCCAAGGATTCCCAGCTGGGGTAGGCAGGCGTATACACACAACACAGAGATAGAGAGAGGTTTCTATATTAGCCCAGTTGTGCTCACAGGGTTAGGCGACGCGTGGCTAAATTTCAGGAGCCCTCGATAAACATTTCAGACTTCTAGCAAAAGGAACCCATCCCTCCCCTGGCAGTCTAGTGGAAAAGCAGGGAAGAGAGGGGAGAAGAAAGAGAGAGGGGTGGGAGAGGGGGCGGTCCGAACCACGTCCGGTTATGTCCAGCATGCAAGCCCCCTACGCACAGTTCGCAAATTGTAGCTGTTGGAAAGCAGAAGGGGGGCAAGCCCCAATAAGTCAGGTCTGCACTTCTGCACTGCTTCGTCACCAGCTGAGCAAAGACACAGCAGTAGCTCCCAAGCCAGTAACGCACTGGCAAAATCACCGCTCAACCTAGGACTTTCAGGTATCACATTTGAAACCGGCACTGCTCAGTTTACTGCAGGAGAGTTTGTGAGCCTGTATTCTAGTCGTCAACGGCGACTAGACTTTGCTCCCCGCTTTGCAACCCAGAAACCTTGATCTGCGGCACGTTCTCCTTTTAAAATAGAAACCAGCCCCCTGGGCATGCTCAGCTCAGTGCTTACTAATTCTGCAACATCTGACACGCCTGCCGTTTGTTCTGCAGAGCCTTGTTATCCAGACCCCCGTCTCTGTGCCAAAGACAAGCTAGTAAATTAAAATAATGACTCCGTCAGAGGGCTGCCTGCTTCAAGAGTGCGTGGTTTTGTCTTTGGAAAGAACGCTCGCCTCCCGAGTCACGGGGAAAGGTGTAAAGCGAATGGTAATTAGCAGTTTCCACTTGCTGCAGGAATTGGAACTGCCTCAACAAATTGCATTGGAAGATCAGCCTTCTCTCTCTCTCTCTCTCTCTCTCTCTCTCTCTACGTCTAATTAAGTAAACTACTCTGCGCTCTTTTAGCAATTCCACCCCAACCATCAGCAGCAGTGGCTCACTTAAAACCAGAGATAGAATCGTTTCATATCAAAGAATGTTGTAGAACTGAACTACAGTAGCACCCCCTCCCTCAACTCTTTAGTGGGATGGGGACTCGCTGTTGCTCAGTGGCTAGAGCTTCTATTTTGCATGCATTACACACCAAGTCCAATCACCAGCATGTCCCGGTAGGGCTGGGAGAGACTTGCCTGAATTCCTGGCAAGTCGCTGTCAGTGCAACTGCAGGCAACACTAAGGTAAAGGTAAAGGGACCCCTGACCATTAGGTCCAGTTGTGGCCGACTCTGGGGTTGCGGCGCTCATCTCGCTTTATTGGCGAAGGGAGCCAGCATACGGCTTCTAGGTCATGTGGCCAGCATGACTAAGCCGCTTCTGGCAAACCAGAGCAGCGCACGGAAACACCGTTTACCTTCCCGCCGGAGTGGTACCTATTTATCTACTTGCACTTTGACGTGCTTTCGAACTGCTAGGTTGCCAGGAGCAGGGACTGAGCAACGGGAGCTCACCCCGTCGCGGGGATTCGAACCGCCAACCTTCTGATCGGCAAGTCCTAGGCTCTGTGGTTTAACCCACAGCACCACCCGCGTCCCAACACTAAGGTAGGTGGACAAATAGTCTTAAGGCAGCTTCTTATGGTCCTAACCTGCCTTACCGTTACACCAAACTGCTTATGCAGATTCTCTGTTTTATCTCTAAGCCAACACAGAGAAGATGTTTATCACACGAAGCACAGAATGAGAAAAGCAAAAAAGTGGCCATTGAGTCATCAAATTGTCAAGCTGTAAGGGACCCAAGGATCATTTAATCCAAACCCCCTGAAAGGCAGGAATGTCAACAAAAACATCCATGACGGATGGTCTTCCAGAGGCAAGGCAACTGCTTTTTACAGAAGTGAAAGCCTCTCCAAAATGAAGGACGTGCTACACCAGGAGAACAAGTGTAAACCAAATAATATGGCTAATCAGAAGGAAAGACGACAGGCCGTCACTAAAGGTGCTTAGGCTAAATCACTGTTTCCCCAACTTGGGTCTCCGGCAGTTTTTGGACTACAGTTCCCATCATCCTTAGCTAACAGGACCAGTGGTCAGGGATGATGGGAGCTGTAGTCCAAAAACTGCCGGAAACCCAAGTTGGGGAAACACTGGGCTAAATAATGGAGACTCCTTTTTTTAAAAAGCACCAGACAGATGAAAAAAAGGTGTAAAGGGAGGGGGTGAGAATATCACAGAAGAGCTAAAGAAATCCTTTGCCCCTCCTTACATGTCAGATGATGTTGGGGAGAGACCCACAACCAAACCCATTTATTTTTTGCACCTAAGACATGTTAGGATATTTCCGTTCCACCTTAAAAGGGAGCAGGATGTTTGTATAACAGCCTGCGCATTTCCTGTCTCACAGGATGTTTCTGTTGTCTGTTCCTTTCGTTTTCTGCTGTTTTGCCTGAGCAGTCGGAGCAGACGGTCATGTCTTTTTTGTTCTGACCAACGCCAAATAAACTGTAAATATGCTCTCATGCTGTGCAACTTTTGCTGTGTGAATTCTGCTGAAAGAGTGTGCACAAGTCCAAGAATGTGGCTATCTTTTCTTGAGGCTTCGTGCCGCTGATTGCTGATACTGCGTGACTACGGGAGGTCGATGGATCGTCCGGCACCGAGCTTGGGGCTCAGATGGACTTTATCTCCCTGGCAGTATCCCAACATCCATGCAAGGATGGGCCTATCAACGTTTTATAAACTGACAGCTGAAAACCCAGCTTCCTGTGGTCAGGTGGCCTTTACCCCCAAGGAGCTGCAGGGGTAGTTGGCTTCCTACAAGAGTGGAAGATGCTCAGGGTTCCACTGCCCAGTGCCAGAATTTTACAGGCTCTCCTGGAGTCTATACTCTGCTGCCAAAACTATTGCAATGAAAAGCCTTCCATCTCAAAACTAGGAAGCCACCTAAAGAGCAAGGCACTCCAAACTCCCCAAGCCTCCGTCAACAAAGAGCAACGTTTACCTCCGCCAGAACCAAATCCTCCAGCTCCACCCCCAGCGCCTCCCATAGGCGAGCCGCCCCCAAAGTGCTGAGGGAACTGGGGCAAGGTCTTCTTCCTCTTCCTCTCCACTTCTTCCTTATCTGCAACCAAGAACACAAGAGGAGAGTCGTCAGAGACAAGGCCCTGCACTGGCACTGGACAAACAGAAGTAGCAAGACACTTCTTGGTACAAGCTCCCTGTACCTTCCACCACCGGGTAGTAGGTAAACTGCTTGGAGTCACTCACGTCACCCCCTCGCTTGCGCTTCAGCTGAAGGAACACGGTGACCGGGCGCTCGATCTTGGTCTTGTGGTAGGGTGGCGTGCGGAACACAATGGCGTACTGCAAGGACACAAAGTGTGAACACTTGAATAGGGCTTAAATGGCAACCCAAGAGGCAGCTCCGACTGATTCAGAGTCGATGTATCATAATGTAAAGGACTTAACTACTGCCGTGGGTTAAAGGAGAATCAAAAGCAGAGTTGGATTTCATAAGCACACAGAGAAAAGTGAGCTCAAAGTTGACAGGCTCCCTCCTACCCATAGCGGTTTGATAGAAAGATATTCTTGCAGCACCCGACAGATTAATTCCCATGAGACAGAGCAGCAAAATATTAGAAATATGGGAAGCTGCCTTCTACTGAGTCAGACCATCGCTCCGTCTTATGCTGCAGCGAGACTCCTTACGGGGTCCTCGCTGCGAGATCACATTCATCCGGTGCTATACCAGCTGCACTGGCTCCCAGTGGGGTACAGGATCAGGTTTAAGGTGCTGGTTTTGACCTTTAAAGCCCTATACGGCCTAGGACCCTCGTACCTACGGGACCACCTCTCCTGGTATGTCCCACAGAGGAACTTACGGTCTTCAGACAAAAACATCCTGAAGGTCCCAGGCCACAGAGAGGTTAGGCTGGCCTCAACTAGAGCCAGGGCTTTTTCAGCTGTGGCTCCGATCTGGTGGAACGCTCTGTCACAAGAGACTAGGGCTCTGCGGGACTTGACATCTTTCCACAGGGCCTGCAAGACAGAGCTGTTCCACCAGGCCTTTCGTCAGGGCGCAGCCTGACTCCCTCCTTTGGCAATCTTCACAGAACTTTAGCCTAATGGTTGCTATCAATTTGATTTGAATTAATTTTAGAATGAAATGATTTTAGAATGTTGTACTATTTTATTGTTGTTAGCTGTCCTGAGCCCGGCTTTGCCTGGGGAGGGTGGGATATAAATAAAAATTATTATTATTATTATTATTATTATTATTATTATTATTATTATTATTCAGTATTGTCTACACTGTCTGGCAGCTGCTTCCAGGGTATCTGGGAGAAGTTTCTAGCCCTACCTAGAGACACCAGGGATTGAACCCACTGCATAGAAGGCCACTGAGCTAAAGCCGTTGCCCAGTTAAGTATTAACCCTTCTAAAAACCCGCCAGCCAGGAGGAGAACCATCACAATGTAGTGCCCAAAAATAGCTCGGCAGGATTTCACGAGCCTACGATATTGAACAGAGCTGAGGCACCCAGGGAAATATACCTCTAGAAATGGATCATCAACTAGGACAACTGCTGCAGCTTATTCCACATCTTGGCCCGGAGACCCAACTGATGTGTCTGAAGAAATCAGTTTCGTCCTTGGATCCCCTGCAGCTGCCAAGTCACTCACCTCACCCAGGAATAGCAATGAAAATGGGCAAGTAGTTGCCTGGTTCATGACCTAAGTCACACAACCATGCAGAATAGAGTTTTATTGCACTCCGAGCAAATGCTTTATTGGAAGAAAAACCCAGTTTCCCAGGGCTTGTGTTCACTGGTCGCGAGAGGCGAGCAAACCAGGGAAAGGAGATGGGCTTTCCAAAGATCTTGCGAAGCGCATCAGGTTTAACAGGCGACAATGATCCAATTCAAAGTGTTGGTGTTGACCTTTAGAGCCCTAAACAGCCTCAGCCCAGTATACCTGAAGGAGCATCTCCACTCCCATTGTTCTGCCCAGACGCTGAGGTCCAGGGCCGAGGGCCTTCTGGCAGTTCACTTCGAGAAGCTCACTTCGAGAAGCAAAGGAACCAGGCAGAGGGCCTTCTCGGTAGTGGCACCCACCCTGTGCAACACCCTCCCATCAGATGTCAAAGAGATAAACAACTACCAGACTTTTAGAAAACATCTGAAGGCAGCCCTGTTCAGGGAAGTTTTTAATGTGTGACATTTTGATGTATTTTTAAGCTTTGTTGGAAGCCACCCAGAGTGGCTGGGGAAAGCCAGCCAGATGATGTTGTTGTTGTTAGCCAGATGATGTTGTTGTTGTTCTTTATATTATCATCATCATCATCATCATCATCATCATCATCATCATCATTATATGCTTAGGACCTATGTATACTAGCAGAACCTCTCATTTTCCCCAGGCAGATGAAACCCCAAGCACACACTTACAATCCTTAAATTCCTATGCACACAAAACCTGGTGGTCTTTTAGCCTGGTGCCACACGGAATGCTACACAATCTTGACATCTAATTGCTCAAGCTGACAAGGGATTTGCTCTGCAAGACTGATCTTTTGAGTGGGACCCAGGTCTCCCACGACCCAACCGGTACCTGTTTATGTACATCCGTAGGGGAGAAGTCCCCAAAGGCCTGCCAGCCATTCTCATCGTCTTCATAAAACCGCACCTCAATATCATCTGGAGGAGGAAGAGAAAAATTATTTCCCTTGTGAGCAAGCACCAACCCACCCTGTCTCAGGTCCCAGGCATCTGAACTAGAACAGGGTCTCATTTATTAAGGTCTTCTCTCCCCGCCCCCCCCAATACATTCTCAGTGCAATCAATCCCTCTATGTGACCACAGCCCAGCCCTCTAGAGCACGCATCCCCAAACTCTGCCCTCCAGCTGTTTTGGGACTACAAGTCCCATCACCCCTAGCTAACAGGACCAGTGGTCAGGGATGGGAATTGTAGTCCCAAAATAGCTGGAGGGCAGAGTTCGGGGATGTCTGCTCTAGAGCATCATTTTCTCCCTTTCCCAGGCCATTTTCAGGCCACAAGTCTCCTCCGCAGCCACATGGGGTTTTCCTTCATTCCTTCTCCTTGTGCTAATGAAGAGCCCTCCGAGGCCCAATTTACAAAGGGACCATCTGCCTTGAAAAGCAATGTCTACACTTGCTTCTTCTGAAGCAACCCTGGCAGAAACGCAACAAGTTGTCCTGTTCCATTCTAATTTATTTACTTTTCGCAATCCTATTTTCTAGGGTTGTAACTGGGCTCCCTGGGACCTTAAGATGAAAGGGCAGGTAAGAAAGCGCATAAACAAACAAAAATACATATATATCTGTATTTGGAAAATCCTAGCCAAGTGAAGTAGACTTGAGAACAAAGAAACGACCAATACAACCGGGTCGGAATTTGGTCTCCATCCAGATTTCTGAAGAATGTTTAACAGGAGTACAAGGAATCAAGCTCTTAAGACTCTCGGGCATAATTGGACAGGGTACCTCCAACCTCTTAAAGCCTGTGGGCACATATGGATTTTTGAACGGATGTTGTGAGGACATCCTTTTCTGGTCACTTCTGTTCCTCCAGATCAACACCCCCAGCCCAGCCCACAGAAAAGGACCATGTGCACAGGCTTCTTTCCCAATGGATCTGAGTACAAGTGAATCAATCTGAGCCTTCAGAAGCATGCAGAGATGAAATAATAAATGTGCCACTGCTCTTGGAAAATCTTCCGAGAGAAGCCATCATCATAACCTCACGACCAAGGAGGCAGTGGCTTCCTGGGTGCCCAGGAAAGATCTCAAGTCACCTTGTTGGCAACCCCGTCTGATGCTTCCTAATGTTCAAGACCTCGGATGCCACTCCCCCAAAAACATCAACAAATGAAAGATAAGAAAATAAGGGACAGCGCTCACCTTTCTGGACTTTATCACACAGCAGGTAAACTTCATCCCCGCCTCGCACGGAGCCAGCTGTCTTGTCCATTCTTGAGATCTTCAGGTTGGAAGCCCCGGGGGATTCTGAAGAGCAAGGAAAAGGCAGAGCTGTGTAACTGAGATCCAGGCAGCTGGAGAGATGCGTTTTTGTATGTAATCATGCGTACAAATGTAAGAAAAGGGACTCCATACGAGAGCCACATTACTTCAAGCCAAATGTGCGCCTAGAGGTTCACAAATTTTGGCTAGCCTCGGCAGCCCATTCTTTTTTGCGATTACCATCAACCCTCCCCTCTCAAGTACTCCAGCCATGCACCCAGAAGGTTCAGGGAAAGAATGTGTCAGTCTTTCCATTTGTGCGAAGCTATAGAAACTGAGGAGGAGGAGGAGGGGGGACCTCCAAAATGTGGTGCAGAGAGAGATTCAACTCTTCCATGTTCTGTGCAATGCAAGGAGATCTTGGTAGAAGGCCTCACTACACGCTCAGACAGGAAGTGATTTATGGCTACTACTTGCCACCTGGTGGCCATAGTTTGTGGTGTCTCCCAAACAGCCTAGTTCCCCGCGCCCCACCTGAGCTTGTAAGCTCTCCAGCACAAATGTGAACTTGAAATTAGTGTTCTACCAAGTCTGTAAGACCCGAAATATCAACAATCAGGCCCTGGGGAGAAGGATGGCATACTCCTCTCAACAGATGTGTCAACCTTGAGGCCTAAATGCAGCTGTGGTGGTCTTCCCAATATCAGAGATCACGCTGACGACAGGAGTTCCAGGATTAAAAACAACAACGTGATAAGTTGTGTGCATTTGTTTGACCCTTTTACATGGTTTTGTATGTATTGTGGCATTTTACACATTGTGACTTGCTGTTCTTTTTTTATTGCTAAGTTTAGTAATTATTTACTGCAATTGTTAAGAGCGTTAAGCAGGGATAGGCAAGCTAAGGCCCGTGGGCCAGATGCGACACAATTGCCTTCTCAATCCGGCCCACGGGCAGTCCGGGAATCAGCATGTTCTTACATGAGTAGAATGTGTCCTTTTATTTTAAATGCATCTCTGGGTTATTTGTGGGGAATAGGAATTCATTCATTATTTTTTCCAAAATATAGTCCGGCTCACCACATGGTCTGAGGGACGGTGGACCGACCCACAGCTGAAAAAGGTTGCTGACCCCTGGACTAGATGACCCTTGTCCTTCCTTCCAACTCTAATTCTATGAGCCTGCGGCTAAAAAAGGTTGCTGACCCCTGGCGTTAAGAATTTATGTTTAATTACGGTTTGCTGATATTTAATTTCATTGTGCACCATTATAGAATCATAGAATCATAGAGTTGGAAGAGACCACAAGGGCCATCGAGTCCAACCCCCTGCCAAGCAGGAAACACTATCAGAGCACTCCTGACATATGGTTGTCAAGCCTCTGCTTAAAGACCTCCAAAGAAGGAGACTCCACCACACTCCTTGGCAGCAAATTCCACTGTCAAACAGCTCTTACTGTCAGGAAGTTCTTCCTAATGTTTAGGTGGAATCTTCTTTCTTGTAGTTTGGAACCATTGCTCCGTGTCCGCTTCTCTGGAGCAGCAGAAAACAACCTTTCTCCCTCCTCTATGTGACATCCTTTTATATATTTGAACATGGCTATCATATCACCCCTTAACCTCCTCTTCTCCAGGCTAAACATGCCCAGCTCCCTTAGCCGTTCCTCATAAGGCATCGTTTCCAGGCCTTTGACCATTTTGGTTGCCCTCCTCTGGACACGTTCCAGTTTGTCAGTGTCCTTCCTGAACTGTGGTGCCCAGAACTGGACACAGTACTCCAGGTGAGATCTGACCAGAGCAGAATACAGTGGCACTATTACTTCCCTTGATCTAGATGCTATACTCCTATTGATGCAGCCCAGAATTGCATTGGCTTTTTTAGCTGCCGCGTCACACTGTTGGCTCATGTCTAGTTTGTGGTCAACCAAGACTCCTAGATCCTTTTCACATGTAGTGCTCTCAAGCCAGGTGTCACCCATCTTGTATTTGTGCCTCTCATTTCTTTTGCCCAAGTGCAATACTTTACATTTCTCCCTGTTAAAATTCATCTTGTTTGTTTTGGGCCCAGTTCTCTAATCTGTCAAGGTCGTTTTGAAGTGTGATCCTGTCCTCTGGGGTGTTAGCCACCCCTCCCAGTTTGGTGTCATCTGCAAATTTGATCAGGATGCCCTTGAGTCCATCATCCAAGTCGTTGATAAAGATGTTGAATAAGACCGGGCCCAAGACAGAACCCTGTGGCACCCCACTAGTCACTCTTCTCCAGGATGAAGAGGAACCATTGGTGAGCACCCTTTGGGTCCGGTCAGTCATTATATTCTAATGGATTACTGAGCGTTGCTTTATTTGAAGTAAGTTGTTTATTTTAATGTTATGTATGCATTATGACTTTTTTTGTACTTGATCAGCTTGTTACAAGGTGTGTGCGTGATTTCTGTCATCTCTTCAGCTTGCAAACTGCCTTCCATATAGTAATATAGAAAGGAGGTATACAAATAAAAAGTGAAATGGAAGCCAGTTGCTGCGAGCCAACAGAACTCTTCTTAAGAACATAAGTAGCTGGATAAGGTCAAAGCCCCACCCATCCCAGCAAGGTAAAATGGTAAAGGTAAAGGACCCATGGACAGTCAAGTCCAGTCAAGGGCAACTATGCAGATGCAGCACTCATCTTGCTTCAGGCCAAGGGAGCCGGAGTTTGTCCAGAGACAGCTTTCCGGGTCATGTGGCCAACATGACTAAACCGCTTCTGGTGCAACAGGACACCATGATGGAAACCAGAGGGCACGGAAACGCCGTTTACCTTCCCACCACAGCAGTACCTATTTATCTACTTGCACTGGCGTGCTTTCAAATGCTAGGTTGGCAGGAGCTGGGAAAGAGCAACGGGAGCTCACCCCGTCACGGGGATTTGAACCGCCGACCTCCTGATTGGCAAGCCCAAGAGGCTCAGTGGTTTGGACCATACTGTGGCTAACCAGATGCCTATGTTCAAAACCTGGCCAAGCAGCAGACACAGTGGCAGTTGCTTGCTCCATGGCACTCCTCCAAACAAGAGTGAAACCCCAACTGAGGTCAGTCTATGGACCAAGAGAGAAGACTTACTGCTGTCATGGATAGGGTCCGAGATAACCGGCTTCAGCGCCAGGCTGAAGTTCCCACTGCTGTCACGAAGGTAGGCGCTGAATCGCAGCCGGACAATGCTGAGGTCCATTGTTTTCTTCAGCTCCTTAGCCTCTTGCTCAATCTCCTCTTCTTCAGATTCTGCCAAAGTAGATGCTGAATTATACACCTGGCAAACAAGGGCTACTACATCCACAAACCCGGGGGTCCTATAGCCCACGTCTTAAGTGTACCCTTCCCTACCAAAGGCAAGAGGTCATCTCATAATGTCTCTGAAGGACAACAAGGACCCCATCCCTGCTGTATGGGCTGCCTTTGAAAATAATGCCATCTCTGATGATTGGATCTGTCCAGCCTGGGCACCAAAGGTTTTTTTGAAAGATATGTTTGAACAGCCCCGGCTTAATGGTCCTCTTGTTTAGGGCCAGGCGATATCTGGTATTAAACATCACAATATATCACCAACTAAACATTGCAATATACTGATATATCAGAATGTCAGGAATAAGGATGGAGCTATGTAGAGGCATTGGGCTGGCTTCAGTTTTTCCCATATTTTTGAATAGCACACACACACACACACACATCATGACTTGTGATATGTTGCCAGGTCAAAAATTACAAAACAGATATCACAATATGGACTTCAAACCGGTTTTGGGCGATATGTCACTATATCACCCAGCCCTACTCTTGCTATCAGAGTAACTATGCATGAGGCAGGATGCTCTCAGCGATTTGCAAACGCATGTCATGTATGCAATCTCCGCCTACCATATGAACCAACAGCTGGGAGAGAAATTATTTTGGATCTACATGGCGCTAAGACTCTTGCAGCAATTGCTGTGTCTTCTCTCCTACCCCTGGGGGACCCCGGTGGGCTTTCCCCACACTCTACTAAAGCACATGGCTTCTTGGAAGTGGCTCCCATGTGGCAGGATGGGGGTTGAAGTGTGTCCTTGTTGTTGGCAAACGGAAAGCCAATTACCTAACGCTTGCATAGTGCCTTGAGTTTTTGAAGTGCTCCATATGATCCTTGCAATAACTGCGCGTAAGAGAGGTCAGAATCACGATCTCCAAATTACAGGTTGGAGATCCAAGGTCAAGAAATTGCAACTGGCCCAAAGACACCTACAAAGTTTACAGCAGAGGCAAAGATCCGAACCCAGAATTTCTGGGCTCCTGCACCTTTACTGGGTTGATAACTGTGCAGGAAACTAGTTTACAAATTATATAGAAAAGACATAAAGGTCCACATTATACCGGGCATACTGAGAAAAGCAGAACTGAGTTGGTTAGAAAGTTATGTCAGTCAATCCCTCATAATAGCTTCTGATGTCTCAAACAAAACCTACAGCAAGGGGCGACCCTGACTTGCTTTTCGACCATTACGCCCTTCTTCCTGGAAAAACACATGAACAAGTTGCCCCATTTTAATCAAACCCATGAAAGTGAGTTTTCCACTGGAAGCACAAAGCTCCCACTAGGGCCACTGAAGAGCCCAGCTTCTAGAAAGTCATACTTCAATGCTGGCCCCTATTTTAAGGGGCAATCTTACAGAAAGCGAAGAAAAAAGGAACATTAAACAAGCTCGAATGCGATTGTTTGTTCCCAGGTTTCAAGCCCAAGGGCCTGGCAATAGAAAGGGAAGCTCATGCTAAGCTCCAGCAAGCCATTCCTCTCACATGCTGTGTTCTGTTCTCAACCCTGTTCTGCTCTGCCCTTTCACCACTCTCCTCTCCCTAATTTCAGTCTTCCCCTAATTTCAGGGACCCCTGACCATTAGGTCCAGTCGTGGCCGACTCTGGGGTTGCGGCACTCATCTCGCTTTATTGGCTGAGGGAGCCAGCGTACAGCTTTCGGGTCATGTGGCCAGCATGACTAAGCCGCTTCTGGCGAACCAGAGCAGCGCACGGAAATGCTGTTTACCTTCCCGCTGGAGCGGTACCTATTTATCTACTTGCACTTTGATGTGCTTTCGAACTGCTAGGTGGGCAGGAGATGGGACCGAAAGACGGGAGCTCACCCCATCACGGGGATTCGAACCGCCGACCTTCTGATCAGCAAGTCCTAGGCTCTGTGGTTTAACCCACAGCACCCCCGCGTCCCTCCCCTTTCCTGTACCTTGCCCCTATTAGGTACACCAGATTTCAAGCCCCCCCATACCCCAGAAAGGGGTGATTTTGAGTTAAAGGGCCTTCCTTCCAATTCCAGACGTAGTGGGATCAGATTCCAGCCACTGTATAGAGGGCAATGCCTTCTACACATGCTCAGAGGCACAGTTCTGCATTGAAACCCAAGATCCTTTAAAGTCAGATGCGTAGACTCATTATCACCTGGATAGCTCGGTTGGTTAGAGTGTGGCGCTGGTAACGCCAAGGTTGCAGGTTCGATCCCCGTATGGGATAGCTGCATATTCCTGCATTGCAAGGGGTTGGACTAGATGACCCACAGGCTCCCTTCCAACTCTACAATTCTAATTCTCTGACTGCTATCTTGGGGAAGCCAGGCATATCCAAAACCTCAGTCATGTTTTGTAAACTAAGAATGCTATTAAGAGGGAAATTGTGTGAAACTTCTTGTCACTGGCCAGTAACACTTTTTCATTCATGCTTAACCACTGTCTGCCATGCTAACACTTTACACCAATTAACTTGTTGTGCATTTCAAGTGAGAAACATGGTATGAATCTTGCTCCTCTAGTCCCAGAGTGAACTGGGACTGATCCAGTACAGTGGTACCTCGGGTTAAGTACTTAATTCGTTCCAGTGGTCCGTTCTTAACCTGAAACTGTTCTTAACCTGAAGCACCACTTTAGCTAATGGGGCCTCCTGCTGCTGCCATGCCGCCGAAGCACAATTTCTGTTCTCATCCTGAAGCAAAGTTCTTAACCTGAAGCACTATTTCTGGGTTAGCGGAGTCTGTAACCTGAAGCGTATGTAACCTGAGGTACCACTGTACTCCAAATCAGTTATAGAACCTCAACACCCCCCCACCCCCCAAATAGTGTAACAGGTAGAGGGGCAGACAGTTCCTATCAAACCGCTCCCCAGATGTTTCCTTCCCAGTTCAAGGTCACCTGTCAGAGACTGCACTCTGGTCCGCAACTTCTGCTTCTTCAGCTTGTCCCGGATGACCTCCATCATGTTTTTCTTGGTCACATGGAGCACACCCAGGTTGTTAAATCTGAGAAAGGACAAATCAACACCTCATGTCAGCGAAAGCGCCTAGTTGGGCAGCGATGCACCCAAGAACAAGAGCAGGAGATCCCAGTCACCACTTCTGGGGCTGAACACGTCTTGAAAATATTTAATGGAAGACAAAAAGCACAGATAACAAGAGGTCAGAATAAAAACAACTTATTTAACTCCCCGTGTTAATAAAAGGTAAAAGGTAAAGGACCCCTGGATGGCTAAGTCCAGTTGAATTTGACTATGGGGTGTGGCACTCATTTCAGCTTTTAGGCCAAGGGAGCCGGCGTTTGTCCGCAGAAAGCTTTTCCGGGTCATGTAGCGAGCAGGACTAAACCGCTTCTGGTGCATGGAACACTGTGACGAGTGCCACAGCCCATGGAAACGCCGTTTACCTTCCCGCCGCAATGGTACCTATTTATCTACTCACACTGGTATGCTTTCAAACTGCTAGGTTGGCAGGAACTGGGACAAAGCAATGGGAGCTCTCCTGTGTTAACAAAGAGGCATGACAAATAAACAAGAGGCGGTCATGCTGTTGT
The DNA here is from genome assembly GCF_027172205.1 of Podarcis raffonei. Taxonomy (NCBI): domain Eukaryota; kingdom Metazoa; phylum Chordata; class Lepidosauria; order Squamata; family Lacertidae; genus Podarcis; species Podarcis raffonei. The sequence continues at coordinate 15,745,040 of NC_070606.1, forward strand.
GCATGCAGCATCAATTAACCGCAATGGAATCTAAAATGCATCAGCTTTTCTCTTTTGCTCTTCTAAAAGAAATGGAAGAAGCTACAGAGTACTGTACTTTGCTTGCTCTAAATTCTGCAGGCCTCCTGTGCAGTGAAAACAAACAGTGCAAGTAAACATCTACCTGGTCAAATCTCCATTTTAAGTTTGGATATTGTATGGTATAGAAAGAGCGAACTTGAAGAGGGGTATCAGGAAAGAAAAGCAGAGTACAGAGGAAAAATTGAGGACCATCTGAGAAATCATGGTACTAGACAAATGTGGCAGGGAGTTCAACATCTGACTGGTTATAAATCGAGAAATTCATCAGTGGTAGAAAGTACTGCTTCCTTGGTGGAAGAGTTGAATACCTTCGTTGCCCGATTTGAGGTGACACCAACAGTGGCTCCAACAGGGATGTTAGAGCTATGGGCATCACTACCTACAGGAAATGCTGTCAGGGTGGAAAAACAATCACTCAAAGGACCTGTTGATGGCATTTTACCATTGTACCGTTGAGAGTGCATTAACTTATGGTCTGTGTGTGTGGTTTGGAAGCTGTGCGGTCAGGGGAAAAACAATGCTGTCCAGGGTTGTAAAGACTGTGGAGAGCATAATTGGGTGCACTCTTCCCACCTTGGATCAAATCTATGCCATAAGGAAGCTGCAGAGATAGTGCAGGATAGTGCGCACCCCAGAAATGATCTATTTCAGCTTCTGGAAGAAGGTACAGGGTTATAAAGACTAGGACTAAGCCGCCTAAGAAACAGTTTCTACCCAAATGCGATTTTGGTTTTAAACGCAGTGTAAGGAGTCTCTATGGGAGTAGATTGTATTTTAAAATGGGGTATCAGAGTTTTTAAGGGGCTAACCAGGTAGGGATAGCTGGGATAGCAGGCTTGTTAGGTTTTGAATGTTTTATGTAGATTTTTCAATTCCACTGTTCTGTATTGGACAATGACAATAAAGATTATCAGATCGGATTTCATTTTTTTTGCTGGATCTGGATAAACAATATTGACATCAAGATCTGACTAGAACCCATGAACCTATCTATATTAGAGCACCAGCAGCTAGCTAAATGATCGGAAGAAACAGTAAAATTTATCCAGTGGGCTGCCATGACTAGAGTATTGAACATTCATTCTCCTCAACATTAGGACAATGTCCTGGGAAGGGTGACCCCACCTATCAATCTCTGGAACAAGGGTTTTTGACCGTCCTGTCTTCATCACTAAGAGGACGAAGCCACCTCCCAGTCAAGCCCAGTTCATTAATAATAATAATAATTTATTATTTGTACCCCGCCCATCTGGCTGGGTTTTCCCAGCCACTCTGGGCGGCTTCCAACAAAGATTAAAAACACATCAAAATGTCACACAGTAAAAACTTCCCTGGACAGGGCTGCCTTCAGATGTTTTCTAAAGGTCTGGTAGTTGTTTATCTCTTTGACATCTGATGGGAGAGCGTTGCACAGGACGGGCGCCACTACCAAGAAGGCCCTCTGCCTGGTTCCCTGTAGCTTTGCTTCTCGCAGTGAGAGAACCGCCAGAAGGCCCTCGGCGCTGGACCTCAGCGTCCGGGCAGAACGATGGGGGTGAAGATGCTCCTTCATGTATACTGGGCCAAGGCCGTTTAGGGCTTTAAAGGTCAACACCAACACTTTGAATTGTGCTTGGAAAATGATCAAAATGAAGAAGAGGTGGAGTTTGGATTTGATATCCCGCTTTATCACTGCCCCAAGGAGTCTCAAAGCTGCTAACATTCTCCTTTCCCTTCCTCCCCTACAACAAACACTCTGTGAGGTGAGTGGGGCTGAGAGACTTCAGAGAAGTGTGACTAGCCCAAGGCCACCCAGCAGCTGCATGTGGAGGAGCGGAGACGCGAACCCGGTTCACCAGATTACAAGTCTATCACTCTTAACTACTACACCACACTGGCCCTTCCTCATCTGCCTCATCTGCCACTCGACTCAGCCTCCTTCTATTTTTAATGTTTCACTACTGCCAACATGGCAGCAGAGCAGCAGTGCCTCTTCCCCTCCTCTCTGCCTTATTCTGAGGGAAGGAAGTGGTTAGGCATACTTTAAGAAAATATAAAGAACTGAGGAAGGGCCTCCTTCTCTTCCTCCGAACAAGGAAGGGAGATGTGCTGCTGCATTGGCAGCCAATAAGGATTGAAAGCAACAGAAAGGGGGCTGCAGTGTTGATTCTGCTGCGAGGCCATATCCTGCACCAGTCTAGAAAAGCTGAAGTCATTAATGGGTGGAGGAGCAAGGAGACTTTCCCAGTAGCATCCAACCAGTTCATTTACAAAACTCAGTTCTGGCACCTCTCAGGTGCTATTATAAGAGAACAAGCAAGGAGTTCGTGGTGAGTTCTGGCACCTGAGGGAATTTTAGAAAATTAGCAGTGGAAGAAAGTGAAGTAAACACAAAACAATATGGGGCGGGAGTCTTCCACCCATTGACAAGGCTCACAGTGTAGCTCCTCACACACACACACACACACACACACACACACACACACACAAACTTAGCTTACTCACAGACAAACACATTTTTTTAAAAGCCCTCCATGAGCCAGCCAAACACAGCCAAAGGTCAGGTGCTTAATGGGACTCATGCAAACAGGTTCAAGAGAGACAAGAGTTCAAACAGAGTAACGTTTCCATACAGGAAATCTGTGCACTGTTGAGAAAGTGCTGTGCATGATTCATAGGCAAGATGTGGACATGCTGCAGACTAAACCCAGGATACTGAAAAATGCCATGGATGATTGCTCTGCCTAGACAAAGGCCTCAATCCAGACTTGACTGAAGGAAAGAATTTGATTTATGGGTGCTTTCAAGGCATTATTTACATGGGCTCGACACCAAATACATTCTCAATGTGCAAGTGCAAAGTCCTCTTCCTCGTCTCCTTCCCCCACCCCCACCCCCGTTAAGGATAATGATTTAATTCCTGAAATGGGAATGTTTACTTATGTAAAATTACTGTGTAGTTTTAACATGGGTTTTTTCCTTTTGCAGCAGCTCTCATGTGATTGGCTGGCTGTGAGTCACATGAGAGAGGCATTCTGTTGTGTTGTGACTGTTATTCCAGTAACTGTCATTTTTAACTGCTTTTTGCTCTCTGTGAGAATGGCTGCTGAGAGAGACTTTTCAGGATACCGCTGAGGACAATGTTGTGTCAGTCTGAGCTGTCTGAAGCAAAACTGTAGCCTTTTCAGGAGGTCCTCACCTCCTTCAAAACAGACAGAAAAAGAACCCTAAATGTTACTAAGAAGAAATCTGTGCAGAAGCTCTCTATAACGAACAAAGTGAATAAGCATGAGGTTGTGAATACATTCTTTTCAGTTAATGAAAGTAAAGTTCTCTTTGAATATAAAGAGTCTGGACAATGTATAGTCATTACAATGAAGTTATCACCTAGAAGAGTTAGCTTCCTAGTTGTAAGCTACTCTTACTTTGCATTTCAACAATATATTTTCCCACAGGAAAGGAAAAGAAAGGCACCCATCTGAGTCTGGGGGAGCAAGGGGGGGAATCTGAAGAGCAAAAATAGGGCCAATAGCTCTAGAGCAAAAAAACACTCTACCCTCCTGACAAAAGTCAGTTAAGAATTGGGGAAGGATTCTTAACCACTGGAATTGTGGAGATGTGATGGTCAGCTAGACTTGCCTCCAGAAAGAGATGGGCAAACTTACTCTTCACAGTGTATCCTCCTCCTCTGAGAAAGAACAATTCTGTTTTATGCTTGCATTAAACTCATCAAATTTATCTTACAATAAAGAAAAGTGCAACAAAAAATAAGAAAACTAATTAAGACATCAGAGCCTAACGGCGACATAAGGCTCAGCCATCTGGTTCTGAGAGCATGCTGTGGTCTAGAAGTTGCCAGTTCAACCCCCAGCTAAGTGCAGGAAGAGGAAATGCTCTCAATATTTTATACTGCAATAAATGACTGTTCCAAAATTCCTAACTAATTGGTTAAGTGTGCAATGTACAGTGTACAATATCCAGCTGTACAGTGGTACCTCAGTTCTCGAACATCTCTGTTGACAAATGTTTTGGAACCCCAACACCGAAAACCCATAAGTAAATGCTTCCATTTTCAAACACACCTCAGAAGTTGAACAGTTTCCTCTGTGTGTTTTTCAATTTTCTCAATTGAATTTGCTGACTTGGTTTTGCGCCTTGGTTTTCTAACGTTTCGGAACTTGAACGGTCTTCCGGAATGGATTACGTTCAAGGCCAGAGGTACCTCTGTATTGTGAGTTAAGTGCCATTTCCCTAAAGAAACGCTTAGCTCTAGCTCGCCAGAGCCAAAAATATAGTCAAAATTCTGCTTTTCACAAAATCTGAATTTTACAAAAAAGCATTGCTATCTACAACTCCCCACCCGCCAGCTGATACGTACTGTGCCGTCATGTCCTTTGGGCCCACAGTTACAATGCAATTGCCAGCTTCGTTGCACTGCTTTCCCACGAGGCTGTGGGCATGCACCTGCGGAGGGTCAGTATGAGTCACCAGGTCCACTTCTATCCTAGCCATCCCAAAATAATTGGAGATCTGGCAATGAAAAAGAAGAACAGAGAAGTCCAAGTGATTAGAGTCCAGCCAGAGAGAGGACAATTGTTTGTAACACATACTTTTAGGCCTATGGATTAGTTTTTTCCCCCAGAATTCCCATCAGCAATATTACTGGGTTAATTTGAAACCAGAGTAAGCCACAGTTTCGCATTGTGAAAATAGACTTCGCCTCAACCTGGGTTCGTACATTCCCACCCCAACTACCTGCCAGCCTCCTTCAACATAGCTGCAAGGAATGTGGAAGATTCCATTTTATTTTATTTTTTAACTGCGACTTGCTGCTTCATCCAAATACAGTGGTACCTTGTATTACGGACGGGATCCATTCCGGAGGCCCATCCGTAACGTGAAATGCCCGCAACTCAAAGTGCTGCATCTGTGCAGCCACACGGTGCGATTTAGCACTTCTGCGCAGGCGGCAAAACCCAGAAGTAATCTGTGCCAGTACTTCCGGGTTGCCGCAGGACATAACGCGAAAAGACGCAACATGAAGCGGACGCAACACGAGGTATGACTGTAGAAATAACTAGTTAAATCTTCACCACAGATAGCAGAAGAAGGGCAACTTCAAGCCACGGTTTATGAAGCTGGGTCGTTTTTGCTAGCCACAGTTAAGATTAATTGGTTTAGGACTCAGACAACATGCTATGCTATGATTAATCCAAAGTGGAAGTAGAAGGTTCCAATCTCTTCACAGAGAGGGACAGCACCCAAGTCAGGGAAGATGGTAGGCTCATTGTTGAATTTTTTTTTTTTTGCAAATTAAATTTTTAATGATTTTCAGTAAACATACATGCATTCATAAATTACACATATATAGGTTACATATTTAACTTAGGCTCTATCATGTCTCTGACTTCCCTCCATTTCTTTGGTAAGTATCAAATAAAGTTCTAATGTCACGTACTCTATATATCATATTATCAGCTACACGCTGTAAGAGTTATTCCAACCCTACCAGTGTCTTCAAAGATTTACAATTGTTTCTTATATACATCAAATATTTACTCCAATTTTCTTGAAACTTCTGCTCGTCCTGATCTCTTAATTTTCCTGATAGTCTGGCCAGTTCTGCGTAGTCCATCATTTTAACCTGCCAGTCCATTATATTCGGTATTATGTCTGTTTTCCAATTCTGAGCTAACATATTTCTGGCTGCTGTCGTGGCATATAGAAAGAGGTTTTTATCTTTTTTTTCAATTTCCTTTCCAATCAATCCCAGTAGAAAAGCTTCAGGTCTTTTTGGGAAAGTGTATTTAAAGATTTTTTTTAAGTTCGTTATAGATTAATTCCCAAAAGCCCTTCACTTTACTACAGGTCCACCACATATGGTAGAGGTCACCCTCCACCTCTCCACACTTCCAACATTTCTTATTTTTTGTTCTATACATTCTTGTAATCTAAACCACAGTTTAGCATTGTGCTGGAACACAGCCACGATTTACCTAGCACAAAGCCATTTTCAAGGCATAGCTCTTTGAAAGCAACCATCAACTGTCCAACAAAGCACTCAGTAAAAATTTCAGGACAAGCCCCTGAATCAGTCCGGAAATAAGTAACAAAAGTAAGTTTACTAGTCTGGTGTAAACTTTAAGAGTCACCTCTAAAGGGACTCTACATTACAGCCAGATTTCACAATCACAATTTTAAATTATTAAATGTTAGAAGTTTAGATTTTAAAATGCAGATTGCAGCCAGATACAGATAAAATAAGGTATGCAATGCAATTGTAGCCAAAGTAATTCATTTTCTGTTATTACAAAGATAAAAAACGCTGGTGCAGGATTTGGGCTTCTTCACAACAAAGCCTGACTCTACTTTGTGTACACCTGAAACAGGACTCTTTTTCCCCCCTTTTCTTTTTGTCTAAAAGGGATGGGCCTCACACAAACGTAGCACAAATTATCTCCAAAGACTACAGTCAACTTTTCTTTCTGCTGCCACAGATCCCGACATAGGCAACCTTACACAAAATGAATCTTTACACTATAAGTAGCCATCAGAAAGCCAATGCGCTCAGGAGTTATAGAATAAATAATAATAATAATGTCACCAATCAATGGTGTCTTGACAATATTAGCACTTCGTGCAGCTCTAGTAACTGCACAGAACTGAAAAACTAGAAAAAAAGACAAAATAGTTTACTTATAAAGAAGGGGTTAGACAAATGTTAAAAGTAAGGCAGAAGAGTGGATTAGACTAACTAGATAGGGAATGGTTGTTTACTTCTTTTTAGCATCTGAAATCGATTTCACCACACTAATGTTGAACAAGAGCTTTAACTCCTATCTATTGCAATTGTTTATTTTTCCCCCATCCAGTAACACTTGGGAAAATTTGCCCCGCAAAATAAAGGCTGCAGCAGCAACAAAGTTCTGAGAAAAACCAGGCGGAGCTGTGGAAAATCATTAACACCTTCGTTTAGCAATGCATCCTAAAACGGACCGCTCAGGTATACCAGTCAATCTGTGAAGCCCAAGGAAACTTCAAATGACAAGCCTGAAGCTAAAAATAAAAATGGCCAATTCACCTGAAATTCAATCCCAAAGCGATTTGCCGCATCTAGGTATCTGCTGCCCCTTCACAATGCTGCAATCCTGCAACTAGCAGCACCCACTGTGCCATCTCATGCCACTAAGAAACACTGCTGTTCTCCTTCCACCTTTGTTCCCATTGTAGATCTTTATTTCCCCCTTCTATTGTTCCTGAGGTAGATCATCACCCACACCTTCTTCCCTCGCGGGGGAGAGCAGCCGCCATTTTGTGGTCTACCTCAGGTGCCCTATGGTCTTGTGCCAACCCTGGCCCTCCAGCTGTGCTGGTTGGGGTTGCTCAAATACAACTTCCATCAGTGCCAGGAGGACAGAAGGTCTCGACTCAGTACATCGGCCTAGTCACTAGTCCTTCAGGACGCCTCAACCTGCCAATTTCCTTCCCAATAATAAGGCACAGCTGCTCTCACTCGCAGCCCCTGTGCCATTTTGCCTTGTACTACTTTCCCCATCTTCCTGGCCTCTGCCACTTTTTTGTTCCCTCACATCAGGCCCAGATTAAAGCAATTGGATGCCTTTGACTAGGAGACTTTGGGAGGCCCAAACTCAACAGCACCTGATCATGAGAAACGAAACCTTGTTCTCTTTTTTACTGTTCCATGGACTGCAAGAAGATCAAACCTACCCATTCTTAAAGAAATCAGCCCTGAGTGCTCACTGGAAGGACAGATCCTGAAGCTAAGGCTCCAATACTTTGGCCACCTCATGAGAAGAGAAGACTCCCTGGAAAAGACCCTGATGTTGGGAAAGATGGAGGGCACAAGGAGAAGGGGACGACAGAGGACGAGATGGTTGGACAGCGTTCTCGAAGCTACTAGCATGAGTTTGACCAAGCTGCGGGAGGCAGTGGAAGACAGGAGGGCCTGGCGTGCTGTGGTCCATGGGGTCACGAAGAGTCGGACACGACTAAACAACAACAAAAGCAACTGGGCCTAGTCAGGCATAGGCAACCTCGGCCCTCCAGATGTTTTGAGACTACAATTCCCATCAACCCTGACCACTGCCCCTGTTAACTTGGGATGGTGGGAGCTGTAGTCCCAAAACATCTGGAGGGCCGAGTTTGCCTATGCCTAGCCTAGAGTAAACTCTGCCTTCCTTCCCCCACAAAAAATGGCAAGAGACCAAGGCCCCACTAGGTTACGAGGCCCTGGGCTGCAATATGTAAATCCAGCACTGCCTCACATCCTTGCTTTTCATGTCCTTGCCTGCTTTGCACAGCTGAAGGGAAACTGAGCAATCGTCAGCCTCTCCAGCGCTCGCTTCCTTCATGGCACACAGACATTCCTGATATTAAGTACTATGAAGTTTTAATGCCTTCTAATTAAGTCCCTTCTTTCCCCAATTCTCCACCTCCTTTTCCTCAAGCCTCACCCTCCACTAAAAGCCTTCCCATCAGATGACTCAACCCATCCGCTCTACACTTTTTGCCTCTGGGGTCTCTTCACAACTTATTCCCAGTGACTCAACCTGCCCCCAATGTTTAATTCCATTGATTAAAATCAATGATTTTTTTAAACTTAAAAAAAACCCAGATTTTTTTAAAAATCGGATTTTTTATTATTTAAATTGGATTTTTAAAATAGAATGCTTTTGGAGGAAAAATCGTTCTAAAGATAGTTTTCTATTTAAGTTACACTACAGTCCAAAGGCTATTCATCAGGAAATAAGGATTTAAGTTTTTCATGTGTGCTAAAACTCCGACTAAGTTTTTTTTTTAATTGTTTAACCGCATCAGTTAACAAACATGGATACATATGCTATAATGTTATTGTTTTAGTTAAATAAATTGTTTTAATTGTTTTAAAGTAAATGATTGTTTTTCTCCTTCCAATAAAGTACAGCAGAAAAGTTATCCAAATATAAACAGTTAACTTATTAAACCTCACAATAATTTCATAATTATCGGTCTGTGTATTTCTAATAGTATAACCAAATCAGTTTATTTTTATATAACTGTAAGAACTACTCTGAGAATTCCAAAAATGAAACCCTCCATCTGGCTGTAAGTATGAAGATTATACCAGCAAGAATGACTCTTTTTGTAATAAAATGATTTAAATCAAGTCTTACTGACTAGTGATTTAAATCAAATCCACCCTGATTCAAGCTAAATGAAAATGCTCCATTCCTTCAGAAGAGCTGGATGGCAAAACATCTTTGATCCCTAAGCAACTAAGCACCTCAGCTCCTCAGCAAAGCAGCCGACAAGAGCAAGGTGATATTTTCACAACACCTGCCAGGTATAATGTTGCAAAGTGTGGCCTAAAGCGCAGGCAGATGAAGACTACAAACAAAGTATTTCATTGGCACTTTGTACTCTTCCCAAAGCAACAGATACCCATCTGCTAGTCAAAAAGGCTATTCTAAGTGGGAATATCATTGGCCCACGAGAGTATGGCTGTTCTTAAAGGGGGGAAATCATTTAAAGATGTTCAAATATAGCCCAACCAAATACTGATTAAACCATCTGATGCTCTCACCTTCAGACAGTTTAATCAATATTTGGTTGGGCTATATTTCAACACACTGAATCTAACAATTGGCACAATATGAATGGACTCTCCGTGCCCTATGGCAAAAAGACAGATATTGACAAACTGGGAAAAATAAAGCAGCTCCCTTCAACGACTGGACTGAATATATGTCCAAACTCGCTACACATGAACAAGTTGCATACAAACGGAGACTTGCCATGGACAAATTCAACAATATTTCAAATTCATTTTATAAATACTGTACAGTATTAGGTTAAGGTCTGGTTAACCACAATGTTTTTGGGGGATAATGTATACAATTTTGTTGTTGTTCTGCTTTCTACATGGGTACCATTTCTTCTTTTTGTGTCTTAAAAGGTAAAGGTACCCCTGCCCGTACGGGCCAGTCTTGACAGACTCTAGGGTTGTGCACTCATCTCACTCTATAGGCCGGGAGCCAGCGCTGTCCGCAGACACTTCCGGGTCACGTGGCCAGCGTGACGAAGCTACCCTGGCGAGGCAGAGCCGCACACGGAACGCCGTTTACCTTCCCGCTGGTAAGCGGTCCCTATTTATCTACTTGCACCCGGGGGTGCTTTCGAACTGCTAGGTTGGCAGGCGCTGGGACCGAGCAACGGGAGCGCACCCCGCCGCAGGGATTCGAACCGCCGACCATGCGATCGGCAAGTCCTAGGAGCTGAGGTTTTACCCACAGCGCCACCCGCGTCCCATTTTTGTGTCTTATCTTACTCTTATGTACATTTTATCTTGCAATGAAGAATATACATTTTTTTAAAAAATATTTGATGCTCACCTTAACTGTGGGGTAAGTCTTATGTCCCTTCTCACTAGATGCTCCAGGAAGTCCACCATGGGAGGGACCTTCACAGCCATATCGGAAGCGGAAACCTCGCTGTGGAAGACAAAGGAAAACAAAGACATCCCATTACATGTCCAGTTCCACCAAACCAAGCCGTTGGGGAAAGCATGCTTGCAACAGCATATATATAGCTGGGGCAACTCAGTTCAGTGACAAATGATTACATCCATACCTGCTTTGGCTGCTCAATTATAGTGAGGAACGGGCCTTCAACTGTGGGTAAAAAAAAAGAAAATATCCTGATTGGACCAATGTATACACAACCACATGCAATTCCATTAAGCCAATTGTTGTTGGACTACAACTCCCATCATCCCTAGCTAGCAGGACCAGAGGTCAGGGGTGATAGGAGTTGTAGTCCCAGCAGCTGGGGACCCAAGTTTGAGAAGCACCGACTGTTGAGCAACAGTTTATAGCCATAAGACAATATGCACAAGCTCAACTGAAACTTCCCCTCCCTTGTAATTTATCATTCCCCCAGGCACATATAAACTCCCAAAAGCATTCATTACCCGTTTCCATGAGATCCTTATGCTCATTCAAATGAGGGCCAAACTGGAAATCGTCGTATTCTATCCCGTCCAAGCACTGCAGACAGAATAGGGGGACAAGACAGAAATCTTACGACACATTTGGCACAAGTGTGACAGAAGGGCCACAGAATTACAGTGGGCAGGGGGGAGTATGACCAGCCCATAATTTTAATGGTAGGTTTACTGTAGATGTGAGAGACAGAATAACAACAGGAAAACCCCCAGAAACCCAGAAGACAAAAGTCAGAGATTGATGTGCATTATAATGAGTGAAATAAGTATTTGACCCCCTATCAACCAGCCAGATGTCAGGCTACCTGGTATCTTCACTGTATGTAAGGAGCTGAGATTAGAGGCACCTGCTGTAAGGGAGAGGTTTTACCTGCAATCCCTGCTCATTACAGCACCTGTACAAAAGACACCTGTCGACAGAAGCAATCAATCCAGCAGATTCCAAAGTAGCCACCATGACCAAGACCAAAGAGCTGTCCAAGGATGTCAGGGATAAGATTGTAGACCTGCACAAGGCTGGACTGGGCTACAAGAAGGTGACAACAGCTGGTGCAATAATTCGCAAATGGAAGAAACACAAAATAACTGTCAACCTCCCTCGGTCTGGGGCTCCATGTAAGATCTCATCTCGTGGAGTTGCAACGGTCATGAGAACAGTGATGAAGCAGCCCAGAAGTACACGGGCGGAACTTGTCAATGATCTCAGGCCAGCTGGGACCATAGTCACCATGAAAACAGTGGAGGACTGAGATCTTGCAGAGCCCGCAAGGTCCCCTTGCTCAAGACAGCACATGTACAGGCCCGTCTGCAGTTTGCCAATGCACATCTGAATGACCCAGAGAACTGGGTGAAAGTGTTGTGGTCAGATGAGACCAAAATCGAGCTCTTTGGCATCAACTCAACTCACCATGTTTGGAGGCAGAGGAATGAATGCTGCCTACGACCCCAAGAACTCCATCCCCACCGTCAAACACGGAGGGGGACAAATTATGCTTTGGGGGTGTTTTTCTGCTAAAGGGACAGGACACCTTCACCGAATCGAAGGGACGATAGACGGGACCATGTATCGTCAAATCTTGGGTGAGCACCTCCTTCCCTTAGCCAGGGCACTGAAAATGCGTCGAGGATGCGTATTCCAGCATGACAATGACCCAAAACACATGGCCAAGGCAACAAAGGAGTGGCTCAAGAAGAAGCACATTAAGGTCCTGGAGTGGCCTAGCCAGTCTCCAGACCTTAATCCCATCGAAAATCTGTGGAGGGAGCTCAAGGTTCGAGTAGCTACACATCAGCCTCAAAATCTTACTGACTTGGAGAGGATCTGCAAAGAGGAGTGGGACAAAATACCTCCTGAGATGTGTGCAAACCTGGTGGCCCCCTACAAGAAACCTCTGGCCTCTGTAATTGCCAACAAGGGTTTTGCCACCAAGTACTAAGTCATCTTTTGCAAAGGGATCAAATACTTATTTCACTCATTATAATGCACATCAATCTCTTGACTTTTGTCTTCTGGGTTTCTGGGGGGGTCTTCCTGTTGTTATTCGGTCTCTCACAGCTACAATAAACCTACCATTAAAATTACGGGCTGGTCGTTTCTTCGTCAGAAGGGCAAACGGGCAAATTTAGCAGGGGATCAAATACTTTCCCCCCCTCACTGTACGAAATACATAAACTCAAGACAGGTCGATGCACAGGCAAGCTTTAAACCATTTGCTAAGGGTATGCGATAGCTAAATGAAGCCTCTATTACCAGACCCAGGAGACTGAATCCTGCACAATTAGGATTCCCACCTGCTCCAGAAACAGAAATTTTTCAATAAAGCATGCTAACACTCTTCAGGGCTTCCTGTCATGGGAAGACAAGAGGTGGAGGGGCCAGGTAGCACCACCCCCACAAACACCAATTTGGAATGCCTCAGGAGAGCTTCAGGATGTTTTAAAAAAATCACCTACCCTACCAAGTTTCAGGAAAAGCAGGTGTGATCGTGCCTCCGAACTGGAAAGAGGCAAAACAGTGCCTTATGGCTAGGTGCAAAGGGCACTCTCCTTCGCTGCTTAGGGAAAATACAGAGCAGCCTCTAGCACAGACTTTGGTTTTACCTCCCTCCAAAGACACAGCAGGTACTCTCTTTTGTGGACAGGCTCTTTAGGCAAATAGGAGCACAGTGTTATCAACTGCTTTCACAATATTTATTATTCTTTATTCAATTTATAATACCACATTTTATCAAAAGATCCCAGGGCGGTGTACAACATTAAAAACACATTACAGAGCATCAATGATAAAAACGTAATAAAAAGCCTACTGACATGAGACAGCCTAATCATAAAACAGTCAACATAATAACAGTTTGTCTCCACACACACTTTCACGGGCCATAGATTATTTAATAGTCGTAAGCCTGGTTAAAGAGGAATGTTTCTGCCTGTAGTGATGGAGCCAGACGAGCCTCTCTGGGGAAAGCATTCCACAATCAGGGAGCCACCACAGAAAAGGCTTGATTGTAATAATACTGCTTGATTGCAACAATACCTCAAAGTGGTTTACAATTCAAACTGGTACTGGATTGTTTTATTCCTTGTGGCTTAAGTAGTTCCAGTGCGGGGGGTTTTAAAAAGAAAAAATGGCATTGGCACTCACCATGAAGCTGTTATAGTAAGTGCCACACTTTTAACATTTGGGGAAAGGGGGGTTCTGCGTACCAAGTACCCCCAGCAAAAAAAGCACTGACTAGTTCTATCACTCAGCCATTTTCATCTTCTTGCATATTATTATAATACTTATATTCTGTTTTTTTTTTCACTAGAAAGGGACTCGTGGCCACTATCCATCCGGGCAAGGAGCTGCGGTTGTCTTGGGCACACAAAACAAATAAAAAACAGAGATTTGGGGTTTTCCTGTCTCCCAAAATGAGCGTGCTGCCTTACTAATCGGCAATGTTAACCTCTGGAGACTAGAAGCCGGAAGGGGAGCTGCAGGGAAGCCAAGCGGCCCCGGTTTTTTTGCATATGGCTCAACCTGGGAAATGGGGCGGGGAAGTGGGGGAATTTCCACGCCCTCCCACCCCAGCGAACAAGATGAGCCCAGATGGACCCCTTTGTGGGCGACTCACCGCGGGGTAGCCGTCGCAATCCATGGCCGGTCGAGGCGGCGGCAGCAGCAGTCCCGGAGTTTAGGGCTTCCTGCGAAAGAAAACGGAGAGCCCGAGGAAGGCAAGAGGAGACGAGCGAGCACCGCCTCTGCTGCCGAAAGAGCCTCCGGCGGAAACTGGGCGGGCGAGGAAACGCCGATGGAAAGTCCCTAGAAGCCCAGCCGAGTCGGAAGGAGAGAGGGAGGGGCTGGCTTTGCTTACTCTTCCCGACGGACTTGGCCCGGCCCCGCCGACCCGACTCTACCCGCTCCGCCTGCGCTCCAGAAACCCCGGAATATCCACACGTGCGCTCTGCGCCCTGGGCGCACAGCCAGCAGCCAGGCGCCCCGACGGCGCTTTGCGCGTCTGCCGAGGGAAAGACAAAGCGAGCGATCGCCTCCCTGGCAGGCCACTCGGGGCCTCCACCTTCCCTTGCTCCCGAGTAAGGGGGTGCGATTTTGTCCCACTCCGGGGAAACAAACACCCGCCACCCCCGATGGGGCATTTCGGGACAGCAGAAACTCCGCAACAAGAGAACAAAACGGCTCCTCTAGCAGTGGATCCAAGCCCAGGGCCCCCACCCCCCCTCGCCTCCGTTTGTGGGCATTTAAAAAAGACCCACCGGAATTATACAAATCGCAGAGTCGGAATAGGGGTGCCCAAGGGATCATCTAGTCCAACCCCACCTGCAGTGCAATTAAAGCACTAATGAAGCAGGGAGATCCGCAAGCACGCACGCTCACTTTCCACCGGCAGAGGAAGGAGGGTGGGCTTGGAGAGAGGGGAACTGGCCTGGAGACCCTTAGAGCCGCTTACCTTCGGGGCAGAGACCCTCCGAGGCTCGGCGTCGCGCCCAGTCTGGAGTCCTCTGGGTGTCCCCCTCCCTGGGATAAGCCACGCCCTTCCTTCCTCCCTTTCCCCCCTCGAGGGTTCTTAGCAATCAGCTGACAGCCGCTCTGAAGGGGCGGGGACTAGTTGCCCGGGCAACGGAAAGCACGCCCGGCGCTCCCGCGCGCGCCCTCGCCAGGCGGGAGGCGCAAAGGCCGCTTGCAAACTAAACGCGGAAGAGGCGCAAAGCTGACGCGCGCTGGCGAAAAAAGGAGATCGCGCGCTGCTGATCAGTTTCTGCGCCCAGTTCAAAGTCCTGATTTTTGACCCATAAAGGCTTGAACCAGTGCAATAGATAGAACGAGTGGGTTTTTTGCCCAGGGTGAGGCCTCCAGAGAGGCGCCACTGAGGCTCCCAACGTGTGTGTGTGTGTGTGTGTGTGTGTGTGTGTGTGTGTGTGTGTAGGTGAATGCCCTGCCAAACTGGGTCTTTGACCTGGGAGAAATAAGGCCTAGTTTTGCCTCTGCTTAAACAGCTCAGGTCCACACTTCCTCAAGAACCGCCTCTCCTCATATGAACTGACCCGGTGTTTATTCGAATGCCCCCTCCACAAGAAGCCTGGAGGGTGGCAACAGGAGAAATGGCCTTTTCTGTGGTGGCTCCCTGGCTTGCCTGGCACCTTCACTACATATCTTTAGGTGCCGGGCAATAACTTTCCTCTGTAACCAGGCCTTTGGCATTTAACTATCTGGGGGCCTCACTAAGTGAGTGCCTGGAGGCGGTTGGAGGATGGATGGCGGCTAACAGATTGAGGTTGAATCCTTACAAGACAGAAGTACTGTTTTTGGGGGACGGGGCGGGAGCGTGTGGGGGACTCCCTGGTCCAGAATGGGGTAACTGTGCCCCTGAAGGACCAGGTGTGCAGCCTGGGAGTCATTTTGGACTCACAGCTGTCCATGGAGGCGCAAGTTAATTCTGTGTCCAGGGCGGCTGACTACCAGCTCCACCTGGTACGCAGGCTGAGACCCTATCTGCCTGCAGACTGTCTTGCCAGAGTGGTGCATGCTCTAGTTATCTCCCACTTGGACTACTGCAATGCGCTCTACGTGGGGCTACCTTTGAAGGTGACCCGGAAACTGCAATTAATCCAGAATGCTAGACTGGTGACTGGGAGTGGCCTTCGAGACCACATAGCACCGGTCCTGAGAGATCTGCATTGGCTCCCAGTACGTTTCCGAGCACAATTCAAAGTGTTGGTGCTGACCTTTAAAGCCCTAAACTGCCTCGGTCCTGTATACCTGAAGGCGCGTCTCCACTCCCATCGTTCAGCCCAGACACTGAGATCCAGCACCGAGGGCCTTCTGGCAGTTCCCTCATTGCGAGAAGTAAGGTTACAGGGAACCAGACAGAGGGCCTTCTCGGTAGTGGCGCCCGCCCTGTGGAATGCCCTCCCTTCAGATGTGAAGGAAATAGGCAGCTATCTTCTCTTTAAATGACATCTGAAGGCAGCCCTGTTTAGGGAAGTTTTTAATGTTTAATGCTGTATTGTTTTTAACACTTGATTGGAAGCCACCCAGAGTGGGTGGGGTATAAATAATAAACTATTATTATTATTATTATTATTATTATTATTATTATTATTATTATTATTAAACTTGGGGGTATTTTGTTTGTTTGTTATTATGTTGTGTATTTTTGTGTTTTTATACTGTGATCCCCGAGTGAAGAGCAGTGTAGAAATTAAATGTATGTATGTTCTGGAGGGAAAGGATTGTGGGCTGTACTGTAATGTTAACAATCCTGCTCCTGAATTCTAAAGTGTACTGAAGAGGCAGGAGGCGGCCCTTATTCAGTGGGAATGGGAAGTCACACTCTGCACGTGCTCAGAGGTACTTCTGTTTCGAGGACTCAGTGGTGCTGTTACTGAAAATGGGACTCCTATGCGGAGTCCTGGAGAGCACTTTTCGCAACTGAAGTTCTGGGAAGGCAAGACAGCGAGAAAGCCTGCCTGTGATGAGGAGGTGGAGGCACATGGCTTGTGAAACTAAACAAAACTCAGGTTCAGGGAAGAGTTGCTTGAGGAAGGGTCTCAGGAGGAGTATGTTCGTCTTTAATAACAACTATGCTCCCATCACCTCCTGGCAAATAGAAGGGGAAGAAATGGAGGCATTGAGAGATTTTACTTTCTTGGGCTCAATAATAATAATAATAATAATAATAATAATAATAATAATAATAATTTATTATTTATACCCCGCCCATCTGGCTGGGCCTCCCCAGCCACTCTGGGTGGCTTCCATAAAAACCAAAAATACAGTAAAATATCACACGTTAAAAACTTCCCTGAACAGGGCTGCCTTAAGATGTCTTCTGAATGTCAGGTAGTTGTTTATTGCTTTGACATCTGCTGGAAGGGCGTTCCACAGGGCGGGCGCCACTACCGAGAAGGCCCTCTGCCTGGTTCCCTGTAGCTTTGCTTCTCGCAATGAGGGAACCGCCAGAAGGCCCTCAGCGCTGGATCTCAGCGTCCGGGCAGAATGATGGGCGTGGAGACGCTCCTTCAGGTATACTGGACCAAGGCCGTTTAGGGCTTTAAAGGTCAGCACCAAAACTCCATGATCACTGCAGATGGTGACAGCAGCCATGAAATTAAAAGACGCCTGCTTCTTGGGAGAAAAGCAAAGACAAACCTAGACAGCATCTTAAAAACTAGAGACATCACCTTGCCAACAAAGGTCCGTATAGTAAAAGCTATGGTTTTCCCTGTAGTGATGTATGGAAGTGAGAGCTGGACCATAAAGAAGGCTGATCGCCGAAGAATTGATGCTTTTGAATTCTGGTGCTGGAGGAGACTCTTGAGAGTCCCATGGACTGCAAGAAGATCAAACCTATCCATTCTGAAGGAAATCAGCCCTGAGTCCTCACTGGAAGGACAGATCGTGAAGCTGAGGCTCCAATACTTTGGCCACCTCATGAGAAGAGAAGACTCCCTGGAAAAGACCCTGATGTTGGGAAAGATGGAGGGCACAAGGAGAAGGGGATGACAGAGGACGAGATGGTTGGACAGTGTTCTCGAAGCTACCAGCATGAGTTTGACCAAACTGCGGGAGGCAGTGGAAGACAGGAGTGCCTGGTGTGCTCTGGTCCATTGGGTCACGAAGAGTCAGACACGACTAAACAACTAAACATCAACAACATGCTTTTTAATTCCAAATTGTTTATTCTGGCCCCCCCCCCAAAAAAAAGCATAAGTCCGAAATGTTGAAAGATCGAACTTGAACTTGTTTGCCCAAAAGCAAAACCAGGGAAATGGCTTGTCGTGACATCAGACTTCCTCTGCTCTGGGTAAATTCTAAACATTCAGCTAACCTTTTGAAGAGGGCAGTCCTATGCAGCTTTACTCATAAATGCATAAAAGCCGCTTCCCTCTTGTGATCTCTAGCAACTGGTATTAAAAGCACACTGCCAGTAATCATGGATAGCCTTAGCCTCTGTGAATTTGTCTAATCCTCTTTTAAAGGCAGGGACGCGGGTGGCACTGTGGGTTAAACCACAGAGCCTAGGGCTCGCCGATTGGAGGTCGGCAGTTCGAATCCCCGCGACGGGGTGAGCTCCCGTTGCTCGGTCCCTGCTCCTGCCAACGTAGCAGTTCGAAAGCACATCAAAGTGCAAGTAGATAAATAGGTACCACTCCGGTGCGCTGCTCTGGTTCGCCAGAAGCAGCTTAGTCATGCTGGCCACATGACCTGGAAGCTGTACGCCGGCTCCCTCGGCCAGTAAAGCGAGATGAGCGCTGCAACCCGAGAGTCGGCCACAACTGGACCTAATGGTCAAGGGTCCCTTTACCTTTACCTTTTAAAGCCATCTCTTGTTATTTATTTTATTTCCTAAGATTTATATATCATTTTGTAGATGATGGATTTTTCAGAGCTAGCCAACCTAACCGGAAGAGTCTGCGACCAGAAGGAGGAGGAGTATCAGGAAGATTGGAATAAATTTAATGATTATCTAGTTAAATTTGTTAAGTTAAATTAACTGAAAATAGCTTGCAGATACTTAATTGGCTTAGGATTTTATTTAAGTGATGAATTAATATGCTTAATTCCATAAGGTGAAGATTTAAGGATGTTAATGTTTAAGTTAAATTTCATAAGAATTGGGATTTGGAAAACCGTTAAAAGGGCATGCAATGAAATTCAGCCAAGGGGAAGCGAGGAAGTCACTTAACAAAGTTAATAAGTGTAATTTTCAACAAGGCTATGATTTATGTTTGTCGTGTGTGTGTGTGTTTATAATATTGTGAAAACTAATTTAAAAAATTTAAGAAAAAAAGATTTATATATCATTTGTGGGGGGGACGGAGTTCTACCTATGTCTCCCCCCACTTTTTACTATCTCCCCCACCCACACTTTTGCAGGTCAGGAATACACAACTCCATAGGCTGAAGAAATCTTATCATTCCTTCTCTCTTTAAAAATGGCTGGTTTATCAGCAGGTCTTAGCAGGCGGGTGGGGGAAGCTGGGCTAACCAGCCTGGAGTGATTTTACAGGAAATATTCCACAGAAAAGGCGAGGCAGCACAGAAGGACACCTTACCAAGTGGTCACAAGCCCATTTTGGCAGTTATCCCTTGTTAAGTGGTTTTATTCAGCCAGTCACAGGGAAGGGTGTTGTTGCAGGAGAGACTCTGAGGGAAAGAACAGGGAGAGCAGGAGCAGCGTGCCAGAGGAAATTCAGAGAATAGCTGGCAAGAGAGGACAGCCACGCCCCAGGAGGAGAAGGAGTCTACATAGGGAGAAAAAGGAGGAAGTGTACATTCCAGTAATCCAGGAATTATGTATGCATGGATATCTGCAATATTTTGGGAGAGGGGTGGTAAAACACTCAAAGTAAGGAGCAAGCAAATTCCTCACCAGAATATGAGGAAGGGGCAATGATGTCAAATGTTACTTCTACTACTGTAATTCCCCCCCATACCCCCAAACTCTGGAGAAAAAAACACATTTACACAGTTCTCAGAAGTCTGGATTTGGCAGCCCTGACGTTTTAGCAGAACCCCAAATCAGAAAAGAAACAATTAAACTCTCGTTTCAAAATCATTTTCCTCCCCACGTTAGTGTTGGTCGCAGATTAGTCAATCGCCAGAGAAACGAGAACATGGAAACAGTTTCCTTGTTGGCCAACATAATAATTATGTTATTCCCCGGAGGTTCCGAGGACACTCTGAGTTTGGGATGACTCCTCCTCTCTTGCAGGTCCCCAGGAACAGAAATTCATGGGGGGGGGGTGTTTCCAGCCACAGGCAGCGAGCTGCATCCTTGCTATCTCCTCTTGTCATGTTGAAAGGCTGCAGAGTTTTGCCCTTTGTACAGCAGACTCTTAAGGATAGTAGCAGCCTGCAGTCAAGCAGAAAACGGGGAGACGGGGGGGGGTGCAACCCCCACCTCCTGTCCTGCACATGCATAAAAGGGGAATAGGCTGCCTCGATTCGAGAGAGAGGCAATGGAACTTCTGATGCGCATCTTTGGTTGGTGTACAAATGCTGCACATAAACCTTACTGCAGTGGTACCTCTGGTTACGTACTTCATTCGTTCCGGAGGTCCGTTCTTAACCTGAAACTGTTCTTAACCTGAAGCATCACTTTAGCTAATGGGGCCTCCCGCTGCCGCCGCACGATTTCTGTTCTCATCCTGAAGCAAAGTTCTTAAGCCGAGGTACTATTTCTGGGTTAGCGGAGTCTGTAACCTGAAGCGTATGTAACCCGAGGTACCGCTGTAGTCTAATTGCAGAGGAAATTGGTATGGAGGCAGGCAGGAAGTTGTGAGCAGGGCGCTGCCTCCAGACGGGACTGGCAAGAGAGATGGTGGATAGATTGGAGCTGCTTCTACTTGCCTGCTCGGCCCTGTCCCTTTTACTTACTCTGGTTAGGGTCCCAAAAATAGACTGGGACAGTGCTTGTATTTCGATGGTGATCCCCAGACCTGCTGCTCCCAGTGTCCCTCCAAATGGAAAGGTGTCCTCCTAAGTCTGTAGATCAAGTGGTACATGGTGTGGAAGATGCATGTTCAGGAGCTCCTCCGGCCTTTTAATCAATAAAGGTAAAGGTACCCCTGGCCGTTAGGTCCAGTAGCGGACGACTCTGGGGTTGCACGCTCATCTCGCTGTATAGGCCAAGGGAGCCGGCGTATGTCCGCAGACAGCTTCCGGGTCATGTGGCCAGCATGACTAAGCCACTTCTGGCCAACCAGAGCAGTGCACAGAAACGCCGTTTACCTTCCCGCCGGAGCGGTACCTATTTATCTACTTGCACTTTGATGTGCTTTCGAACTGCTAGTTGGGCAGGAGCTGGGATCGAGCAACGGGAGCTCACCCCGTCGCGGGGATTCAAACTGCCGACCTTCTAAACTGCAAGCCCTAGGCTCTGGTTTAGACCACAGGGCCACCCACCTTCCTTAAAGGTAAATAGTCCCTACTTTGAAGGCCAAGGAAGCTGCCAGGGGAAGGGTGGAACAAACCTTCCTTCGCCCAGTTTCCCTGATCTAAATCCCACCACGAAGCTCCTCAGAACAAACAATCATTTTCCAGAGCAAGGATCTTGGAGCAGAACAGATCTCCAAGATAAGTCACAGGACATGGGGAGGGGGCGGGAGGGAGGGAACACACACACCACACCACGTCTATGTTTTAAATTATTGCACATTCATTGTATATATTACATGTATAAAATATTCAGAATGGTCCTTTCGAAAGTATATACAGGTCAGCTCAATTCAACTGAGGAGCAGCTCCACTAAACATAAAGCAGCAAATGGGAAGAGAGGAACTTCAAATTCACCAAGTTCCCCTTTGTATTATTTTTTTTTAAGAGATACCATAGGGGCTTTCTAGATGATGTCATTTTTCATTTTTGTTTCGAGGGTGTGAAATAAAAACGCAAGCTGCAGCTCGGGTGTCACATGGGATTCAGACCTATTCCCCGCCCCCCACCGTGATGCTGTTAACTGTCGCTATACTAAATTTCCCCTGTCCTTATTTTGCCGCGGTTGAGTGCGATTCTTCCCAAAGTGACGGTGTCACTCGAAATCACGAGTGCTGTGTGTGGCGTGCCGTTGCGCAAGCGGGTATCCAACCGTGCCTGAGATATCATAGGTAAGAAATGACACATTTCTCCCCATGTGCACCATTCTGTAAACATACAAAAATGTTTTATCCTTGATTTTAAGAACCAGTGGGTGGGGGAACCTGTTGCCCTCTGGGTGCCGCTGGACTCCAGTTCCCCTGGGCCATGGGTCAGTCAGGCTGGAGTGGGAGGGGAGTGCAATCCAACAGCATCTGCAAGCTCTGCATCTTTGCTTTGGGCAGTAGGTACTTCCCCACTATGACACATAAGCACAGACTCATCCTTGCAGCCCTTTAAATATTGTTTTCACATGGCAAACCTCAAGTCTAACTCCTCATTCCACAGCAACAGCTTGCTGTGTTTTTCGTTTTCTTGTTCCTTTTTCAATTTCCACAGTGTCTCCATCTCCGCTCCCTATAGCACACGCGTTTCCCAACGCCAAAGCAGCGATCCCGGCCTCATCCATTGCGTAGGACAGGATATCACACTCCAGCTAGCATGGGGTGTCAGGTTAACAGGAGCAGGGGGGCCGGGATGCAACTGGAATAATTCGGTGGGGTTTATGCACTTTGGTCTTGTCTCGAGATAGTATGTCGTAAGAAAGTGAAGCTGTTCTGCCTGGTACTTTCATTTACTCGTTCAAAAGAGGAGCGCGAGGAAGTAGCAAAAAATGCTCCCAAAATCTTGCTTTTATGAATCAAGGCCAATTCATCTGTTACAAGAACAGTGGTGTTAAAACTCTCGTGTGGCTCCTTTTCATGGCATTCCAATGATGTTACAAAGAGGATCTTGGAGGAAGGAGCAATAACATAACTGCAGACACATGCCAGATATTTAAAAGCACATTCGACACACATTTAAAGCACATGAGTCCCCACGAAAGAATCCTGGGAACTATAGTTTCACCCTTACAGAGCTACAGTTCCCAGCAACCTTAACAACTGCACTTCGCGGAAAGCTATGTGCTTTCAACGTTTGTTGAATATGCTTTAAATGTGTGGCACAGATTGACCAGAATCTCACAGCTCTTACAATGTAAGAAATCAGCCGTGTGTTTCAGGCAAAGGTTCTGTGAACCAGCTTCTGGGAAGTTTTGAACGCCGTCTAGCTGAGCGCTCCAAAGATTCTAAGGCACACATCTTTGGGACTTTCATCCCACACATAAATCTTTAGAATGTACACAGGGCAAAGTAACATGAGACGCAGACCTGAGAAACCCTGCCTGAATAATCAAGAGTAGTACAAAAGGAGCCTGTGAGAGAACACAGATTTCAGAAACACTGAAATTCCTGAACAAAACACTGCTGAGCATGTTAAAGGCATTTCGGTATGGAGTAAAGCACTAGGTGAACCAAAGTCTTGTCTTGTTCCACAAGGTAAGGGTGCAGAATCTGACCAACTTTTGTGACGGCTTGGAACGCACCAGTTTGTCTCCCTAGGTCTGCAGACTTTCCAGCTCTCTGCTGGGAACAAAACAAGTATCCCAAAGTCCTTACAGTTTTAGAACTGCATTTTCAGGGATGGGGAGCATAGCGAAGAAAACCAGGAGGGCAGTCCCCGTTGAGCTCTTTGGAGGCAACAACCGTTGCTAGCACCTAGAACAGGGAGAGGATGACATCTCTAAGGAAGCTACGCAGAAGATTTGGGTTTCCCAAGACTTCTCCTATGTGGGGCAGCACCACCAGGGCTGTCGACTTGCGCTGCAAAGGATCCTTCCGGTGAGATTTAGTAATGAGGCCCAGAGCTAAAGCGCTGCATCTCTAATCGGAGACACTCTGGACTTGCCCCAGACTTCTTTGATAAGCAATCGGGCACCAACTCAGCTGGGACTTTTTCAAGGAACATAAAATAAAACCTCTTGTAATTATTGCTCACTGCTCTTGCTCGAGTAAACAGAACTGCACTAAGTTGGCAAAAAGCAACAAGTCATGCAACAAATACTTTTGGTCCTGAAGAAATTAAGGCCACGTTAAAAGAGGACTTCTTGGATGAAAGGAGCACGTTTTATAGGGACAGCTCACATCTGATTCCAAGTCCCAGGTTAAAAAGAAAAAAGTCCATGTCTGCTGTGGGTCTGAAATCCAGGTCTCTTCAACCCAGGTACTAAACTGCAGGTGCCAAAAAGGTGCGCTGTGCCACCCAAAATGAAATCTGTCTTACTCTCGTCAAATGGCAACAAGTACCCCACGTACACCTCTTAGTATTGCCGTTTGTCATCCTCTCCCTCCTCTTGCGCGCATTGGAAGGAGAGTCTTTGATCCAAGGATACGGAAATCTTGCTCCATAAAGGCCACTGGTGATACTGGAATGTGGCTATGCCTTCAGAGCAAAATACCCAGGGCACTGTTAGTGTGGCACATAGGCAAAATAAATACAAGAGGTGATTCTTAAGGCAAGTTTCACAACAATATTCTGTCTTTTCTCCCTTTTTTGGTATCGTTGGAAGTCCTGGTAAGCACAGCTCATCCCGGCTCTTGCGAGGAACCGCTTTCCTAGCCGTCCCTTCCCATCATGGCCATGTTCTCCAAATGGGTGTGAACATGTGACATGCTCGGCGTGCTGCTATCCACTTTGAAGCTTTTGGGAGTCCGCCTGGCTTTCAGGAGAACCAGAAAGGTGTCCGTGGAGATGGCCCCAAATTCAGCCGTGAAGGTGCCGTAGAAGACGAGGACGTTTATGATGAACATCCATTCGCAGAGGGCGGCTAGGTGTTGCAGGATGAAACTCTGCTGGATGAAAAATACGCCACATGGGGGTGCTGAAGTCAAGGCAAACAAGCTCTTGGGAAGGATCTCACCAGAAACAGGACAAGGCGGGGCCTAACTGGCTTAGTAAAATTAGTGGTGGTAGGCTCCCATCAGCGGGATCCAGACTCGTCAGCTTGGTAACAGCTGGCTTTGAGTAGCCCACGCAAGTGCAAAACCGGCATATATACACCTGTAACAGCCTCGTCAAACACTTAAGCATCTTAAGGCAAGAAAGACCTATTCAGAATGCTACTCTGAGCAGCTTTACCTGTTTGGGGTGTTTTTTTCCCCTGAACTTCAGCAGACTCACTAATTTTACAGAAAGTGAAGAGTTCAAACAGGGGCCTGCAAGCACCGCCTGTGAAAATCCCCAGCCGTTTAGTGTAGCATTCCTTATGATCTCAGCCTCATAAAACCTTATTTGAACTGAGCTGGCCTCTTGACATCAAGTTTCATCGTACTGTAAAAAGGCAAAAACCGCAGCAGCAACTTTAAATGCCACTATCTGACGTGAAACGTTTTGTTTCCCTTTTGAATGAGCTATACTCTCTTTGCTGTTCAGAATTAGCTGTTTCCCCCAGCTAATGAATTCTCCTTTTGCAGTATCTCTGGCAATATCAGCCCATTAGGAAGACGGCAAGCTGAAAAATGGTCTACCTCACCTCATTTTGCCTGTCTCCCAAGCATCCCATCCCAGGTAAAGTCAGGGGCCGGCACAACCATTAGGCAGTGTCATGGTTGCCTCAGGCTGAAGATGCTAGGGAAGAGGTGGAAGAAGCAGACCCAGCGCCATTCTTCCTGGGCTGCAGAGTTGTTCTCTGTGCCATGAGCCCTGCTCTGCAGCGGCTGAGGACATTGTCCTATCTCTCACATTGAAGTAAGATTCAACTGCCAGTCCAATCGACCTCTTTACATGGGATTGGGAGGGGCGCCATCTTATCCTGAGCCTCAGGCAACAAAATGTCTTGAGCCATTTCTGGGCTAAAGGCTGGGGAATACAAAAACACAGTCCCCATGGCGTGGGGGCGTGGAGATCACACACTAACTCAAATAAACATGAAAACAACAACAACTTTTTAAAAAATGCAAGGCCCTAAACACCACTCTTGTTATTTGTTGGAATTGTCACCCATCACACCTCAAAAGGCTTTGGATGTATATTAACACCCTTGCTTCTTTTCTTCTTTTTTTTACCCGTCTCAAGCCCTGGGAAAATCCAGTGCCCTCACATCACATTCATTCCCTCCTCTCGCCCCGGCAACCTACAAGTTAATTATTCGTGGATAGTTTAGAGAGGTGCTGAACTGGAACAACCTAGAACCTGCTACTACACATTTACAGGGAAAGATGTGCCACGTCAAGTGTATTTAGCTACTTATTCCCCACTTTTTAAATATCTACAGCAGGCACCCCCCCCAAACTCGGCCCTCCAGATGTTTTGGGACTACAACTCCCATCATCCCTAGCTAACAGGACCAGAAATAGACTGGAAAGAGAAGTTGCTGAATTGCAACTTATTACCAAACTTAAAACCATGGAGAGACCTGACTAGAGACATTGGATTCTTCTCTCATTATACATGATAAAGCTTTTTAGCCATCTCACCCCTTGCTTTTTCCTGTGAGACCAATTGCAGTTGTTAACAGTCATCAACAGGTTTACCTGTTTACACCCATTACCACCACCCTTCTGAGTAATACCCCTCCCCACCCACTCACTATATACAGTGGTACCTCGGGTTAAGTACTTAATTTGTTCTGGAGGTCCATACTTAACCTGAAACTGTTCTTAACCTGAAGCACCACTTTAGCTAATGGGGCCTCCTGCTGCCGCCGCGCCACCGAAACACAATTTCTGTTCTCATCCTGAAGCAAAGTTCTTAACCTGAAGCACTAACCTATTTCTGGGTTAGTGGAGTCTGTAACCTGAAGCGTATGTAACCTGAAGCATATGTAACCCGAGGTACCACTGTATAAGGGTCTGGTGACTTCTGTTTCAGTGTATCTGAAGAAGTGTGCATTCACACAAAAGCGCATAACAATAACAAAGTTAGTTGGTCTCTAAGGTGCTACTGAAGGAATTTGTTTCAACTACGGCAGACCAACACGGCTACCTACCTGTAACTAGGACCAGTGGTCAGGGATGATGGGAATTGTAGTCCCAAAACATCTGGAGGGCCGAGTTTGGGGGTGCCTGATCTAGGGATGATGGGAATTGTAGTCCCAAAACATCTGGAGGGCCGAGTTTGGGGGTGCCTGATCTAGAGTGTCAGGCTTCGTGCCCAACTAAATGTGGCACATTTGTTGCCTCAGAGGCAACATAAAGGTAAAGGGTAAAGGGGACCTGACCATTAGGTCCAGTCGTGACCGACTCTGGGGTTGCAGCGCTCATCTAGCTTTATTGGCCGAGGGAGCCGGCGTACAGCTTCCGGGTCATGTGGTCAGCACGACTAAGCCGCTTCTGGCAAACCAGAGCAGTGCACAGAAACACCGTTTACCTTCCTGCCGGAGCAGTACCTTTTTATCTACTTGCACTTTGATGTGCTTTCGAACTGCTAGGTTGGCAGGAGCAGGGACCGAGCAACGGGAGCTCACCCCGTCGCGGGGATTCGAACCGCCGACCTTCTGATCAGCAAGTTCTAGGCTCTGTGGTTTAATCCACAGTGCCACCCGCGTCCCATAGGTCATGGTTATTAAATATATTTTTATATATCCCAAAGAGAGAGCATGTCCCATGTCTGCAAAACAGCTAACTATACACACCTTGGCCAGTGTTTTAAAGCACACCTTGGCCAGTGTTTTAAAGCAGGCAACACACTGCCCTCAGTGCAAACTGGGTTTTGGACATCTTTCTGTACTAAGACAAGACTGAAGCTTCATCACAGGAAACCTTTACATTATAGTGAATGTTCATGGAGTACCTTCAGTCAGCATTTTTAAATACCTTTTCACAGCAGTGATACTTTTATTCTGAGTGCAAGTGCTTTTGACTGCTCCCTCCATTATCCTTCACATCAGATATCGCAGCATCCGCCTATCATAGAATATTAGGATGTATATTGATTATCAGTTATAAATCCAATGGCAGTGAGGATGGGGGGGGGGTAGTGGGGGACTTCAGCCACACAGAAAGCCACTCCTCTGTAGCATTTGACAATGTAAGTGTTATTGGCCTCACAGCCAGAACGAAGTGTGGAAGTTAAAACTCACATAGGCTGCTTGATTCCACACCTTGACTAGTTCCCCAACAATCATGTGGACGGTTCCCCAACAGTCGGCCAAAACAACCGCTATTGATAGGGTTCTCATCTCTGGAGAGAAAAGATCCCTTTTTAGGGAGACTTTTTCTTTTGGCAAAATGTGGCTGCAAGTTGGAAATCCGAGGAGGAAAAAGGCTTCTTAACTTCCACACTGTAGGCTCTTTTCCAGTGACAAATGCCCCCCCCCGCCATTTATCCCTTGGCCAGGGGAAACAATGAGATGCACATTGGCTTTCTCCAGTGGTACTAAAAGCGGCTAGGATGCAGTTTTCCAGCTGCAAAACAGCCCAAGAAGAAAATATTAAGAAGCCCCTCCGCACCAGCCCCTTTCAAATTGCTCTCTTGTCAGCTGGTGTTCTGCGAAAACAATAACAACCCCTAAAAAGCAGCAATGAACTCTGCTAACATGTGATTTCACCTTCTGAGGAAAGGAGGACTTCTAATGCATCTTCCCATACAACCCCCCCCACCCCACCCCCGGGGTAGGATGCCTTCTGTCTTGAGCAACCCTGATAAAACCTCATTTCGCCTTTGTTTATTTAAATCTCCCAAGGCAGGCACCTTGTAACTTTCCAGGGAGGTTTAGGGTAATATTTAGCCCAAACCTCTTGCTCTCTGCACATTCCATCTACTGCTCCTTGTCCTTTCCTCAGAAATGCCACAAGTCCAGGACTTCCTGGCCCCTCTTTCTTCTCCCAGCCAACCAATTCCTCCCCCCTGTGATAGGAATTTTATGGTCTTAGATATATGGCAATGTTCATAACCACACGTACATAGATCAGCACAGGAAAGCCAACCTGGAACCATTTTGATTTCTAAACTGAGCAAATGTTTCTCTGCATGGTCAAAATGGAAAAGCCTCCCCATTGTCTCTTCCTTCACAAATCCTGTCTTAATCTGTGTTTGAATAAGGGTGTGAGCCTTATCATTACAAAAGACTGCCCAGGCTCCCCAAGAAATCCAATCAAGTAACCTGCCAGACAGGAAATAAACAAAGCGACAGGAGAAAACAACATGCAAATGTTCTGTTTTAGACAGCCTTATCTGAGGGTTGGTCTTAGGTTACACCCCTTCTGTGATGAATGCATAATGTTTCTGGGGGTGGTCTTGATCTAGAGGATGGGAATTTCAAAAGTCTTTATAAGCCCTTGCACACCATTTTTGGGGGTCCTCCTCCTTTCCTGCGTGTGAGGGGAGTACCCTGTTGCAACAGATCAATAAAGATCAAGCTTACTAGCTGCTTTGCTTCTCAATATTCTCTGGTTGGCCTCTGTTATTTTCTCCTACCAATGGGCAACCTATGTAAGGACTCTATATGGGCTCTTGGATACCCCATAAGGGAAAAGGGCATATTTTTATTTATAACACCCCGCCCCGCCGACCCCTATAGCAGGCACTATGAAGTTTCACGCTGCAAGGAGCTGGAGTGTGGAGTGTGGACTCCAGAAGGAACCTATTATTAGGTCCATCGCAGAACTGCCCACCCTTTCCAGCATGAGTATTCCAGGGCCCAACTGGAAGAGTCGCTGGAGGTTCATGGCAGTTTCTTTCACCCATTTAAAGGTAAAGGTAAAGGGACCCCTGACCATTAGGTCCAGTCATGGCCAACTTGGGGGTTGCAGCGCTCATCTCACTTTATTGGCCGAGGGAGCGGGCATACAGCTTCTGGGTCACGTGGCCAGCATGACTAAGCCGCTTCTGGCAAACCAGAGCAGCACATGGAAACGCCGTTTACCTTCCCGCTGGAGTGGTACCTATTTATCTACTTGCACTTTGATGTGCTTTCAAAGTGCTAGGTTGACAGGAGCAGGGACCGAGCAACGGGAGCTCACCCCGTCACGGGGATTCGAACCGCCGACCTTCTGATCAGCAAGTCCTAGGCTCTGTGGTTTAACCCACAGCGCCACCCGCGTCCCATTTACATTTCTTAAAAATTCAACCACAGCACCTCCTCAATTGCACAAGGACCTCAGCAGTAGAGGTGGCGTGGGGCAGGATATCAGCTGTTCATTCTGCTCCATTTTCTCGATGTGACTCTGACCCCTGCAATTTAGGGGAAGCGCATGGCTCTTCCCAAAGAGATGTAGCTGTGAGTCAACGTTTACATGATTTAATACGCAGTCTGGCCCTTCTGTTTCCACAACCCAAATGCATTAAGGGCCCTATTTATAGCCAGGCAGACCTCTCTGCAGTCTCTGCCTCGGCTCGCCTGGCCAAACTCTAATTCAATCTGATCCATCACTCCTGTTTGCCTCTGGATACATCTACTCCACACACCCCTCCCAAAAAAACCAACAACCACGTTGCTGCAGAAAGGATACTGAAGATGAGGGTGATGAAAGCCAGGGCTGCCAGGATGCTGCGCAGATGCCCAGTCCAGTAATGTCCTCTGGATTTTGCCATGCGGTACGTCAGGATGGACTGAAGGAATATGAAAAGCATGCTGGTAGGGAACGCCACACCTGCCCCGATGTAGTGCAGAACTTTAGCATGGTCCACCTAGGAGAAAGAAGCAGTGCCTGATTAGGAATCCAAAACACGCAGTCACAGAACAGTAGGGACCCCGATGGTCATCTAACCCATGGGTAGGCAAACTAAGGCCCGGGGGCCGGATCCGGCCCAATCGCCTTCTAAATCAGGCCCGTGCACGGTCCGGGAATCAGCGTGTTTTTACATGAGTAGAACGTGCCTTTTTATTTAAAATGCATCTCTGGGTTATTTGTGGGGCATAGGAATTTGTTCATTATTTTTTTCCAAAATATAGTCCGGCCCCCCCACAAGGGCTGAGGGACAGTGGACCAGCCCCCTGCTGAAAAAGTGTGCTGACCCTTGATTCTAACCCAACCCTCTGTAATGCAGGAATCTGTCAGCCCAATGTGGGGCTCGAACCCACGACCTAAGATTGAGAGTCTCATGCTCTACCAATGGAGCTATCCCAGCAGTACACAACCAATTAGGTTGCCCAGTCTACACGTGCAGGAGAATGAGAATGTTTCTCTGATTCCATTTTTCGCAGCCAGTTGCTACAGAGAGCTTGTTGCCAGGATGATTTGCAGGGGTCGGGCCTTGGCAGACCCAGCTCCTTCGGCTTTGAACAGACATCCCTCCGCGCCCATTAAGAATAGTCAGAGGCAGGAAGAGAAAGCCAGACACTGCAATAAAGCATCAGCTGCTCAGGCAGCCCCGTCCTCCCTCTCCTCTCTTCACAGAGACACAGCAAACATCCAAAGCACGACTGCCAAACGAAGGGAAAGCAAACACAAGGACACAGTTAATATGCCTGGCTCCTCTGGGTGCAGCAGGTTCCCATTGCCCCCAAGTCAGCTACCAGGCCTCTCAGCAACTAACAAAAGGAAAAGAAAGTGCTTGGCCAGGCTGCTGGAGGAAGCCAAGTGTCACAAAATGCTGGGGAACTTTGAGTGCAAGTATAAGGTAAAGGAAAAGGGACCCCTGACCATTAGGTCCAGTCATGGCCGACTCTGGGTTTGCGGCGCTCATCTCGCTTTATTGGCCGAGGGAGCCGGCGTACAGCTTCCGGGTCATGTGGCCAGCATGACTAAGCCGCTTCTGGCGAACCAGAGCAGCGCACGGAAACGCCGTTTACCTTCCCGCCGGAGTGGTACCTATTGATCTACTTGCACTTTGACGTGCTTTCGAACTGCTAGGTTGGCAGGAGCAGGGACCGAGCAATGGGAGCTCACCCTGTCGCGGGGATTCGAACCGCCGACCTTCTGATTGGCAAGTCCTAGGTTCTGTGGTTTAACTCACAGTGCCACCCGCGTCCTTCTGAGTGCAAATGTAGAAAATGCCTAAAAACACCTACATCATGTTCTAGAGACATCATCTGCAGACATCCAGGGACGTCTAGGGACACTCTTTTAACATTTCGTCTCCCAGTCAATTCCTGCTAGGGATTCTCTATGCCAGGGGCGTAGCGTGGGGGAGGGGCCCTGCTGGGACGATTGCCCCAGGCACATTTTTCTGGGGGGCGTGTGGCTCATGTCGCCCTCTCCGAGCCAGCCCTGTGACACTTTGCAAAGCTCTGGGAGGGCAGCATAAGAAGGCTGCCACGCGCCCTTCGATCACAGCGTTGCCCTTGAGGGGCTGGGGTTGAAGGGCACATGGCTGGTGCATCCTCACACTGCCCTCCCCGGGTCCCAGCCTACTGGGCTGGTGTTGCTCTGGTGGCATCGGCGGCAAGGGCTGGGCTGGCACACGGCAGGCTCTGTTTGCCCTCTGCGTCCTGGGCACCATGAAAACAACCACTGCGGCTGCTCTGTCATCCTAGCTTATTTAGTACAAACCGCTAAAGCAGTCATGGGCATCATTAAACTCTAGGGGGAGTGAGCAGCGGCAGAGACTGGGGTCTATCAAGAACAGCTGATTTTGTGCCAGAAGAGGAACTGCAATTGTGTAAGCCGGGGTGGCCAACTCCCGAGAGACTGCGATCTACTTTCAGAATTAAAATCTGGCAATGATCTCCCCCGTTTTTGGGGGGTTCAGGTCAAATTTGTTGAATTTTTTAGGGAGGAGAAAAGCCCCATTTTTATACATCTACTTTCTTAGGGGGAAAGTTCCATTGGGGGGGGGGGGTTTAAAGGCAAGGGTCAAAGGGAAAAAGTCACTCATAATAATATCGCTTTGAATGAAAACAGCCACAGAGAGAAAGCTCAGTCTTCCCTTCCACTGATCAGACAATAATGGAGGGCGAGGGGACGGGGCAGGAGTCAGTTTCAATGACACTGAGGAAAGGGAGCCAGAGATCGACCCGCGATCTACCGAAACCTCATGGGGATCTACCAGTAGATTACGATCGACCTATTGGACATCCCTGGTGTAAGCCACAGTGTCAAACTAAACCGGAAGAGGGGGCTGTATCTCCGGAGACACTTTGCTTTCTAACAAAGCAACTCCAAATCCCTCTCGCCCCACGTCCAAATATGCTACTAGCTACAGAGAGGGAAAACTTTTGGGTTTGCGTTCTTAAAGCCCACAAATTTCCTCTTCCACAGCTTATCAGAGCTTGAGGAGGGTTTTGAAACTGGGGCCACGGTGCAGGGGCGAAAGGTTAACCCCCCTCTCCTGACTTCAATCCCAAATGCCCTCACATATTTTTCAGGGGGGGACGGGTGTTAGGAGATCCAAACACAAAGCTTCCACTTCATGTCTAGTCTGACCCACAACGGTTTGATTCAGGCCATGTGGTTCAGAGTGAATGGGGCTGTGGCTACCTACAAAAGAGGGAGTTTGGGCAGGGCAGCCCAATGAAAAGTTCCATTCAGCGCCTTGCAGCGGTGAAAAAGGCAAATGCAATATGAGGAATTATGAGAAAAGGAACTAAAAATATAGTAGCAAATATAGCCAGGCTGCTAAATAAATTTACAAGACACCTGCATCCAAATAATTGGTTGGCGGGTTTAAATATATGTGACACTCAGCTTCCCACACTGCTCCTTGACCTTTATTGCACCCTTAAAATTGCCAGGTCACAATGCGGCAGTGAGAGAAAATGCCACAGGTGGAAGAATTCTCCTTTTCCATGACTATTAAAAGCAGAGGAACTCTGCCAGTGTCTGACACTAGAGTTAACCATGCTACGATGGCTTCCTTCTCCACGGATCCTAGTGTCAATAATGACACTCCTATCCCTAGGCTCAACACTAGTGAAGTTTTGCCACATATATGTGGAGTTTGCAGCCAAACCACAAATGCATGTTTTGCTAGACAAGCACGGGGCTACTACACAGAGAGTTCTTGAACTTCCTAGAGAGGGCCTTCTGTGAGGTCACTTCCCCTGCCTCCTTTGGGAGGGAATTTGGTAACAAAGGAGATAACCTTTGATACTTTCTCCTGCCTCTGAGGAGACTCTCTCTCCACCATGCTTCCAAAATGATCAGACGCGTCTAGGCACTCCAGACACACACAGTCAATTTTCAAGCCAACTTTTTATAATTTGTACCTGAGAAGTTTTCTTACTTGTGTTCTATTTGCTGCCTGCATTGAAATGTAAGTAAGCCTTTTTTGTTTATCTTACTAAAAACGTGTGGTTCATTCTCTGCAACGGGGGTGAAGAGGGGGCGGTCAGCAGATAAAAGGGATTAAAAGGTGTAATTGTGTAATTTCTAAACCTTAAAGGTAAAGGTACCCCTGCCCGTACGGGCCAGTCTTGCCAGACTCTAGGGTTGTGCGCTCATCTCACTCTATAGGCTGGGAGCCAGCGCTGTCCGCAGACACTTCCGGGTCACGTGGCCAGCGTGACAAACCTGCATCTGGCGAGCCAGCGCAGCACACGGAACGCCGTTTACCTTCCCGCTGGTAAGCGGTCCCTATTTATCTACTTGCACCCGGAGGTGCTTTCGAACTGCTAGGTTGGCAGGCGCTGGGACCGAACGACGGGAGCGCACCCCGCCGCGGGGATTCGAACCGCCGACCTTTCGATCGGCAAGTCCTAGGCGCTGAGGCTTTAACCCACAGCGCCACCTGTGTCCTTAGTAAGCCACAAAACATATAAACCTTATATACATATAAACCTTAAAAACATATAAACCTTAGTAAGCCACAAAACATATAAGTGTTTTACCCTGCTAAAAAGGTTTCACAGG
Organism: Podarcis raffonei; assembly: GCF_027172205.1. Classification (NCBI taxonomy): domain Eukaryota; kingdom Metazoa; phylum Chordata; class Lepidosauria; order Squamata; family Lacertidae; genus Podarcis; species Podarcis raffonei. The sequence continues at coordinate 15,779,791 of NC_070606.1, forward strand.
CTGCTTACTTTTGTATTTCTTCCATCACGTGGATAAAGTTTTAATTTTAATTTACAGATTTAATCCTCAATCTGTGTCCTGAAATATAGACATGCCACTTAAATTTAACATTTCACCCCACTCACTCTGTGATAGCACAACACAGAAATTATCTAAAAATAACATAAAATATCTCTACAATGCTCATATAAGCATAAGATGACTAGGTAATCAAGGCCACTGTTGTGCGATACTCAAAAGCAGAGCACCCTAGATAAGAGATATGCATTCTCCTCTTTAAACTCAAAATGCCCTGTCCTATCTTAAGGCTTTATATCAGAGACTGAAAGTTTGTGTATCTTCAGATGTTCTGGGACTACAACCCCCAACATTCCCAGCCAGCATGGCCAATGGGCAGGGGTGATAAAAGTTACAATCAAACAACACCTGGAAGGTCACAGAGTCCCTACCACACTTTACACAAACGGAGGAGTCAGCCGTCTTACCTGGAAGTTGCCCACCATAATGAGGCCAGCTGCACAGATCCAGCCTAAAGCCAGCCCCAAAGTGTTGAGAAGGGAAGAGCCGTAATGTTCTATAACGTGCGCATATCTCAGCAGGCCAACCAGCATCACTAGGAAAAGGAAGCAAGAATCAGCCTCAACCATTGCCTGAAAAGCCTCCACCTAACTTCCACACAAGACCGGCATTTCTGCCCCCACCGTAAGCCAGAAAAAGAGCAAGAACGTTGATGCCCCACCAAATGAGTTCTTGCAACTCATATGAAATATAAAGGTAAAGGGACCCCTGACCATTAGGTCCATCGTGACCGACTCTGGGGTTGCGGCGCTCATCTCGCTTTATTGGCTGTGGCCAACATGACTAAGCCGCTTCTGGCGAACCAGAGCAGCGCACGGAAATGCCGTTTACCTTCCCGCCGGAGCGGTACCTATTTATCTACTTGCACTTTGACGTGCTTTTGAACTGCTAGGTGGGCAGGAGCAGGGACTGAGCAACGGAAGCTCACCCCGTTGAGGGGATTCGAACCGCCGACCTTCTGATCGGCAAGTCCTAAGCTCTGTGGTTTAACCCACAGCGCAACCCGCGTCCCTAAATATAAAGGTAAAGGGATCCCTGACCATTAGGTCCAGTCGTCATATGAAATATATGAGGCAGCTAATGCCTAAAAATCTCTTTTTTCATTTAAGAGAAAAAGATATTCCTAGCCTTTGGCTTATCTAGCTATCATCTATCATCTATCTATCTATCTATCTATCGATCATCTATCTATCTATTTCAAAGCATGCCAGCACCAAAAGCAAAACAGCTACAGTACTCAGGGCCCAAAATCTCAACCAAAGCATCCATGACAGATGACCATCCAACCTCTGCTTAAAAACCTCCAAGGAAGGAGAGACCACAACCTCCAGAGGGAGACCATTCCACTCCTTCACAGTTTCCCATTCTTCCCCCCCTTACATTTTTGTTCTCTAACACTTCTTTTCTTACAAACAAATCCAAACATTTGCTTGGGGACAAACCGACTGTCAGGGAACTGCCATCGGAGCCAGGAGTGGAGGCAAGGCTCTCCCAAGCGATGCTGGAGAAGGGCCCAGCAGGGAGAGAGGGGACTCATCGGCCGGGGAAGGAAATCAGCGTTACACCAGGGAGGAAGGCAGGCAGAGGCGGGCTTCGGAGAGATGGCTCCAGGACTCTTCGCCAGAGACCAGCGGGGAGAGCACGGGTCCTCCGCTGCCCACACCCACCCTGCGCAGAAGACTTCCGCGCAGGGAGGCTAGGCGGAGACTTGGCGTCAAGGAACTTTTATGCTGGAAGAAGTTCAGGAAACGCCCACTGACGGATTCTGCCAGTGACTGAGACAGCCGCGGAGTCAGGGCTGTCCAGTCAGGGAAAGGTTTATCCAGGCAACCTTGCCAAGAGTGGCGGCAACTTACGCACGAGCAACCCCAATTTCCATTACACCGACTCACCCATGAATGAGCCCAAGCTGCAGATCAGGCTGAAGAAGCAACTCTCTGGAGGGAATGTACCACACTTGCTGTAGGGAGAACATTGAGAAGGTATCAAAGCATGTTATCTCATAAGACCAGATAAGGAGAACAGGCCCGGGGAATTTTGGCACCCCAGGCAAATACTGCATCACATGAGGCCTTAGTCCTCACTGTGGCATGAAAACAAAGTTTTCTGTTCAGATTTTCCTGGATCTTATATTCTAGCCTGGAATTTCACTCTGACCTGGTAAATAAACTCTCAAGAGAACTAAAAGGTCATGTAGTTAGGACAGCTCAGATTATGTTGGAAGATTTAAATAAGGAAGGAGGGGCAATGTACAATTCAGCAGTGTTTAAATTGTAATCTTTGCATGCAACAGCCACATTATATTTTCCTTTCTCAAAGATTCATTTATTATAATGTGCTGTTAATTGCACTTTGATAATAATAATAATAATTTTATTTATACCCCGCCCTCCCCAGCCAGGACTGGGCTCAGGGCAGCTAACATCAAAGTATGATACATTAAAAGCATAAATCAAACAATTGATTAAAATACAACTTAAAATCAAAATTGGAGCAGAATAAAATCAGATGGCAACCCATGGATTATAACTATAGGGGATGGGAACATTGAATGCTCACCAGGCCCATCTGTTTGTGCTTACGTCTTTTATAAATATGCTTACGGCTTTTATAAACTGAGCAGCCGGGACCATATTACAACAGTTCAAAAATACCTACATTGGCTCCCAGTGTGTTTCCAACCACAATTCAAAGTGTTGGTGTTGACCTTTAAAGCTCTAAATGACTTTGGACCTGTATAACCGGAGGAGCGTCTCCACCCACATCGTTCAGCCCAGAGACTGAGGTCCACCTCTGAAGGTCTTCTGATGGTTCTCTCACTGCAAGGTTACAGGGAACCAGGCAGAGGGCCTTCTCAGTAGTGGCACCCTCCCTGTGGAACGTCGTACCCCCAGATGTCAAAGAAATAAACAATTACACAATTGATCAAAGACATCTGAAGGCAGCTTTTAATGTGTGATGTTCTACTGTGCTTTTGTATATTCTGTTGGAAGAAGCCCCGAGTGACTGGGGCAACCTCGTCGAATGGACAGGGAACAAAAAATAAATTTTTATTATAAGCCCCAGCAATCATCTGGTCAAGCAAGCAATAGTACAATTTAAGGACACACTCCAGCCAGGCAAAAGCATGTGAGGAGGATGCAGAACTGGGCTGGTGAGAAGTTGTGGCCAGGGGAGAGTCCTGAAGGCCAGTTGGATAGGAATGGAGGGCTATATTTGGCCTGAAATTTTGCATCTGCAAGGCTGCTTCTGATTTCCAGAAATCACCCACCAACTTGCCCCAGGGAGCAAGGAATAGCGTTCCTTACCTGACAAGAGGGATATGATCCAACGTACAGCAGGAAATAGGGCTATCCAGCTCACAAGACTGATTATAAATCCTGCAAAGGAAAGCAGAGCGCATAACATGAAGGCTTTGCACCTCTAAACAAGGCAAACCATTTTTAAAATCTTTTTTCCCCCCAAAGAGGAATAACAGAAGAATAAGTTTGGGTCCATTCAGAAAGATGCCATCCTGTCTAGAAACGGCCCAAACTCCCCCAAATATCACTTAGCATCGAATTCTATGGGCCAGCAACAAAGAATGACAGGTGCAGTAGATTTCCCAAATACAGAGAATACAAAGAAGAACCAGGAAGCAGCATACTCTCCAACTAGATATATATTCCCAAGGACAGATATTCTGCAATGCCACACAACAGCTGGGCAAGCATGGAATTCCAATTTTTTGTTTAAAAACGTTATATCTATCCCCATTGTCAGGGAACTGCCATCGGAACGAGAGGAGGAGGAGAGGCTCCACGACGATGCTGGAGAGGGGCCAAGTAGGGAGAGAGGCAGGTCTCCTGTTGGGGAAGAAATTCAGCGCGACACCAGGGATGGAGGGGGGCCAATGGGGGAAGCGGAGAGCAGGCTCAGAGACTCTTCACTGGACACCAGCGGAGAGAGCACAGGTCCTCCGCTACCCACGCCCACCCTGCGCAGAAGGCTTCCGCGCAGGGAGGCTAGGAGGAGACTGGGCGTCAAACAACTTTTATGTTGGAAAAGGTTGAAGAAACGCCCACTGTCGGATTCTGCCAGCGACTGAGCAGCCACGAAGTGAGGGGCTGTCCAGCCAGGAAAGGTTTAACCAGGCCACCTACCCAGGAGTGGCGGCAACTTACGCACAAGCAACCCCATAACCATTACACCCATGAAGAATGGCTGTGAAGAGCAGCTCTTTTCATATTTGCAGCCATTGAATGAAGCAGGAGAGCAACAATATTAGGGACAAGGCTGGATTCTGAAGACCCAAAGACTTCTCAAACATATAAGCCTAGTCTGAGGCCCTTATCTGTGTGTCCCTCCCAGAGAGGTTCGGAGGGTGGCAACTAGGGAAGTCTTTTCAGTTCATCATTGGTTGATATCCCAAGTGAAGCCTGCCTGGTGCTGACACTGACATTTTTTCCTGTACCACAAAGGCTTTCCTCTTCACGTGGCCATTTTGATGGAAGCTTGGTGTTTTTAAAACTTGCCTAGATACTGCTCTGTGTTGGGCAAATAACCCCAAGCATAGTGGACTAGTTTAGCACTCCTGAAAGCTCTAAAAAACAAAACAAAACAAACACTCTTCTTTCCTCGGATGCCTTCTTGGAAATACAGTGGTACCTCGGGTTAAGTACTTAATTCGTTCTGGAGGTCCGTACTTAACCTGAAACTGTTCTCAACCTGAAGCACCTCGTTAGCTAATGGGGCCTCCTGCTGTTGCCGCGCTACCGGAGCATGATTTCTGTTCTCATCCTGAAGCAAAGTTCTTAACCTGAAGCACTATTTCTGGGTTAGCGGAGTCTGTAACCTGAAGTGTATGTAACCTGAAGTGTATGTAACCCGAGGTACCACTGTACAGATCAGATGCAGATGAGGGTGGTGTTATGTACTGAAGTTCTCACCCTGGGCCAGCAGGGGGATACTGTAGATAGTTATGCAAATGAAGGATCGAAAGTGACGTTCAGTGATTGGATAGTTTGTATGCAAATGAAGGATCGAAAGTGACGTTCAGTGATTGGCTAGTTACAGAAAATGGTGACTGTTGCATTCTAGTGGAGCTCTATATAAGCAGGCTGACTGAGCTTCTCAGTTCAGTTCTGTTCCAGCTTACAACTAAAGAGCTGCTTTGGAGGAATCACTGTGTCGTCTGATATGTTCGCCCACAACTTAACAGGTGGGGAACCTCCCTTTCAAAGGCAACAGAGCCAGGCCTTCCTGAGGCTGGTTCTGGAAAGCGGAAGTGAGCCACCAGTTCAACAGACTCCAAATGGCCCAGAGGAGGGGAGAGATTTCCCTGGGATAGACATGACTCATGCACGGGTTTGGCCAGAGGATGCAACCATTCCCAGAAATTACAAGGTGGCTTTGCCCTAAGGGGGAAACCTCAAGGGGGGAGAGGAAACAAAGCCGGACTTGCTGAAACTGGTCTTCCAGTTTCTTGAAAGTCTTTCCCCCCCCATGAAAGAAGCCTCTGTTTCTTTGTCCCATTCACTAACGGGTGCTTTCCTTTATCATTTTGATGGCTGTGGGAATGACCTTACCTTACCAGTTGAGAAGTGGCCGAGGGTGGTGTGTGTTTGTGTTTAAAGGTAAAGGTAAAGGACCCCTGACAGTTAAGTCCAGTCGCGAATGACTCTGGAGTTGCGGTGCTCATCTCACTTTACTGGCCGAGGGAGCCGACATTTGCCCACAGACAGTTTTTCCAGGTCATGTGGCCAGCATGACTAAGCCACTTCTGGCGAAACCAGAGCAGCGCACAGAAATGCCGTTTACCTTCCCACTGGAGCGGTACCTATTTATCTACTTGCACTTTGACGTGCTTTCGAACTGCTAGGTTGGCAGGAGCAGGGACCGCGAACCGCTGACCTTCTGATCGGCAAGTCCTAGGCTCTGTGGTTTAACCCACAGTGCCACCCCACCCGTGTCCCGTGTTTGTGTTTAGTTGCCATTGAAAGTTTTTCCAGTGCTCTCCAATTCTTCCCCTGGGCTTTAACTGGTAAGGAGGCTAACTACCAAGCCCCTGAGACTGGCGCATTTGTTGGTTTTGCTTTTAACCTAAGTCTTTCCTGTTTTCTAATCCATCTTTCCACACTGATGTATTTTAAAAGAGAAAAGGACTTCCCTTAAGAAGAATTAACAATGCACATCTGTCAGGAGCACAGCCTCTCTAGCTTCCAGAAAGCCCAGCCAAGGACATCATGGGGTTTTCGGGACAGGCATTCACTGCAGAATGCAGTGGAGAGATGATTTGCAAATGGAAGAAAAACACATCTGCAAAATCCCTTGGCCCCATCAAAAGATACATAAAGTGTGACAAAAACCCTGCACTCCATGCATGAGAATTTCACCAAAGTCCCCTTTGGTAATATTAGAATGCAATTTCTTTTCTTATGAATGGGTGAAGAATGATCGAGGGAAATAAATTTTCAATGCAGGATTATTAAGACACAAAAGCAGATTCTCTTTGCATCGCATCTGGAGATGAAAAGAGGTGGAAGGAACATTCTTTCATATGTGGTGGATTTGTAAAAGGGTAAACGAGTATTGGGAAATGATCCATAATGAACGGAAAAAATTGTTCAAAAGTACTTTAAAAAAACAACAACACCCCAGTCCTTCCTGTTGGAGATGATTCAGACTGAAATTTTCAGGTGTCAAAAAAGGTTATTTATGTATGCTACTACTGCGGCCTGTGTTTTGTTAGCCCAAAAATGGAAAACGAGCGAGGTCCCAACCAAAGAAGAATGCCAACTTAAGTTGACAGAATATGCACAACTTGCAGACTTAACATATAGAATAAGAGAACAAGAAGAGCATACGTTTAGAGAAGATTGGAAAACGTTTATTGAATATATGGGAAATAACTGTGTACAGCTGAAAACGCTGGCAGCATTAAGATAAATTCAACAGTGTGAATAAGTTTTGATGGTTGCAATAATGGAATACTGAATGGTATAGTTTTTGTAAAATATGAAGGGATTTATTATATGTACACACAGAGTTTCCCAAGACGATGCTGGCACAGCCAAGCCTCCAGCTACACTTGCTTTCACCCTGCAAGATGCTAAAGCCAAAACAACTTGTTCCATATGGGGTAAGAATTTGGCTTCTACACCACCTGCTCATTGCCCAGGTGAGGGAACACCTTTTAAATAAAACACGGAACCAAGAGAATTGCAGCAAGCATCAGCGAATCCAGTTAGGGATCTGGTTTAGGAACTATTGCAATAGGACGGCCTTGCCAACCAATCGTTCAGCAGAACCAGTTAGAAAAGACTGCCCAGAACAAAATTGTAACAAAGCTTATATAGGGTTTTAAACACAGCACACAAAGAATAATAAAACATAATAAAGCAATTTGGGTCTCAGTAAAAAAGGTGTGATATAAATGCAGTAAATAAATAAGATGATACAGCTGAATGGTTTTTAAGACGACCGATTCCCTAACTTATCAGGAGTTGGAACTACCGTATTTTTCGCCCTATAGGACGCACTTTTTCCCCTCCATAAATGAAGGGGAAATATGTGTGCGTCCTATGGGGCGAATGCAGGCTTTCGCTGAAGCCTGGAGAGTGAGAGGGGTTGGTGCGCACCGACCCCTCTCGCTGTCCAGGCTTCAGGAAGCTATCCGCAAGCCCGCGGAGCCCAGCAGGAGTTCCCGCCGGGCTCCCAAGGCTTGCGGACAGCAGCCTGCAACCCGAAACCCAGGGAGCGCAGCGGGGCACGCCCCGGGCTTCGGGCAGATATCTGCAAGCCTGGAGAGACCGGCGGGAGTTCCTGCCATGCTCCCACGGCTTGCGGCTAGCAGCCTGTTCTGGGGGCTGGGGTTGGGGGAAGCTCGGGCCTCCCCCGCCCCAGCCCAGCAAGCTCCGGGAGCGATGGCGAGGTTGCGCTCCCAAGGCTAAAAACGAAGCCAGGACAGCTAGCGGGATCCATCCCGCTCACTGTCATGGCTTCATTGCTCTTTGGGGCTCAGGGGGCAAATAATTTATTTCCCTTTATTCCCCCCCCAAAAAATAAGTGCACCCTATGGGCCAGTGCGCCCTATGGGGTGAAAAATACAGTAATTTTGAACGACAGGATTGCCAGAGGAAGAATGAGCACAGCAGAACAAGGGTTTTCCTAATTGCATGCATTTGGAAGGACTGCCATGCAAATGATTTGCAGCAAAGGGCTCGGATATGGAATCAGAGAATTGTGGAGTTGGAAGAGACCCTGCGGATCATCTAGTCCAACCCCCTACAATGCAGGAATATGCAGCTGTCCCATACGGGGACCGAACCTGCAACCTTGGCATTATCAGCACCACGGCCTCTAACCACCTGAGCTATTCAAACAAAGATGTCTCGAGAGCATTACTGGAAAATTGGGCAGGGGGAGATCAAGAACGCAGGCACCCCCATGCTTGATCCCTTCTCGTTTTATCCTCACACTAGCTCTGTGAGGTAGGTTAGACTGAGAGGCAGTGACTGGCCCAAGCTCACCCAGTGAGCTTCATGGCCACGTGGAAATTTGAACCCTGCTTTCTCTCAGGTCAGGGACGTGGGTGGCGCTGTGTGTTAAACCACAGAGCCTAGGACTTGCCGATCAGAAGGTTGGCGGTTCGAATCCCTGCGATAGGGTGAGCTCCCATTGTTCGGTCCCTGCTCCTGCCAACCTAGCAGTTCGAAAGCACGCCAGTGAAAGTAGATAAATAGGTACCGCTCCAGCGGGAAGGTAAACGGTGCTGCTCTGGTTTGCCAGAAGCAGCTTAGTCATGCTGGCCACATGACCCGGAAGCTGTACACCGGCTCCCTCGGCCAATAAAGCGAGATGAGTGCCGCAACCCCAAAGTCGGCCACGACTGGACCTAATGGTCAGGGGTCCCTTTACCTTTACCTTTCTCTCAGGTTCTAGTCTAGCAAGAGACAGGCACTGCCGGGAATATTTTCATTTGAACCGGCTCAGAAATGTGCAGTTTAAAATGGCAAATTCTCTCCTAAGCCTCAGCCCATCCCCACAAAACCAGACAGATGACATTTGGTGTCTCTCCATCTCCTTCCTAAGCTCTTTTGTTTACACCCTGAACTTATTTAAAGGCAGGAACACAAACAGTGGCAACCTCCTTCCTCCTCTCTCCCTCCTTGACCTCCCCCAAACCACAGCATTCTTGGCCCAGCTCAATATTATAATTTCCCCCCCTGTTTATGCGACAGAAGCAATTGAGAAAACTTGGTGGATTCTTTTCCAGGGCAAGTATGTGCACCCATATTTTCTATCAGCTATTTCCCAGCTGGAAATGCGGAATCAAACTAAATATAAGTCTTTTTCTTGGCTGAAGTGCCTGGCCACAAAGAGCTTCCAAGAAACATATTCTGCTATCTCTCCGACTCATCTCCCAGCACACCCTGTTAACTTCTCCGGAATGATTTTCATCCTTGACTACTTCTGAAAAAAATGCAAGGGCAGTTGTGCCGAAAAATGGGGCATAATTGTGCTCCGAATTCAACTCAAAGGGAGCTAACAGAAGCCTTTCTGAGAGCCAGTGTGGGGTAGTGGTTAAGAGCGGTAGTCTCGTAATCTGGGGAACCGGGTTCGCGTCTCCGCTCCTCCACATGCAGCTGCTGGGTGACCTTGGGCTAGTCACACTTCTGTGAAGCCTCTCAGCCCCACTCACCTCACAGAGTGTTTGTTGTGGGGGAGGAAGGGAAAGGAGAATGTTAGCCGCTTTGAGACTCCTTAAAGGGAGTGAAAGGCGGGATATCAAATCCAAACTCTTCTTCTTCATAATAATAAAAATATTGGCTGTATCAAAACTAATTCTAAAGGCTTTTACGTACAAATAAAAAACAACAACCAACAAGTCAGTGCCAGATCCGAACCCCTGCACAAGCCCAATTGTCAAACATAATAGACTGGGGTGTGGACAATTCATTGGTGTCTTCCTAGTTGCATGGGAGGGAATCATACTGATACGTGAAGGGATAAGGTCCATCTCCCCACAAGCTACCTTGCGGTGAGAAATAGGCTCCCCTCTTAACTAGTTAAGGTGGAATTGGGGACCAATTTTTAGCCTGAGAGCTATAATTCCTTCTGGGCAATTTTCTGGTATCCACATGCCAGTGAGGAAAGAGGGAAAAGTGGGAAGAGCATTGAACATAAACTTTTAGAAATCGTAGAATTGTAGATTTGGAAGGGAGCCTGAGGATCATTTAGTCCAACCCCCTGCAACGCAGGAATATGCAGTTGCCCCCTACAGGTATCGAACCCGCAACCTGGGCATTATCAGCACCATGCTCTAACCAACTGAGCTGAGCCACCCTTTTGGTGTCTAGGGGCACATTTGTTCAAATGATAATAATTAATAAGGCTAGACGAATGCTCCAATAGTTGGAGCAGGGACACAGCCTGCAAAGTAGGGGGTTGGACTAGATGACCTTCAGGATTCCTTCCAATTCTACGATTCTATGAAATAACTAGCATGACAAAAACGGAGCAGAGATCACTTTCCTGGCATTTCCCACTGGAGCTATTTGACGACTTAAAATAAAACAGCAGCAAAAAAATGAGAAGTCTCCAGAGAAACTGACTGTTCTCCAGCGGAAACGAAGATTTTCCCATGCCAAATTTTCAGCCGAGGGGACAAATTGTCATCATATTATGCTGAATAGAATTTATGGTGCTTCGTAATGACAGAATGCTGAAAAAGCTGTTCACCCGGTCCTATTTACCTAGGAAAGTAGCCCATCTAGAACTCTGACCCTAAACCTTCTCTGTTTTGAAGGACGTCTTCAGGAGAAGAAACGGCTAAGGAGTAAACCCTACACAAATCTGGAGTGAGGACCCTAGGAAGGTTGCATGGAGCCTTGTACGCCTCCTTCCAGCAACTCCTGCAGCCAAGCTGCTGCCAAACATATTGCTCTACTTCCCTTTGGACCAGAGAGTGGGGTCTTGTTTGGGCAGCCCAGGAACTCCATGCACACTGCCCAGGATTGTACCCCAGGAAGTTCACTTCAGTGCTCCTAATGTAGCGGTTTGACTTCACCCCTGGTGGAGCACTCCATTGTCTTTCAAGACACACGGATGCCAACAATTCTGGAAACCGGTTCTACCAACACCCACCTGCAAGGGATATGGGGTCAATTCATAAACAAGGCTAGCTCGAGGAATTTTGGTGCCCAAAGTAGAACATCTAAGTGAAAACACCACCACCATTTCCATCATGAACGTGTGTGTGACTCCAAGAGCACAAGTCTCTCACTCTCCCGCCCTTGATGGCACCCCAAAGCTGCCACCTGCCTCATCTTAGAGCAGACACCCCCAAACTTGGCCCTCCAGATGTTTTGGGACTACAACTCCCATCATCCCTGACCACTGGTCTTGTTAGCTAGTGGTGATGGGAGTTGTAGTCCCAAAACATCTGGAGGGCCAAGTTTGGGGATGCCTGTCTTAGAGCATATGCATGCGAAAGGTCCCAGTTTCAATCCCAGGTAGGGTTAGGAAACACTCCTGTCTGAACCCTGGAGGGCTGCTGCTGCCCATTGTGATAGGAATTTTATGGTCTTAGATATATGGCAACGTTCATAACCACACGTACATAGATCAGCACAGGAAAGCCAACCTGGAACCATTTTGATTCCTAAACTAAGCAAATGTTTCTCTGCATGGTCAAAATGGAAAAGCCTCCCCATTGTCTCTTCCTTCACAAATCCTGTCTTAATCTGTGTTTGAATAAGGGTGTGAGCCTTATCATTACAAAAGACTGCCCAGGCTCCCCAAGAAATCCAATCAAGTAACCTGCCAGACAGGAAATAAACAAAGCGACAGGAGAAAACAACATGCAAATGTTCTGTTTTAGACCGCCTTATCTGAGGGGTGGTCTTAGGTTACACCCCTTCTGTGATGAATGCATAATGTTTCTGGGGGTGGTCTGGATCTAGAGGATGGGAATTTCAAAAGTCTTTATAAGCCCTTGCACAGCATTTTTTGGGGGTCCTCTTCCTCTCCTGCGTGTGAGGGGAGTACCCTGTTGCAACAGATCAATAAAGATCAAGCTTACTAGCTGCTTTGCTTCTCAATATTCTCTGGTTGGCCTCTGTTATTTTCTCCTACCAATAGGGAACCTATGTAAGGACTCTATATGGGCTCTTGGATACCCCATAAGGGAAAAGGGCATATTTTTATTTACAACACCATCAGGCTAGATGGCCCAATGGACTCAGTCAGCAGAAGGCAGCTACCTGGTCTCCTAAGAGCCCCCTGTGTTCAGAGAGCAGCACATGGGATATGAGTGGGGAATAAAGTTTCGACAATTTGTGAAAAGGGAGTTGGAGGGAATAATGGCTGAAATGTGACGCCACAACCCTTTGGTTCATCAGGACCTGATGCGAACTGGTACACTTCCTTCTGTTTCCTCACTATCCTCCACTTTCCATGAGATCTCTGCTCACTCACTTAATATATACTTGCCCTGCTCCATTTCCATTCTCTAAAATCCTCTGTCTGGGTGGCTCTTTGTGCCTCTTTGCTTCCCCTGATAGGAACAGACACTCCACAGCCACAGAGCAAGAAAGAATGCAACACACACAAGTCCACACAGGTGGCCCCCTGCAGCTGGATTCTCTAAGTTGCAGGGGGGAGCAGACAGTAGATTCTACTAGCTGGTAGAATGGACTTTGCAGATCAGAGAGGATTTCTGAGCCTGATTTTTTCTTAACAATAGCAGCAACAACAAACAGACTTAACATTTCCTACCAAACTTAGCTGAAATGAAGGAAGGTAAACAAGGGGTAGACTTTTGTGCCAAAGGACTGTGAGCCCAGTTCAGTTCTGGTGCTGAAAATAAATTCCTGGGGTCTGAATGCTCTCGGAGACACCCTATTGTTTAATTCTAAACACATGCATTTTGCAGCTGGCTCCCATGGACTGCAAGAAGATCAAACCTCTCCATTCTGAAGGAAATCAGCCCTGAGTGCTCACTAGAAGGACAGATCCTGAAGCTGAGGCTCCAATACTTTGGCCACCTCATGAGAAGAGAAGACTCCCTGGAAAAGACCCTGATGTTGTGAAAGATGGAGGGCACAAGGAGAAGGGGACGACAGAGGACAAGATGATTGGACAGTGTTCTCGAAGCTACTAACATGAGTTTGACCAAGCTGCGGGAGGCAGTGGAAGACAAGAGTGCCTGGCGTGCTCTGGTCCATGGGGTCACGAAGAGTCGGACACGACTAAACGACTAAACAACAACAACTGGTTGGTAGGTCTTTGGAAGGTGGGGTGTCCTAGTGAGAAAGAAGAAAGGTGATCCTCTGTGCACCTCCTGTTCCAAGTGCGAGGCAGGACCTTTAAAGTTGCAGGATGCCAGAGCTGTTGGATCCATGCAATTGTCCCTAGCATGCAGAGGTTCCTAGGTTCAATTCCTGGTGGCTCCAGACAGGGCTAGGAAACACTCCTGGCTGAAATCTTTTAGATAAGGCCCACAGAGAGACAGAGAGAGAGATATGCATATCCACGTCTCCTCTACATGAACCTCTGATCCCGACTGCAGCTTTGGGTTAAAAAATAACCTTAGTCCCTGCCCCAAAATTGTCCATCGACTGGCACCCTGCTAAAAAATGTTAAGTGCTACATTAAAATAGGGAGAGCTTGGAAAGTGTAATAATATTTTTTATATTCATTTTTAGTCAAAAAGGGCATTCCTTTCATATAATAAATGGAGCTGCACTGTGGGCATTAAAATTGTACATATCCTTATGTACAATAAATACTTTAATGTGGAGGGAGGTTTGTAAGCGGTGAAGAGGAGGGAGTCAAAATATTGTTTTCATGCTATGCTTTGTAGCCAGTCTATGTTGCGTCTCTATTTACTAACTACTTGATCTATTCATCCTGAAAGCCTATTGGTTCCTCATGACGCTGACGTATCCTGCTGAGAAGTTAAAAGTTCCCCCAAAGAGAATCACAGACTTGGACGGGACCCTGAGTATAATCTAAGTCCAACCCCCTGTGATTGCAGGAATAAGCAGTTGTCCCATACAGGGATAGAACCTGCAACCTTGGCATTGATCAGCACCACACTCCAAACAGCTGAGCTATCCAGGTTCATAAAGACTAAGACTCCAGCCCCTCCTTCCTTTAGGATTTGGAGCCTTTAAAGATTAAAGAGGTCCCTTTTCCAGCCAGGAGGGTGAGTGCTTATGTCTCTCAATCCATTTTGGCAGGAGGACTGGGCCCACCTACCTGTCAGTCCTTTGACATCAGGACGATGTCATTTTCCTTCACCCTTGCAGTTTCAACTCAAACCACACAGGCAAAGTCACACGTATTCACAAGCGCCAACATTCTGCTGATCATAGAATCATAGAATAGAATCATAGAATCATAGAGTTGGAAGAGACCACAAGGGCCATCGAGTCCAACCCCCTGCCAAGCAGGAAACACCATCAGAGCACTCCTGACATATGGTTGTCAAGCCTCTGCTTAAAGACCTCCAAAGAAGGAGACTCCACCACACTCCTTGGCAGCAAATTCCACTGTCGAACAGCTCTTACTGTCAGGAAGTTCTTCCTAATGTTTAGGTGGAATCTTCTTTCTTGTAGTTTGGAACCATTGCTCCGTGTCCGCTTCTCTGGAGCAGCAGAAAACAACCTTTCTCCCTCCTCTATGTGACATCCTTTTATATATTTGAACATGGCTATCATATCACCCCTTAACCTCCTCTTCTCCAGGCTAAACATGCCCAGCTCCCTTAGCCGTTCCTCATAAGGCATCGTTTCCAGGCAGCACTTGCACCTGATCAGCAGCACCTGCACATCGCACTCCCTTCGCCGGCACGGTTTGAAATCAAGCCCCTCCGTATCTGGGGGTTAATTTAACAACTAAGAATGTGAACTTATTTAAAGATAATTATGAGAAATGTTGGTCAGAAATTAAGAAAGATTTAGAAATATGGTCGAATTTGAGACTTTCCTTGTTAGGCCGAATTGCTGTTATTAAGATGAATGTTTTGCCAAGAATGCTGTTTTTGTTTCAAACATTGCAGATTGTGGACAGAATGGACTGTTTCAAGAAGTGGCAGAAAGATATATCGAGATTTGTCTGGCAGGGCAAAAAGCCCAGAATAAAATTTAAGATATTAACTGACGCAAAAGAAAGAGGGGGGTTTGCCCTGCCGGACTTAAAATTGTACTATGAAGCAGCAGCTTTTTGCTGGCTGAAAGACTGGCTACTTCTTGAGAACACAGACATTTTGGATCTAGAAGGGTTCAATAATAGGTTTGGTTGGCATGCATATATATGGTATGACAAGGTAAAAATTCATAAAGGTTTTAAAAACCATATTGTTAGGAAAGCATTATACAATGTTTGGATTCGTTATAAAGATTTGTTGGAAAATAAAACCCCTAGGTGGTTGTCACCAATGGAGGCTAAGGAAGTTAAAAAACTCAATATGGAATCTAAATGGCCAAAATATTGGGAAATCATAGAACAAGAAGGAGGAAATGTGAAATTACAGAGTTATGAGAAACTGAAATCTAAAGTAAGAGATTGGCTTCATTATTATCAGATAAATGAAGTTTTTAAACAGGACAGGAAAATCGGCTTCCAGGTGGAAAAGTCAAAGTTAGAAACAGAATTGCTTGAACCCAATACTAAGAATTTGTCAAGAATGTACAACTTGCTGTTGAAATGGAATACACAGGATGAAACGGTTAAATCAGCCATGATTAAATGGGCGCAGGACATTGGTCATGACATTATGTTTGCTGACTGGGAACAGTTATGGACCACCGGTATAAAGTTCACGGCATGTAATGCCTTAAGAGAGAATATCATGAAAATGATTTATAGGTGGTACATGACCCCAGTCAAGCTTGCAAAAATTTATCATTTGCCTGATAATAAATGTTGGAAATGTAATGAAACTGAAGGTACTTTCTACCACCTTTGGTGGACGTGCCCAAGGATTAAGGTCTTCTGGGAAATGATTTATAATGAAATTAAGAAGGTGCTTAAGTGTACCTTTCATAAGAAACCAGAGGCTTTTCTCCTGGGCATGGTAGGCCAATTGGTGTCAAAGAAAGATAGGACGTTTTTTATGTATGCTACAACAGCAGCAAGAGTCCTACTAGCAAAGTATTGGAAGACACAAGAACTACCCACGCTGGAAGAGTGGCAGACGAAGGTGATTGACTATATGGGACTGGCAGAGATGACGGGCAGAATCCGTGACCAAGGGAGAGAGACGGTGGAAGAAGATTGGAAGAAATTTAAATTTTATCTTAAAAATTGTTGTAAAATTAGTGAGTGTTAAAATGTCATGGGTAAAGCATAGCAGATTTGCAGAGATAAATGATTGGACAAGAGGAAAGAAAAGGGTTAAAGAAAGGAATTTTTAAGTAATCTAGATCAGGGGTTGCTGAAAAAGTTTAAAATAGGGATGCAGAAAAGAGAGGCACGGGGAAGTCGTTGAAATTGGGTACATGAAAAAATTCATGAAATTATACATGTTTTTATGTTTGTTTGTTTGTGTTTGTTGTTCGTATTGTCTTATAATGTATGTTGAAAAGCCAATAAAAATTTTATAAAAAAAAAAAATGAAATCAAGCCCCTCCGGCTTGATGGCTGATCCCTGCAAACCACACCAGGCATCATTGTATATGGCATCAAGTGTAGGGAAAGTGGGCATGCCTTGGGCAAAACAATCTGAATTACGATGCCTGCAGGTTGGATGTTCGCCGCCACTTAAGGTGAAACTGTCTAGCTCCTTTTTTCTCCACAAGCATGAAGACCACCAAGTGGTGGTTTGTTTTTTTAAAACCCTGTAATGCAGTGGGTGAGTAGACTCTGTGCTTTAAATAGCGGACTACGTGCACCGTGCAATTGTTGGCAAAACTGCAAACTTTCACATCTTCAGGCTTTCATAGTTAGAGTTCTTTAGCTACTTACATCATCTAGGCGGCCGACTTTGGGTTGGGGGGAAAAAATGAAAAGACTATGCAAGCACAGAGTCTAAGTAAACCGTAGAATCTTGCGCTTTAAATACCAGATCAAGGTCTTTCCCCTCCTGGCTAGAAGCAGAATGCAAGCAAATGAGCAAGGATATTAGAACCAGCCCAGGAAAACCCACACAGACAGGCAGAGCCACCAACAAAAGCCATGGTGCAAAGGGAGGAAGAACTCTTACCAATTATGGACTGGGCAGATGTGATTGTTGGACAGTGCCATGGCATACCTGTAGGGAATAAAAGAAAGAAGTGAAAGAAGTGATCGTGTCTGCTCTCCTCAAACACCCAACGGCTGCTTCTCAGTTCTCTGCAGCCTAGGAGCAGCCCCAATGCTCAAGCCTCCATTAAGAATGCACAGTAAACCAGTAAACAGGGTGTTCAGGCCAAAGGTGGCAGTCAGTCTTCAAACTTCTGCCTCCTCAACCACAGATTCGGTGCGTAGCCTTCAGCAAGTCATTTCTCTTAACCTTTGCTGTCCATCAATAAAGTGGATTGGTAGAGATTTTGAGGCAATCTGGGTCATGCTGCACCGCAGTTCAGCCTAAGCAACCGAGTAGCATCCTCCATCACACCTGGAGGCAACAGGTGTGTTAAGGATAGAGCACCAAACCAGCACACAACTTTGACACCAGTGTGCAGTCAATCGGACAAGCCTGGGCTTTGGGGTCAGTGTTAGATATGGAGATATGAAAGCTAGGAGCTAAATGGCACCTGAAACAGAGGTTATGGACGCAACAGCGGAACATCTAGGCATGCTTTTTTAATACAAAGCTGAAAATGAATGAACAGCAGCTAAAATATTAGGTTCATTTTTCACATGGTCTAGTCCTTCCCCTGCCCACCCCCCTAATATTCTTAAGAGGGTCTCTTCTCCAGTCTTCAGGGAGTAGCTGGAAGTAGGGAGGCAGAAAAGGGTCCTCCTTTCCTTCCACTCCGCAGTTTTAATCTGAAATCTTACGTGCGGTGCTGCGCCCAGTGCTCAGACACAGCTTGTGCTAATGAAATTCCCTGTCGCAAAACACACCTAGAACAATGGGAGTTTCGAACACTGTTTGGGATGTAACTGTGGCCCCTGATTTGAGTGTCAATTACAGAGTTTTGGGGATGGCACAGAAAGTGGGGTTTGTGGCACAAAACCAGCACACATCTTTGGCACCAGTCAAACGGACAACGTTGGGTTTTTGGCTATTTACTTGTGACCCCGATTTGCTGTGTCAATTACTCGGTTTGGGGGAGGGGCGCGGCAAGGAACGCGGGATTTGTGGCAGAAAACCAGCAGTAAGCTTTGGCATCGGTTTTGGGGGGATCCGAAATTCTGGGGTCCACATGTTAATGGAGCTGGGCTGGCATGTGTTGCTGTCCTCCAGCAGAAGGGAAGAGCTGATGAACTCTGGAGAAATAGCAGGCAGTGGGAGGGGGGTGCCTTATTATAGCATCGTCTGTCTGAGGCCGTTGCCTCACTCTAGCTAAGGTGGGGGCCACCCCTGCACTTGGAGTCAGCTCCTTCCCCTGGCAGACTATCTGCTTGGCAGTGTTTGTCTAGTGATAAGAGTCCGACATGCATCCCAGGCAAAACGGCTCCAAATGCCTCCCCACCCCTTAGATAGCAACCTTTTAAGGAAGATTTTTCAGCCTCAGGGCTGCATTTGCTTCTGGGCAGCAGTGCCCACATGCCAGCAGTGGGTGGGGTCAGGGCCAAAAGTGGGTGGAGCAATGAAGACGACTTTCTACTAGCTGTTCTAGACCCAATCGCACATCCCTCTGCATCCTCCGTCCAGAGAAGCAAGAAGCCAGGTTCAGAGGTCAAGTAAACATTCCAACCAGGCAAAAGCACTCCAGGAGGTTGCAGCCCAAGGCCAGTAACCAGCACACTGCGTTAGCAGGACAACGTGCGGAAAGGCAATCCACATACCACTGCTCACCACTGCTGCTAAAGCAGCCACAGGACTGCCGTTTTCCATTTAATTGAACATTGTTAATTGGCATGATAACCATCAGCACGTTTAAGGATCGTCCACCAAATCACCAATTTCTAAGATTCCACATTCTTAGCATATAACAGCAGTATTAATCAATTCACACATTTTTGCGTTCACTTTTCAAAATAAAAATGCAGAAATGTGGTGGACTGAATGAAGACTGGGGGGGGGGGGTGGAGAAGGGGAGAAAAACCCAAGAGAAGCCCAAACCGACAGATCCTTGCCCATCCCTAACAGGCGGTGCTTAAAATAATTCTTTTTAAATGCAAACGGTCTGCCTGAATAATAGAAAGGCTGGCCAGCAAATCTGTGTCCAAAAACAGTGGTGAAGCCAGGTTTGAGCTGTGGGAGAAAGAATGCAAGTCCCAATTTGCATATATATTTGTATGCACTTGATTTTTTTTAACCACGGCAATCCTTTTCTGCCTCTGTCAAAACCTAACAAAGAAAAGAAGGGTCTAAATTTCAGCCCCCTGCTAAAACAAGAGGTGAGCAGAACCTTTCTATTTGGATGCAAAGGCATGGGCTCAAACTTTTTGGTAATAATAATAATAATAATTTATTATTTATACCCCGCTCATCTGGCTGGGCTTCCCCAGCCACTCTGGGCGGCTTCCAACAGAACCCTAAAATACAATAACCTATTAAACATTAAAAGCTTCCCTAAACAGGGCTGCCTTCAGATGTCTTCTAAAAGTCTGGTAGTTGTTTTTCTCTTTGACATCTGGTGGGAGGGCGTTCCACAGGGCGGGTGCCACTACCAAGAAGGCCCTCTGCCTGGTTCCCTGTAACTTGGCTTCTCGCAGTGAGGGAACCACCAGAAGGCCGTTGGCACTGGACCTCAGTGTGTGGGCAGAACGATGGAGGTGGAGACACTCTTTCAGGTATACTGGACCGAGGCTGTTTAGGGCTTTAAAGGTCAGCACCAACACTTTGAATTGTGCTCAGAAATGTACTGGGAGCCAGTGTACGTCTTTCAAGACTGGTGTTATATGGTCTTGGCGGCTGCTCCCAGTCACCAGTCTAGCTGCCGCATTCTGGATTAGTTGTAGTTTCCGGGTCACCTTCAAAGGTAGCCCCACATAGAGCGCATTGCAGTAGTCCAAGCGAGATAAAAATTACAATCTAATAGCATGTGTAGCAGGTCATTTATATCCCACCAGAGTAAACACAATGGGAAGAGTGGATCAGGGAGGGGAAGCCCCTTGCAGGAGCTGCCAGAGTGGCAAGGCAGCAGCTCTTCACAAGTCAGTCACATCAGTCAGGGAGATGGTTTGGCACCTTTCGGGAGATGGGCTACAGTAGTGCCAGACAGAACCTACCCTGTAAAAGGTAAAGATCCTTGCCCATGGAGGCACAGGTCAAATCTGTGTCCAGGGCAGCTGTTTACCAGCTCCATCTGGTACGTAGGCTGAGACCCTATCTGCCTGCGGACTGTCTCGCCAGAGTGGTGCATGCTCTGGTTATCTCCCGCTTGGACTACTGCAATGCGCTCTACGTGGGGCTACCTTTGAAGGTGACCCGGAAACTACAACTAAACCAGAATGCGGCAGCTAGACTGGTGACTGGGAGCGGCCGCCGAGACCATATAACACCAGTCTTGAAAGACCTACATTGGCTCCCAGTACGTTTCCGAGCACAATTCAAAGTGTTGGTGCTGACCTTTAAAGCCCTAAACGGCCTCGGTCCAGTATATCTGAAGGAGCGTCTTCACCCCCATCGTTCTGCCCGGACACTGAGGTCCAGCTCCGAGGGCCTTCTGGTGGTTCCCTCACTGTGAGAGGCCAAGTTACAGGGAACCAGGCAGAGAGCCTTCTCGGTAGTGGCGCCCGCCCTGTGGAACGCCCTCCCATCAGATGTCAAAGCGATAAACAACTACCTGACATTCAGAAGACATCTGAAGGCAGCCCTGTTCAGGGAAGTTTTTAATATGTGACATTTTAGTGTATTTTTCATCTTTGTTGGAAGCCGCCCAGAGTGGCGGGGAAACCCAGCCAGATGGGTGGGGTACAAATAATTTATTATTATTATTATTATTATTATTATTATTATTATTATTATTATTAAGGGCCCCCTGACCATTAGGTCCAGTTGTGACCGACTCTGGGACTGCGGTGCTCATCTTGCTTTATTGGCCGAGGGAGCCGGCGTACAGCTTCCGGGTCATGTGGCCAGCATGACTAAGCGCTTCTGGCGAACCAGAGCAGCACACGGAAACGCCGTTTACCTTCCCGCCGGAGCGGTACCTATTTATCTACTTGCATTTTGACGTGCTTTCGAACTGCTAGGTTGGCAGGAGCAGGGACCAAGCAACAGGAGCTCACCCCGTCGCGGGGATTTGAACTGCCGACCTTCTGAGCGGTGTAATAGGAATTTTATGGTCTTAGATATATGGTAATGTTCATAAGTGTACCAACCAAGCACATACATAGATCAGCACAGGAAGGCCAACCTGGAACCATTTTTATTCCTAAACTGAGCAAATGTTTTCTCTGCATGGTGAAAGTGGAAAAGTCTCCCCATTGTCTTTTGCTTCAAAAATCCTGTCTTAAGGGTGTAAGGGTGTTTGAATAAGTGTTTATCACTACAAAGGCTCCTCAGGCAATCCAATCAAGTAACCTGCCAGACAGGTGATAAACAAGGACAAGAGAAAAACAACATTTAAATTTCTGTTTAGACCGCCTTTTTCTGTGATGTATGTATGATGTTTCTGAGGGTGGTCTTGATCTACAGGGTGGAATTTCAAAAGTCTTTATAAGGCTTTGCACACTATTTTTTCTGGGTCCTCCTCCTTTCCTGCGTGTGAGGGGAGCACCCTGTTGCAACAGATCAATAAAGATCAAGCTTACTAGCTGCTTTGCTTCTCAATATTCTCTGGTTGGCCTGTTATTTTCTCCTACCAATAGGGAACCTATGTAAGGCCTCTATATGGGCTCTTGGATACCCCATAAGGGAAAAGGGCAATTTTTTATTTACAACAGATGGCGACCACGAAGGGACTTAAATTCTATAACAGGTTTTGTTATATAATTTTCCCTTTTAACAGGATATGGGAACCTCTAACAAAGTGTTTGTCCCTTCTTTTCTCCCACAACACACACACACACACACACACACACACACACACACACACACAAAGTGGGGGGATACAAACAGTAACTTAAATATTCTCTACCCAAGATTCTCAGAAAAGTCATTGCATTTGTCAGGTTTCATAAAAATTGTGTGTCTTAGCATTTATTTATTTTTGGTTCCTCATAGGTCAGTGTGTGTGTGTGTGTGTGTGTGTGTGTGTGTGTGTGTGTGTGTTACTTTGGGGACATGTCCATCACATGTTGAAAGTCATTTTCATCAAGTTCTTTTATCAGATAGCACATGTTGAATTTTAAGCCTTTTTTCATTGTTTTCCCATTTTTTCAGTCCAGTAGTAATCTGTGCGGTTTTGATAATATCTTTGTATTATTTAATAATAATTCTTTTCTAAACCCGATGTCTTTGTGCCAAGTCCATTTTCATCTGACTGGTAATCTAATTTTTTGCTTTCTGGGAAAAGGCAATGTTTTATTTACAACATCGGCAAGTTCTAGGCTCTGTGGTTTAACCAACAGCGCCACCCGCATCCCTGAACCTACCCTGTACTTTTGTGTATTCAAGGGGAGACGTGACCAGGGACATGGCATGGGGGGGTGCCGCACACAATTTTTGAGTGGGCACAAACCAGGTGACCTCACCGCAGAGTGGCCTGATGTTCCTCTCTGCCTATCAAGGGTCATGTTGGCCAGCCAGGCTCCCCTCTGTGCAGGCAGGCAGATGGCTCAGCACAGCCCCGCTAGGGGGTGGGGTCGTTCTGGTGGCGAGGGCTGGTGAACCCACCCCCCTGGGGTGTCAGCAACTGATGCCGTGCCGCTGGATGTGACCTTTTTTGCCAAGGCAAAATGGAGCGCAAGGGATTCTGTTTGTTTTTTTTAAAAGATATTTATTAAAGTTTTCAATTTTTTATGCAAACAAAAAACAAACAAACAAATTAAAAAAAACATATAGTTCATAATACATACTTTTCAATAACATATTTCTCTGACCTCCTCATACCTCCCCTTCTTGTATTCCATTTCAAATTATTTGTTCAGCAAATCCTTAACTTAAAGCATTACAGCTTATAATAACACCTTGTTTTCTATCCAATCCTTTTTTTCATATTCCTTTATATCATTACAGCTAGAAACCACTCAATTTCAATCCAGCATCATTCAACATTCCTTAATTTTACAATATTTCTGTAAGTAGTCCTTAAATTTTTTCCAATCTTCTTCTGCCGACTCTTCTCCCTGGTCACGGATTCTGCCAGTCATTTCTGCCAATCCCATACAGTCAATCAGTTTCATCTGCCATTCTTCCAGAGTGGGTAAATCTTGCGTCTTCCAATACTTTGCGATGAGTATTCTTGCTGCTGTTGTAGCATACATAAAAAACGTTCTGTCCTTCTTTGGCACCACTTGGCCGACCATGCCCAAGAGAAAGGCCTCTGGTTTCTTCAAGAAGGTATATTTAAATACCTTTTTCAATTCATTATATATCACTTCCCAGAAAGCCTTAATCCTAGGGCACGTCCACCAAAGGTGAAAGAATGTACCTTTGGATTCCTTACATTTCCAACATTTATTATCGGGCAGATGATAGATTTTTGCAAGCTTGACTGGGGTCATGTACCACCTGTATATCATTTTCATAATATTCTCTCGGAGCACAAGGGATTCTGGGCCTTCACTACAACTACCACATTGCAGGTTGGGCTGAGAGTAGCCTACAATAACCCTCTGATATAGTGTACTGTTGCACTCTGTTGTGGGAAGGAGGGCAGCTTTCAGAAGCCCTGTAAAGTAACTCTCTGTGAAATTCCAACCCTGAGATAGAGTCACCGTCAGACGTCCTCCCAGGCCAAACCCACTTAACTCAATCGCTTGCTGACTTGCATGCAGACTGGTTGCACTTTTAAAATTTTAAAAT
This sequence comes from Podarcis raffonei, assembly GCF_027172205.1. Taxonomy (NCBI): domain Eukaryota; kingdom Metazoa; phylum Chordata; class Lepidosauria; order Squamata; family Lacertidae; genus Podarcis; species Podarcis raffonei. Next base: position 15,803,864 of record NC_070606.1, read on the forward strand.
CTAAACAAAATTGTTTGTGAATTAAGAGCCAAATTAGCGCACGCAACCCATTTTTGATGGGGTTGTGTGTGTTTTTTCAACTCTCTTCACCACAGGGTAAAACAGGAAACACCAGGCACTTCCAGGCTGTCACTGTATTGTGGGTGGGTTTCAATTCATACCAGAAAGTGGGCATTGCACAATTATGGTGGATTTGGGCTCTTATGTAATAAACCTGCTTCTCCCCTATCTGCAAAAAATGAGACTTTTTGCAATAAGAAAGGGGGTTACGAAATGTACTGGAAAAACCATTGCTTGACTTAACCTCATTCAATCTGCATGAATGTTCAATAAACATATAACCTACCTGCAAACTTTGTCCAAATAAATCTGGATGTTCAGTAAACAGGTTGTCTGAAGTGACCACAAGCACGCACCCCAATTATACACTCTGCAACATTCTGTTTGCAAAGACCTGCTTGCTTAAATTCACATCATTTATAAATAAAGAAATAACAGGCAGCGCCCAGTCTATGATGTTATAGCTTTATGGAAAGCTTTCATTTGCTTAAAGGTAAAGGGGTAAAGGGACCCCTGACCATTAGGTCCAGTCATGACCGACTCTGGGGTTGCGGCGCTCATCTTGCTTTATTGGCCGAGGGAGCCAGTGTACAGCTTCCGGGTCATGTGGCCAGCATGACTAAGCCGCTTCTGGCGAACCAGAGCAGCGCACGGAAACGCCGTTTACCTTCCCGCCGGAGCAGTACCTATTTATCTACTTGCACTTTGACGTGCTTTTGAACTGCTAAGCTGGCAGGAGCAGGGACTGAACAACGGGAGCTCACCCCGTCGCGGGGATTCGAACCGCCGACCTTCTGATCGGCAAGTCCTAGGCTCTGTGGTTTAACCCACAGAACCACCCGCATCCCAGCATTCATTTGCTTACTTATTACTTATAGGTCCAAGAAATCCAAGACTGCTCGGCCAGTTCTAAAGGTTGGTTGCTCCTACCGCTAAACAAAACTCATAGCTCCCTTCACTCTCTGGCAAAGGCAGGAAGACAACATTACTGGCACTACCATGGTGCAAGTCAGTAGAGCATGAGACTCTTAATCTCAGGGCTGTGGGTTTGAGCCCTGCGTTGTGCAAGAGAGTCCTGCGTTGCAAGAAGTTGGGACTAGAAGACCCTCATGGTCCCTTCCAACGCTACAATTCTACGATTCGAAGTCAGAATGGCTTTGGCCAATGCCAAGTTCACAGATTTTATTTTTCAAATAGCAGCTTTCTCCAGGGGGTAGGATCAGCGGGCAAGACCCCAAGAAGTGCCCAAACCATGCCCAGCCACGTACAAGCATCATTCACCCTAGGCTACCAACCACACTTCCATTATTTATGGCTGAGGTATAATAAGCAGCCGGCACCGCCAGCCAAGCAAATTAACATGGAGGAATAGTGGCTGGATGGGATGAAGGAGCCCAGACGAAACCACAGACGTCCTGAATCATGCAAGAGAAACTAGCAATTGGCTAAATGCTGTAATTAGTCCCTATGACTGGGCCTGGAGCTGCAGTTTCTCAGGTGTACTGGGGAGGAGGGGCTTCCTGTTGCTGGGTGCCCACATTCAAAATTCTAAGCATAGGGCTCCTTCCTTTTTCACAAGGCCATGGCTTCATCTGAGACTCCAATACTTTGGCCACCTCATGAGAAGAGAAGACTCCCTGGAAAAGACCCTGATGTTGGGAAAGATGGAGGGCACAAGGAGAAGGGGACGACAGAGGCCGAGATGGTTGGACAGTGTTCTCGAAGCTACCAGCATGAGTTTGACCAAACTGCGGGAGGCAGTGGAAGACAGAAGTGCCTGGCGTGCTCTGGTCCATGGGGTCACAAAGAGTCAGACACAACTAAATGACTAAACAACAACAATGGCTTCATCTACGGTCCTCATCCAACCTGCTTTGTGTAAGCATAGCATAGCATCCAGTCTGCTCTGCTTGCCTTCATGTCATTGCATCCACTGCTTCTATTTATGGTTTTATCCTTTACTGTGTTGTACAGCAGACCCTCCAAGTGTCCCTATTTTCCAGGGACGTCGTGATTTAGAGAAGCCGTCCCGGTTTCTGATTTGGTCCCGGAATGTCCCACTTTTCCTTAGGATGCCCCTATTTTCATCGGAGAAATGTTGGAGGGTATGAGATTCTCCAACCCCCGAGCCATCTGAAGGCAATCCTGTATAGGGAAGTTTTTTTAAAAAATATTTAATGTTTTATTATGTTATTATATATGTTGGAAGCTGCCCAGAGTGGTTGGGGTAACCCAGTCAGATGTGTGGTGGTATAAATAGTAAAATGATCATTATGGAATGGGACGTCCCTCAGAAAAACGTTGGAAGGTATGGTATAGTAATGTGGTTTAAAGCAAAATTTGAATTTCAATGAGGGTCTGTAATAGCTTACACACAATCTCTTAAAACTGAGTCCATGACCCTCTTGTCAAACCAATGTTTTTCTGTAAAATACATACTGTACATCATGCACTCAAGTTTCAAAACCAATTTAACATGTAACATGAGAAAAAGAGGTTACTGTTTGAGACCCTTGGGCTCATGTAACTAGTTTCATGATATATATTTTTTGGACCTGGCCTTTGTCTTCCAGTACAGTGGTACCTCAGGTTAAGAACTTAATTTGTTCCAGAGGCCAGTTCTTAACCTGAAACTGTTCTTAACCTGAGGTACCACTTTAGCTAATGGGACCTCCTGCTGCTGCCGCGCCACCACTGTGCAATTTCTGTTCTCATCCTGAAGTAAAGTTCTTAACCCGAGGTACTATTTTGGGGTTAGCAGAGTCTGTAACCTGAGGCATCTGTAACCTGAGGTACCACTGTACTGTAAATGTTCTTGCCCTGTATGATCTTGTAGTATGTGGAAATTACCAAACAAAAACCCATTATTTACACAACTGCCCCCCCCGCAAGAAGATCTAAATCATGTTTTGAAAAAAAGGATTGTAGGCTACCTGATCAAAAGTTTTGGATTTTGCCCCTAAGAGAAGTATAAGAGACCCGCCAAAAGACTTAACCCTCAGTGGCTAGGACCCACAACAGGATATGAGCGCTGCCCAACCAATTGGGAACACTGATCTCAGAGGGGGTTTGCTTTATTTGATACCTTCAGCTTTCACCCATAGTTTCTTCTGGGCGCTTCCCAACTGTTGATATTTTTGGGTGGCATTCAAACACATACTAGCAAACTCAGGCTGTGCAATTATTGTTCGTTGGGAAGCCTTGCGCAATAAACTCAACTTCCTCAAAACACTGGACTTTTTGTGGAAAAGCCAAGTGAGAGAAAAACGCAGCGAAAAGTGAAGCGGGTAACATTTGCTTGATTCAGCATGGTCTAAACTCTCTGTGAACAAAAAATCTGAATGAATGCTCAATAAATAGTTGGACCACCAGCACCACCCCGGTAAACAAATCAGGATGCTCGATAAGAAGGTTGTCTGGAAGCGACCTTGCTGGTACTGTCTGCAGCAAAGCCCAATGAACTTTCAGACAGAGAAACACAAATATTTGCAAGCATTTCTGAACTTGCAATACCTATGGACAGAGCTGGATGAGTATCACAGCAGAAGTCAAGATCAGGGAGAAACAGAGCGCCTCTTCTGTTTAGGTAGAACTCAATACAATCCTGAAAGAGGCCAATTCAGAAAACAGAAGCTCTCTTGAAGCAGCAGAAGGGACTGTCCTGACTTGCCCCTAAACAGCACACCAATGCAACAAAAGCGTGGACCTCATAACCAAAACCAAACCCAGGGCTTGTATATTTTTGTAACTGCTATTTATTTTGTGATATTTTGGGAACCACCCCGGGATCACTATAAGCAAGGAAGTGCAGTCTGCAAACCTAGCTCATCATCTGCTTCTTCTGGACGCAACAGTTCTATATCAAAGCCACTCTTGCTACAGCTTGCCTGATCTCTTTTCCTCTAAGGAACCCAAAACTGTATTTTAGTTGCAGGGATTATTGTGCCCTCGTTAGGAGCTTTGGTTTGACTGGAGATAATTTTCCAGAAGTTGGTATTGTCTTTTTCTATTGACGCTTTTATGAGGGCCTGCCAGATGAGAGAGTCTGCGGTTCTTTTTTTGGTTTTTAGTAACTCTTTGTAGTTCTTTTTTTTAAGTTGTAACTCTAATTTGGTGATAGGGTTAGGATTTTGCTGGAAGACCTTAAAGCATTCCCTGAGTATAAGTTTTGCCTGGATGCATTCGCGGTCAAACCATTTTTTGTTGGTAGGGGACTCATTGTGGTTAGGTCTCCTGAGTCTTGACAATAACGGTTGGAGTTTTCGGATTAAAGTGTTATAATGGTCAATTGGGGAGATCTCTTCAGTGTCGTTGGAGGTCAGATCAGCCCAGAGGAGTTGACCTTCCATTGATTGTGTCCAAATGCTAAAATTGTTATTAACATAAGGGGACCATTTAGTTCTGGATCTGCCTATTTGTTGGAGAACATTAGGATCAGGTGTCTGTGGGGCGAGCCCACATCTAGAGGGTTCCCAAAATTCAGTCCTTTTAAGATTTAGGGGTAGATGGTCACTTTCGGTTCTTATATCTACGGTAAATTCAATATATTCATCAAAGAGTTCTTGGGAGACAAGGATGTAGTCAATAACAGAATGCCGTAAGCCTGACCAATAAGTAAATTGGCCAGGGCAGTCTCCCGAGGAGAGGCCGTTTAAAATAACAAGGTTTAATCTAAATGCCATTAGAAAAAGACATGTACCAGCAAAATTGGTAACTGGGTCAAGTGAATGACGCCTGAATAGGGGCCAATGTTCATCATTAGCATTTAGGGGACCCATTCCACTTTCGTTGATTAGCTGTTCGTCTGAGTGGCCTAGCCTTGCATTAAAGTCCCCACCAATAATTAAGGAGGCAGAGGGAAACTTATTTGAGAGAAGGAGAATGCAATCTTCCAGTTCGTTCCAGATGTTTTTAAGATCAGTTTGTTTCATAAGTGGGTGAATATAAACATTGATGCATATGATCTTAAAGTGGGTAGAGAATATTTTAACAGCCAAAATCCATTTTTTATCGGTTTTCAATTGAATAGGGGAGGTTCCTAGATCTGTCGATACGAAGGTGCTCAGACCTCCCACCGGTCTTCCGCCTTTTGGGCCGATTGAGGCACAGGAATGGAAAGCAAAATAATTGTGTAGTTCAAAAGGATTTTGCATCCAGGTTTCTTGGAGCAGGATGATCTTGAACTGTGATACGTAGGTTAGGACGTCTTTGTCCATTGTTTTCGATTGCCATCCAGCAACGTTCCAGGATAGTAGTAGAGGTGAGAGTCATTTTGTCTCTTCGATAGCATCTAGGGCTTTCCCGGGGTCGTGGAAGATGCATCCATTGGATGGTGAAGTCTCCGGTAATGTGATTAGGGGCGCCACAGAGATTTTGGCGTGGATTTCAGTTGGGCAGAGTAGGGGTATGTGTTCTGACGTGACCTGAGGAGATTCATATCCCATTTTTCGCTCCAAGTTAGGTGGAGTATTTGCCTCTTTTGTGGGTGCTAGGTCTTCAGAGTTGTGGAGATAGAGTAATAACTCATCTATTCTGTCCGTTATCTCTGTTTGTTCGGCTTTTGGCAGATGGGAGAAGGAAACAAGTAACTCCTGCTCCATCGAATTCTCTAGATGAGTAGCCTTTGATAGGAGGGGCATGGGGGTCTCTGTCCAACTTATTAAGTCTGAGGGTGGAGAGGTAGAGCTCGTAGTAGGTGGGGTGCCCTCATTTTTAATTGCTTTCCTTTTAGCTGGAGAGTAGGGTATAAGAGGGCAAATCTTAGTGTTGATAAAAACTCTTGTAATAAAAATTCCATAATTAGTCAGGTAGCTTCGTAGGGACATCATATAAGTTGGAAACTTTTTAGATTCGAAGGTGAGCAGTATCCTCTGCATGTGTGGCTTGCTGTAAATGTGGACAGTGGATTTCAGATCGATGGAAAGGGGATTTACACCCAAAAGCTCAGCTAGATGCCTTCTTGCGACATGTATAGACGACCAGTTAACAACCTGACCTTTGAAGGGGAGGATAATTAAACAAAGTCTAGTGGCTTGTAGTGAAAGATTGTAGGAAGATATGGTGTGTAAATCTTCCATAGTTTGTTCATTTTCAAATTTGCAGCCAGTCTGCGAAGTTGAGCGCAGTAGGATAGGTACTCTAGGTGTTGATTCGGCCCTATCCTTCGATGAAGCATCTACGGGGCTGACATTAACTTTTGGGGATATAAAGGATATAATCTTCTCTAGGGAGCCTTTGATGTCTCTTATATATTTAAAGATATAGTCCACGGTTTTAGCCACTAGGTCTAACGTGGTAGAGTGTTCAAGTAGTAATTCAGAGAGATGGTTTTCTTGTTCTCTGATGCAGTCTTCTGCCTGAATGGGCATAGTTGGAACTTTTTTGGGACCTTTTGGTCTCGTGATGGTGTTGTTTAAGGGGTTAGTGGGTTGTTTAGCGGATAGTTCCTTCGGTGTAGTTTCCTTATCTATTATCTCTGCTAATGGAGAGAAGCTATTCGAGGTCGGAATATTAAAAGTATCCTTTGTTTTTCCATAAAAGAATTCGCTGATTTTGGTTTGCTTGGTGAGGGGCAAACATGCCATTTCCTCTAAGTCCTCAGATTCTCTGCAGCGTTTTCCAACTCCCCTCCTCGCATCAGCAGGGCTGTCTAATTGCTGAGTCATCTCTCCCTTTACCTCGCTCTTCTATCTTCCCTAGGTTTTTCAAAGAGTCGAGGGAGTATTTTCCTTGAAAGTATCCTATTCAAGGAGGAGGAGTGTGCCAAAGGTTATTGGCATAACACTAAATTATGCTCCGTCTGTGCCTCCAAACTTGTGGTGGGAACAGCCCATGAGTCTTCCTGTAAACTCTTCGCAGTGTGATAAGATAGTCAATTCAGCTTTAAACTTCCAAGAAGAGTCAGGAATACAAAGCGTGGGATAGAATGCGGTGAGGAGCTTAAATTTATCTGAGCTCAGTGTTCATTAAAATAGTCTTTAAAAGGAGTAAGAGAGAATAAAAAGATAAAATCAACAGGCTCACATTAGTAGAGTGCTGGTCGCCATCATACCGGAAGTCCCCTCCACTCAGCAGATCTCGTTTAGTTGCGTAGCATTCCTGAGAAAAAGCTCAGGTTGGCAGTGACCACCTGCTGATCTTCACAAGCCAAGTGGGAAATGGCATTATCTTATGTATCCTCAACCACCAGCTTAAGGAAGCTGCCGCTGTATTTCTGCTTTGCAGATTGGCAAGCGGAGGTAGATAATCATTGAAACAAGGTTGGAAGAGACCTCAAGGGTCACCAAGCCCCAGAAAGGCAGGAAAATTTTTATCCAATGTGGGGCTCAAATACATGACCCTGAGATTAGGAGATTCATGCTCTACAGGCTGAGCTATCTACAGGTAGAAACCAAACCCAAGCCAAACAACAGGAAGACATGACTACGTGTGAATTCTGAAGAATTCGATGACAGACGTGTACTCCCAGCGTTGTAACTCCTGCTGGTTGCCTTATGAGCTTTCGAGGCAGTAGCTCATGCAACGCTGTTCTCGAAATTAATGCAAACTGGCTGAGATACAAGTGCTGTCACATGGGCTGACAGACAATAAACAACAGCTAATGATCAACAGAAGGGAAGTGTGGGTGGGGGAGCAGAAGGCCTTTCTTAAGGAAACACCCGGAGTGGGAGAAGAGGTGCCACCTCACCACCAACTCTGAAAATAAGGTTGCATCAACAAAGTAGCTGCCGCAAGGATTTTTTGTTATCTTTTATTAACGGTCGCTTCAAAGGAGGGAACCCACTGGAATAAGGTGCCCCGTTGTAGTTAAGGAAACTGTGATGCTTTGCAGTAAGAAGCAGGTATGGAACAGATGAGGCATGCCATCTAAGAGTCCGAAAAGAGCCAGTCCAAAAGGGTATGGTTTTTTGGTTTTGGTTTTTACAAAACCAGCCTGTGAAACACAGTGCCTCTTCAATGTGTGCAAAAGTATATATACAGCTCTGCACCTGATCATCCAAAACTGGCCCCACAGGCTCTCATACTCCTAAGACCTAGACCATAAACCTCCACTGCTTGTGCTTGCAAGTTGGCCACATAAAATAGGGGATCTCTGGCCAGCCTCCCCAGAAATGCCTTGCAGCACATTATATTGGTGGGAGTGATGGGCAAGTCACCTATGGCTTGTATCAACACTGACTCAGAAATAAACCAAGTTGCTTTTGCCAAAAACCAGGGAGTAGTTTGGCTTATTAACAAGCCAAAAGCGAATCCCTTGCCCTATGAAGCTCCAACCTACCCGCTCCCTCCTCACTTTTGTGAATCCTTCTGAAGTCTTTGCCCATTTTCTTGCAAACTCTACTCAGCATCTGGGAACGGCAGCAGCCAACACTCCAGGAACAATGTTCAAAATTTGCCAGGCATATTTTGCACCTGGCTAACAGCCACTTGGGACATGGGTGGCGCTGTGGGTTAAACCACAGAGCCTAGGACTTGCCTATCAGAAGGTCGGCAGTTCGAATCCCCGTGACGGGATGAGTGCTCGGTCCCTGCTCCTGCCAACCTAGCAGTTCGAAAGCACATCAAAGTGCAAGTAGATAAATAGGTACCGCTCCAGCAGGAAGGTAAACGGCATTTCCGTGTGCTGCTCTGGTTCGCCAGAAGCGGCTTAGTCATGCTGGCCACATGACCCGGAAGCTGTACGCCGGCTCCCTCGGCCAATAAAGCGAGATGAGTGCCGCAACCCCAGAGTCGGCCACAACTGGACCTAATGGTCAGGCGTCCCTTTACCTTTAACAGCCACTTGCAATCAAGTGAAGATGCCCGGGCGCCAGGATGACGCCTGGCGCCTCCACCATCTAGAGGTGGCTGCCTGGGCTTCCTTGGAGCTTGACCATTTTCACACGCTAACAACACACCCTGCAAAATTCTATCTGTTATATTTTATCTGCCCAGTCAGAATGAATTTCAGGAACCATCTTGGGTTTTCATTCGAGAGGGGACTTATTATTTGTTCCTCATCTGAAACTCTGGAGAACTGCTGCTGGCCAGTGTAGGTGATACAGAGGTAGACGGTCCATGGCCTGACTCAAAATGCAGCTTCCTATGTCCCTATATACCTGGAGTCATTTGAATATTTGCATCTTGCTCCCTCCCTACAACCTGCTATGGTAAAATCTGGGTGCGAGGCTGCTCTGCCACCCAGCTCGTCGGACTAAGTAAGTCCGCGGGTCCCTGCGGAAGAAAATGAGCTCAGCCGGACAGGAGCAAACTGCAGAAGATCCAAGTTTATTGCGCAACAGGTTCAAGGCAAGATTGAACAGCGAGAAAGGGGTGACATGAACTTTTGAAACTCCCCCCATGTCCCAGAATACAGTGCAAAATACATCCCAGTTACATCATGAATACATTAAGGAGAGGTTGGGTTACACCGGATTAACATATGGAGGAGGGAGGGGGGAATATGCAGAGCTGGAGATATGCGCAGATAAGCGCTTCCTGAGTGCCGGTGATGGGAAGACAATGGTCCATGTATGCATAGTCTGCCACCTGGCATTGCCCGGAGGAAAGGCTTGGCAAAGCACCTTACTTGAGGGATTATGGAGGACAGGGGAGGTGTCATAGAGTCCTAGAGAAATTGAGCAAATTGGCACGTTGATTTTCTATGGATTTTATAGATTTTAGTCCCTTTTGACATTGACAATTGGGAATAAATGGATATATTGTAGCGAAGAAGAAGATGAAGAAGACATGCCCCCCCCCTTTCCGTAACAAACCCAAACGCGTTGTCTTGCAGCTGACGAACGGCAGGCAACTGTCTCCTTACAACCAGACAAGACAGATTCAACAAGATACCAATCAGTCAGGTTGAGGCAGCCTTCCTCATGCAGCACATTACGGAATATCTGTAAAGGGCAGCCAGTTGTAATTTAGTTTAGCCGCATATTTTGACAATGCAGATTTCCTGCCTGAGGCACCGCAAACGTTTTGAGGCAACCGTCTGCCTCTCCTGCATTGTCCAGAATTGACAAGAAGCCTAGAAAGTGATTCAGCTTGGAAGAATCTGCTAACTAAACACACCAATCAAGGGTAGGCAGCCATCTGGTACTGACAGGCAACCCTGAGCCCCACCGCTGCTAGACAGGTTGCTTGATCTTTTAGTCCGAGGCGAAACCAGTAGCCCAACACTATGCATGCTTACTCAGAAGTAAATCCCACTAATCCATAGGATTTACTCTCAAGCCAGGCAAACAATGGCGACTGTGCATGTTTTCAGGGAAGGGCTTAATGTTTTGAACAGGTCAAGGAAATATCAGGGTTCTTGGCAACAAGGTGTTCCTGCTGCTGCTGCTGTTTTTTTTTTTAAAAAAACTTTGTGGGTATTTCCCCCAGAAAGGGTAAAAGGGTGGGGGGCACAGGAGCCAATTCCTAGGGGCCAAGGTACTTTCAGCCACCCCCAATAAAATATTTGAGCCTCCGCCCCCCCGGTTGATGGGCATTGCCATTCAAATACTGTATGTGTACCTAGTTTTGTGATAGATTATGTGGGGTGGAGCTTACCTGTCCGCCCTCCCAATATTTTATTCAAGTTGGCACCCCTGAGCAGGGGAAAATGCATGGGTCAATATTTACCAGACACTGGAGAGGCCTTTTGGCAGTGAACATGGACCACTGGTACCAAACTGCATGGGAAGGCTTTCTGGGAAATGATATATAATGAATTGAAAAAGGTATTTAAATATACCTTCTTGAAGAAACCAGAGGCCTTTCTCTTGGGCATGGTCGGCCAATTGGTGTTAAAGAAGGACAGAACGTTTTTTATGTATGCTACAACAGCAGCAAGAATACTTATTGCAAAGTATTGGAAGACGCAAGATTTACCCACTCTGGAAGAATGGCAGATGAAGATGATCGACTGTATGGGATTGGCAGAAATGACTGGCAGAATCCGTGACCAGGGAGAAGAGTCGGCGGAAGAGGATTGGAAGAAATTTAAGGACTACTTACAGAAATATTGTAAAATTAAAGAATGTTGAATGATGTTGGATTGAAATTAAGGGGTCTTCAGCTGTAATGTTTTGAGATAAGGATTTGCTGAGTAAATAATTTGAATTGGAATACAAGAAGGGGAGGTTTGAGGAGGTCAGGGAAATATGTCATTGAAAACTAAGTATTGAGAACTGTATGTGTTTTTTTTTTCTTTTTGCTTTTTTCTTTTTGTTTGTATAAAATTGGAAATTTAATAAATATCTTTATAAAAAAAAACAACTGCATGGGAAACAGCGCTACTAGAAAAACTAATCAGCAGACTGAATCTATCATGGGATCAAACAAAGAAGGAGGCCTTCCCCCTTGTGTGGCTCCTCTTTATCACATACAAAGGCCAGCAAGACAATGACCCCCTCCCCTGCCCTAACAACATATGAATCAATAGGGCTAACTTAACCCAGTGATGCCCACTTCTCATACGCAAACAAAACACCCTGCAACCAGTCAACTGCAACTAACCATAACTTGGGCCCTCTGATCTCTCGCTCTGCCAGCAAAAATAAGACACCTACCCATGCGATGTGGACAAAAAAATCTCCACTCATATACTATGTAAATAATGGAAGTCCCTCACCCCCCTCTTATTTTCTCTTTCTCTGTTTTCTCCTTTCTCCCTCCCCATCTCTCTTCCTTCATCAACCCCACATTGCTACAGCAACAAAAACATCTCAAACTGACTGTAATGGACCTGTGTGAAGCATTTTGTTATTTGAAAACAGAGAGACTGAGTGTACTTATGGAAAATCTTTCAATTGCTTCCCAATTTTGCCTGCGCAAAGTTTGTGGGGAGCTTAGAAAGTGACTGGCTGCGTACTGAACATTTACTCCAATTTGTTTTCCAGGAGGGTATACGACACTGGGTCAAGCAATTTGTTCTGCCGCACATTCCAGTGCTTTTTCATGTCACTTTCCTTATAGCAAGAAGTCCAATTGGAGGGGGGGGGATCAGGCTTGTTGAGTAAGGGTGCCAAACCAACTTTAATGGAGGCTTAGGATATATCTTGTTCTTAGCTAGCCTCCTCCTTCTTAGGCTTCTGAGATCAATGCTTTTTATCGCGATAGCTACTGAAATAGTTCAGCAGCAGAGTATAGACTTCAGGAGTTCCTGTAAAATTCTGAAGTTGGGCAGTGGAACGCTGAGCACCTTCCACTCTTGTAAGGAACCAACTACCCCGGAGCTCCTTGGGTAAATGCCAGCTGACAATGGGAAGCTGGGTTTTAAGCTGCCAGTTTCTAAAATGTTTGTAGCCCCATCCTTTGCATGTCTTAGGTGCAGTACTAATGTGTGTGTGTGTGTGTATACATATACATATACATATACATATACACACATACATATATATATATATGTATATATATAGTTCACTTGTGGGTCTCTAAACCCCTGTAGGCAGGGGCAAAGGATTTATTTAGCTGTTCTGTGATTTCCCTGCCCCCTCCCTTTACACCTTTTTTGATCTTAACAGCTGCAGTACCTGTCTGGTGCATTTTTCAAGAAGTCTCAATTATTTCGCCTAAGCACCTTTAGGGGGTGCCCTTTTGTCATTCCTTCTGATTTGCCATATTGTTTGGCAAGGTTTGAACAAGGTTTGCCCTTGTTCTGTCAGTCCTTCATTTTGGCAAGGCTTTCACTTCTGTAAAAAGCAGTTACCTTGCCTTTGGATGACCATCTGTCACGGATGCTTTTGCTGAGATTCCTGCCTTGAGGGGTTGGACTAGATGACCCTCGCGGTCCCTTCCAACTCTACTATTCTAACCCAATTGCATGATGAAGTAAATGGAATTTACCAGTAACTGATTGATTCCTGGTCAAACATTGCAAAGGTTTGGAAATCAACTGTAAATGTTCTGGGAAATGATCTATAATGAACTGAAAAAGGTATTTAAATATACCTTCCCTAAGAAACCAGAGGCCTTTCTCTTGGGTATTGTCGGCCAAGGGGTGTTAAAGACGGATAGAACTTTTTTTATGTATGCTACAACAGCAGCTAGAATACTTATTGCGAAGTACTGGAAGACACAAGAACTACCCACTCTGGAAGAATGGCAGATGAAGGTGATTGACTACATGGGCTTGGCAGAAATGACGAGCAGAATCCGAAACCAGGGAAGAGAAGCAGCGGAAGAAGAATGGAAAAAGTTTAAGGACTATTTAAAGAAATACTACAAAATTAATGAAAGTTAGAATGATGTTGGACTGGAAAGTAAACGGTTACTATTAGTAATGGTTAAGACAAGGAGAATAAGGAAGATTAAATTAAATTTAAATTAAAATAAGGGAAGATTTGCTGAATAATTGATTAGAATCTGGAATACAGAAAAGGGAGGCATGAGGAAGTCGGGGAAGAAAGGTATAAGAAATTAAGATATGAAATTGTACTTGTTCTTTGTTTTGTTTTTGTTTTTGTTTGTTTATGTATCTGTTGTGTTTATGTTATGTTTTGTGGTTATAAAAACTTCTTAATAAAAAATATTATATAAAAAAAAGGAAATCAACTGTAAATGAAGGAGACAGAGGAGAAATGCACTTAAAAACCTCTGCTTAAAAACTTCTAAGGAAGGAGAGACCACAACCTCCAGAGGGAGACTGTTCCACTGTCCAACAGCTCTTATTACAAGAGAAAACAAAAAAAAAATTTTCCTTCCAGTAGCACCTTAAAGACCAACTAAGTTAGTTCTTGGTATGAGCTTTCGTGTGCATGCACACTTCTTCAGATACACTGAAACAGAAGTTGCCAGATCCTTCTATATAGTGAGAAGGTGTGGAGGGGTATTACTCAGAAGGGTGGTGGGAATGGGTGATTGGCAGATAGCTGTGATGAGCCTGTTGACGACTCTTAACGACTGCAATAGGTCTTACAGGAAAAAGCAAGGGGTGAGAAGGTGAAAAATGGCTTTGTCATGTATAATGAGATAAGAATCCAATGTCTTTGTTCAGACCAGGTCTCTCCATGGTTTTAAGTTTGGTAATGAGTTGCAATTCAGCAGCTTCTCTTTCCAGTCTATTTCTGGAAGGTGTGCATGCACACGAAAGCTCATACCAAGAACTAACTTAGTTGGTCTTTAAGGTGCTACTGGAAGGAAAAAAAAAATTTTGTTTTGACTATGGCAGACCAACACGGCTACCTATCTATTACTACAAGAGAGTTCTTCCTGAAGTTCTGACGGAATCTCCTTTCTCCTTTCATTGCTTGATGCAATGTCCGAACATCTCTGGCCAAACGAATCAGAATCAATGCTCAGTACACCCGGGGCGCCATCCAACGCGTGCGCAAAACTGCGCGAAAACAAATCCGGAGGAATGCTTGATAAGCATGTCGTCGGGAAGACACCTCGGGCACGCACGAGGAGCGCGCATCGCACTACTGTATAAGCAGCACTCTGGAAACATGTGGCAGGCTGGGCGCATTTCCGGGCGGACGCGACACAAACACACGACACGCAAAGCATCCTTCCACGCAGATGCTGCCCTCCACCCTAACAGGTCTCAGCCCTGAAACTTTCCACTGGCACTGCCTCACTTCCACCCCGCCTTGCACGGGTGGAGGAGAAGCGGAGGCGCTTTTTCGAGCAGCTCCGAGGCTGGGGCCATGCGAGGAGATTTCGCGAAGGCCATCCCCGGCTCCGTCTGGAGGGCAGGCTCGCGGGCGCAGGGCCGAGCGGAGAGGCCAGGCCAGGGCAGGGCGCGGGCAGGCGGAGCCGCGGAGAAGCAGCGGCAGCCACGGCTCCGGAGCGCAGCCCGCCACCTTCGCCTCCCCCCGGCGGCGCCGGAGCCCCCAGAGCCACTCGGGGCAGAAACGCCGCTGGCTGGAAGCGTGGCGCGCGGGTCCGCTGGCGAGGGTCCCTTCCCGCCCCGCCGCCCGCCCCGTCCTGTGTTACTCACACGATCCACATGCCGGTGATGCTGAAGGCGGGCAAGGCGATAGGCAGGATCGCCCAGGCGGGCATTTTGGGGCGGAGGCGCGCCCGACAGGGGGAGCTCGCCCGCCCGCCCAGCCAGCGTCCGGTGGGCGCCAGGAGGGAGTCGGCTGCAGCGCGCCTGGCGCCGGCCCCTACCAAGGCCCTCGGCCCCTTGCGCAGCGGACTGACTGGAGCGCGGGACGACGACGACGGCGCCAAAGTCGGCGGGGCTCCAGCCCGGCGGCGGCCAAAGCGTAACTTCCCGCCCCCCGAGGAGGAGGAGCGAGGCCGGCATGGGACGGGGCGCCCCCGCCTCGGGGGCCGGTCTCCGCGCGCTGCCCGCCCCGGCTTGGAGAGGTCGGGGAAGGGAGAGCTCTGCGCGCGCTCGTCTTCGCCTCAGCGAAAGGGAGAGGCTGTGCCTTTCCTGAGGGGAGCGAGCGGCGCGCCGGAAAGCGCCCTTCTTCGGCAGAAGAGGCTCTCCGTCTCTCCCCCTCAAGGCCTGGTTTGTGCTTTTCGCGCTTGCGGCTCGGCGAGGCTTGGAAAGTTACCAAAGAGGGGGAAGTTGAGTTGGCGCTGCTTCTGGCAAATACGCGTGTGAGAGGAGAGCGTAAGAAAGTTGTCGGGAGACCGAGACAGACCATTGGTCCAGGCGCAAGGTTACCCCAAACTTGGGTCGCCGTCTGATTTTTTGGGACTACAACTCCCATCATCCCTAGCTAGCAAGACCAGTGGTCAGGGGTGATGGGAATTGTAGTTCCAAATTCCCAAAGTTTGGGAGACAGTGGTCCAGAGTTTCACGGAGTGGGAGCGGCTTCCTCAGCTGCATCTGAGGATGCCGGGGCTTGAACCCACAGCCCTGCCGCACTCCCGCAATAAACTTTGGTTCTAATCTCTCTCCACACACACACACACATATGGATGTAGTGACCTGGCCTAGCCGAGACTAAGTGGCTGCTAAGTCACCTATACATCCCCTTCCCCCGCCATAATGGGCAGGGTTTTTTTCTTTAAAGTGCTGCCACTTTCTCCATTTGGTTACAGGTGGGTTGGAGACCTGTGGATTACCGTATTTTTCGCACTATAGGACGCACTTTTTCCCCTCCAAAAATGAAGGAGAAATGTGTGTGCGTCCTATGGTGCGAATGCAGGCTTTCGCTGAAGCCTGGAGAGCCCCACCGCCAGCCCCACAAGCTCGGGGGACAGCGGGGAGGCGGAACGCCGCCATCCCGCTGTCCCCCGACTTGGTTAGAAGGCTGGCGGGGGGCAGAAGCCTGCTCCTCCCCATCGCCAGCCCCGCAAACTCGGGGGACAGCGGGAGAGGCGCAGCGCGCCTTTCCCGCTGTCCACCAACTCGGTTAGAAGGCTGGCGGGGGGGGGGAGAGAAGCCTGCTCCTCCCCGTAACCAGCCCCGCAAATTCAGGGACAGCGGGAGGGGCGCAGCGCGCCATCCCGCTGTCTCCCGACATGGTTTGGAGGCTGGCGGAGGGCTTCCTCCTCCCCCAGCCCCGCAAGCTCCCAGAGCGATGCCAAAGCTGCGCGCAGCTTCGGCATGGCTCTGGGTCCCGTTCTGGGGGAGGGGGAAGCTCGGGCTTCCCCCGCCCCAGCCCCGCGCCTGGGGGGGGGGGAAATAAAATTTCCCCCCTTTATTTCCCCCCCCCCAAATCTAGGTGCGTCCTATGGACCGGTGCGTCCTATAGTGCGAAAAATACGGTAAGTCAGGGTATGATGGTGATTTCTTACCTACCCAGTTTATCAAAAGGTCCCAGGACAGGATAGGAGTGAACTCCTAGAGGCTGAGGTCCCTTCGGCCTCCCCAATAAAATATTTAAGGGGGTCGGGCCCCACCAAAGTTGATGGGAATTGCCATTCAAATAGTGGGCCTGTATCATGTCTTGTGGGACTTAGCTTCTCCCCTCCCCCCCCCAAAATAGTTCAACCTGCAGCACAGGTTACACGTTGCAGCAATTAAAAAATATAGTGCTGAAAATCGTTTGAAACAACTTATACTCGTATGGATAGATCTGCCCAGTCTAGGTGGTAGTGCCCTACTGCTCCTTCCTGGGTGAGAGCAAGTGGCATTTTAGCCACCTCAACACTCTACAATGTAGCACCTGTCCTGTCCTGGTAGACAGGGGTTGTCCAACATGCCCCCCTCCCTAGCTCTCGTTGTGCCTTCCCAAAGCTGGGTAAGCAAGGCTTTGGGAAGAGGCATGAGGGCTGTGACAACTGACAAGGACCTCCTGGGATAGCTCCGTTGATAGAGCCCGGGACTCTTAGTACCAGGCTCATGAGTTTGAAGCCCACATTGGGCCAAATATTCCTGCATTGCAGGGGGCTGGACTAGATGACCCTTGTGGTCCCTTCCAATTCTGGGATTCTATGACTCCCTCCTAAAGTCTAGTTAACACTTTGTCAGGAAAGAGGTGGGAGGGCTCCAGGACCCTGCCAGAGCCTCACACACCCAGTACCTCAGCTGGCTTTGGGATGGCAGTGCAAGGGCTGCAAGATGGGAGGGTCAAATTTGGCCTGGCTCCTTCCCCCCAACCCCCGCCACACAACAAGGCAGTGTGTGTCAGGAGGGAAAAGTAGGCAAACTATCCCCATGCCCACCCTCACTAACCCCCCCCCCCGGCCTATCACCCACTATTCCAACACGCAGCACAAAACCTCCAGATAAAAACCTGGCAAGCCAAAGGTCTACACTGTCTAAAACACTTCTACAAAAACAACAAATCCATGCCAACACAGGAAATACAGGACAAACTAGGGGACACCTAAATACCTTGGCTAACACACCATCAATTTCATGCCTTCTTAAACAAATGATGATGATGACGATGATGGCAGTGTGTGGCCTGTGGGTTTTGTGTCAAAGTGGGATGCGGGTGGCGCTGTGGTCTAAACGACAAGAGCCTAGGGCTTGCTGATCAGAAGGTCGGCGGTTCGAATCCCCGCGACGGGGTGAGCTCCCGTTGCTCGGCCCTGCTCCTGCCAACCTAGCAGTTCGAAAGCACGCCAGTGCAAGTAGATAAATAGGTACCGCTCCAGCAGGTAGGTAAACAGCGTTTCCGTGCGCTGCTCTGGTTCGCCAGAAGCGGCTTAGTCATGCTGGCCACATGACCTGCAAGCTGTACGTCAGCTCCCTCGGCCAATAAAGCAAGATGAGCGCCGCAACCCCAGAGTCATCTGCAACTGGACCTAACGGTCAGGGGTCCCTTTACCTTTACTCTTGTGGCCCCACTTGGTATGAAATGTTGGACTGCCCTGTGGTACACCTTCAGGCATGGTGGCAAAATACTTAAGCATCTCAGAGATGCTTAGCTGTGTAAATCTCTTACTAAACTGAAGACAGAACACTACACGTATAGGTGTAACTCATCAAAGCCCTAGTTCCATGGGAAGGCATAGGCTACATGCGTGGTCATCTTGCCACATCCGCAGGCCCAAGTATTCTCAGAGTGGAGGGGGACACCAAAGGGATTAAGACCTGGATCTTTCAGCAGTCTCTTCCCTGCTCCCAGCCACACTTTTAAAAGTAACTGCCATCTGAGAGTAAATTCTGCCTAGCTCAAGATGTAATTTACTTCAAATTATTTTGTAAGAAAAAAGACTAATACATATACTGTAACAATAAGTAAATATTAACTCACAACTGGGGAGAAAAGAATTAACCCGCCCATCCCATGTATTCTGACCAAAACCCAAACCCTACACTGCAGTTATGCTTGAAAAGAGCTTTCTATCAGTGCCAATGGAAGCAGAGTGCTATTGGGGGTGGTCCCCAAAGGCGGAGCCCCAGCTATTTGCACCAAGTCCCAGATCTCTTTCCCCTTCCCCTCCCTTAAAAAAGAGAGACTTTGCCTCAGGTGGCAAAATGTCTTGGATTGGCCCTCTTTGGGTAGGGCAATCAACTCTCCGTTTATTATGCGGAGGCTGCACTGTGATTCCAACATATCCCACCTTCAATATCCAATAAAGTACACAGACCTCCAAATTGCTAACCTTCTCCCCCACTTTCATTAGTTGAGTCTTGCAGAATTCAGCACCAAAGGCACCCTAAGGATCCCCCAACCCAAGCATAGAGACCCTGGGTCCTTCTGTTGTTGGAGAACTCCCATCAGACCCTGTTAGTGTGGGCTGGTGAGGGATGATGTTAACTGGAGAGTACAGCTTCATCATCCCAGCCCTTTTTAAAATCCAGACTGCCATATTTAAAGACATGGGAAAAGGAAGCAACTTGTTTCTTACCATTTCTTACCCGCCAGCTCCCATTCAGGATCTATCTGACATCTAAGCCAGGTTAATGTTCCAGAATTACTCCACACACAGCCCAAGAAGGGGGACATCCAAGGCATAAGGGAACAGGTTTAGCAACATTTAATGTCTCTTCCAGCAGATCCAAAAGCCAGTCAGACTTTGTGGGCTGTTCTATACTACACTTCTGTTCCCCCTGCTTTTTAACCCACCACCCTCGCAACCCTTCCATCCATTTCCATTTTGACTATAACGCCAGGAAAGAGATCACACCTTCCAGGTCCCACAAAGAAAAGTAGAAGGGCTTTGGTGGACCTCTTTGTAGATTCTTTCGTTCACTGTCAGAGGTTCCCCACAAGGAGAAAAGTCTGTCTCCATGGCTGGCGCGGCAGCAGCAGCTTGACCTCACATCCTATACACTCCTTAAGGAGGAAGCTGCTGTGCCATAAAGCATGGTGGCACAAGTATGGGAAAACACAGTGAAAATGAAAACACACCCAAAAGGAAGAAAACATAGATGCCGAGTGTTTCCAAATGGCCAGTTTATTATGGTTTGTTTGCAGGGAGGTTAGATGATATTCCATCAAATCAAGCATCCTTTGACACTTTCCAGTGCGTTTCTCCACCACTTTCCTTATTGCAAAATGCCCGTTCTTTGGGGGTGCGGGTTCGTTGTACTGGAGCTCCAAATTCATTGTACTTGTGCAACCTGAATTTGCCAGTATGCAAAACAAAAACAAAAAACAGCAACAGTCTGGAAACACCCCTGGTTCCTCTTGAACCTTAAATCATAAATAACCTTGACCATAAATCATTGTGGTGCTCAAATAAAATCAGGGAAGATGTGAGCCCACCCCTAGGAAGATGCCTTGTGCAGGGTTTTCCCATGTATGTGCCTGCATAGTCTACAAAGGGCACAGATCATCACACTCTTCAGCTGCAAAGGCCATTGAATATTAGACACACAAGAGAGACTACTTGTCCAACTTGAATGAACATTTATGCTGGTTCTCCAGACCCTCTAGCGGTCATCTTTAATTATGAATATAGTAGTGTTAGTCCATGTAGTAGCCTCCAGATGTTGGTCTGTAACTTACATCAGCCTCAGGCAGCATAATAGCCAATGGTTGGGGTGATCAGAATTTTAGTGAACAGTAACGAGAGCAGCACAGAGTCTACCCCTGTTCAATAGTTTAATGCAGCAATAGCCCTGGAACTCCTGAGGAGCAATGAGCAAATTTCATGTTAGTCACCCTCTATGCTGCACAACACACAATGTCTTCTCTGGTGGAAAAGTGCAACATGTTGAAGTTGATGCTCGGGGAATATACCTCCAGCAGGTGAAGGTTTAAAGGATCCAGTTGCACATTTAATCAGATACAGCAGATCTTTGAAAAAAGCCATCACAAATTCAGTTTACCTTGTGTTCTTGTGTGCACTGTGGAAGACCTACCCAGTCACATTACTTTGCCCTTACAGAGCCATGTTTCTAGCTGTCAGGGAGGCCAGCTCTTTTTGGTGTTTTTCAAGCATAGATTCCACTCTTTGCCAAGACCTCTGTGGCAGAGGTACACAATGCCATCATCTCCACCGTCAAAATAGGTACCTCTACCAGCTATAATCTCTGAACAATTTTGCTGACTTTTAAAGTTTCCTTAGCCAGTTCTTCAATAAGGGCAGAAATACACAGCCGCAGTTTAATTGGAGCTTACATGTAGACACTAATCTTCTGACTTTACTGTCAGAGGAAGGAGTTCCCTAAAAGCAGTGTTAACTGACAAAACAAAACAAAACCAAGGCTTTGTAGCACAAACAGTGCAAAAGATTGGCATGATTTCTGATAGGTGCTTTCCTATCTGGTCCACAGCGCAGCATCCCTTCCTTCACCTCCACCCCAAATGCATGTTTTGGGTACTTCCTCATTCCATATCCTTCTCTTTATTATACTAGAACTCTGCACCACTCAATGACACTTGATTGAATAAGTATCCTGCATCCACTGCCAAACAACACGTAACACACACAGAGAATTCACTGCCACATGTTGTGTTGATGGTCACTCGCCTGGCCAACACTTAAAAGAGGATCAGGCAAACTGATCCAAGCCTATCAGTTGTTATTAAGCCACGACCACAAACTAGAATCTCCATTTTCAGAGACAGCCTCAGAACACCACTTGCTTGGGCAGGGGCAACTAACACAAGGAGAGAGGGGTGTTGTTTTCTTGCCCTACATGTCAGATTCCTGGATAAATTTCTGGGCAGTGTTGGTAACTATTAGATCCGCCCTTCGTCTGATTCAGTGGAACTCTTGTAACATAGAATTAATTGCCACAAGATGTAGTAATGACCACAAGCAGAGATGGCTGCTTTAAAAAGTCTCTGCCATTAGCTGCAATAGCTGAATGACAGTTCAGTTTGCAAGCAGAATATTCCAGAATGCTCTATGCATCTTGATTCCCTGCTGGTGATCTTCCATCGGCATCCAAGTTTCTGTTGTGATAAGTGGAACGCTGAACTACATGGACCTTGCTCTGATCCTGCAAGACAGCTCTTGTATTCATAGGTAAATATTCTGCAAATAACTGCTGACTCTTAAAAGCAAACAAATGTTTCGGGGACAATCCGCTTGTTCACATTTGTCTTTACCCTGAGCAACTATACCTCATTCTTCCTGTACCAGTTGTTGCATTTTCAAACTGCAATTACTTTCAATTCACATAACGATTAAAATACATTAATAGGGTGATTGGAGCTAATCACACGAGTCTTGTCAAACACACGCATTGAGCTGGAAAGAAACTGCACTCTTTGGGTCATTTGTATAAGCAGAGAGGATCCCTATGCTTACTTCAGCAAACTCTGGATGTTCTTATCAGGTAGAGGCTGAACACAAACCTGTGATAAACAGTTTCATAGCAATGGATTGCACTAAAAAATGTTTTCTCCAGCTGGGATGTTAGAACTAGGTGGACACGTTTTGTGAAAGTGGCCTTTTAATGCTACTCAAGTTCAAAAGTGTATCAGGAATTTCAGCAGTTTTAAGGTGGGAAAGATTCAGTAACAGGCTTAATGGTGGTCTACATACTCGGTAGAATGGAACAGTGTGGAGGATGCTGTATGTATGGCTTCCCTATGAGGGATTGACAAACCTTCTCATTCTCGGTTTCTCTGAGTTTGTCATCTTTACAATCTTAAGTTCAGTTTGTTCAATCTTCACATATGCTTGCATTTTTTTACAAAAAGAATATTTGTGAAAATTCATAACACTTTGGTGCATTTATACCCACGCATCCATTTCTCTATGCCATTTTGCCTAACGTACAAATTTTTGCAAACAATCTGTCTTAGCAGAATGCCATTGCTAATGTTCTTTCCCGCTTATATAGACAGACATGTTTGCACGCACATCTTTGTAATATGTGCACTAATATGGGCAATTGGGAGACCAGCTGGTATCACACAGAGGGGCAGACTTGACCCCGAAGCCTTCATAATTGCTAATCCCTACTTTACAGTGACAGAAATTGGATTCTAGCCACACTGCAATTGAAGGCAACAATTTTGTGGTGCACACACACACACACAAATCTGTATTCCTTCCTAACTGCAACCTAGGAGTGCTCTACCAAGTCTCAAGTGTGAGAAAGGGGAGAGGGGGATGTTGAGGGGAAACAGCCCCCTGGCCATTCATCCTGACACCACCCCCTCCCCAAGTAATGTTTGCTTATTAGTGGCTTGGAGTAACTGGCTGTCTTGCCTAATCTCCTTTTCAGTGCATCGCAGGCAGTACTGTCGGGAAAGGCAGAATAGACTGAGGCGGTAGAGAGGAAGGCACTTCAGGCTGTGCACTCCATGTGTTCATGGGATGCACATGCTCCACCGCAACATGCCTGAGTGGGCATCAAGCAGATTGGTGAGTGAGGAGCAGGGTGGTGTCAACGGACTGTATGCGCCACCATGTGGGCTTACCTAATGGCAACAATAGACAATTGGCCATCTGCAGCACCTCCACCACCCTGAAGGAACACCTGAAAAGGCTGGATTGGCTGCGTCCCCAAGGTAGGGACAAGAACCTCATGTCCGTGAGGAGCTATCATCAATTGTTAAGGGTGATAAAACATGCACGCCCTCAAATGGCATCAAAATATGAATGTGGTAGGAGAATATAAAATATTTGAGGGGGTCGCCCCCCCCAAGTTGATAGGCATTCAAATGGTGGGTGTGGCACATCATGTGACTGATTATATGGGGGGGCGGCTTACCTGGGATCCCCAATATTTTATTCAAGTTGGCACCCCTGGTGGGGGAGGGATGGGGCAGGGGAGAAGAACTGCTAAGCCAAAATAATTCATTTACAGGTCATATTTATTCCACTGTAAAAAGTCAATAGACTCCTTATATATATATACACACACACACAGTCACCTGCCGTTCCACACAGTAGACACTGGCTTCAGTTCCCAATGGGATTCTGCAATAAATGTGGAGAATTTTAGCCTAACGCATAAGAGGAAGGAAGCACTAGATGAGACACATTTCACTCTGCTTTTGTGCTAAGAGGCCAGAGGTGCAGGAGGGGGTAACAGCATCCTCCTAAAGTGAAAGCGACCAGAAGGAAAATTTAGCAGCCTGTTCCCAAATGAGTTAGAGCATCATGTATGGCCAATTCCTGCCTGCTCCCAGAAGCCTCTCACTTTATCGGGCACTAATCAACCAAGTCTAGTTATCTTGTGTGATTGTGAGTGCAAGCAAAGAATGCCTGGAGGGCACCCAGTGAGATTTAACTGAAAGGAGGAGAGCTTCCAGTAGAAGGGTTAGTCAAGATGGTACAGCTCGCTCAGCACTGCAGAGGTTCCCCTTCCCTGTCCTGGGCCCAGGCCTCTGCTTCCGGTCCCACATTCTCTGGTCTTGTCCAGTGGGCAGATATTTTCCCCCCAGCTCTCGCTACCCAGCAGAGTAGCTGAAGAGTCAAGCCAAAGAGTGGAAAAGTCACATTCTCAAGTCAATGAGAATAGGCAAGCAAATATCCGTAATAGGAGCATCTCTGCTTAATTTCCTAGGGAATATAGCTCCTCTGCTCCACTCTGCAGGAAACGCCTACCTTCTTTCTTTTCTTTTAGATCCCAGGCAGCAGAAGGTGTGTGCTGAAAAACTGACTGCTGCCCCCTAACTCTAAAGAGAAGAGAAGCTGGCCATTACCCACACAGAGATTGCCTCTGCACAAAAGGAGCCAAGGGCCATGGAACAGATGAGCTGGGATGGAAATGTTGGCCTTAGGTCCACTGGGGAGCACAGCCACATTGCATAGTGGCCTTCCACACTTCTGCTAGGGTCTTCCCTACAGCAATCATGGCTTCTACTAGACAGAGCATCCTGTACCACCATCACCCCTGCAGCCAACTGTCCTCTTTACTCCTCTCCTCAGTTGACTTCAGAAGCTGTCATGGGGTCAGTCGGCCGCTGGGAGGCCAGAAGAGGCACAGGAGAGGTGGCCTCTATGAGGGCTGGGTTCAGAATAATAGGTAGAGTCATAGGTGGCACTCCCACCTGCAAGGGGGAGGCCAGAGGCTGAAGAATAAGAGGTTGCTGTGCCACCGCTTGAGGTGCATCTTTCGCCGAGCTCACTTTCACAGGTGCTGCTGCTGGAGGGTGAAACTGTGGTCCAGAGAGACTGGAACTGCTTGGAACTGAAGCCGTCTCAGGGTCTGCTGAGAGAAGAGAATAGATTTTTCACTTGTTCAAGAGGAAAATTAGTCACCAGATAATATGTTCCATGGGGACGCGGGTGGCGCTGTGGGTTAAACCACAGAGTCTAGGACTTGCTGATCAGAAGGTCGGTGGTTCGAATCCCCGCGATGGGGTGAGCTCCCGTTGTTCGGTCCCTGCTCCTGCCAACCTAGCAGTTCGAAAGCACATCAAAGTGCAAGTAGATAAATAGGTACCACTCCGGCGGGAAGGTAAACAGTGTTTCCGTGCGCTGCTCTGGTTCGCCAGAAGCAGCTTAGTCATGCTGGCCACATGACCCGGAAGCTGTATGCCGGCTTCCTCGGCCAGTAAAGCTAGATGAGCGCTGCAACCCCAGAGTCGGCCATGACTAATGGTCAGGGGTCCCTTTACCTTTACCTAATATGTTCCATGACCTCCCCAAGCTTCATCTAGCTCACTCTGGGTGTGTATAAGTACACACAAATCATTCCTTTTTATCTTGGAACTGTTCCAGGGACTGCAATATCTCAAGGACCGCCTCTTTCCAGATGAACCTACCCAGACCCTGAGATCATGTTCTGAGGCTCTCCTTTGTGTTCCCCCTTCCTCAAGAGGTGCGGAGGGTAGCAACACAAGAACGGGCCTGCTCTGCAGTGGCTCTCCATCTGTGGAATGCTCTCCCCAGGGAAGTTCGTCTGGCACCTTCATTATACACCTTTAGACGCCAGGCAAAATTTCAACCAGGCCTTTGGTTGATCCTGTTTACATCCTATGCCCTTTTAAAATGTGTGGTTTTTTTGGGGGGGTAGCTACTGGGTTGTTGTTTTTATTTTTATTAGGTATTATGTGGTTTTATATCTTGATTTTATTCTGTGAACTGCCATGAGACCCCCGGGTATAGGGCGGCATATAAATTCAATAAATTAATAAATCATCGTCGTCATCATCATCGCACTGCCTCTTCAGTCACCCCATGTGACGTGCCTCTTCCGATTCCTATACTAGTTTCCCATTCTGCTTCTCATTCTGCATATATTTGTTTCTTTAACTCTACACCTTTAGCAGCTCAACAGATTCCTGCCCTCTTAAATCGTTTTACCCATTCTTCCTTGGTGCTCCTTAGGCTGGAACTCCCAGAACACAAACACATGTGACGCCAACTCTTTCTCCCCTTCAAACCTCACCCTGAAACTCATCTTTTATGAGAATGCTTTGGCTTAACCTCTAACTGAAGCTTAAGCAGTGCAACTGAATTTTCTCTCTTTTATCCAGCGCTACCTCTTCTTGGTCTAGCCCCATCTTTAACCCTTCAGCCGGCAGTCAAAAGCACTTTTAGTCAGACAAGCCTGTGGCCTCATTACCCACCTTGTTAAGGCATCTGTAAATATACAAATTGATGCGTTTTACTGATGTTTTTACCTACTTGTTTTTATTTTTACTTTGTATTTTACTGCCGTTAATCGCCCTGAGCACCATTTGGTGGAAAGGAAGAATATAAAATTAACAAATACGGATTCCTATCCTCTGTTTGCTGTACTTCCCACATTCTAAGACTTTAGACTGTAAGTAACCTGGAACAGGGATATGTTTGTTGCTGGTTTGTTGTTTGTTTAACTTGCATTAGTTTGTAAAGCATCATGTTCAGTGATGAGGAGATTTGAAAAATTACTCATGCAATACTGCTGCTGCTGCTGCTGTTACTACTGCCACCAGTTTGCAGCAAAAAAGAGATCTGGTCCCACCCCTAAGACAGAAAAGGATCAGCTGCAGGGGGTTTGTTTCCTCGCTGCCTGCCTGAAAAGGTGGCAAACTCTCGTTTCTGCCACCAGCTAAGTGACGTAGGCCACTTGCTTCTCAGGAAGAATATGGCAAGAAGACAAACATGATCCCATTCATTAGCCAGTGAAACAACACCTCTCCAATGCTTTCTTCCTCTTCCCATTCCTTTTATATTATGTCTTATTAGATTGTGGTGGTGGTGATAGAAGCAGCTCATTCTTGCAGGAACTGTAGGACTTACCAATGGCCGCCAGCTCAGGAGATTTCTCAGAGGGAGCTGAATGAGTGGCAGTCCTTGTATCCCCTCCAGGGGAATGTGGCAGGGAAGATACTGTTGGCTTGGAAGGATGCATCTCTATTGGTAAGGTAGGAACTGGGTCTAAATAAAAACAGCAAGCAAAAGAGAAAAAAAAGATTATACCTCTCGAGGAAAAAGGCTTTCCCTTAAATCAAGACTGCGGGCTCCCACTCATGTCAGATCAGGCTGCTCTGGCAACACGGGACAAGACTATACACACCAACCCACACACGAGTATTCTCTGCTATGACAAGACATCAGGAGTCTATTCTAGCACGATCTGTGCAACAGCCCCGCTCCCCAATAGTCTGCACCATCAAGGGAACCAAGGCATGAACTGTGGTGTGAATCTTAACTTAGCCATCAGGACTGTTTGTGCCCAGTCATCTTTTCAGGCAAAGAAAGCAAGAGATGCACAACACTGGTTTTGGGATTGGCTTGGAGCTCCATTTCTGTTGCTGCCTAGTAAAGCCTCAGATCTACTGCTTTCTAGGGTCCATCTCAAGCCCCAAGCACTGGCTCCTTTCTGCAAGGAGCACAAGAAAAGGGGAAAAGAAATGCCTTAAGAGAACAAAATGAAAAGGAGAACAGGCTCTGGTGCTCATTGATGAAAAACTCTTTATTGCAGCTCAACACATTTCAGAGTAAAACACTGCCCCTTCGGGAGCTTGAAAAACTTGTGTTATTAATGTTCAAAAACACCTTGTACTCAAACTCTAACCAACTCAAGAACCAGCTTGAAAAAGTAGGAATGTAATCCTCGCCATCTATACTGAACTAGGTTTACAAGTTGGTTAGATTTGAAGAATAAGGTGGCTTGAAATTTTAAGAACTCGCACATTTTTTAAGGTCCTGAAGGAGTTTTACTACCAAACATGCTGAGCTAAAATAAAGAGCTTTGCATCAGTGAGTAACTAAGGGTGCTTTCCTGTTTGGTTTGTTTCATTTCTTTCTGCAAGGAACCTTGCATGGCCACTTCTACATACCCCCAAGTGCCTCTCTCAGAACATGAAGCTTGCTCACAGATTCTAAACATAACACAAAGCGGTTGGCTTGCATACCTTGGATGACTGTCTGTTTGAAGAGCTCATCCCTCAGTTTTGGCAGAAAGCAGTCTATGCGTTCCCAGGTGATCTCCCAGAGATCAGAGTAGCCTGTTCGTGAGTCAGCACTGTGGAATATTCCAGCCGTGTCCATTACTAGCAGCATATTTTTCAGTGATTCAGGGATGGCCTCTGGCTGCAAGGCAAGACATATCTAAGAGCTAAAATCTGAGATCCTATACACTTTCTTCCTTCTGAATCAACTGCTCCCTCAAGTCCTGTTTTTAGATCACTATCAGAGGTTAACATGGGGCTGGATCACTGGAAGACCAAGAAGGGTGGAAAGGCCCAGAGGGGTGTTAACATGCATTTCAGACATGGGCCTACCAAGGAGAGATCCTAGAAACCTGAAGGGGCAGCAAATACATACCAACAAGTCACTGGATCCAGAATGCATGTATTTGTCCATGAAATCCAGAATTGTCAGCCATAGTGCAGCAAAGGTTGGGAGGGAGAGCAGTGGAGACAAGTGCTGCAGAAAGACCTAGGATAGAACAGAAGATCACACAGTAAGCATATAGCATGAGAGGAAGAGGAACCTAAGGTGACTGCTCTGACACCACAGGGTATGTTTAAGGTTATTTTAAAGCCCTAAACGACCTCTGTCCAGTATACCTGAAGGAGCATCTCCACCCCCATCATTCTGCCCAGACGCTGAGGTCCAGCACCGAGGGCCTTCTGGCGGTTCCCTCACTGCAAGAAGCCAAGTTACAGGGAACCAGGCAGAGGGCCTTCTCGGTAGTGGCACCCTTGGAACGCCCTCCCACCAGATGTCAAAGAGATAAACAGCGACCAGACTTTTAGAAGACATCTGAAGGCAGCTCTCTTTAGGGAAGCTTTTAATGTTTAATAGACTATTGTATTTTAATATTCGGTTGGAAGCCGCCCAGAGTGGCTGGGGAAGCCCAGCCAGATGGGCAGGGTATAAATAATAAAATTATTATTATTATTATTATTATTATTATTATTATTATTATTATTATTATTCCTAGACAGCTCTGCCCTGTTAAAGGATTCCAAACCCTGGGAATGCTGTGCCACACTTGGCCCCAAAAGCTTGTTTAGGGCCTCTTGTAAAAAATCACCAGACCATGGGGCCACAATGCTTAAATCCTGAGAGAGTAATCAATTTAATGAAATGAACAAGGTTGTACACACACTACAGTCTTAACACAGATGGCCAGAATTAAGACAGGCAGGGTGATATTACTTGTTGTTAAGCTTTAAATTCTGTGTATAAATATGGGCGGGGGGTGTCCTGCACAAGCAGGGTTGTCTTTTTGCAAGTTATCCTTTCATTTCAACTGTAAAGGTGAAAATGTAGTAACTTAAAATAAATCCTCTCTGGCTCCTTAAAGCTTGTTAGCCAACCACAGGGAGCTAAAACAAAGTCCTCACCCTGCTACAGAGATTGCAGGTGAAGTACATATAAACAGAAAAAGTTACTAGGAGAATAGACTTTGTTTTTGTTTAGTGACAGTGAATTCAGGGCAGGAGGCTACTACACCACTTCCCACTGGGAATTGGGACACCAGTTCAAAGGAAGGTAGCAATTCAAAGTGGAGACACTGGGTGTCTCCTGAAAGCCCCAGTTCAAGTCTGCTCATCCCCACTGCCTAATAGGCATAGTCAGAGGGACCTTTAAACTGATGTACTGGATGCAGGTGGCGCTGTGGGTTAAACCACAGAGCCTAGGACTTGCCGATCAGAAGGTCGGCGGTTCGAATCCCCGCAACGGGGTGAGCTCCCGTTGCTCGGTCCCTGCTCCTGCCAACCTAGCAGTTCGAAAGCACGTCAAAGTGCAAGTAGATAAATAGGTACCGCTCCAGAGGGAAGGTAAACGGCATTTCCGTGCACTGCTCTTTTTCGCCAGAAGCAGCTTAGTCATGCTGGCCACATGACCCGGAAGCTGTACGCCGGCTCCCTCGGCCAGTAAAGCGAGAGGAGCGCCGCAACCCCAGAGTTGGTCACGACTGGACCTAATGGTCAGGGGTCCCTTTACCTTTACCTTACTTAACATTAGAAAGCTTTGCTCTCTGAAAAGTAAAGTAAGAGGCCTCGCACCTTGGAGAGGAGAGTAGAGGCTCTCATTCTGGTCTCCTCCATTCCACCGACGTCTGCAGGGCTGATATTTTCTAGGAGTTTGGTCAGCAAAGGAAACAGCACCTATTATCCAAGATAAGCAGCACACTGGTAAATAAGGACAGGAGGCAAAATATAGTAGGGGTTGAGAGCAAGAAGCTTTCCTGCAGTCTGACTTTTTCTAGGGGACAGCAGATGATCACAACAACATAAAGATTATTAGGAATGGGTCCAGAGGGACAAAGAAAAATAAGGTTGCCCTAAGACAAATCACCTCCTCCAATGATGATGCAACTATATCAATTCTCCTTGAACTGCTCTTCACCCTAGCTAGTTTGCTATTGACTTATATGGATGCACATCTTCCAGTGAATTGGTTGCAACTGAGGGAGGCAAGATGCAGGCTCACTGAAGGTCTGTGCTGACCATGGCTGATGGGAACTGTAGTCCAGAGCATCAGGAAAGCACCAGGTTGGCAAATGCTATGCAAGTAGGAATTTGCTGCCTACTTACAACTATGCTGTAAAGCAGTAATAGGCAACCTAAGGCCCATGGGCCGGATGCGGCCCAATCGCCTTCTCAATCCGGCCCACGGACGGTCCAGGAATCAGTGTGTTTTTACATGAGTAAAATGTATCCTTTTATTTAAAATGCATCTCTGGGTTATTTGTGGGGCATAGGAATTTGTTCATATTTTTTTCAAAATATAGTCCAGCCCACCACATGGTTTCTGAGGGATGGTGGACCGGCCCATGGCTGAAAAAGGTTGCTGACCCCTGCTGTAAAGGGTCTAAATGTCCTGCTTCCCATTGGATTTTTTGAATTTGAAGTGGGAAAACTCAGCTCGCCCTCAAAGGAGATGAAAGCCCCCTCCTCTCCCAAGCCTTCAGAACTGGAAAAAAATAGGATTTATTGCTGTTTCTACTTGAAATAGGGGCAGTCCCTTCTATCAGACGTGTAATATATGCTTTGAACCTGCCTAGATTTTCAAATGTACAGGTGAGATACCTTTTAGATAAAGGAAAACAGAGCATTCATTCTATTTGCCTTGAACATTTAGCCTTTCATCTGTGTACCTTAATAAATTACTAAATTGGGACCTTAATAAACAAATTGGTCCGTTTGCAGCCCAGAAAACTCTCCCTCATGCCTGACCATTGTTCTGCATTGCCATTTGCCAGGATAGCAGATAAAGAGTGTGTGGTTGAGCCTTGCCCAGTCATGACCAGGCAGATCTACTGTCTCACCTTCAACAAATCTCTCAGATGTCCTCCCTGCCTCAAGAAGTATATTCTGCCAGGGGAAGAAAAAGACTAGGAGGTGGAAGCAAGTTACACGGTTTAAATTGCACCAGAACTCAGCAAGGTCTTGGGTCAGAAGAAGTCCTATCTTCCTCCACAAGCTTCCATTGCCTCCTTTGGAAAGATGAGCCCATTCGCCCACACTCCCTTGCCAATGTGGGCATATAACAATACCTTATTGAAACAGGATTCCCACTCTAAGGCATCCAGAGCCTGCAGGTCATGCACAAGGAGAGCCCGCTGCAGGTAGGTCAGTGCCTGCATCCGCACCTGTCGCCTTGCATCACAACACAGGCAGGCAATACCTGCAAAGAGCGCAAGTTAAAATAAGAGGGAGAATCTTCATTCTGCACCAAGCAACTCCAGCCCTTGCTTACATCCTTCACGCAACCTCCCCAAAAGCACAGAACCGTTCGATGCTTATTAAATGTAGTCCTGGACCAGCATAGAGCCCTGGGTTTCCACAACAGCACAGTTGAAAAATGAATCTGTCACAGCAACCCATGGGCCTGTCACATAGAAATATAATTTACTCCATTGCAATCTTGAGTTGCTGTCAAGTTTCTGGAGGGCTGTAATCTAGAGAACTGTTTGTGTGAGCCATTCAAATCAGATGTTCTGGTGTGTAACATTTGTTAAAAAAACCGAGGCATTTTTGTTGGGGATTGTAGGGAAAGACCTACCAAAAAAGCTGAAAAACATCTTCATGTATGCGACAACGGCCGCGAGAGTTCTGGTAGCACAAGGATGGAAGACTGAAGAAACCCCAACTGAAGAATCATGGCAAGAAAAATTGACGGACTATGCAGAACTGGCAAAACTGACATATAAGCTACGGGACAAGGATAACTGTGACTTTAAGGATGAACTTTACAAAGTATCTGAAGACGCAACAAAGTGAACTGGACTCCTTGGCAGGTTTTGAATAAACATTTACAAACTTTTTATCTATAATAATCAGCTAAACAGTTTGAGGATCTATAAAACTTTGTAACATGCAGAAAACAGCAGTCTCAGAGAAACCAAAGACTGAAACTGAGGGAAGTCGGGGGTGGGGGCGGGGGGGGGGTTGTGTGGGAGGGGGGGAAATGGGGAGAAAACAAGGATGATATTTTTTTGATAATACAGTGGTACCTCGCAAGACGAATGCCTCGCAAGACAAAAAACTCACTAGACGAAAGGGTTTTTTGTTTTTTGAGCTGCTTCGCAAGACGATTTTCCCTATGGGCTTGCTTCGCAAGACGGAAACGTCTTGCAAGTTTGTTTCCGTTTTCTTAACACCATTAATACAGTTGCGACTTGACTTCAAGGAGCAACTCATAGCACGCGGTGTGGTAGCCTTTTTTGAGGTTTTTAAAGACTTTGGTGATTTTTGAAGCTTTTCCAAAACTTTCCCGACACCGTGCTTCGCAAGACGAAAAAAATCGCAAGACGAAAAAACTCGCGGAACGAATTAATTTCGTCTTGCGAGGCACCACTGTATGTCTTGTTTTAATTTTGAATAAAAATTTTTTTAAAAAAGATGTTCCGGTGTGTAACGAATCAGAAGAATCACAGTAGGGAGTCCACCAGGACCAGTAAGGAAAAGTTTATAATATTTTGGCATAAAAATCTTTCTTAAAAGCAAAGGGGGGATACTATTTGAGCTTCTCAAAGTGCAGTGAAAGTAAATAACAGGGTTGGTAGCAAGATGCTTACTAGCAAAAGGCAGCTTAATCATGCTACTAGATTTGAATGGAACCTCCCTTCAAAAAATGCATGTTTGAGACTGGCATAGAATATCAAGCACATATAATAAGCCCAGTCTCTGCTTTGGTGAACACACATCCGAAGCTGCTCTTAACGTGTTCTGAATATGTGTTCTGAAGGCAGCCCTGTTTAGGGAAGTTTTTAATGTTTGATGTTTTATCACGTTTTTAATATTCTGTTGGGAGCTGCCCAGAGTGGCTGGGGAAACCCAGCCAGATGGTTGTGGTATGAATAATAAAGTGATGATGATGATAATTAACACAGGGTGCTTAGCAACATTTTTTTTGTTTAATATCACTCTTCCCTTAAAGTGTATTACTTCAACTGCCTCATGTCCAATTCTGATGCATGTGGCTGCTATCTTCTAGTCCAGGGTGATCCAATATGCAACATAATGCTCAAGGCCTTTTTTGGCAACATTTGACACCCCTCCGTGGCCCTCACACTGTCTTTCCAAAGCCATGTAAGCAAGACGCTGGGCTTTGGGAAGGAAGCTTGAGGTCTCTGACAGGGTCCTAAAGTCCTCCTATCTCCTTCCCAAAGCCTCGTTAGCACTTTACCAGCTTGGGGAAGGAGGTGTGAGGGCTCTAGGACCCTGCCAGAGCCTCACACCTTCTTCACAAAGCCCAGCACTTTGCTTAGCCAGCTTGAGGAGGGCAGTGTGAGCGCAGGGTGGGGTGGGGTGACAAATTTTGCCCTCGCTCCCCTCCCCCTGCAGCTTCCATATCAAAGTTCTCTTGCAGCCCACTTGATGTAAAAAGTTGGACCACCCTATTCTTGTATGCTAGGATGGGCTAGGCTTACCTTGCAGTAATGGGCACCAGCAATTGGCCCATAACGTCTGAGAGTCTGCTTCAATTTTCTTTCCTGCAGCCTCCAGATGGTGCTGCTCTTCAGCCCAAGAGCTATAGATGGTGGCAGCTCGTGTGTGAAGGGTGTGCATCAGGTCCAGCAGCTGCAATAGAAGAGGTAAGTTGGCAACATACAACCTGCCTATCTATGAACAACATGAAAACAAGCCACCGTCAATGCTCAGAATGGAGGAAAAGCAATGTCCTGTTATCGTGGTAGTGTCAAAACAAATCTGATTATCAGAAGGAGAAGAAACAGGGCAATCACCCAGGCTTGAGGGAATAAGCCTACAAGTACAGTGGTACCTCTGGTTAAGTACTTAATTCATTCCGGAGGTCCGTACTGAACCTAAAACTGTTCTTAACCTGAAGACCACTTTAGCTAATGGGGCCTCCTGCTGCTGCCGCGCCACCAGAGCCCGATTTCTGTTCTCATCCTGAAGCAAAGTTCTTAACCTGAAGCACTATTTCTGGGTTAGCGGAGTCTTTAACCTGAAGCGTATGTAACCTGAAGCGTATGTAACCTGAGGTGCCACTGTATATGAACGTGTTCAGAAGTTCCAACTGATTATTGGTTTGATTAAGGAAGTCATAATCTATAGGAAGGGAATTCCTATTTTTAATTTCTCACTCTTCTAGAATATGCAGTTGGGTGCGTTACTCTGTATTAAAATACAGATTCATAGCAAAATGCCCCCATAACCCCAAAAAGAGACAGAACCATGCAGGCAAGAACTAAGGCACTTTTTAATTCCCACAGAAAGGAACACTGCACCCACACCAACCCTCTGGACACTTTCCAGAGGTACCCCCCCACAGCCCGCCCAACTACCTGCATCCGTCTAACCAAAGGGTGTAGCAACTTCAGTTTTGTATGGTCATGATTTTCTCCCTAGGATCCCCATGGCTGGGCTAAATCTATAAAGTATGCGTGCAAACTCAATACACTGGTACAGTGGTACCTCGCAAGACGAATGCCTCGCAAGACGGAAAACTCGCAAGACGAAAGGGTTTTTGGTTTTTTGAGCTGCTTCGCAAGACGATTTTCCCTATGGGCTTGCTTCGCAAGACGGAAACGTCTTGCAAGTTTGTTTACTTTTTCTTAAAACCGTTAATACAGTTGCGACTTGACTTCGAGGAGCAACTCATAGCACGCAGTGTGGTATCCTTTTTTGAGGTTTTTGAAGACTTTGGTGATTTCTGAAGCTTTTCCAAAACTTTTCCGAAACCGTGCTTCACAAGACGAAAAAATCGCAAGACGAAAAAACTCGCGGAACGAATTAATAAATAATAACAAATAATAAATTATTATTATTATTATTATTATTATTATTATTATTATTATTATCATCATCATCATTAATTTCGTCTTGCGAGGCACCACTGTACCTTGGTTCTCGAACTTAATCCATTCCGGGAGTCCGCCTGACTCCCGAAACCGTTCAAAAACCAAGGTGCGGCTTCTGATTGGCTGCAGGAGCTTCCTGCACTCAAGCAGAAGCTGTGGAAGCCACAGAATTCACATCAGACGTTCGGTTTCTGAAAAACGTTTGCAAACCACAACACTTACTTCCAAGTTTGCGGCGTTTGGGAGCCAATTTGTTCGACAACTAAGCTGTTTGCAAACCAAGGTACCACTGTTCCACTTTAAAAGTTAAAATAAAAGAGATCTGTATTAAAAGAGCCTGAGTAGACACTCAAGCAAAAAATGTGCCTTGCTAGGATAGACCAAGGTCTACCTTAACTAGAAACCCAGCTCCTAAGAGGCACCAAGACTTCGCACTAGAACTTGGCCAATAGGTCACCAATCAACAATGACCTTCAGTACATTGTGCCCACCCACCTAAGAATTCTTCACTAATGAAACTCTAATCCTACATAACCCTTGCCAACTTCACCCTCCAAGCAAACACAGCTTGCTTTCAAAACTTTTTGTGTGCTTCATTAGACACAATCCCACATCTTGGCTTCAGTTTCCTTTCAGGGACAGAAGTACTGTAGCTTCTCAGTCACCCGAAGCACAGACTAACGCTGTCCTATTCCTACAGGTGTATCAACATCATAGAGGTCATTCTGTGCTCATTTGCACTGTTATCAAGGGAACTAACTGTCTGCAGGCTTCTGCATATTCCTGGAAGGAAATCTTCCTATTCAAGATGGTTCTTTTTTATTTCTGCTGAAGATACATTTCCAATAAACTACTCTAGACTGTACTATAGTATCCATATATTTTATAGTATCAAACAAAATATAGGGAAACTCCCTGCAGGTGCTGCATCACTAAGGATCAAACTAGATGCGATGTTATTTATGCTGTTTGGCCTTGTGTGGCTGGCTGCTGTGTGCTTTACAATAGCTGGCTGGTGGCAGGCAAATTGTACAGGAACTGTGGTGAAGTGGGGCTTTAACCTTTGCTCCCATTGTGTTCCCAAATAGAATTAGCCCCTTCCACTGCTCCTGCTATTTGCAATGGGAGGAAAGTTTCTACTGACACCAATGGATGTTTTCCTTCCATTGCGAGTAACAGGCATGGGTCTTCCTTGATTTGCATCAGGACCACAGTGGGGGTATTGGATTAAAGTCCTTCATCCCTTGAGCCATGGTCCTGATCCAACTCACTCTCTCCTTGCCAACCGCTGCCACCTCAGCTATTTCCCAGACTACTCTGAAAATAAAACCCAGTCATGCAAGGCCAAAGAAAATGAATAATGCCACACCTAGGTTGACCCAAAGCTACTGCAACCAGGATAACCGCAGGGAAAGACAAGGAAGAAATCCAGGCTATACTTACGTCCTGACTAACCTGTAAAGACACAGTGTGGTAACTGGCAGGGATGCTCTCATCTTCATCATCCTCATCACTGGCCGAGCGGTGCTGATGCTGGCTGGATGCCCTCAAGTGCCTCAGGGAACTCTCCTTTGCTTTCTTCTTGAAACGGGTCGATTTGGGGTCATACTTGTGGCTCTTCCCTCGCTTTTCCTGGGACTTGCACCCTAAGAACAAGAAGAATTTCTCTAGGTTGTGGTTCTCCAGGAACACCTCGTGCCTAATTCTAATGCTAAATAAACAACCTGAAACTTTCAGCTCAGGGATCCCCAGGCGTGAAGCATTAAAGGAGGAAAGCTACACCATTTGTGGTGGGATGCTAAGTTCTACGTCATTCTTAAAAGAACATACCTGTCCTTGGCAACAGTAACAGGATATGTTACCTCTGCAGCTTCTAACACCTCCTCCTCCCCCCAGGTTTCTCCCTCTGACCACTCACTGCCACCACCAATCCCTGAGCTCCGAGCCTTCATCCCTTGTGGGTTCCCTAGCTGGTGCCTCCCATCATTCCTCTGTGTTCAGCCAGCCCATGACAGCAGGTCTAGTTGATCTGTCTTTTTTATAAGAACAAAAAAACCAACCCTTGCCTAATGGGTGTAGATTGCTCCCTTAATTTGATATAACCTGGAGCTCCACAGCCAAATACTCAGGTTACAGAAAAGTGATGGCCTCACCTCCATTTAGACTGGCCTCTACAAAGATGCGGATAGTTTTGACGCAGAGCTCAAAGTTTTCAGGTGTGACATGGGCAGCGTCTCGCACAATGAAAGACAAGGACTCAACACACTTCATGAGCGACTTGGTATTGTGTGGGCCCAGGTCCATCCCCACAGTCAGGCTGTACTGATTCACCAAGGGTGAACTGCCCAGTTTGGAGAGTCCAGCCATGGCCTTTGGGCTGTCAAGGTCATCCTTCCCAACCTGTGAAATGAAAAGTATGTTTGAGTCCAACAGGGCAACCGTCAGGCATCTCTACAGCCAAGAGAATAGGCTGCATTGCCTGTACTAGCTTCCAATAACCACCTGATGTGCCGTTCCAAGTCTCTGGGCTCCTGCTTCCTTAAAATGTTGCCTTTTCATAAATAGCCAGATCCCTATGGAGACAGTTGGATTTGGGCCAGTTCACTCAATTCACTTGGCAGAAAAGTCTGGAAGGCCTGTTTTTGCAGTCTTTGGACAGAACTATACGGTTGTACTTGCCTTCCCCTGGAATCTGGGTGAAAGGGTTGCCAGAGACTAGCAATGCAAACAAGACTGTTTCCAGACTTAGAAATAGGAGCCTTGATGCAGTGCTAACCTCAAATCTGACTTGGGTTTGGGCTTTCTCTACAGCCTGTTGCCTC
Organism: Podarcis raffonei; assembly: GCF_027172205.1. Taxonomy (NCBI): domain Eukaryota; kingdom Metazoa; phylum Chordata; class Lepidosauria; order Squamata; family Lacertidae; genus Podarcis; species Podarcis raffonei. Next base: position 15,842,147 of record NC_070606.1, read on the forward strand.
AACGAAGACATGCATAAAGCAGGTGGAAGCCCTTGGTACTACTTACCACAAGCCAGCCGCTGTTCATCACATCCACATCAGTCACAGAACGATGCATTTTGCCTTGCTTGCTGTGATCTGCATACACCTCTGAATCAGAAGTGTAGCCACGATCTAGGCTGGCTTCATTTGGGTGATAGATCTCACTGTCTGACTGAGCCCCTTTAAATAAGCAAAACGGAGTAAGACAAAAGATGCAAGGGAATACCAATTTCATGGCAGCAAAGAGCTGTGCTAGTGGCAACTGTGTATATCACTGCCAGTTCAGATCCCATCAGCATATATGTGAAATAAAGATTTTTTGGCTCTAAAATGCATCATTTTACACCTGTTTACATTCAGTTGCATTTGCCATTTTACCACCCATTCACTCAGTTTGGAGAGGTGCTTTTGGAGCTCCTCAAAATCTATTTTTTGTTTTAACGATGCTGAACAATTTAGTATCATCAGCAAATTTGGCCACCTCTCTGCTCACTCCTAACCTAGGACCAACAGACGGGGTCACTGACAAGGACAAATCTTACCTGTGTCATTCTCTGCCCTTGCTGTAGCCTGCAGCGCTGGGGGTGGTTTCACTCCTGATCCAATGCATTCCAGGAGGCTAAAGAGCGTGTACCAGTCATCTCCAGAATGGATGTTGGCAGCATTGGTCTTGAGAAGCTCATGAAGACCATACGCAATCTGATGACTGGCCCTGTTCAGCATGCTGGGCTTCATCATGAGCAAGATACGCAAGGAGAGCAGCACCTGTTCAGAGAGAAGCAAAGGTGAGTACTAGAGTGTCAAGCTATCTCTATACCAGCTTCACTCTTGCATTTTGCTTTTACTCCCCGACCACAGTCTGCGTTATGTAAAAGGTCCTTTATCAACACAGGAGGATAAATGGAGGACTTTTAGGTATTGGAGCTGTCTGTGTGTGTGCTCCTGACATTTTCCTTAGAAAAAAAGTCCTTATGCAAACCTAGGGCTCTCGTGGGCTGCTTCCTCCCTCTTGCACAAGGCTGTCATTGTTTTGGTTATATAAGGACTAGTATTCACCGCTAAACTTCAGAAATAGAGGGAATGATGGGTATTCTGTGCTTCAGCCACAAAACTTAAAGAAGAAAGTCAGCATTCCAGAGATACAATGAACAAGAGGTCCAACGATAAGAGCAGACCACTCTATAAAGCCCCCCTTTACCTGGGCACTGATCTCCTCTCTGCGCAAAAGACGGATTGCCAGCCGCAACAGCCCCACCACTGCCCTCTCAACTAGGAAGCAATACTCCACAGCATTAACACACAAGTGGTAGAGGTGGTCTCGCACTGCCTGCCATACAAAGGCTACACGGTCCCTAGAGAAAGAGGGAGAAAGGACATTATGACAACAAGACACATGCAAGCACAGCTTCAGAAGACCTGCAGCCCATTTGGGCATGTGCAAATACTTTTATATTCAGATTCACACCAAGAGGGAAGTCAGGTCCCTCGAGTCCACAACTAAATAGGTATGGCAAGAATAAGAGAATATGTCCCCTGTCCAGTACTGTATGAATACAAAGCAAGCTAAGATAGTGTATGAGTTCAATATAAATCTATACATAAAGCAACTATATGGAAGATCATAAAAAGAACAGTTCCAAGCTGGAATGCCTCTGATGGTGCATCTGTATGACTCACCTGTTCTCCAGCACAATCCTCAGAAGCATCTCCAAGCAGAAAGCACAGTCTTCCTCATCATATGTTTCCTCATCAGGAGTCACAGAGATGAGAGCCTGAAGCAAGCAAATCATACCCAGACATATTTAGAGAATGATATGGAATGACAATTCCCCACAACAGAAGTCTACATTTGCTCGATCTCTCTTCAAGGACTTCTTGCAGCAGCAATGGAAATGAAAAAGCAAGGAAGCTCATGTAGGCATAACACTGTACATACATCCTTTGATGCACTGCTGCTGTGAAGTAGCAGGACCACCAGTTCCTGTTCTGATGGATTTATATCTCTGGGGATGCAAAGCCAAAGCAATGGCTACAGAGCTAAGGAGAACGGCCAATTGGGGTTTTTTATCTGTCAGCTGCTCTTAGTTTTACTTATGGTGCCAATCCAAACAACCGGACTTCACTATTCAGCATGATATGCTAGACTTGTATCAAAGGAAGAAAATCTGATTGCGTCTTTGGAATCCCACCCCCTTTTGCAGTCCCCCACCTCAGAATTTCCAAAGCAGCAGGCACTAAAAAAAAAGAACTTTTAATAGTAGAGCTGCAAAATTGCCAGAAAAGTCAAGGGAAAAGAATTATGCTGAACAAATGTAATAGGAAAAAAGGAGGCAGGGAAATAGATTAAAAATAATCCAAGTTCACAATGAATGTTTCAAATTATCCAAGTTACAAAATCAAACAAACCACTAGGAAACTGTATGAAAAGGAGCTCCTAGGAGGTGCTCATTTTTTCAAACTTTGATATGTCTGTCTATCAGGGTAAGGAATGGAATGAAACCCAATTGTTTGGAGTAACACTGTAAAACAACCTAGAGAAGGGTTCAGAGGCCTCTGCAACGGATGAACCTCTGGCTCATTAGTCTCACATGGAAACCTCCAACTCAGGAACTGGCCAGGTCTCCCGTGGGCAACGTGTGCCAACACAGCATGCAATACTTCCATGGTGTTTGGGCAAGATGGCTCCCTGTTGACTTGAGCACACAGTTCAAGATCATACCCATGCAGTTCATATACACCAAACCTATATGGGACACTTATTCACCCTCACCTTCATTAGCTCCTGCAGGGACTCCAGTTGCAGAAACTTGCTTTCAGTTATCAACTTCTCTGGGTCACATTGCTATAGAGGAGAAAGTGAAAAAAGGATGTGCATTTGGAAGAAAACAAGGCCTAACGGTGCCAGCGAGCTCTCTTGGAACTTACAAAGTACAAAAAAGGAGGAGGAAGTGTCCTTGAGCAGATCAAGAATTAACTGCCCTGCCACCAAATCCCCCACACCAGTGAAGGGGAAGGGCCTCTGATTTGAACCCAGCACCATTTTTTTTTTTAAATTAAGACGTAAAACACTCAAGTTGAGGTACACCAAACTTTTTTTAATAGCTCAATAAAGCTTCAATATATATATTTTCAAAAACCATCATACTGACCAACAGTACCCTAGTTCAGTGTTGAGGCATCAGAACTTTAAGCAAGCTCTTTGGGTTTTTCTATCTGCCAAGCAAGCTCTTTGGGTTTTTCTATCTGCCCAATACTGACAAGAGGAGAGGGGGAAACACCCACAGCTCACAAAGGGCAGCAGGGAGCTCATTTTACTGTATGTCTAAATGGCAGAATGACTTTTTTGTCATGAAGGGCATAGACATAAAAAAGCCTCCCCAGAGGACCCTGAAGGGCATGTGGCAACCAGAGGGACTGTACCCACTGTGACTGGGGAGAAAAATGAGGCGTTTATCCTATAGAATCACACCCATCAGTTTGAAACCAGGGCTAGGCATGGGAACAAAACCCAGCCAAGTAACTTTGAGCAAGTTATTCTCTCTCAGCCTAACTACAACTTTCGGCTCTTCGGAGGGAGAACAGGATACAGCTCCAGCCGCTATAATAAATAAATGCTTCCTTGGAGAGAAGGCACTGCCCCAGATAAACTTACATTATGCTAACTATGTGGGCACACAGAAGTTGCATTTAATTCTCATCATGTGCTATAAGAAGAGAGCCTGTTCAAACAAGAGCTGTCTAAGTGCAGTTCTGGCAGGTGGGCAGGCAGAGCCCACTGCCCTCCTGTACATGTGCCCTCCCAGCTTGCTGACCATGAATTACCTTTATACACTCCAGGGCCATTCTCTTTGCCTCCTGGTTCTCCGTAGATGGCCCCCTCATACCAGATTGTTCTGTGCCACTGAGTGTCAGCCAACTAACGAAACTCAGCATTGTGGACTCGCCACTAGAAGAAAAAAGTACATTCGGTCATATCAAGGGCATACGGATATACGGTATCATATCTTATATCTACATAACAATTCAAGATTTTGATTGCCTATGCTTATGTCGCCAAAACTGCACCACCTGTGCAGAAGCACTCCATTTTGTGGTGGGATCACACCTGTTCTACTCCACTTCTGTTCTTCGGGGGGAAGTGCCTGTGCTTATGTAGCCAATACGACAACACCAACACACACAAGATTCCTGGTAACCCCAAAAGTTTGCAGAAGTGGGGGGGCGGGCGGGAAGTATCTTCATGCAGGAGAACCAAGTGGTGGAACACATCTCCAACCAAAGAAACAGCCCAATGAGGACTGTGCATGCTCAGAGGGCACCAAATGCTAACTAGCACCATCCACACCCAACACGGAGGTACCAGAAGACTTAGGGGAAATAATGACTAGACTATTAAGGGAAAATCTAAAGATGGGGGGGGCAGGGAGGATAGAATAGAGTATCCCAAAATAGGGCATGACTGTGCAGGTTGGCTGGTGGAACAGGGGCATGCCATATTACAATATTTTGTTACAGAACCTACTTGTGTTCTCTAGCACCTGATAGCTTATACCTGGCAACAGAAGAGCATATTTGCCTGCCAATGTGTAAACACTCTCCAGACCACTCACCGGTTGGAAGGTGTCTCCTCGCGTTGCAGAGAGATCTTGCCATTGGGATCTACAAAGTCTTCAACCTGGAAATTAAGCCAATACGTCACGTGTATTACCCAAACCAAGGGTTTAATTTGGTCCTTTGGGTTCACAACTCACTCTTCCCTTCTCAAATTGACGCTCTCATTAGAGCATCCCTGTTTAGCACAACAAACCATGGGCCGCTGTAAGTAAAAGGATTGCCCCTTGGACGGCAGTGCCTCTTGGAACTAAGCTAAATCAAGTCTGATTACTGTTCAGAGATACTGCACACTTTAAAAGGTAAAGGGTAAAGGGACCCCCGACCATTAGGTCCAGTCGTGACCGACTCTGGGGTTGCAGCGCTCATCTCGCTTTATTGGCCAAGGGAGCCGGCGTACAGCTTCTGGGTCATGTGGCCAGCATGACTAAGCCGCTTCTGGCGAAACAGAGCAGCGCACGGAAACACCGTTTACCTTCCCACCAGAGTGGTACCTATTTATCTACTTGCACTTTTATGTGCTTTCAAACTGCTAGGTTGGCAGGAGCAGGGACCAAGCAATGGGAGCTCACCCCGTCGCAGGGATTCGAACCGCGACCTTCTGATCAGCAAGTCCTAGGCTCTGTGGTTTAACCCACATCGCCACTCGCATCCCCTACTGCACACTTTAGGTGATGTTAATTAACTCCCATGCTGCTTGATTAACTTTGGGTACTTTGAATTAAAGAATCTTTCTATTTCTGGTCTCCTACAAGAAATGTCTACCCTACCATGAATCATCACTGGTTCTAGGGAAGGCACTATTTGCCTGTTTATGGGCTTTAATGGCTATTGCACTGTCTATAGAGTAAAGAAAGAGGAAGGAGAAGGGTCACAAAGCAGTATCTTTAACAGGAATGAGAGTTCCATAATGTTAGGCAATTTTAGTAGCATAAACCGGTTATAAGGATTTATTAGTCACATGTTTTAAGGATTTTTAGTCACATGTTTTCAAATAAAATGTCCTATTTTGTGCTTTTCCCCATCTCACATAGTCCAATTTTTAAAATATATTCTTCTCAATTTAGAAGTTCTGGCCCAGCAAGATTCTGCTCTAGACCACTTCTACCATCCAAACGAAAAAATCATCATTGAGTGCAGTTATCTCTCCAGTAATCAAATCCATAAGCATATAACATCCACATCATCTCTGTTACATCTCTAGCATTAACAATAAGTTATTTTGGTTCTATACATGTGCTACATGCCAATAGTGAAGCACCTAAGAACAGAGATTCGTGAGCACATGGAACTGCTTATCCCAGGTAGGACCCATTTAGTCTTTCCTAAGCCCTGCTATCAAGCATTCATTCTTTATTCATCTGGAGATGCAGATCTGGGATGTTCTGCAAGGAATGTGCCACTACTGAACTATAACCCCTCCTCAGTCTATTACTGATAATAAAGTTTTAAAGATATATCTATCCTTTATTTCATCCTATTATTATTTCAACAACCCATATATGTCCCATACGCTCTCAACCCAATTAGCTCGGCATCTGCCATCAATTTACCTCCACCATGGTCTTTGGCAACAGCTCTGCTCTGAAAAGTTGTAGCATGGCCTCCATGATGTTTTTCCAGCCCTCTCGCAAAATGTCACCATGGCGATGAGCCAAGTGGAACACAGTCTTTGCTGCAATATGAGCTTTGGGATTGCTTCCAAAAACTGTAGGCAGATTCTCAATGGACTGCAGGAGAAATGGTAAAGAGAAGTCAGGGGTGAGTGGGGAGAAGGCTCACCACAAACCAGTCAGGCCATTCAGTGGAACGTCATCAACAGGCTGATCACAATGCTAGCTGAGACCCTTCCTGAAGGACTTTGAACCAGAATTCATGCTTCTGTAATTTCACAGATTGTCTACTGTAATGTGCTTTATGTGGCACAGCTCTTAAAACAAACTGAAATCTTTAGCTCAGGATTTCACCTCCATAAGCATACAACCTGCTCCTGTCAGGCTTCCTTTATGATTGTCAATTTCACAGATGGTCTATCACCTATGTAAATCAAGGTGATCTGATTTCATTGGAACTTGAGCAGAGCCTTTACCTTTATTGGACTATCAATTCTCTATGATCATACCAGGATGAATGTTAAGATATGTGAAGCAGGGTGTTCCCAATGGCTGTACAGTGGTACCTCGGGTTAAGTACTTAATTCGTTCCAGAGGTCCATTCTTAACCTGAAACTGTTCTTAACCTTAAGCACCACTTTAGCTAATGGGGCCTCCTGCTGCTGCCGTGCCGCCGGAGCACAATTTCTGTTCTCATCCTGAAGCAAAGTTCTTAACCCGAGGTACTATTTCTGGGTTAGTGGAGTCTGTAACCTGAAGTGTATGTAACCCGAGATACCACTGTACTAGAAGTAAGAAACTTTCTCAATGGAGTGGCTCAGAAGGCATCAGGGATTTTGGCTTTTCCCCCTAGCTGCCCTTCATGCTTTAAACGGCCTTCCATGCAAACACCTTCCTTATTTCTTTTAAGTCACTCCCAGAATGGGGAACTTCCAGGGGTTCCAATTTGGTTCACCAAGCCATTAAAAAAAAAAAAGCCCAACAATCAGCTGACATCACCCTAAGGGCAAGTAATGTCAGCCGATGGGGAGGGGTTCAATTCAATTCAGCTGTGGGGAACAGGGATATACAGTTGTTCCCTGCAGAAAGCAGGATTTAATCCTCCATTCCCCCACTCATCAGCTGATATGTGACATGGGGGCTGCTGTAGGGAACTCCCGCACAGAGCTCAACCCTGCAGAAAGCAGGTGTTAACTCCCCTAAACACACCATCGGCTGATGAGTATTGACCATGGTTCCGTTTAGAATCAGTCTCACACCATTTCCTTTCATTTGCAGACTCACCTCACTGCTAAGAGCTGTGAACTTGCAGAGAGAAATTATGAGGTTGTCAAAAACATCACTGAGGCCATAATGGGCAGAAATCATGGCACATTTTCTGAAAAAGACAAACCACAGCAATGTAAGAGGAAACACAGTGCATTTTCTGTAGGAGCTCTAGGGTCTTCACACCACCCTTCAGTCGAAAACTTGCATCAAATTTGATAATTCAATTCTAGATGGTAACATTCAAATGACAAATTTTGTGTTTGTATGTTTTAATGATGGCACTCAAATTTCAGAAGCTCAGGATATGATGGAACTTAATTGTGAATTAAATGAGGCAGAAACCACAGTGGTAATACAGCTCAATGACATCTAGGATAAGCATTTCTGTCTGCCAGTAGACACTTTTAAAAATGAAGAAATTCATATTCCAGTCTTGCCTACCCATGAATAGATATTCAATAGGCTTAAGCAATATATGCTCCACTCGTTTACTAGACGGTGCCAGCTAATTTTCCCTGGATGCAAAAAGCTTTGATCTAAGTAAAAACAATTTATATATACAAAATGAGTCTCTGCTGGATGTTGTGAAGGAGCATTACCTGAAACCAGAGATGGCCTTCTGAATGATTGTTTCATCCAGGCTCTTGTCAAAAACATAGGACAGAGCTGCCACAGTGGGCCCCCAGGTCATGGCAAAGAGGTCGTGATCATAGCTTCCACGTGGGACATGCAGAAAGATTCCTTCATCGGTGACTCCACGATGCAGCAGCACACTCCACACGTAGTTTTCCTTTACTAGGCCTGTCTGTTCCTCTGGCATCACAATCTCTTCATTTCTACCCAAGATGAGGACAGAAATATTGTGCTTACATATTAACATTCTGCATCAATGCACAAGTGTTGGTACCCAACATGATGCACTGTGTGTGTCTTATTTACAACAAGATGAGTGAGCTGGGGAAAGAAGGGTAGAAAAGGCTGGCCTAACATCAACCAGGGGCAGGTGTGGGGAAGCTGTGGCCCTCCGGATGTGCCTGAACTACAACTCCCATTAGCCTCAGCAAGTATATGATGGGCAACATCTGAAGATCCAAAGGTTCTCCACACCAGAAGTGAGTGTGTGTGGAACTGATAACTCCCTCCCTCTGCAAGGGGAAACGCCAAAACACTTACTTGATGGCATGGTACATGTCCTCCAGCATGTCCTGCTCAAAGTCTTTGCCTCCATTTACCCCTTTCAGATTTTTTCGGAATTCCTGTTAAGCAGTAGCAACAGAGAGCAGAATATTACGTTGTGATCGCCGCCTCGAAACAGACATCACAACTATTTTAACACGTTGCTAGGTACTGGCGCACAAAAATGTCACTAACAAATTGATTCCTATGGGGTATCCCAAATCAATTTACAACGTAATAAAGTATATACAAAACAAGCTGCAGAAAGAAAAACAATCTAAAGCAGGCATAGGCAAACTCGGCCCTCCAGTTGTTTTGGGACTACAACTCCCATGATCCCTAGCTAACAGGACCAGCGGTCAGGGATGATGGGAATTGTAGTCCCAAAACATCTGGAGGGCCGAGTTTGCCTATGCCTGATCTAAAGAAAAGCAATTATGTATATGCAAAAACTGTTTGGAAAAACAACATCATCACATACATGAAATCCATTCAAATCCAATGCATAAACAAATTGGAACAAAGATCTCCACTTAGAAAGCTCATTGAAAGAGGAATGTCATTAACAGGCACCGAAATACAACAGGGAAGGTGCCTGTCCCTTATACAATGAGAGGGAATTTTAGAAGGTAGCTGCTACTACATTAAAATCCCAAGCCAGCTTTCTCTTGGCAGGATGGTATCTGCAAAATCTTTCCTGCAAAGCACAGCACCTTGTGGGTATATAGGGGGTGAAAGCATCTTTTAGGTACACTTGAATTATCAGTTATCAATATATTTGAGCGTTGGCAATTTGCAAGCAAGTTTTAGTATGATGTACAGCAACAACGTGCCTTCTGAAAGGCCACTGGAGGGCTATTTTACTATTATGTTTTAAAATACTACAAGTCAAAGAGAAAGAAAGAAGAGCAAGCATGGTGGTGGAGAAAGAATAGACCTCAGTGATGTGAAAGCCGGCAAAAACGTCTAGATATGCAGGGTGTGTGAAGACATCAGAGCTCACCTCTAGAGTCATAGGTACACTCTGCTTGCGAACATTATGATTGTGTTGGTCAGTATTCAGCATGATAACTGCATAGGCAAGGGCAAAGCAAGCATCACTATTGGCAAACGGAGACCCATTCGCTTTCTGAAATGTAAAATGACAATACAAATTGGACACATTACAATCTAAATGCAACACTTAATTCCTATTTATGTCGTTTCTAACATCTGGATGGCAAGTGTTATGTTGCCCCATACATTCTTTTTCATATTATTTTTATTAAGTATCCAAAAACATTTCAAAGCATTTATCATTATATACATTTCTTTTAACATCCGAAGTTTCTTCTTGACTTCCCGCCTCTCCTTTCCTGATGTTTGTTTTTAACTTCTTTTTATTAGCTATTTTATAACACATATATTTGTATTATCTAAACCCCACTACCATTAAATCTTTCAGTAATCCACTGCTTATATTTCAAATCCGACCCGTGACTTCATATATGGGTGATAATTTGATAGAAAAACCATCAGTGGTCTCCATTCTTCCTTAAACACTTTGTCATTATGCCCTCTAAATTTGGCAGTTAACTTCACCATTTCAGTATAGTCCATCACCTCAGACGTTCTTGTTACATACATTCACTTTTGTTTCAGCTTGTCACTTGCTGCCAGTTTTTTATTTTTGTTGTTAAGTTGCTTTGAGGCTCCTTTGTTGCAAAAAGCAAAGAATAAATTAAACTAGTGAGAACAACAACATCTCTCAGACGTAATATTCAAGCTCACTGTGCTACGAGGTAGAATGAACACATCCTGACTAAAATCAGTAATTTCTTCCCATGCTGACCAACTACTGCAGAGAAGACTAGAGAAGTGTTGCTTCTCGACAATTTCAGAACTTACGCGCCAATGTTCTGTAAAGACTTCCAACAGCCTATGGATTACAGGAGCCTCTCCTGGCAACCTGAAAGCTTCTAAGTAGAGTCGCAGGGCTTCGTCCAATCGCAAGCCTTGAAAACCGAAAGTCCTGAAACATAAGCAGCAAAAGTGGCTTGAAGAAAGTAGCTTGCAAGCAGTCACATACCCCAAAATCTTTAAGGGTCAAAATACAAAAAAGATTTCCAAACTATGACTTGACAGTAAGGAGTTCAATTTCTCTAGGCTTTGGTTTTTTCCTGTTTTAATGTACAATCTACAATGATGCTATGGGACGCGGGTGGCACTGTGGGTTAAACCACAGAGCCTAGGACTTGCCGATAAGAAGGTCGGCGGTTCGAATCCCCATAACGGGGTGACCTCCTGTTGTTCGGTCCCTGCTCCTGCCCACCTAGCAGTTCGAAAATACGTCAAAGTGCAAGTAGATAAATAGGTACCGCTCCAGCGGAAAGGTAAACGGTGTTTCTGTGTGCTGCTCTGGTTCGCCAGAAGCGGCTTAGTCATGCTGGCCACATGACCCGGAAGCTGTCTGCGGACAAATGCCGGCTCCCTTGGCCAATAAAGCGAGATGAGCACCGCAACCCCAGAGTTGGTCACGACTGGACCTAATAGTCAGGGGTCCCTTTACCTTTACCTACAATGATGCTAAACATCCTGGCAAAGGAAAGGAGATGAGGATAGCATTGCTTTGCACCGCAGAGTAGCTCACCCATGCCATAAGGCTCAGCCAACCTCGGATGCTGTTGCTGAAAGCTCTTCTCTCTCACTTTTGTCTAAGAGTCAGCATTTTTTATTTGTAATCATTTATCAAATGGTTCCAGGATGGGTTACAAAAATACAGGGTGGAATCCAATGTTGTGCTCTGCACGGCAGCAGAAGCATTTCTGTTTGTCGGACAGAATGAGCCCCCTCATCCTCCCCCTGTACACTGTTCTGGGAATTCTCCTGACCCTCCAGAGAGGATTTGGTGGGAGGGGAGAGGGGGTTGCAGAGGATGCACAAGAGGAAGGGGGGAAAGCAGCATTGCACTAGCAGGAGCCCTTGCACTGATTTCTGCTAGCGTGCTGGGTTAGCTTAATCCAGGCCATAACCATTAAATTAAATTACAGTACAATGCAAAATGGGACACGGGTGGCGCTGTGGGTTAAACCACAGAGCCTAGGACCTGCCGATCAGAAGGTCAGCAATTCGAATCCCCGCGACGGGGTGAGCTCCCGTTGTTCGGTCCCTGCTCCTGCCAACCTAGCAGTTCGAAAGCACGTCAAAGTGCAAGTAGATAAACAGGTACCGCTCCAGCGGGAAGGTAAACGGCGTTTCCGTGTGCTGCTCTGGTTTGCCAGAAGCGGCTTAGTCATGCTGGACACATGACCCGGAAGCTGTCTGCGGACAAACGCTGGCTCCCTCGGCCTACAGAGCAAGATGGGAACTGCAACCCCAGAGTCGGTCACGGCTGGACCTAATGGTCAGGGGTCCCTTTACCTTTACCTTTACAATGCAAAATAAAAATCATGAAATAAAAATCACTAATTATGAAGTTAAAACAACAACAACACAGCACCACAGAATGTATTGTAATTAAATTTATTAAAATCAAGGTCCTTTAAAAACAGGCTACCTCTATGGTGGTTAGAGCTAAGGGTTTCATGCAGTGCAGCATGCAGAAGATCCAGAACACCGGGGAAGGTGAATTTTCCCATGCCAGGACTTTCTAACCGGTTTCCTGTTTATGACCAATCCAAACATTTCTACTCACCCCACAAAACTTTCCAGCAAGTCTACGTTCTTCCGGTCACTCACAAATTCTCCAATCATTTTCTTGTCCAGTCGAGGATTCTCCCTCAGCCACTTTGCTACTTCATTATTATCCATGGGGGTAGCCAAGAGGTTTTTCTCCTGAAGAAACTGTATCCCTTTCTTTGGCTTTTGATTGAACAGCTCTGAACCACTTATCAAGAGCTAGAAAAAGTCAATATAATATAATTAACAGAAGACATCCTACATAGTTAATATTATCCTAATAGCCAATTTGTATCATATCTTCAATAACCTATTTCCTTTAGGTTTTTAGATTTGCATTTTACCTTCTGACTAAAGTCCTCTGTGATGCAACACATTCATAATAAGCAACTTTTAAAATGTGCTCTTTGTCATAAAAGCCTGTTTCAGTATTTTCAAATAGAATAGAAAGTATTTGTCTTTGTTTTTGGAGGTAAGGTCGAATGTTGAAAATGTTGAAAACAAGAGTCTAATTGTTTTCATCTGACACTATCCACATAAAATGTTGCTGCAGGATGATAACTTTGTTTTGCTTTAGGAATAATTCAGCACAAGGTGTGCCCTAGTCTTTCAAAACCTAAAGTAGTAAGAGATGATCCAAAAACAATTTAAGACAACCAGGTCTCTGTTGTCACAGCAATTCAAATACTGTCAATATATAAATAAATTTTAACAAGTTCATCTTTTAAGGTTCATCTTCTAAAGGTATATGGCCACTTGTTGAATAAACACAGAGCGTACATGTTAACCACTATTCACATTTGTCAAAACTGGGTTTCTGAAGCTCAGGAATACGTAATACAAGTAGATAATGTCATAAGCAGCTACCCAAGAGAGGGTTAACTAAAAGGTTGTGTGTGACTAGAGATCAAACACAAACATCTATGTGAACTTTACTAAAGCACCAGAATAAATGTCAGTCCTCGGTTACTGCCCATCACTAACAGGAAACAACACTTTGATGACTGTAAGACCAATTCCTATGGATACGTACAAAACAGCATCCTTCTTTGTTCCTCTGGCAAAGTCCTGCTTCCCACAATATCTCACCAGGTACAGCAGTCACCGCAACACAATTTTCAATTACTGGTTATTGGCATTCAAGATTCAAAACATAACAGCTTCATGCAGGAACACCTCATTTGAAAGCAGGTTCAGAAAGAAAAAGGTTCCACCCTGTGGAATGCCCTCCTATCAGATGTCAAACAAATGAACAACTATTTGACTTTTTGAAGACATCCAAAGGCAGCCTTGCTCAGGGAAGTTTTTACTGGTTGATGTTTTATTGTTTTTTTAATACTCTGCTGGCAACCCAGTCAGATGGGTGGGGTACAAATAATAAAAGTATGTATGTATGTATTTAAAATACAGTCAAAACACTCATCATGCTCCTCTAATATATTCTTATATTTTAAAATTGTAAGTCTGAGGGTAAAGTCTGTTCTTTATTGTATGTGTCATGCCTACTCACATATCCTTCAGATCAACAGCATGCCTTACCTTCTTTTTGCTCTTAATCATTATCAATTCCTGTGTTGTGGGTAGGACGCAGGAAAAGCGAGTAGGCTTCTTTGGAATGGTCTTTTCTGCTAAAAACAAAAGCAGAATGTTTTCACAGTGGATCCTTTCCCATGATTTACAATATACAGATAAAAACAACTCTCTTTCCACATGACCCCACCCCACAACCCCATCCTAGCATCAATGCTTTTCTCTATAAGCCCAAGTCTTGCAAGGGACTACTTCACACGTTACAGTAGATGGAGGTACAAAGCAAAACATATTCTCCGATGTAATTTGAGAAAGTAGCTATCTTCCCCCATCACTTTGTTTATACAGTGGAAACACAATGTAGGCAACCACAAGTAATGGGGGAAAGGGCAAGTACACATGTAGCTGCCTCACACATTATGGGATAGAATAAGGTATAGAATATATTTTAAATCATGTACTTACCTCTACTGTAACATATGACATGATCCAGTGACATTTAACCACCCTCATCCCAAATCTACAAATGCCTGACTCAATATATAGAACATGAAAGGAAACGTGCATCATTTTCCCTGGTGCCAGAGACCTCGAGCTGTAGTACAGCTACAGAACGGCAAAAAGAAGTCAACATTTGAAGTGTCCATTGCACACAAATGTTCATCATTTACCTGCGTTATTTCCCAACTCCAAATTCAGACTGTCTTGCTGCTTCATGTGGCTGGCTGTCAAGGAGCCATTAGTGTCTGGCAATTCTGCACCGGGTGATTTGCCATCTGTCAGCAGCCCCTCGACAACTACAGGGGAAAGAAGAGAACCAGAGTTATCCAGGACAAAGTTTTAAAGTCACTGTGTTATTAAGTAGATACAGTTATTACTCACTCTGAAGAAACCTAACCATTCGCCTTCAAAGAGAGGAAATATGATTCAACAGAGAATGAATATCCACAGACCAGCTCAAATTCATGCACAAAATAAAAAAATGGAAATGATGAATTAATTCCTTGTTGAGAAAAATCCGATAGAAAGCAAGAAGGCATCATTTAAGATGTTTTGAAGCAATCAGGTCAAGGTTAGGATGGAGGATTTATGGACAAAGGTAGCAGTATTGTCTAGAACACAGTCAGGAAGGACAGACGTTACTATAAAATTAAGATGAAGGCACCATATAAAAGGTTCTCACTATGGGTTGTTTCTTTCATGTTACAGGGAGTTTCTGTACTTGGTTTTAGTGCTTCCTTCTCCTGCTGGTAGATGCTGCTGAGCACTTTGGCTTGGCATTGTGCTTCTGTACTATCTATCACTGTCAGTAATGCTTCAAGGGACAGCAGGTGAGTAGTGTACAGTTGTCCAGAAACAGGAAAGGCATTCTGGGAAAATCAAGCATAGCTAAGCATTAAATTAGGTTTAATCATTTGAGCAAGGAAAACTACTCACACAGAAGCTGTTCAGCCCCAAAGCTCTACACATCCACACAAACCTCCCTAACATTTGTCCCATTCCTCAAAAAATCCTTCCCCTACAAATAACATGTTCTCTCTCAAGTTGCCCATTAAAGGTAAAACTTCACTAAGACTCTGAAATGGATTTATACTTTGTGGTGGAAGGCAAGTTCGCTGCATTTACACCTATGTTTCCTACAGGTAACATTTGAAGGATGAAGGAACAATGCTCCTCACCAAACCTTCAGTAGGACACATATCAGAGAGTCAGTCAATTGCAGCTCTTTGTAATGCATCAGCTGTGGAGCCTCACATGTTTGGCGATATAAGCCCTAAAAACTTTGTGTTCCTCACAATGCTCCAATCAAGTATGTCTGTTGTTCTAAAGAAAGAATCCCTTTGGTAAAAGTAGATGTGACAGGAGACCTATGATCGGTTCTCCTGCTGTTTTTTATTATTTAAGCGCAGCTTGGGGGTGAGATCCAGCTTGGATACTATGCAATTCTTTTTCGTGCCCTCTACCAAAGGTGATTGCATCCTGTGAGGGCAAGACTAGAGATACCTTACTGATTGAGGGTTACCCACACCTCCCCTGGTTCTGATCAGACCATCCTCCAACACATCAGCACATGGCTGATATTTCATTCTTCAAACACACTCAGATCTAGTTACATCTGTATTATTATTTTTTGCTGAGCCATCCTAATGGAAAGACAAGAGCAAAATAGCTCATTTTCAGGACCTTGGATAGCAGTTTGGTGAGGTCTTCAAAGAGGTTAGCACAATAATAGTCACAGTCATAATTTATGTACAGCTCAGTGACAAAACTAGGAATCCTCCAGAGTTGAACTATGGCCTCCAGGGCCATCTCCTTCATCTCATAGGGCATCTTGGGGTTTTCCACTGTGATAATTTCCATCAGCTTCTTTATGTACATCTGGTAGACAAAAGAGACGAGTTCAGTATATGGGATGCAAAACAAGGCAGAGTATTTAATTTCATTTGGGACACCAGTTTACACATAGCACAGCTGAACCATCCATAAGCACAAAGGTGAGAAATTATATTTATGTTGAGAGCTGCATTCCTTTGAAGGCAACTTGTTGGGGTCACATGCCAGCAATGGCAGGGCTAGAATGAGTGATGGAACAACACCCCTTCTCTTTCTCTCTTTCTGCCACCCCCTTTCCCTATTTTCCCCCTCCATACCGTCAGGATGAGATTATGCCAAGGACCACACGAAAAGAAGCCAAAGGTGGCATGCAGTTCATGGGTCACTGACTGCTGACTCCTAGTTTATTGTCATGTGGCCAATCCTCAGGGAGTCCAGGCAAAGAGTCAGGCTTGTGTGCTCCTCCTTCCATTTCTTCCCATTTCAAAGAACTTTAATTCAAAGAACCAGGATTTCTGGTTCACATGCAACGCTATGTTGAGATTCTTTGAAATTAAAAGTAGTGTCAGTAGGAGGAGAGTGAAGCATGCAAATCTGGCCATGAGTGCTGCTCAGACTCCAAAATTCCAATCAAGGCAACTACAGATCTGAGTGCTGCCTCTATGGGAGATGACAGGGAAAGCGACCAAGCAGCCACCACTTCTGTCAATGGGCATGGTCTTCCCAGGCACAGCGCCTTCCAATCTTCAGAAAGTCACAAGGTCACCTCCAGTTCACACACACTTTCCTAAATTCTTAGACAGGATTTCATACACATCCATGAACAAAGCCACAAAGCTGTTTAAATTACCTCTTCCAAATACACAAGGTAGGCACACTTCAAAAGACTCACCTCCAGTTGGAATTTCAGGTGTTCTCTCATACTTTCAAAGAGGAGGAAGCAAAGTCTAAGTGAAGCTGAATACAGATTGAGTCGCTCCACATTCAGTAACTAGGAAAGAATTAGAAGTTGAAAGATTGTTAGTGGAGAGATATTCATTTTCCCTTTATTTGAAAAGCAAACCAAAACTGCAACGTGTTTCTTCCGGACCACACTAACACAAGGCCTATATCCCTACAGATATTGTCTAATAGACATAAGACTACGATAAATCCAAAACTCACTTGAAAGAGATATCGACATAATTCTTCTTTCACCAGTCCTAGGAGAGATGGACAGTTTGCAACAGAGGTCAACTCCAGGGCAACAGTGAGCAGCTGCAACCCCATGTGGATCATCACTTCTGAGTTGTGGCGATCGTGTGGGTTAGTGAGAGAGATGAGGAAGCGGAGTAGTTCTCGGATACAGGGCAACCCATAGGGTACTAACGCTGTGCCTGGAATGGGGAGGGAGTATAAGTAGAAAGGTCACAATTATGGCACTTCTGAGCCAACCTCTTTCCAATAAGCCCAAGAGATTTTTTAAATAAAAATATTACTGATAAAGACAAATGCTAGGTACTTCTCCCCGCCCCCCATCAATGGGTGGGATGGATAGAAGCAAACGAAACTTGCTTTTATTTCAAAGCACTCACCTTCTTTCTGAGAGCACTGGGTAAACCTCACTCCCCGGGGATTGACATAGTCCATGTCATGAACAGACGCAGAGTCTGAGTGTTCAGCTACAGATGTACACTCCTCCAGAACTTCAGGGATAGACTCCACTGAGGCAGATGGCGTCTTTTCTTCCCGGGGGCATTCATTCTTTAGTCACACAAATTAACAATACAGGAAAATTAGTATAAGCTATCATTGCTGCATGAAGAGTTCACTGACACAAGCAACCCTATTCATTCAGATAATATCAATTTTCATAATCAGACTACGTACCTCAATGTTTGGCTGAGTGGCTAGACATCAGACACCTAAATTAGCAGCAAATGCTGGTCTATATTTGAAGGCTAGGCTACTTATACTGTTGTGGAATTGCTCTGCTACTTCAGAATGTGTATGTT
Organism: Podarcis raffonei; assembly: GCF_027172205.1. Classification (NCBI taxonomy): domain Eukaryota; kingdom Metazoa; phylum Chordata; class Lepidosauria; order Squamata; family Lacertidae; genus Podarcis; species Podarcis raffonei. Next base: position 15,860,352 of record NC_070606.1, read on the forward strand.
ATTCTTAACCCAAACCTATCCAACTAGTTGAAGACCAGAGTTGCCTGAACTTTCCTTTAGGTCAGCTGATTGTACAAACTATATTCCAGATGAGCAGTTTATCAGAAACTAGCTTAAGTTCATACCTGGGGCTCTAGCTGCTCTCTAGCTCTAGACTCAGTTAAAGGCACTGATGTACTGATTCCTAAAGGGTTGACCAACTGCAAGTCCGTAAGATCTTCCTTGGAGCTGATCTGAGAGGAGCTCTCTAAGCCACTGTCAGTGGAAGGGCTGACTGTAGTAGATGCGTTTTCTGAACTTCCAGATGAGACGGGAGAAGGTACATCAATGAAATTAACTCCACCTGTTGATAAGAAACAGCAGCAATAAGTAGTAGCTATGCACCCATTATTAAGTGGCTCAGGGCCACACTCCCACTTGTGTATGCACAGTACATTGGGCTGCCACTCATTACTTCTTCTGACACAGAACACAGTGGCCTGCCTCACTAGAATGGGTTGCACAGAGTGTACTCCACTGGGCTGCACTGGCTTCCTGTTGGCTTCTAGGCACAATTCAAGGTGCAATTCTATGTGTTCAGGAATTGCTAATTTAAAATTATTATTCTTGAAACACCTTTTAAAAATGTATGTAATGTTGTAGTATAATCCCTCCCAAGTTTCTTAGCTATTTTCTTGATGAACTGAAAGTTTATTTGCTAATTGTTCATACTTTACTTGCTAATGGTTGTACCACTCTCAAATATCTTATGTCAAGCAAACAATGTATTTTGTAACTGTCGTATATTAAGTAGTAGATCTTTCAAAGACAGCAGCATTAAGGTGCCCTTTAATTTTGTTACCTATATTGCCACATATAATTTTCTCCCTATTCAGTTACAACGAAGCAGGAAGACTTTATTCGTCTCCCTTACAATCATGGAACAAAGAAGCAGAGAGGTGGGGAAGATTCAGGTGGTTGCAACACAGGCTCCACAGCAGTGGGCCACTCTGTCCAGCAATAATGTGCCAAAGACCAACAAGGAAGCCAACTGGTGTGGGGTTCCCAACAGTCACAGCTCTGTTCGTTCACCGATATCCATACTATTGTGTATTCTGTGGTTGCAGAATCTTTGGAGAACACCTTTTATCAAGAACATGGTTAAGGTTATCATTAGAGTTGGGTTTCCATTTATATGTTACATCACTTGCCGTACCTGTCCCATTGGCAGCAAGCTGCTCTGTTCCTTGAGATACTTTGGCTACATGGCAAGAGTTCCGTGGCGATCTCTTCTGCTTTTTCCACTTTGATGAGTCACTCATTCCCCCTGCTCGCATTTTCAACTGTGAACAGCAAAACACATAAAATATCTCTTATAGCCATTCACCGTCACAAGAGAATTGGCAACAGCATTTGATCAGACCTAGAACCCTACGATCATGCCAGCTTACCCATGCTTCCTATCGCATGACTCATGATCTAGCCCAGCTTTAGTTGGAAATTCATTATCTGTGTATTACTTCAGTTTATAAAATATATTAAAAATTGTTATCACAGATATGTCTAGGGTTGAGCCTGAATCTGATTGTTGTGTGCCTATGTATGTAAATGCAAACAAACAAACCACTCCTTCAACATTCTCCCACATTCTCGCATAATAAAGAAATGGAATCAAAAGCCAAGTTATGCAGGTGAGGAGAGCCTCAGTTTGTTCTCAGTTGAGTTCTTGTTGAAGAGTTGAGTTCTCTTGTTGAGTTCTCTGGGACCAATTAAACAAGTTGCAAACTGGGATACAGTTGAAGAGGATGGTGTTACATAGTTTTAAAAAAACAGGTAAAAATGTTTCTGTAGTGGAGACATCTTTCTTCTCTGCTCACAAATATTTCTTTATTCTTTTGTTGGAAGGCTCCGATCATCATCCTCCCACAAAGAAGAGCGTAAGTTGTCTAGTGGGTGTGTGACATTGCCTGGATATATGTGCAGCATTACATTATGGGCTGCCAGCTTTTCTTTATTACATGGATTTTAGAATCCCACTTAAGATTTTTATGAAACTGTTGTGAAAAAATAAATCGTAGGCCTTTTGACTAGTTACATTCCCCCGCTATTTCTTAGCATGCTTCCAGAAGGCCTACCCAAATATAACTTTGATTTTAAACCTGGAAATCTCTTTTGCAAATTAAAAAGCTACAAAGGCAGCATTACTTTTGAATGTAATGATAGCTATGCCTAAATAAAAACAGCTTTCTAATCCACCTTGAACATCTTTGTTGCAAATGAAAGGAAACTTAATAGATTTAAGTGCATTTAATCACATAATAAATCATTTCTTTAAATAAGCACTGCAATTTTGCTCTGCCTCTGGAACTGGGGTGGGGGACCTCTGGCCTGTGAGTCATATTTGGCCTGCCGCAGGTCCCAATTTAGTTCACAAGGCTGTTCTCACCATATTATGCCCCCCCTGTGACATCAGGTATGGGGCAGGCAGAAGCACAGCCAGTCCCTACATAAACTAGGCTTGAAGTTACTGCCCATCAGAAGCCCTGTGTGGTGCTTTAAAGTCCTGGTGGTCATCACCTGGCAGCAAGCAATGGACAGGTGAGTGGCCCTGCCACCTACCAAATTTGGCCTGTGGATGGTAGGGGGGGAAGGATTAGGCCCAGCAGCCAGATCAGGTTCCCCATGCCTGCTCTAGAGATGCAAAAACACATCAACCTCTGATGGAGAAAAGAAAGTGAGAAATAGAAGCATAGCACCTGAGATGCGAGCAGGTCACTTGGCACCAAAACACAAGTTCTAACTCCTAATCTTGAAGTGGCATGATCTCAGCTATACTCAGTATATTTGATCTATTTATTTTAAGGGGCGTGTAGGCAAGGCATACATACATACATACATACATACATACATAGATACATACATAAATAATTTTATTTGTATGCCGCCTTTCCACAATAACTATGCTCAAGGTGGCTTACAACATGAAAAAATACATATCTGCAACGCAACAAAAGTAGTCATAAACAATAAATAAAACATTAAAAAATACACAACCAAACTGAAAAATTTCTGCAACGAGATCTATAGCAAAGATACAAAAAACCATCAGCAACAACATCCAACCCACAACAACACCGCAGCCCATGAGTCAGCAGCCTCAGTTTTGCAGCTGGAGTTAGTCAAGGCCCCGCCCCTCACAGGTCAGGTGGGAAAAGACCCACAAGGCCAGAAGAAGGTATTCCAGGACTCACAGCCAAGATGGCAAGAACATTGCTTTGCAGGGAAAATACCACTCATTTTAAATTATTACCCTGCCTTTCAATTCTATGATCTTCCATGATGACTTAATAGAACAAAAACTAAAATAAACTTGGAAATACCTAAGCACACGAACACTAAAACTGAAGAACATCAGCAAAAGCTATAAATTCAGCAACTGGCAGCATGATGATGATGATGATGATGATGATGATGATTTTAAAAGAAAAGGTCTGCGGAAAATAAAAGGAACTTCAGCCAGCACCTAAAACTCATTAAACTTGGCACCAGGTGAGCTTCACTAGAAGATATTTCCCAGGGCAGAGGACTTCAACTAACAGGCCCCTTCCCTGATCACCACCACCCCCTCCGCTTACAGTAAACACACCCAGAGGAGGACCTTAGCTCATTATTTTAATAGCTGGATAGGTGAGCAGGCAGTTGCTTTTTTAAAAAGGGCCCAAGTTGTACTGGACTTCAAAAGGTTAAAACCAACAAAATGAATTGTATTTGGAGATGGACTTAAGGATCAGTGAAACTGCTTTAGAATTTGTGAGGTATGTGCTGCCCAGCTGCCCCCATTCCACAGTCCAGCAGCTGTATTTGGACCAAATGGCATTTTCAAGTAAACTTCAAGGGCAGCACATAATACACTGCAGTAGTCTTATTTGGATGCTACTAGAGCATGTATAATTATGGCCAAGAGGGGTTCTTAGCTAGTGGAAAGCACTAATGGAAGCACTAAAGCACTAGTGGAAGGCTGGCCTCAACTAGAGCCAGGGCTTTTTCGGCTGTGGCTCCAATCTGGTGGAAGGCTCTGTCACAAAAGACTAGGGCCCTGCGGGACTTGACATCTTTCCGCAGGGCCTGCAAGACGGAGCTGTTCTGCCAGGCCTTTGGTTGGGGTTCAGTCTGACTCCCTCTCCCCTTTCATAAGAAATTGCATGAAAGTGGCCTCCCAATTTTTCTCACAGGCCCATATAAGTTCAGCACAAACAGTTGGGCCTGGTGAGCATTTAAGGTCCCCACCCTAATCTGCGGGTTGCCATCTGATTGGATTTTATTCTGATCCTGATCTGATTTGAGGATGTATTTTAATTGATTGTTTGATTTAATGTTAATGTGTTATACATTTGAGGTTAGCCGCTCTGAGCCCGGCTTTGGCTGAGGAGGGCGGGATATAAATAAAGATGATTATTATTATTATTATTATTATTATTATTATTATTATTATTATTATTAAGTGCCACTGATGACACTTAGATCTGGTCCTGTCTCTGGGTGTCTAACAACAACCTTAAGATGTGAACCCAATTCTTTAGGGGGAATACAATACCATCCAGACAGTACATCCATCTTATCTGGATTGAACTTCAGTTTATTGGCACTTATACTGTCCGCTACTGATCTCAGACACCAATTCAGCACATCTGCTGCCTCACTTGAATTTGATGAAAATGGGGGGGGGGGGAGAGACAGAGGTGGTCATCATCAGCACATTAATTAGAGTCAAGTATCAGCACTTTATGATCTCACTTACTGGTTTCATGCAGATGACAGTATGGGAGACAGAACCCATAGTACAAGTGGCTTAGAACAGAGTAACAGGCTCAAAGTATCACCTACTGAAAGCAGCCATACAGATTAGAATACAACCACTGGAGCATGTTGCAGTCAAACCTCACTCAACCTCCAGTACAGAAAGGGACCATGGTGGATGAACTCAAAAACCACTAAGAGGTCCAGGAGAATTAACAGGGTCACATTCCTCCTGTCCTTCTTCCAATACTGTTAATCTAGAAACAGATATACAGCCCTTCTCTTAAAAGGGAACATTTGTGACAAGCCAATACTAAGAACAATAGTGCCATTCAAGTTGAGGTAGACACAAGCTTTTTTATTCCTGACGTGCTTAGCAAATAAATCATGGTGCTATTGAGGGTTCCTTAAAATCAGAATGTAGACTGGAGAATGTAGACTGGGGAAAGCTTCACTGGGCTGCAACCATGCAGATGCAACAGTGACAAAAAAAAGGTATTGCTTATTTGGCACCATCTCAGACACCAAGTAGGCTCACACAGTGTTAGAACAGTTATGGCCCAAGTTTTATGTGCCTTGTGTTCAAGTTGTTATCACATCTGCTTTGCTGCCTCCTGCACCCTTGTGTAACAGGACGCCAAATGGGCTGTATTCAGTGGAAGGGCACTTAGAAGTGATAATCTTTATATCCTCAATCATCTACATATCCCACAATGTGAGCAGGGCTTCAACAGATGTAGCAGCCACATGAACTAGAAACATACACACACACGTTGCACTAAGGAATCCATCCAGAGCTTCTAGGGGCAGACCTGGAGCGTGAAATATGAAATTTAAATGTAATCCTCCTTCATCACGGACATAAAATGAAATCTCACAATTTGCATTGCAATTTATGCCACTTGTTAGTTGCCTTATCCACAAAGAACAATCTAATCTGACATAAATCCTATGTGGAAAAGAAAAGTGTTCATCATGCAGCTCTAAATGGAACTCTTTAAACCACAATGGTTAAAATATGAAGTTTGAAGAAGTGCCTTAAGCTCTCTGAATCCAGCTACATTAGAAGGGAAGGAATTTTATCTTAGATTATTATGAGTAATAATCAGTTTGGAAACATAACTCTAGCTCTGGCTAAACAACTTTGTAGAATAATGGCTACCTGGTAAGGGAAAGTGTGGATCCTGCATATTTGTGATACTGTTCTGCATATAGCTTTTCCTTTACTGAATTACTGAACGACTATCACATGGATGCAGCTAGCTTGTTTTGTCCTGCTCTGGAGGACAGAACTCAAACCAATGGGTTCAAGTTACAAGAATGGAGATTCCAACTAAACATCAGGAAGAACATTCTGATGCTAAGAGCTGTTCGACAGTGGAACAGATTCCCATGAGAGGTGATGGATTTTGTATCATTGGAGGTTCTTAAGCAGAAATTGGATGGCCTTCTATTATGCATGCTCTAGCTGAGATTCCTGCAATGCAGGGGGTTGGCCTAGATGACCCTTGGGGGGGTCCTTTCCAACTCTGCAATTCTATGATTCCATATACTAAGCCTTGTACCCTACCTTAGACAATGCATAAAACCTAGCAATATTTACAGTTGCAGTCGGTTTCCCTGCCGCAAATAGTTATGACCACCATCATTCATTTGTGCCAATATCTCCAGAAATTCATAAACTGCACTAAACTATAGCTTTCAAGATAGGAGATGGTAACCGGCCATCGATAGCACCATCTCTAGCTGATGTCCTCTATAAATTCTCAGAATATTTTGACAACAGCATTTCTGATGTCTGCAATGTCACTTCCTCTATATTGAAAGCCTTCCTCCCAACACTATCCCAAACAGAAGCAGTTTGCTACATGCATTCTTCCCCAAAGCCATGCTGCATAAGAAACATGAATGAAAGCTTTTGCTACACAACACATAACTACCACCCACAGATGCTTGCAGAAGGGAAGGAGAGAAAGAGAGACCTTCAGTTTCTTAAAGAGCAGTACTCTCTCTAACTGGTTCAGGGCTTTGGACTGTTCCCCATTACATAGTTCCAGTCTGTTGAGGAGATATGGAGAAATCTGTGAAAGACAGTCACATGTACCGTTTGAAAAAGAAAAAAGAAAACTAAACCCAAAGACAGAATCCATGTAACAAGGCAAGGAATGATGTAAAGCACATAATGAAAAGCAAAGCAGGACAGTAAGAGTGAAAACCAAGGCCTCTATGAGATGGAAGGAGCCACCCAGTGATTAATGAAAAGCTCTCACACAGGATATGCTTACAGAAAAGCATTCCACCTTTTACATCTAAGGCTTGCTTTATGTGACACACTCTTAATCTGAACACAGCATATACCTGTATTTGCAAGCATAAACCATCAGAAGTACTACTGAGCCTGCTGGTGCAAATCCTGAGCTCAAAATGTTTCCTAATGCATCAATCTAGGAAGAGATCTATGCATGCACCCTATGGCACTTCGCTCTTGAATATATCGAAGTTGCAGAAGGTTAACTGAATTTTCTCTCTTGTACAAATCAGATTTATAAATAGGAAAAATGTTGTCCTGAATATTCCTTATGATTCTGATAAAGTTCCCTGTATAACTTGACAGGGAAGAAAATACCCCTGTTATTACAGTACAGGCTAAGCTACAGGTTTCTTTGCTTCTTTTTACTGTTCAGCCCCACGCCCTCCCAGGTGACAGGGACTTTGGTGATGGTTGGGACATTTACTCCCACAAGAATAACACTTTTTGAAGGATGACTGCTGAATTATTGATGTGTGGTCACAAGAAAAGGGATTCCTATCTCCTTAAAAAGGAGAGAGACGGAGCAGGAGTTTGGAGCCCAATAAGAAAGCCGGGAGAACAAGGGGGCAGAGAAACAGGAGAAATAGACCGAAGTAAAGAAACAATTATATGCTTACTAAAACACACAAGCTGCTGCCCACATGTCAGCAAGAAAAGAACTGAGTGGGAAGCTATTCAGCCCACCCTTTGAGGTATGGGCACATCCCTGTTCTGGGAGGGAGACATGAGGTCAGTTCCTTAGCTACCACTCTAAAAATTTCCTGGTGTTGACTCTGTTCAGGTGCACAAAGATTACAAAAAAAGCTGCCAGTTAATGGAAGGAGGCAACAGACCTGGCTCACAGAAGTCACTTCCTTACAATGCCTGGGTTAAGTGATACAGTTGATGACTGACTGATTCACACTGGCATAAAGAGCGATAACCCAAACTCATTTCTTAGATAAGCCTGCACAAGATTCAGAGCTGTGCCACTGATACATATGTACATTTGTCCCACTTGCCCCCAGAATAGCGTAACTACAAACACTCAGAAGCAGTAGAATCCATCAACAGTTTGGGTCTTACCTTCTTTAAGTTAGTCCCTACGTAGCTCTTAGGCTCTTCTTTAAAGTGAGGTAATCTGGAACAACAAGAAAATACATATATTAAGGACAAGGAATAAGGGAAGGCCTTCTTCCTGCCTGGCAGCAAATAGAGAAAAATTGCAGTTCCCTGAAGGCTTCCCCTTGGAATATGGTTTATCTGCCCTCTTCTGATCAAAAGTTACACTACAGTGTAATAATCAGAAAAAGGAATAATCGGTCTTATCAGTTCGTGGGTAATGACTAAAGGTCAGAGCTTTGACTTGAATTCACATTTTCAGAAAATGACTGGGTCAAGTCTAATCTTTTGACTCCTAACACAGACACACTTAAAGAAACATTTGCTCTTTAGCTCTGAGTGTTGCCAGCCCTAGCATGGTAGAAAGTGAAGTATCTAAAACACATTAACAGTCCAGAAGAAGAAGAAGAAATCCTTCTCTATATGGACCCATTAATTCAGTAGAGCACTTATTTTGGAATGGATGAGAAAAGCAAAGTCGAATGTCTAGATGTATGAGCATTTTCACCAATATTCACATTTTACATTATAGCTAAGAGTCTTCTTCTTTTAAAAGGCCAAACTAACATGGTTATTGTTACTGAAAATGCAGGGTTGGCCACATAGTAAAAACTAATTAAGAACTGCCTTGCTGGATGCAGATGGAATGGATTTATTTGGGGGGGGGGTGTTTTTTGGGTGGGGGGGTAGACTGCCTCCCTCAGCATAGAACCACTGTGAATTAGCTATCTTTCTTTAGTCCTTGCAGATAAGTCCCCCAGCTCAACTCATTAGAACTTAATGAATTGTTTCAAGTGTACTTTTGAGGTCTGCAGAAGACTGAAGATATCTTTTAATTCAAATCTTTTAACTGAAAAATACAATAAAGCACTGAAGTATATATATTGCTAACAATGTAGACATAAGATCTAATAAATTTGTATTGTTATTATTTATACCCATAAATGGTTCAAGACCAACAACAAGAAATAGAAAGATAGATATATCTGCACAAGTTTTAGCTCAGTTGGGTCAAAGAAATTCCATTTAGAGCTTCTTGGCTCCTAAAACTCAAAATGGTCCTTAAGCTGTGTACTGGAGCTTTTAAATCAGCTGGTGGGTAAGTGGGTTGTACAGCTCAGATAAAAACTGAGGCAAAAGGCAGAGAAATGCTCTTGATATTCATGTGATCTGCCAGGCTATTCAGTGAAACTTTCACCTTCTAAGGTTTGGCCCTTTTGGTCAAAGACCACAGAGTAAAGCAGTACTTGGCATCTCCTGCTAGGACTTACCCTCAATGAACAACTAGCGTCATTTCTATTGCAATATCAGTCTCTAGTAGGCTTCTCCCATATGCAAAATGCATGGTGTTCAATGTTCACTTTCTATCACAGTCCTTTGATCGAGGCAGCTTAATATCTGAGGGCCTACCTGAAAAGTCTAAACCAAAATCTGCAAGTAGCAACTAGGAAATGCATAGTTAGCTCAGGATGCTAATGATGTCTGGGGTTACAAAGTACCACAGACAAATGGGCTCTCTTTCATATATCATTTATCATTTTGCATCCTTACTGAGTGAGATAGCAGGCTTTCAAAGATGCTGGAAACCTATAGCTCTTTGTACACAGAGTAGCTTGCCTTTCTGTCTTTTTCAGAAGCTAACTATATCTTCTGGAAACATCCAACTGAATAGTTAAGAGTGAAATATAGATAAAAAACTATTAATAACCCATTTTTAAAATATCAGAACTACAACAGTACAAAAGGTAAGCAATGTCATTTTACATTCTAAAACCTAAGCATTATGTGTCCCAATTTCCTACAGCAAATATACGAAATACTCAATCTGATCTAGATTCATATGAAATACTCTTGAAAATCCTTGGTCGTAATAGAATAAATGCTGTGGTACAGTAACTGGAAAGTGTATCAGGATATGTTGGAAAGCTTATAACTCAGGCACAGACTCCTTGTCACAGACAAATTATCCAAATTAGTTTTCCCAGATTCACAGTGAACCAAGGTGAAAAAGTACTTCAGTAAGCAGGAACAAATCATCTTAACTAGAAATACATTGAGTAGTAAAAGCCAACTGGATCCTGCATTTAAAAAAGCGTCTCAGATGCATGTTGTTTGAAACATAAACCCTTTTGCTAAACCAGCACAGTTAAAACTAATAGTGGCAAACCATTCATGTTCTCATTGCTCTGCACCATTTCCAACACTATTGCCATGTTTGGATGTCACATTAAACCAGAGTTAGCATGCTAAGAATGAGCCTCAGCAAGGACCAAGCATTTGCATGGACCAGATAATGCTTGGACTGGGTGATATTCAGGAGCACGCCTGCCTGCCTGCCTGCCTGCCTACCCACCCCCGACTGAAGTGTGGATTCTTCCTGTCCTTGAAGGGCCACCTGAGCTGTGCTGAGACAAACACAAGGAGGTTTACCTTGTGAAGAGCAGCTGCACCATGTCGACCAGAGTGTGCTCTGCAGATTTTCTCAATAACTCTGAAGACAAAAACAAATAACACAGGTGTCATTACTTGGTGTGATATTATCTAGAGGCTTCTCCAAGTAGACTCCCCTCCAAGTGTTGTTTACAAAGGATTACTGAAAATTTATTAAAACCAGCTTCAGCCTCAGCTGCGCAGCAGAATGTGCAAAGGTACACTAAGTGGCGCTACAGAGCTGAAACAGCGGGTGAGTGAAAGAAACACACAGGCAACTGAGCAAAAAGCGGTCTGCAAACACCTTTTTTATTATTACTAAGTTCAACTGCGCATATTTAGCATATTTTATGCTTGTTTATGTTCCAGCGCATACTCATATTGCAGACAGAACTCTGGTCATTTACTAGAAACCATTACCCATCTGGGAAAGTTTGGGGTTTGCTTTCTTGCATTGAAAACCTACCACTAAGTCTCATCTCAAAGCATATACGGAAGCAAGACTGCATGATTTCACAAACTGACTCATTGGTGAGATGAGCTCCAACTGGCGTCAGGAGCAGAGTCCTCAGGACCTGAAAAAGAACAAATAAAGATGACATTCCAACAGCAGTGTCAGGAAGAGAACTCATGTACAACAACAGAGAATATCTGAAAACTTCAACTGAAGGAAGGGAATGGGGGACTACATCTCTTGCATGCCATAACTGCTATTACTCTCACTTAAAGAATGAAAGCAAACAATGCTTTGCCACATACTGTGATTGGGCTCTCACCCCTCACTCTACCACACCAAGGAAGCCTAATTTTCACTACAAAAGATCAAAAAAACTCCTCTCTAAGTCCAGTTGAGGATTATTTTGCACTGGAAAGCTTTTAGTGCAAGTACAAGAGTCCTAAGTTTAAAAATATTGATGAAAACTAAAGTAGAAGTCCCAACACCATTTTTCTTCCCCAAGCCGGTCTCCATGGAACAAGATTAACAGGGCACCAGGCAGAAGACATTACACTAATTGCCCCTTTGTTTCACATACCTGCAAGATCTTCATCAGGACAACTTCATCACTCGCAGGGTCTGTGCCCACAAACCGGGCATGTGTGACAGCATCTGCCATGTTCTCCATTCCCTCAGCTGTGCCCTCATGGTTAGAATCTGTATAACAGAGAATTTTTTGACATTATCAAACCAGGGGAATTTTGCACCACAGCAAAATTCTCCATTCTTATTTCCATGGCTTTCCTTTTCCTTCCCTGCGTTTCATCCAAAGCTCTCTTTACTCAGATTAGAATCACAGTTCAAGTTATGGTTCAACAAAAGATAAATTCTTATTTGGCAATGGATTGATTTCATGCATTTAATACTCCAGTAATTAGTTGGTGCTATTTATTATCTTTAGTTCCAACTTTGGTAGCTTGGTTTTCACACGATACCAATCCTTTTGCAATCTGCATCAAAATTCGTTGTAGAAAAGATCAGTCCTTATTTGCTGCATTTTTATGCCACCCTTAATGTAAAAGGATCCCTGAAGATATTGGTTTTGAAGTACCACTACATATTACTCTATATACTTTCCATTCTTCAGTTGTAATCAGTTTTCAGTATTTTCCAAATGACTCAGTTTCCCTCCCCCAGAAGCATATGGTATATCTGCTGAGGGCAGGGAGGAGATAAAGTATCTTGCTCCATGCCCAGAATTGAAATGCGGTCCTTCTTCTGGGACATTCACTCAGCTGCGTGAAATTATGTAGCTGACATGAGAAGGCAAAACAATTATTCCAAATCATTACCTATTAGTGCATACGAGAGGAACTTATTTACAGATGTCAAGGCCAATCCAGTGATGGGGCCTGTAGTATCTTCCGAACGAATAACTTCCAGAAAAGGTCGAAGGAAGACAATAGGCTCAATGGATGAAAGCTCTAAAGCAAAAGACAAATCACAACATTATAAAAAAAAAACATGTAACATCACCTCCAGTGCAGGAAGAGCAATGTCTCCCCTTCTCAGACTCAAGTCTTGCAAACCCATGGTTCAACACACTGAGCAATTTCATTTATGTAATGTAAAGTTTCAAATAAGTTAAACACTGCATGGGAAAAAATAAAAATTTAAAAAGAGAAGGCCCAGAAGAGGGAATAGAAGGATGGAACACAAACACAGAGAGATTATAAAACTTAATATTTTGGTAAACTCCTGAGCGAGTTTCACTGCTTAAATACGAACATGTGGCATACTGGGCATACCGGGGCCAATTCACTAAGAGAAATGGTAGCATTTTGATTGAATGCCAGCAATCATATTAGCCACACAGACAAAAATCCAGGTCCACTCAGCACCCACCAGCTACAACAGTCATTAATAATTTGCCTTGGATACCTCAAATACATATAAAAGAATGTATTGAAGACCAATTTACTTTCCTTTATAGCACATAATGAAAACAACCTTAGACACACGATTCTCAAAGTGTAGAAGGACCATAAATAGTTGCAACACCAAAGTTCAGTCAGTCTTTTCCTAGACTTCTCTAATCACTCATGCTTATTAGGAAACCATCAGATGAGCTGCCTACCAGAATAATAATAATAATAATAATAATATAATAATAATAATAATAATAATAATAATAATAATAATAATTTTATTATTTGTATGCTGCCCATCTGACTGGGTTGCCTTCCGATGGGCAGAAGGGCATCGTTTGGGGGTTATGGCCTTTCATGACTATTTCAACAAGGCAAAGCATTGTACAACTGAAACATAAGAAATATAAAAAGCAACAGAACCCAATCATTATCCCATCACATGTACAATCCTATAAAAGAAGAAATACATATAAAAATAAGTAATAGAGCTGAGGAGGCTATAATGCATAAAATATTCTCAATTTGTGTACAACCAGGATTCTTCCACACACATACATCTGAAACCATATTTGCCAGCATCATAGAGAGTCCCTCTTTTTGTAATGACATCCACTCAACTGCAGTAGAATCAATCTAGTAAATCCTTGGCAAACAGTGGCGGTGCTGAGAATTCACTCATGTGAATCTGACAGTTGTCCTTTCCCAGCTTAACTCTGATGATTATTTTTTTTAAAAAAAACCACACACACCTGTTATTTAGAAACAAATTAAGTACGGAGTATATTTGCAATACTTGTGCACCTTAACCAGACTTTATAGGATTGTTCATAGGAAGTCTTTGCCATCTATACCAGTTGTAGCTTCCAAACTGTTTTCAAAGACAGGTTCACGATAAAGTAATTGATCTGAGAGTTGCGTGACCCTGACATGAATGAATTCTCAGCAACTTCAAGGCTCAGTGCTTGTAGACTGTCTATAGCAACGGATTTTAACTCCAAATGAAATAACTAAGACAAAATGCAAGCAATCCCCCCATGACAAATGTGTCTGCCCCATGACCAAACATTGATAGTTATTGATCCTGGATTTACTAAGAATTAAAGCAACGTTTCCAAAATTCTCTTAACTGCTCTTAACTGAGAAAGCAACTGCTCCAGCACCCCAGTAAAGCTAAATTAAACCCAAAGGAATTCCTTTGAACTGCACAGACAGAATGCTCTGAATCAAGTTTTGAAGTGTGTCAATTTAAGCACTCATTTTACCTTTCAAATAGAAATTGACACATGTCAAAAAGACCAATTACATTGTAACACACTATGGAATTCTTCAGTCACTACTCCAATGTGGGATTTCATACCAGATTTTTCTTTCAAGATAACTGGCCAAAACTAAGGAAGCAGACAATTGAAAAGCCCAGGAGAAATTAAAAACTTCTACAGCAATACTTTAAATTCAGTAACTATCCATAGCTCTTCATGGCTTGCACACTATGAATAACTTCTTCATTCCCAATTCACTCTGTTGTCAAAGAAAATGCTCTATTGTTCTAGCCAAAGGGTAAAGGGACCCCTGACCATTAGGTCCAGTCGCGGACGACTCTAGGGTTGCGGCGCTCATCTCGCTTTATTGGCCAAGGGAGCCGGCGTACAGCTTCTGGATCATGTGGCCAGCATGACTAAGCCGCTTCTGGCGAACCAGAGCAGTGCATGGAAACGCCGTTTACCTTCCCGCCAGAACGGTACCTATTTATCTACTTGCACTTTGATGTGCTTTTGAACTGCTAGGTTGGCAGGAGGAGGGACCAAGCAACGGGAGCTCACCCCGTCGTGAGAATTCGAACCGTCGACCTTCTGATAGGCAAGCCCTAGGCTCTGTGGTTTAACCCACAGCGCCACCCGCGTGCCATTCTATTGTTCTAGAGAGCCTGAAAACAAGAATTTCAGCTTTGTTCTCAGTTAACTATCTTGGCTGTTGCATCTGTCTACTTAGCTTTTCTTCAAAGCTTTTCTGTAAACCGCCTTGATATTTCTTTGAAATGAAAAGGTGCTACACAATACTGTAATTACATATCTACCAAGGAAAAAAAATTGATTAACATACGTCTACCAGAGACCTCGGGACCTCACTCCCAGTTAGAGCACAGTAGACAATAATGGTCAATATAGGCCAATGATCTGACTCAGAATAATGCAGCTTCATCTATCTTTGGCCAAGGCCTTGGAGATGCTGAAACAACCCTTAAAGGAGTACAATATCATAGATTTTCCAATGTCAGAGGTTAACACAGCCAAAAAAGAAAGCTGCAGGGACACTTTACAGTTCTCTTTTCTTCCAAAACAAGGATTAATAATTGTACCAAAAACATTATGGTCTTTGTATACGAATCACTGAAAGACTAACTTAGGGGTCAGACATGTAAAATAACAGGTGAAAAAGTGGACAACCATTCTTGGGTCAACTATTCCGATCTTTATATGCATTAAAATATATTACTTGTACATTAATGATGTAAGGTTGTGGATAAGATTTATTGATATCATTTCCATAGCACTGTAAAACAAAATGTTGTATAAAAGTTAAACAAGAAACCAAACACTTCTCATGGCAGAAATAAGGTACATGGAAATTGGAGGCCAAAGTCTCTTTCTTACTTTAAGAAAACAATTTTAAACTGATAGGGTTGCAGATTCTGCTGTAAAATGGTTCTTTAAAAAAATATATATGATAATCTGCTGGGAGGCATCAAATTCCACAGGTAGAGAGCCGGAACTGAGAAAGAATGAATACATATAATAGAACAGCAAATCTTAGGACAAGACATGTAGTGCTAGAAAGATCATTAGAAACTATACCAGGGTTTTAAAGAAAACAAGGGGGGTGCTTTTCATCAGGACTACATAGCACATGGAGAGAGAAGGTTTAACCCTTTCTTCCTAAACTGCAATTGTGAAGAAACACACACAGGCATGAATAGTAGCCTTTCATTAAAGTTGTCATTGAGATCTTGTTTTCTAAGGCTGAGGGATTTTCAGTGGGATTACAGTTGGGGAAGGGATTAAGCTTCCCCTTGTTACGCTGTAGTTCCAGTCAAAATCAGACATACCTTCTATTGTTGTTGACTATCATTTCTAAGGTTTGGTTATGTAAATGTAAATAGTGGGAAAACAATGAAGAGAACATGCAAGAGGAGAAAGAGAAGAGAGTTGACAGAACCACACTGTAGCTGAAATGTCTGGACCTCTAAGGACAGAAATGTTTAAACACACAAGAGGAGCTGGACAGGTAACCTTTTATTTTTTAAAAAACATGGAAGAGAACTTGTTTAAGAAGTGGTAAACACGGATATTACAATTTCCAAATTGTTACCAATGGGTACCTTTTGTGACTGTATCCTTAGCATGGTTCTTTAAAACAGGATGCAAAGTAAGGCTACTTTCTCCCATGCCATTTGCATGGCTATATCTCACTTTGTTTCACATGTGGAGTGCTGTTGAAGGGCTTTGCCATTCCTTGGAATGTGTCACTAACTTTGCTGATAGAACCCAGCAGGTGAAACAACTGTGTAAGGCGGCTGGCTGCCTTTTCTCTGCAACACAGTCGGTTGTGTTTTCTGCTGAAATGAACTAGTGTGAAATTAAGTCATGGCTGCTGCACATGTTTAAACTTTTAGGGAAATGCACCTCTAATAAAGGATTAACTCCTTCCTGTCTTCTGAATATGCTGTCTAAAGATTTAGGGCTTGCTTATGATCAAGGTAAATATAATTCACTGACAGTATCCAGAGTTTTCCTCTATAAGCATCAAGGTGTGTGTGTGGGGGGGGATTAATGGAATGAGAAGATAGGCCTTGCAAAAGGAGGCTTCCTGCTCTTCCCACTCCACTTCCTGGATCAGGGCAGCTAGGAAGCACACAGCTTGAGCAGAGAGGCTGCAACAAGTCTCTCCTGACAGCTTCCCCCTGAAGCTGGGTGTGCATAATAACACAGGCAGCAGCTGCAGCCTAGAAACTTGAAATGCAGCTGTCACCTGGCAGATTCTCCTGTTGTCTGGTGACTCCATGGATTTACTGGGCAAGAGGACCCAGCATGGCCATGTCAGAGAACCATGACACAATCCCCACCTCTGTTTTTTACTGAAACATCCAACTTAATTGAAGTTTTCAAGCTAATAAAATAAAGCACCACATACACACACAAATCTAAGGTAATTTGATCTTCTTGCAAAGACTTGAGTAGTATTTGTCCAAATGCAGATAAGCAAATGTGTTAGCACCTCCCACTTCCACCATAATGTCCAATGCAAAACATAGGGAAGGCATTTTAATGGGTGCACAACATGCGCACCTATTTCTCATTACACAATTTCATTTTATTTATTTAAAGAACTGATAAACTGCTGGATGCCAATCATCTACATACTCTTTCCAGCTTGTTATTGTGCTATGCAGAGTGGCAGAATATTGCTCAAAAGACAATGGTTAAATTGGCTTAATTGTATCATGAAATCTTCACTGTATCTTTTCTGGGGCAATGTTTTGGGAAACGCTTTCTATTTTTGCGATGTGTTCCGGCAGCAGCAAAAGTAACATTTTCATTTCTGAAAAAAAGACTGTTGCAGTTGTATGAAGCAGCAGTGGCAGCAACGGCATAACATGCCTTCATCTACAAATACATGGAATTGCACAGGCCCCAAAGTGGCAGAGGTGATGAGGGAAACCAGGCCAGGGGGCAATCAGGATCATGCATGCAGATGTGAAAATAAAAATACAGTGGTACCTCGGGTTAAGTACTTAATTCGTTCCGGAGGTCCATTCTTAACCTGAAACTGTTCTTAACCTGAAGCACCACTTTGGCTAATGGGGCCTCCAGCTGCTGCTGCGCTGCCAGAGCATGATTTCTGTTCTCATCCTGAAGCAAAGTTCTTAACCCAAGGTACAATTCCTGGGTTAGCGGAGTCTGTAACCTGAAGTGTATGTAACCTGAGCTACCACTGTATGGGCTACATTCTATTTTTGTTCACCATTTATACTTGAATTCAAGTAAAAGAGTTTGTCTGTTAGAAACAGTAAAGGAAAGAAAAAAACCATAACTGCAAATGTACAAAATACCGGTATATAGATAAAATGGATCACAAATAATGACAAAAAGTGACAACAAACACATGTTGTCATGTTGCAAACTGAAGTAACAGGCAATATATGCACAATAACTATTAATTCATGATTTTCTACAGTGACTTTACAGAAAAATCATACATTCACAAGATCATATTGTTGCTTGCCACCTAACTGGCAAAGATCCACTTTGATTAATTCTTGATTATAAAGCACTAATATAAATCTGGATTTTGTTTGGGAAGAAATATCACAGATACTGTGTCCATTATTACTAAATATTAAAGCAAATAAATTGAATACATTGTGAATTATTTCAGTGATATATCATTTGTAACCCATCTTTTAATTTTATTTTCTAATTTTGTATATAAGAGATATATAAGGTTTGCTTCCCTTCCCTACACACACATGAAATTGCTGATTCAGTTGATAATCCGAAAGTGGGTAACTATGGACAAGGAGTAGTAAACAAAACAAAACAATGTGTCAGAAACATTCATTTGATGCATGTTCTAATGAGTTGTATTCAGTCTAAATCTTACATGTTCATTTAATAAAACACATCAGTTAGCTGGGAAGGATATCAAAGTCATCTAAGTACTGATGACAGTATTAAGGGGATTAATATTAATCTTGGCTGTTTCAGGTTATTCAAAAAATAGTAACTGTTCCATCCAACAAGAGCCAGAGGGCAGCATGGGAAAGCCTAAACAAGAGTAAGAAGATTAATGAACCCTGTAAATATTTGCCACCCCCCTTCCCAGTACATGGGGCGTTGAATCCCCAGCAGACTCAGTCATACCAGCACTCCACTGCAAATCTTTTGGGCAGCTGAAGCTAGCATAGCTAATGCTTATTCACTATTGTTTTTGCTGATAACCAGTAGTACTGAGAACCCTGAAGAATAGGCAAGGGCCACAGAGCAGCTGGTTTGCTCAATTTCCCAGCACAGAACAAAACTCATAAATTATGGCCATTTCAATGGACTTGCTTGCACAAGTAACTGTTGGAATGAATTTTCTACTCATAGAAAGCTACCGTTTCTTGTGTCAAAGGTGGAAAAAAATGTTAATACAGCAAGAGACACTTGCTGTTATCATTCATTTTATAACGTTTTTAAAGTTCTGTCGAATGCCAGAAATTTAACATTATGTTTGCAACACAAAGTAGCTCCATTTATATTAAACACCACCAAGCGTTTGTCTTTTGCTTTGCTTATTTTGGTAAAAAAAATAACAACTCCTCTACCAAGTTCAACTAGCACAATCCAGGAGAGCCAGTGAAGATGGCTGCCAAAGGGTGGCTATCTGTGACAACATGAGCCCCTAGAGAATATGCTTATAAGAAGGAGGGAGCTCATTTCCTGTTGTTACTCCTGCTTGCTCTGCTATCCTGGGTACCTTTCTTCAACCTTTTCCACACATCTCACTTGACAAAATGACTATCCAATTTTCATCGTCTAACATTGTATATGCCATCAAATGCCAACAGTGTCCTTCAGCTCTCTATATTGGACAAACAGGCCAAACCTTACGCCAAAGAATAAACGGACATAAATCAGACATCAAGAATCACAAGACAGAGAAACCAGTAGGAGAACACTTCAATCTCCCAGGACATTCTATACAAGATCTCAAAGTAGCTGTTTTACTACAAAGGAATTTCAGAAATAGACTGGAAAGAGAAGCTGCTGAATTGCAAACTGAAAACCATGGAGAGACCTGGTCTGAACAAAGACATTGGATTCTTATCTCATTATACATGACAAAGCCATTTTTCACCTTCTCACCCCTTGCTTTTTCCTGTAAGACCTATTGCAGTCGTTAAGAGTCGTCAACAGGCTCATCACAGCTATCTGCCAATCACCCATTCCCACCACCCTTCTGAGTAATACCCCTCCCCACCTTCTCACTATATAGAAGGATCTGGCAACTTCTGTTTCAGTGTATCTGAAGAAGTGTGCATGCACACGAAAGCTCATACCAAGAACTAACTTAGTTGGTCTTTAAGGTGCTACTGGAAGGAAAAAAAATTTTTGTTTTGACTATGGCAGACCAACATGGCTACCTATCTGTAACTATCCAATTTTCCACATCTAACATCCTTCTGATATAATCTCTCACAACTCCTGATTGCTATATGTGCTGCCATTATCTATCCTCTTCTTTGGACCCTCCCCTACTACATTCAAGCACACCACTCTGTACTTAAAAATACACCCATTGACCCATCCTGTCTCACCAGCTACTAGCTGTCTCCAAACTTCTAAAGCATATTACCTCTTTCTCTCCTTTTGCTATCTTGATCCCCTATCCCAAAGGTGGCTTACACTCAGTTTGGGGGGGCTAATCTCCCATTAAACTGCCAAGCGCACAGACTCTGTAAAATGTTACAGGAACTTGAAAAGAGGAGAGTAGGTTTGGGAGCACTTTGTCCAATTCTACTTCCCCATAAAGGGAAGGGAAGGGTTGGAACTCCTCTCATTTGTGTGTCAGATGGTTCAAAGATAGCTGTCACATTCCTGAAACTGAGATTTGCTAGCAAATTTGTGCCTTGTGGTCTCTGTTTAAAAGAAACCTCAGCTGCCAAAACAAGGCAATCGTCAAGACAGTCAATAGTCTTATGTATGTATGACCATGGTAAGAACTGCCCTGATTAAATGCTCTACTTGGCAGCTACTCAGTTAAATTACTTTGAATTTATGAATTCAATACACTCTAGTAATGCCATCTCTGATGTTAAGCTGACATCTATTTTGGTTAAAGTACAAAAGAGTACTACCAGATCATTCCAGAGCCAGAGGGAGGAAATCCACATTTGTAAATTCTACCAGATGTCACTACAACTGAAGCCTACCCATTGACCAATAATGAAAAGCATCCCTCTGCTCCTCTCTTCTCATTTCCATGAGAAACACCTTATTTTACTATTTATACCCCACTACACAAGCCCTTTCCCAGTGTTTCATTGCAGCCTAGATAAAAAGAACTGTGATTCTAGATCTGTATGCAAGGGGACTTGATATTTGCTTTCCTCACACACACAACCTGAACAGCACACACCAAATTCCAAACTAAGAGGAGTTTCAAAAATATTGTGTAATACAGTAAAATTCCACTAGACTATCGCAATCTCCTTGAACCATTCCATGCAGCTCTCAGCATCCTCTCCAACTCATTCATAAATTAACTGCATCATAATGTTTCAGTCAAATCAGACAGTAAAACTCCTTCTCATAGGAGAAACAGAAGAATACAAAGTTAAAAACCCAGAGTAAGATATTAAAACTAATTTCATCTCTCTTACTCATAAGTAGCCTTCACACCAACTTTTCTGACTCAGACTACTTCAGGCTTCTTTCCTAGTACACTAGAAAATCTGTTACTAGGTCTTAATTTGGCATTACTATTTGCTAATAGAAGTATTCTGTTTACTACATTAAGCCTTAGTGTGGATGTTTCTTATTAACCATCAGATAAAAGGCATGATAGCTAGGCACCAAACAGAAAAATAGAGAGGGTCTGTGAGCACTTACAAAAGGATGCTTTGATTACTAACACCCAGCATGGGTTTCTCAAAAACAAGTCATGCCAGACTAATCTCATTTATTTTTTTGAGAGAGTTACAAGACTGGTGGCTCAGGGGAATGCTATGGACATAGTGTATATTGATTTCAGTAAGGCTTTTGACAAAGTCCCTCATGATATTCTTGCAGAGAAGCTGGTAAAATGTGAGAAGGACAAGGTAACTGATAGGTGGCTTTGTAGCTGGTTGACTGAGTGCTCACTAACGGTTCTTCTTCATTCTGGAAAAAAGTGACAAGTGGGATGCCACAGGGTTCTGTCCTGGGACCACTGTTTATTAATTTAAAATCTTAGGACTCTTCCTCAGGGCAACTATAGAAGCAAAATGTATATGCAATCCATTAGTGAAACATTTTATAATCTTAAGAACTAAGCAGAGTATCACAAAATGAACATTTAAGTATAAACTGTAGCCTGAATAATGGAGGAAACTAAGAAACTTAATTTTTTCAACATTTATTTAACTTAATCCTATTTTTCTTGAAGAACAATAATGCAATCCTGTAACCTGCAAGCTACATAGTGTTCAACAGGACTTATTCCCAGGTATGTGTGCATAGGATTGTTCATAGAATCATAGAATAGTAGAGTTGGAATGGACCATGGGGGTCATCTAGTCCAATCAGCTGCAATGCAGGAATCTTTTGCCCAAGGTGGAGCTTGAACCCACAAGCCCTAGATTAAGAGTATTATGCTCTACAACTGAGCTATATTTGATAAAGCTTAGAGTAAAAATCCTGGATAAAAAACCACAAAAAGGCTCAGTAGTTGTATTTTGCCAAATAAAAAAGGTGGCATAGGCAATATTCTCATATATGGGATTATCACTGCGGTTGCAGCGTAGTAATAATTTATTATTATTTATTCCTCGCCCATCTGGCTGAGTTTCCCCAGCCACTCTGGGCGGCTCCCAATCGAATATTAAAAACACAATATAGCATTAAACATTAAAAACTTCCATAACAGGGCTGCCTTCAGATGCCTTTTAAAAGTAGGATAGTTGCTTATTTCCTTGACATCTGAGTGGTCTCACAGAATAATTATTAATGGAGTGCAATACATTTTGCATTTATAGTTGCTAGAGAGAGAATCAGAAAGATTGAAATGCTTTGGACTAACATATTGCCCTTCCTACACCTTTGTAGCCTCCCCTATCTCTATTTGTTCTAATCCATCATGTCCCTATGGGAACATACCTCCAGATTTTCCATGATGTTGTTCTCCAACTTTGTCACTATGAACTTCTCCAAAAGTAACTCATAGCTAATACAGTCGTGCCTCGCAAGACGAAATTAATCCGTTCCGCGAGTCTCTTCGTCTTGTGGTTTTTTCATCTTGCGAAGCACGGCTATTAGCGGCTTAGCGGCTATTAACGGCTTAGCGGCTTAGCGGCTATTAACAGCTTAGCGGCTTTAAGAAAAAGGAAACAAACTCGCAAGAACTCGCAAGACGTTTCGTCTTGCGAAGCAAGCCCATAGGGAAATTCGTCTTGCGGAACGACTCAAAAAACGGAAAACTCTTTCGTCTTGCACGTTTTTCGTCTTGCGAGGCATTCGTCTTGCGAGGTACCACTGTACACAAATTCTGCTTTTTATATATTTTATCAGTCTATACACCAAATGGTCTATGAACAGAATGTGTGAACTGGGAATTAATGTTCAATTGGTTCAAAACAACATTACAGGAAGCCACAAAAAACCTTGATTCCTCAGAATGTTGTCCATGTTTAAACACAGAAGTCTCTCCACCTATGCAGTGGAACTGAGCTCAGTGGAACTTACTGTACTGTTAGTCTCCAAATTATTAGGTTATTGAAACAATTTGAATAGTTCCACTTTAACATCCCAACACACTCTCAATCGGCAAAGTCACTGCATTATCATAACATGCAAGTATTATGGGGGAAATCAAGTTTATGATTCACTGGGGGACTAAGAAGTGTTAATTTCAAGTAATAAGAAAAGTTTTTTAGTCTTCTGTGTACTATATAAATATAGGCATGTGTATAGAAGAATTGTTTCTGTGTATGGAGCAAAATTTGCCTTCCCATACAGCACTTTAGAGATGAAGCAGTTTTGCATGCTGCTGTATCCACAGTCCATTCTGTACACACAAGGTCAGTCACATCCAGCGGGGATTGCATCAGACTCCTGGAATGCTGAAGTCCACATATTTGCCATTCAGCATGAAAACTGCTTTTCAAGTTCAATCAGCTATAAATGTTGCTTTGTTTTAATTTTCCACTGAACTTCCTGGAACCTATTATCAGACTGCCAGGGATGTATATTTAGCAATGGCAACATGGCCTTTTTGCCATTGCTCCACTGCTAATGTCACCTCCAATAAACAGAAACACATAACCTACCCAACAAAATACACTTGATTTCTGACAGTTGTTTACAGCAGATACTTCAAAGCCATTGGAGAAGAGTATGTCCAATGCTCTATTTTGTACTCTGCAATCCACAAGAAGGAAAATCTTCAGGCCTCATGAACTTCCCATGTCCACAAGCTGAGAAATAATTCCTCTCCACTTCTAAAAATCAGTTCCCAACCCTTGTTTTCATTCAGAGATTAAACAGATGTTCCACAGAATACCTGCCTTCACTGCAGGTACTCTGCCATAGCAAAGAAGACCAGTTCATTTCCCAGGATTCAGGAGTTACAGAATGACAGACAGGGGAAAAATGCCAAACTGAAATCATGATAACAGTTTTCTCTTCTGCATATATTGTCAAGGAAGGTACTAAAGCAGCTGTAATGGAAAATCAAGTTTAGAAACTTAGAATAGTGCCCCAGACAAAATCCAGAAAACACTTCAGAAAATGAGTTACTTGCAATGACATGTTAAAAACAGCCTCCCATGTAGTATGAATTCTACACAGGGTTACAAATATGTCGCTCAGAAATGTTTCTGAAGGTCATTTATTACTGTATGGCATGGGAACTACTGCTGGAAAAAGTGTTCCAGATCTGAAAATAATAAACTGATTTGGACATACTGTACACCCAAATGATATTGTGGCT
The DNA here is from genome assembly GCF_027172205.1 of Podarcis raffonei. Taxonomy (NCBI): domain Eukaryota; kingdom Metazoa; phylum Chordata; class Lepidosauria; order Squamata; family Lacertidae; genus Podarcis; species Podarcis raffonei. The sequence continues at coordinate 15,885,064 of NC_070606.1, forward strand.
CAGCCTACTAGAAATGGCAGAATTTCCAGTGCAAGTTTAAGTGGCCACCCAAAAAAGATGAACGCAGGAAGATGGAAGAACAAATATTCAATTTTTTCCTCCTTCAAATGGAGGCTGGGGAACAAAATAGTCTGAAATATGGGGAGACAATATTTAATAATATTTCAATAGTAAAAAGTGTTATAACTAAATCCTGCCACATAATCTAATAGTCCTATTTTTAATATCTGTTCTGTTGTTCAATTGTATTTTAGTTTTGTACATGTGAGTGATATTTTATTATCATTATTTCAGAGTGTTATAACTAACTTGAGTTCAGGATTCATGAATCTAAGCTGTAGGAAATAGCAGTTAATTGGCATTTCCAGAAATGTGATCTCTTATTCCAATTATATCATTAATCTCTCACTTTTTGACCAACAGTCCTCAAGGTGACTAACCACTAATAAATATGACTAACAGTAATTGAACACAAAATACAATTCAATGAAAAATCAATTATTATAATAATAACAACAACAACAACAGAGTACAACATAGTTCATCAAAATCAACTGCATAGAACTCAAGGCTCAAAGGCCAGGTAAAGCAGCAAGTTTTTCACTATCTCCCTAAAGGAGTCGATGGTACAGATCTGGGGACACCACCAAAGAGACAATATTTCTTGGAGGTTATAACATTTCCTCGAAAGGTGGTAACACAGATAAGAGACCCTCTGAACTATATTTCAATGCCTAGGAACAAATAATGTTAATGCTACTGGAACATGCAATACATGAGCCAGTCCAAGATTAGAAGGAAAAGAACATTTCATAGGGTAAAGCAAAATAACAACTTTTATTTGTTAAAAATCCTTAAAATGCTGAAATTGGGTGTCGTCGTCCCCTTTTTAAAAATGACTCATACGACTATATTGCAAAAATGTAGCACTAGGCTAAATGTAAAGTACTGAAATTCACAACATTTCATTTATTACACATCAATCTGTGGTCATTTGCTAACTTTTTTAGCAATTTACACAGAAAAAGTACTCTGTAAGACAAGGAACGTAACAGCAGCGAGGGTACTTGCTTAATGTGCAGAACATCCTAGATTCAATGCCTGGCAGCTTCTGTTAAAGGATCTCAGGTAGGAGTACTGGGAAAGACCTCTCTGCACGAGACCCTGGAAAGCTGTCAACAATGTACCAGACTAGATGAGCCAATTATCTCCCTAGCTTCATATGTGTGGTATACAAGTTATTTCAGTTTTCCTGAAACAGTGATTACAAATATATCCCAGTCCTGGAGATGGCAATATAAACCAGTACATCAGCTTAAGAGTGAAGAGAAGCAATAATTTTTAAAATCATGTGCTGGCCACATGACCAGGAAAGCTATCTGTGGACAAACACCGGCTTCCTCGGCCTAAAGCAAGATGAGTGCTGTACCCCATAGTCACCTTTGACTGGACTTAACCATCCTGGGTTCCTTTACCTTTGAATGTTTAAAACACACTACATTAAAAATTAGTTGAGTTATCAATCTGAAACAGAAGTGGTCTATAAGCAATTTTCCACTCATATTGGGCTTTTGGAGAGAGGACTTTCACATCCCTTTCAATGTTTATTTTTGAGTTAGCCATTATTTAACTCCCTCACAGAAATAGAGAACCAATTTTAACTGGATACTGAACTGTAATACTAGGAATTCTTAAGTAATTGGGCAAGTTGGATATGCATTGTGACTTGTTAATATTACCTCTGTAAATATATTTGAATTTAAAAGAAATCAAACATATTTAATAAACATACACTGAAAAGAGTATCAGTGTTTGCAAGTGACCACAATTAGTAGCACAAAGGAGCAATACAATTATTGGTTGACATGAAGAAATTGCACAAAATTGCTAATCAAATCTAGACTCTGTATTTGTAGTTGTCTTCATTCTCCTCACTGCTACCAATACAATTGTTCCATTTTATTTCTGCAGTTGTTTGTCCTGTAACAGCTGCAAAAATCAGAGCAGGCAAATTCAAAATGCACCACAGTGACACCTTCCGACCGAACATGACTGTTCACTTGTATAGTTACAATTACAGCTCATGATCTTCAGAACTTCATTGTTTCAGCCCTCCTGATCCTCTAAAAGTTTCTGGTAACTTATTTGTTGAGTCCTCTGGTTTGGTGGTGCTGTTACTGAACACCACGTCAGTCCATAGTAAGACCACGCTCACCTAAAACTTGATTGTGGATGAAGGGGCTGACAAAGCATGCATTAACAAGACATTTATGGGTAAGCTGGGTGGGCCTCGCCTAATTCAGCTCTGTAGGTACTCAGTACAGCAACAGCAAACAGGTGTTGCTATTGTCCAAGGAAGCACCATCTCCTTTACCACAAAAGCTTTTGATCTTGGAGTGGGTTTAGAGGGTTGGACTGGAGAGACAGACTGGGGAGGCTGCATGTCTATTGACCACCCAATGGCACCCTTGACCAACCTGGGGAAGGGGATACTGAAGTATTCAAGGACCCACTGTGACCAACTGGTTAAACATTTTGAGGATAAAACTGCTCACCTTTGGAGTTACTTTGAATCTACAGTTATAGCAATCCAGATGAAGTACCTAATGCAATCAGCTAATGTGAACAAGGTCCTTGCGGCTATATGCCCAACCATATGCCCTCTTGATCTCCTGAGTGGTTTGTTTTGGGAGTACTCTTAATGCTCTATTTGCTGTGACTATTTGTAATGTTTATACGTGGAAATTCAACCAATATTCTTACAATGTAAATTACAAATCTGTCAACATAATCTTGTATTGCATCTTGTGATGGACAATGGATAATCCAAAAGACCACATATCTATCTGTAATGGTAACTGTGATGCTTGAAGGGAATTTTCAGCTGCAAATTCTTTTTTTAATACTGACTTTAGTGACAAAAGTGGTATGAGAATTGCAAAGACAATAATGATAGTATCGATACCAACTCATATGTAAAACTGTTTCTGAAGTCCATATCTTACTCCATCATAAAGCACATAACCCTGGAATAAATGAGGTTGCTGTTAAAACACATAGCAATCCAAACGAACACATTGTATTCATTGTTACGGCATTTCTACTTAATGGTTCAGTGAAGCCTTCAGGCAAACTGCTTTTGTTCCCCCAAAACCTACTAACCAGTGCATCATCTATGTTTACTTTTTCTTGGCAGATTTTTACTAAAGATGATGCTTAGCATAGCACCAGGTGGACAATAATCAGGATTCATGGGGTCATGGATTCACGAGTATATCCACTCTCTATTGGCTGATCAGACTAAAAACAAGTATGTGGTTCCCACCAATGTGTATATGTTAGAATCATAGAATCATAGAGTTGGAAGAGACCACAAGGGCCATCGAGTCCAACCCCCTGCCAAGCAGGAAACACCATCAGAGCACTCCTGACATATGGTTGTCAAGCCTCTGCTTAAAGACCTCCAAAGAAGGAGACTCCACCACACTCCTTGGCAGCAAATTCCACTGTCAAACAGCTCTTACTGTCAGGAAGTTCTTCCTAATGTTTAGGTGGAATCTTCTTTCTTCTAGTTTGGATCCATTGCTCCGTATCCGCTTCTCTGGAGCAGCAGAAAACAACCTTTCTCCCTCCTCTATGTGACATCCTTTTATATATTTGAACATGGCTATCATATCACCCCTTAACCTCCTCTTCTCCAGGCTAAACATGCCCAGCTGACATTCTTGTTGAGTCCACATCATATAAATGTCATTTCTATAAACTTGTCTGATCAAACATCACTCCATACATCTGGATGGTGGCACAATATGTATTTCTCTTGCCTTGTCTTCAACGGTGGTAGTCACTCTTTTCCCCCCTCAAGTAATACAGTGTATATGGAGCATAATGCCACAAAAAACAAGAGATCAGCAATGGAAATTCTCCTTTCATTTATTCTCTTACAAAACATAAATAAGCTTGATGTGATTTGCCAATTCAAGTTTCTGATATGATAGCACAGCTGCCAGACTTTCATAGCACTCAACATCCATAAGGAATGCTGTTACAGTGAGTTTCCTGCAATCAGCAGAGTTGGACTAGATTACATTTGAGATTCTTTCCAACTTTATAATTATAATGTGTCTTACAAAATTTCAACACCATTCTCAAAACTTTTATGTTCTGAGAAATCTTCTTGCCAAACATGAGGTTTATTCTACCAAGTGCAACTTACATCCAAAAAGCTAATCCACATGTGTCCCTCTACCCTATTGTACCCCAATAATTTAGTTTGTCCCCCACCATATGTATCAGTTGCTGGCCAGCACCTCCTCTTCCCTCAAACAGAAAAGGGGAGAGAAGTGAAAAGCACTGTTGTTGGGAGTGTGCTTGCATGAAATAAAAGTTCTGGAACATTTCAAGGTGGACCCTGAAAAAATGGAATCACCACACAGTCCCTAGTTATGAGGAGTGTGAAAGCTGAACCACACCACTTCTACTAAGTAGTATATTTTTGCAAGATATAGGGAACAGAAAATGATAGCAGTTCTAATATTTGTGCTGCACTATCAATATTTAGGTAATTAATTCATTTGGGTGTGGTTTATTTTCTCTCACATATGTTAGAAGGCTACAAGCACATCCTCAATATACCCCAAATCCTACAATTAGAGCCTGGAGAGTGGGAATATTCCTGTGTCTTGCAATAATATATTTGGTTATTTTCTGGCTTTGATGAGTGCCATCTTGAACACATCAATTTTCCCAAGGGTGGTATGATATAATTTGAGTCAAACTCAACTGATGCAATATATTAAAAGCACTGCAAACCAGTATTAGTTGCTAAACTAAAAGGTGCCAAGGATTCCATTGTAAAGCAAAAGGTTTGACCACAATTTTTGATATTTTAATGTATTTGTACCTCTTGCAGAAACTCTAATATTGTTACAAAACAAAAATCTGGAAAAATTAGAGCTGCAACATTTGGTTGACTAGTTATTTTAATCTATCAAAACATTTTAATCCAATTAAAAGTGTCCCCAATTAATAAAAAAAAATTTAATGATTAAAATTATTTCCAATTGATGTACTTATAGAAACTTCCCATAGCAAATAAAATCTGTATTTTCTTATCATCTGTGTTCCATTATTATTATTTATTATTATAAGTAGATTGATGTAACTGTTTTGATTTTTATATTGCATATTTTTATATTTGACAAAGTGTATTGTATAATTTATTAATAATTATAATCACCGCCACCGCCACCATCTTAGAAGAGGTAGCCCCACCTGTGTGAATGTCTCTCCTAAACCGATACTTGCTGCAATATTTCTAGTTACAGGTAGGTAGCCGAGTTGGTCTGCCGTAGTCGAAACAAAATAAAAGAATTCCTTCCAGTAGCACTTTAGAGACCAACTAAGTTTGTTATTGGTATGAGCTTTTGTGTGCATGTGTATGCACATCATCTAAATGCAAGCAGGCTTTTTCCTCTGCATATTTAACCAATTAAAAATAATACAATTCGACAGCTTAAGTATATTTAATTGAGTGCCAGCCCTAATAAAAACCCACACACGAGATTAGCAAAAGAACATAAAAACAGATTAAAAGCAATCAGATACAGCTCTATTTAGCAACAGTACATTGAAGTCCTCCTGAAAAAGTGGCCTTACAGCCTTTGCTGAACACCTGAAAAGATGTGCATCTTCTCCTGGGTTGCTATTTCATGACCAGTTACTGAGAATGGCATACTTCTTCCAGAGATCATCCTCATCTCCTGCAATGATGATGCATGAAGATGTTAAATGCCAGGGGGGTTGAGAGCCAGCGTGTCAGAAGTTGTGGCAATGTCACACACAGCATTTAAGGAAGAATTCATCTCTTAAAAAAATATATCTGCAACCACATACGGTAGGCTAACAAGTATGCTGCTAGTTTTTGCAGAACACTTCTAGTAACTTCAAACGGTGGATGCCAACACAGTGGCACCAAACTCAGAAAAGTTTTCTATCAGTATTCTGCTGCAGTTTTGTCCATCTGCAGTCAGACAGAAGTTAATGCACTCCACACCACTGCAGAACTGCTGAGCCTAGTCCCCCTTTCTCTCTCCTCGAGTACACCATGGGATATCAGCCAATGAAACAAAACAAAAAAAGAAAATAGTTGATCCTAATCATTTCCGACACCTGATCAGAATAAAGAAACACAAAGAGGCCTGGTACTGTGTGCTTGTTTAACTTTGTGAGGCTCAGGACTCCTCACAGAAACCCATTTAGTTATTTGCCACATTCCATTCAACATATCACATGACTGGATTACTAACAGTTCCTGAAGGTTAGTTTAATCAGCAGTTATATACTACAGCCATTTTCTGGGCAAAAAAAAGTTTAAATTAAATGTATGAATGACAACTATTAAACCACTGCTGACTTGCAAATATACTGCTATGGAGATCCTACTTGATTCTTGCAAAAAGCTAAATATTTTCATTAAACTTGTAGGGATGACAACTTTTCTTAACTCAAATAATTTTTGTTCCCACCCATAGAGAGTGAAATGGAGAAAATATATAATTTTACTTAGTCACAATGTGGCATTACATGCCCACAGGCCATTTCTGTTTCTGTGATTTTATTATTATCTGAGAAACTCTCAGAAGCTTTGTTAATTAAGTGGTATATAAATACCCTAATAAGCAAAATACCGCTAGTAACATGTTAGCCTGCCTTCACTTTCTACATGAAATGATTGGGCGAGGTCATATGAGTATTAGGACTGGGAGTAATCAGAATGTGAAAAATAATCAGATGGCAATGAGAGAGAGCTTAGTATCTTGGGGAGGAAATAACAGTTCAAATTGCCTGGGGGCAATTATGAAGCAAGACAAGAGGGAAGAACTATTCTGGGAGGAACAGGATCATCTGACAGAGGTACAGTGGTGCCTCGCAAGACGAATGCCTTGCAAAACGAAAAACTCGCAAGACGAAAGAGTTTTCCGTTTTTGAGTCGTTCCGCAAGACGAATTTCCCTATGGGCTTGCTTCGCAAGAAGGAAGCCCATAGGGAAATCTCCGGGGACCTCTTTTAAATGCTGGCGGTGGGGAGCAAAGCCTTTCGCCCCCCTCCGGCCTTCAGAAGAGGTCCAGGAAGGCCGGCGGGGGCCGAAAGGCTTTGCTCCCCACCGCCAGCATTTTAAAAGCGGTCCGGGATAGCAGGGAAGCGCGCTGCGCTTTCCCGCTATCCCGGACCGCTTTTAAAATGCTGGCCGTCGGGAGCAAAGACTTTCGCCCACCGCCGGCCTTCAGAAGAGGTCCTGGACCTCTTCTGAAGGCCGGCGGGGGGCAAAAGTCTTTGCTCCCCCCTGCCTGCCTTCCCGGGATAGCGGAGAGCGCAGCGCGTTTCTCCGCTATCCCGGACAGCTTTTGAAGGCAGGCGGGGGGGGGGGGGGGAGCAAAGACTTTTGCCCACCGCCTGCCTTCAGAAGACCTCCGCTGTCCTGGGGGCTTTTAAAATGCTGGGGGTCGGCAGCAAAGCCCTCCTTTCCCCGGAGCTTGCGGGGCGGGAGGTGGGGAGAAGGGCTTTTCTTCCCACCGCCTGCCTTCAGAACAGCCTTCTGAAGGCTGGCGGTGGGAAGAAAAGCCCTTATCCGCCCCCCCAGCCTTCAGAACAGGTCGGGGGACAGACTGTCCCCGGACCTGGTCTGAAGGCGGTTTCCATAGGAATGCATTGATTGATTTTCAATGCATTCCTATGGGAAACCGTGCTTCGCAAGACGAAAAACTCGCAAGAAGAAAAAACTTGCGGAACGAATTAATTTCGTCTTGCGAGGCACCACTGTATACTGATGGGCTCACACCTCCTCAGAAGGAGTAGGTTCACAGCTTGGGGTACCCCTGGATGCAGCTGCATGACTAGATGGCTCAGGCAGCAACAAGGACTGCCTTATACCAACTTATTCCAGCACGCCAGCTGTGTTCGTTCCTGAAGGAGGCATGCCCAGTCATTCACTTCTCAGTCACTACCAAGTCAGACTACTGTAACGTACTTTACATGGCACTGCCCTTGAAGAAAGTCCAGGAACTTCAAGAGATCTAGAATGCAGTCAATAGGGTTTTATCTGGAACTAGCATATCAAATCACATTTTGCCAATTCTTCACCAGCTGTGCTGGTTGCCAGACTGTTTCCAGGCACAATTCAAGATGCTGGTTTTGACCTTTAAAGGTTTAAAATGGCCTGGGACCAAGCTATTTCAGACTTCACTTCCTCCCATATGGACTTTCTTAAGAAAAAGTTCAATTTCTGAGGTCCTTCTTTCTTTTCCCCTTCTGCTACAGGTGTACAAGAGATGGGGCCTTTTTTGGTTTAGGAACTTGGGGTGTGGAATTGCCTCCCAAAAGAGATAAGCATACAAATGCTTACTACTAAGCAGGCTTTGATCACTATTCTTTTCCAGTACACTTTTTCATGATATTGCCTCTGAAATGTGCTTAGGCTAGAAACATTAACCCCACTATGTCAGAATCCCTGGAGACAATCAATCAGGTTCTTTATCCACAGCAGTGACCAGAGATGGAATGATCATTGGGAGGAGTGCAAAAAGAAGAAATGCCGTGGTACACCTGCATCAACACAACTGGACACCTTCATCTGCCCCAGCAGCAATTAAACACATCTCTCCCATATAGGTCTCTACAGTCACAGCAGGTGCTGTAACTCACCAGCAGTTTGTCTTCATCCCTGAAGATGCACTCTTCTATTGTCTCCCAAGATAGAGGGATGCCAAAAACCAAAATTCTACTGCTGCTTCTAATATTCGTAATAGTTTCGTCTTTATAAATGATTTGATATAGCAGTTAACTTGTTTAATGGTAAAGTACCTTGGATATATTTTTGAAAGATAGAATACAAATAATATAAATTAAATGACACAAGATATTATCCAAAGAAATATGAGCATATTAATATTCTCATGGAAAGATTGCTCTGGGTGATCCCACACCATTCCGGGGTGACTATTTCATTATTTATTTATAAATATATATATATACCACTTAAATCTCTAAACAGTTTACAAAAAGAATAATATAACAATGAAAATGCAAACAACATTCAATATAATCACTTGTAAAAAGATAGAAACATAACTGTACTTTATAACACAAATAAAACTTAGATGTGTACAATAGAAATATTAAAAATATAAGAGTTCAGGAAAGCTTACAGGGAGTAGGGAATACATGTTTTTAAGAAGCATTTAAAAGTCAATACTGTCTCTGCCTCATAAACTACCCAATGGAAGGCTTTCCAGAGGGTGGGCTCCATCTCCAGGAAGGCCAGATTCTATAGTGTCACTAATTAAAAATCTTCTGGTCATGAAATGACCAATACAGTCTCCTCAGAAGATTGTAAAGAATGGTTTATATAGGGGGCACAGTCTGCAATGTATCCTGATACCAAATTATTAGGGTGTTCAATGGCAACCAGAAATCATTGAACTTGACTCATTAACTAATATGTAGCCAAATCTTTAAACACTACTGTACTAGGCATAAAGCTAAATATCTCACTAAGCAATCTAGAGTCTGGAGTGATTAACATAGGTACAGACAACAGAGTTCTTTTCCAGTACTATATGATTTATAATACATTATCTAGGAATACAGTATCTGTCTACCTTATAATGCTCAGATGCATTACAAATCAAATCTTTAACTAAGAAGTTATTCTCCAACTCATAATGTTTAAAGAAATAAGTCTACTTTTATCCAAATCCCAGATAAGATTTGCTCAGGAGGAGAGAGACCAAGCTTCAAGCCATCACCCAGCTGAGGATCAAACAGAGGCAAGTTTCTTCTGTACTTCTGCTGGGTTGGCAGCCTTCTTTAGAGTTCACCTGTTCCTGCTCTATGTTCAGCCTCCATTCCTGGAGCTAGTCATAGTCAGAGGCTTTGTAAAAGGAATGAGTGTGGGAAGATACTTAAAGAGATGGCTAGAGTCCCTTTGAGTGTTAAACAACTGAAAACATCCCTACAATTTATTTATTATTTTATGTTTGTTGTTTTGAGGGAGGGCAGGTTAAAATGTTTATAAACACACACACACACACGATAGCCCTGTTCATGAACTGAGATCTGCCTCTGGTGAGACTACGCCACACACACACACACACACATGCTGGTGAGAAGCACAAGAGTGAGAGCATCTGAATCCTTCTTTAAATGATATTCTGATTTTAGAAGAACTGATATGAACAAGTTAGTCCTCACTAGAACATTCCTTGGCTATCTGATTTAGAATTAAAATTCAGAGGTGCATTCAATGTGAAACCGAGTGTTTTGCTGTACCTAACCTGTAATGAGCTCTGCCTGCCTCTGAATACCAAGGTAATTTCCACTCACTAAACACCAATACGTGTATGAATAAAAATGAAAGGATTTATCTAAATCTTGTTAATGCACACAGATGTTAAAAAGTGACCTTTACAACAGAAAAGGAAGGGAAGAAGAGGTGGATTTAAAGCTTTAAAGAAGAAGAAGCAGGTGCCTTATGTACAAGTCATCTTTCACACACAAAAATGTAGATTCCAGGTCCAAGCAAAATATGAATATTCCATTTAGGTAGAAAAAAGGCCCTTTTAAAAAAAGTATGGCAGGGTGGAGGAGAGGGAGGACCTTTGCAAAGAGGAAGATGGGAATAAGACTAGAGGGAGGTTGAGGGTCCCCTGAAGTTTGGTGCTAGCCCTGCCTTGCAGTGAAAAAACATTTTGTTACAATCTCAAGTCAATGTTTTCCACCCATTTTCTATTAATCTTCTTCTGTACATGCATGCACATTCCACACATCATGATATCTTCCTCTCGTTTTCTTCATCACTGCAGATCTCTTGACCGCTCTCTGCTATCCAACATTTTCTCTCCACCCTATAACACTCTGTTTTCTTTTCCAGGACTCCAATGCATGTTCTCTCTGCACTATCATGTTATTTCACCCCCATCTCGGTTACATCTACACCCAGCCTCATTTCTCAGCAATCTTCTCTTTAAAAAAAATATATATATTTATTGAAGTTTTAAAGGTTACAAAAAGAAATGAAGAAAAAACACCAAATTAAACAAAAACAAGGCAACACATCACAATAAAAAAACAGAAAAATAGAAACAATTAAAAAAACAAATCGAACCTTCCCATAACTTATCTTTCATTTGCTTGTTTCCTTGACCTCCTCACACCTCCCTTTTTTGTATTCTAGTTCAGTTAGCTATTTCAGCAAATCCTTTCCATCTTTCCCAATTTTTGTTCTATAATTTATCTTAATATGATGTAACTTTACATTCTCTCCTTTCACCAATTAACAATCTATTTTTACTTAATCCTTTATAACATTTCCACTAAAACCACATAATTTCATTCCAGCATCCTTCTAACATTCCTTAATTTTACAATGTTTCTGCAAATAAACTTTAAATTTCTTCCAATCTTCTTCCACCGACTCTTCTCCCTGGTCTCGGATTCTGCCAGTCATTTCCGCCATTTCCATGTAGTCCATCACCTTCATCTGCCATTCTTCCCGGGTGGGTAAATCTTGTGTCTTCCAGTACTTTGCAATAAGTATTCTTGCTGCTGTTGTAGCATACATAAAGAAAGTTCTATCCTTCTTTGGCACCAATTGGCCGACCATGCCCAGGAGAAAGGCCTCTGGTTTCTTCAGAAAGGTATATTTAAATACCTTTTTCATTTCATTATAGATCATCTCCCAGAAAGTCTTAATCCTTGGGCATGTCCACCAAAGGTGAAAGAATATACCTTCAGCCTCTTTACATTTCCAACATTTATTATCAGGCAAATGATATATTTTTGCGAGCTTGACTGGTGTCATGTACCACCTGTAAATCATTTTCATTATATTCTCTCTTAAGGCATTACATGCCGTGAACTTCATACCTGTGGTCCATAACTGTTCCCAGTCAGCTATCATAATGTTATGTCCAACATCTTGTGCCCATTTAATCATAGCTGATTTCACCGTTTCATCCTGAGTGTTCCATTTCAACAGCAAGTTGTACATTCTTGACAAGTTCTTAGTTTTAGGATCTAACAGTTCTATTTCCAATTTTGATTTTTCCACCTGGAAGCCAATTTTTTTGTCCAAATTGTATCCCTCCATTATTTGGTAATAATGGAGCCAGTCTCGCACTTTGTTTTTTAGTTTTTCAAAACTCTGCAGTTTTAATCTATCTCCCTCTTGTTCCAAAATTTCCCTCTCAGCAATCTTCTCTATCATTCTTTTGTTCTCCCCGCACCTCCACAGGTTTTTCCTGCAGCCCAATTTCTTATCCCCCTTTTTCTTCCTCCACGCCACCAATCTCTGTATCTCTGTCTCAGCTACTTATTTCCTTATTCTCACAGACCTCTCTGCACTGGTTCCCCCACTCCCAGATATCTCTGCAACCCATATTACTTCACCCCAAAGTCTCTGGATACAGGAATCTCTCACATCCCTTTTTATTCCTTAAGCCTTTCATTTTTGCTCAGACCCACCCATGTGACTACATTACAGTTCTCACAGGCAGAAACAAAAGTATGCCCTACTTGTCCTTAGGTTTTCTAAAAAGTTGTTTGCCATTCAGAATCATTTTCAATCGAAATAGTCTGAGTGGAGGGAACTAGCAGTGTTATCATCCTCAGGAAACATTTCCATTATATGGATAGAGGTCCTATTGTTTATAGTCGCCATAAACAATGATTAAAAGATAGACTGTAGCAAATGCAACAGCCTCTTGCCAACTTCTATATTGGAAGTCCCAGAAGGGTAAGAAATTGTTTCTCAGTTAAAAAGACAAAGCTTCCTTTCCCAGAACAATTTGTCTCTTGAACTGACAGCCACCCGCTCCTGCTATTGACCCAACCCAACTTGGTCAGTTGCATATTTCCAGCTGTACTTAAGGCACATGTTCCTGCCAATCATCCTGGACACAGGGAAAATCAAGAGAATGCCCAGGAGGACAGGGGGGCAGGGAGAGAGAAATAGTTGTGCTTTTCATTCAGGCTTCCTTTGCTGTTCACCTTTAGCAGGAAAGAGAGAGAAAAGCCTTCCTTTTTATCATTGTCTGCACTGGATTGGATTTCAAATTGTTTCCACATAAAAAGTGTTATGAATTTTTAAAAATTCTAATAATTGTTTTTTATATGTGAAATTGTTTCTATTGCTGATGTTTTATTGTAACACTGCTTCAAGATAATTTACGGGAAGCAACCCATAAATGGAATTAAATAAATAAATAAAATTTATTTGGGAAGCAGTTGTGTGATTTCAGAAGCCTTTCATCAAATAGTGGCCTAATACCAAGACCGAGACCATATAACACCGGTCTTGAAAGACCCACATTGGTTCCCAGTACGTTTCCGAGCACAATTCAAAGTGTTGGTGCTGACCTTTAAAGCCCTAAATGGCCTCGGTCCAGTATATCTGAAGGAGCGTCTCCTTCCCCATCGTTCTGCCCGGACACTGAGGTCCAGCTCCGAGAGCCTTCTGGCGGTTCCCTCACTGCAAGAGGCCAAGTTACAGGGAACCAGGCAGAGGGCCTTCTCGGTAGTGGCGCCCGCCCTGTGGAACGCCCTCCCACCAGATGTCAAAGCGATAAACAACTACCTGACATGCAGAAGACATCTGAAGGCAGCCCTGTTCAGGGAAGTTTTTAATATGTGACATTTTAGTGTATTTTTCATCTTTGTTGGAAGCCGCCCCCAGTGGCTGGGGAAACCCAGCCAGATGGGCAGGGTACAAATAATAAATTTATTATTATTATTATTATTATTATTATTATTATTATTATTATTATTATTAGCTGAAGAACAAAATACATTAAATGTGCCATTAGAAAACTACCACATTTTTTGCTCTATAAGACTCACTTTTTCCCTCCTAAAAACCATGGGGAAATGTGTGCGCATCTTATGGAGCGAATGCAGGCTCTGCAGCTATCCCAGAAGCCAGAACAGCAAGAGGGATCACTGCTTTCACTGTGCAGCGATCCTTCTTGTTGCTGTGGATTCTGAGATTCAGAATATTTTTTTTCTTGTTTTCCTCCTCCAAAAACTAGGTTCGTCTTATGCTCTGGTGCGTCTTATAGAGCGAAAAATACGGTAACTAGCTGCTCTTGCAAATACTAATCCCTTACAGCTTTTGGGTTTCAAGAGGCTCAAAGTCAAGCACTGTTATCTTTACAGATGTGGACTAAAGCTGGGGAAGAAGGGCCTAAAACGGAATTTCTATGGAATTTCTCCCTTCCTGTATGAGAGGATTCCCCTGAATCAGATTGATATGAATCAAAGAGATCAACCAAGAGGTTAAAACACCACTTGGCCTGTGCCTGGAGGACTTGGGATGCAGGGACAAGAATGGGACACCCAGGACTCTATCAAGCCCTAAACCAGTGTTTCCCAACCTTGGGCCTCCAGCTGTTTTTGGACTACAACTCCCATCATCCCTAGCTAGCAAGACCAGTGGTCAGGGATGATGGGAATTGTAGTTCAAAAACAGCTGGAGGCCCAAGGTTGGGAAACACTGCCCTAAACAACTCAGGGAAGGGCCATAACTCAGTTTATCTTCAAACTTTGTATGCAGAAGATCCTGGGTTCAACCCCAGGGATCTCCAGTTAGATCCTGAGATAGATTCCTTGTCAGAAACCCTGGAGAGCTGCTGCCAGTCGGAGTAAAAAATACTGAACTAGATGGACCATCGTATAAGGCAGCTTCCTGTTTCAGGGCCCAAGCATCTGCAGGAGTGCCACCTCCAATACCAGCCAACTAGATCCTTAAAATTGGGTAGGGCACTCCTCATAGCCCCAAGGATTCATGGTGACCAGACTCATAGAAAACTCTTTTGCAAATTTCCCACTGGAAATGTGTCTGTCCCCTTCATTATTGGGATTTAGACATCAACCAAATACATTTGTTTACCCAGGTCTTTATAATCTGTTAAGTTAATGTTTGCCTTGAACAGCAGTGCATGGGTTGTGTTTTTAATTACTGTCAAGTTATGAATGTTTTAGTTTTGCTTTTGTTTTAATTACTGATAGAATTTTGCTGCTTATCCTTTTTTTGTACATCGTCCGAGGAGGGTGATTCTTAAGCTCAATAAATAAATGATTTTTTTTTTAAAGTGGGCATTCAAACCAATACCAGGAAGAGACAAATCAGACCGATGCAAAGACCAAAAGGTAGAAGGAACACACAATAATCACAGGAACCACACATCTTTCTGGGCCTCTAGCACCAATTCCAAGCTGCTTCACCACCTGATAGTACCAAACTCCATGCTGTTACTACCTTGTCATTACCAGAGCTCAACAACAGCAAAAAGTGGCGACACTCTTCTGAGGCCTTATCAGGTAGAAATGGCAATTGTGGGGCAAATCAAAAAGTAGAGATGGACAGATTAGTCTATTTCTAGTCTGTGTCCGTGTTCAGCCATAAGCTCATTCTTTCCCATTTCTGCAAACTTTCACCCACAAAAAAATCGTATTTTAATACACATTTAATCTAAAATATGCATTTTGAATGCATTTTAATATAAAATAAATGTTTGTCCACATTTAAATATGCATTTTAATACATTCTTTTGAGCTGATTAACTATATCTAACATTTGGAAAAGTGGAAAAACCAAAGGAAAACAGCATTGCAATCCACATATTAGGTCAGCTCACTTAAAAATAAGAGCTGAACAAAAATGATCAAAGATCACCTCAAAGCACTTACTCAGCACTCTCTGCTTAGTTCCTAAAAGATTGGCAGAGACAAGCCAAAGGGCAGGAAAAGAAAACCAGGCTTTCTGCTCTTCCACTGAGGTTTTTGTTAACTGCCTCTAAGCAACAATAAAGCATCTACTGCTGAGGCAGTGAAACATCTGAGGACTGAGACTGCTGAAAGAGAGCCTTCAGAAAGATATTTGGAATAGTCTGCTTCCTACTGGTCAAGACAGAGCATTACCCATTGCAGAAAATGCACTTAATTGGCTCTAATAACAGAGAGATGTAACATAACCACATAATATTTCTTCTGAACTAAACCCCAAATGTTTTTGTATTTATAAAACCTATAAACAGAATCTAGATAATTTATAGCCTGTCAGGATTTTGATCATGCTTAACACCTCTTGCCTTATTTTTTAAGTTTCATTTTTTGGAACACAGGACCAGTTTTTATATTCAGAAAAATAAGAGATTGAAACCAAAGTTATTTGCTCTCCTTTTTCACACATAAAAGAGCAAGTCTGTTGCTAATGTGATTGTGCTGCAGAAATACTGCACAAGAATGACTTCTGGGTGAAACTAGGTCCAAGGAACAAATGCCCTGGAGAGTTTATATTACAAGGCAGCAGCAAGCATTTCTGTTCCAGCAAAAACTACTTCACTTCTGAAGTGAACAGGCCTGGCAAACTAACATGCTTGCCTTGTCCAAGCACAGCCATGCATACTAACGGTTTTAGCAGAACACTTGGACGCAAAGCCTTCAACCACACATTGCAGGCAGGCACTCTGAGGGGGTGAACAGTGCCTTCCAATAATTTCTCTTCATTCCCTCACACAAGCACATGGCAATTTCAGTAGTTGTGATCTAAAGATTCACTTTTTAAAATTTATGTTTTTAATTTGTATCCCACTTGTTGGTCCTCTGTGGCCTTGCAGTTAGAATTAAAATGGAAATATGACACATTGGAAATGGAAAGATGAAGATTTTTGTTCCAAATCTGTAATCTGCCTCTCTCATGTTCACTTATATGATTGAAGTCTGGACTCTGGCACAGACTGTTTCAGCCTGCGTCCTGACCCTTTTTCCAGCCAAAGTCTTGCTTGTGGCTGTGTCAACAATGTAGTTGGGTCTCAATATGCTGCTTGTAAATGCCAGGTCAATCCATATTAAGATCTCCCTCACCCACAATTTAATCAAGGTTAAGGATGCCGACCTGGCATATACAATCAGGACCTGGGTGAGGAGCAAGTCAGGGGGTTAGTTTCTCCCAGCTATGCCCACCTTGGTACTTGGTCCAGCACAGGAGTAGACATCAAAGCACCTGATCTGCATGGCATACCTAGTATGTCTTGCCTTTTAAAAATATTTGCTGCCCATGCTCCACACAATGGCGAGTACTTTGAGCTCACAACAGATAACAGCACACTTTTTATTCACTATTTTATTAAAATATTACTAATACCACACCATTCACCCCTAGTCCACTACAGGATTTGTAAGGTCATTCTCACCTAATTGAGGCTCACTAATTGCCACAGTGATTCAGAGTCAACATTAATATCCTCTTCCTCTGTTTACTTTCTCCTGCCCAAAGGCTAAATAATTAAGGATTGGTGCAAAATGAAATGCAAAGGTCACTAAATCTTTAACCATTTGGGTTTGAAGAAGTTACAGGTATGTCAGCATAAAAAAGAAATGCTTTTGTATACATTTTCATTCCCAGTCTTTCCTTAGATTGCATAGGCTGGCTACTCAGCGACTGCCCATTATTTCAAGCATTCTGCAGCTCAGCCTTGTCATTGGAAAAGAGATATGCAGCTGAGTCCAAATGAGTCTGGAAGGATAGTTCTCTCTCTCTCTCTCTCTCTCTCTCTCACACACACACACACACACACACACACAGGTTTTATGGGAAGGAAGACGGAACTGCTCTTTTTACCTAGAGAACCTGTGGACCTGCAGGTGTTGTTCGACTCACAACTCTCATCATCCCCAGCCAGGATGGCCAATGGTCAGGGATGATGGGAACTACAGTACAGCGACGTGTGGAGGGTAAAGGGTTAAGAAGTGTTGCTCCAAAGACTGGTCATTCATTTCAGACTGCAAGTAAATTGACCAAAGACAAACAGTAAATAGGTGCCAGTTTGGACAAGAAGAATTATGCCTTTCTTTGGACAATTAAAATCTGTGAAAGGGCACCAGCCATGACAAGCTCCTATGTAAGTGTGATCATGATCTTACTTTATGTTTTTTTATGTTCTTTCATAATTCCAAATATTTTCCCACATAGACTTTTTAATTTAATTTTAATTTAATTTAAAAAATGAAATAAAAAAGGAAAGTTTTTAAGCCAGGTAAGTTCTTTGACTTAAAGAAAGTTTTCTTCTTTTTTCAAGATTTGTATTATGTACCAATAGGAAGGTTACATATGTTTCTAAACCAATCTGCAAGTAGCCAATGTGAGATATCACTCAACTATTGTTTTATCGGCCACCACATCATCCTGCACCAAAAATTAAAGGAAACAGTGTTATATAGACTTGGTTTAAAAAAGAGCAAGGATAGGGCTAAAAGGTGTTCTCTACTTGCACCTTCACTTTGTACTGGTAAGAAACTAAAGCCAAGATAAAAACACAAATCCAAAGCCACAAGGTATTGAATCTATTGGCGAGTTAGGATACTCACACTGTATTCCTAGGCTAGGTTGGCTCTATGGTATACCTTCTTTCCCAAATCAGGGCACCCCAAACATCATTCCTAAACAGTTAAATAAGCAAAGACTCCAAGGAGAACAAAGGTACTCTACTGCAACATGCCTAACATTTACATTGCCCCTCTCTGCTCATTAAACAGATTTTGTTTAAATAATGAACAAACTGTATTACAGACTCCAATGAGAATTCCAAAATTATAAGTCAACTGATAAAGCTCAGAGGAGATGGAAGAGAACGGGAGGGAGAGAAGAGCAATATTGACTAATATAAAGGGCGCAGCTTGAGAAAGGATATTCCTGCCACACCTGATCAAACATAGTCCACAGAGGGGAGAAGGAAAGAGGAACACGAGAAGAAATGAGACAAGGCAGTTGGAAATTTGCATCCAGCACAGATTAAAACAAACTCAGTAGGGACTGAGGAAATACAGAATATATATTACTATAAATGCAAAACTGTTCTAAAAGCTAACTCAAATGTCAAAGATTACTGCTTGAATAAATTTGAATATGAAAGTCATTGCTTCTGTAACTTAATGAAGAAATGTTCAAACCGAATTCAAGTAAGAGCTGAACTCTGCCCCTGTGTTGCCTCTTGAATGTGGAGGTCTCTGACAACAGCACAACATGCCATCAGGGCCCACCAATACCCTGCCCAGGATCAAGTCTGTTCCCAAGAACACCTAGGAAGGATTTCCAGTCAGTGCTACATGACAGAATTAACCTA
Source organism: Podarcis raffonei (assembly GCF_027172205.1). Taxonomy (NCBI): domain Eukaryota; kingdom Metazoa; phylum Chordata; class Lepidosauria; order Squamata; family Lacertidae; genus Podarcis; species Podarcis raffonei. The sequence continues at coordinate 15,904,242 of NC_070606.1, forward strand.
CACACAGGAGACATGAAGGCTGGCATGGTCTTTTCACAAGTGATATGAATACCAGGAAACTTAACTACTGATTCCACAAATGCACATTAGTCCAATGTATGCATCATGGCAGAAAGTCTAAAGCAAAATTCTGAGTATTTTCCTAGCATGAAGTATGAAAGAGTCTTCTAGATTTTAATCAGGAGATTTGTGAAGAAAATATTTTATCATCCCTCAGCCCCAAACCATACAGCTGGCACGCACACACAACAACCAGCCCCCCAAAATCTTCTTACATCACTTTCCTCCTGTGTGCTTGTATGTCATTAGTTTGGCTATTGTCACATCCACAACTGAAGACGGAAGAAAACACGGTCAGGGAAATGGAGGGCAAGACACTCTGTTTCTAGCCAATGAAAATCAAGTGCCAAAACATTCTACTCCAATTTTATTTTATGAATTCAAATGAATTTGCACAGCTAAATTTTAGGTATCTATAGTGTAGGGTTGTGGGGAGCGCTATGCTTACTCAGCGAATGTGGAAAGGTATTCTGTACCACATGGAGGATGTAGCCCCTATCAGCTTAAAAGCACGTGCAATCCTAACAGCCACCTCATAAGGTAGGTCAGCATTATCTCCCAGTGGCATACTAGGAGGAGAGAATGAAGCATTTACTGCCTGTCCAATGCCATTGATGCATTCATGCATGAGTTAAGATTTAAACTTGGTACATTATTGAGTCAAGAACTCACATGCCATTCCCAGCAAAATAGCATAAAGGGTAGTGTCTAATTAGTTTGGTTTAGTAATTTATACCCCACTTTTCCGTATACAAAATAGTCATGGTGGCTCACAATAGATTAAACAATACAATTACAAAGAAACACAACAAAGTGGATCAAACGAAAGCAGATCTGAAGAGGCACAAAGTTAGACACTTTCTGAAAGGACACATTTACAGATGGTGCCCAAGAACAACCATGCTAGGTTAGGTTGGAAGCACAAGAGACAAGGTCTTCTCAATGATGGCACCACAGCTATAAAGCTCCCTACTCAATGAAGTGCACTTGAGCCCATCAGTGCAGGTTCTTTAAAAAACATACATCTTCCAAGCTACATTTCATTATTTTTGGCTATGTAATTATGAGCTGTTTTGCACTTTTAAATCATAAAACTTTGACAGACCTACAAAGCCTAGATGCTCTTTCATTATAATACCACCTAATATGTCTCCCTTCATGTATGTATTGACCCTATTACGTACACTGCACTGTGAAGGAATGGTTTGAAAGTCAACCTAGATTCCACAGTCTTGGTGCCAGCTGTGAATGCAATGCTGTTCTGTACTGATACATAATCCATATCCCTATTTTAAAAAACAATAAATCTGTTTCTGCAGAATTTAGGTATGTGCCTTGATCCTCTACATACCCAGTATTAACTTAAAAAACATCAACAGCTTACCAGTTATGTTATTCAGCACTTCTTTCAAAACACTGAAGCTGTGCAAAAGAGGATCACGGTCTTCATCCTAAACACATGAAAAGGTTGTTACTAAGTAGGAACTGGACTAAGTTAAAACTTCCTCACTAAGAGGGAGAAAATATTTATATCATCTTTCAATAAGCACTTAAACAGATCATTATTCAAAGAAGCCCCAAGGTCTCTCCCGGTCATGTGCAAGAGGGGAAAAATTGGGGCTCACTCACTGGGGGGCAGGAGCCTTCCCGCTCCCCAGCTGAGACAAGCTGCGTTGTCCCCAGTCCGCCAGGCGTTGGGGTGAAAGTGTCTCAACTCCCACAGTGAGAGCTGCAACAGTTTCATCCCCCGCCTTGTTGGCTGAGGCCAATGCAGCTAGTTATTTCAACATCATGGTGTATCGCCAGATTGGCTGGTGATGCATCACAATATTGAAAACCTGACATCACCCAGCCCTACTAGTAGTACATGGTCATTGACTGCTGGGAATGAGTGTTTCAGCATGTTGCCTCGTGCTCCGGCCAGCTTGCTAGCCCACCACCTGTTGTGCCAGTTCAACAGTAGCAGCACCGGCATGCCACTCCATTCCCACCAAGCTGCTAATCCAGCTCGATTGCATTGTGCAAAATGGGTGTTAGGAGGAAGGTCACAGAGGTAGCAGGCAGTTCCTTTGCCAAAAGGATATCAGCTGCTACACACAATGCATCTATATCCAGGTCAGCAGGGGTGTGAGTGGGTATGCAGAACAATCCTATGTAGGCCTGCTCAGAAGTCCCACTGGGCTCAATGGGACTTACTCCTTGGTAAGTATGCATAGATTCACAGCAGCCTTAAGAAATGAATGGAATAAGTAGTATGAATGGCTAAACACAGTTGTGAGTAACCTGTGGCCCACCTCCAGATGATGGACTAGCATAGGTTTCCCTCCCTGTTGCCCTCTGGATGTTGCTGGACTACAACGCCCATCATACCTGACCACTGCCCATGCTGGCTGGGGCCGATGGGATCTGTAGTCCAACAACATACTCCCTATCCCTAGACTATCTCAAATGGGATGTTCATTTGAATTTCACATTGGGCAGCAAACTGTACTGGAATTGCCAATTGCCACAGCAGAAGGTTATAAAGCTGGGGAGGAATTTGTATACTTTTATTATTTATTTACAATATTCTCTGAACTTTACTTCATACTCAAAGGAACTTTGTCTTTAAATTGTTGTCTCTCAGTTCTTAAACTGCTCCAATCAGAAGTTTAAAGCTTTGATCTGAAGTATTACATCACATGGGTGTGTGCATTTTTAAAGCTTTTGAGAGAAAGCATTTTAGACAGGCTCTGAAAGACAATGTTCAAGGCACCAGGATTTGAGAACAGAAAGTGACAACCCTTTATTCCAGTTCAAAGGTGTGGAAAGACTGTACCAACCCCTCCAACAACACAGAATTTAACAATCAATCCCAAAGGGGGTAGCGATAGTGCCAGGAGGGTGCTTAGTGCTAGAAGAGTCTACGTGAAATAAAAAAGACCTAAGGAGTCTGTGGATCCTTAAAGACTAACACATTTGTTTCTACATAAACTTTTTGTAAGCAGGATCTTGTTTTATCAGATGCATGAACTATGCAAATAGTAGGTATTATATGAATGGGTGTATAAAAATGTAGCACCCATAATACTGCTTTGCACAATTCTAGTGCTCAGAGAGCATATTTGTGATACTAACAACCCTGCAATTTAGACCAGTATTATTATCCCAATATGTGGGTGCAGTAGAGTGGGCTCACAATATCCTGTTGGTACCCTGTCCCAGAGTTCAGCACTTTTCAGTCTCTTATACAATAGATGCCACACTCCAAATTATTTTGTTAACCAGAATTAGACAAGTGCCTATACAAATGGAAGATCAAAGCTGCCTACAGCAACATATAGCAAATAACTATTTCAGTTTTTCATATATGTTTGATATTAGACAGATTCAAGATTCACTTCATGCAACACTCAGCAGCTTACCAAATGTGTATGGGTACTCCATCTTGCACTGCGTTTTATGGCTCCTACTACTGTATTGATTTCGCCTTGAATAATATAAATGTTCTTATCCACAATCCTGACAGACCTAGAATTGAGAAACTAAATTAGTACCCATTCAAATACAAAAAATAACATTATTATTCCATACCAGGAAAAGGAATTTGAAAGTATGTCCCAGAATCTACTCTTTGGATGCCAAAAATGATAGAAATATTTCATGAAATGAGAAATAGTTAAATTATCTTGGTGCGGTCTGTTTTATATATTTTTATTAATAGCTATTCCACCCTATCTTTTAGCTCACAGAGAGACCCCAAGGCAGCTCACAAATCAGGACACAACATTTTTATGTTAGTTTCTCAAGCCACTGAACCCATCAAACCAAAAGGTTTAATCAGAGTCAAGCCTTCCTTCCTTCTTTCACTTGCTTTGGGGAAATGAGGGTCAACATGTACAATACATCTAGAGTTTCACTATTTCTTTTAAGATACTGTACAACTTTTAGCGCTTCAAAAGCAAGAAAACCCTAAAAGGCCACTATAAACCTGGGGGGAAAGGACTCATGACTTCAGTCTAGACCCAGCAAACCACAGATTGTGCTAAGTAAACCACTACAGGAAAGATATGGGTTAGTACTTGGCATACAACTAATCTGGCAATCAACTGAGCACTGTAAAAAAAAAAAAGTGAGTAAAGCCTGCCAGTGGTTAGCAGCCCGGAAGCAAAGAATCAGAAATGCACACAGAAGTGAGGAACAATCCAAGTACAGTGGTACTTAATTCGTTCCGGAGGTCCGTTCTTAACCTTAACCTGAAGCACCACTTTAGCTAATGGGGCCTCCTGCTGCTGCCGCGCTGCCAGAGCACTATTTCTGTTCCCATCCTAAAGCAAAGCTCTTAACCTGAGGTAGTATTTCTGGGTTAGTGGAGTCTGTAACCTGAAGCGTTTGTAACCTGAAGCGTCTGTAACCCGAGGTACCACTGTAGTATATCTGTGCAGCAGTGTAATATTTGGAAAAGCACAGGTATATCTACCAATCTGGGAAGCAGCCAAAAGCACACCCTGCCCATTAGACGAGGCTTCCCTCCCCAATTTCTAGGGTACATTTGCATACCATTTGGTGGACATCTCACTGATAAAGTCACAGAGATGGGCTACCATGGAAGAGGACTAAAGGAAAAAGGGGTAGAAGGCAGAAGACTGAGATAATTAGAATGTGATGAATGGATCACTGCATGAGTGGTGTAGTGCCAACCACCTTGAAAGAGGCAGTGGTACAGCCCCTACTTTAAAAGCCCAATCTGGACCTTGAGATTCCTGAGTACTGCTGCTGATCACAAATGCTCCTTTCAGGGACAAGGTGCTTGTGCAGGAGTGGGGTGGGGTAATGGCCTAGCTTCAGAAACACTTGGAGGAAACCAATTATCTAGACCCATTTTAGAAAGGGTTCCAGACCAAGCTTTCAGACTGAATCAGCTTTAGTTGTTCTGATGGATGTCCTTTACTAGGAAACAGACAAAGGAAGAGTAACCCTGTTACTCTAGCTGGATATTTCTGCAGATTTTGACAGCGTTGAACATGGTATTCTCCTGGGCCAACTCTACGAGATCGGACTTGCGGGTGCTGTGTTGCAATGCTTAGATTCCTATCTGTGGGACAAGATTCAAGGAATAACACTGGGTAAGCATACCTCACTGTCCAGACATCTGCACTCTCTAGGAACTATTCTGTCCCCAACACTATTTAACATCTAGATAAACTGTTGGGAGCAGTCATCATGATCTTTGGGACACAGTGTCAGCAATCCCGAGCACTGCTTCTCTGTTATATCTAAATAAGATACAGCTTTGGTTTTGAACCAGTGTCGGGATGGAGTAATGAGCTGTATAAAGGCAATAAACTGAAAATGAATCAGCAGCATTTGATATTTCTTTATCTACTACATTCTACAGTGGTACCTCGGGTTAAGTACTTAATTTGTTCCGGAAGTCCGCACTTAACCTGAAACTGTTCTTAACCTGAAGCACCACTTTAGCTAATGGGGCCTCCTGCTGCTGCCGTGCCACTGGAGCACAATTTCTGTTCTCATCCTGAAGCAAAGTTCTTAACCTGAAGCACTATTTCTGGGTTAGCGGAGTCTGTAACCTGAAGCGTATGTAACCTGAAGTGTATGTAACCCGAAGTACCACTGTATAAGGAAACAAATGAGAGATCTGAGTTATCTACTCATTGTATAAATTTTGACATCCTTATTCCAGGGTGAAAATAGGCCTTTGAGTGTTATATCATGAGAGAAATCCTAGGACAGAGGATAAAATTAAAATAATTTCATTGTTTTGTTCATTATTCCAGTCAAATCCAATAGTATTTTTATGTATATGCCCTCAATGCAGCTTGCATAAAATGTAGTTAAAACACAATTAAAACCAACCTAAAATAAAATTAAAATCAAGGAACTGGCAAGTTTTTGGATATTTACTATTCCTAAGATCCGGTAGAGAGGCCTATATCTGGGCTGCACTAGTCATGGAGGCACAATTGTTTGTGGCAAGAGAAAGGGCCTTCTGGATTATGGAACACATGAGGTCTAGTTGTTCCCCTCCCTTGCCATTTCTGCCAATTAGTGAAAACCTTTCTCCCCTGGCAAGCTTTCATCTTGCTGGGCAGATGACACATGGTGGACCTTGTTTAGGGTTTTTATCTACTGCACTGTTTTTCATTTTCACATTGTTTTATTCTTATATTGTTGATAGTATGATACTACCGTTGTAAGATGGCATTGTAAAATGAGCAATGTGAATGCACTGCAAAAGTGTAGGATACAAATCTTCTGGAAAAAATAAAATACTGCATTTGTGGTGACTCCACAAGTGGCATGGGCAGCAGGAGTTTACATCATACCTGAATGTTAGTTGGAGGTACTGTGGGATTAAGCATACTGAACAGCAAACTCTGCTGAAGTGCGCTAGTGTCTGCTCCCTAATCTAGGAGACTTGAGCCAAAACCAGTGTTTGTTAACACTGGCATTCTCTCATACGTTTAAGCTTTCCTTGTGGCACACTTGCAAAAAAGATTGGTCACTACTTTTGTAGCTCAAGGGTTCAACTCTTTCTGTCAAAAACACCTTTAAGAGGTCTATATATATTATGACAGCTAACCCTTCTGCTTGTCAGATAGAAATACACATTTGGGTAGTGAAGACAATGTGTTCAGGTAATCCAGCGTCTACCCCATATTGCATATATTCAACAGTCATAAGTAGTTGCAATTTCCTCTAAGCTGCAACTCTACCCAACTTCAAAAATCAAACATTACAATTACTCAACCTCCAACAAATCAGGTTTGAGGAAGCTCTGTTCAAGTTAGATAGCCACACGGTAATGTATCAAAAAGTAATGAGGACAAGTTGAATCTACTAGTCTTTGGAAAGATGGCAGAGTTGGCATGTTTGTGTGTCACATGGAATCTATCACCACCAACTCAAAAACGAAGAACACTATATGGACATGAGGCATGTATACAGGCCCCAAATGCCAGTTCTGGGTACTTCCACATTCATAATGACACCCAGTTCTTTGACTTCCAGCAGACACTTTACAGATCTGTTCTTCCCCCATGTTCCAATAGCACTTACAGCCATATTTGAAGGTGTGTTTACAGCCATATTTGAAAGTGTGTAAATATATAAAGCATTACCTTATGACTACCAGCCCAGGCCCACCTGGGCAAGCTGGGAAGGTCACTGAGCCAACATCCATACCCTCAACACCTAAGTCACTTGGAGTGTCAATGGCAAGGATGAGATGCAGTGTGCTCCCTCTCATTGGGGGATAGTCCATCCACCTAAACACAAAATTGTGCTAGACATATGGCATCACTCCACCCAGGACTCCTCTGGAATACTCTGGGGTGATGGTAAGATCTCTCCATTCATGCTAAGAAGACCAGAGATAACTCTAAACCCTAATGCTGCCTCCCATCCAAAAGTGCAAATCAGACTACCTGAGATACTGCCCCTCACCCCCAAATCCTCTGTACTTGACAAGCCTCATTCCTCTCACATTAAACTGCATGCCCCAGGCTGTTGGGTCTTCCCAGGCACCAAGCACAAATTAAAACATGTTCACTTCCTTCAAAACCATTCACAATACCCAATGAAATGAAGCATGTGCCCAGACCCTAGCAGGCAGGGTTTTGCCTATACCTCCCCAACCCTGAAGCTTGTCCCAAAATCAAGCCAATGGCCAGATCCTTAGGCAAGCAAGGTTTTTATAGCCCTGCTGTCACAGATCTTTTAACCAGAGAAGCTGAGGGCACAGTCTCAGGCATTCTGCTTTGCAAAATGCACACTGCCTTCACCAGCAAAGGCCTTCATTGATGCTTTTTAGGGCACCCCAGCAACAGCAGCTGGGCTGCCAAAACTGGGCCGGCTCACAAAGAGTCACCAAACACCTCAGCTCAGGTGCCCCAAGAGTGCGGGAGGATCTTATTCCCTCATGGGAACCTGCACAGGACCCTGAGATCTTTGGGGGAAGGCCCTTCTCTTGGTCCCGCCACCCTCAACAGTAACACCTGGTTGGGTCATGAGAGAGGGCCTTATTGGTGGTGGCAGCTCCCAGGAAACTTCAGAACTCCCTTCCTCCGGACCATCTCCCGCCTTGCTGTCCTCCCAACCAGCAGGTGAAGAAGACCTTTCTTACTCCAACAGGCCTTTGGGAACGCCTGCTTTTAATTAAAGGTGTCAGCGCTGCCTCTTATTGTAATGACTGGTGCCATGCTGATCTTATGGAGATTATTGGTTATGTTTCAAAACAGAACTTAGATAGGTATGCAGTTTTCAATTCTATTGGGTCTCCAGCCATAGGAACCAACTCCCCACCCTAAAAAAATAAAATATTTCAAGGGGCCGGGTCCCCACAAAGTTGATGTGCATTGCCATTCAAATAACGTGTGTGCACCATGGCATGTGATCTATTATGTGGGGCGGGACTTACCCCCTCCCACCAATATTTTATTCAAGTCGGCACCCCTGTCTCCAGCAGCTGTTGGACTACAACTCCCAAAGTCCCTAGCTAGCAGGTCAGGGGGTGATGGGAGTTGCAGTCCATCAAGGAGCTGAGGGTGCTTATTTCGATGCTTATTTTTTTCTTCTTTTATAGCAGTTCTTGTTTTTATCAGCAAGCCGCCTCGAGTCCCGCCAGGCGGGGTATAAGTAAATACATAACCATAACAACCACAGTCATAATCTCGGCCGGAAGGTCAAGCGGTCCCTTGCTGCACTTTGCCTCGGCCCTGCCTAACGAGACAGGGAACCCGCGGCCTTCGCGACCCGCTTGGGCCGGACACTACCTTCCGGCCCCCACACACGCAGGACAGGCCCCGCGGCCCAAACGCCCTCGGCTCCCTCAGCAGGCAAAACCCGACCTAGGCTGCGGGCCGGGCAGCTGGGAATGTCTGGCTGGCTCACTCACCCCTCCATCCAACCGGCATCCAAAATGGCGGCGCCTGAGGGCAGTTGCTGAGGCGTCGGAGGGCCTCTCGGCATTGCCGGGGAGCCGGACCGGCGGCGGCCCGCTCCGGAAAGCCCGCTAGTTCCGAGAAAGGCAGCCGCCCTGCGGAACGGCTGGAACCGGCTCCTCTCCCCTCTTCGCTTCTCCCTCACTGACGTGGAAACAAGGGCGCAGCCTAGCTTGCTGCGCCGTTTACTGCCGGGGACGGGGAGGGACCTCGGCCAATCGAAACCAGCACCTGAGGTGACAGGACACCCGCCGCCCAATGGAATCGGCTCATTCCGAGGGAGGTTGGCGGGGAGGCGGGAAGGCGAAACCCTTCCGCCGCCGCCCCCCTAGCGAGAAAGCCAATCAGGAGAAAGGCTTGGCGATATTGGCATCGCTAGTTGCCAATAGCTGTGTGGGAAAGAGAAAGGAAAGGAAAAGCCAACCCTCCGGATAGGTGAGCAGCCTCCCGGGGGAGAGAGAGAATCAAGCGTGATTGCACTGCAGAGCGAAGGTTTGCTGTGCATTATGGGGTGCAGCTTGTCATTTCTGGGCTGCGGGAGCGTGTGAATGGTCAAACGCGCAACTCATTGGTGTGGTGTTTTTGTGTGTGTGTGTTTTGATCTCCCAAAAATTACCACCCAAAAAACAAAATAAGGAAATGCATCGCTGGCTACTGCACTACTACATTTTTACCTTGTCACGTGTTAGTTACACTGAATTTTATTCTTTATTACATAAAATGTATGCACTGCTTGATTTGTGAAAAAATACAAACTTAAAGCGGATTAATAAAAACCTAAAACAATAAAATCAAGATAAATTATAGAATTGTAGACTTGGAAGAGATCCAAGGGTCATCCAGTCCAACCTGCTGCAACACAGAAATACATACAACCTTACTAAAAAACATGCAAAAGTTAAAACGCTAAAACAGATGAACATTAGCAGAATAAAGAATTGCTCTTACCTGCACTGAACCCTTCTAGGGAAGCAATGATGCAACAGAAACCTTTTACAATACTTGTGGTGAGTCAGAGGTTTTTAATCTGAAATCAAGCTACATATAAGATGGTTGGCATCATGGATGTCGACTTATTATGGAAATATGTTCTGTAATAGTAATGCTATTGCTACAACCTTGTCATGACCTTTGGATAGAACAATAAAACTATGAACTGGGGGGGGGAGTATCACGACAGTGCATATGTGCAGAGGACAGAATGGAAGCAGACCACACACAAAAGCAAGACTTTAACCACCTAGATCAGCATCTTGAGAAGTAGAGACGTCACCTTGCCAACAAAGGTCCGTATAGTTAAAGCCATGGTTTTCCCAGTAGTGATGTATGGAAGTGAGAGCTGGACCATAAAGAAGGCTGATCACCGAAGAATTGATGCTTTTGAATTATGGTGCTGGAGAAGACTCTTGAGAGTCCCATGGACTGCAAGAAGATCAAACGCATCCATTCTTAATGAAATCAGCCCTGAGTGCTCACTGGAAGGACAGATCGTGAAGCTGAGGCTTCAGTACTTTGGCCACCTCATGAGAAGAGAAGACTCCCTGGAGAAGACACTGATGCTGGGAAAGATGGAGGGCACAAGGAGAAGGGGGCGACAGAGGACGAGATGGTTGGATAGTGTTTTCGAGGTTACCAGCATGAGTTTGACCAAACTGCGGGAGGTAGTGGAGGACAGAGGTGCCTGGCGTGCTCTGGTCCATGGGGTCACGAAGAGTCGGACACGACTAAACGACTAAACAACAACAACAACAACCACCTAGATATGTTGGGATCTACATATCTGATGGAATTTATTCTTCTGCATAGGCCTGCTAAAATCTTTAGATGAAGCATTTTTGATTGGGCTCCAGCCTGGGCAGGCCGAGGGTCAGATGCCTTGGCAATCCCAGCAGGTATATACCCTCACCTGAATCTCATAGCTCTCCTGTAGCTGCCTCTGATTAGTAATCATTTAACTCTTGGGGAAAATAATTAGCATCATACATGGAAATTGCATGGAAGTTGCCGAACCAATTAACCAGCTAGAAGGATTACTGTTAATAGCACCAGTTTCCCTATAACCTGGTATTGCTGGATAGTTTTGATGAACTGCAAAAGCATTTTTAGTTTGCTTTCTGTTGCCACCCTGGAACTTTTCTTTATTAGTGCCACTTTGTTTTGTACAATTCCTTGCAAATGAAGGAAAACAACTTTCTGCTTGTATATGTTGATAATATAATTTTGGTTACTGAGAACAAACAAGATTGTACAAAAACAAGATTGGGTGCAGGCCTGGCCAGGACATAGGCATCCTGACTGTGACAAAGGTGACCTGTGTGCTTGCTTGATTAACAGCTGTTGGGAACTTCAAGGTCCCTGCTCTCCCTTCTTATGGTCTTTGTACTGGACCTGGAGACTCCAATAGAGAGCATTCCAAGTCAAGAAGGAGGGCAAGTGGGCACCCTATCAAATGACAGGGCAGGAGCTACACGGAGCAGGGCCTTTTCACTGGTGGTGCCCATTGTATGCCTCACTCTTCCCAGACCTGCTCTCTTTTGGCCTGTATTTTGGAGCTTTCTGATTTAGGAAGACTTTGGAAGAACTGGTTGACAAGTCTTATCAGTTGCTGACATATGAGCCGATTTTATTTGCTGCTATTCTGGGCTTCTGGTGCACCAGGGTTTACACCAGCGTAATAGAGTTGGCCAGGATGCCAGAAGGGATACAATTCTCCATTATCTGCACAGCAGGGGGTGTTCAGTCAACAGTGCAAAGTCTGAGCTGAAGCATTCCCTGCTGGTTACCTGCTTTCAGCAATAGGGGTCGCTGTTTGGTAGTACCTAATTGGTTAGCTGTCAGATTCTGGAGCTCTCTATTGGTGGCTCTTAGGTAATTCACAAAATACAGAGTCCATTCATAACACACAGTGTTAATTCATAAAGCAGTAACATAAATCTCCATTGTTACATATTGGGTATATATTTCAGCAGTTGAATGTACAAGTTTATGGCCATGCTGTAGTGTGGTGCTTATGCAACTGTGAATAAAAGGTGGCTGGGCTCATCATCTCGGGGTTTGGGGGAGGCAGAGGTGACAAAACTGATTTCCAATAAGTGCCCCCCCTTTATTTCCATAACGAGTCCTTGAGTCTTGTACTCTGAATGGTGACACCAGGGACTTAGAAGGTGCAGGGCTTGTCAGTCCAATCCCTGCACAGTCTCATCAGGGCTGACCTTAAGGCAATTAGAGCAATAGGGCCAAATTGGGCCCCGTGAGCCGCTCCTAAGGGGGCCCCCACACCAGGGCAATCTAGATTGATTTTATTTGTAGCTATAAGATATAAAGTTTTGCAGACTTTGGCTGTGAACTGGGGCCCTACCAAAAAAAAAAAAAATATTAAAATTACACCCCACTGTTTCAAATTGGACCCACTGGCAAGCCCTGAGTCTAATAGTTGTTGGGCCTGAGTTGCCCTGCCTTTGCATGAAGTCTTGGGTTTGCAATTTTGGGAGAGGGGAGACTGCCCACTGGGGAGAAGGCAGGCTGGTGAGGCCCCCTAGACTTAGAGACCCTATGTTTCAGCCTACTTAGCCTATACAGTACATAAATCCGGCACTGATCATCATGTTCACCGTTTAAAAGGCTGCCAGTCATGCCTGCATTTACTAACTCTCTGGTCTTTGGGTGCTCCAGAGAAACCCCGAGGGGACGGACAACCTTCCTGCGGGGACCTTCCTTGTCACCTGGAGGCTTTGGCAAGCCGCTGCCACCGCGACCCCTCCTTCCTCGCCCGAGGGAGCGGGCCGGCCCCTGCCCACTAGAGGGCCTCCGAGGGGGCGGGCCCGGGGAGCGCCAGAGTCTGGCAAGGGCGGGGCCCGACGACGCCTCGCCTTGCCGCTGGAAGGGGGCGGGGGGCGCTTGGCCAGCCGCGCGGCTGCGAATGGGGCGGGCTAGGCGCGCGCTGCCCGATGGCAGCTGCCTGGGGGCGCCGATGGCCTCATCCTTAAAGCCGATGGCCCCCGCGAAGGGGACGCACTCGACGGCGGGACCCTCCTCCAGCAGGCTGCGGCCAAGCGCACGCAGCTCGGCAGCGCTACTCCGCAGGGACTTACGACGAGCGGAGCCGGAGCTGGGCAGCCCCGAAGGCTGGCGCGGAGGCGAGGCGAGGACAGCCGACGGCTCTTTCTGGGCGCCCGGACGCCGCGCGCTGTAAGTGGTCGCTGCGCCGGCTTCTCCCCGCGGAGCGAGGCAACGGAGACAGCCGAGAGCGGGGCGGGACGGGGCGGGGTGCCGGGACAAGGCTGGGTGCGCCCGACGGCTTGCATTGCGCGCCCCTTGCCTTGCTGCCGCCGCGTGTGGTGATGCCTATTCTGCCAGTTGCTCTTGGAAAGGTGAGGGCGCATCTTGTCCTTTGTTTGGTCCCGGCCTTCCCGTCGAGCCTGTGGTAGAGGTCGGCCGGTCTTTCTTCTGCTCAGCCTCCCCCTGCCGCAGCCGGTGGGCCGGGCGTGGTTTTCTGCAGTCGTGGAAAGTCCCCCACTCCACGGTTCCCCGGCAGCGCACTGGCTCTCCTTGCCGTCGAGGCTTCGCGAAGTGCTCCTAGGCACTGACGGACGGGGCTCGGGGCTCGGGAACCCGAGGGTGAGTTGATCCGGTGGCTAGGGCACAGTCGAGGCGCCTGGGCAGGAGAGCCGAGGCGATCCCTCCGACTCAGATAAACTCTGCTTTCTAAACTGCAACACAGACGCCGCAGAGTCGAAAAAACGGTGCTTGTAGACGCGCGAAATTATGAGCCGGGGTTTCTTTTGTAAGGTAACGGTTTGCTAAAAACAAGCTTGCGGGTGTGCGAGAAAGAGAGTGGGGAGAGAGAGGAAGCGAAATGGCGCGGGGAAAGCCCGTCGGCTTTTGGACAGATAGACAAATGATATTTATGTAAGGACCGTGCTCCTGTTTACAACCGGAGGGATCTTGCAGATTCCCAGAAGAGGAGATATTCAGTCTTCCCCTTGGGAACTCTTGTTTAATTTTTATCCGCTTTTTGCTGGCAAATACGACTCCTTATCAGCAGGACTTTTAACTTTGGTTAAAATCTGTCCTCAGTGAACGAAAATAAAAATTGGATTTTGCCTAGGAAGGAGACCCTTCAGAGAAGAATGATTATTAAATCGACAAACCGCTGCAAAAATGAAAGCCTCAAACGAAAAACAAAACAAAACCCAAATGCATGTTAATGTCACCTTAGTAATTCAGTTACTTTATTAATAGTTATTGATTAATAGTTTTGGGACTATTTTCTCTACTCAAGTTTCTATTTATAATTTAACATTACGTACAGAAGACAATATTTTTCAAAGGCCAAATCAAAAATAATTTAACAGTAAAATTGTTCAAAAGACATATTGCATCCTGACTTTCTTCGGAATGAAAACCACGGCGACTAGGAAGATGTAAATGCATCTAAATAAACCACAATATCAATACGTTTGTCCGTTAATTTAAAATAATCGCAATTATAATTCAACAAGATAGAATGCAGTAATTTGCACATTCGTGACACCAAAGTACCTTTTCAGTTTTTGCCTGTTTTCTTACTCGGAATGCAACGGTATGCAAAGTTTTATGTCCATAGTAAAACCGTAATTAAAAAGATGTCCATAATAACCATTCCCCCCCCCCCCCACGAATATTGTGCAGAAGTTACTGTGTGGTTTTAGTTTATCAGGGCTTAATTGGCATTTGATCACCAGTGCGGGGACATTGTGCTCTTTACAAATGACTCCCCCCATCCCATATGATCAAAAACCAGCAGGCATTGCTAAGTCGGTGCCACAAGCAAACTGTGACTCGGGTAAGAAAAGCTCAACATCTAATCTGGACTGAAAACGCCAAATACTCGGCGGACTATTCGCGCACAAGCTGAACTACCCCCACGTCGCCACCCAACTCCCCACGCTGTGCGTTGGGAAAGGGGGCAGGGGGGCAAGGGGAGGCCGGCCCCTGCTGCCTAATCATTTTTCCGCAATTCCTTGCTCGCTTCTTTTGCATATAAAACACCGTAAGAAAGCACCGTAGCATTTAGAAGGCGGAAAGCCGTCGCCTGCTCTCTGTCTTAGTTGCCATCGGGGCGCAACCACGGAACCGCGTGTGCGCAGTGGCGGCGGTGCTTGGGCGCCTTCTGGCCGCCCAGCTCAGGGCAAACCAGGGAGCAGCCCCGCTGCCTCGCTTCGGATCAGGGGATGGGGGTTGTGGGGAGCTGTTTGGGCCGCAATCGGTTCTCCAAAGAGTGGATCTGGGTAAAGAGAAAAAGGAGTCAGTTACGCGCTTTGCACTCCGCGCAAGTTCAGCGAGAGCGGCGGAATGGTGGCAGGAAAAAGAGGCAGTCCCTTTGACATACCACCCCGACCCCCACCCACCGACCCACCCCCGCTCTCATTCGTTGCAGCGGGTTAGATTGGATGACCCCCCCGCCCCCGGATCCCTTCTAAACTCTCCAATCTCTCCAATTTAATTATTCCCCGCGCGTGATCTGGCGCGATTCGCCGCTAAAGCTTTGCAACACTTTCTCCCCCGCGGAGGGAGCTGGAGGAGCACTTCGTGGTCCCGATCCACAGTTCGGTGGTGGCACCTCCCCACCAGCTCCCCCTGGTTTTGCGGGGACAGCGCGGCCGAGAAAAGGCGCAGCTGTCTTGCAGCTGCCGACCGCCCCGACGTGGCCACTTTCGGCTTGGCAGGAGAGAGCCCGCCTCGTGGGCGATTGGCGAGGCGGCCCCTACGCATCCTGGCAGCCTGATCCCTTTGCTCAGGGCGGGCGGAGCAAGAGACGCCCCTTCCCAGCCCCCTCTCGGAGCGGTGGTGGGGCGCCCCCTCGAGCCTCGACGGCAGGCGACCCGCTGGTCCCTTGCTCGCCGGGAGCTCAGCGCTGCGGGTTGGAAGGGTGCTGACTGAGTGGCTCCACTGGGGCCGGTTTGGCTTTCAAAGGCGCATGAGATGGCCCCGATGGGTTTGAACAGTGGTTCTCAAATTCCCCCCCCCCATGGCAACTTTTTTCAGAATAAAAATTTGCTGTAAGATTTTTGTTTTTTTAATTGACAGGTGAAATAGCTCATTTGGTAGAGTATGAGGCTCTTAATCTCAAGGTCATGGGTTTGAGCCTCACTTTGGAGACAAAATATTCTTGCATTTCAGGTTGTTTGGACAATATGACCCTCTTGGTCCCTTCCAACTCAACCATTCTATGATTCTATGAGAAGAAATGTATTGGGAAATAAAATCACAAGTAGGATTGCTCTCATTTTAAAAAGACATCTGTGCATATTCTGCAAGTAAAATACTGTAATTTTTGCTCTATAAGACTCACTTTTTCCCTCCTAAAAAGTAAGGGGAAATGTGTGTGCGTCTTATGGAGCGAATGCAGGCTGTGCAGCTATCCCTGAAGCCAGAACAGCAAGAGGGATTGCTGCTTTCACTGTGCAGCAATCCCTCTTGCTGTTCTGGCTTCTGAGATTCAGAATATTTGTTTTGTTTTGTTTTGTTTTGTCTGGTGCGCCTTATAGAGCGAAAAATACGGTAATTGTTTTGGGCTATGCTATGCTATACTACACTGAAATGTTTAAGTGTTTCTTTGATTGCCCTTGAATCTTCCTGCCACACTTTCTATCTTTTTCTGCCACATTCTTTGAGAACCCCTGGCTTGAACAACAAATCGCGACCCATCCCATATTTTGTGTGTGGATTTTGACTAACCTGCAGGCAGCTTTGCTAAGTGGGAAGGTGGTGTAAAGTTCAGCGGGCTTGTTTTGGGGGAGGGGAATGATGGGAGGTCATTTCACTAGGACTTTACCGGAAATGGGAACCAAATCTCTATTCTTCCCTTTCTGCATCCATGACGGGAAAATGGGATTCCTGCCACAGACAGGGCTGTGAGTTGGCAGCCCTGAGATGTTCCTGGATTGCTGTGTCTGCTAAAATACCAGGGTTGCCTTGAATTCTCTCTGGTATGAAAACTTGAGGCCATCCTGGGTATTTTCAGGCCTAATGGGGCAGGGGTATGATTCTCCTTTCTCCAACAAGTAAACAAGGTGACAACGAGGCATTCAAGTTTTGCTGCTGTTTGAGACAGACCAGCGTAGAGGATGTCAGAAGATGTGGAGAAATAATCAGACTAGATACTTCTTTCTTTTCCTTTGTCCGGGTTCCCATCTCATGCTAGCAGTCTCAATGGTAACACTTCTTTGCTTGCGTTGCTGATTCTAAACAAAGAATGTGTTTCTGCTGACTCAAGCGCTTTTTGTTTTGCAAAACCAGTCAGAAGACAGGACCAGGGAGTTTGACGCAGCTTACTGCCCAGCCAGGCAACTTGCATAGGTTTTCAGCCATGCTACATGGCTGTCAGGAATGTAAGCCCGGTCTCCCTAGCCAATCTCAACATATTGTGGGATCTATTGTATACATCCACACCTGTAAGGTAAAGGGACCCCTGACCATTAGGTCCAGTCGTGACTGACTCTGGGGTTGCGGCGCTCATCTCACTCTATCGGCCGAGGGATCCGGCGTACAGCTTCTGGGTCATGTGGCCAGCATGACTAAGCCGCTTCTGGCAAACCAGAGCAGCGCACGGAAACGCCGTTTACCTTCCCGCCGGAGTGGTACCTATTTATCTACTTGCACTTCGTGCTTTCAAACTGCTAGGTTGGCAGGAGCTCACCCCGCCGTGGGGATTCGAACTGCCGACCTTCTGATCGGCAAGTCCTAGGCTCTGTGGTTTAACCCACAGCATCACTCACGTCCCTATCCACACCTGTGCATATGTATAAATACAGGTAATGTGGGGATCATAGGCGTAGCCATGATTTATGTTGGGGGGGCAGGACACCTACCTGTCACCATATTCGGTCTAGCAGATTCAGAATGAAGTGTCTCAACAACAGTTGTTTCAAATTACTTTCTTTTGACCCCAAGTGCTCAGACAGACCTGTCAAAATCGTCAGTCGTTTGAAAACTAGGAAGCTAAATAAAATATTGACATCAGGGAGTACCTTTCATGTGGTTAACGAGTATATATTGCAAAATTACAAAGAACAATTTTTGGGGGTCTTGTTTTTAAAAAAATCTAAACTAAAACAAGTTTTCTTGGATTTGCTGAAAATCCAAGTGACCTCAGCGAGTATTTCAGTTTCAAAGATGATTCTGATTGTTTCTACTTTTAGTTAAGTATTTTTATTTATTTACTTGATTTGGGTGGGGAAATTCAGCCCCCAAAACTTATCTGTCCAGTCCTTTGGACTCTCCTCAGGCTGTGCCCCTCCTTGGGTCAAAGACCCTCTCCACAAGGCACATCCCTCCTCTCCACCCTCCTGAAATGCTTCTGCCTCGTGTGAACTGATGGGGACGCACATTATAACCTTACATGACCCTGTGTAAAGTGTGGCTTCCTGTGGGATACCTGGAACACAAGTGTTTTGGCACTAAGGAGCCTGCTGGCAGGAGATTAAGAGGACATGTTGTTGTTGTTTTGATGGGAGAGTGGGAGATTTGGGAGAGGGAAGATCATGT
This sequence comes from Podarcis raffonei, assembly GCF_027172205.1. Classification (NCBI taxonomy): domain Eukaryota; kingdom Metazoa; phylum Chordata; class Lepidosauria; order Squamata; family Lacertidae; genus Podarcis; species Podarcis raffonei. The sequence goes on from NC_070606.1 coordinate 15,922,772, forward strand.
GAAACCACAGAGACAGACAGAGAGAGAGGCAGAGAGTAAAAAGCAACATGCAGATAAGACAGTGGAGCAGAGAACTGCTGTCTCCTGTCCTAAAACATTATTCTGCAGCCAGGGAATGACAGGATGAATCCTACAGCTGCTTCCCAGTCCAAGACTGTAGCAGCGGGAACAGAGACTGCTCTAAGAGACCCCAATTACTCAGTGTTACATAGCTGATTCTTTGAACTCTATCCTCTCCTGTTTTTGTTGCTGTAGTTATTTAGAGACCCACATTAATTTGAATATTTGTTTCTGAACCATTTATTTTGCTTCTTCCCTTCTTGTTAAATCAATGTTTGTAATTGGAGAAATGTTAACTGGGTGAAGTCCAACGTTAGTTAGACTCACTAAAGGTAAAGGGACCCCTGACCGTTAGGTCCAGTCGCGGACGACTCTGGGGTTGCGGCGCTAATCTCGCTTTACTGGCCGAGGGAGGCGGCGTACAGCTCATGTAGCGCTTCTGGCGAACCAGAGCAGCGCACAGAAACGCTGTTTACCTTCCCGCCAGAGTGGTACCTATTTATATACTTGCACTTTGACATGCTTTCGAACTGCTAGGTTGGCAGGAGCTCACCCTGTCGCGGGGATTCGAACTGCCAACCTTCTGATCGGCAAGCCCTAGGCTCTCTGGTTTAGACCACAGCGCCACCCGCGTCCAGTTAGACTCATTAGACCCACTGAAATAAACAGGCTGAAAGCTCTTATCACCCACTTCCTTTTAAAAAATTCATTTATTAGAAAATTGAAAATGGGGGAAAGCAGAGGAAAAAATGGGAGAAAGTAATGTCCAACTCTTCGTACATTAAACAAGATTCTGAAACAAAAAGAACCATACCACAAAAAGAGCAAGCGTAATATAAAAATGTAATATTGTTTAAAAAAATTAAGACCAAAGATGCCAATAACTGTAACGATGTTAAAAACTTTATAATGTGTGTAGGATTGTAGCCATAATGACTATTTCTTAGCAATTCTTAAAAACTGCTTCAATAAATCCCACTGTAGCTTTTGAGAGTGCTTCAAAAGTTGCCATAATCGCAATCTACCAGATTTTCAAGCCATTCAAGCTGACAGAATGTTTGATACCACCCCACAATATTTAAGAAGCAGCATTCTAGCCCCAACCAATTTTTTAAAAAAATCTAATTTCAAAATATATATTATAGTTGTGTCTTTGGAATAGGCTCTGCAAGAATTTGAAAAAAACTTTTATCAAAAAGTGCTGCACGCGATCATATGCCACCAAATATGTATAGAATATCCATAAATTAATATGTGTAAAAATTAGCAATCTTGTGTACACTGTACAAAAACTGTATGTGCACTAAATGTAACAGATGAACAGCCCTGATGTCTCTTCCAAGCTATTCCTAAGGAGATAAAATAAAGTAGTGTACAGTGGTACCTCAGGTTACATATGCTTCAGGTTACATATGCTTCAGGTTACAGACTCCACTAAACCAGAAATAGTACCGCGGGTTAAGAACTTTGCTTCAGGATGAGAACAGAAATCGTGCTCCAGCGGCGCGGAGTAAGCATGGACCAATGGTACCAAATAGTACAGTGGTACCTCGGGTTACATACGCTTCAGGTTACATACGCTTCAGGTTACAGACTCCGCTAACCCAGAAATAGTACCTCGGGTTAAGAAGTTTGCTTCAGCATGAGAAGAGAAATCATGCTCCGGCAGCGTGGCAGCAGCAGGAGGCCCCATTGGCTAAAGTGGGGCTTCAGGTTAAGAACAGTTTCAGGTTAAGAACAGACCTCCGGAACAAATTAAGTACCAGTACTTAACCAGAGGTACCACTGTACGTCTTCCTGAACAGGGCAGGTGGGATAAATAATATACACTGAATTGTTCCAGAGCACAAGTGACATTATCAATCTCTCCTCTGAATGTTCAGTATTTAATCTCTTAGACCTTTTAGAGTAAAGGATGTTTAACAGCAATGATAAATCAACCACCCTTAGCTCCTTAGCTGGACTTGAGCTCTTCCTTTGAATGGTGGGCAAGAATGAAAATCGGCAGTTCTGTGAAGCCTTGCCATTGCTTCAAAAAAATTATAAATTCACCTTTCCAAAGCTTCCAAGGTAATACAGTACAAGTAACATCAGGACAAATTTAAGCAATCATAATACATGCAATGAAATCATCAGCAGCAGCAGCACAGGGTCACAGCCCCCATCCCTGGAGAAGAACATGATCTCAAAAGCTGCAAGACCAGAGAAACTCCGCACCTCACCATCGGAGCAATTGTGGTTGAGTCTCCCCTTCTCCTCACCTAACATGGTTTTAGTAGCTCTTGCAGCAGCCCATCGGAGAGGTTACTGAAGGACGAGTCAGCAAATTCCACCTAGCCTACAGAACAGATGAACTATCACAACAACAGCACAGCGTGTTTCGTTTTTCTTTTGTCGTCCCTGTTTCATAGACGCGAAGTTCAGCTCGCTGTCTGGAGCAGGTAACCCTTTACCTAAAAGGCAAGGCCTCTCCAGCTTGTCATTTCCCCAAATGCTGTTTCTTTGCTCCGCTGCTAAGAAATCTGCCTTAACTGTACCTTGCATAGGAAATGAAGTGAATCAGAATCTTTCTGACTTTAAATAATTTTTAAAAACAACTTTCCCGGCTTCTCTTCTTTCATCTCTGAATATTGCACCAGGGAAACTGACTCATCGTCCGTTAATATGCATGGGAATGTTGCAGCCCACATAAAGCAAACAGGATTTCTGTTGTTGTTACTTTAATAATTACCTATATCCACAAGCAAGCACTCTCTTTAGTCCTTCAAAAATGTGATTCCGTGTCACACTTGGGAGAAAGTAGGAGTGGATTGAGAATCAGTGACCCAAATTTTCATGCGTTTTTCCAGGTCCAGGAGTATAATTTGCTACAAAGGACTGGTTCCAATATAACAGGCCTGTCCAACAGGTCAATCTTGAGATCTACCGGTCAATCGTGGGATGTCCCTGGTCGATGTTGGTTGATCACAGGTCCCTTTCCCAAAAAAAGCTCAACAACTCTGGTCAATCCAATGGGTAGATCACTGTAGTCTCTTGGAAGTTGAACAGCCCTGTGCTATAACATTTGCAGGATGATTCCCCTAGGGGGAAGTGTTAATGTGATCCTAATGGGACACTCTCTTTATTTGACTGTTGCCATTCTAAGGCTGTGGGACGCGGGTGGCGCTGTGGGTTAAACCACAGAGCCTAGGGCTTGCCGATCAGAAGGTTGGTGGTTCGAATCCCCGCGACGGGGTGAGCTCCCGTTGCTCGGTCCCTGCTCCTGCCAACCTAGCAGTTCGAAAGCACACCAAAGTGCAAGTAGATAAATAGGTACTGCTCCGGCGGGAAGGTTAACGGCGTTTCCGTGTGCTGCTCTGGTTCGCCAGAAGCGGCTTAGTCATGCTGGCCACATGAGCCAGAAGCTGTACGCCGGCTCCCTTGGCCAGTAAAGTGAGATGAGTGCCGCAACCCCAGAGTCGGTCACGACTGGACCTAATGGTCAGGGGTCCCTTTACCTTTACCTATTCTAAGGCTGTGTATACCTTAATCTGTTGTGCCCCCGCCTCTGGTTTTGAATCCAAGTACACGCAACGTTACCTCATAGTGTCTTGAGAAATACTGTTGTTTGATATATTATTTATACCCCAGCCACTCTGGGCGGCTTCCAACAAAATATTAAAATACAGTAATGCATCAAACATTAAAAGCTTCCCTAAACAGGGCTGTCTTCAGATGTACCTTTGAGATAGCTGTTCTGCTTGCATGGATGACAGCGTCTACACAAATGACGGTTTCATGAAAAGGAGTTGGGGGGGACATTGCAGGAAATGAGGCAATGCACATCAGGTGAAGGCATCCCCACCCATCTCCGAGGTGCACAGCAGAGTGAAAATGTGACTTGAAATGTAACCTGGGGGGGGGGTGACCTCTCTGTTTTTTGAGCCACTAATGTATCCCTGAAGGAGCGTCTCCACCCCCATTGTTCAACCTGGACACTGAGGTCCAGCTCCGAGGGCCTTCTGGTGGTTCCCTCGCTGCGAGAAACCAAGTTACAGGGAACCAGGCAGAGGGCCTTCTCAGTAGTGGTGCCCGCCTTGTGGAACTCCCTCACATCAGATGTCAAGGAAATAAACAACTGTCTGGCGTTTAGAAGACATCTGAAGGCAGCCCTGTTTAGGGAAGTTTTTAACGACTGATGTTTTAATGTATTTTTAATCTTTTGTTGGAAGCCGCCCAAAGTGGCTGGGGAAACGCCAGCCAGATAGGCGGGGTATAAATAATAACATTAGTAGTAGTAGTCGTAGTAGTTTTTGGCCTAAGCTCACACATTGCAGGTCTGTCCCAGAGCCCACCCAGACAGGTCTGGGGGTTTTTGCAGGTGAATTCTGCAGCATGTCAATGACACAATAAATTGCAGGGAGGGGACAAAAATAGTGAGCAAACACATCTTATCAAACTCCACCCACTAGTGCGGACAGGAAACATCAATACAGATAAAAAGTGCCACTCTCCTGAGATGTAAGAAACACACCCTTTGGGGCTGCTGAAATGAAGGCAAAGTAGGGTGAGGAGTGGGTTTTTTGTGTGGGACGGATTGTGGAGGCAGCTCTAATAATGTTAACATGTATTCAGGGACAGCCAGCTCCTGAATTCTGAATGGGAGGGGAGGCGGGAGGCAGCCCCTGTTAACTGTTGAGAAAAATGCATTCAGCATTTGTGGAGCTACCTTCTAGGACTCAGATCTCGTATCATATCAGATCCCCTAGGCTGAGTTCTGGTGGGCTTGTGTATCAGAACAACAAAGGGCCACTCCGGAGGGCCTTTTTAATGTACACACAGGATGATTTGTGCTGATGATGTTCTCGGAGCGGTCCTACTTGGTCTTGCTTCCAATCCTGTTTCAGCATGTAGGAGATTTAAAGCAGGAGCTTCATTTCCAACCTGTGCATATCCCATAACTTCCTGCTGAAATGCCATAACTTTTTATGCTGCAAATCTTTGTTCTTCTTCTGTTGCACTATAGCCTCTCCACACAGGGATAGCGTAGGGAAGCATTTCAGAACTAAAGCAGAATAAATTCACCGCTAACGAAAACCCCTATTTGTGAAAGAGTAACTGGGGACGCAAGTGGCACTGTGGGTTAAACCACAGAGCCTAGGACTTGCCGATCAGAAGGTCGGTGGTTCGAATCCCTGCGACGGGGTGAGCTCCCGTTGCTCGGTCCCAGCTCGGTCCCAGCTCCTGCCAACCTAGCAGTTTGAAAGCACGTCAAAGTGCAAGTAGATAAATAGGTACCACTCCGGCGGGAAGGTAAGCGGCGTTTCTGTGCGCTGCTTTGGTTCGCCAGAAGCAGCTTAGTCGTGCTGGCCACATGACCCGTAAGCTGTACACTGGCTCCCTCGGCCAATAAAGCGAGATGAGCACCGCAACCCCAGAGTCGGTCACGACTGGACCTAATGGTCAGGGGTCCCTTTACCTTTAACAGGGGAAAGGAAAACAAGAACAGGATTGTGTTGCGGAAAGGAGAACAGAATGTACATGTGCTCTGGTCATTATTTGCTTGCAACTGATGTTAGATCAGTACTTAATTTCTAAAATGAGAAGTGTGAGTGATATGCCATCCTTCTGTAAGCACCACTTCTTACTTTTAAGTGTGTGGGAAGGGGGAAACCTGCAGTTGCTCAGTGGCGAGAGGAAAACAGTCTGCATATGTGCAGAAGTGCTCTCTTTATATCTGCTTAAGAATTCTGTGCCTTAGCCACTGAGTTGAACTCACAGTCAGTTACCCAGCGTTAGAAACTCAGATATATAAGCTAGGTGCCAAATGGCACCTTAAATCTAGGTTACTCTCCACATGTTGTTGGACTACAACTCCCATAATCCCTAACCATTATCTATGCTGGCTAGGGTTGATGGGAGTTGGGAAGCTAAGTGCTGAAGAGCCACAGATCCCCAATTCCTGTTGTAAATTGCATAAAGGAAGCTATGTGCATAGACATGTGCTTCATGTGTATTTGGACTGCTGTGGGGTATGTGGCTTGCCTCACAGCTTTTATCGCCTCGCTGGAATGAGTGCATGCGCACGCTTTTAGCTCTTGTTTTCTAGTTGTGGCAAATCCAAGCCTTGGACTCTGCCCCTAGGACTACACACTCATTTACAAGAGTGAAATGTTGAAGGGTATGCAAAATCATCTTTTTTTTTGCGAACCTATACATCACCCCCTATCTTTAGACTATAGAGTGTGTGATATTTGATAAGCGTTTTCCACTTGATAAGCTAGCAGGGACGCCTGTGCTCTTTGACAAATCTTCCAAGCTTGCTACATGGATCTGCCTTTCAATAAGCCACTGTAAATCCATAAATTACTTTTATAATACATTATTTTGCTGTTTAATTTGCCCATGGACCTTAGGATGTGGTATCAAACGTTCCCCCATTACTGCAATTGTCTGGGCCCATGGATCTCTTTGGCTTTGCAGTGGCATCAGAACACCAGAGAAAATGATTGTCTAGAAAGCTTCCAGACAGCATCTCTTAACTTAACGTGGAAGTTTGTTTTAGTCCTTTGTCACTCCCTGCCATAGTTAGATCATTCTAGGTTGTATGTGTGACACGGTTGTGCAGGAAACAGCAGTCTGAAAGCAATGCAGAGCTGGTTAAGAATGAAAACAACAACATGTGATATGTGGGGACACATTTTACCCTGATGGCTGCAGCATCTCAGATCAAAGTCTCACCTCAGATTAGCGCAGGGCAGCAGCTAATTCAAGGCTTGCATTAACCATGATTCCAGATTTGGATAAAAGGCTAAAGAGGCTAAATCACAAACCTGGGTTTGGATGACATGTTGAGCCAAACTTTGGCCAGGGAGGAGTAAAGCAGCTACCATCTCCTTGGGATCCAGCAGCAGTGCTGGATTTAAGGCGATGCCGGCAGTTTCCCCGCACAGGCGCTGAGCCAAGGGGTGTGTGCATAACAACAATAACAAATATTTAACCACTGAGCCTCTTGGGCTTCCCGATCAGAAGGTCAGAGGTTCGAATCCGCACAACGGGGTGAGCTCCCATTGCTCTGTCCCAGCTCCTGCCAACCTAGTTCGAAAGCACACCAGTGCAAGTAGATAAATAGGTACCACTGCGGTGGGAAGGTGAACAGCGTTTCTGTGCGCTCTGGCTTCCATCACGGTGTTCTGTTGTGCCAGAAGCAATTTAGTCATGCTGGCCACATGACCTGGAAAGCTGTCTGTGGACAAACGCCGGCTCCCTTGGCCTGAAAGTGGAGATGAGCGCCACACCCCATTGTCAAGTTTGACTGGACTTAACCGTCCAAGGGTCCTTTACCTTTACAGGTACCTACTGAAAAGATGCATAAAAAGAGCAACTGGGATTGGAAAAAGAATTATTGCCATCATAAGAAATGGGAGGCGGAAATTTTGTCCTCTCTCGGGGAGCCATATTACCAAAGTTTGCCCCTGCCAGTACATTTGCACCCCAATGTCCCTAGTTTCCAGGGACAGTTCTGGATTTACAGAAGCCGTCCTGGTTTCTGATTTGATCCCAGAATGCCCCAATGTTCCTATTTTCATTGGAGAAATGTTGGAGGGTTTGCATGGCTTGACTTAATGTGATATGCCAATGTGGCTTTTGAATTCAGTTGATCTCTGGATTTGTAAGCCCAGCCGAGAATATGATTGAAAGGTAGTATAAAATATTTAAAGTAACTGAACAAGCAGTAATTTGGCTTGCGAAGAAGTTTGAAGTGTAATCTATTTTTGGGGGCGGGGGCGGCATAATTTGGCTAGAAATCCATACCAGCATATGTCCCACTTGATCCATGATATTAACACTGGACTACATTGCAAGACTAGGGATGCGGGTGGCGCTGTGGGTTAAACCACAGAGCCTAGGGCTTGCCGATCAGAAGGTCGGTGGTTCGAATCCCTGCAACGGTGAGCTCCCGTTGCTCAGTCCCTGCTCCTGCCAACCTAGCAGATCGAAAGTACGTCACAGTGCAAGTAGATAAATAGGTACCACTCCAGCAGGAAGGTAAACGGCGTTTCCGTGCGCTGCTCTGGTTCGCCAGAAGCGGCTTAGTCATGCTGGCCACATGACCCGGAAGCTGTACGCTGGCTCCCTCAGCCAGTAAAGCAAGATGAGTGCCGCAACCCCAGAGTCGTCCGCTACTGGACCTAATGGTCAGGGATCCCTTTACCTTTACATTGCAAGACTATCGTAAGCTGCTCTTTTCAGCACAGTTCTTCAGTGTTCAAAAAGAGCACAACAGCAGTAGATCACATTGCAGTGATGCTGCAAGCAACTCCTTTGGCCTCAGCCTAACCCTCTGAAGTTTTCAGAGTGAAGTTTACTCTCACAAGCCACTCTCAGTCCCAGATGCATTGACCCTCAAATTTCAGGTCCACAGACTGCATTTGCATTGGGTGGATTATTTTAAAGTGTCGGCAAACTTGAAACTAACGTTTTACATAAGAGAAATATGTCAGAAAGAAAATTTGTCTGGGAGTGGACATTCTGTCGCCCTGTCTCAGGTAAATTAAAACCTTGGGTTTCTCATTTGATTTCCACAGGCAGGGAAAACCATTTAAACATTCAGCATGAAACAGCATATGTAGACATTGAGGTGGTTCTCTCTAACTTTCTACTCTCTGTAGTTTTCATGGTCTATAAAAGGAAGGAAGGAAGGAACTGCAAGTTTTTCACAGGCCATTTACCCCTTAACTTACACAACTTTTAAAAATAAGTCGTAGCGTATTTATTTTATATTAAATTGTAAATGCATAGCTCCTTTCATCGAAAAGGTGCTCAGAGGTTTACAACAGAAAATTTAAAATACATATAGTTGTTAGGAAGTTGACTGTGAATAGGTTGTGTGAATGATCCTTTTCTTACAACAAAAGGTCCTTTGGCCTTAGTTGCTGGTCTTACTTGCTGATCACAAAAGATGGAGGCAACAAACAGGAGAGAGTGCTGTCTAAGGCTACGCTGGGACTGGGCTTTAAATAACTGGTGCAGTGGTACCTCGGGTTAAGAGCTTAATTCGTTCTGGAGGTCCGTTCTTAACCTGAAACTGTTCTTAACATGAGGTACCACTTTAGCTAATGGGGCCTCCCGCTGCTGCCGCGCAATTTCTGTTCTCATCCTGAAGCAACGTTCTTAACCCAAGGTACTATTTCTGGGTTAGGGGAGTCTGTAACCTGAAGCGTCTGTAACCTGAGGTACCACTGTGCCTTGAACTGGTAGCTGGTTCAAATAAACGTGGTGGAAACAGAGGACTGGATAATGCAGAAACGTTACAGCTTGCCTTGCCTTACCGACAGGCTCTCGGCTACTTCTGAGTAGCAGGCTAATCGTGGCTGTTTATCTTCCGGTGATTAATGGTTTCCCATGGTTCCCGTTTCAATTCCATTAAGATCACAGGTGTAGGAAAATTGCCCTGATGCTTTATCCTCCCGTCCGCCACCCCCAATTCTTATATACAAGAAATTCATGACCTTTCCTTGAACTTAGATCGCTTTTCCCACTTTGTGCGTTTCTGGAATGTACGTTCGAAATCAGAAATGATCTGAATTTGCTGCCCTGGTCCCCGGAACATGGTTCGACAGAGAAGTGCATATTTATGCTGATGACACCACACATAGCCCAAATGACAAACCATCTCCCCTGGTGGCGCAGGGTATGTGTTTAAAGCAGTAATGTGGACTAGACAGAGCCATTGGTGGTGCCTCAGAATGGACAGCTTCAGAGCAACAGAGTGGAAGTCTGCACAGTGATTGTAAAAGGTAAAGGGACCCCTGACCATTCGGTCCAGTGGTGGCCGACTCTGGGGTTGCGGCACTCATCTCGCTTTACTGGCCGAAGGAAGCCGGCGTACAGCTTATGGGTCATGTGGCCAGCATGACTAAGCCACTTCTGGCAAACCAGAGCAGCGCATGGAAATGCCATTTACCTTCCCGCCGGAGTGGTACCTATTTATCTACTTGCACTTTGACGTGCTTTCGAACTGCTAGGTTGGCAGGAGCAGGGACCGAGCAACGGGAGCTCACCCCGTCGCAGGGATTCGAACCACCGACGTTCTGATCGGCAAGTCCTAGGCTCTATGGTTTAACCCACAGCGCCACCCATGTCCCTGTAACCGGCTGTACTTTTGAATAAATAAGGTATAATATTCATTGTATCAAATTGTAGATTTCAACGGAAGTCTCATAAAGCAGAAATGACCCAGTGGATCAGTTCATTCTCTAGTCAGTTCATGCATAAGGTCCATAAATGTATAAATATCTATTCCACCTGTCTGTTCATAGAGTCCAATAATCCACATGAAGGGTTGCTACAGTTCCACAGAATCCTTTCACAGAGACTAAGACAAGGATTTCCAGAATATTAGCCTTGTTTCGCCATCCTAGGCTTCATCAGTAGAACAGGCTCTAGGTAATGCAAATAAATACAATATCGTAATCTCACACATTTTTACAGCAAAATTAATATAAAAAAAATAAACAATTGTACATACCATATGTAATATTACAGGATAGTGGATCTTATAGCATAGTAGTGGTTGCAGTACCTTATTTATTCAAAAGTACAGCTGGTTACGTCTTGAGCGGGAGGAGGCAGGCAGACTCCAGAGGCCCCATGGTGTGGCCTGCCCCTATGGCTGGCTCGCCCTGCCTCTGTGGGCAGATCACCTTGCCCCTGGGCATGCCGCCCCAGGCGCCCAAGTGGCTTTCTCCGCCTCTGCCAGCTACAACCTCTTTTGGATATAGATGACTTGGCCACTGTTCCCTGTGCTCTGGCAACTTCCTGACTGAATGGCTGCAATGCTCTCTGTGTGGGGTTGCCCTTGAAGACAACTCAGAAACATCAATGGGCCCAAAATGCAGCATCCGGATTCCTGTTCCATTTCGATCTCATACACCCTTCTGTTTTAAAACAGCTGCCCTGGTTGCTGGTTCCCTCCCAGGCCCAGTTCAAGCTGTTTGTGTTGGGGTTTGAAGCCCCAAATGACTCAGGCCCCAAATTGACCCACCTCCTTTTGCACATACGTAGGGTCAATGCTTTCCCCGGGAACTGAGAATTGGGGAATGGGGCTGAACTGCCATTGGCAAAAGTCAACTCAGGCAGCATGAGGAACCATGGGAAAAAGAAGAAGGGGAATGTTGGAGATGTTAGGACCAGGTGTTTTTTTACCTCCCTCCGTAAGCCAGGCAGAATCTTCCTGGGCTTTGGGAAGGAGGCGCAAGGCTTTGATTTGGGGTGGGGGGGTGCCGGTCCTGTGTACTGGCATGTACCACCAGAAAAACAACAACACTAGTTTTAATTCAAATTAGCTCTAGTTGTTTTTTTTTCTGTTGTGGTTTGGCCTATCTCTGTTGTTGAGCTAAAAATGTCCTGTGTCGTCTCTTCTTGTGCTTTGGGTAGTTCTTGTCCTTCGGCTGATACGTTTGCGTGTTGATTTACATCATCAAGTGGAAGATGGCTTCCTTCGGAACATCTACAGTGGTACCTCAGGTTAAGTACTTAATTCGTTCCGGAGGTCTGTACTTAACCTGAAACTGTTCTTAACCTGAAGCACCACTTTAGCTAATAGGGCCTCCTGTTGCCGCTGCGCTGCCAGAGCACAATTTCTGTTCTCATCCTGAAGCAAAGTTCTTAACCTGAGGTACTATTTCTGGGTTAGTGGAGTCTGTAACCTGAAGCGTATGTAACCTGAGGTACCACTGTACTTCTGTTCAGTGATGAGGGAGAAGAGTGAAATGTAGTTCTTGTGCTTGGAAATAACCAGAGATGAATTCCTACTTAGTTCATACCAGCAAACAGCACCAAGTCTGAGCAAAAAAATATTATTTTCAAAACAATGACAAGCAGACAAGCTGATTTGGGGCCAGGGCATAGAACAACGAGAAATTCCCTGCCTGTTACTGCTCACTCAGCAACAAATATTTGAGGCTGTATTCTGAAACATACCCTTTTGAGTTCGTGTCCCAGTTCAGTCAATGGAAACACATAGGGCCAGGGCTGCAAAAATAGATGTGATGTGTAGCTTCTTGTACAGAAGCAAAATTGTTCAGAAAATACCTTTTGCTTCAGACAGAATAAAACCTGTTTCTGGGGTGCCTACAGATCTCCTTTTTTTATGCCACTTACCTTTCTGCAAGTTGGCTAAACTTGTCACCTCTTGCTGGAGGGGGCGACTGTCTCGCTTAAGGTCTTTAGCAGGTGAAAAGGAGAAATTTGAATCCGGTCCTTGCAGCATCAATCCCTGGAAGAGAGGAAATTGTGGTCGGCAGATGCAGTCATATGCAAATAGCTGGGGTGTGTGTGTGGAATTACCATCTACAAACACTGGGAAGAAATTCCATCTGCTGCTTCCTTGAGAAGGGGGCCTTAATAAATTCTGAGACTGCAAAGTTACACACATCTTAATCAAGTCTTAATCCGAGGAATTAATGTGCTGTGCGTTTCTGCATAATTCCAGGAATCACGCAAAAGCTATGACAATAGCCAGAGCCGCAGATGGACTCGCCTCCTTGCACAAAATGCTGCATGAAAAAGGTATACTGAGGCAAACGTGGCTCCCGCCTTCACAGCGTTTCACGTACAGGTGCACCATCGCAAAGTGCCAGGGCGACTCGTGCGCTTTCATGTGTGTGGCGTGCGCACATGCGCTTGTCTATGCATGCGTGCGCACATGTGCCAAACCACTGTGCTTGCCTTCACGTCTACTGCAGAGGGGGAAAACTGTCCAGAGGTTTTTTCTCTTAAAAACACTGACCTTTTTTTATCTTAGAAAAGGAGTCGGTGGGGGATGGGGGGGACGGGACACAAATATTTCTAACTGCATATATGCTGTTACCTGTAATAACAGTGCAGGATGAAAATGGAGGGAAATGTGAGGTAAGGAAAGAAGAAGATGGCCACCAATTTACAAGCAGGCATTGCCTCCCAGCTTTGACACCGCCTGCGTTGAGGAAATGGGTATAAATTTTGCACCAGAGGCTTAGCTTCTGTCTTTAGCTTCTGAAAGTAACCAGATCACAAACATTTGGCATGAACCTACCAGTCCACAAACATGAAGGTTTATTTGTTAGCTTTGAAAAGTAGCTGCACTCCCAGAAGTAAATCCCACTGTGCACAATAGGACCTGTTCTGGAGTAAAGACACTAATTCCATAGCTGTCAACTTACAGATTTGAAAATAAGGGACCAGCAGCCTCACCTGTTCCAGGCACTCCAGTCTTCCTGTCCTCCTGCAGTCTGGTCAAACTCATGCTGGTAGCTTCGAGAACACTGTCCAACCAACTTTGTAACCAGAGGTTCAACTGAATAGAATCTGAATCACATGCACCACAAGGCCTATGCAGCCTCAACTTAAGATGGCTCCCCGGCCTGGCTTTGCACTGCAAAGTTTGCAGCAGCACGTGCAACAAAATGGCGTCCAGCATTCAAAACCCCCCTCAGCTTGCATTAACTAGCCACACACAAGGCATGCAAGCTCCACCCCCCAGTCGTTCTTAGACTTCATATTGGGTGAACAACACAGCCAAGCAACACAGTTGGAGCTTCCCTCCGCCCTGGCCGGCTGGGAGGGAGGGAGAGGAGCTGTTTCCTTTGAAATTTAAGGGACATCATTTAAGGGACATCTATCAATAAGGGACAGCAGTGGGACATGGCGCTGGAATAAGGGACTGTCCCTTCAAATAAGGGACACTTGACAGCTATGTAATTCTTCACAGTGTTAGCCTGTGGCTGCAACAAGCACACTTATTGGACGTTAACCCCACATAACTGAACTTATTCCCACCAAGTCAACTGACCTCCTAATTGTATATGCCACTCAGACATCACTTGGGCCTCTTTTTCAGCTATTCTCCAGTTCCTATTCCAGGCCGATGGAGTTCAACTTGCTCACTGACTCAGAGGCCCACAGTCCCAATCTCTCCCTCTCAGAGTCGGGGACACCACAACATGAGCACAGCTGCAAGGGGCAAGAGCACAGCGGTAAGTACGAAATTGGCTTTGCTCTGAACAGCAAACCGTGCTTCTCATTTCATAGCCTCCAGCTCCGGCCTGATTAGAAAGGGAGATGCTCTGTTTGTTTCTTAGACATGAGCGTATCATAACTGGCAGAGCAGAGCTTTAGAACCTCATGCCTGAAGGCCAAAATCCAGGCCTCTAGCTGGCCCTCAGGGATTTCCCAGGCTGTGCCATCTCCCCAATCCACCCCCTAGGCTAGAATAAATCACAGACACTTGACTTTGCAGGTAAGTGAATATTTTACTAAGTTTCCAGAAGTTACAGCAAATAAGTCTCCAACCACTGGCAGTAAAACAGAGATGAAAAAGGTTCCAAATGACTTAAAAAGAAAAGTATTTTGCTTCTTTACAAAAAGGACCATGCAATCTTTGGGTTAGTAAAGATACAGGCTTCGAAATCTCATTTTTTGAGAGATTCGGTTCACTCGCCAGGAGCCATGACCGCATGACTTCTTGCTTGTTCCAGGAAGCAGGAAGAGAAAAGACTCGGAGCCTGCTAAGCTCCGCCCCCACTGGCAACCTGAGCTCAGGTTAACCCTTTCTTGCACGCAATGGTGAGTCAGTAATATATTACAACAAATCGGTGCTCTTGCTTTTGCTTTCGCAGACACAGAAAAGTCACAGCAGAACCAGACCGATGACTCCAATCCGGAGGATGGCTCCTTGAAAAAGAAGCAGCGCAGGCAGAGAACTCATTTCACCAGCCAACAACTCCAGGAGCTAGAAGCCACTTTCCAGAGGAACCGCTATCCGGACATGAGCACCCGGGAGGAAATTGCTGTCTGGACCAACTTGACTGAAGCCAGAGTCCGGGTAGGCCTCATTCACACCCGCTCTGCTTTCTCTTAATGTGGTCAGAATTTGAGGATTCGATAGCGAACCACATAGCAGACCAAGCAGAATGGAAGAGGCCTCTGCATGTGGCTTTTAACTTTTTGTGTGAGCTATTATACAGCGCAAGTACTTTCTGAGGAACAGATTGCTCTCAAAATCTTGCATTTTAAAAAGTGAGGCACTCCTCTCACAATCACTCCTAATAGTGAACTCAAGCGGCGAGTGCCACCAAAGTAGGACCACTAAGAAACAAGGGGGAGATACTTGCATGCTTGAGGAAGGCCTGAGGTTTGCAGAAGTACATTTCCCCACTCAAACATGAACAAGTTGAAAGGACGGGGCGGGGGGGGGGTACAGGGAGGAGGAACACCAACAAAAGCCCATTGTGGACTGAGCATGCTCAGTAGACGTGGAATGAGGAGTAACAGAAGGGGAAAGAAAGTTGGAACACTGGGGGGTGAGAAATGATGGTTGGCTGGGATCCTGTACGCATCTTAGAAGTGAGGATGCCTGCCACATTTTGTCGCAAGTTCCACCTGTTCTATTGCTGAGGACCCGTTGTAACTTCAGCTCCCAATATCCTTTGCGATGTTCACTGAGGCCGATGGGAGTTGTAGTTCAGCACCGCCTGGTGTCTACCCGGACACTGAGGTCCAGCACCGAGGGCCTTCTGGTGGTTCCCTCCCTGCGAGAAGCCAAGTTACAGGGAACCAGGCAGAGGGCCTTCTCGGTAGTGGCACCCGTCCTGCGGAATGCCCTCCCATCAGACGTCAAAGAGAACAACAACTACCAGACTTTTAGAAGACATCTGAAGGCAGCCCTGTTTAGGGAAGCTTTTAATGTTTGATGTATTACAGTATTTTAATATTTTTTTGGAAGCCGCCCAGAGTGGCTGGGGAAGCCCAGCCAGATGGGCAGGGTATAAATAATAAATTATTACCATTATTATTATTATTATTATTATTATTATTATTATTATTATTCTCACCAAGCTAACACACAGAGAATGCTAACTTAAGGAAACACTCCCTTTCTCTCACAGGTGTGGTTTAAGAACCGCAGGGCCAAGTGGAGGAAGCGAGAAAGGAACCAACAGGCCGAACTCTGCAAGAACAGCTTTGGAGCCCAGTTCAATGGACTGATGCAGCCTTACGATGACATGTACAGCGGCTACTCGTACAACAGCTGGGCCACCAAAGGCCTTGCCACCAGCACCCTGTCGGCAAAGAGCTTCCCCTTCTTCAACTCGATGAACGTCAGCCCCCTCTCGTCGCAGCCCATGTTCTCCACGCCCAGCTCCATCGGCTCCATGCCCATGCCTTCATCCATGGTAGCTCCCTCCACAGTGACTGGCGTGCCAGGCCCCAGCCTCAACAACCTCAACAGCCCCGGCCTTAACTCGGCCGTTTCATCCAGTACCTGCCCATACGCTTCCCCAGCCAGCCCATACACGTACCGGGACACGTGCAACTCCAGCCTGGCTAGCCTGAGGTTGAAGGCCAAGCAGCACGCCAACTTCACCTATCCGGCAGTGCAGACAGCAGCCTCCAGCCTCAGCCCTTGCCAGTACGCTGTGGACAGGCCAGTATGAAGGCCTAGGACCCTTACGCACCCACCCAACCCCGATAATCAGGAACTTGGCCATTAGCCCGACAGCCACACCCAGACCGACCAAATTCCAGGAAGATGTGCTCCGTGACGACCATGCTGTTATAAACTTTCCGACTTCTCTCTTTTGTTTTTGGCGAAAGTAAACACAACCACTCATTGAAAGCTCATTTGGGAAAGAGGACTTTTCTGCCAGGCTCTGAGGTCATTGTCAATCCGGCGCTGAAATGCGATAGCTCTCGGCTTGCTCCTGCTCCCGTCCGAGAACAGGCAACCCGTTCGTGCAACAATACGGAGAGAGGGAGACCCAGGAAAGGGAGGGGGGCAACAGTGCAGCTGCCGATTCCACTCACCAACGTATGTCTCTGCGCTGCGGCAATTTGCATGCCTGCCGACACGAAACCCTCCGAGGTCTAAACGCTGTGCTGGAAAGACCACAGATTGGTGCACTGAGGATTAGACTTCTTTCACGAATGTTTGCACAATGTCCTGTCGCTGCTGCTTCTTTTCCTTTGCAGATTTCGGCCTTTTGTAGTTGAGAGTCGGCAAAGGAAGATGTGGTCTCATGGAAAGGTTCAGGGTTCGTGAAGGCAGGGGCGAGAGAGGGATTATGAGCCTTGGGGAGGGTCTGGAACCCAGCTGAATAGAGAGATCCACTCGGGCACATTGATAAGATCCTGCCCCCCCCCCGATTTACACTGGTTTCTAAGACTACAGCAGAAGCTGCTAGCAGGTCGCCAAAAGGGATACAGAACTTTGACTTTAGCAAAAAAAGCAACAGCGACAACCGAGAGCTGCATAGTCCCACTCATGCCTACCTGTGGAAGGGAAGAGTGAAAAGATACACAGAAATATGAGCAAGTAAAACATTCCCTGTTGGATTTCATTTTCGACCAGGCGGGAGTTAAATATCAGTATATCCACCTACAGAACCCCATTGCTTTCCTCTTACAGTCAATGGCTCTTTCGTGCTCCCAACAATAAATTCCATTACAAAATAAATCGGAAGAAATCCTCGCAATCTTTATGAGTGTCTGTTTATTGCAAGAGCAACGTGGAGCCAATACCCAGGATGAAAGCGTTCTGTTGCTTTCCCCCCCCCCCCCCGAAGGTGGAGAAACTGGGCTCTGAAGTTAAAGCAGACCTTTTTTTAATCCTAGAACTCAGTGTCTAAAAATTAGGTGTTACTCTCGAGGTTGTCAAAAATAGCACCACGCAGCAGATCGTTGGTCTTAACATTTTCATATTTGGGTAGATTGCACGTTTTCTACTGAAAGGCCGAGATATTGGTACTCTTGACATTTTACTCGTGTTCGTTTACATCAGCTTTTAGTTATAATGTTTTTGGAGAGTCGTATTTGAGCCTCCAAAAGTTTAGAAGCTTGAATTAATGTGGAACACTGTTCCAAGGGGACGTGGACTGAGAACACTTCAAAACCAGAAATCTGTCTCATTCCCAGGCTATTCTTGGTCCCGCTAAAGTTTAAAATGTAAACTGACACAAGTACGCCTATTTTTATCTGGTATATTTTGTCTATCCATTATGTTCTCACTGCAGCCTTGACGTGGGGAACCCTTTTTAAAAAAAACTGTCTTCAGTCGTGTAGCATGAACCCAGTCACTGCTCCAGACAACCTATTTATTGAGCGTGATTTGCTTTCCACAAAGCTTTCACAGAGGCTACATTGTACCTGGTCTTTATTGAGCATTTGTTCAGGTTTGCTTTCAGGGATGTTATATAACAGTGAGCATTCCTCCTGGGTTTATCGAGATTTGTTTTGGGGCTGTTTACATGTCTTCCCATTAAATCTTCCATTCACCCCACACTTTGAAATGCATTTCCCAGGCAATTTTCCAAGCCACACACAAAAAAAATCAATTTCTTTCTAAAAGTTTATTTATTGTGCTGGCATGAAACGAGTGTCTTAATCCACTTTAATTGCACAAACCTAAACTTCCGGGTTATGCTGGTAGTTTGTAGGTTCCCTGGGTGTAGCAGCCAATTCTGAAATAATATTTCGGACCTTCAAGCTGGCAAAACCTTTTCCCACAGCTATTCCTTTACAGACATAGCCCCTTTGCCCTATAGGAAAAGCAAGCTAGCTAATCGCTCCATTCTTTACATGCACCCTGCTAACAAACCCAAAACAGCATGTAAAATATTTTGCACACCAAAACAATGCATCGTTAAATCGACGCAACAAAACAAGACAATGCAGAAGCAGAGAAACACGATAAATACTCCCTCATCCAGGGGTGAAGTGTTAGTTGCTGTGAGTGGAGTTTCCTGATGTGGACCTTGTGCAGAGTATAAATCAATAAGCTCTCACCACAGTAAAGTTCTACCGCAAACTGTCTTAAACTAGTTACAAAATAAACATTGCAAAAACAAATGAACACATTGCTCTTAAACAACTAGCAATGCAGGCCAACCTTCTTTTTAAGATCATACTATTTAATATTGTCCAGGAACTATTCTCTCTGGTCCCAGAGAGAGCTCCATCTAAGCAACTTGCTCCTGCTGAGAGAGATAGCTGGCTTCCGGTTCCCTGGGATGAGTCATCGATTAGCAGACACCAAATGAAAACCTCATAACTTTTCAAACATGATGCATGCAAACACAACATTTTATGCACATAAAACTTTAATTTCTTTAACGTGAAGTTCATCCTAATCTTCAAATCTTGCCTTTTTACCACTTTACTGTACAAGAGATGGCTGGGCAGAGGTCTGGGGCCACCTGTATGTCTCGCACTCTCAGCGGTGTCTCCTTTAACAATCCCAGCGGATGTGAATAGCCTCGTTATTTGAGGCTTCACATACAATACTAGCATTTTGAATCAGGCCTTGAAACTAACTGGTAAGCAATGTGGTTGCCTGAGGACTTTTGTAACAGGATCTCTCTGACCAGCTTATTGGCCCTCATCCAGCCCATTACTGTTTACTTCAGACAGCTGTTCAGGGATTTCACAGTGTACAGATGGCAGCAAATTTCAGCAACAGAGCACAACTTTTGCGAAGGGTTCGGTCCCTTTGTGGCCTGACAATGGACTGAAAAGGTCAGCGATGTCACCCAGGACAAGAACATTCAGTGAATTCTCACCAGGCTTCTCCAATCTGATGCTCTCTGGGGCTACATCAGCACCAGCACAGAGCACACCTTTTTTGGGGCAAAAGCTGCCATAGACCACAGATGGGTTTTACTCAACCCAGAGAATGAACAGAATCAATCTTGTAAGTGGTTGAAGGACGAGTCCCGTGTCCCATAACTAGCAAAATGTAGAACAAGGGAAATTAGGCTATTTCCTCCCTGCACCCCCCTTACATAATGTATGTGGAATTCAACGCTCCTTACCTCTGGATCTGGATTTGGAGGTTGTGAGTGTGGGCTGAATTTTTGTTTGCTGATAGAGCCCTGCTGCAGCTTTACAATAGAGTGCATTGCATGGAAAGCTAGTGGATCTATTTTCTGCCCTCTGCTTGTCCTCCTGCAAAGGAGGATAGGACAGAGCTGAGCATCTCGCCAGTATTGGATGAATAAACCCATAAGAGAGAGAGAGAGAGAGAGAGAGAGAGAGAGAGAGAGAGAGAGAGAGAGAAGTTGATCCAATGTGTTTATTCAATGGTTTGCGACCATTGGTGTTTCAGTGTTCCTGCTTTGGGAGTGTGTCATGGATGGAGGAAAGATGATTAGAGGCATCAGGTATCCCTTCTCCTTTGCTCACCTGTGTGGGAATGTTCAGGGATGCAGGAGAGGATATATTGTCTGATTATATCCTTATCCAACTTGTGTTAACAAGTTCCACAATTTCAGCAGAGTAACATTCCCCTTAATTTTAAACTTTGCAACTGGTGCATTTGCTCAGGTTTGCTAAAGCTTCTATAATAACTGTTCTGGTACAGTGGTACCTCGCAAGACGAATGCCTCGCAAGACGGAAAACTCGCAAGAAGAAAGAGTTTTCCGTTTTTTGAGGTGCTTCGCCAGACAAATTTCCCTATGGGCTTGCTTCGCAAGATGAAAGCCCATAGGGAAATCTCCGGGGACAGTGGGGAAGCGCAGCGTGTCTTCCCCACTGTCCCCGGACCTCTTCCGAAGGCTGGCGGTGGGGCAGAGAGACCTCCTCCCTGCGCCAGCCTTTGGAAGAGGTCCGGGGACAGAGGAGAAGCGCAGCGCACCTTCCCCTCTGTTCCCAGACCTGTCCTGAAGACTTGCGGTGGGAGGAGGGTTTTCCTCCCCACTGCCAACATTCAGAATGCTGTTCTGAATGTTGGCGGTGGGGAGGAAAAACCCTCCTCCCACCGCAAGCCCTCGGAACAGAGGAGAAGCGCTGCGCGCCTTCTCCTCTGTTCCCGGACCTGTTCTGAAGGCTTGCAGTGGGGAGAAAAGCCCTTCTCCGCACCGCCAGCCCGGCAAGCGGTTTCCATAGGAACGCATTAATTGATTTTCAATGCATTCCTATGGGAAACCGTTCTTCGCAAGACAAATAACTCGCAAGAAGAAAAAACTCGCGGAACGAATTAATTTCGTCTTGCGAGGTACCACTGTATTTTCCCCTTATTCCCTCATAAAATATAAGAGACGGCACAGTCTTTTACAAAAGTATAAAAAGAGATTACTTACATTCTGTTCACAATCAGATCCCAGAAGGCAGACTTAGCTGAATGAAGTAACATACACTTGGAATCTATCTCATAAGAAGACAGTCCCTTTGTCCTCTCTTGGCTGGAAGCCAAGAGGACATCTTTGGCTTAGTAGATGTTGTTTCTTCTATGCATGTGGTGAAAGAGAGAGAGAGAGATGGCTGCCCTGCCCTGTGCTTTTGTCATTACCTGCACAGGTGAGGCCACACTCACCTCCAGTCACATGCAGAGGAAGTCTGCCCCATCCCAGAAGGAAACAGGAAGTTTACCTGCTGACTGGACAAACATCCCTCCCCATGTGTAAACATGTTCACTCTTGGAATGTTGTACTTGACTGCTCTTGTGTTTCACATCCTACAACCTGTATGGGTTGTTTTGTTCTTGTACCCTTCACTCCTGCCGCGGGCACAGATCTGCGGTTCCCGGTTGCCGTCTAAGTGCTTAGGGAACTGCCTTCAATTCTTCTCTAGAAGATCCTATTGGCTTTTTTTATTACCTGTGCAAAGTGCTCACTTTTGTGCAAGTGTCCCTTTGCCCCCCCCCCCCGCCACTATGAATTCAAATTGGGAGTCCGGCATATCCAGCTCTGACTGGAGGAGTGAACAGCGTTGTGTGTCAAATCGGGATATTCTCAACACGGCCCCAAAATGTTATTGGCTTAGAGTCAGCTGGCGTACCAGAAAGTCGCTGCCTGCCGTAAAGTTTTCAGTCTGCTGCACCCCCTCATTCTGGGCAAAGTTGGCATTTTAGGGGATATTGCCACATTTTCCCTTTGGTTACCCAAATTACTCGCCTCCTGCCTGATAGACTTCTGCCTGCCACTTGGCTGTCTTCCCTAACCTATTTCCCTGTCCTTGGGCCTGAATACCGAACCTTACCTCTTTTCTGTTTTTGTTCCGGGGGGGGGGTGTACCTCCAGGTTCATATTGGTGTGTGGCAGAGCAGTGTGGCTCTGGAACAGGGAACTTGACGTGTGCACAAGGCACAGAAGAGCCCAGTTCTTACTGAGAAGGTAAAAAAGGTAAAGGACCCCTGGATGGTTAAGTCCAGTCAAAGTCGACTATGGGGTTGCAGCGCTCATCTCGCTTTCAGGCCAAGGGAGCCGGTGTTTGTCCACAAACAACTTTCCGGGTCATGTGGCCAGCATGACTAAACCGCTTCTGGCACAACAGGACACCGTGATGGAAACCAGAGTGCACGGAAACGCTGTTTACCTTCCCACCACAGTGGTATCTATTTATCTACTTGCACTGTTGTGCTTTTGAACTGCTAGGTTGGCAGAAGCTGGGACAGAGCAACAGGAGCTCACCCCGTTGTGGGGATTCAAACCGCTGACCTTCCGATTGGCAAGCCCAAGAGGCTCAGTTTTTTAGACCACAGCGCCACCCGCATCTCTCTTACTGAGAAGGCCATGTTGGCAAGGGAGACTTATTTCTTCACCCTCCCACTACTATTCCCCACAGCTAGGAGACTTTGTGGAGGGTGGGGGAGTCCCTATTGACATCAGTGGGGATCCCCCCCAAGGCTCCTAGTTCCTCAAAGGCAGACCTAGCCAAACATATTGCTCTGCTTTCCTTTGTTTTTTTTAAATAAATGTTTATTGAAATTTTACAAATCAAAAAATTCATCATTTCACATAGATCAATCCATTAGATAAAGCCCACAGAAAAAACAAAAAACAAGAATACATAACAAAAAAGAAGAAGAGAAAAAAGAAAAATCCACTTTTTAAATTACAAAATTCCATGTCCCTCTGTCCTGACCTCCTCACATCTCTCTTTTTTGTGTTCCTCTTTATTCCGATCAAATTCAGCAAGTTCAAACCCTTATTCAAACCATACTTAAAATTATATTTTTCTAGTTTTTATGTCCCAAATTTCCCTTATTTAGCCCATTCCTCATCTTATATACTATGACATAATATTATTCTGTTCATAACCCCCTTCTCCTTTTTTAAATTCTTCTTTTCATTCACTTTTAACCAAATCCCACATGCCCTGTTACCTTCACTTCCCACATCATGTTAACACTCAAACATTTTGC
Source organism: Podarcis raffonei (assembly GCF_027172205.1). Taxonomy (NCBI): domain Eukaryota; kingdom Metazoa; phylum Chordata; class Lepidosauria; order Squamata; family Lacertidae; genus Podarcis; species Podarcis raffonei. The sequence continues at coordinate 15,945,991 of NC_070606.1, forward strand.
AATATTTTTGTAAATAGTCCTTAAACTTTTTCCAATCCTCTTCCATCAATTCTTCCCCCTGGTCACGGATTCTGCCAGTCATTTCTGCCATCTCCATGTAGTCGATCACTTGCATCTGCCACTCTTCCAGTGTGGGTAGATCTTGTGTCTTCCAATACTTGGCGAGAAGTATTCTTGCTGCTGTTGTTGCATACATGAAAAATGTTCTGTCTTTCTTTGGCACCAATTGGCCAACATATTGCTCTGCTTTCCTTTGGACCACATCAGTGAGGCCAAGGCGGCAGGGTCTTGTTATCTAGGCAGCCCAGAACCTCCAGACACACTGCCCAGGCTTGTGCCTTGGGGAGATGGCTTCAGTGCTGGCAACACAGTGGTTTGAATTCACCCCTGGAGGCGCACTCCATTGCCTCTTGAGGCAGACGGATGCCAACAACAGCATGGGCATAGCCAAGGGGGGGGGCAGCTGTCCTTCCAGTCAATACAAATCAATACAGCTCAATGCAAATCTGAGGTTCTGCTGCTCCCTAACAAACGCCTGCCCCTCCCAACAAAAAATCCAGGCTACGCCCATGAACAACAACCCAGTGAGGGGTGCATCTGCTCAGGGGGTGGCCGTGCAATATATATTTGGCCAGAAGGTGGCAGCAGAGCATTACAAGTGTCCGCTGAATTCACACGAATGGAGCGACAACATCTCAAAAGCCACCGACAAAGAAATATTGGAACAGATTAATAAAACAATGTGGTTCACTCTCCCCCTTTTAACTGTGGCGGGTTCAAGTCTATGTTTGCTCTTAAGTTCCATCCAATGTGGGGGGCGGGGGAGGGCGGGGCGGGCGGTGTTGTCTTGGTCTTGGCTAGTTTGACTATTTTGTCAAGGATGCACAGATCCAAATCTCCTAAGTGCTGACAGCCTCCCTTGACAAAGGAGTTTCTCTGCATTGCTATATTTGTGTAAAATGGAAATGGAAACTCCCATGAATAGAGAATTTCTGTTTCTCTCAGCTATGCAGCGATTTCTTAATGTTTTATGGGGCTGAAGTTGACGATGACTCTTTCTCAAGCCATTTCTTCAACCTCAAAATTAGTTTGTGTTTCAGCTGGGGGGGGTTTCCCATTTCTTTATTATTTTCTTTATTACCTCTGGTTACAAACACCTTGGGTTACAAACACTTTGGGTTACAGACTCTGCTAACCCGGAAGTAGTACCTCGGGCTAAGAACTTTACCTCAGGATGAGAACAGAAATTGCACGGCGGCGGTGTGGGAGGCCCCATTAGCTAAAGTGGTACCTCAGGTTAAGAATGGTTTCAGGTTAAGAACGGAGCTCCAGAACTAATTAAGTTCGTAACCAGAGGTACCACTGTACTTCCAGCAGAAATTTGCAACAAAGCTGAATGAACACACTGCGGAATGAGCTGTAGTTCATATCCCTTGTGCCAACTGCTAACATGATTGAGAAACCATGCCTTTGAAAATCCACAAGATCTCCAATCAAAACACTTGTTTTTGTACAATTCCCTTTAACTTGCAACGACCTCAGGCAATGCTTACAAATAAGGAAGTGGGGGTGTTCAGTGTACTGCACAATAAGCTTCAAGTCACCACAAACCATGCACCAACACAATCAGGTGTGTATCCTCTACAAAACACCGTAGCATTGCATCTGTCCCAGTAATTTATTTGAGCACATGACATTGTGACACACATTACCACCCCATGCCAATAGTAGTCAATGGGAGGTCGTTTGTCTGATCACTATACATTTGAACACCTGTTAAGCTATCATAACCAAATTTTGCATTATGATTCCTGGGATCAAGGTGTGGTTTTCATTTACGCCTGGATACAAGTGGATGCCATTTTGAATCAAGATGGTGAACTGAACCTTTTTAAAATGCACTGATTTTTTAGTTTCTTAGAATTAAGAATCGATGCTGGGACTAAGGCTGCTGGTATACTATACATTTCTGAGAGTCATTTGTTTGCTATGCCTTTGGCTATCATAGCCAAATTCTGCATTACTGTTCCTGAGATCAAGGACGAGGTTTTTGTCTAGGTCTGCATACAGTCAGGTACAAAATCACAGGCACAGTGCTATATAGTAAAGGTAAAGGGACCCCTGACCATTAGGTCCAGTCGTGACCGACTCTGGGGTACAGCTTCCGGGTCATGTGGCCAGCATGACTAAGCCACAAGTTCTTGCAAACTAGAGCAGCGCACGGAAACACCATTTACCTTTTCACCAGAGCGGTACCTATTTATCTACTTGCACTTTGATGTGCTTTCGAACTTCTAGGTTGGCAGGAGCAGGGACCGAGCAACGGGAGGTCACCCCGTCTTGGGGATTCGAACCACCAACCTTCTGACTGGCAAGTCCTAGGCTCTGTGGTTTAACCCACAGCGCCACCCGCATCCCCAGTGCTATATAACAACCCCCAAAAATGCTGAAGGTCACAACTGTAACAACCTCATCCGATAAGAAGCTACGAGGCAATGGACAAAATATTATTACAACAGACTAGACAAAATATGATTACAATCGCAACACATATATTCCAGCAAGGCTCACAAAGAATCACATAGCACAAAAATTATTACTGCACTGAGCAATGCTCTAAGCAGCTCATATCACACTTCCTAGGGTGATCTTCGAAAGACCTTTCTACCACAGACAGATAGTACAAGTTCCAGGCCATTAAGAATATAATGTACAGCACCTCTAAGATTCTAGAAAGATCCGTGATGATCTGTACTTTCTCATAGACTGAGAGGTCTATGGGCCTGAAAATTTATTCCTGGAATTTTGGCAGGAGATTCCATGCCCTAGTGAAATTCATGACTTTCCCAGCTCCTATCCTGATAAGCTTATTCCCTGGGGGGTTAAGGACAAACACTCCTTTTGTAGGTTGGGACTATATGCCTGGGCGACAGCAGTCTTCCTGACTATGATTCCTGGCAAGAATCAATAGGAAAAGAAAGGTGCAAGATTACAGTCTTTGCACGCACAGTTACTGGGTATTGCACCAGTAATGTTTTGTTTGGCATCGACAATTGACAGCATCTTGACACTTCTGGAAACTGAAATATTACTAATTTGGGCATCTCAGCTTGAATCACAAGGAAATGTGAGTCCTGAAAGAATGATAGTCTTGGGATGCAAAACACCCAGTGCCGGATTGGGACCCCAAAAAAATTAAAGGAAAAAAACCAAACTGAATGCACATTTCTAAAATATAAGATAAAAAAACAAATAAAATAAAACCTATATACAGCAACAGTGTTTTGTGTTGTGTAGGCTCCTATGATGTAAGTAATGGGCCCCCAATCATTTTAAGTTAGAACTTAATAATTATTTCACTATTGATATACTTCTTCTTAATTGTATTTCACTCATAATATACTTTTTCTTAATTGTATTTCAGTTCAACAATTACTTTGATAAAATACATTTTTGTTATGTGGAAATGGCTTTAGATACATATTAGGTCCATAAATTACCATATAGCATATATTCAACACAAAAATAGTGATAATTTGTTGTTGACAAAGGACAGCTGGACATATAAAGGGCCCCATTACCTTCAGTAGCTTAGGGCCTTATCAAACCTAAATCTGGCCCTGAAAACACCAATATGCCTATATGAGGGAAATCTGAAGGTACAGAACTTGAATACATTGCAATTTGATCTCTACACGAACAGAAATTATCACTGCAATGAATTCACTGCATGGTTGCTTGCATCAGGAAAAAACCTGGATGCAGCAACCTGCTTCATGTACAGTTGAGAGTGCCTTACATGGAGGAAGACTCAACGGCAAAGTTCCTGATCTTCCAGCAGGAATGAGAAAGAGAAACTGGAAAGTTGCAAGTGATATGCACCAGAGACGTTACAGAATATTATCTGCTGCACCAGCAAAAGTAGTCCTGATGAACCAATGCTGGATGGCTTGCAAGTATAAATTTGAGAAGTTTGACAATGTGCAATTTGGTAAGGTGCTATAAAAAGTACATTTTAATAATAATAATAATAATAATAATAATAATATAATTTATTATTTATACCCCGCCCATCTGGCTGAGTTTCCCCAGCCACTCCGGGCGGCTCCCAATCAGTGTTAAAAACAGTACAGCGTTACATATTAAAAACTTCCCTGAACAGGGCTGCCTTAAGATGTCTTCTGAATGTCAGGTAATTATTTATCTCTTTGACATCTGATGGGAGGGCATTCCACAGGGCGGGCGCCACTACCGAGAAGGCCCTCTGTCTGGTTCCCTGTAGCCTCACTTCTCGCAATGAGGGAACCGCCAGAAGGCCCTCGGCGCTGGATCTCAGTGTCTGGGCTGAACGATGGGGGTGGAGACGCTCCTTCAGGTATACAGGACCGAGGCCGTTTAGGGCTTTAAAGGTCAGCACCAACACTTTGAATCGTGCTCGGAAACGTACTGGGAGCCAATGCAGATCTCTCAGAACCGGTGTTATGTGGTCCCGGCGGCCACTCCCAGTCACCAGTCTAGCTGCCGCATTCTGGATTAATTGCAGTTTCCGGGTCACCTTCAAAGGTAGCCCCACGTAGAGCGCGTTGCAGTAGTCCAAGCGTGAGATAACTAGAGCATGCACCACTCTGGCGAGACAGTTCGCGGGCAGGTAGGGTCTTAGCCTGCGTACCAGGTGGAGCTGGTAGACAGCTGCCCTGGACACAGAGTTAACCTGCGCCTCCATGGACAGCTGTGAGTCCAAAATGACTCCCAGGCTGCGCACCTGGTCCTTCAGGGGCACAGTTACCCCATTCAAGACAAGGGAATCCCCCACACCAACCCGCTCCCTGTCCCCCAAAAACAGTACTTCTGTCTTGTCAGGATTCAACCTCAATCTGTTAGCCGCCATCCATCCTCCAACCGCCTCCAGGCACTCACACAGGACCTTCACCGCCTTCACTGGTTCTGATTTAAAGGAGAGGTAGAGCTGGGTGTCATCTGCATACTGATGAACACCCAGTCCAAACCCCCTGATGATCTCTCCCAGCGGCTTCATATAGATATTAAAAAGCATGGGGGAGAGGACAGAACCCTGAGGCACCCCACAAGTGAGAGCCCAGGGGTCTGAACACTCATCCCCCACCACCACTTTCTGGACACGGCCCAGGAGGAAGGAGCGGAACCACTGTATGACAGTGCCCCCAGCTCCCAGCCCCTCTAGACGGTCCAGAAGGATGTTATGGTCGATGGTGTCAAAGGCCGCTGAGAGATCCAGCAGAACTAGGAAACAGCTCTCACCTTTGTCCCTAGCCCGCTGGAGATCATCAACCAGCGCGACCAAGGCAGTTTCAGTCCCATGGTGAGGCCTGAATCCTGATTGGAAGGGATCCAAATGGTCCGTTTCCTCCAGGCGTGCTTGGAGTTGTTCAGCAACCACCCGCTCAATCACCTTGCCCAAGAATGGCAGATTTGAGACTGGGCGATAGTTGGCCAAATTGGCCGGGTCTAAAGATGTTTTTTTAAAAAGCGGTTTAATGACCGCCTCTTTCAGCGGGTCTGGGAAGGCTCCCTCACAGAGGGAAGCATTCACCACCCCGCAGAGCCCATCGCCCAGCCCTTCCTGGCTCGCTTTTATCAGCCAGGATGGGCAAGGATCAAGGAGACAGGTGGTCGGTTTCACTTGTCCAAGCAGCCTGTCCACATCCTCGGAGGTAACAGATTGGAATTGATCCCATGTAACAGGACCATGTAGAGACACCACCTTGCCAACAAAGGTCCGTATAGTTAAAGCTATGGTTTTCCCAGTAGTGATGTATGGAAGTGAGAACTGGACCATAAAGAAGGCTGATCGCCGAAGAATTGATGCTTTTGAATTATGGTGCTGGAGGAGACTCTTGAGAGTTCCATGGACTGCAAGAAGATCAAACCTATCCATTCGTAAGGAAATCAGCCCTGAGTGCTCACTGGAAGGACAGATCCTGAAGCTGAGGCTCCAATACTTTGGCCACCTCATGAGAAGGGAAGACTCCCTAGAAAAAACCCTGATGTTGGGAAAGATGGAGGGCACAAGGAGAAGGGGACGACAGAGGACGAGATGGTTGGACAGTGTTCTCGAAGCTACCAGCATGAGTTTGACCAAACTGCGGGAGGCAGTAGAAGACAGGAGTGCCTGGCGTGCTCTGGTCCATGGGGTCACGAAGAGTCGGACACAACTAAACGACTAAACAACAACAACAATATTACATTTACATACACAGTTTGAAATCTGTGCAAGTCTCACTTTTGCTTATTTCAGAATAGCCTCTGAACATGCATTTAGTGCTTCTCAATTGAAACATTAAAAATGCTTTCCTCAGCGCTGTAAAGTGCTTACTCGAAAATATTCCAAGAATTCTGCACACGCTATCAGACATTGACAAGTAATAGTGTCAGCAAGATGGTAAATTATGCAAATTTCTAAGCCTTGCCCGCTTCGTCCCAAGTTTCCCATGAACCTCATTTCCTTAAAATAGTTACACCTTGCCTTTCTTTCCAAAACCACAACTATGGCACATTCCCTATGTTGTGAGTCACCACACCTACCAGAGAAGAATGGCAGATTAAACTGATGGAGTATGCAGAAATGGCAAAACTGACCGGAGGAATTAGGAATCAGGAAGACCAAAATGTTAATCAGGAATGGGAAATATATATATATATATATATATATATATATATATATATATATACACACACAACACTTGTAGTTAAAAGTTGGACTATGGTTTTATTGGAGACTTAATAGAATTGGATTGACAGAGAAGATGCAGGAGAAAAAGTTAACAAAATTACCCACAGACGGGGAAGAGGGAAGTCCAATGGAACTTGTGGAAATAGTTTTATCTGTTCGCTTGATGATTGTTTGTAAATCTGAAAATCTAAATTAAAAAAACAACAACCCCCAAAAGCCCAACTTATTTCTATGGAAAAACCTCAGCTGTTTATTTTCAAAAGCATCTTATGGAAAGCAGAAAGGAGGAAGCGCACAAATCACATTCCGGCCACAATACAACAGAGACTCCTCTTTATAGGTACACACACTTCCAGAACTGGCACACAACTCTATTAATATTTAGGTTCCACTATCCACCCAAATGCACACACATTTGTTTCTTCATTCCTGTAATCACAATTATCTCGGGTGCCATTTGCCACCGCAAGCAGTTTTTCCTCATGACTAGGTGAGGTTCTTAATAAGCTGATTGGAAGGGGAAGGCAAACAGGAAAAGCAAGTTCATTCATACCTCGTAGAAGCCGCAATTTATAAAGCTATCTGCGTCCTGGCCCTTGTAGTGTTAGCTAAGCAGGCCTGGGTCTGGTTGGTGCTTGGGGTTGGGTGCCCTGCTGAAAGGAGGGAGGGCTGTGAACAAGACTGGCCCCCTCCAGCCTCTGCTTGGACGGAGACAGACACCTCAGGCAGCAGATACTGCGAAGTAGGCAGCGGTGGAAAATGTCAGGAGACAGTATAGTGTGTGCCTTATGACTTTCCTTGCTTTCAGGCACGATTGAGGAGTCTGTCAACTGCTGGTCTGCTTGGCTTCTGTACAACTTGCCCTTCATCTTGGGCACCAAAGGCAAGTACCGTATTTTTCGCTCCATAAGGTGCACCGGACCATAAGGCGCACCTAGTTTTCAGAGAGGGAAATCAAGAAAATAAATCTTATTTCCCCCCCAGCCCCAAAGAGAAGCGGACAGGCTGCGCTCAGGGCTGACAGGGGAAGCTTGACAGGGGAAGCGCCATCCTGCTGGCTGTCTTGGCTTCCTCTTTAGCCAAGCGCAACCTCTCCAGCAAAGAAGCCAAGACAGCCAGCAATACCCCTATGTCCCGCAAAAGCCCACAGGAGCCGTGCACCCTTTAAGGAGCGCACGGCTCCTGTGGGCTTTTCTACAAGGAGGAAGAGGGAACTGACTGGCCGCATCAGTCCCTTCTCCCTCCTGGGGAAAAGCCTGCAAGAGCTGCGCGGAGCTTTGTGTGTGGCTCTTCGGGGCTTTTCCTGCCTGCCTCCCCCCTGCATTCGCTCCATAAGACGCACACACATTTTCCCTTATTTACCGCAAAAAATACGGTAAATAAATACTTACAAACCAATGGGGTTAGTCTCAGTGCTGTGGGCCCTGTGGCAAACTTTTCACACACACACACACACACACACACAAATTGAATACATTTTATTAGGGTTTATAGAGAGAATTACAAAAGTTAATATTAAATATATTTTCCTCTTTTTTGTACAAACTAAAACTTTGTTCTAAATACAATATAAGCATGAAGAGAAAAGGGGGGGTAAAGAAAGAGAAAGAAAGAAAGAAAAAGAAAAAGAGGTTAAATAGGACAAACTTTTCAGATATGCAAGTTTATTTCTTCCTCTCCGCCCCCCCAAATGCCTAGGAAAGGAAAACTCACAGGACAATAGCAGATAGTGGATAGCTCAGTCCGTACAGCATATGACTCTTAAAGTCAGGGTTGTGGATTCGAATCCCATGCTGGGCAAAGAAGATTCCTGCATTGCAAGGGGTTGGGCTAGATGACCCTCACAGTCCCTTCCAACTCTACAATTCTATGATTCTACGAAAACAGTAAAAACAAAAGGGTCAAACTGGGAGCAGCTTCAACATACATGTCATTAGTAAGGCAAAATGCATAAAAAAAAGGCACTGGAGGTTTGGTTTTTTTGCATTTTTGTCCTCCCACCACACCAGAAGCGCAGGGACTAAGCTGAAGTTCGAATTTAACACTAGCTATGTGGTGCTGCGGGTTAAACCCCAGAGCCTAGGACTTGCCGATCAGAAGGTTGGCGGTTTGAATCCCCGCGACGGGGTGAGCTCCCGTTGCTCGGTCCCTGCTCCTGCCAACCTAGCAGTTCAAAAGCACATCAAAGTGCAAGTAGATAAATAGGTACCGCTCCGGTGAGAAGGTAAACGGCATTTCCGTGCGCTGCTCTGGTTCGCCAGAAGCGGCTTAGTCATGCTGGCCACATGACCCGGAAGCTGTACGCCGGCTCCCACGGCCAGTAAAGCGAGATGAGCGCCGCAACCCCAGAGTCGGTCATGACTGGACCTAATGGTCAGGGGACCCTTTACCTTTTTATCAGGCAGATTTCTGAAATTTCATTTCAGAACGCTCAAGAGAGCGGTCATGTTACCATCTCTTTCAAACTTTCACATTTTTGTGATAGCACCCATAGACACACCCTCGAGGGACGCCCCAAATGCAGAGGACTGTATTGATTCCGATATATCCTACACACACACACACACAGCATCAGCATGTAACATGATGTCCAATTTATTGGGATGGACTGACAGTCACAGAATATGATTTTCACTGTGCTAATCTGTCACAAGGAACGGTGAAACTTGAAAGCCCTGTTATCACCGCATTTGTGGTGGTCACCCGTTACACTGCTGCTATGCTCCTCTCCATTCATCACTGTCCGCTACGCTCATGACTAAAATGATGAGATTGTAATCAAGGGCGGCCAGTCCTGTTTCAACACTTACTGGAGTAACGTGGTGCCAGCTTCAAGCAAGATCTCGTGGAAGGAATTGAGGGGATGCTCATCAAATGTGTAAGGTAAAGGTAAAGGGACCCCTGACCATTAGGTCCAGTCGTGGCCGACTCTGGGGTTGCAGCGCTCATCTCGCTTTATTGGCCAAGGGAGCCAGCATACAGCTTCTGGGTCATGTGGCTAGCATGACTAAGCCACTTCTAGCGAACCAGAGCAGCGCACGGAAACACCGCTTACCTTCCCGCTGGAGTGGTACCTATTTATTTACTTGCACTTTGACGTGCTTTTGAACTGCTAGGTTGGCAGGAGCAGGGACCGAGCAATGGGAGCTCACCCCGTCGCGGGGATTCGAACCGCCGACCTTCTGATCAGCAAGTTCTTGGCTCTGTGGTTTAACCCACAGTGCCACTCGTGTCCCATCAAATGTGTAGATGACACCAAACTGGGAGGGGTAACGAATGCCGCAGAAGACAGAATCGTAATTCAAAATGACCTGAACAGATTGGAGAACTGGGCCCAAGCTAACAAAATTGATTTCAACAGGGACAAATGTCAGGTTCTGCACTTAGGCGGGAAGAACCAGGTGCACAAATATAAGATGATTGGGGACACCTGGCTTACTAGTAGTTCATGTGAAAAGGATCTAGGCGTCTTAGTGGACCACAAACTTAACATGAGTCAACAGTGTGATGCTGCAGCAAAAAAGGCTAATGCTATTCTAGGCTGCATCAGCAGAAGTATAGCGTCCAGATCAAGGGAAATAATAGTCACACTCTGTTCTTCCTGGTCAGACGACACCTGGCGCCACAATTTAGGAAGGGTGTTGACAAGGTGAAATGTGTGCAGAGGAGGATAACCAAGATGATGAAGGGTCTGGAAACCAAGCCTTATGAGGAGCGGTTGAAGGAAATGGGTATCTTTAGCCTGGAAAAGAGGAGAATGAGATACGACTGCCATCTTCAAATATCTCAAGGGCTCTCCCATGGAAAAGGGAGCAAGTTTGTTTTCTCCTGCTCTGGAGGGCAGAACTTGAACCAATGGTTTCAAGTTACAAGAAAGGAGATTTCGACTAAACACCAGGAAGCACTTTCTGACAGTAAGAGACCTTCAACAGTGGAACGGTCTCCCTAGGGAGGTTGTGGACTCTCCTTGCTTGGAGGTTTTTAAGCAGAGGTTAGATGGTCATCTGTTATGGATGCTTTAGCTGAGATTCCTGCATTGCCGGGGGCTGGACTAGATGACCCTTGGGATCCCTTCCAACAGAGATGGCAATAGTAATGTGTATTTTCTCCTTTTGTAGCCTAGTAAGCATCTGTAGGAGATTTTTGGGGGGAATCTTCAAAAGACAGCCTTGGAGAGCAGAGCACAAAACAGTGCCTGGGTTTGCAATGGAGATGGAGGCAGGAAAAACACAGTGATTGCTATATTTTCGACGTCGTAGGTTATGCAACCATAACCCTGCAGAGGGGAGGCTTCTAAAACTTGAGAAGAAACCAGGAGGATGTCCCAAAACACAACCACAACTGCTGCATTAGCACGCTGTGCAAAACCAACAAGCAGACTTGTGGCACCTTCAAGTCTTGCAAGTTACTGCGAGACTCTTCGCTATTCTTGCAACTCACTGCAGGGAGAATGAGAAGGCCTAGCGAGGGAGAAAGGAGCCCACGGGGTCAGAAGCACCCGTCCTGTCCCTCTCTCTCTCCTTCCTTGACCATTCCCTGTTTGTATCCTTTCCCCTTCAAGTTTACAACGCAGGGGCATTCCAAGTGGGGAGAGCAGTTCTTGGGGAAGCAACAACAAAAGTGCTGGTTTCAGGGGTGAAATCAGAGGCAGGTATAATATGTAGGAGGAAAGGGCAGTGTTCCTTCAGTTATTTGAAAGGATCACTGCCTTGCCCCTTCATGGATCACTGCCTTGCCATGGCGAAGGGGCTTGAAGAACTCAGAGAAGCTATGAACTACGCCGAGCAGGGCACACAAGATGAATAGGTCATAGTGGAGAGTTTTGACCAAACGTGATCCACCTGGAGGAGGAACCGGCAAGCCACTCCAGTATCCTTGCCAAGAAAACTCCATGGACAAAGACAACAGGCATATAAAAGTTATGACGCTGGAAGATGAGCCCCTCAGGTCGGAAGGCGTCCAACATGCTACTGGGGAAGAGCGGAGGGCAAGTACAAGTAGATCCAGAGCTGAGGTTACCAGCATGAGTTTGACCAAACTGCGGGAGGTAGTGGAGGACAGAGGTGCCTGGCGTGCTCTGGTCCATGGGGTCACCAAGAGTCGGACACGACTAAACGACTAAACAACAAGTGGCGCAGAACCTTGCTTGCTCAACTTCTCCCAATAATTTAGATCGTTCTCGTTGAGCAATGAGGGCTCCTCCCTTGAAACGAAGCGTAGGACAAATTGCCTTTGGTTGCACCTCGATCCCAACAAGAACCGCAAACCTGAAATATCTGCTTCTGCCTTCAAATTCACATTCACACTCTGGTTGGAGGGAAGCAATTTGCGGGTTTTTTTAAAAAAAAACGATGCAGTATCACACAAAGGCAAGAGTGCGGTGTGCCAATGAAAGCCGATGAGGGGGACTTCCGGGTTAGCGCCATCAGCTAATGGCGGATTCCCACCGAGCTCCGGAGGGAATCGGCTCCGTAGGAGTTGGGTCTCGCCGCCGCGGCGACGCGGGGACCCTTAGAAATCACAGGCGGTGAAGCCTGTGAACCTGGTGACTCGGCGGGCACCATTAGCGCCCCCCGACCCGCGAAGGAGCCTTTTTAAAGGCTACGGAACGGGGGACGGGGTGAGTGGCGCGGTGCTGAGAGTCGACTGCTTCTCCTGCGGAGTGAAGCCGCGCTGCCATGGCCGGAGAGTGCTGACTTCTTCTTGAGAATTGGATTTCAAAACAACAACCCGTGAGTAGTACGGAATTTGGATTTGCAAAGAAAATCTTCTGTGAATTAGGCACGATCGGGGAAGGCGTAAACAGGAAGCCCGTCTCCCCGTCCTGTAAACAACCTAAAACAAGGACCTGCTAACTAAGGTCGTGAGAATTCTTTCTCTTTATTGGGCAAAAGACATTAATTTCACGATTTGGCACTACAAGTAATTGTACTGGAGGATAAGAGCTAATTTTGAGCTGAGGTACCACCCCCCCTCAGACCCGGGAGTGATCCGCGAGAAAGCCTGTTGGAAAGGTACTGAAGAATTTGACAGCTGTCAAACTAGCTGTCAAGACGGAAAAAGGGAACTTTGTTTCTACTGCTTCTGCTGGTTATATCTGTGACAATTTAATTATACTTTGTCGAAAATAAGGAAGAACTGATACAAACTAATTTGATTTTTGGATTTGAACTGGAAGGAATACTAAGTAACCAAAATCACTCTAGAGGGGGTTTTGGGACATTACAAGAATGGCTGAAGGAGGGGAAATTCAAGCTAAGTTGGACAGAGTCTTTGTTCTCTTGGGAAAGTTACAAGGCCAAGTTGATGTTTTGGCTACAAATGTTGCAACTCTGGACTTAACAGTAAACAAATTCATTGAATTTGATAAGGATTTGACTCAGGAAGCTTATGCAGCTGGCCAAGAAGAGAAACTTGAGAGATTTGAGAGTGAGGGGAAAGAGGTATATGTTGTTCCTGAGGAAAAGGAAGGAGGAGCTGCAATGTTGTCAAAGATAAAGGAAGGCCAGAGGCCTGACATGATGGCTACAAAGGAAAATAAGAACTTGATGATGAAAATCTGGTTTGAATCGGAAACTGAAAAATGGAGGGATCTCCTTATGTGGAGATCTGAAGACCTAAGGATTACAAATTTGATTAAGGTGGAAGGTGGAGCTTTGGGGACATTTGGACTTGAAAGGATTAAGAAACAAGATTCAGGCTCCACTTTTAAATATGGAGGTCTGGCTGGAAGAAACATGGACCTTATTGGGCTAGAGCTTCTCCAAGATTTGGTGTTTAATATCAAGGACTATAAAAAAAACTGGCAGAGAGGAACTGAGAGAGAATTAAGAGCCTCGGACGTGAGATCTCCAGGCTGATAGTAGATGGACTGATGGACGTTTGTTGGGGATTGAAACCGGGAAAGGGGGGGGTGGAGTTTGGGAATCCAAAGGGTGTATAATTTAACCTGTTCTGTTTTTATTTTGTTTAGATATTTGTATGAAAATTGGGGAAATCGTGGAAGGGAATTTAGGCCGATTTTAGAAAAAGGTTTAAAGAATAAGCAATGATGTATAAATATGAAGTCTATAAGGCAAAATTGTTTTTTTTAAAAAAGAACTAAATATAAAAAGGTTTAAAAATAGGGATAAGAACTTGTTGAACCAACAATCTGAACTGGAATACAAGAGGGAGAGGTGTGGGGAAGTCAGGGAAATATGTTATAGAAAATAAGGATTGTGAACTTTATGTGTCTTTAAACTTTTTTTGTTTTTTCTCTTTTTTGATTTTTTTATTGTACTATGGTGGAAAATCTTAATAAATATCTTTTTTTTAAAAAAAAAAAGAAAGCCGATGAGTACCAGCCGTTTGAAACAAACTTTTAAAGCACCACTTTTCAGATTCCTTGCAATAATAATAAAGGACCTCCCTTTATCCTTACACAATATGGGGCAGTGGCATTCCACAGCTACTCACTCACTCTAAAAAGCATAATCTCTGCTCTCTCCTCACTGTCTTACATAGCATGGGAGAATGGCAAAGAGGATGTCATTCTCTCCAGCATTTCAGAGACTTAGATCCCATCTCAAAGGTCCCACAAAGTCCAGCCCTATCCATTTTTGGCCTTATCACCGCCCTTATCTATTCTATTCAGAGAGGCACAGTCTACTCAGATCAGGGCCAAGTCCTACTGCACTTTCTTCCCTTCCAAGACGTGCCCATTCAAAATGTGGCCATTCAGGTGTGCTGGGTTGACGTCGGACCTTCTGTACCGCAAGCTCAGCCTGAAGACAACATAGATGATGGCTCCCCCAAACAGCAGCAGCACCGCCAAAATATCCAAGCAGTAATACTCGTAAAAGGAAAGTTTGTAGAGGGCCGGGCGGAGGAATGGAGCTCCATCATGGCGAAGGACGTACTCCAGCCAGTAGACTGTCCGGTTGAGGGGAGGAATGGGCTTGTCCAGGTGGATTTCTGAGATCTTCTTGGCAACCTTGGAGAAACTGCAAAAGAGGAACATCAACAATAATGCTAGGAGAACGATGTGTCCCCCACTGATTGCTACGTTACCAAATCTTGCCAGGACTCAACGGCACAAAGGATCCATCAGTCATTATCCTGGAGTCCAACAAGGACCAGGACACTAAATCAGAAGCTACAGGACCACCACTGAAACCGAGGCAGGAATTTGGTTCCACAGCCCCGGCACCCATAGAACTGTGGCCTGGACTTTCACAGAGACCTTCCCCTGGGTGTGAAGAGCTTTGCAGTCCAGTGGTGCAAGAAGCACACCAGGCAGGAGGCCCGAGGGCGAAGGTCAAGTGTCCATCTTCAAGCCAGAGTATTAGCAATGTTGTCCAACAAAGGAGTCAAAGCTCAGGAGAGGTGGACTGGAAGCAGAGGCTCAAATGGCCTCAGCTCACCTCAGGCCCTCCTTGAAGCATGTGGCTCACTCGGAGCTCTCCACAGTGCTGTGGCTGCAGCAAGTGGCCTGGTTTGCTGCATCCCATGGGCTCCTTCTGAGGACCGGGACAGGACACCATATAATTCATCTGCATATTTCCCAGATTCCTCCATGACAAACTTGTGTCTCTTCAGCAGAAGCATCTACTGGTACCTGGCCAAGTCAGCACAGCGCTACAGGCTCTCCTGGTGCCTGCACCCACCCACAGAATAATCTATATCAGCTGAATCCATGAGACGGAGAAGCAAACATGCAAATTGAATGCCTCTCTCAAAAACAGTTAATTGAGTCGCGCGGGGTGTGTGTGTGTCTCTGAGTAGTGCTCCATATAACTGGAGAAATAAAGTGCATGGTTCATTCACTGTCACAGAACCATAGGCCTCATCACCACTACTGTTATGTAAAAACAATATCATACCATTTTGAACAGCCATGGCTACCCTCCCCCAACCCCGCAAAAAAACAACAACCATGGGAAATGTAGTCTCCTAAAAGTCAGAGTTGTTAGGAGGTCCCAAGTCACCTCACAGCTATAATTTCCAGAGTACCCTTTGGGGAGGGATTGACTGTTAGACAACTCTGGGAACTGTAGTTGTGTGAAGGGAATAGGGGTCTCTTTACAACTCTGCACCCTTAACAGACCACACTTCCCAGGGTTCTTTGAGAGAAGGTAAAGGGGGCGGGGCTAAAACAGAAAGTAACTTATCTATAGAGCCGCTCTTGCAGTTCTTTAATGCAGTAACCAAAGATTCACTCCTTTGCCCTTCTTTGAATAAGGCTACTAATAGGCTGACTTACCTTGGGTTAGTTGTTACTGCGGACAGAGTTTGGTAGAGGCTGTCTTCTGTCACCCGGCCCCAATCCACGAGGATACCCATCCCTTTCGCCTGAATTCGCGTCATAATATCAAACTGGTCGCCGTAGAAAGGGAAGCCCACAACTGGAATCCCGTGGTAAATGGCTTCAAATATACTGTTCATGCCACAGTGACTCACAAGGACTTTCACACTGGGGTGGCCTGCAACAGAAATCGAGTAATGTTAAAAGCTCGCATCCATAATATCTACTTGAATTACCAAATCTGCTAAACACCATCTATTATGTAGTTTTCTGACTCACTATGAGGCACTCAAGCTATTCAGAGGAGTAGACCCGTTGAAATTAAGAGGCACAACTAACTTAATACTATTAATTTCAATGGTTTTCTCTGAGGAAAGCTTAGCTGACAACCATCCACTGAGATTAAAAAAAGGTAAAGGGACCCCTGACCATTAGGTCCACTGAGATTAGGACTGTAGAAATTTGCCGTTAAATGTTTTCTGCAAATTGTGCTGAAATTGGATTGACAGATGCAGTCTAGTTTTATAATTACCGTATTTTTCGCTCTATAAGACGCGCCAGACCACAAGACGCACCTAGTTTTTGGAGGAGGAAAACAATAAAAAAAATATTCTGAATCTCAGAAGCCAGAACAGCAAGAGGGATCGCTGCACAGTGAAAGCAGCAATCCCTCTTGCTGTTCTGGCTTCTGGGATAGCTGCGCAGCCTGCATTTGCTCCATAAGACGCACACACATTTCCCCTTACTTTTTAGGAGGGAAAAAGTGAGTCTTATAGAGCAAAAAATAGGGTAATTAGATGAAAGGGAGCCAAACATTTGTGTAAGGAGGATCAGTCAATTCCAAAACTAGGACATTCCTCTGAAAAATCTAAGCTATTGATGCACGGGCCTCAATTTTACAAAGGACTGACATCATATTCTATGGTTCTCTGTCGTATGGCTGCGTTACAACAGCCCACAGACAAATTTGTAATTTGAAGGAAGATTGCTATTGCCCTTTGTACTGATTGGAAATATAACGCTTAAATCTGAACCACTTGAGTTATTGACAGTTGAACTTATCCTATCAATATGTTTACAGGCAACATTTTGTTGCATCCCAAGTTACGCAAGTTGAAGTTTTTCCACACAAGGGTTGACACTCTCCCCCCACAGCTCTCCCTCTTTCCCCAAAAAGCATTGGCCACAATGCAGTCACCACAAAGTTCTCTTGTTAATTCCAGCGCTTAAACTCAACCACGACCAGTGCTTTTCAGTCCTGATTAAGGTATTGTGCTCCCTGTGAAGATTAACAAAAGTTTGCACGGCCGGTTTTGTGTCCTTATTTTACCTTACTAGCAGCTGCCTTGAATTCCCCGCCTGCCCCGCCCCCCAATCAAGCCATTCCATTGCTGTAAGTGTAGAACAATCTTTGGAACTGGCGCCTGCTGGATGCTGTTGTTGTTGTTTAGTTGTTTAGTCGTGTCTGACTCTTCGTGACCCCATGGACCAGAGCACGCCAGGCACCTCTGTCCTCCACTACCTCCCGCAGTTTGGTCAAACTCATGCTAGTAACCTCGAAAACACTATCCAACCATCTTGTCCTCTGTCGTCCCCTTCTCCTTGTGCCCTCCATCTTTCCCAGCATCAGTGTCTTCTCCAGGGAGTCTTCTCTTCTCATGAGGTGGCCAAAGTACTGGAGCCTCAGCTTCACGATCTGTGCTTCCAGTGAGCACTCAGGGCTGATTTCCTTAAGAATGGATGCGTTTGATCTTCTTGCAGTCCATGGGACTCTCAAGAGTCTTCTCCAGCACCATAATTCAAAAGCATCAATTCTTCGGCGATCAGCCTTCTTTATGGTCCAGCTCTCACTTCCATACATCGCTACTGGGAAAACCATGGCTTTAACTATACGGACCTTTGTTGGCAAGGTGACGTCTCTACTTCTCAAGATGCTGTCTAGGCCTGTCATTGCCCTTCTCCCAAGAAGCAGGCGTCTTTTAATTTCGTGGCTGCTGTCACCATCTGCAGTGATCATGGAGCCCAAGAAAGTAAAATCTCTCACTACCTCCATTTCTTCCCCTTCTATTTGCCAGGAGGTGATGGGACCAGTGGCCATGATCTTCGTTTTTTTGATGTTGAGCTTCAGACCATATTTTGCGCCCTCCTCTTTCACCCTCATTAAAAGGTTCTTTAATTCCTCCTCACTTTCTGCCATCAAGGTTGTGTCATCTGCATATCTGAGGTTGTTGATATTTCTTCCGGCAATCTTAATTCCAGCTTGGGATTCATCCAGCCCAGCCTTTCGCATAATGTATTCTGCATATAAATTAAATAAGCAGGGAGACAAAATACAGCCTTGTCGTACTCCTTTCCCAATTTTGAACCAATCAGTTGTTCCATATCCAGTTCTAACTGTAGCTTCTTGTCCCACATAGAGATTTCTCAGGAGACAGATGAGGTGATCAGGCCCTCCCATTTCTTTAAGAACTTGCCATAGTTTGCTGTGGTCGACACAGTCAAAGGCTTTTGCATAGTCAATGAAGCAGAAGTAGATGTCTTTCTGGAACTCTCTAGCTTTCTCCATAATCCAGCGCATGTTTGCAATTTGGTCTCTGGTTCCTCTGCCTCTTCTAAATCCAGCTTGCACTTCTGCGAGTTCTCGATCCACATACTGCTTGAGCCTTCCTTGTAGAATTTTAAGCATAACCTTGCTAGCGTGTGAAATGAGTGCAATTGTGCGGTAGTTGGAGCATTCTTTGGCACTGCCCTTCTTTGGGATTGGGATGTAGACTGATCTTCTCCAATCTTCTGGCCACTGCTGAGTTTTCGAAATTTGCTGGCATATTGAGTGTAGCACCTTAACAGCATCATCTTTTAAAATTTTAAATAGTTCAGCTGGAATACCATCACTTCCGCTGGCCTTGTTATTTGCAGTGCTTCCTAAGGCCCATTTGACTTCACTTTCCAGGATGTCTGGCTCAAGGTCAGCAACCACACTACCTGGGGTGTACGAGACATCCATATCTTTCTGGTATAATTCCTCTGTGTATTCTTGCCACCTCTTCTTGATGTCTTCTGCTTCTGTTAGGTCCTTACCACTTTTGCCCTTTATTATGGTAATCTTTGTACGAAATGTTCCTTTCATATCTCCAATTTTCTTGAACAGATCTCTGGTTCTTCCCATTCTGTTGTTTTCCTCTATTTGTTTGCATTGCTCGTTTAAGAAGGCCTTCTTGTCTCTCCTTGCTATTCTTTGGAAATCTGCATTCAATTTCCTGTATCTTTCACTATCTCCCTCGCGTTTTGCTTGCCTTCTCTCCCCTGCTATTTGTAAGGCCTCGTTGGACAGCCACTTTGCTTTCTTGCATTTCCTTTTCATTGGGATGGTTTTCGTTGCTGCCTCCTGTACAATGTTACGAGCCTCCATCCATAGTTCTTCAGGCATTCTGTCCACCAATTCCCATCATCCCTGGCCATTAACCATGTTGGCTGGGGCTGATGGAAGTTGTAGTCCAAACTATCTAGAGAGCCCCGAGTTGGCGAATGATGGTGTGGACACATCTGATTTACACTATGTAACTAGATACTTTTAAAAATGGTATTGATATCTATGCATGGCTGATCGGAAGCTGAATAAGGCTGCAGAAGCTCTGAAGACAGTAACTCAAACCATGCATCCATCCCATCATAGGGAGGTCCTAAAATTGCTGGCACATCCTTATTAAAAGGCTCTTTAATCAGATTATTATTTATGTAAGCTCTCCTAATATCTGATGATATAGGCTGGTGACTGCTATAGCAATACAGTGGTACCTCGGGTTACATACACTTCAGGTTACATACGCTTCAGGTTACACACTCTGCTAACCCAGAAATGGTGCTTCAGGTTAAGAACTTTGCTTCAGGATGAGAACAGAAATTGTGCTCTGGCGGCGCAGCAGCAGCAGGAGGCCCCATTAGCTAAAGTGGTGCTTCAGGTTAAGAACAGTTTCAGGTTAAGAATGGACCTCCAGAATGAATTAAGTGCTTAACCCGAGGTACCACTGTATGGCAATACCTGAATGTTTGAGCAGTAAACTGGCGAGCTTTCATGTAATTCTTGTTAGGGTCAAAAAGGAAGTATAAAAATACTTTAATGAAAAAATAAATAGATCTATTTGGGTTACAAAGAAAACCCACTATACAGGGCCAAACAGAGGAGGAGGAGGAGGAGGAGGAGGAGGAGGAGGAGGAGGAGGAAGAAGAAGAAGAAGAAGAAGAAGAAGAAGAAGAAGAAGAAGAGGAGGAGGAGGAGGAGGAGGAGGAGGAAGAAGAAGAAAAAGAAGAAGAAGAAGGTTTCCAAAATCTGAAGAGGGCACTGCAACACCCAAAGGTCAAACTAAATAAACATCAGCTGCTCTGCTATCTGTCCCCTTAAGCACATAAGTTTCTTTAAAGAACAAATCGCTGGCATTTGGCTGAAGGGAGGGGAGTTTTATGCTCAACTCTGGTCCTAAATCGGTTCAGGTATCCTGGACCAGCAATGTTATGGGAGAAAACAAAAAGCCTTGGAAATGTAATGAAACTGAAGGTACTTTCTATCACCTTTGGTGGACGTGCCCAAGGATTAAGGCGTTCTGGGAAATGATATATAATGAAATTAAGAAGGTGCTTAAGTGTACCTTTCACAAAAAACCAGAGGCTTTTCTCCTGGGCATGGTAGGCCAATTGGTGTCAAAGAAAGATAGGATGTTTTTTATGTATGCTACAACAGCAGCGAGAGTTCTACTAGCAAAGTATTGGAAGACACAAGAACTACCCACACTGGAAGAGTGGCAGACGAAGGTGATCGAGTATATGGGACTAGCAGAGATGACGAGCAGAATCCGTGACCAAGGGAAAGAGACGGCGGAAGAAGATTGGAAGAAATTTAAACTTTATCTTAAAAATTCTTGTAAAATTACTGAATGTTAAAATGTCATGGGTAAAGCATAACAGATTTGCAGCGATAAATGATTGGATAAGAGGAAAGAAAGAGGTTAAAGAAAGGAATTAATAAGTAATTTGGATCAGGGGTTGCTGGAAAAAAAAGTTCAAAACAGGGATGCAGAAAAGGGGGGCATGGGGAAGTCGCTGAAATTGGGTATATGAAAAAATTTATGAAATTATACATGTTTATATGTTTGTTTGTTTGTGTTTGTCTTTTGTATTGTTTTATATTATATGTTGAAAAACCAATAAAAATTTTATAAAAAAAGAAAAGAAAACAAAAAGCCATTAGCTTTGCCAGCTATCCAAGACTGGAAAAAACATTGGAGCAGTTCATTTATTCACATAGAGTGTGGAGGGAGAAGGGGACGGTTTGCTCTCTCCTTCCGGGCAATTAAAAGTAACTTGCTCTCATAGAATCGGAGTGGTAGAGTTGAAAGGGACTCCCAAATGCCATCTAGTCCAACCCCCTCATTTGGCTGATCCCTTTTCACTTACCCAGCAGATCGTTCTGAGGCAACCAATCCATCATCAGTGTGTTTTCACCCAAGTTATGTGGCTTCTGACCAGAGTATCTGCCAAAGGACAGTGGGAGGGGGACAGCAAAAGATCCGTCACTTAAAATAAGTTCCTTCCCACCTGACTCAGGGGAGAATGAGAGGAAACGATAAATGTTTAACAATACATAGTGTGTGATGTAACAATACATAGGGCGAAAGTGCCAATTATGTGCAGGTTCTGCATTAAAAAAAAAATGCTGTCTAAAATATAATAACCACTTAACCCTTCTCCCATGTCCCGTACCAAGACCTTACCCTAGCCGCTTTTACGCTTGGCAGGAAGAAGGTATCTCAAACGTGGATACCGACAAGATAAGTAAATACCAGTTGACTGCAACTAAAGATTTAGTGGTAAATTGCAACCAGCGCTGTGGGTTAAACCACAGAGCCTAGGGCTTGCCAATCAGAAGGTCGGCAGTTCAAATCCCCGCAATGGGGTGAGCTCCCGTTGCTCAGTCCCTGCTCCTGCCAACCTAGCAGTTTGAAAGCACATCAAACTGCAAGTAGATAAATAGGTACCGCTCCGGTGGGAAGGTAAACAGCATTTCCGTGTGCTGCTCTGGTTCGCCAGAAGCAGCTTAGTCATGCTGGCCACATGACCCGGAAGCTGTACGCCAGCTCCCTCGGCCAATAAAGTGAGATGAGCGCCGCAACCCCAGAGTTGGCCACGACTGGACCTAATGGTCAGGGGTCCCTTTACCTTTAACTTTATATGCTACCTCTTGGTCTCTCTGGCCAGAGTGCACACACAAACAATTTCTCTTGTTTGCTCCTCTCCAACGGCAAAGAACACCATCCCTCCAGCTGCTTGAGAAAGCAACCTAGCTGTGTTAAATGTGGGGAGGAGAATCCCACTTAGAGCAGCTTTCCTGGGAACACCAGTGGTGGCAGGAGTGTGCCAAACAGGTACAGTCGTACCTTGGTTGACGAATGCCTTGCGAGTCGAAGGTTTTGGCTCCCGAACACCGCAGAGTGTGTGTTCAGGTTTGCGGACGTTCTTTGGAGCCCAAACGTCCGGCGCAGCTTCTGATTGGCTGCAGGAGCTTCCTGCAGCGAATCAGAAGTTGCGCCTTGGTTTCTGAATGTTCTGGAAGTCGAACGGACTTCTGGAACGGGTTTCGTTTGACTTCCGAGGTACCACTGTACAGCGGTACCTCAGGTTACATACGCTTCAGGTTACAGACTCCGCTAACCCAGAAATAGTGCTTCAGGTTAAGAACTTTGCTTCAGGATGAGAACAGAAATCGTGCTCCTGCGGCGCAGAGGCTGCAGGAGGCCCCATTAGCTAAAGTGGTGCTTCAGGTTAAGAACAGTTTCAGATTAAGTACGGACCTCCAGAACGGATTAAGTACTTAACCTGAGGTACCACTGTATAGGAAAAAAGATAAACACTTCCTTTAGAGCAAATCTGCCTGAACCCAGCGGGACTTGTTTCTGAGTAAACGCGCACAGGATCACGTGATCCATCTTTGGCAGGTGGAAGGGGCTGTTACTGTGTCTGGGTGCATTCTCAAACAGCCTGGTCCTTGATGTCTATGGCGACTCTCATCTGAAGGGCTGGACCTTTGGCAGAGTGAGATGACCTCCTCAAGGGGGGTGGCAGATGCTAGGAAGCAGTTGTGACAGCCCCCCACAACTGTTCCTCCTGAGGCCCCTGCTGGTGGCAGATGGAGCTGTCTGAGCCCACCCTGTACCCCCATAACTATTCTGCCACCCTAGTCAGGTGCAATGGTGGACACTATCCCATTAATAGCTTTGGTGTTAAGGTCCAGCTGACGGTTCAATTGGCTTCTGTATGCGCAGCACCATCTTGACCTTTCCCCGAGGTAGCAAAACATCGAAGGCAGAGAAAAAGGGGGAAAGGCAGCCTGATGGGGTGTCCAGATTGGTTCTGTCCCTCTAGAACATGGCCCCCATTTATTTGGGATCTGGGGTAGATTCCACGAATCCACGGCAGTGCAGAGCCATCCCTCCTCTGCTTTGTGGCTGTCCGCAAGCACAATGCAGTTACGGATCACGAAATAACGGGTGTTACCTCCACACAACTTTCTGGGGAAGGCGAGCAAACGCCCCGGCCATCTTTTCCACCAGGTCTTTGGGCAGGACTCGTATACCGATTCCAAAGGAGACCACGACGACACCAGCATCTGCGGCTTCCATCCAGAGACGCAGGCCCTGCACGTATAAAAGTACCCCCAGATTTGCAGATCAGAGCAATATCAAGCTTTCTCGCTTTAAGCCCTTCAGGTCTATGGCTGTACTACCCTGAACGTGCCTGATCTCGGAAGCTAAGCAGGGTCAGGCCTGGTTAGTATTTGGATGGGAGATTTCAAACCGTTCAGCTGAGAATAGAAGCCCAGGTAAGACCATACATGGTGGCCTGCCAGGAATTCTGGCAAAGCAGTTGGACTTCTCTGCCCTTCTCCCGCAGGATCCCCATCCTTGCAGACAGCAGACGCCGCAAAACTAGCTTCCTCTTCGCCAGGGCTCTGAAAAGCACCAAACTCAGAAATCTCTCTGCACTGAAAGAATATAAGAGGAAAGGAATCGCGGGACAATTACTATTTAAAATCACTTGTTACCCGGGCCTCCCTTGCTCACACAAAGCATCCATGTCGTGGCAAAAGAATATTTGATGGTGTGGGGGGGGGAGGGTTGTGGGGATGAATGTGCTAGCTCCATTCCTGCTGCAATTCAGGTCACGTCGCAACTCTAGGAAGGCCTGAAGCTGGGAGTCTGATGCTCCGACACATTACGTAACTCTGGAAAATCAGGTTCCTCAAAGGCTCAGAGGCACTTGCAGGGGACAGGAGGTTCCCTTGCTGCAGAAAGTCACCTTCCATAAACTGGAAAGTGACCTGAACGGTGACAGAAAATTCAACTACGGCACTCATTGGTTAGAGCATGGTGTTGACAATGCCAAGGTTGCAGGTTCAATCCCCAAACGGGACAGCTGCATATTCCTGCAGGGGGTTGGAACAGAAGATCCTCAGGGTTCCTTTCCAACTCTACAATTCTGTGGTTTTATTTCTCATCCCTGTGCACTGCTTTACATTTCAATTAAAGCCTGGCGCCTCCTTCCGGCAAGCTTCTCCCACGCTTAGGGAGGTGCGATGCTCACCTGTGCAACATTGGGACATTCCTCCTCCCCAATCGCCCTCGCAAGCTGGCGCCTCTGGCCCTAACTATTCCTCTAAGAAAAATTTCACTGCACACCACGGATTCCTGCATTGCAGTGGGTTGGACTCAGAGACCCTCGAGGTCCCTTCCAACTCTATAGTTCTATGGTTCTATAATGTGCAATGTCTAAGAAATTCTTTGTTAAATGAGTCACTGCCAGTGATTTAAGCAATGAATGAAGTCAGAGCTGTGAGTGATAAGTAACCCTAACCCTATCAGGTCTATATTTGTAATGGTGCAATTGGAGTAATAATAATAATTTTATTAATTATACCCCGCCCAACTGCCTGGGTTTCCTCAGCCACTCTGGGCAGCTTACAGCATATAGGTAAGCATAAAGGGACCCCTGACCATTAGGTCCAGTCGTGACCGACTCTGGGGTTTCAGCGCTCATCTCGCTTTATTGGCCGAGGGAGCCGGCATACAGCTTACGGGTCATGTGGCCAGCATGACTAAGCCGCTTCTGGAGAACCAGAGCAGCACACGGAAATGCCGTTTACCTTCCCGCCAGAGCGGTACCTATTTATCTACTTGCACTGTGACGTGCTTTCGAACTGTTAGGTTGGCAGGAGCAGGGACCGAGCAACGGGAGCTCACCCCGTTGCGGGGATTCGAACCGCCAACCTTCGAATCCCCTGAGCTTACAGCATATATGAAAGCATAATAAGACATCAAACATTAAAAACTTCCCAATACAGGGCTGCCTTCAGGTGTCTTCTAAAAGTTCTGTAGTTCTTTATCTCCTTAATATCTGAAGGGAGGGCGGTCCACAGGGAGGGCGCCACTATCGAGAAGGTCCTCTGCCTGGTTCCCTGTAACTTCGCTTCTCACAGTCAGGGAGCCAGCAGAAGACCCTTAGGAGGACCTCAGTGTCCGGGCTGAATGATGGGGCTGGAGACGCTCTTTCAGGAATACTGGGCCGAGGTCGTTTAGGGTTTTTAAGGTCAGCACCAACACTTTGAATTGTGCCTGGAAACGTACTGGGAGCCAGTGAAGATCCTTTAGTGTGCATGTGTGCATGCAGCCCAGGATATGTGTTATGCGGTCTCGGCGGTCACTCCCAGTCACCAGTCTAGCTGCCGCATTCTGGATTAGTTGTAGTTTCCGAGTCACCTTCAAAGGTAGCCCCACGTAGAGCACCTTGCACCAGGACACATGCCAGCAGGGGCTTCAGACTCTGAGCTTTTTTTTTTTTTTTAAGGAAGTCTTTAGCCCTTCTAGAAAGAGAATTTCAAAGTTTAATGTGCAGGGAGCTGTCTATACCGGAGGTGGAATGCTGGGGCCTGTTTGCCTTCTCTTTGCTTTGCTGCTCAGTGGCTTCGTGGAGCAAACAGGGAGCTGCTCTGCTCATGGAAGTGTTTTGGGGGAATGTGTGTGTGGAGCAGTGGAGGAAGATGCTCAGGATCTGCTCCACTTGTTTTGTTTTGCTACCATCCACCCACAGGAAGCTGTCGGCAGGCGGCTACTTTTAAAAAAAAATGTGTATGTTGGGATGTGGAGGAAATTGTGGGAATCACCCATCACTCATTTTGCTGCCTGCCGGCCATGTGGCAGGCAGCAAAGTGAGTGATGGGCGATTCCTGCAATTCCCTCCACATCCCAACACACACAGCTGAATATGAGGGTGATGGGAGGATGTGGCATCCTCTTCTTGTTTCGGATGCCTGCCGCACAGCAGCAGTTATTCCTAAATTGTTGGCGCATATCTGTATTTGTGCATGCAGCCCAGGGCAAAGGCATCATTTTCAGCATCACATTTCCTCTGATTGTTCCCGAGTTTTGTTTTTGGGAGGCGGGGGGGGGGGGGAGCTCAGTGCTGAGGTCGCACCATCATTTATTTCCTGATTGTTCTCAAGTTGTTGGGTTCTTTTTGAGGGGTGGGGGGAGGTGCCAGTGCAAAGGCGTTGCCGATATTCTCAGCTTTCCCCAGATTGCTCCCCAATTGTTTGCAGAGTGGAGAGTCATTATCACCATCATAATTATTATCACTTTTTTGGGGGTGGCACCCATTGCAGGGCATGATTATCACCATCACCTTTTCCCTCTGTATGACCCACCACGGGGACTGTTCCAGGCATAAACCCATCTTCTTGCAGGAATTCACATTTATTTAGGTGAACAAATGCCCCACATCCACCCACCCACATACCATAAATCTGCCACTGGGTGTATCGCGTTCCATTTACTTACCTCTGGGAGAGGCTTGGCAGGCTCTGTGAGAATCCCCCCGGTGAAAACCACATGGGGAAGCAAAGGTCGCGGGAAGTCAAGCACCACTTCGTTGCACAGGAAAAAGAGGCTCGAGCCCTGGATAAGCTCCAGGATGGATTTCTGTGGCTCCACTCCATGTTTCGCCATTAGGTGGTCAAATTTGGGCATGATGAACAGCCTGGTGGCTACACGAGAGATGATGAAAACCACGATGTTCCAAGTCCGGCCGAAAAAGCCCATCTGATCCGTCATCAGGGAGTTAAATTCGGGGACGTAGGCCACAGGTGAAGTGGCTCCAATCTCAGCAGGAAACCAAAAGCCAGTGGAGAGGGCCACATATTTTACACCTAGGACGTGGGCGACAATGAAGCCACACATTTCGTTGGGATCGACCAAGACCAAGTCGAAGTCCTCACTCTGAAGTTGCTGCAGGAGGATTTTGTTTCCCAGTATCAAGTCACAGTTCTCCAGGTACTTCTCCAGGATGGAAAAGAGCTGCATGGAGGTCATCTTCCCCTCAAACACTCGCTTCAGCAACTCCTGCAGCCAGTCATCAGCGCTTTCCGTGCTGAAGACCCCTTGGTAATCTTGCACTCTGTAGCCCCGGGGAAAAGGCTCCACGACTCGACCTTCGTGGAGGAGGAGGACGGCATCGTGACCCCGGCTGCTTAACGCTTCCGCTACCCGTACAAAGTTATGCAGGTGGCTGTCGAAGGCGATGGTGGGCACCAGCAGGACTTTGGCACTGTGGCAAGGAAGTACGCAAATGGCTACTGCAGCAAAGAGGGCGGCCACAAGGTGTAGGCAATGCTTCATGTCAATTGCTGCAGAGAAAGAGAAAGAGTTAGTCCTCATCCTTTAGTAGTGCAAGTCGGGAAGGGCTCACAGTGCGGGCCAGGTGTGGAGGAAGCAGAGCAAATTAAATGCATTTCTACCTTACTTAGGAGACGCGGGTGGTGCTGTGGGAATGGGGACACCAGTTCAAAAGAAGGTAGCAATTCAAAGTGGAGACACTGGGTGTCTCCTGAAAGCCCCAGTTCAAGTCTGCTCATCCCCACTGCCTAATAGGCATAGTCAGAGGGACCTTTAAAGTGATGTACTGGATGCAGGTGGTGCTGTGGGTTAAACCACAGAGCCTAGGACTTGCCGATCAGAAGGTCGATGGTTCGAATCCCCGCAACGGGGTGAGCTCCCGTTGCTCGGTCCCTGCTCCTGCCAACCTAGCAGTTCGAAAGCACGTCAAAGTGCAAGTAGATAAATAGGTACCGCTCCAGAGAGAAGGTAAACGGCATTTCCGTGCACTGCTCTTTTTCGCCAGAAGCGGCTTAGTCATGCTGGCCACATGACCCGGAAGCTGTACGCCGGCTCCCTCGGCCAGTAAAGCGAGATGAGCGCCGCAACCCCAGAGTCGGTCACGACTGGACCTAATGGTCAGGGGTCCCTTTACCTTTACCTTACTTAGTGTAATGCAAATCAAAGTGTTTGATCGCACAAACTGCAGTTCTGTGCAATTTTTTTATATATACATACAGATGTGAAGCACCAACAGTGTGCCTGGCATTTTACAGGGTGCACATGACGACAGATCTGTACAACAATCTGTTAGAAATTCAGATACACAGGCTAGGCACCAAAGGGCTCCTGAAACCAGTTTCAGCTGCCAAAACAGAAAGTCTAGTTGCCATTTTGGGGCAAGATGGCCCCAATGCCTTATTTTTCAAAGGATGGACTGACTGTGATTGATTCTCAGTTAAACACCTGGCTAGTTCAGAGGACCAGGGTCATAGGACCCTATTCCAACCTCTTTTTCCTAATGACGACATGGACCATTCATAACGTAAGAATATTCTCCACAACTTTGAGCAGGGCACTAGGACAGGGTAAAGAAAGACAAGAGACAACAATGAACTGTAACGTCGTTCACCGCTCCTGCTCAGGCTGCACAGAAAAAGCATTTTAGTTCCTGAAATTGCTTCTGATTGTGCAGGTAAAATATAACTGATAGAATTTTCAACACTGGCCCCAGCCTGGTGGAACGCTCTGTCTCATGAGACCAGGGCCCTGCAGGATCTGATTTCTTTCCGCAGGGCCTGTAAGACAGAGTTGTTCCGCCTAGCCTTTGGCTTGGAATCAACTTGATCCCCTCCACCTCTTTCCTTTCTCCTTCTGTGGGGACTTCCCTGGCTTTTTTTTCTGGCCCACATGGGACCAGTCTCGATAGTTGGCCTCGGTGACGATTTGATGTTTTTATCCCCCAATAGTTTTTGATTTGAGTTTCTACTGAAATGAGGCTGCATTTTAATGTTGTATTTTAATCTTGTTTTTAAGTTGTATTTTAATCAATTGTTTTATATCTGGTGTTAGCCGCCCTGAGCCCGGTCTTCGCTGGGGAGGGCGGGATATAAATAAAATTTATTATTACAGTGGTACCTCGGGTTACATACGCTTCAGGTTACATACGCTTCAGGTTACAGACTCTGCTAACCCAGAAATAGTGCTTCAGGTTAAGAACTTTGCTTCAGGATGAGAACAGAAATCGTGCAGCGGTGGCGGCGCAGCAGCAGGAGGCCCCATTAGCTAAAGTGGTGCTTCAGGTTAAGAACAGTTTCAGGTTAAGTACGGACCTCCGGAACGAATAAAGTATTTAACCTGAGGTACCACTGTATTATTATTAATTCTACAGGATGGGGTATTAGTGTATGAAAACAGTCCAGATCCAATGATAGCCAGGCGCAAAATGCGCCTGGTGAATTTCAAACCCTAATGGGCTTTCCATGTAAAAGTTGAGACAAGGAAAAAAGGGGGACAAGAATGAAGAGGAGGTGGGGACAGCCAACATGGCGCCCTCCCTCAGGTTGTCAATTGCATCTCCCATCAACCCCCAGCCAGCCTGAATCCCAGCCCTGGAGTGATGGGAGTTACCAAAGTTATGGTAGACATACATAGGATATGTAGTTATCCCAGTTCCACAGGCTTAGGCTTGATTACAGGCATAATTTCAGGTCTGAGAAGGTTCGGCGCAAACTACAAGTACTGGAGCATTTGCTTGTGCACCTTTGCAGAGTAGCTCTGAGGCGATGCCTCCACAGTAAAGCCTGAAGAAATCTTCCTGTCTGACCAGGAAATATATATCAACTAAAGAAAACTAAATGTTCTTCACCTTGGGGGGATCAGGAATACATTTTCCCATAGTAAAGTTATACGGGTGTAATGTACTGAATTGAATAGGATCCAAAAAGCAGCAGTCTGATTGGTCCTAGAACAAATAGGATTCAGAATGCAGCAGTCTGATTGGTTCTAGAACAATAGGGTCCAGAATTCAGCAGTCTGATTGGTCCTAGAACAATGCAGCAGTATGATTGGTCCGCAGGAGCCACCCAATCCAGCTCCAGGTAGAAGTGAATCCGCAACTGGATTGGCCTACAGGAGAATCCCAGAATCAGCCAATCACGTGCGACCCATTGTGTAAATAATGTATATAAAGCAGATATTTTGGGGGAACTTTCATTCCTCACCACTATGAGCTGAATAAAGAGCATGAAATCCACACTCGACTCCGAGTATATTTCAACGGTCTTTTATAAAGGACTTGGAAAATTATGGCAGTTGGTCCTCCTCAGGATGTGGTGGAGCTGCCCCCATGTTTATGCCCACTTTGTGTCACCTTCATTCACTCATTTCTTTTTCAATTATTTGTTTCATATAATAGCACATATATTAAATGTACAAGGCTACTGCAACAGTTCAGAGGCACTGTTATCAGTTCCAAAGATCAGCATATTGCGATGGTGGTGGAACATCATTATGCATTTTGTTAACATGCAAAATAAGGTGTAACCCAGTCTAACCTGACTGCATAGTAAGCAGTTATTTTAAAACAGGCACCTGTTAGAAATGCATTCAGCTCAAGGTAATCTACATATTTAAGGAAGTTATGCAACTGCTTTTAATGCAATCGGTGCTAACTCTGCTAAACATGTAAACATACACTTGCAGAGGTCCTCTCCTCTTCCTCCAATCCCACATTTCCAATATCTTATCATTAATTCAGACACTGCAAGTCCCAGACTGAACAAGAGATGCCATTAAAGTCAACAGACATCAGGCTTGAAATCACCAAGCTTGCTCTCAATATGAGGCCGAGTATTTCCACCCTGAGTTCTCCTCCAGATTTCAAGCCGAGCCACTGAATTATACGTGCCTCTTTTCGCTCCCACCCACTTGCCATTTTGGTGTTTGTTCCAGCAGCATCTACCTGGAAAGGTAGATGAGAAACATGACTCCAGAGAAGATGACAAAACACAGGCATTTGTGCATCATTAGCCTGAATAAGGAGTCCTTCTCTGCTGCGGTCTCTGGAGCAGCTACAGGCAATCATTTAGTTGTTGCAGAAGAGAAGAGCGATAAGAGAGCGATAAGAGAAACAGAGGAAGGGGGCTGGAAGAGGAGCTGTGTGCAGAGAAAGAGCTGTGAGTGGAGGGGTGTGCTATTTGCCATCTTCTGGACTCCCTGGGAAAGTCACCGAACCCAGCCTGCTGCAGCCTGAAACAACTGGGTGTGCAGCTGGTTCAGTGCTGAATGGGCAGTTTGCAGAAACTCCATGAACCTCGGTGCCTGTTGTAAAGGGAAACCTAGAGTGCACCTTCTTCAGTGCGATTTTTTTGGGGGGCAGCGGGATGATCAGTGAGTTTGTTGAGGCTGTAGGTGAGAGCCAGTGTGGTGTAGTGGTTAAGAGCGGTAGTCTCGTAATCTGGTGAACCGGGTTCGCTTCCCCGCTCCTCCACATGCAGCTGCTGGGTGACCTTGGGCTAGTCACAATTCTCTGAAGTAACTCAGCCCCTCTCACCTCACAGAGTGTTTGTTGTGGGGGAGGAAGGGAAAGGAGAATGTTATCCGCTTTGAGACTCCTTAGAGTAGTGATAAAGCAGGATATCAAATCCAAACTCCTCCTCCTCCTCTAGGGTGCTTGGGTGGGATCCCGGGCAAGAGCTAGGAAGCAAGGGGTTATTGAGTGCATGTGTACATCAGAAGGTGACATAACTGATATTACTATATGCTTATCAATACTTAGTGAACCAAGGCACAAAATGAGCACTCAAGCCCTTCAAGATCCCCTTAAGTGGGATTGCTCCCAAACGACTCTTAAGGACCATCTGCTTTCAGAATTCCCTGATAACATCGAGGAACACTGGACCAAGCTAAAAACATCCATTATTGCAGCCTGTGAACAAACTATTGGATACCAAACCAAGAAACACCAGGGCTGGTTTGACGAGAATGACAGTGAGATTGAACGCATGATTGACAGGAAAAGGAAGGCCATTCAGATTTGGCAAAGAGATAGAAACTGTGCCACTAAGAAAAAAACCTATGCCAACGCTAAGGCTGAGGTTCAAAGAAGAACCAGGGAACGAAAAAACGCCTGGTGGATTAAAAAAGCTCAAGAGATCCAGCACTTAGCCAACACTCATGATGCACAGAGTTTCTTTAAAGCCACAAAGACCATCTATGGGCCAATAAATCATGGCATATGCCCCCTACGCTTCGCAGGCGGTATCACACTTCTAAAAGATAAAGAAGCTATTGCACTGCGCTGGAAAGAACATTACCAACATCTCCTTAACCACAACTCCCCCGTAGCGGCTGAGATCCTCTCTCAAATTCCGCAAAAACAAGTTAGAGATGAGCTTGCAGTATCTCCAAATCTGGGAGAGTTGTGTACAGCCATTAACCAAATGAAAAACAACAAAGCCAGTGGACCTGGTGGGATACCTGCCGAAATCTTCAAAGTGGGCGGAACTGAACTTACACAACAACTTCACAAGCTCATCCAAAAAATCTGGGAAAGAGAAGAGATCCCAGCAGACTTTAGGGATGCCAAAATTATCAATCTCTTTTAAAAAGGTGACAGAAATGTTTGTGGAAATTATCGAGGCATCTCTCTGTTAGCTGCAGCTGGCAAAATTCTTGCAAGGATCTTAGCAAACCATCTCTTAACAATATCCGAGGTGACACTTCCTGAATCCCAAAATGGTTTTCAGCCTTCTAGAGGGACAGTGGACATGATTTTCACCACTCAACAGTTTTAAGAAAAATGCAGAGAGCAAAACCAACCCCTGTATATGGCGTTTATTCACTTGACTAAGGCTTTCGACACTGTAAATCGTAATGCCCTGTGGACTGTCCTTCTGAAAATTGGCTGCCCAGATAAATTTGTAAACATCATTTGACTCCTCCATGATAATATGACAGCAACAATCGCAGATAACAATGGCTCTCAAAGTGAACCATTCACAGTGGGATCACGTGTTAAACAGGGTTGTGTTATTGCCCCAACTCTATTCATTATTTTCATTGCCATGATCCTACACTTTGTTGAAGGGAAACTCCCCACCGGAGTAGAAATCATGTATCGAATAGATGGAAAGCTCTTCAATCTGAGGAGGCTGAAAGTGAAGAGTAAGGTTACTATAACTTCCATCATAGAGCTTCAGTATGCTGATGACAACGTAGCGTGCGCATGCTCAGAGGATGACCTCCAAACCATCCTAATATCTTTGCAGAACCTTACGAAAAGCATGGCCTATCACTCAACATCCAAAAAAACAAAGTGCTGCACCAACAAGTACAAAATAACCCCTCTGCAGTGCCACAAATCCAACTCAATAGTGTAACGTTGGAAAATGTTGATCACTTCTCCTACCTAGGCAGTTATCTTTCCACAAGGGCCAACACTGATGCCGAAATCCAGCATCGCCTGAGCTCTGTGATTGCAGCTTTCTTCTGATTGAAGTGCAGAGTGTTTGAGGACCGGGACATTCACAGGGAAACTAAAATGCTTGTTTACAAAGCTATTGTACTACCAACCTTACTGTATGCTTGTGAAACATGGACCACTTATAAACGGCTTTGAAGACACTCAAACTCAGGACGCAAGGGAGAAACGTGCTAAGAGGAAGGCACGCTTGGCAAATCCACACCATGATCAACTCCTGCCCAGAAACCAATGTCCCCACTGTGGAAGGACGTTTGGATCCAGAATTGGCTTCCACAGTCACTTACGGACTCATTGTTAAAACCGTGTTTATGGAAGACAATCTTACTCGGCTACGAGGGATCGCCAAAGAAGAGAAGATGATTGTGTATTTTTTGTGGCAGTTCTTTCAGGTTTGCTTTACACCACTTTGGAGCAAAGTTCTACAGCAACTGGTGTAGAAATTGTCTAAATAATAACATAAAGATGCTCAACAGATACAGAGGCTCCCCTGGAAGAGAAAAGAAGGTGTAATATTCAGTGGTGGACTTTGGGCTCTCAAATTTTAGCGACACCCTGTGTGATGCTAACATTCAGTGCCAGTTGCCTCTCGCGCTCTGTTTCAAAGCACTGTTGTGGTGGCCCCTGCAGCACGGTGCCCAGAAACTGCCTCTGCCACATTGTCTTGGGTTGTGGGTGAGCTTCTGAGATCTTTCCAGGAAGGCCCTGGAACAAATCTGGCCAGAAAAGTTTCCCTGGGTCAGAGGGACTTAAAAAAAAGAACCTTTGTCTAAAAGAAGAAAACAGTAGAGAAGAATCTTCCGGGTTGGCGCCATCGTCTAATGGTGGATTCCCTCCGAGCTCCGGAGGGAATCTGCTCAACAGGGGTCGGGTTCTGCCGCGGCGACGACGCGGGGACCCTTAGAAACCACAGGCGCTGAAGCCTGTGGACCTGGTGACTCGGCGGGCACCATTTGCGCCCCCCCGACCCGCAAAGGAGCCTTTTTAAAGGCTCTGGAACGGGGGACGGAGAGCGGCGTGGTACTGAGAGTTCGACTGCTTCCCCTGCTGAGTGAAGCCGCATGCCATGGACGGAGAGCGCTAACTTCTTCCTTTGAACATTTGGATCAAAAGTAACGACCCGTGAGTAACACGGTAATTGGACTTAAAAGGGAAATTTATTTCTGGGAATTCGGCACGATCGGGTAAGGTGTTTAAAAGGAAGTCAGCCTACCCGCCTTGTAAACATCGTAAAGCAAGGATTTTATTACTAAGGTTGTGAGAATACCTTTCTTTTTGTGGAAGAAAGCAATTAACTTTATATTGGGCCAATTTAAGTGACTGCGCTGGAGGATAAGAGCTAACATTGAGAACGGAATTCACCCCTCCCCCAAAACCCGGGAGCGATCGGGGAGAGAGCCTGCGGAAGAGGTTTATAGATTTTGACAGCTGTCAAATTAGCTGTCAAAGTTGGGGGGGGAAAGGGGAACTTTGTCTCTGCTGTCTTTGCTGGTTACATTTGATACAATTTGGTAACAAATTGTTAAAAATAAAGAAGAAAAGGTTAATTTGTCTTTTGGGTGGCAATTGGAAGATATTAAGTAACTAGAATCCCTCTAGAGGGGGTTCAGGACATTACAAAAATGGCTGTAAGTGGAAAAATACTGGCTGAATTGGAAAAGACCTTCCTTCTCTTGGGAAAACTACAGGAGCAGACAAATGTTTTGACTGTGAATGTAATAACAATGAAGGGAACAGTAAATAAAGTTGCTGAGCCTGGAAAGGATATGATTCAAGCTCCTGCAGATGAACAGGGAAGTGTTGTTGCTGATCCAAAAATCCTTACAGCCAAACAGGAGAAGGAATCTGAGTCATTTGAAGAGGCGTATAAAGAGGAACATGAGAAAGAAGGAGGCGCTGTGATGTTGCAGACGACTAAAGAGAGCCAGAGGCCTGTTAAGTTGGACATAAAGGAAAATAAGAACATGACGATGAAAATCTGGTTGGAAGTGAAGAATGGAAATTGGAGAGATCTCCTCTTATGGGGATCTGAAGACATATGGAATACAAATATGGCCAATGTAGAATTTGGAGCCTTTGGGACATTTGGACTTATGAGAAGTAAGAAACAAGATTTTGGCTCCATTGTTAAATATGGAGTTCTGGCTGGAAGAAATATGGACCTTATTGGAACAGAGCCTCTTCGAGATTCGGAATTTAAAATAAAGGACTATCAAGAAAACCGGCATAGAGAAACTAAGAGAGGGTTAAGTGCCTCGGATGTGAGATCGCCAGGCTGATTTCGGATGGACTGATGGACTTTGGTTGGGGATCGAAACCGGGAAAGGGGGTGGTAGGGCTTCGGGAATCCAAAGGGGGTATAAATATATTCTGTTTTAATTAAGTTGGTTTTGCCACTAACATAAAAATGGGGACTTTGGGGAGGGATTTGGGGCCGACCTTAGTAAAAGATTGTTAAGAATAAGTGTTGATGTATAAAGACTGAGATTATTAAGTTAAAATAGGTTAATTAAATTGATGGGGGGAATTTAGGAAAAGTATTTTAAGAATAAGTTTTGAAATATAAAGATTGAGGTTTAGAAGTTAAATTTGATTAAGTAAATTGAATTAGAGGAAACAAGGTAAAGTGGGGGGACAAAAATTGCTGAGCTAAAAATTGGAATTGGAAAACAAGAAGGGCAGGTGTGGGGAAGTCAAGGAAATTGGGCACGGAATGTAATTAAGGTAAACTTTTTCAACTGTTGTTTTTTCTTTCTCTTTTCTTTCTTCTTTCTTTTTTTTTCTTTTCTGTTTTTCTCTTATATTTTTTTGAAAATTTTAATAAACATAATTTAAAAAAAAAAGAAAGAAAACAGTAGAGAAGAATCATCTCCGAGTTTAAACCTGTAGTTGGAAGTCGGGTAACCTGGTAGTTGAATTGCTCTGTTGATGCAACGCTTCCCTAATATGCTGTATAACAGAATCTGTGCCCTCTCGGTGTTGTGGGACACCAACTCCCATCAGTCCCAGTGAGCAAAGCCAGTGGTCAGAGATGATGGGAGTTGTAGTCTGCCAACACTGGGAGAGGCACAGATTCTCCATCTTTTCTATATAGGAATTCCACCTGTCTTTTCTTAGAATGAACAATACTGTGCTGCCTAGGTGGTAGGTAGAGATTTTTAAGCAGTAATGCCCTCCAGCAGTGTTGGAAACTCAGATATATAACCTAGGTGCCAAATGGCTCCTTAAACCAGGGTTAAAGTTGCCAAAACAGAACGCCTAGTGTCCATTTTGGGGCCAATATGACCTTAAAGGTAAAAGGTAAAGGTACCCCTGCCCGTTCGGGCCAGTCTTGCCAGACTCTAGGGTTGTGCGCTCATCTCACTCTATAGGCCGGGAGCCAGCGCTGTCCGCAGACACTTCCGGGTCACGTGGCCAGCGTGACAAGCTGCATCTGGCGAGCCAGCACAGCACACGGAAACGCCGTTTACCTTCCCGCTGGTAAGCAGTCCCTATTTATCTACTTGCACCCGGGGGTGCTTTCGAACTGCTAGGTTGGCAGGCGCTGGGACCGAGCGATGGGAGCGCACTCCTGAAATCCATTCTGATTGTGCAGGTAAAATATCACAGATAGAATTCCACAGATGTGTTGCTAGTGTGTTAAAACAGTCCAGTTCCAAGGTGGCGGAGATCAAACTAAACAGCTGAGAGAAAAATATACATCAGGAGGCTTAATTTGGTGAGAATTGAGTATACATTTCCGGAGTTAACGCTAAATACATTACTTCTGGCAAATGAAAGTCACCATACCTGCTACAGGGCTGTGAAAATTTGTGTCTGGGGCTTTTTCAGACTTATCTACCCATGTACTATGTCAGAATCTCCCAAACTTGGATCTCCAACTGGCGATGGACTACAGCTCCCATCATCCCTAGCTATCAAGGTCAGAGATGAGGGAACTGTAGTCCAAAAACAGCTGGAGACCCAAGTTTGGGAAACCCTGTACTATCTGAAACCAAAAGAGGAGCATTGCTTTCCAACTGCTCCCGATCAAGATGGCAGTTTTTAACTGACGACAAAAGCCACAGTGGGCAGAGTTTGACATGAGAAAAATGCTAAGGAAAAGCATCTGGATATCTCTCCAGAGGTTGCATGAGGAACCCTTTGGAATCTCAAGGGCCACCTTTGCTTCTGGGCAACTTTCCGTGGGCCACAGGCAAAAGTGGGTGGATCAGCAAACATCAATGTTAATTTTGCATGGCAGGCTAGTTTCTACAGAAACTTGCAGACGGGCATTATCAGAGTTCAAAGGCACATTTCAGCCAGGAGGGTGCAAAGCAGGGCTGGCAAGGAATGTATCCTGCGGAGAGAGGGAGCAGCTGGTGAAGGAATTGTGAGTTGTGTAGTGTTGTGAGGGCCAAGCTGAGAGAGGTACAGAGTGGCACATTTGCCTCACCAGCCTGAGATTCCAGAGTAAGAATGGGGTTTTGCCCCAGTTCAAAAATTCGGAAGGTGCAGGCTAGCAGACTCCAGGCGAAGAGCAGCAAACACAAGGTTTCACCTCACTTTCTTTTGAATTACTTTCTCTCCGGCCTGTTATGCAATGAGCAGAGACAATCCCTGCTCAGATTTTGGCATGTTTTGAGCCAAGCAGACGAAAGGTATAAGATCTCCATTAGGCACACCCAATCCAATGCAGAGTTGTGACACCTACTTAGGTAATTATAGCCAGCAGTGAGAAAGCTGATTAAGATATTTCATCGTTTAAACCGGCTTTTGACAGACTTCCACACCAAGATTATTTAATCAGAGCAAGAAAGGCGTCACTTTTTCAGAATACTCCTGAGAATATAATAATCCCGCTCCCAAGAGATAGTGGAATATGACCACATACACTGATGAAGCAATATTCCTCCAGTGTTTTCTGCTATCTTGATTAATACTGGCAGCCACAGGTTTTGACAGCCAAGCTAACAGAAGTCAGGTACTGCATTGCCTTGCTTTCCCAGTCGCGGGCGGGGGACACCCTCTAAATAAAATAATCATAATCATAACAATATTAGCTGCCCATCTGACTGGGTTGCCCCAGCCACTCTTGGCAGCTCCCAACAAAACATTAAAAACACAATAAAACATCAACTATTAACAACTTCCTGTAAGAGGGCTGCCTTCATATGTCTTCTCAAAGTCAAATAGTTGTTTTATCTGTTTGACATTTGATGGGAGGGTGTTCCACAAGGTAAATCCTGGCTATGCCCATGAGTCTGGTCTTTAGATCCCAATGAACTGTAAATGAACAACCTGCGCTTATGGCTATGTGACTGAATCCCACCCCAGAATAGCAGTCTAGGGGCACCCAAAGATTCGTCTGTCCAATTAGTGCACAGATAGGGAGCCTGTGTCCCTTCCGCAGATGTTGCTCACCATCTTCCCTTACCATCAATTGGCCTTGCTAGCTGAACCTGATGGGAACTGGAGTCCAAAAATATTGGGATGGAAGACCAAGTGTCCCTGTTTTCCAGGGACATCCCTGATTTAGAGAAACCAAATCTTGCCTAGTTGCCGCTGGGTCACTGCGCCCTCCCTCCCAGCAAACCAGCAGCACCATCTCCTACCTTAAGCAGGTAAGTGGCTGTTCAAAGAAGCAGCTGCCTCCACTCACTCCGCCACAGACTCTCAGAATGAGATGGACCCAGCGTTCTTGGCCAGAGGGAGCTGACAGGTGAGCACAGCTGCTGCTGCTGCTGCTGCAGCTGCTGTTCCAGCTCCCAGCTG
Source organism: Podarcis raffonei (assembly GCF_027172205.1). Taxonomy (NCBI): domain Eukaryota; kingdom Metazoa; phylum Chordata; class Lepidosauria; order Squamata; family Lacertidae; genus Podarcis; species Podarcis raffonei. The sequence goes on from NC_070606.1 coordinate 15,985,416, forward strand.
GGCCTTTCTTATAATTATCCTCACATTTTTATCCTGCCTTTCCTCCAAGGAGCACAGGGCACCTTACACAGATCTTCTGGAGAGACAGTGTGGTGTAGTGGTTAAGAGCAGTGGACTCGTAATCTGGTGAACCAGGTTCGATTCCCCGCTCCTCCACATGCAGCTGCTGGGTGACCTTGGGCTAGTCACACTTCTCTGAAGTATCTCAGCCCCTCTCACCTCACAGAGTGTTTGTTGTGGGGGAGGAAGGGAAAGGAGAATGTTAGCCGCTTTGAGACTGCTTCGGGTAGTGATAAAGCCGGATATCAAATCCAAACTCTTCTTCCCCTCCCCAGTTTTATGCTCAAAACAACCCTGTAAGGTAGTTTGGACCGAGAGACAGCCCAAGGTCACCTGGTGGATTTCACGGCTGAGTAGGAATTTGGACCTTTGCCTCCCAGGTCCTGGGTCCAACATTTTAACCACTGCACCACACTGCCTCTCTAGCCCTGCCTGTGCTGCGCAGGCAAGCAAGGAGCAGAGGTGGCTGCTGCAGCAGCAGTGTCTGCTGCCTCCATGTTCATCTCCTTCTCCTGGGTAGCACAAGAGCAGGGTTGCACAATTTTTCAGCTTCCCAAAGACCGGATGGTAGAGCATCCATCCTTTCTTTGTTTGCCAGGAGATTAGGTAAAGAAGCTGAGCCAAGCAACAGTCACCTCCATTGCATTATCCAGCGCATTTCCACATCCCTGTTGTAATCACCAAATCTTTCGGGGCAACTGGTTTATATATTGCACAAGGCCTCCGCATCAAGGGTAGTTGCACAACCAGAATTTAGAATCATAGCACTGCAGAGTCTCCAGGGACCCCAAGAGGCATCTAGTCCAAACCCCCGCAACGCAGGGACCTTTCGCCCAATGCAGGGCTCGAACCCACAACAAACGATTAAAAGACTCGTAGCTACATTTGCCAGGCAGTGATTAGATCCTACCCAGGAAGCGCCCTTGGTGGGAAGTGAGGGGAAAGGGAAAGATGGGGTGTCAACTGCTGGAGGCGAGGTCACAGAGCCTTCCGGGGCGCAAGCAAGCCAGAAAGGACCATCACTCGATGGCGTCGTCATACAACCTCCGCACACACCCGTCGTGCGAACTAGAAAAAGCCAAACCTGCCGCCAAGGTCCCGTTTGCGATCGCTGAAATATTGCAAAGCATGCTTTTGAATTATGGTGCTGGAGGAGACTCTTGAGAGTCCCATGGACTGCAAGAAGATCAAACCTATCTATTCTGAAGGAAATCAGCCCTGAGTGCTCACTGGAAGGACAGATCCTGAAGCTGAGGCTCCAATACTTTGGCCACCTCATCAGAAGAGAAGACTCCCTAGAAAAGACCCTGATGTTGGGAAAGATGGAGGGCACAAGGAGAAGGGGATGACAGAGGACGAGATGGTTGGACAGTGTTCTCGAAGCTATGAACAAACTGCGGGAGGCAGTGGAAGACAGGAGTGCCTGGCATGCTCTGGTCCATGGGGTCACGAAGAGTCGGACACAACAACAAACATTGAGCCCAGCCCCCCCCCCCACCTTCCCGGCCTGGAAGCGCCCCTGGGAGTTGAGTTAACATTGAAGCGAAGGGGGAAGAGGATGCTAATGCGTAAATGCGTCCCTTAGAGACGGGGGATGGAGGTGGCGGGGTGGGGGGAGGACAACGCAGCAGGGAAAACCCCAAGGAGAAAAGCCCACAACCCACCCCCATCCACCCGGGACTCTCTTTGCCCACCTTGCCCGCCCGCGGAAGCGGGGTCCCTGGCGTCCGTCTGGTGCTCCCCGGTGCCTCGTCTGGTGGCTGGGCTGGCTCTGCTCCTGTCCCATTTCTTGCGTTGCGCTTCCCGCCCCGGGCGGCGGGGAGAACAGGCGGGGCGGGGCTCGGCCCACACGAGGCACTCCTACCAGCAGCGGGAGGCCAGGCCTCGCCGCCTTTCAGAGGCGGCCCTGCCTGCTCTCCGCCTAAGCCCAGAAGCCAAGATGGGGTCCCTCTGGCCCAGCATGGGGGAGAGGGCCCTCTCCAGGAGTGCCAATTGAATAACATATTGGGGGGGGTGTCCAGGTAAGCCCTGCCCTACATAATGGATCGCAAGACCCGGACACACACATTATTTTTGAATGGCAATACCCATCAGTTTCGGGGAGGCCCAGCTCCCTCGAATATTTTATTGAGGGGCTTGGACCTTGGCCCCTAAGAGTTGGCTCCTCTGCGGCCCTCTGAGGGAATTGGCGGGGCAGGGTCCCGTGGGGCTTGCTTCCGGGTAAGCGCGTAAAATTGCACCGCTTCGGATACCTCTCCAGTCTCCAAGGCGCGCGCAAGACGCACAGCGCAGCGCGTGGTTGGACCCTCGCCGTCTAACAGACTTAAAGCAGAAGAACGTGGTGGGATTTCTCTCCTCCCACCACTTTTTTTTAAAGCCAGTAAATCCTGGGCTCGGCTGGTTGGTTCAATTTCTAGGAGGAGGAGATGGAAGCTAAGGCCCCGGTGGTCCAGTGTGGCGTAGTAGCGACTGAAGGTGTTGCACCGTCGGGCCTTTGGAGAGCAAAGCTAGCTAGCATCCCCGCGCATCTCGCTGGGTGCTCGCCCGCTAACCAACTCGCAGAGCTGCTGCGAGGATGAAATGGGGGAACCGCGGGCCACCTGTGGCTCCTTGCAGGAGAGCTGGGAGGTAAATGTTACAACGCAGAGACCCCGCACGCAAAGGAAGAGCGGTTTGAAAAGGCACCCCCTGCGCAATCTGACCCAAAAGGCAACATGGGGATGCTTCAAGCAAGCAAGCCGTCTGGTGTGTGCCTGTCTCATTTCACCACCACCCCTCTTCTCTCTCTCTCTCTTTTTTTTTAAGGAGAGGCAGCTGCTCGGCAGGTGCAACTAGACAGGAACAGACATGCCAGCAAGCTGCCATTCAGCCTACACAAGATGGGCAGGCACCTGTTTCTCATTGCGAGGAAGAAGCAGGAGCACCTTCTTTGAAACCCACCCATCAAAGCTCAGCCGGATCTTTCGCTGCCTGTTGCCAAATTCACGGAAGGAAAAGCTTCGCCAAAGGGAGAAGGGGGCGGCCTTTGTTTCCCTCTCATCAACTGTGGCAACCAAGGTACCAATTTGCCACAACACCCAGTTTCAATTTTACGAGGAGGGCGGGCAGGCTGACTTCTGCTGCTCCAGTAAGTTTCACATTTGGGATCAGCATCAAAGTGGATGTCTTCCTGCAGGTTGGGGGGAAAAACCTGGCACCTTCTCTGCTGCTTGCAGAGTGGCACTGGGCAAAGGACTGAATCCCTTCTCTCCCTGCCTCCCTTATTCATAGAAGCATAGAATTATAGGGTTGGAAGGGACAGCCCACAGGGAAGTTTTTAATGTTTGATGTTTTACTGTGCTTAATGTTTTAATTGTTAGAGGCTGCCCAGAATGGCTGGGGCAACCTAGTCGGGTGGGCAGCATAAAAATAAATTAGCAATCCCACACCTACTACTGCTCAGTGGCATAGCCTCTCACGGGGCTGTTGCAACCCGTAACTTATTAACTGTAATTTATTATTTATGATTATTAAAAACATATTATTACGAGTTACTGAAACCAGGCTAGCAGACTCTAAAAACAAGCTATGGATTGCAACCACTCTGTGAGGCTGAGCTGCCATTGAACATTATTATTTATTATTATTATTAATCATCTTTTTCTTTGACGATCACTCATAGCAGAGTCAGATTGTCTTCCATAAACACGGCTTTAACAATGAGTCCGTAAGTGACTGTGGAGGCCAATTCTGGATCCACACGTCCTTCCACAGTGGGGACATTGGTTTCTGGGCGGGAGTTGATCACGGTGTGGGTTTGCCAAGCGTGCCTTCCTCCTAGCACATTTCTCCCTTGCGTCCTGAGTTCGAGTGTCTTCAAAGCCCATGACACCTTTAATAAAGGCTGTTCTCCAATTGGGGCGCTCACAGGCAAGTGTTTCCCATTTGTCGGAGTTTATACTACGTTTTTAGATTTGCCTTCAGACAGTGTTATTAATAGTAGGCTGAATGAGGCACAATATTGGGGCAACGTCAAGCAGCAAAATAAACAATCTTCATTAATGGTTTCTGGTGTTCAAATGGCCCCACCCCTGCATGAGGTAGCAGTAGATCTGGAGAAACCCCAAAGTTTGTCGAAGAAGAAAAACAATTCTGAAGAAGCCCACCAAACCAGGCCAATGGGGGACTGTCGGGCGCAGTGGCTGCGAAATGTTAGAGAGAAATGGAAAGCCAGATGGGAGACTGACCTGAATGGAAAGCCATGGCTGAGTGGAAGAGCAAACAGGTACACACTCCACCCTGACGCATGTGTGTGATGCTCTCTTGTCAACAATGATTCCATTCTTCTCCTCCGGTGTCCCACCCTATTAAAACTGCATTGTATGCCTGTAACTAAAGCTGCACGCTAGGAACAGGTTCATTCCCCTTTAATTTGTGTTGCCTGTTGCCTAACAGCCTCGGGAACCGAGGCGAGAGAAAGAGAACCTGATTTGATACTGGGGACAGAGCACACTTAGCCCTTGGGGACACCCCACACAAAGATGCAGCTCAACATTAGGTGTGACAACACAATGATTTAAAAATAATAATAATTAAGGAGAATGGTGTATTTACCAGCCAGAATTTTTGTTTTCCTACTCTTACATTGGAAGATGCTTCTTTTATTCCAGAATCCTAGGTTCCTAACCCTAGCAGACTGATCCGCTCTAAGTCCCTCTTGGAACCAAGCGTGAGTTGTCATTTTTCTTATGAGTGGTTACCGTAAAATAGAGCAAGGGCTCAGTGGCAGGTCATGTTTTGCACGCAGCAAGTCCCAGGTTCAAGTCCTGCCATTTCCCGGTAGGGCTGAGAGAGAGAGCCCTGTCTGAACTTAAGGAAAGCTACTTCCAGCCAAAGTGCAGACCAGCTGTTTCCAAACAGCCCACGGCCACATGGACTGCTTGAAAACGGGCAGACCACCCAATTGTTTTTCTGCCTGTTGTAGCAATTGCAATGCACTAGACTTCTAGTTATGCCCACTTTGGACGTGTGGTAGGTTGATGCTGTAGCCCCTCTCAAAAAAACAACTCCCTTCTGGCCTGTTTGTATGCTGCTCTCTGGTGTGCCAGGTCTTACTGACTCCCGAGATATTCAGGTTGAAGATTTGGTAGCAGGAGCATTATAAAAGAGGTAAAAAGGTAAAGGGACCCCTGACCGTTAGGTCCAGTCGTGACCGACTCTGGGATTGCGGTGCTCATCTCGCTTTATTGGCTGAGGGAGCCGGCATACAGCTTCCGGGTCATGTGGCTAGCATGACTAAGCCGCTTCTGGCGAACCAGAGCAGCGCACGGAAATGCTGTTTACCTTCCCACCGAAGCGGTACCTATTTATCTACTTGCAGTTTGATGTGCTTTTGAACTGCTAGGTTGGCAGGAGCAGGGACCGAGCAACAGGAGCTCACCCCGTTGCGGGGATTCGAACCGCCGACCTTCTGATCGGCAAGTCCTAGGCTCTGTGGTTTAACCCACAGCGCCACCCCTGTCCCTATAAAAGAGGTATCTCATCTAAATACAGTGGTACCTCAGGTTACATACGCTTCAGGTTACATATGCTTCAGGTTACAGATTCCGCTAACCCAGAAATAGTGCTTCAGGTTAAGAACTTTGCTTCAGGATGAGAACAGAGATCGTGCTCTGGCGGTGCAGCGGCAGCAGGAGGCCCCATTAGCTAAAGTGGTGCTTCAGGTTAAGAACAGTTTCAGGTTATGAACGGACCTCCAGAACGAATTGAGTACTTAAGCCGAGGTACCACTGTAATGCAAATCCCAAACAAACATCATAATAGCACAGAAGGGGAAAATGAATAGGAATAAACTGAAGGCGAGTAGCAAACACATTTCAGATGCTCTGATGCCCATTACTTTTTTGGATAGTAGCAGAACAGGAGATACTTAGGGCTGCAGAATGAGGCTATTCACATTTCCAGAGAACCAGATCCCTCTGAATCCAACCCAACTTGCTCCTAAGTGAACATGTGCAGTTGCCTGTCAGATGCTGCCTAAGATCGCTGACTTTTGAGTTTGCCACATGGCTCCAGGACATTGGAGATTTGGGAAACGCTGCGTCCAGTAATAAAGGCAGTCTTTCCGGTGCTCAGAGAGCCTGCAACTTTAAACTGATACTATGCACACACACTCCCCCCCCGTCTCAATTGCACCTATAAGCCCATCTGTATCTGGGCAGGAGATGTGCCCGCCTCTAGTTATGGTACTGGCCATTAACAGAGATGACTTAAAAAATAAATAAATAAAGGATTGGGCAGACTAATGAAGGATATCAGAAAATAAACGGGCTCAAAGTGAGCCTTCTTGCTCAAGGAGCCGTTCACAACTAAACAGTTGCTGGAGGATACTAGATGGCCTAACATTTAACTAGCACTCTTCAAGTCGCTCCTTTTGCACCTATGTAATTGACACGCTACATGGGCCTGATCCTGGATCACATGTGTTGGGTAGGAAATAGACGGATGGCTTTATAGCGGATCCAATGCAGGCCTCAACTAGTGATAAGACGACTGCAATTCCTTTGGCATGAAGTTCCCACAACTTTCCATTTCGTAGTCCGGGTGCTGTTGCACTGGAAACCAGCCATATGAAGAAAGTGTTCAAAGTTCTTTTTTTTGATGTTCTACTTTTAATGTTCTACTTTCCTCTTCCATCTGTGTCAGCTAGGGCAGCAGGTGTCCTTAATTTTGACTAGGTGAGAGCTAATAAAACTAGTTAGCACTCCAGTTACGATTTGTATTGGGGCGGGGGGAAGAGACCCAATTAACCGCGAGGTAGGTTGTTCTTTAAAAGTGGGTGCTGGACATTTTATTTGGGTCAAGAGTCACTCTCACTCTCTTGTTGCAAGCCACATTCCAAAAGTGAGTGGGGTGTGAGCCAGGCAGTGGGAAGAGTCAAGATACTCCTGCAATTAATTGCAGACACAGGGCAATTATACTTTGGAAAATGCTTGGTTTGGAAACCAGTTGCTGGCATTTTCAAGATGCGGGAGAAGGGTGAGGGGCAGGGAACCCCAACAACAAAACAAGCTTGTGCCTATGCTGTATTTCTGGTTGGAGAAGAACACTTACTGGCTCCGGGAGGTTTTAAAAACCTAACTGTAGCAGGGTGGTGGGAGAAGGCACTGTAGGGTAGATGGAGAAGATCTTCTGGTCCCCTGTGCCTCACCCTCCGCCTTAAAGATCAGGGTGGCTTTTAAGGCTATCTGAGGATTGTTCCAGATCTTGCCCTGCTCCTGGCTGCCTAGGTGGGAGCTGGCACAAAACGCAGAAGCTGCGTGCTCTCCTGGGCAGGAAAGATCTCTTACTGCTGCCAGACAAACACCCCTTTTCATGAAATCAGGACAGAACAATGGTGCGTCTGAGAGTGGTGAAAGATACTTCCTTGCACAGCACAGAGTGTCGTTCCCAAATCAGTCAAAGCCGGATATAAGGCTGTGTGCTAGCTGCCACCTTGACAGATCCAGGAGAACTCCTAGACCTTAGTAGAGGTAAAGGGACCCTTGACCATTAGGTCCAGTTGTGGCCGACTCTGGGGTTGCGGCGCTCATCTCGCTTTATTGGCCAAGGGAGCCGGCGTACAGCTTCCAGTCATGTGGCCAGCATGACTAAGCCGCTTCTGGCGAACCAGAGCAGCGCACGGAAACGCCATTTACCTTCCCGCCGGAGTGGTACCTATTTATCTACTTGCACTGGTGTGCTTTTGAACTGCTAGGTTGGCAGGAGCAGGGACCAAGCAACAGGAGCTCACCCCGTCACGGGATTCGAACCGCCGACCTTCTGATTGGCAAGTCCTAGGCTCTGTGGATTAACCCACAGCGCCACCCCTGTTAGGCAGAAGCATTTAGTCACCCAGAACTGCCTCTTGACAAATCAGGTCCCCTCACCCTACCTTGCCCACCCCCCATCAAACAACTCTTTGTATATATGGAATGAGCACAGCTCTACCATTCCCAACTGGGGCTGAAAAGCTGCCCTGTTAAATGCCAATGCATTAGGGATTTAATAAAGCAATTTCTGTCCACCTCAATTCAAACACCCTTAGGTCTGGATTAAACAACAACAACAACCCTTATCGACATTTTAAAAACATTTTTATTATACTAAATGTTTGTCTATTCAAATAAAATATCCAACCGTCCCAACACCATTAAGGAGTTGAGTCTTGCCAGTTTCTTGTACCATGCCAATGGAATCTGAAGACATCAAAAGACAAGGGGCCAAGGCTGTGAAAAGAATAGCCCTTTGGGGCATTAAGACACATTATAACCTTGGCTGTTTTGTCTTTAACCAGCAGACATTGCTGGCATAGCATTTACTGTGGACGGATTCTGAAGTACAGCGATATCCACAACAGGGAAACATCTAAAATGCTCTCTCTTGACAGCCAGCTTCCCACGCAGTTAATCTGCTGGGCTTTATTACTCTTATGCTCCAAGTGGAGGAAACAGATGGTTGAAGGTTTTCTCTTTGGGGGTGGGGTGGGGTGAGAGCTCCCAACAACCACTTCTCCCATCTTTCCATTATCAGATGGTACTTCTTGAACAGGTCCGGTTTCTTTTAGCAGCTGGGTTCTAGGTCAGACATCTAGGCTGCACCCTAAAGAGGCATTGTGGCTTCTCTGGCCACATTAAAGCACATCAGCAAGGATGCCTGAGGTTGCAAGCTTCTCACGTAAGAGCCTTAACTGGACCTGGCCATCTCTGGGAAATAAAAAGTCATCACATTCCCCAAAAGCAAAACAAAGCAGATGGACAAAGGCTTCAACGGGCCCAACTGCACACTATCCAAATAAGAACGGCCATTGCGAGCGACATATTAGTTGGCAGAGCCACCATGCAAGAACTCTCACTTCCCCTTGAAGGTATTACATGATTGCCAAAACGTAGATAACAATGAGTGGCCCTGCACTCTGGAGCTTTTTCAACCCTTGGGTATTTTCCTGGCTTTTGGAGAAACCGAAAGGAAACAGGCAGACATTTTTGTTGCCTCATCTACAAAAACAATGGCCCAAAAAATTAACTCAGTGATTTTCAAGTAGTTCTAGCCAATCCATTTATAGGAAAAGGGAGATTTACCTGGATTTAACCAAGTTGCCCAGCTCTTAGAGATTATGGAAATGTTTTGTGAATGCCCCAAATGAAGAGGGGGAAAATGATAGGCAAGATTGCGAAGGTGGGATACCCTTTTGACAGCAGGCAAGACCAGATTCCCTACCAAGGAGCGGAGCAATAGAGATGCATGTCGCTTTCGGTGCATCCTTTATGTTAGATTTGTTGGAAGATTAAAAAAGGGTGTTTAGCAAAACAAGAACAACATACATATTGCTGCATGAGGTCTGCTAGAACTGAACTTGTGTCATCTAAAAATAAGTTTGTACTTAATTAAGAAAGTCTGGGAAGTCCTCAAGAGACAGTCACAGACACGGCTAAGTTTTGTCATTACGCAAAAGAGCAACCATCTTCCCATGTTACCAATACAAGAGTTGATGCTTTGTGGAAGAGATATCCCACTGCACTTCGCATCTTTTCACATGCTCAGGCCTTGGATTCTGCAGCGGCAACTGAAGTTTAGTCGCTTTCAAATTTGATGGAGTTTATCTGCGTGGAAATCGCACCGCCGCAGTAACTTCCCCTTTTCTTCTTTGTCTTCTCGTGTCGGAAGGATTTCCCTTTCGTAAATTTCAGGACTTCGTTGGCCTTTTCGCCCCAGTCACCCGCAGCTCCTCTCTGGAAGACATAGCGAGTCAGTGACCACCAGTCAGCAAAAGAACAACAAGTAGTTACTGAAGAGGCAATGCTCCCTAAAGCAAACAGGTCCTAGACTGTGCAAAAATTCCAGAGTTTTGCACAAACTACAGTCTGGAGGAATGCAACTCTTATCTTCCTCTTACCTTGGCATCAAATGAATTGTTTGCTACTCGTGCATCCACCTCAATCTCTTCTGCTTTTACTCTGCGGAAAGGACTGGACTGCTGTTGAAAGAAAATTGGTATTTTGGTATTTTCTTGAAATAGCCGTCGTGCTAATTTAAAGCAATGAGCCCCAAACTACATTGGATTTATGGCGGTATGCACCAAAACAGTAAAGTTAAGAATCTTCCTGGGACAGAAATGCTTCATGATGCCCCAGTGACTAGAACAGGGGCCGGCAACCTAAGGCCCATGGGCCACAAGCGGCCCATGCGGGTCGTTTAACTTGCCCATGGACCCCCGCCACCCGCTGGGTTGGCTCCCGTGCGCTGCGCTAAACCAGCGCGGAGCAGAGCAGGGACCACCTTTTGCGACATTGGCCAGCTTCCCATTGGCTGCAGGAAGCTCCAGCAAAGTTTTTGTGGTTTGGGCCGTAATGCGCAAATGCTATTTCCGGTGCGGAGGAACTGACCCCTGGACTAGAACCACAGGTGCATTGCTGTCAACTTACAGATTTGAAAATAAGGGACCAGCAGCCTCAAAAATAAGGGATCAGCAGCCAAAATAAGGGATTTTCCGGACACAGGTAGGTTCAACTTCTGAGCCCCTCCCAGCCAAAGGCAGAAAGCCCAGCCAGCAGCCAAATGAAGCCTCAAGCTGTGGTTCCCACAGTGCAGCAACCCGGCAAAGGGGATGCAGCAAGGAAAACGACCGTCACCTCTCCGCTGGGAAGCGCTGAGCAAAGGCGAGTCCCAGGCAACGCGGCCGATTGGATCGGCACAAGGCATGCAAGCTCCACCCCCCAGTTGTTCTTAGACTCCTTATTGGATGAGCAACGCAGCCAAGCAACACAGTTGGAGCCTCCCTCCTCCGTGGCTGGCAGGGAGGGAGGGAGAGGAGCTGCTTCCTTTGAAACCCGGGAAATTAAAGGGACATCATCAATAAGGGACAGCAGAGGGACACAGCGCTGGGATAAGGGACTTTCCCGCCAAATAAGGGACGGTTGACGGCTATGCACAGATGACTGGCTGCTCCTGGCAAATTTATAGCACCTCAACAAGGTTTCTCAGGGTAAAAGGAGACAACCAACAGAGAGGAAAGCTTTTCGCAGCTCTTGTCAAGAAGGCAATTCCACCCCTTCTCCCCAGATCCTCTCAGTCTTCAGGAGACTGAGAAGAGATATGGTGGCCATCTTCAAATATATGAAGGGCTGCCACATGGAGGAGGGAACAAGCTTGTTTCCTCCCGGCCTGGAGGGTAGGACTCGAACCAACGGCTTCGAGGTACAAGAAAGGAGATTCCGAATAAACACCAGGAAGAACTTTCCGACAGTAAGAGCTGTTGTAGGCCTCTCCTTCCTTGGAGGTTTTTAAGCAAAGGTTGGGTGGCCATCTGCTAGGAATGCTTTAGCTGAGATTCCCGCGACTAGATGACCCTCGGGGTCCCTCCCGACTCTACAACGCCGTGATTCTTACCCGCTTCATCTTGGGGAACGTATGTGGCGTTTTGGGTTTCTTGTTCTTCCCCGCATTTGGTGTCTCCTGCTCCTGGCTGTCCTCCCTTTTTCGTTTCTTCTTGGATTGGCCTGCCGTGTTTCAACACAATCATAAAGGTAAAAGGTAAATGTAGGTCCAGTTGCGGACGACTCTGGGGTTGCGCGCTCATCTCGCTCTATAGGCCGAGGGAGCCGGCGTTTGTCCACAGACAGCTTCCAGGTCATGTGGCCAGCATGACTAAGCCGCTTCTGGCGAAACAGAGCAGTGCACAGAAACGCCGTTTACCTTCCCGCCGGAGCGGTACCTATTTATCTACTTGCACTTTGACGTGCTTTTGAACTGCTAGGTGGGCAGGAGCTGGGACCGAGCAACGGGAGCTCACCCCGTCGACGGGATTCAAACCGCCGACCTTCCGATCGTCAAGCCCTAGGCTCAGTGGTTTAGACCACAGCTCCACCCGCATCCCTAACACAATCACATCTTACTCGATATAAGAGAACAGCCCATAGAATAAGCAGTCAGGTGGGGTGGGGTGGGAGTAAAAGTAAGAAATGTTTTGTTGCAACCCACATCCAGTGCTACTTTAATGACCCATATTCTTTTTGACTGCCCACTGAACATAAGATGCACTGCAGTTACTGGGGAAAGATTGCACATATGGCATTCATGTATGCGGTCAGGGTGGATAAAAATCATTTTTTTTATTTTTAAAAATAAAATCAATTTTTTACAAATTTAAATTTGGAATTTTTTAAAATTTAAATTGGATTTTTGAAATAAAATGCTTTTGGAGGAAAAATCTGTCTAAAGATAGTTTCCTGTTTAAGTTACATTATAGTCCAAAGGCTATTTATCAGGAAATAAGGATTTAAGTTTTTCAAGTGTGCTAAAACATAGTCTAAGGGTTTTTTTTTATTGTTTAACCACATCGGTTAACAAACATGGATACATATGCTATAATGTTACTGTTTTAGTTAAATAAATTGTTTAAATTGTTATTAAGGAAATTATTGGTTTTTTCCCCTTCCAATAAAGTACAGCAGAAAAGTTGTCCAAACATAGTTAACTTATTAAACCTCACAATAATTTCATAATTATCTATGTATTTTGAATAGTATAACCAAATCAGTAATTTTTGATATAACTGTAAAAACCACTCTGAAAATTTATTATTCCAAAAATGAAACCTTCCTTTGGTTGTAAATATTAAGATTATGCCAGCACAGCAAAAATGAGTCTTTCTGCAAAAAAACATGATTTAAATCAAGCCACCCTGCATGCATTATTAACTTTCTTTCATATTCAGCATTCTCTACTTCCTTCCTGGCCAGCAGTAACGTACCTCCATTTACAGCCCCGTCGTCGTCGTCGTCATCATCAGAACTGCTGCTCTCCCCATCGCTAGCTGCTTCAGATGTAAGAGTCTTGGAAGACGGCGTTTTGCCTGCAGGCGCAGATGAAGCTTTCGATGCCTTTTTCTTCGACGGCTTGCTGTTTTTCTTGGCTTTATTCTTTAGCCCCTCCCCTGCCGCTTTGGGCTCGTCGTCGCTGGAGCTGTCGGAAGAGCTGCTACTTTCGGACTCCGCTTGCTTCGAAGCCGCTGTGCTCTTGCTGCCGGCCAATTTGCTAGCCGGCTTCTGAACGGGTTTGGCCTGCGACTTCTTAGCCGACTTCTGGGCAGGCTTGCTCTGCTCCTCTTCACTACTTGAGCTGCTGCTGCTGGAGTCTGAAGAACTGCTTGCTTGGGAGGCAGAGAGGCTAGGTTTGGATCCTGACTTGGGACTCTTTGCACCAGTTTTTGGGGGAGCAACTCTCTTATCCCCAGAGCCAGCATCCGCCTTCTTTCCAACCATCACAGGAATCTTCTTTGCCGCCTTTGCAGCTGGTTTAACTGCAGCATTTGCAGGAGTTTCATCCTCAGAGCTGTCAGAATCTAGGGAAGGGCATTGCAAATTTTAAAGGAGAAATTTCAACGACAAAAGCACTGCAGGTTCTGCAAAGACTATTTTCACAGTTCAGTTTCAGATGGGGCGAGTTGTACACCCACAGGACGAATTCAAATACCAGTGTTTTCACTATTCAAGAAAGAGTAGGAGGGGGAAGGATTTTGTTAGGAAAGCTGACTTAGGAGGGTGTGAGATTAATTATAGGGTCCCTGCCCATACTAATTATCAGACAGATTGGCACACGAGATATATATATATATGTGTACACATTCCATGTGCAGTGATTGGAATATTTACTCATTGATCAACTGAGACAATTTAAACGAAGCAAGGATACTTGCCGGTTTTTAAACAGACAGGGACCTCTTCTGTGGCTAACTGGAGCATAAATAAACATAGGGAATAGGCTCGGTTAAGTGACTGTAAGTCCTTATAAAAAACAATGGCTACTTAAACGGTGGAAGGTTATCTTTTCTATGGAACATCTACATCAGGGCAGTCTCTTGTGAGCTGCAGCAGAACCTGCAGGTCACACACTGCCTTGCCGCATGGGGTGGGGACAAGCTCAAAATTTGGGATTTGGGAAGGCAGTGTGAAGGCTGGGGAAGTGTGGACGTAAAATGTTGCTGAGGGCCGCCCAAAAAGGCCTCAAGGGTCACGTGCAGCCCTTGGACACTGCCGTGGACCCAACCCTGATTTACCGTATTTTTTGCTCTATAGGACGCACCGGACAATAAGACGCACCTAGTTTTTTTGGGGGGGAGGGGTGAAGAGGAGGAAACAAGAAGAAAAAAATTCTGAACCCCAGAAGCCAGAACAGCAAGAGGGATCTGGCTTCTGGGATAGCCTCTTGCTGTTCTGGCTTCGGGGACAGCCTGTGAAGCCTCCGCAGCGCAGCCGAGTGAAGGCACCCCGCTGCCCTGCGGAGGCTTTGCGCAGCCATCCCCAAGCTAGAACAGAGAGATGGAGCGCTGCGCAGTGCTCCATCTCGCTGTTCTGGCTTTGGGCTTAGCCGTGCAGCCTGCATTCGCTCCATAAGACGCACACACATTTACCCTTACTTTTTAGAAGGGAAAAAGTGCGTCCTATAGAGCGAAAAATACGGTATATCCTAAAGTTCATCGGCAGGGCCACACTTAAAGCCTAAAGGGCACAAGGAATGGTAGAAGAAAATCAAGCAAAGTACTGTGGTACCCCAGGTTAAGAACTTAATTCGTTCTGGAAGTCCGTTCTTAAAATGAAACTGTTCTTAACCTGAGACACCACTTTAGCTAATGGGGCCTCCCACCACCACTGCGCAATTTCTGTTCTCATCCTGAAGCAAAGTTTTTAACCTGAGGTACTATTTCTGAGTGAGTGGAGACGGTAACCTGAAGCGTCTGTAACCCGAGATACCACTGTACTTGCAGCATTGTGGCTTTTACTTGTTTTAGATATGGCAAGGAACACGTCCAGGGATCTGTTTAACTGTGGCCAGATCTTGTAATATGGGAACAGTTTTTGTAATATGGGAACAGTACTGATCAACATGGAGCTTGTTTACTTGTAACCCCAGGTACCTGAGCTATCAGAAGAGCTGGTCGCTGCCTTTGACGGAGCGGGTTTAGCAGCAACCTTTGTTGCAGACGATTTGGCAGGAAGCTTCTTGTCTTCTTCAGAGCTACTATCTATGCACAAAATCCAAACAAGACAGTGGTTTTAAGTCCCAGCACATTTTAAACTCGCACCGCAGAGATTCAAAGCGAGGTGTGTGCTTTAAATGAAAACAAACAGAAGTGCTAATGATAGCTTTACAGTCCTGTGCTCAAGATATGCCAGGTGGGGTTTTCAAAGCGTTGTAAAAGCCCTGTTGTGCCAGCATCTCTCAAGATAGGCCTCTGTCAGTGGAGATCAAGTGGTGCAACATCACAGATACGCTGATGTAACAATGTCCAGCAGGAAGTCTAACACTGGGTAGAGGCTAGATAGGCAAGGAGTGGACATACACCAAACCCTATGCTACCTTACAGCCGAACGTTGATAAATTATTATGCTGACCTCAGGAGTGGTACAGGTCAAAAAACACCCACTGAATCAATGGAGGCTAAACAAGCAACCTATCCCACTCCACCAGGACCCCTGGACAGTTAAGTCCAGACAAAGGTTGACTATGGGGTTGCGGCAATCAGCTTGCTTTCAGGCCAAGGGAGCTGGCGTTTGTCCAGAGACAGCTTTCTGGGTCATGTGGCCAGCATAACTAAACCGCTTCTGGTGCAAGGGAACACCGTAACGGAAACCAGAGCACACGGAAACGCCCTTCGCCTTTATCTACTTGCACTGGCGTGCTTCTGAACTGCTAGGCTGGCAGGAGCTGGGACAGAACAACGGGAACTCACCCCGTTGCACGGATTCGAACCGCCGACCTCCTGATCGGCAAGCCCAAGAGGCTCAGTGGTTTAGACCACAGCGCCACCCACATCCTACCAGCAGTATATGAAGCCTCTAACAGGGAGGCATACGATATCGCTCTCTGTTGCCCCGTGACATGCGCAAGAGTATACAAAGGTGAACTTTGGTACTGTAAGGTAGCCCTTTCCACCAACAGTCCAGCTTCAGGAATATACAAGAGCAGCTTGTAAGACTTATGGGACATGATTGTTTTTAATGTCTGATGTTTCATTATGGGTTTTTTTAAAATATTCTGTTGGAAGCTGCCCCAAGTAGCTGGGGTGACCCAGTCAGATGGATGGGGTATAAGTAATAAATCAGCATCATTATTGTCAGGTATTTTATTTACATTCGTACCTTGGTTGTTGAAATCCAAGGCGCAGCTTCCAATTGGCTGCAGGAGTGTCCTGGAGTCAAACGGAAGCCGCCCCGGATGTTTGGCTTCTGAAAATCGTTCAAAAACCAGAGCACTCACTTCCGGGTTTCATTCGTTCGGGAGCCGATTTGTTTGGGAGCCAAGGCGTTTGAGAGCCAAGGTACGACTTTATTTATGTATTAAGATTTATATACCACCCTTCATCGTAAGATATCAGGATGGTTCACAGAATAAAATACGGGATAAAAACAAGTAAATAGGTAAAACCAAACAGCAAAACAGTAACCCCTGTCTTCCCACATACATTTAAAAGGCTGTAGAATATTAATCAACTAAAGGCATGGTTGAAGAGGAACACATTTGCCTGGCACCTAAAATATATATATAATGAAGACGCCAAGCGAACCTCCCTGGGGACGGCATTCCACAAACGGGGAGTTACTACAGAAAAGGCCCGTTCATTCTGCTATTCTGCCTCAAGCCTCTGGACATAAAACGTCCAAGAGAATCCCCCAATCCACTCCTAAGCACGACTCTTCATCAAGCGATTACATTTGCCCATGTGTGAGATATCCCCTGTGCAAAGTAATTCTGCACCAGTTGTATACATCAAAAGCAACCGACAGGTAGCCTGAAACAGAAGGTACTTCTGTCTCGCTCACTGCCTCCATAGTATGTAAATCCAAACATTTCCTCAGTAAAAGACACAGTGATAAAGAATCCAGAGAACTTGCTTGCTTGTGGTACTCACCTGAGTCACTGTCTGAACTAGTCTCTTCTTTTTGGGTGGAAACAGCAGCAGATTTGGGAGCAGGCGATGGCTTAGCCGCAGGTCCTTTAGCTACAAAGAAAAATAGGCTGCTTTCACTGAACTTTCTCTTCAAGGGGCCCCAAACAATTCCAGTCTAACAAACGCTCATACCCAGATATATGTACAAGAAGACTTTTTAAAAGCAGCCAGCCCAGCACAAATCAGAACAGTCCCTTTAACTACGAAGGTTTCTGGAGTTGGGGTACTTACTGGCATCCTGATCTCAGGCTACCAAAAAAGGCACCTACCATTTTGCAAACAAGGCACTTTAAACTGATGTGCAAAAGGTGTTTGTTAACGTGCGTTCAGCCAGTGATTGCGGGGACTTGTAAGCTTACATGCTTCCTGACAGAGAAAGGCTTTGTTCAACTGGTAGAGGCCTCTCTCTTTGTTGGTACAAAGCCTTTTGCCCGCCAGAGAAGCTAGGAATTCTGGAATTTACAGAACCAAGGCCAACCTTGGAAGCTTCCTTAGTTTTCTAGAAGTTTTAACAAGTCATTAGGCAGTATCCAACAGAGAGCCTATTTTATACATGTGCAGAAACTCCCTGTCCAAAATACAATGAAATAAGGACTGTCTCTCGAGTCCCCTCCATAAAATATGGATGCCGTCACCTTAATGTTTAATTCCTCTCCACAAATACATACTTGCTGTTTTCTTCTTGGGCACCTGTTCCTTTTCATCATGGTTTTCCACCTTTTTCTTAGAAGTCTTTACAGGCAGAGATTGTGCTTTGCCCTTCCTTGATTCTATGGACGAAGGAGGTGGCACAGCGCTGTACTGGCCTGCGAAGAAGGGACAAAAGAGAATCTGGTGGAATGAGATCTGCCAACAGCCAAAACACGAGAGACAAATATGAAGCTAGTCACATTGCAGTGTGTGTGTGTGTGTGTGAAATCATCTAGCCAAGAGGATCTGTGGACCATATGCGGACCATATGCTTCTCAAAGTGATACCGCAAGAAGTCAACCATTTATGGCCCATCTTGCTGGTAGCTCTCTCAGACCCAAGTGGCAGGGTCTTGTCTCTAACCTTGTGCTATGTCTCTGAAACACAGCATAAAGTTGTGAAGGGGGTTTGGGGGGGATATCCTGCTCCGCTCTTCAGCTCTAAGCTTGGAATTGGGCCGGAAAACAAGCCCCTGTCTGCCAACAGCTCAGAGCTGGAGAGGGGACAGGCATTTGGTCTGCCTCAGTGCCTATTAGGCACAGACTAGGCCCACATGCCTCTTCTTTCCCTCTTTTACAAAAATTTGTAACTGCTCTGCTTCGACACACAGCCTATGGAAAGCCGTTACAGCAAAAGCCGCATGTCTCCTCATCCTCCCTCTAGCTCTGAGCTTGAAGGACATGTGTTTCCTCTGGCTCTGTCATGTGGGAAAGCAAGCCTATGTTCTACTCAAGCTTTAAGAGACAGCAGGCAGGGGATAGTTGTGGTTTGTGTACAGCAGGGCCAACTCTGGCTTCAGGCAAACTCTGGGGAAGGAAAGAGGGCTGGGGCTATAATTTCACCCCATCTCCAGACTAGTAAACCCCGTATGTTACATGTTACATCTAACGCAGATTCCAGGAAGGCACAGATTGGGCACTTTACAATAAACAAGCACGAAAAATAATTAATTTCGGAACTTTATTCTTTCTCTGTTTTTTAAAATCTCTTGTCTATTACTTCTTTATTTCTCTTTCTAGAGAAGAGAAGAAGAATCTTTATTTGCATTAGCCACTAGCCATAGCAATAAAATAAAATAAAATAAAATAAAATATACTGAAGATAGAGGTAAAAACTGTAGAAAATACATTTTGGGGGTTTACATCAATAATCAAACAATAGATCATATTCTAATTGCCCCCCGCTAAAAACCTCAGTTTTTGCTGTCACCTGATCATCTTGATCTGCTAAAAGAAAGGACACAGTAGCAAAGGTTGACCGACCCGGCATGGACAATAATAATTTTTCCTGCTTTTCTTTTTCACTCTTTTTCTATGTTCTTACTGTATTTAGATCAATGTTTTAGTGTTGGCTGCTAAAAAGGGGATATTTGATATTAAGCTTTATATTTCTCTTTAGAAATCCAAAAAAAATTATTCCCCCAAGAAAGAGTTAAAATACGAAATGAGATATATAAAGCCATTAAGTCAAAACACCAACAGCGACACAGCACTCACAAAACATGGTGCACTCCCTGGGTGAATTTAAATTACACATGATTTAAAATTACAAAAACTATTGAGAAAGGTCTTCAAATGAACACAAGGAGGGTAAACGTCCCTGGAAATGCTATTCTGTTACCAGGGTCCTCTCTCCCTGAGGGTATCTTAGCATTGGCATAATAACCTGGTCAAAATGCCCCGTCCCATTTAATAATCTTGTGGCGCTGCTCTGGAATCAACTGGAGCTTCAGGATGGATTTTAAGCATCTGCCAGCAACTCACCTGCCTTGGCCTTTGACACTGGCTTCCCACTTGCTGAACTGTCAGAAGAGTCATCACTACTGCTGCTGCTGCTGCTGCTTTGCTTCTTTGTGGGCAGACGAGCACCTTCAGGTTTGGGCTGCGGAGTTTTCTTTGGCTTGCTCTTATTACAGGGGAGAAGATGACCCACCGTTGCCCATTCATTAAGGGTGAAGTTTGAAGAGCAATTACCACCCAAAGCTAACCATTTGCTACCCTACCAGGCACACAACTCAAATACAAGCCGGAGACATGAAAGGCTATTAAAAGAGAATTTATTCCAGAGGGATACTTAAAGACTCTTGCAGGAAGAAGTCATACGGATTCTTTAAAGACCAACAAACGTATTGTTTCATAAGTTTTGTGGGGCCAGAGACCAATTTGTCAGATGAATAAAGTAGCTGTCTAGGAAAACTGGACTACGTACCAGGAGTCAAAAGAGGATGAAAAATGAAAACCAGCTCATTCCTTTTCTCTCTTTTTTCGTAAACAAAGTAAAATGACACAGCAATGCAAGAGGCAGAATAATGTGGCGTCTTACTAATACTTTTAAGCTGCCACAAGCTTTGAAGCACTCCAGCTGCTTCTGCATGTATGTTTTCTTTAACAGCATCACCTGCTTACTGTTTACACCAGGCTAGCATTGCTGAATCACACCAGAAATACTTCCTGAACTATATTAATGCATAAATGTGCGTTATAGACCATTTTCCATGTTGCAGTTGAGGAGATAACCCTGTGAAACGGTTCCTTTCCCACCCTGCGAAGCAATCATTTTGATTATAGCGAGGACTGTGCTTAAGAGCTGCAGCCTTAGGTCTCATGCAAAAAGGAATAATCGCTACAAATGCCAAGTTTGAGGTTACTGTCCTCCAGTTACTTGGAAGGAAGCCTCACTGACCTCAGCAGGTCATTCCTAGTGAAAACACACAGAACTGGACCACTGACTGCCCTTTATATCCATAACTTTTTTTAAAAAAAATATGGTCAGGTCTTGACAGAGTAATCTAAATCTGACTGCATCTGATTTCTGTATTGATTTAGGAAGCTTGCCCTGTGATTTCTAATCCATTTCCCAACATGGAACTTGCCCTTTCTGCTGCGAATGGAATACTGAATCTCTCTCCTCTCCCAGTGAACTTACTCATTACTCTTTAACTTGCCAATAGAGCATGAGAATATCCCTGGATAGACGCAGCTAATCAATCAGTATCAGAGGTTAGTTATTTTTGTCCCAGAGTACTTTACTTTGCACTCCCTCAGCTGTCATCCTGTTTTCAGTTTTGATGCTTTTGGGGCTCATCAAACTCTGCTTGAGATTCCTTCAGCAATAACAACAGCACCAGCAACAATTATTTTATTATTTCTACCCTGCCCATCTGGCTGGGTTGCCCCCAGCCACTCTGGGCGGCTTCCAGCGTATACAAAAACGTAATAATTTGGTGTAATCTGAAAACATTGCTACCTTGTTGTTCGCATGGTTTGCTAAATAGCACCAATTTAAATATAGAAAACTGGGGCAGGGCAGAGGGCTCTTCTAATCACTTCCCTAGAATGGTCAATCATTCATTCCTACTTCTTGTTTCCCATTTTTAAACAGTTACCTATAAAGAGGATCTATCTTTTTGCCACATATCAACTAGGTTCTCTTAAAAGCCTTCTGTGAGGAACTTCATCAAAACCCTATTTTTGAAAGTCAAAGCTATGGTCTACTGCAACACTCCTATCTATGGGAACTATGATATAGAACAGAGCAAGCATTGAGGAATGTATAAAAATAAGGGCAGCCACATCTGAACTATTTTCTTCTTCTTCTTCCTTTCTCTTTCTACTTTCTCTGTTTTCCTTCTCTCTTTCCCCCCTATGTTTTTATTGCATTTAAATCAATGTTTTAGTTTTGGATTAAAAAGAGACATTTGATGTTAAGCTTTGGATTTCTTTTTATAAATCCTAATAAAATTTATTCAAAAAAATATTTTTGGGGGAGTCACAATACAAATACAGTAGAGGCACAGTATCAGCTGAGAAATTCTGGGGCGCAAGGAGAAAATATAAAAGTCAAGAGAAATTGTTGACTTTCTCCATGTGCACAGGGAACAGCTAGAAGATTACCGTATTTTTCGCTCTATAACACGCACCTGACCATAACACGCACATAGTTTTTAGAGGAGGAAAACAAGAAAAAAAATATTCTAAACGAAACAGTGGATGTATGATTTTTGTGGTTCATGCTGTGGCCACAGACATGTGATCTGATGGTGAGTTTGGGGTAGCCCAATGCAAAAATCCTGAGGATCCATGTGGATCCGTGCTTTGTAACCACGTTTTAAGTGGAGAGGGAAGGAAAAGCACTCAAGGGACAAGGAACACGCATGGGGTGGGTGGAGAAGGATGCTGCTAATAATGCAGAAGAGGGGTATAAGGGGAGAAGGCTCCTCTCCTCTCCCGCTTTGCTCCTTTAAAACAAGCAGGCTCTGCTTCTCTCCCTCCTCCCCGGCTTAGAGAGCTGAAAAGCTTTGCTGCTATTTAGCAAGCTGAGTGGGGAGGAGAGAGGGACAGAGAGCAGCCAACCAGACAGGAGCCGCTTACACCTGTGTCCTCTCCCGCTTTGCTGTTTCAAAGCGAGCCACGGAGGAGGGAAGGAAGGGGAACCATGGATCCTCTGCTCACGACTGCAGCAGATCCCCCCCCCGCTACCCGTAGGCATTCGCTCCATAACACGCACAGACATTTGCCCTTACTTTCTAGGAGGAAAAAAGTGAGTGTTATGGTGCAAAAAATACGGTACGTCTGCAATCCTTTGCACGCTTAATCTGAGAGTAAGTTTGTCTGAACTCAGAGGAGTTCCTAAGTTGAATTCTGGAGCAGACATGTGCGCCACAAGTCTAAGACAGACTTGAGTATAGGATTGTGAAAATAGCATATAAAGTCTTGAGTGCTCCGAGTGTAAATAGGCCACAGAACTCATACAAAGGCTCCACACAAAGTATGCTTGCCTAGTTCCCATGCTTTAGTGTAACCGAGTTCCCTCCAAACAAGAATTAAATACAGGAAAGACAAGCGTTAGCAATTCTAGCCACCATACAAAGATCTATTGCTTACCTTCGCAGGTGGACCCTTCTCTGCATCAGAATCCTCACTGCTGCTGCTGCTGCTGTCACTGCTACTTTCCGCTTTGCCATTGGTAATTTTAATTTTGGACGTCACCTTGGTGACTTTTGCTGCTGGTTGCGAAAGCAAATAATATTTGATGCACAGAGGAAATTAGAAAGCTCGAATCCAGCTATTGCATGTGCATAACGCAACAATAATTTTTACCGCCCCTTTCCCAAGTTCAATTTGCTGGCCTGTACGGTATGATACGGTTAACGATCCAAAACAGTGAACATCATTTTCTATTGTTTTCAGCAAGATTAGTTTGGTTTACTTTAAACAGGATTCATATTTCTTTGTACTTGGCTTAACGAGTTGGTATCATGCCATTAAAAACCCCACTGTTCTGAGCACATTAAGAATTATATATTCATAGAATTAGAGACCATGGGAATCATCTAGTCCAACCCCTTGCAATGCAGAAATCTTTTGCTGAAACCCACGACCCTGAGATTAAGAGTCTAATTCTCTACCAACTGAGCTATCATAAAGGAGGGAGGGTCTTCAGTATTGCATCAGGCCTGAGGTCTAGAAAAGGAAATTCATATTGTCCAAGTTTTATCCCCGTTTTCAGTGATTTGGATATGAATGACCTTTTTTTTAAACTTTTGTAACTTTTACTTTTCTATGAAAACACAGTAACCTAGAACAGGTGCAGCAGAAACATTTCCAGCAGAGAAAATCAAAGCCAGTCTCAAAAACACACAGCACATAAACTGTGGTTCGGAACACAAGCTCTTTGTTAAAATGAGATTTTTTTAAAAGCCCGAGAGAACAAAAAAGAGTTAAGTCTTCGCCTGATGCAAAAATTAAAAGTCGGCGCCAGACAAGCCTCTGTGGGCAAGGCATTCCGCAACTATGGTGCCACCACTTAGCAGGCACTGTTCCCAATATTCGCCCATCACCTGGCTGAGGCATTTGTGGTAGGGCCTGTGAAGATCTCACTGTTTCGGCAAGTATATGTGACACAGAACGTGGTATTTCAGGTATCCCGATTCCAAGCCATTAAGGGCTCTAAAGGTTAAAACTAGCACTCTGGATTGGGCCCAGAAACACAATGGGAGCTGGGGCAGCTGAATTGGTATGATCCTGGCATAACGTGACTGATTCACCCTCCCAGTTAATCTTGCAGCTCTCCCTTGGACCAGGTGGAACTCCTAAACCATTTCAAAGACAGCCCTATGTATCTATCGTCTGTGAAACAATCCAAACTTAGAAGCAACAGAAAAAAGTCAGCTGCGTCTACAGAACAAAACTCTGGTTTTACACGTATTCAATGAACTCAAGAGCCACAAAATCCTTTCAGAGCTCCCCTGTGAGAACTTGTTAACTGCATTTTGGTTTTCTGCACTAACGCAGGTGAGTTACCTGGTTTAGAAGCTGGCTTTGCTCCCTTTTTGCCTCCCTCTGGCTTTGGCTGCTGCCTCTTTGGAGCTTCATCTTCCGAGCTACTTGAATCTGAACTAGAACTGCTGGGTTTCTTCTGCGGTTTTGTTTTCACGATAGCTTTCTTAACCGGGAGACCTGTTCCCTTCTAACGAGAGAATAGTAATATTTTACGTAATATTTAGTTGACTATAACCCTGTCTTCAGCAAAAGTTGGTGTGATGGCCTGGGATTCGGACTCGGATGCTGAACCTGAGGAATCCCAGCCTGCACAGGAATCCCCGCCTCCAGAACCAGTTGAGCCAGGGCTGGATCCTCAGGTGCAGGCACCAGCTGTGTCTGCTCTGGATCCTGAGGTGATGGAGGACCCATTGCCTGCAGGTGCTCCACTCTCAGCTCCGTCAAAGGAAGCTGAGGTTGCCTCTGGGTCCGGTAACCCTCCAGCCTCTCCTGAGCTGCAGAGGCTCAGGGCAGAGAGGCGGAGGGAACTAAGTTCCTGCAGGAGGAGTGTTCGCCTCCAGGCCAGGAGAGGCGAGTCACCTGAGGATCGGGGCCACCCTATGCCTCGGGGGAGATAAAAGCCAGCCAGCCCCAGTCCCAAGTTGCGGGAGCAACATCGTTGGTTGTCAGTTCCTGCCTGAACCCTGTCCTGCTTTTCTGCCAGAGCTCCTGACCTCACCCGACTCCCTGCCCTGCTCCCAGCTTCAGCTTTTATGGACTACCTCCATGTTGCACCTTCGACCTCGGACTGGACTTGGACCTCGCCTCTCGGTTAGCCCACAGGACCAGCACAGTTGGCCTTAACAGCATATCCTGGAGTGCAGCCTTGCTTGGCCTAAATGCTCAAATGCCCATTCTGCTTTTCACACAACATCAACCCATGCGAATGTTACCAGTCCAGTGTCATAGCAGAGGAGCGCTCCACCCTTCTCTGCTCTCACTATGGTACATTTGCTGGCAACTTCATGAATAAGTTACAAATACATGTCAGAAGCCTGGAGGATGGGGTCCAATACGCTTTCATAAGAGCCCATGGTCACCATTTAACACAGTTTACCAAAGCTGGGTCTCCAGCTGTTTCTGGACTACAACTCCCATCATCCCTCGCTAGCGGGACCAGTTGTCATGGATGATGGGAATTGCAGTCCAAAAACTGCTGGAGACCAAACTTTGGGAAACCCTGATTTAACGCCTCTATTATTCCATGTTCATATTTTAAAACATTCCACCCTCAAACTGTGTACAGAGTATATTCAAAACCAGAACTTTCAGAATTATAGATTCAATAAATCCATACCCACCAAGGGACTCCAAGACACTTGGAACAACCAGGAGACCCATAGCAGAGGATTCCAGGAAAAGTTCTAGTGTGCATGCTTATTTTATGTAGAGCGCTGGCCACTATTGGACTCCACCACCGTTCCATATGAACCAAGAGGGCAGCTTAGAATATACAGCACATATTTCTGCCCCTATGCATTGCAGGTTAAGATGAACAATGGTGGCCTCACTGCCTTTCAGAGAAGATTGCCACCATTACCGATTTTATGGAGGAATCACAGGGTTCCCTAGAATACCTTTGGAAATAGTTTGTACAGTAAAGTTTCCCTGGAGGAGAACAGGGCATCACAACTTCGGTTGGTTCCCCTCGATTCCTTTAAAAACCATTTCTTACAGCACAATTTTTTTTTAGCAAATCCTTTCCAGAACGACCCTCATTTCCACTGACGTCGTGTCCTGGCCTTTACCTCCACCCAATAACCAAAATTATCTGCCACCATGTTTTAAATGTTTTGGATAAAGGTTGAGAGTTCTTTGTAAGCGACCAAGCATAAATCTTAGGGGCATGGTAACCGTTTTTCGCCTTCACATTATTTTCTTTCCTAAACAAGAATGTCATTGTTATTAAGAACACTAATAATAAAAAAACCAGGGCTGGCCAGCTCACAGAGCCATGAGAGTTTCCATGTTTTGTAGCTTTCAGGGCATCTTTAGGACTTGTCAAGACGTAGAGGAGGAGCAAGGGCAAGAATCTCACCTTTGCTGACGACTTCTTCTCTTGCTCTGAATCGGAAGAGTCGCTGGAATCATCACTGCTACTCTCAGGAGCTGCCTTTGCCGGCACTTTGGTTACCGCAGCAGGCTTGGCTGCTAGTTTTGGGGTGGGGAGAAAAAGAAAATACTGAGTTATTTAGAAAGGAATCTAGCCCCATCTTCTTCATCTTAAAGGCAGACAGCAGTCAGCAAAAGTTGCTATTGCAAAGAGCACCCCGCTCAAAAAAAGCAAACCACTTCTTCCCACCCGATGGACAGATTATTTTAACCCTAAAATAAAGCCATATTTGCAAAACATCTGCATGTGTTGGTTTTAATATCAGTCGTGTAAAACATACCCCTCAGTTTGGGTTGGATTTTGTTTTCTTCCCCCAAAAAACCTTCACGTGCATTTATGTGATTTCCATATTTCCCCCCACTTGCTGAGCAGGACTCCTTAAAGAATCTACAGCCTCCCTTACCTATATTCTTTGGCCATGGACTTCCAACTGATTTGAGTTATGTTTATGATAAACATTACGGTATAGTGGCTGATGGAACCTTTACTCAAGGGCACTGAATAACTTATTTGCTCTGGATTGTTCAAGGAGTACGTGACCCGTATCCAAATGTGGACAGAAACAACGGGAAGAGAAAGGCGTTTCCACACACAAGTGATGCAGTTGGGCTACTCCTTACAGAAGCAAAACCAGCACCTAAGTATGGAGCAACTTATCTGCATACTGGAGCAAACTAGCAGAATTTACCAATTTTTTTAGCTGGGGGCTTCTCATCTTCACTGGAGCTGTCAGAACTGGATGAAGATTCTTTCTTTGCCTTCTTCGCCGGTGGGCCGTTGGGAACAGCTTGTCTTTTTTTTGCTTCAGGCGACCTAAAGGAAAACATCACAGTCACTACTGTGTAACTGAGCTGTGTGTGAGGTTCGTCTGTGACCCCAGGTGCTGGTGGAAAGGAAACAGTTAAGTTTTCTGTCCCTAAGAACACAAGAAGAAGCTGCTGGATTACTCAGGCCAATGGCCTGTCTAGTCCAGGACCCACTTCTGACAATGGCCAACCAAGTGTCTGTGGGAAAACCTGCAAGCAGGATTCAAGCACAACAGCACTGCCCCCTCCTGTGGTTTCTCACAACCGGTATTTAGTTTTTAAATCCTTTCTCCTAGCTCCTTCACTAATGAATCAAAAGCTCCATCTTGTGGGGGGAAAGATAGGCAAGAAGAAACAGAAGCCAAAAACGAAGGCAGGACTGACATAAGGAAGATGGGAAACAGAGGTATAACTATTGTCGTTTTAGGATCCAGCAAGATCTATTGAGCTGAATTTGGTTTACTTCCTTGTAGGCATGGGTAGGACGGCATTGTTGGCTACCACAGTGCGCCTACTTTGTCTGAGAGAGCGGCATCCTTTCATTCTTGGCTTTGGTTCAACATCTAGAATAACCAGGAACCTGTTACCTCCTTCTGAGCACCACAGAACTCCCTGGATTTTAGGGTGGGGTGTCTTTGCATCAGCGCTGAACAGACTTGCCTCCCCTCGCAAATACAGTGATACCTCAGGTTAAGAACTTAATTCGTTCCGGAGGTCTGTTCTTAACCTGAAACTGTTCTTAATCTGAAGCATTACTTTAGCTAATGGGGCCTCCTGCTTCTGCTGTGCCACCGCTGCACGATTTCTGTTCTCATCCTGAAGCAAAGTTCTTAACCCGAGGTACTATTTCTGGGTTAGCGGAGTCTGTAACCTGAAGCATATATAACCCGAGGAGCCACTGTAGTGGTAACTCCATATCCACATGGGTGGGTGTTACTCCTGAATTCTCAAGTATGCACAAACAGGAACTGCACATTTTGGGGCTTTGGGGGGGGGGAACTGTATTTTAAACTGGTCCTCATGCTAACGATGATTAAAATTGAACACTCCCTGCTACACTGCTGCGTGATAAAAACACGTGCATAGGGCACACACAAATAACAGGATGCACAGAACTACATCCATTTGCACAAGTGCAATGTGAAAACACCTCCCCACCCCAATGCTTGTGAATTGGTACACTTAGCTTACTTTTACAACGAAGTTTTCTCACAAAGCAACCCAGGACAAATAAAGAGAGCACATGGGCCAATATTGAGAGGTGATATACACACTAGATTTTCTTTGGTGGTTCTCATCCCTCAGCAGTTGGATTTAGATTTGCCAAGGTCAACAGAACCAGTTTAAAAGAAGAACATGTGGTTCTCCTCTGATCCCAGGGCAGGATCTGAAGACATGTGCAGCAGCTGGATCTGGTCAGTGTCTGAATAGGAGACCTCCTGATGATCCATGATAGATGCATACAAATGCAAGCAATAAATAAATAAATAAATAAATAAATAAATAAATAAATAATCATCCCATCTTCATGTGGATAAAGATGGCAAAGAATAATGTGCCATTGAAAAGCATGTCCTATGAGATTAATGCCACCAGTGAATCAACTGGTGTAGCAAACATTTTGGGGGGAAATAATACGTTTGATAAACATTTCATGTATGATATTTTACCATAAACATCCAGCTGTGCACATTTATTCCTAAGTAGTCCCGTTGACTTTTAATATGTATTACCTCACCATGTGTGCTTTGTGGATCACCCACAGCCAGTCTGCAAATTTCCATCTGCATACTGGCATTGCTACAAATATGCAATTCCGCCCCTTCTCCTGAATTCCTGCTTTATAGTAGGGCCTGTGTGGCTGCTTAAGCTTAGCAATGCATTAGGAGCAACCGAGACAAGTTAGAAACCAATCAAACATAGGCTAGACCTATGTTAGGACTTCCTTTGAGGCACTGATGATGTCAAAGAATTCATACTCCTTCATTACCATCCCATTTACTTGGTGTTATACCAATTTGTGAAGCATTATTTATAGGCAAGTCCTGATTCTGATTCACCAGAACTACCCACACTCATATTCCTAGTTTGGCATCCCGAAAGAGAGAGAAAGAGAGAGAGACTGACAATGAACAGCTTTACTAAAACAAACAAACAAACAAACAAACAAACAAACAGGTAACCAATGAAAAATTGCTTGGAACCAACAGGCAGCGATTCTCTCTGAAAAACTACACTACTTACTTCAGCCAGTAGTTGAAGACATCAAGGAGAGAAGCGGCATTGGGGTCTTGTTTTGTCTAAAATGCAAACATAACGCAAAAGTGATGAAATATTGGGGGGGGGGAACCTTTTTGACAGTAAGTTATGATGCTTTGGGGGGGCACCAGTCTGCCCTCCTTGCAAGCAAGTACCATGTGCTGCGAGTTCTGGAGCCTCCTGCTGCCAACACCTTGGGCTACTCAGGCGCTTTTGCCCATCCGCAATAATCCACTCTCCCCACCCCCACCCCCACCAGCCCCTCAAAGTAAATGCACTTTGCCTCAGTCCATCAGCACATTTCCTTCCTCCTTTATCAAT
Source organism: Podarcis raffonei (assembly GCF_027172205.1). Taxonomy (NCBI): domain Eukaryota; kingdom Metazoa; phylum Chordata; class Lepidosauria; order Squamata; family Lacertidae; genus Podarcis; species Podarcis raffonei. The sequence goes on from NC_070606.1 coordinate 16,014,951, forward strand.
TACTTACCACTCCCTCATATACATGGTGCCTTAAAGATTGCTTTGTAAAACTTTGTGGTACTCGGATGAAGGGTGGTATAGAAATTTAATGTATAAATAACAAAGATTATCTAACTTCCACAGAAGCCCACAGATCACCTCCATCCCACATTAGGGCATGTCATTTTAGGGGGTGAATCTTAATTTCTGTGAATTTATTAAATGAGGGGCCTTAAAAGTATGTTTCTGGTTGTGAGGGATTCAAATCTGCTATTGCTTTTGTGACTGGACAACATCTAGCTTGGGAAGTCTACCAAGCACATAACTGTTTTCAGAAAAACAATTTTAATTTCACCTTCTGAAAATGCCAGATGAATCATAAAAGTAATATGAATATGGAATAGAACTGCAAGTACAGTGGTACCTCGGGTTACATATGCTTCAGGTTGCATATGCTTCAGGTTACAGACTCCGCTAACCCAGAAATATTACCTCAGGTATTATTTTTTTGCTTCAGGATGAGAACAGAAATCGTCCTCCGGCAGCAGCGGGAGGCCCCATTAGCTAAAGTGGTGCTTCAGGTTAAGAACAGTTTCAGATTAAGAATGGACCTCCAGAACGAATTATGTACTTAACCCGAGGTACCACTGTACTTGGCAACAGATTTAACGACCCTACGCCATCTTGCACACGTTCTACTTACCAAGCAAACTAAATTCTATTAATTTAACCCCACCACACCTTTGGCTTCCCCAGCCACGTGACAACGTTTCGCGCCCCTCATTTTGGAAACGCGGAAGTTGCAAACTCCTGCCCCCCACGTGCGCGGAGAGGAGAAACATCTGCTGCCTTGAGACAAGCGCAGCACGTCGCCTCTCCACGGGAGGAGGCTGCCCCCCCAACTGTTTTCCCTTTGCAACTGCCATCATGCCCCCAACCACCCCCTTCAGCTCAGGATCTGAACCCTGATCTCCAAATATGGAGTCGTTTCCCCCCCCCCCCCCACACACTTCACCTGGCGAGATCTCCCCTTGGGACGTCCATATAAATGTTGGAGGTTATGGCACACTGCTGGCGGGGAAAGAGGCCTGACCCCCGAGACCCCTCTCCCTTCTCCAGGGATTTCATGCATCCCTGTCGCCTCCACTTGCGCACGGACACGCGCACGCGCCGCCCCCCCCAAAGAAAAGCAACAGCCCCCCCCCCCCCGCGTTGCCCCCTCACTCACCACGCCGGCAGCTTTCCCGAAAGCCCGCGCCGCCCCCTCGAAATGGTTTTCTTGCAGGAAGGCGAAGACCAGCGGGAACAAGTCGCTCGGCACCACGCGCGCCTTCGCCATGTCGCCGCCGGAAAAGGAAGCTGGAGCCCGGCACCGGATATTTAACAAAAAACGCCGCGCGCGGACACGCGAGCGTGCGCGTGCCCAAGAGCACACATTCTAGTTTTTATTTATTTGAAAAGCAGTGGCTCCCGTCAACAACAACAACAAAACCCACCACCCCAAAACATATGGATAGGAAAAAGTATCAAGGGACACCGCGCAAAATTCAATCGACTTTTCGCTCTCGCTCTCTCCTCCCCGCTACTCCAACCAAAGGGAGAGCTGGCGTCCCCTTATTTTGGGATTGTTTTAAAAAGAGAGATGTCTAGCATCTTGGGGTTTTAATGAGGCACTAGCTGATTATTTTTATTATTAGCTGATTATTTTATTGCTTGGCGCAACCTTTGGGGTTTATGCGCCGACGCGGTGGGATTTTACGCAGCGCGTAAACGATTGGGAAGTTCAAAGCGTCTTGATTTCAGAAGTGAATGTTTCGGTTGTCGAGCCCACGGTACTTATTTAGTTATTTGTTTGCTACGCGAGAATATAAGACGACCATTGAACTGTTTGTGGATAGATGGATATAGCATGTTCAGCAAGCATGGTTCATATCGCCAGGGATGATGGGAAATGTAGTCCAGGAACACCTGACGGCCGACACGTTGACTACTTCTTTCTTTACCTTGGAAAAGGCGGTAGGTGGCGAGCTCCCGTTAGGGTTTCAATGGTAGCCCAAAGGGAAAATCTGTGCCGCGGGAGTGCTTAACTCGAAGGACTTCTGATGTGGCTAGCAATGCTCTTTCTTACACTGATGCACGAACCAGAGCAAAAACCAGAGTTAAACTGGTTTAAAGCGACAGACATTCCAAGGAATATTGGCTGCAGATAATGCTAAGCGCCTTTATCATTCTCAAAATTAGGTTGGGAGACGGCAGAACTAAACACTTATACGGGTTGAGAAGCATGGGTGTAGCCAGGATTTATTTTACAGGGGGTAGGCATTATGTTAGGGGGGCAGAACAGAGTTATCTGTGATACAATTGGTCAGTTAAGTATTTCTATTTATTTACTTGATTTGGGGGGCGCAGCTGCCCCTCACTGCACCCCCCTAGATACACCCATGTTGAGAAGTGCATATGCCAGATTATTTACTTATTTAAATTCTATTCAGCACTATTTTTCTAGAAAAATAGGTGCCGGAACTCACTATAAATGCCTTCCTTGTTCTCTTATAATGACAATGATGCCCACCTGAGAGATGCCAGAACTGAGTTCTGACTGAAAAAAGGTACCTCGGGTTAAGAACTTAATTCGTTCTGGAGGTCTGTTCTTAACCTGAAACTGTTCTTAACCTGAAGCACCACTTTAGCTATTGGGGCCTCCCGCTGCCGCTGCACTGCCGCCACACGATTTCTGTTCTCATCCTGAAGCAAAGTTCTTAACCTGAGGTACTATTTCTGGGTTAGCGGAGTCTGTAACCTGAAGCGTATGTAACCTGAAGCGTATGTAACCTGAGGTACCACTGTATTTATAATCCACCAAGGAACCTAGGGTAATGTCTCCCTGTCTCTATACTAGTCTCACAATAACCCCGTGAAGTAGGTTAGGCTGAGAGACAGTGACTGGCCCAAGGCTACCCAGCGGGCTTTGTTACTGAGTTGGAATTTGAATCCAGAGCTCCCAGGTTCTAGTCTGACAAGTCTTCGCTTAATATGACTTAGAAATTTTGTTCACAACAACTGAGGCTTATATGAGAGAAAATGGATGGGATGTTTTTATTGTATTTCTCTTTCCTCTTGTTTTCAACATAACAATATGGGGTATATTGTCTGTCTGTTTATTCTAAGTTGCTTTGGGTTGCCCTGGGCAAGATAAAGCAGCTAACAATTTTTTTGTATCTAACAATACATAATAATAGTAAGTCCTGCTGGACTCAGTGAAATTCATTTGTGTAATGCTTGGGCTGCAAAAGACTCATAGCATAACCCTGTGTGCATGTTTACAGAAGCAGGTGGATCATAAGGGAACTTACTCCTAAGTAAGCGTGTATTGCATTGTAACAGACTGGCCCAATTGTCAGGTTAGACTGGTAACCACTAACACAAGCTCTTATAATTATCCTATGGGTTAGTATAGGGCACCAGACCAGCATGGAAGGAAGGAAGAAAAGTAGTATCAGACAGAAGGATTTACAGAAGAAACAGGTATTCCTCACTGATCAACTTCAAGGACTGTGAAAATAAGAGCATTTTAAAGCAGGAATGTGTTCACAATGCAACGGGCTGTTTCACATCAAGGACATTGCTAGATACTTAAGACTTGGGAGCACAGCCTCATGAAACAAATTTGTATATACACTATATATGCAAATCTAGGTATCTGAGCAAATTAAGGTGGTAGGTTGAAGGCGGTCTGTCTCCCTGGCACTGTGCCCAAAAGTGTAATAAGAACAGGAAAAAAAATAATGTCAAGGGGAATGAGATCTGGAGCATAGCACAAATGATCTGGGGATTGAAGGGTTTTTCAATCTTGGGTTCTCATTTTTCTGATCTAAAATTCAGTTCGTCACATTTCTGTTGCAATTTGTGATTAAATATTCATAAGTTTTGATTAAGGTTCACATTTTTACAAGCAATTCCCCCCTATATATTGCATTTTTGTATGTTATTTTCACTTTATATCCCATTTTTTAAACTTTGGTTGGTTGGAGAAACGCAATGCAAAATATGGATAAGTGTAAATTTCAAAGGATGGCTTATTTGTCATATTGTTTCAGAAATTTCAAATTCAATAATTTATTTGTTGCATAAAATTTATATATCTCTTGTTTGTAGAAAAAATATCAAAGCAGTTTGCCTCTAAATGCTTAGTGAATATAATTGTAACAAAAATCAGCACTGCCTGCCAGTTATTTAACGGGCCCAATTAAAACTGCTGGTTCCAACCTATAAAGCCTTACATGGCTCAGGACATCAATACATGACCCAGACCCTGTGTTTGTCATCCCAGGCCTTTCTCTATGTCCTTCCTCTCTGAGAGGTTTGGGGGGGGGGCAACACAAGAATGGGCCTTTTTAGTGGTGGCTCCCTGATTGTGGAATGCTCCCCCCAGGGAGCACCTTCACTACATAACTTTAGGTGCCAAGTGAAAACGCTCCTCTTTACCCAGGCATTTGGCCATTAAATAATCTATGGCCTGTTATTCTCATGCTCTGCATTATTTTATTATTATTATTATGCTCCATAAATTATAATAATGTTGTACTCTGCCCTGGCATCTTTGGATAAATGGTGGTACATAAATCAAATAAATAAACACCCTTTTGAGTGCATTGCTCAGAGATGGCCAACGATGGGCACTGCCTTTCCAAGACCAAAATCAACCACAGGTAAAAGTGTGTGTTCGGTCTGATAGGATAACCTGTCCGTCTTATTAGGGGTGTTGTAACACCTCCTTCATGGAGGCAGGTATGAAACCCCCACGCATCAAAAATAGCATAGCCCAGACTTTTCCACACCGGGGGGGGGAGGGGAAGGATGTACTAGTTTTGTTTTGCATATTACTACTGTCTGGTAACGCAAGGCAGGGGTCTATTTCCCCGGGCTATGTTTTAAAAATTAAATTAAATTAAAAACCCATCCTTCTCAGAGGACGTCAGGGTGATTTACCACCACGGGGTATCTCCCCCCCACCCCCCGAGAAGCGGTTGGCTCCCACCCCCCATTTACTCTCGTGCAGGAGAGAGTGGAACGGGAGGAAGTGGTCTCCGCCCTCAGCCAGGCGCTTGCCGAGGCGCGCAGGGAGCCAGCCCTTCCGCTTCTCTCTCTCCCTCTCTCTGTCCCGCAGCGCCGACGGGGCCAGGCGCCCCGCGCAATTAGCGGGAGCGCCCCGTCGGTTTTCCTCCTCTGGCTGCCGGCCGGAGCTCGGCTTCCCCGAGGCCAAGAAGTCCGGCATGGCGGCGGCAGCTCCAGGTAAGTGCGCTTTGCGAGGAGCGCTTGCCGTGGCGCGCAAAGCCGGAGGCGCCTCTCCGGACGCCTCCCTACCCCGGCGAAGGGGGCTTACGCAGAGCCGCCTGGGGGTTCACAAGCTCCCTTCGCCGCCCTACAGACCGCCTTGTAGAGGTTTGGGGGGGGGGAAGCACGAGTTGGGTTCTGCGATGTTAAAGTTTGAGGCGCCTTCCTTAACCGAAAAAACTGGTGGCCACCCCGAGGACCTCGGAAGCCCTTGGTGGCTTGGACGGGCCCCATGTTTCCTTTCTCCAGCCCAGACCCGGCTGCTTGGTCAGTTTGACCTCGGCAATAGAAGCCCTAAAAGTGCGCTTTGACCAATCTCACCAAATCGATGCAGATCAGGTGGGACAATTAGACCCCCGGCTGTTTCACGGGTGGAAAAGGTGATTCTGCTTGATCACTTTCCCAACTATTACAGTGGTACCTCGGGTTACTTACGCTTCAAGTTACAGACTCCGCTAACCCAGAAATATTACCTCGGGTTAAGAACTTTGCTTCAGGATGAGAACAGAAATCGTGCAGCGGCGTCGTGGTGGCAGCAGGAGGCCCCATTAGCTAAAGTGGTGCTTCAGGTTAAGAACAGTTTCAGGTTAAGAACGGACCTCTAGAACGAATTAAGTACTTAACCCGAGGTACCCCTGTATATAGATGTGTATGTTGGTTCATACAGCCTGCTGATCCAGTGTTGCTGATCCAGTGTTTAGTCGGAAGGAAATGCCCTAAAGACTTCAGGTCCTACCAGATGCTTAGGGTTGTAGTACTGTACTGTGTTGCATCCCAATCCTATGCATGTTTAGTCAAGAGCAAGCCCTGTATATCCAGTGGGGCTTCCTCCCAGCTAACTGTGCCGCACACAGTCATGTTCTATGCATAGTTAGGCGCACTTGTGCTCAGTGACATTAAGAATGACTGTCTCTACATAAGATTGCTACAGTGGTACCTCCGGTTACATACGCTTCAGGTTACATACGCTTCAGGTTACAGACTCCGCACTAACCCAGAAAGCACTAACCCAGAAATAGTGCTTCAGGTTAAGAATTTTGCTTCAGGATGAGAACAGAAATCATGCTCTGGTGGCGCGGCGGCAGCAGGAGGCCCCATTAGCTAAAGTGGTGCTTCAGGTTAAGAACAGTTTCAGGTTAAGAACGGGCCTCCGGAACGAATTAAGTACTTAACCCGAGGTACCACTGTACTTAGCATCCTGATCCTGTGCATATTTATTCGGGGAATTAGCTCATAAATTTTGCTCATCTAAATTAAGCTTGCTGTCAAATAAGAACTGCAGTCTTACAACACAATCTGTTCTATACATGTCTGTTCAGAAGCAAATCCCACTGACTCCATTAGGGTTTAGAGGACTGCAGCCTTAATCTCTTATTGTTAGATTTCTCGTATAATTTTACCTGGACTGTCATATGTAGTCAGGGTGTTAAAAGTTTGGGCTGTTGAAGTTACCCCCCTCCCTCCCATGCCGGCCTCTAAAACTCTCACTCAGAATAATCTTGACAGTTATGAATCAGCAGTTCAAGGTCCTTTCTTGTTTGGATATGCAGATTGGGTAACACTAATGGTTAGGGATTGTTTTTGGAAGTGATCAAGCTTGGCAGCACTTCTCAGCTTGCTTCACTTGTGTTCACTCAAGTTCCACTGCTGAATTGGGGACTGAGCACTGCCAGTTTAAAAAAGGCATTAGACAGGCTTGCTGGGCTTGTTGTTGTAGCCCGATGTAAGCAGCAGAATGGTAGTTTGCATTGGACTGAACATCATTCCAAGGGTGGCTTCACATACAGTGGTGCCCCGCAAGACGAACGCCTCGCAAGACGAAAAACCCGCTAGACGAAAGGGTTTTCCGTTTTGGAGGCGCTTCGCAAAACGAATTTCCCTATGGGCTTCCTTCGCAAGACGAAAGCCCATAGGGAAATCTCCGGGACAGCGGGGAAGCGCAGCGCGTCTTCCCCACTGTCCTCGGACCTCCTCCGAAGGCTGGCGGTGGGGCGGAGAGACCTCCTCCCGCCGCCAGCCTTCGGAAGGCTCCTCCGAAGGCTGGCGGTGGGGCGGAGAGACCTTCTCCCCGCGCCAGCCTTCGGATGGCTGTCCTGAAGACTTGCGGTGGGAGGAGGGTTTTCCTTCCCACCGCCAACATTCAGAATGCTGTTCTGAATGTTGGCAGTGGGGAGGAAAAACCCTCCTCCCACCGCAAGCCCCGGGAACAGAGGAGAAGCGCTGCGCGCCTTCCCCTCTGTTCCCGTACCTGTCCTGAAGGCTTGCGGTGGGGAGAAAAGCCCTTCTCCGCACCGCCAGCCTGGCAAGCGGTCTCCATAGGAACACATTAATTGATTTTCAATGCATTCCTATGGGAAACTGCTTCGCAAGACCAAAAACTCGCAAGAAGAAAAAACTTGCGGAGCGAATTAATTTCGTCTTGCGAGGCACCACTGTATTAGCAGGATAGGATGTGTGCCCTGTGCAAAGCCAGCCACAACTAGGTTTATTTAAATCAATTGTCTTCTGTGCATCCCCAAGTCTACTAAAGACTGCAGTCTGAGGCAGAAAGCACAAGTGAGTTTCTCTTCCTTTTTTGTCTGTGTGCTTCCGTGAGAGTAATTTACAAAGGGGGAACTCATGCATGTCCCTTATGGCGAGCTGCATGAGCTATTCTCACATGAGGATCACACCCACATTACCCAGAAGCGCATACAAAGGAAGTACAATGCAACTGTATGTGAAATTATAGCTATTTTAATTCCTGTTTATTGCATGCATATCGTGGCATTCAGTGCATCAAATTCCTCAAGGCGGCTCACATTTCAAATAAATTAATGCAACGAGAAGACCTTGCCTGCTTTCCCAAGCTATCATGGCTGTGTTCTAGCAACATAGGACCAAACTACTATACTATGGGAAGAGTCATGGCTGGAATGACTGATGCTGTATCAAAACAGGAGGGAGAAGGCTGCTAACTTAGTGCAGTGTCAAGCCTATGTCAGCACTCACTTCTCAGATCAACTTAGCAGACCCTTGTTGCTGCTTTGAAGCCAATAAAAAATATTGGGAGATCTGATTACAAATCTTCAACATCAAATGCAGTCAGGTTCTTATTCACCCTATACTTCCAAGACAATATGAAGTATTAGCTGGACACAGGCAACCATGGCAAAATATAGACAGCTAAGAGTCTTGTAATACCTTGCGGGAGTGCCCGGTCCACCCATTAGGCTACTGCCTTGGGAAATAAAGGTGTCATGAATTGCAGGACACAATGCACCCATAGCCCAGCTCAAGTCATGCTTCATTGGGGCTAGCCCTACCATTAGGCAAAGTGAACCAACCACCTCAGGCAGCAGATGCTGGGTGCCAGTGATGGCAGCTGCCTTGCTGTTTCTCTTATTTCCCCTCTGGGAAGAGAGCTATGTACCCTATGTGACATATTCTGGCCCTCTGCAAGCTAACCTACTGCATTCGTTGTGAAGGATACTACCCCACTGCCAGCAGTGAATTAAGAATCACTTCCCAGTCCAGTCAGCTTCTGTATGTTGACTAAAGAGAGCCGCCATCTTGTCTTTCACCTCAGGAAGCAAAAGGTTTTGGGCCAGCCCTGTGCTACATCCCTACAAAATGAGAAAGGAGTCAAGGGCGATTGAAAGCGCCATGGGACCAGGTTCCCGGGAGCAGATAAACTTTCCCCACGTGTACTTTTCTTCCTGAAAGTTCTTTTTAAAGCCTTTTTGCTCCCTGCGGGGGCTGCTTCTGCTCACAGGGAACTTATCCCATCGCTTTCTGTTTGGCATCTTTCAAAATGGGGAAATGCCCCCTTTGGTGGGGTTATGAACCTCTCATAGGCCTTAGGTACAGAAGTTGGGTTATAGAGCAGGCTGAGGTCACAGGAGTGCAGGGCCAGCATAGCTGAGGGAAGAGCTGGAGAGAAAGGAAGTTGGTGTGAGGTAAAAATGGGCTGATGAGAGAGGGCCCCTGATAAGGCCAAGAGAGGGTATGTGCTATGGCGTGACTGGGAGTGCATTCCCTCCAACATTTCTCCGATAAAAATAGAGACATTCTGCACCAGGAAGCTTCTCCCGCGTTTGACCTTGCCGCAAACATACACATCGTATACACATATTCATCTGCCGCCTTGAGCCAATGACAACCTCTCAGCCTAGCCTACCTCGCACGATTGTTGTAAAGAAATGTGTGAGGGAAGGGATTATGGACAACACCTTCAACAGATATGGAATGAAATAAAATTTTAGCTGTAAGCTGCCGTGAGTCCCTGTCAGGTGAAAAGGCAGGTGACGACGACGACAACAGTGGAAACTGTGAGAATGATCAGGAACATACCAGAGAGTAAATCCTATTGAACTCAGTAGGACTTAGTTCTGAGTAAAAATGCTTAGGATTGCAGTGTAAGGCTGCCCAGTCTTTACCCAGTTACCTGTGAGTAAGCTCTGTTGAATTCAGTGGGACTTAACTTCTCAGTAGACAGTGCAAGGTTCCATTAACAATAAAGGAATAAGCACTAAATGCATTTTCTTTTTTCTTTTCTTTTTTAAATGGTTGCCTGCAATTAAATAATTTAAAGTGGATTGGTGACCCTTTCCTTAAAAATTATAGGAAGGGCTTCGTCGGCCAGCTTCACCATTTCCTTCATTTGGTGTAGGATTTTTATTTTCAGTATAAACAAGACTCCATTTTTGCACCTACATACACACATCACTTTTAATTGTTCTCTGGGATGTGGAGGGGAGGAAAAAGGAAAATCGGGACATTCTAAGATCAAATCAGAAACCGGGACGGCTTCTGTAATTCCGGGACTGTCCCTGGAAAATAGGGACACTTGGAGGGTATAGGAGTAGATTGAGGGGAGAAGTCCAGAGCCGCAATTCGGAGTAGATAACAGATGGGGAACAAAGTACAGATTTGTCCGCAAAGCAGAGACCTGAGGAAGCAATGCTTGCTGAAGAAACGGAATGAAAGAAAAGAAGGACGAGCCATTGAGCGTGTTGAACCTCCGCAAAATCTCCCACAGGGTCTCAAGACAGGATGCCATTATTGGAAGGAATAAAGTTGGCAGAGAAGGAAGGGTTGGAGGACTGGACGCTCTGAGAAGTGTAGAGGACGGTCGCATGAGGAATTTTGTCAGGAATGTTGTCACTGCCATGTTAGCACCTGACAATTGTAAGGGGTACAAAGAGCTCCAAACAGTAAGCCTTGGGAGGTTAATTCAATATATTGATCTAAGCTGCCATGCTTTTTACACAGCAGGCTTCCGGCATAATTGGCTTGTGCTAGGATTTACCATTTTAGCAAGTGAGGACTGTCACCCCAACCCTATTCCCTCTTATATAGAGGTGCCAGGGCCACCAGGTAACAAGGTTTTATAGTTGGACTGTTGTGTTGTATAATCCTATACAGCTTGCTGTTTGTTCCAGGATTTCCAAGCTAGGTAAGTTGTTTTCTCCCAGCTTGCACAAAGATCTCTTCCAAGGTGCAGTTTCCTGAAGAAGCCGTGAAGCTTTGATAGCTTTTGTCAACAATTGCAGTGAATTATTAGCACTGCAAGATGTTTTGTTATGCATTGCCAGCTGAACAAATGGTAGCCTTTCTTTTACTACAGCTGTGCTAAAGTTCACATGGCTAAGCTTTTGTTAATTTTTATGAGTAATTGGCACATCTTTAATGCCAAATCTAGCAATCAGCAGGAAGGAGCTTGAGCTGTTAGCTCCAGAAATCACTGGGAGCTTCATTGAGTTTTCTAGCAGTGTATCAACATTATATGTTAATCCCATGACTCTATGCATAAAGGTATAAAAGAACAATTCAGTTTAACAAAAAATGGGGAAATGAAAACCACTTCCTGTGGTTGATCTCACTACTGTTGATCAAATAGCTCCTTCAACCAACAGTTGCCTGGTAAGAGAATCCCTGCTATATTATGTTCAAAAGGAGAGGCTCATATATTTTTTCTGCATCATAAACTGATGGATGCTTTTGTGTAAAGCTTCTTGGAGTAATAATTCCATGAAGAGTGCTTTCTGTGCTCTAAAGAAATGTAGATTACATGTAACACACAGCAACGATTTGAGCGGAATAATATCAGTTCATGTGTCGTGCATGAGCATGTACTGCGTATGTCTACGGAACCAAAAGAATTGCCACATTTACTACTACTTAGAGGCAGATGATTCACAACTATTTATCACATGTAACTGACCGATTTCCAGCACAATGTAAAGATAGAGGATATACCGTATTTTTCGCTCTATAGGACGCACCAGACGATCAGACGCACCTAGTTTGGGGGGGGGGGAGGAAACAAGAGGAAAAAAATTCTGAATCCCAGAAGCCAGAACAGCAAGAGGGATCTGGCTTCTGAGATAGCCTCTTGCTGTTCTGGCTTCTGGGATAGCTGCTGAAGCCTCTCCCGGGCAGCGGGATGAAGGCTCACCCGCCTGGAAGAGGCTATGCACAAGTAAGCTTCCCCCATCTCCCACAAGAACCGTGCGCTCTTTAAAGGGAGCATGGTTCTTGGGGGCTTTTCTGGAAGGTGCGCTCTGTCCCTTCCCCCGACTTCCCACAAGAGCTGCGTGAAGCCTCCGCAGGGCAGCGGGGAGCCTTCGTCCCGCTGCCCTACGGAGGCTTCACGGGGGCTATCCAAAAGCCAGAATAGCTAGAGGGAGCGCTGCGCAGCACCCTCTCCCTGTTCTGGCTTCTGGCTTAGCTGCGCAGCCTGCATTCGCTCCATAAGACGCACACACATTTTCCCTTACTTTTTAGGAGGGGAAAAGTGTGTCTTATAGAGCGAAAAATACGGTAACTACTGCTAGATCAAGATATATGCTTATTCTGAGATGAATGCTAAATTATATAGAAGATGTGTCATTTTAATTTTAGGATATTTAAGCAGCCTAAATGGTTTGCGGGATTGTATCTCAATTGCATTGGTAGGTAGGTTGCGCTCAAATTGCTAAAAAGTTTTGTTTTACCAAGGCTTGACGTTGCTTTCACCAGACCTCATTTCTATGGTTTCCAAACACTGGTTTGTTCGTAGTCGTTATTGACACACTTCTGTCCTAATCCTGTTTACCTTGCCCGCTGCTATGAAGCTTGGTGATTTAACTAGGGCAGGTTAAGATGAGCCACAGGTGTAGTGGTTTGAGTGCTAGGCTAGGACCTGGGAGACCAGGGTTCAAGTCCCTACTCAGCCTCCTGCCTTGCAGGAATCTTCTTATCTGACATGGGGCTCAAACTCACAACCGTGGGATTATGCTCTACCAACTGAGCAATGTAACAAATAAACAAGATTCCGTTTGTATAATGTTTACATTATTTATTCTCTCGCAGAAGGACACTCCAGTGCTCACAGTGTGCTGATTCTATATGGGAACGACGCCAGTGAATGGTGCAACTACCTTGAGAGCATCTTTCGCTCGTGCCAAGAAGTCTGGAGCTATCAAGTGGAGAGCGGAACTACTATTTCCACCGAGGAGCTGGACCTCTTCAAGAGCAGCAAGTGCATCATTATTCTGCTGTCCTCTGAGCTGGTGCAGAGTTTCTATGTCCCTGATGTCCTTCAGAGCCTGCAGAAGTTTCTCCAGCCCCCCCATAAAGTGGTGAAGCTGTTCTGCGGAATATCAGAATGTGGGAATTATCAAGAATTCTTCAAGGACTGGTCCCAGTGGAAACAGCTTACCTACGATGATGACCCAGATGCCTATGTCGAAGCTGTCATGAAGGCTATTTCAGAAGGAGGTAACCTGGTAATACCTGTTGAAATGTTTGGATTTTGACTGTGGCTTTAAGTTGCTCATCCGCCTCCTGTTCCATCGTCTCAGTCATGGGTACCTCATCAGTACCTTACAAACCCTATGAAAATTGCTGCCAATATTATAAATTCAGAATGTTTATGGGACGCTCTATTACCATTTCATATATAGATGGTATTTCTTCCAGTTTATTTAATTATTATTTGCACATATAACTCATCCTTCACTGAATAGTCCTAGGGTTGGCTACAAAAGCATCTCAATTAAAAGCAAGTACAAATCGTCGTTAATAACATAAAATAAAACTACAAAACTAACCACTAATTAAGTTAATGAAACAGCTGTGCAAAACAGCTGTGTAGGAGGAGAGAAGACCAAAGGTGTGCCATGACCAATCGTTGCAAAGAATGCAACGATGGTGTAAAATGCACCTTGAAGGGGAGGTCATTACCCAGAACCTGGGGGCCACTGCAGAGAAGACTCTCTGGTATTGCTGCCATCTAAGTCCAAGAGAATAAGAGCCAGAAAACAGGTGATGCCAGCCTTAGTAAGCGAGCATGAATGGAAAATAAAATACTATTTGACCTTATTATATACCAGTTTTTGGTAACCATAGAAAGAGGGCTAGTGAAAGTAATGTCAAGTCTTGGTAAAGCCAAACTTCAAATATTGAGCAATTTGCGCACAACCTACCTACCACTACAGTTGTGATACAATCCTGCATACCATTTATGCTGCTGAAATGCCACGCGTTCATTACAATGTCCTTATAGCAAAGTGTGAAGTTTCAGAAGCTTTAGGTAATCTTAAACTGCTAAAACATCTGCATGCCTTGAGAGTAGAGCCCTAAGTGCTGCTGGGACATTGCATTTCCATAACAGGCAATTGGCATGTCTTCTCTACATGAGAACTGCCTACCCACGGAGCCTTCACCTTCCCAGAAATCAAACTCCGTGTTCCCCGCAGTACTCCATAGCCCAAGTGCCAGGGAGTTGAAGAGCACTTTCCCAGTGCTGCTCTTTGGACTCGACCATGCGGGTAGGAACGAAAGCACTGTAATATAATGCCTCCGGTGCCCATCCTGAACATTCGGTCAAAGTGGGTACCATTTTGAATGGTATCAAAAGCCAGTGAGAGATTGTGGAACAGTAACAGGGTCCTCTGTCTCTCAGTAAAAAAAACCATCCAACAGGATGACCAAAACCGATTCTAGGCCTGAGCCCAGAATGACGTTTCATCCAGGAACACTTGCATTTGTTCCACCACAACCCTTTTTACCATCTTTTCCCCAAAAGTAGTGTTGGCTGGTAGTTACTACACACCATTGGGTCCAGTGTGGGCTGTTTAAGGAGCGGACTCTTTTTGAGGATGCATCAATCACATCTTGGGCCCACCTGGTCACCCAACTCTGGCTAGCTTTAGGCAGCCAGGGAGAGCAGGGGCCCCAGAGGGCATGTGGTCAGATGCACTGCTGCAAGTATCGTGTCCACGTCACTGGGCCACACCAACAGGAAACGATCCCTTGAAACTGGGCCAGATGTAGCATTGGGCACTGCAACCAGATTTGATGAGTTGTTACGAAGTCAAGAGACTTTGTCAGAGCAGCTCACAGATAGTCACCATGTGCTACAAAATTCAACATGCCCAAATCTGGGTTAACTAATCTCTGGACCGCATGGAACAACTCGACCAGGCAACTCCTTGAGGATACCAGCAGAGAAGTATACCTCAAGGACCGCCTCTTTCCATATGAACCTAGCCGGACCCTGAGATCAACTTCTGAGGCCCTCCTTTCTGTGCCTCCTCCACGAGAGGTCCGGAGGGTGGCAACACAAGAACGGGGCCTTTTCTGCAGTGGCTCCCCGTTTGTGGAATGCTATTCCCTGGGAGGTTCGCCTGGTACCTTCATTATGCACCTTAAGGTGCCAGGCAAATATGTTCTTCTTTAACCATCCAATACCCTTTAAAAAAGTGTTGGGGGGGTTATTGGGTTACTTTTGTTTTTATTTTGAGATTTTATTTTGTGATTTTATCTTGTGAACCGCCCTGAGATCTGTGGGCTGTATATAAATTGAATTAACAGCAGCAGCAACAAGAAGAAATATGACTAACACATATTCGGTTGTATTCAGAGTGAGATTTCTACCACTCGCCATTGTGCTCCGGTTGTTAAGATGCTGAGGAATTGTTGCTAAGGTGTGCCTGCAGGAATGTTCAGCATATGCATTTCAGAGGCTTCAAGCCTAAGCATGCTTACTTCCTGTTTATATTCTACTGACCTTAGCATTCATCCCAGCCCCTTGTGCCCAGAGAGCCAGGCTGCTAAATCTGCAAAGAGATGCCTCGTCCCTGCTGATTCCTAAGGCTGCAAATTTGATCCAAACGATTTGCCAAAATATTTAGCGGGAAAGCTTTGTTACAAACCAAAGTTTAAGTGACAGGATCCTTGTCAATGGGAATGCCTAGAGAACAAGTAAATTGCAAGTTCAGCATATTGTGTTGCTTCTGAGCACATGCATCTTAAGAGTTTACAAACCCCAAGCTTCCTGAGTAGAAAATGAAATTTGCGGTACCCATTTCCAAGCAAACATGTTTAGGCTGAGTCTGTAAGCCTAAGAGCTTACAAACCACCATCATAGCGAAGTTAAAAATGAATCTTAACCACAAGCAGAGCGGTGCTAAAAATATCCCGTTATAAGAATTTGTGGCTTTTGTGGCAGAGATTTAAAAAGGCAAAAACTTAACCAAAATGATACTTCAGAGGTGAAAACTACATAGTGTTCAACCATGTGGGTGATTCTTATCACATTGCTTGGTTCATTAAAAGAACTGCATGAATTTGAAAATGTCTGAAAGTCACAGTAGTCTGGTCCAGTTGTTCAGTAGTTTAGTGCAAAGTTTCACAACTTGCTAGTTAGTACCTGCTTATTGAAGTTGGAGGTTATATGCCTGTGGAAGTTTGCAATGCACTCAGGAGAGCACATTTTCAAACAGCCCAGATGGAGCAGTAAAATTCTACTGAGGTCACTGGTGCTGTTCATGTGCACATTTTCATAGTTACATCTTCACGGTAGAAGGCACATAAAAAAGAGGAATCTAAATATATGTTTCCGAAGGACCTTTGATACAGGAACTAAACAGATGCCCTCACTGAGGGCTTTGTTTTCACAGACACAGTGAATGCCAATCTGGACATCCTAGGGCAGACATATCCAAAGTCTGCTTCAGGGGCCTAATTTGGCCCACCGGTTGATTTAATTCAGCCCCTGTGGCAGTATATGTCCTGAGGCAAAATCCTTAAAAAAAAGCAAAAAGCTCAGCGTTGTAAAAAATAACTCAACAACTGCAATCCTAAAAAAAATCAACAACTTTGGTCAGCCCTTGCGCATGTTCACTTCATCAAATCTGGCCCTCTTGGTAAAACTTTTGGACACCCCTGTTGAGGGCAGGGCGTCCTGTTTCAGCGCTTGAGGCGAAATGGGAAGCGTCACTCTGACGGTGACACCTGCATTGCCCACGTGGCATAGGCATCAGTGCTGATTTCGGATGAGACCTCTTGCACTCCGCAAGATCTCTCGTGATTTCGATGAGATAAGCACAATCTCCAACAACTTCACTCTCACAAAGACCTGGGATGAATGGAAAGTTGTTCTTTCGAACTGGTACTCTTGATATTTAAAGAGACATCTTCTTTAAGGGGGGGGGGAGAAACTAAGGAAAAAACACCATGTGTTTGTGAATACTCCGTATTTGTTCCAAATATACCTGCACAAGCAGTGACACTTGATGATCATGAACTTCACAGATTTTATTGCCTTAAGGAGCAAATCTCAAACACTGTTCTATAGGGTTCATGCAGTGTCAGAATGCAATCTTCCATTTCGCTGTCTCATTCGTGGGCTACAAAATTTTAGGGGGTGGGGAGAGGTGATTTTTCAGGATGTGGAATGGTAGATGCAGTAGCTGAAACTTGCTGTTGCCACTGGAGCTTTTATTAGCTATTATCCCCACCGCCAAAACTCCCTGAAGCAATACTATGTGATGTTACTGCATCGTTTGACGAAGATGTCTTTAAAAATATTAACGCCCACCATTTCCTCCAGAAGTCCCTGTCAGAGTGGTGCTATTTAACGTCTCTGCAGGGGGCTTTTTTTGAAGGCGGTGGCAGCTGCTGCCAGGCAGGAGGACCTGGCAGTGGCGAGGAAGTGTTTCAGCCACCCCAAAGTTTCACTTACCATCAGCTCAAAATTTGCCAGGGGTTGCTGTTCTCCATCCCCACTATTCACCTCTCAAATCAAAAGTCTTCTGTGGAGAATGTGTAGCTCAGCCCTCGTGTGAAACGCTTAATCCTTAGTGCAAACAATACAGAATCAAGTTGGGGAAACTGTTTTTCCTGGACTGTACATGGGCAAACACTTAAGGAACTTGGGAGGAACTCTACCTGGAGGCCCGAACCACTTTTTCATGCCCCTGTTAGCATCTCCAGGACCTAGGTGACAGGGGAGGTGTTTCTGCCTCTTGACCCCCCCCCCCTCTGGAGAGACAAATTCAGACACAGTGTCTTGACAACTCCTGAGTTGGAGGGAGTGACATGGCAGGCACAGTGGAAGCATCAGAGATTGATTCCGCCACATCCATATCAGGCATTTTGAAAACCCAAAGTGTCATTTTTCCAACTGAACGTGAGTGAAGCCAGTCGGTCACAAACTCACCCATCCATACTTAATTCTGCCTTAGCACCTGCAGCTTAAAACGAGTCCAATGGGCTCTTTTGATTCTGACTAATTTATGCCTGAGGCCAACGTAAGATAATCCCTTCTGTGTGCAGAGTGTACATCCTTTGCTAGCGCTATCTTTCATTAAACCATTTGACTTTTAAGGGATTTTCTTAGTTAATTCGCGAACTTGCTGGACTGCATTGAGAAGTAACACTAACCTTTGTCCTGCACTTAGATTCTGGCTGTGATTCAGTGACTGATGCAGAAGCGGAAGACGACAGAGACGCACACCACTCGTGCAATATTGCAGTGAGCCGAGAGCATGGGAACTTGGTGACCAGACTAGGAAGCCTGATTACAGTGCAGCCTGATCGCATTCGCTGTGGGGTACGGTATGTCTCCATTCTTTCAAAGTTGCTGTGAAAGGGCAAAATGTGTGTGTGATGCTGTGCTGTGAATGCTACGATTCTCTAGAACCGAGCCTTGTTAAATAACTAGGCTAAATAAGCAATCCTATGAGGGTTGCCCTAGTGCGTCGTTAGAGAAATATGTGAAGCAACACCACACTCTTGGGCATTTTCCTTTCCCACCTCCAATAATATTATTTGCAGCGTTGTTTGCATGTGTTTGCCTGCCTGGAATACAACCTGAGGACATTGCATTGCATTTCTCTCTGTGTTATGGGGAGGACTTGAGGAATTTGGTGGGTGTTTGGCGTCGCAGTTCTGCTATAACCCACCTGCAAATAGTTCTGTTGGCTTTGAGGCAAGCCTAAAGCACAGGTGTTCCTGCTTTTACCTGCTTGTGGAACAACTGAAGTAGCACACTCATGTTCGGGACTTGATCTTCAGTATTGCCACAGCTACCCAGGCTGCTTTTGCTCTGAACCTCAAATAGCTTTGGAGTTTTGACTGCTGCAGAATTTAGCTGCATACCTGCATTTACACTTTGGTACCCTTGATTTCTGGGGCAGCTTCCTTGTCTTCCTGCAGTGAAGCATTTTTTTAAAAAATTGCATATTGCTTTAAACTTTATAGTTAAAATCTCATGGTGTGTTACAGTTACAGTTTAAAAAAACCAAAGCAAAATGACAATGAAAGCTAAATAAAACCACTGCCTTTAAAGAGGCAGTGGTACATTCACTTCTTAAAAATCCTACCCTAGACCCAGCAAAGTGTGACAAATATAAACGGGGTCATCATCATCATCATCATCATCATCATCATAATTTATTATTTATACCCCGCCCATCTGGCTGGGTTTCCCCAGCCACTCTGGGTGGCTTTCAACAGAATATTGAGAACAAGACAAAACATCAAACATTAAAAACTTCTCAGAACATTAAAAACACCAACACCTGTTTCTTGGCAAAGGTGGTGGAGAGGGTGGTTGCGGATATGTCTGATTATCTAGATCCACTACAATTTGGGTTCGGATCTGGTTTTGGAACTGAATCAGCCTTGCTGACCTTTATCACTAGAGGGACAAAGGGAGTGCAATCCTGTTGCCTCTGCATGCTCTCCCAGTGGCTTTTGATACTATCGACTATGGTATCCTCCTGGACAGACTTAGGGGCTGCATTGTAGTGGTTCTGTTCATATCTTCAGGGTTATTTCCAGAGAGTAGAACTGAGTGAGTCTTCCTTGCACCCCCTGGCATTTGTGGTGTGGGATCCCACAGGGTACCATTCTCTCCCTAATGGTATTTAATACCTGTATGAGGCCATTGGGAACGATCATTTAGGAGTTTTGGAGCAAGGTGCCATCAGTATGCTGAATCAGGAAAGGCTGTGAAAGCTTTGAATCAGAGTCTGGATGCAGTGGTGGACAGGATGAGGGCCAATAATCTGTGTTTGGATCCTGGGGAGATGGAGGTTCATTTTCTTTTTTTGGTATATAATTTTTATTAAATTTTCTCTTTTACAATTTAAAGTGCTCATTTTTACATGCATAAAATATCAGTGACTTCCCTTCTTCTCTTTCCATGGTTCATTTTACATATCATAAATCCCTGCATTTTTTACAGAAACTATACTATTCAGTATTCCATTATTGCATCTATCATAACTTACTTATCTTAATGCTGCCAGCGTTTTCAGCTGTACAGTTATTTCCCATATAGTCAGTAAACGTTTTCCAGTCTTCTCTAAACATATGTTCTTGTTCTCTTATTCTACATGTTAAGTCTGCAAGCTGCACATATTCTGTCAACTTAAGTTACCACTCTTCTTTGGTTGAGACCCCGCTCATTTTCCATTTTTGGGCTACCAAAACATGGGGCACAGTAGTAGCATATATAAATAAGGGAGATGGAGGTTCCTTGGGTCGGTGGTTCCATGTTTGGGAAATTGGCAAGCTACCTGTTCCGGATGGGGTTGTGCACTTTCTGAAAGAGCAAGTGTGTAGCTTGGGGGTACTCTTGGATAGATCTCTGTCACTGGAGACCTAAGTATCCTTTGTGGCCAGGAATGCCTTTTTCCATCTTTGTCTTGTTTGCCAACTGCAGCCATTGCTGACCACTGTAGTCCGTGCAGCGGTAACCTCGAGACTAGATTACTGTCAGTGGTTTTCAGTGCTGCTTTTCAACTTGAATTTCATTTTGGGAAATCCAAAATGGTACACGGGCACTGCAGGTGGCACTGTTGCCCACTAGAATGGCTACCCAGGGGGCCTGCCAAGAGGGTAGTAAGGTGGCAGACCTCAGGCTAGTGAGGGGTCCTTTTGAGCTGCATGGGTCTTTGGCCAGTCCTCAGCCTGGCTGATATCTGGTGCCAGCTTTGTTTTTAGCCTTAGATTTTCATGACCCTTTAGGATACGGGAAGAGAGTGTTCACACATCATTTTAGACCATAGCTGAGCCTTACCATGGTTTAAAGGTGAGCGTGTGGCTGCTTTGCTTCTTCCTCAGTCGTGCTACTGCTGCAGCGCTGGGAGCTAAGCCAACCATGAATTGGTTTCGCTTTACTTCCAGACCTGAGCTTATGGCTTGTTTCCCCCTTAATAAAACACAAGTGGCAAGCCAAGAACTGATATTGGCAACAACTTGTGGTTTGTTCAGATACAGACAAACCATGAACCCTGCTTTGGACATAGCACTAAGCCGAACCATGGCTTAGCTCCCAGCTTGCAGGGGAGGAGCAGGAGAGGATCAAGGTGGCTGTGATTTTTTTGCCCCATGCACCATCACACCTCATTTTCCTCAAAACACAGTTAAGCTTAACTCTGGTTTAAAGCAGCCTTTGCCATCAACTGCCTCCCCTCCCACAGTATTTTGGACCACAACTCCCATCAGCCACTGTTGGTAGGGAATGAAGAGAGACGAAGGGCCGAGATTTGCAATCCCACCTTGTAGACCTTTTGGAGAATCTCCACACAGTCCTTCTTAATTGCAGTTCTGTGAAAACCGTCATTATCTCCCATCTTTCTCTCTGGGCAGCAAGAAATAGAAAATACTGAAGATTCTGCTCAAGATCCCGTGCTACTTTCTCTGCAGAAGGATTGATTTTACAGCCAAAAAACTAGAAGTTGTTGAATATATATGTGGGGGTGTGGGGGTGTGTATATGTATATATAATGTCTACATTTTAACGCTTTAAACTATTCCAAGTCACTTTGGGCACATTTTGTGGAGAAAGGGATTGCTAAACAAATAAGTAATGACTGTATAGCGTTCAAAAGCCTGCAGATATTACTGTGTTTCTAAAATGTTATGCTCTACTTCTAGGCGAAGACAATAGTTTACATCATCCTAAAATGTAAGCTGGATAGCCACGTAAAAATGGAAGTGGAATTTTCCTCCGAGAGCTGCCAGTCACTGCGAGTTCTGGCCAGGATAGAGAATGAGTACACCGTTTCGGTTTCCGCACCTGGTAGGTGCCAAAATTGGCATTGCTTTGCTAAAACACTTCTCTGCAGCAGAAAACATTGAACAGAATTGCACCTTCTCTCAGAGGCAAATTTAGCATCAGCTAAGTAAGCAGAAAGTGAAACAAACAATGTCCTCTTATGAAGGCTCTGAAAAAGTGAGCACTGGAAGCTAAAACTGTATACACGAAGCCGCAAATAGATAGTTGCTAGAGCGTAGTAGAGCTAACACAGCCTGATTAGACCATGCTTCCTGTTAGCATGCTGCATTGCGTCCGAAGTGGGGGCTTGGAAGTCTCATCATCATGGTTTGGTTGACGTCTGAGCTCCAGATGTATAGAGGGCTGCCTCCACAGGAAGCAGAAGCTGTCTTGCACTTCCTCTTTCCCCCACATTCTGCCAAATGGCCAGAGCTGCGCTTAATTTTTGCTGTGTGGTAATTTTAGAAGCATAACGGAACTTAAATTTGTCATTCAAAATAGGAAGGGTTATGCTGTGGAAGCTAAGTTAATTTTTATTCAAATGACAGCCTGGAGAGTATGAAAATCCTTAACAGGAACAAGTTTCTTCCTAAATGTAGGAATTTTTTCTCACTTTCCTAAGGGCTGAGTAGTTCAGTTGATTGTGCTTAGGGCTCTGGCATGGACCTTGTTTAGTTTTCACGCATGAATCTTTTAAGGGAGTTGGTGACTGTAAACTGCAACAGGTTTCGTTGAAACTGCTCACCAGAGAGGACTGTGGCAGTGCTGAATCCTTCTTGTGCTTCCCCCTCGGGCCAGCTCCAATAAATAAATAAATAACAAGGACTCAGGATTTCTTCTTGGGCTTTGTTTAGGCCAGGAGTTCTGAGTAAATACTTCCTGCATTCTCTGGTTTCATCACATGATCATGGCTAAAGCAAGTTGAAAGCACTGATTGTGCTGCTGGGTGATTCTTGACCTTCCAGTTTTGTTCTCTTCGATAACTTTAGGTTTACGTCATCCCTTCCACTGCTGAAGCCTGTAGGTTTCTCTTGGCATGTTAAGTTCTTCCACACATTCAGATACATGTGAAAGAGGCATAGCAATAGCAGCTCCACCACTGGTTTTGGGTGGCATGGTTGGTACAGTTCAGCTTTCGAGGAAAACAGAGGCCCACCTGTTGACAGGTAGTACTTAGTTTCTTGGCGCATCCCTAACAGCAACATTGGCTGTTAGGGAATGAATTACCGTATTTTTCGCTCTATAGGGCGCACCTAGTTTTTAGGGGGGGAAATAAAGGGGGGAAATTATTCCCCCCCAGCCCCAAAGAGCTCCCAGAGCTTGCGGGGCTGAAGACGGGGGAAGCCCGAGCTTCCCCCGACCCCAGCCCTCAGAACAGGTCCAGGAGAGGCGGCAAGATTGCGCGTAACCTCGCCGCCGCTCCCGGAGCTTGCGGGGCTGGGGACGGGGGCTTCCCCCGACCCCAGCCCCCAGAACAGGCTATCCGCAAGCCTTCGGAGCATGGCGGGAACTCCCGCCGTGCTCGGAAGGCTTGCAGACAACAGGGTGCTTTGCGCAAGCCTTCTGAGCCCGGCGGGAACTCCCACCACGCTCCGAAGGCTTGCGGAGAACAGGCTGCTATCCGCAAGCCTTCGGAACCCAGCGGGAACTCTCCGGAGCGCTCCGAAGGCTTGCGGATAGCTGCCTGAAGCCTGGAGAGCGAGAGGGGTCGGTGCGCACCGACCCCTCTCCCTCTCCAGGCTTCAGCGAAAGCCTGCATTCGCTCCATAGGACGCACACACATTTCCGCTTCATTTTTGGAGGGGAAAAAGTGTGTCCTATAGTGCGAAAAATATGGTAGTAGCCGATGTTGCTTTTAGAGATCCACCAAGAAACCAAGCACTACCTGTCAACAGGTGAGCCTCCGTAGTATCCCTTGAAAGCTGAACTGTACCCACTGTGTTCAAAGGAAGGCCACACAGAGCATTGTTCTTTATTGATTCTTCTAGCATAATGGGTTTTCTTTTGTACCTTGTCTGTTACTGATTAATCTTTGCCTTGTCCCACAGACCTATCGCCTGGAGCTGTATGCCTGCGATTGTTTTCTGGGGATCTGATGATAGCTGAAGCAAGCATTTGCTATTACACTGACATGGAAGAAATTAGCAACTTGCTGTCTACTGCAGCAAATCCAGTGGAATTTATGTGTCAGGTAAATGTTAAAAGATGGGGCAAAGGAAATAACTTGAATCAGCGAGGAACCTTTAAAAATAGCTAACTGCATATCAGGATAATTCTTATAGTCATGAGACACACAAGCTATGCCTGATGGGCATGCTGCTTTATTTTGTTTTAAAATCCAGGGTGGCAATAGAAATGATTAGTTTGAAAAAGATCTGTCAAACAACTGCAATATACCTTCTATGTAAAATTCAGCCATGGGGGTATTTATGAATTTAAATGGAAATTTAGGTTCCTATTTTATTTCCTATTACAAGAAGGGACAAGGAGCATGTTTACTACTGTGTGATGTGGAAACATATTTTAGATGCAGCAGTAGCTAGAAAGAATTTGCTCCATGGCACCACAAGTTAAGCATTCACTTTTTCTGCTTGGAAACAACAGTGGGGGAAGGTGCGTGCATTAGCAGTGATGAAAGGAAGGGCTTGCTCATTGCTGCAGTGAAGCAAAAAAGAGGCTAGGTGCTTAGATAGTCTCTGTAATAGTGGGAAAGTTGGAGTCCGAAAGCCAACAAAATCAATTATGAGGTCTAGTTCCTCAGCAGGTGTCTATGGCAGGGGTCAGCAACTTAAGGCCCATGGGCCCCAAGAGGCCCATAGGGGTTGTTTAGCCGGCCCATGACCCCCACCACACGCTCTGGGACCCTCACTGCCTGCTCGGTTGGCTCCTGTGCGCGGTGCTAAACTGGCGTGGAGCAGGGACCGCCATCCGTGACGCTGCTCAGCTTCCCATTGGCTGCAGGAAGCTGCGCACGCCTCCTCCGCACCGGAAAGAGTGCTGGAAATAGCATTTGTGCATGCCTGCGCATGCACTCCACCCCACCACGGCGTCTGCGGGACTGTGAACCGTCGCAAGCCACAAAAACTTTGCTGACCCCTGGTCTATGGGGCTGGTGATGGGGTTACCTGAACACTGTGAAAAGGCTGAGTGACTCTGACATCAGCTGCTGCTGAATGGATATTATTCTACATATTACGCAAAGTTAATAGCTTAAGTTTCTAAATTCAGAGAAAGAATGGAGCACTCATAAACCCTGTTACTTCTTAGTTCCAGTGTGAAATTGGATAAGAGACCTTGGGATATAAAAAGATTAACCTCAGAAGGTCAGCAGTTCGAATCCCCGCAATGGGATGAGCTTCCGTTGCTCGGTCCCTGCTCCTGCCAACCTAGCAGTTCGAAAGCACACAGTGCAAGTAGATAAATAGGTACCGCTTCAGTAGGAAGGTAAATGGTGTTTCCGTGTGCTGCTCTGGTTCTCCAGAAGTGGCTTAGTCATGCTGGCCACATGACCTGGAAGCTGTACGCCGGCTCCCTCGGCCAGTAAAGCGAGATGAGCCCCGCAACCCCAGAGGAGTCAGCGACTGGACCTAACCATCAGGGGTCCCTTTACCTTTATAATCTCATTAAATGTAAGTGTGTGAGAGTGTGCATATTATTATTGATTCAATTTATATATTGCCTTTTATCTGGCGATCCCAGGTCAGTGAACAACATTAGAAACAACATTTACATAGCGTAATAATAAAAGACAATAAAACCACATGAAAAAGTCATAACCATCCCCCCACTTTTAAAAGGCCATACACTGTTCATTGGCCTGGGTAGAGAGGAATGTTTTTGCCCAGGGTCTAAAGACATGGGGAGAGCATTCTGCAGATGGGGAACTACCACAGAAAAGGCCTGTTCTCGTGTAGTCACTCTCCAAACCTCTCAAGGAATGGGGACACAGAAAAAGGCCTCACATGATAAGCGTAGGGTTGATTCCTATAGGGAGACTCTAGAGCAGCTTTCACCAGTGCAGTGGCCTCCCAGAAGTATCAGAGTACAATTCTGATCAACTTCATCCAGCACAGTTGTGGTAAGAACCATCTGGAAAGCATCAGTTTGGCAAAGGCTGCTCTAGATGGACAACGGTGCAATCAGTATCGTGGCACCTTTGCTTAAATATCAGGTGTGCCTTTGAATGTGGGTAAACAGTTCCTCAGAAGGGGATGACTTCTGTTCTTGAGATTTACAGGTGGATGAACTCTTGATATATTAAAACATACTGTCTGGCTGAAATAATCTGATATGAACGGGTTCCTTCCTTGCATTCAGGCATTTAAAATAATCCCTTACAACACAGAAGCACTAGACAAAATCCTGACAGAGTCAATGAAAAAGAACCTTCCTGCGAGTGGCTTGCACCTGTTAGGGATCAACCAGCTAGAGGAAGAAGACGTTGCATGTAAGTGTGGTGGTGGTTTGAAAGTTATTGTGTTCTGTGAAAAGGCACAGTACAAAAGTAGGAATAAAAAAAAAGAGGAAATGCCAGTTTGACGTGTTTGACCATCCCACACAGTACAAGGTAGTATAGGATAGAGGGTTTGGTCAAGCTGTCTTAATAATAATAATAATAAAATTTTATTTACCGTATATTCCGCCCTCCCCAACCGAAGCCGGGCTCAGAGCAGCTAACAACAGTAAAATGATACGACATTCTAAAATCATTTCATTATAAATTTAATTCAAATCAGATTAATGGCAACCATTGGGCTAGAGTTCTGTGAGGATTGCCAAAGGAGGTGGTCAGCCTGTGCCCTGGCCAAAGACCTGGTGGAACAGCTCTGTCTTGCAGGCCCTGCGGAAAGATGTCAAGTCCCGCAGGGCCCTAGTCTCAGCTCAACACAAACTTTTGTTCTCAGCTCAACACAAACATTTGAGAGTAACACATCTGCTTCTAGAGACAAGTGTGCTCTGAAAGGGTTAAACATCAGAATTTAGCCCCCTGGTTCATCAGCTGCTGGGTGTGTTTTAAATCCTGCTCATCAGTGCCTTCTCTGCAGGGAATGTTCTGGATGTTGTTGTTGTTGTTGATGTTGTTGAATTATATTTATTTAAATCCTGCCTTTACCCCTGGCATGAACTTAGATCAGCTTGCAACTAAAATAAAAACAGCTAAAAACAGAGAAAAGAAAGCAATCATGAAAAAAAAACAATTAAACACTAATAGTATAGAGTTGTATCTTGGTTCTTGAACGTAATCTGTTCTGGAAGTCCGTTCAACTTCTGAAAACATTCTAAAACCAAGGCACGGCTTCTGATTGGCTGCAGGAGCTTCTTGCACTCCGCTGGAAGCCACAGAAGCCGTGTCGGAAGTTCAGCTTCCAATAAAGGTCCGCAAACTGGAACACTCACTTCTGGGTTTGTGGCGTTTGGGAGCCAAAACGTTCGAGTCACAAGGTGTTCGAGAACCAAGGTACGACTGTTGACACCCACACCCCATTTCAATAAAAATCATAGCACCATCTCTTTCCTTAAAAACAGTCAGTTCCCAAAGGCCTGCCGGAACAAGAAAGCTTTCACCAGGGTGGATGGG
The DNA here is from genome assembly GCF_027172205.1 of Podarcis raffonei. NCBI lineage: Eukaryota > Metazoa > Chordata > Lepidosauria > Squamata > Lacertidae > Podarcis > Podarcis raffonei. The sequence goes on from NC_070606.1 coordinate 16,042,160, forward strand.
CAACAAGGAGGGAACCAATCTTATTTCTCTAGGAAGGGAGTTCCAAAGTCTGGGAGCAGCCAATGAGGAGGCAGATCCCCACCTCCACCCCTACAGGTCAGCTGAGGAGAACAGGACCACCCTCCTGTCCATCACCTGATGTCACCTTGATGTTAGATGATAAACAGGTGGTTGCCCCACTCATCTGTGAAAGTTGGCCCATGGGGTGACTGTATATCATGATCTGGGCTGCTGGTCCAAAAGGTCCAAGGTTCTAATGTACCTTGCAATTAGGGTAGAAAAAATAAAAGCTTCTTTCACCTGGGAAGGAAACTTCCGAGAATTTGGAGGTTTGGCATGACACTAGCTCCGAGACAGTATAACGACTGAGAACTGCTGAATTTATCACCCGTGAGTAAAACTAAAAAAAGTAACTCGCCTTGCATGCCTATTTTCTTCTTTCTTTTCAGGCCAGAGGGATGAAGAGCTGCCAACTCTGCTGCACTTTTCTGCTAAATATGGTCTAAAGAACCTCACTGCCCTCTTGCTTTCGTGCCCAGGAGCCCTACAGGCTTACAGTGTTGCCAACAAATATGGTCACTATCCCAACAACATTGCGGAGAATGAGGGCTTCAAAGATCTCCGGCAGTTCATTGATGAATATGTGGTAAGAGGGGCTGTTGCCCTTCTATTCCCTGTTGTAAGGATGGTGGAGAGGGGGGTACCTTAGTACGGGGACTCCTGAATCTTCACACTGCTTAAGGTGGTGTCTCACATAGAAACTGCACTGCAGGGGCAAGAATTTGATTGCTGCAGTTTTATTGAATGTAGGTCTCCTTCCCCAATTCTCCAGAAGTTTAAGATGCATTTTCCTTAAAGTTCTCTAGCTCACATGTATGATTCCTTTCTGACAGCAAAATAATAACCTGAAGGAGAAAACTCCCAACACCCGCTTCTACGAATTACTCTAGAACAGTGTTTCCCAAACATGGGTTTTTTTGGGCTACAACTCCCATCATCTCTACCTAGCAAGACCAATGGTCAGGGATGATGGGAGTTGTAGTCCAAAAGCAGCTGGAGACCCAAGTGTGGGAAACACTGCTCTAGAATCTAGAGCAGGCATAGGCAAACTCGGCCCTCCAGATGTTTTGGGACTACAACTCCCATCATCCCTGATCACTGGTCCTGTTAGCTAGGGATGATGGGAGTTGTAGTCCCAAAACATCTGGAGGGCTGAGTTTGCCTATGTCTGATCCAGAGTAATTGATAGGGTAGATGATACTTGTGAAATTAGGGCCTGGAGATAATGGCACACTTCAGTATTTGTAGGAGGAAAAATAACACCTGTGAACGATGTTGAACAGATCTTCTAGTAGATAGGGAAAGCACATGCAGAAGCAGTGTGGATTTGTCAGTGGGAGACAGGCAGGTTGGTGTCTCTGCAGATCAGTGGCAGAGGTGAAAGGTAACAGCACCTTTTTGCTCTGCTTTTCTGGAAGCTTCTGGAATTTCTTAGACAGGAATGCTTTAAAGATTTAATGTATGGCTTAGGCCTTTGCAGGAGATCCACCCTCTTCTCTGAATGTTATTCTCTGCATAGACATGATAGTTCCTGATTTAGCATCACTTGTGACATTTTCCTTTTCCACATATAATGGGCAGTGAGGTACCTTAATGTGGGAAAGACAGCCATCGAGGGGTTGCGGTTTTTACGGAATCGGGGCAGATGTGTACACCAGCCCTAGAGGGTGGAAGGTGCAGAAAGCGAAATGCAGTAAAATAATGATTTAACACCAACCCACCCACCTTGCTGTTTCATGAAGTTTAGAGGTGCATGACTGCAAAGGAAAGAGGTAAATTTGCTTGTATGTGTTTCAAAAAGTGGCTAGCTGATGGTTGTGTAGGGGCTCTGCCTCTAAACGTTTAAAAGAGTTAGCGAAATGTTGTTGGAGTCAGCTAGTGAACAAAATGCAGTAAGATTAGACTGCTCCCCTGTGTGGTGGCCTTTCTGCTCATTCTGCTGACTTCCACCCCAAAGTTCTGCCCTGCCATGAACGCTCCACTGCATATAAAGACTGAAGTGTGGTAGGAGGGGTCATGTTTCAGATTGGTTACATGGGCATGCTCTTAGATTGATTCAATGGCATTCACCACCACCACTGCCTCGGTGGGTCTGTTGATTTACTTCCTTCCCCTTCTAGGAGACAGCAGACTTGCTGAAAAGCCACATAAAGGAACAGCTGATGCAGGGCGAGGAAGATGATTCTGTTTATGAGTCCATGGCTCACCTTTCCAGTGACCTGCTGATGAAATGCTCTCTGAACCCTGGCTGTGATGAGGAGCTCTACGAATCCATGGCTGGCTTGGTTCCTGGTGCTACTACAGAGGACTTGTGTATGTATAGTCTTCCTCTTGCTCTTAAGCTCCACGTTTATATGTAAGAGAACAGCATCCGTAAAGTAGCGCTGAGTCAAAATGCCCCCCAGTTTGCCCTCTGGTCTGACAGCTTTATGTTTTCTTGGCTCATCTCAGGCTGTTGCCCATAGCTCATCTCTGACAGAGAAGTGACTATAATCTTAGCAACAAATTCAAACTTCCAAGACCTCAAAGCCTTTTGATCAGGGGGAGTAATCTTAACAGGGGGCTTCATAGTTTTAAATTACATACTACAAGAGAAAGTTAGAAATAAGCTTGCGACCCTACCGTTAGGCAATTGAGACATAGACTCGACACATCTTTGTGTTTCTTTACCCTTATAGAGGAACGGTATTCCCAGTGGAATGGAACACTTATTCAGTGCTTCCATCAAGAATCTGTAGTTAGTCTCTTTTTTAATAGCCTTCTGGGGATCTCCTTTAAGATGATAATTCTTTGTTCCTCTATTTGTAGTGATTTTTGGAAATGGGCTTGGAGAATGTAGTCTCTGATGCTTCTTGTATTAAATATCACCAAACAGTTCCCTGGCAGTTTTTTAGCTTTGGCATATGGAGACTTTACTCTGAAAACTTTATCTATCTCTTTATTCAGTTCTTCCTCCTCCATCTCCAAGAGTTTAGATTGATGTTCTATGATTAAGACCCTGATTTGTTCATTCTGATGCTCTGGAATGCCTCTCAGACATAGCGTTTTTGTTTTAATTCCTGAAGTGCAATATTATCGAGTATGTTCTCTTGAGTTGCTGTGTTTTCGTTCTTTCTTGATCCCTTTTAATCTCTTGGTTCTCTTCTTTATTTCTCTTAACTGCCTCCTCCAAAGGGGACAAGGTGCCTTCTTGTCCTTTGCCTCAGGCAGCAAAATTTCTTGGGCCAGCCCTGATGTTACTTAGGCAGGTTGCTAAATAGGTGTAGCCAGAGATCAACTTAAATGACACCTGGAGAGCCTTAAGTAGTATGTGTGTGGAAAGATAAGTAAGGGTGCATCTTATTCTAATTTCCAAAAGGATTGATCTAATTCTGGAATCCGTTTCCCTGATCTCATAAACTCAAGGTTCCATTATTGTCCCAGAGATATGATCTGACTGCTCATGAGTATTACTGAGGGCATGGCTGGAATCCTAATATGAATGTTGGAAATTGAACAGCATTCTTTTGAAAGATACAGCTGTAATGCCATGGACCAGTGAGGACATTATATATTTTGTTGTTGTTTAGTCGTGTCCGACTCTTCGTGACCCCATGAACCAGAGCACGCCAGGCACTCCTGTCTTCCACTGCCTCCCGCAGTTTGGTCAAACTCATGCTGGTAGCTTCGAGAACACTGTCCAACCATCTCATCCTCTGTTGTCCCCTTCTCCTTGTGCCCTCCATCTTTCCCAACACCAGGGTCTTTTCCAGGGAGTCTTCTCTTCTCATGAGGTGGCCAAAGTATTGGAGCCTCAGCTTCAGGATCTGTCCTCCCAGTGAGCACTCGGGGCTGATTTCCTTCAGAATGGATAGGTTTGATCTTCTTGCAGTCCATGGGACTCTCAAGAGTCTCCTCCAGCACCAGAATTCAAAAGCATCAATTCTTCGGCGATCAGTCTTCTTTATGGCCCAGCTCTCACTTCCATACATCACTACTGGGAAAACCATAGCTTTAACAATACGGACCTTTATGTATTATTTTAACTAAAAGCAGACACTGGCAGTTTTTTATTTGTTTGGGATGCTTTCAGAACAGCTATAGTCTTACAGCACCACATTGGCCACTCCTGAATTAGAGAATGTTGGAAGTGCGTCCGGCTTTAGAGTTAGTATCAACATATCTGTAATAATCAATGTATCTATTCCACAAATGGTTCAGAATCACCTACAGAATTCATATACATTTCCATGGTTTAACAAGCCATTCCTATGGAGATTCAGAATTCCTTCAGTTTACATGAGCTTAATAAATCGAACTTGGACTCCTTATCCGCTAAGCTAAATTAAGATATTAAAGGGCAGACTAAAGAGTCTGTCATGGCTGCCACTGTGTATTGCTGTAAGTAGAATAAAACGTCTCCTTCCTCCTAGCTCTATGCCTGATCAAGATCTAGACAAAGCATTTTATCAGAACAAGTTAATAGTTGTTTACTGTTGTAACAATTGTTTTCTCAAAATGTATCTTCTGTACCATGAAAAATACCTTGAAAGCATTATCCAAAAAAAACAAAGAAACAAAAAAAGATCTGAACAAAGCCAGTGTCAATTAACAGCTTCTCTTGGACTGGTAAATTACTCAGATTGAAAGGAAGGGCATTGCAGAGATCAGTAAATAAACTGGGTCTGGCTGTACCTAACATGGCAGGGTATCAAGCAGAGGAGCTCAAACACAGAATGTTCTAACCTTGTTTCAAGTCCAAATGCAGACAACACTGGAAATTAGAACAAAGAATTTTCAGATCGTGGCCTCTGGATGAATTTGTTTGGTAGGTATGAGGAAATGACTCGCCTTACCACTGGATTATTTATTTATTTGCATTACTCAGAGTGGCTTGCAGCAGTCAAAGTACTACGTTCCGGGGTAAAACAGCAATATCAAGACAGGCTCAGCACATTTTCACCAGAAATGGCAAGGGAGTGGGCCAGATAAACCTAGCAGGGCAAGGTTTTCTACAGTCTGGGTGCAGCCATCAAGGAAGTCCTTCATATCATCCCAGCCAACTGGTGGGAGATAGAGAAGGGCTTTGCTACCAGATCTTAGGGAATGGGCAAGCTGAAACAGGGTGAAATACCCTGGAACCAGGCCATTTAGGGCTTCAGAGGTTATCACCAACACTTTTAACTGTGCTTGGAAACAGACTGGTAATCAATGCAGCCGTTGCAGGATGAGTGTAATATGGTGGTCCCATGGGCAATTTTTTTACCTATTTAATAATAATAATAATAATAATATTTATACCCCTGAGTCTTCCGCAATCACCACCCCTGTGATGTCCCCTCAACTGCCTTCTTTAAAGGAAAATGTGAATGTTACACTTCGGGACCCGTCGTCGGAAACGATTGAAGACCCGATGGGACGCATCAATAAAATCATCCTAATGCCTGATGATAAATCTGCTAGAGGGTTTCCTCCGACGGACTTAATTTCTCCCTCTCTGGGTATTTCTCTGTCAAGTTGTACAAAGAATTTCGAAATGAAGAGACTTCCTGTTCAGGGATCTATTTCTAGTAGATCATCTTTGGTGTTCCAACAGTCGAACCAAATTGTTAAAATTTTTAATTTGGAGGGCTCCTCATAGTTACCATCTTCCCAATGTAAAATAACTGATTTTTTTGTTACATCTTCTGTCTCTTCTAGAGAGTCTGCCCCTCCTTCGCTTTGACTGTTAAAAGAGCAACACAGAAGTCCCCAGCTAGCAGTCCTAAGTTGGAATATTGCTGGCTGGAAAAGGAAAAGGGCGGCTAACAAGGAATAATAAAAACAAGTTGAATGAATACAACTTAAAAACAAGATTAAAATACAACAATAAAACATTGAAACATTAAAATATTAAAGTGCAGCCTCATCTCAGGAGGAGAAAGGAAAAAGGAAAAAGAAAGAGGGGGAGGGAATCAAATTGGCTCCAAGCCAAAGGCCAGGCGGAACAACTCTGTCTTACAGGTCCTGCAGAAAGAAATCAGATCCCGCAGGGCCCTGGTCTCATGAGGCAGAGCGTTCCACCAGGCCGGAGCCAGTGTTGAAAAGGCCCTGGCTCTGGTTGAAGCTAATCTAACTTCCTTAGGGCCCGGGACCAGTAGGGTGTTGCTATTCATGGACCTTAAGGTCCTCCATGGGGCATACCAGGAAAGGCGGTCTCGTAGGTACAAGGGTCCTAGGCCTATATTAATTAAATTTATATCCCTCGAGAGTGGACAGTGCTGACTAAGACACTTGCTACCACATTCTGGACCAGTGGGAGTCTCAAAAGACTCTTCACAAGTAGCCCCATGTAGAGCACATTGCAATAATAATCCAATCTGGATCGGGGTGTCACTAGGGCATGTGCTATCATAGGCAGACCTGACTTTTCAGCAACATGCACAGCTCAGCAGTGCATGTGCACAGCCACTATCTCAGCATCCTGATGCAACACTGAATGCAGGAGAACCCTCATACTGCAAACCTGGCTTTCCCCCATCCAAAACAAAATCAAGAGCTGCGGTGCCGCAACAGGAACTCCCCACGCGAGTGGGTTCGTTCACATGGGTAGTGGTGGAGTCAGTTTCACCCATTTCAGCCTCAATTTGCAGTGCCGTGGAGCCTTTTGAGCAGCTTTCCCCTTTCAGTAGCTGTCAATGGGAGGCATGTCTCAGTTGTTCTTAGATGCTGATGAGAGAAGCTTTTCCAAGAACCCAGTGGATGATGTTTGTCCGTTGTTGTTTTCAGACGTAGAAATGCTTCAGTCGGAGACCAGCAGCTCCTCCGCACGGACAACAAAGGCCTATATGATGCGCAAGTTCTTAGAAGGTGAGCATATGCAGAGAGGAAGGCTCAGAGTTAAGATCTCCCTATGAAGAGATCTGGAGGATAGCAATATGAGAGAGAGCCTTTTCTGCAGTAGCTCCCAGTTACTGGTGTAGTGGTTAAGAGCGGTAGTCTCGTAATCTGGTGAACCGGGTTCGCTTCCCCGCTCCTCCACATGCAGCTGCTGGGTGACCTTGGGCCAGTCACACTTCTTTGAAGTCTCTCAGCCTCACTCACCTCACAGAGTGTTTGTTGTGGGCGAGGAGGGGAAAGGAGAATGTTAGCCGCTTTGAGACTCCTTAGGGTAGTGATAAAGTGGGATATCAAATCCAAACTCCTCTTCTTCTTCTGCATGTCTTTAGGTGCCAGGCGAGAACAATTCTCTTCAACCAGGCCTTTTGCTGATTAGCATTCTATGGCCTTTTAAATATGTTTGTGGGAGGGGGTTATTGTTTTGTTTCGTTTTCATTTTATTATCTATTTTGTATTCATATTTTGTATTTTTATGTTGTGAACCGCCCTGGGATCTTCAGATGAAGGAGGATATACAAATTTTATTAACAACAACAAATCTTATCACTAACTGTGAGCTGTAGCCAAGGCTTGTTCTTGGTCAAAGCTCATCATCAGCGTGGAGACAGCTTACACACAAACCTGGGTTCAAATGACACGCTAAGGCAATCCTTGGCTTTCGTTCAGAGTGATGCAGGGGTAAATATGTTCAAATACAGCGGCTCCAATATTAGAGATTCCCTCAATGACTCTATAGCCAACAAAACAAAAATATTCAGACTAACATAAGATATATAAAAGCTCTCTCCACCCCACACTCTACAAGTTATGTAAAACTTAAATGCACACAGTTGCTTCACTCTGCATGAGTTTCCCCCTTTCTAATTATGAGTTTGTTTTCTAGGTGTAAGCATGGATGTACCAGAACCGAAAGAGGATATATACCATGATTGTGAAGATGAAGAACTCTATCACACGGTGGAACAGGACAGTTTTCCTCAGGAATTGGTCAATAGGCCACCTGTCCCTGTTCCGAGACCTGATCCCTCCACTAAACCACAGGACAAAGAATCATACATCTATAAAGGTGACTGAGGAAGCAGAATTATCTCAACATTGTTTTGCAAAAGCCTGTAGCGAGGGAATGAGGGACCTCTGGTCCCGCATATGTTGTTGGACGTCAGCTCCCATCATCCCAAGTCAGTGGTCATCCATGATGGGAGTTGCAGAGCAGCGTCAAGAGGACCACAGATTCTTCATCTTTGCTGTAGGCTGTACAGCCTAGGAAGGGACACAGGTGGCGCTGTGGTCTAAACCACAGAGCCTGGGGCTTGCTGATCAGAAGGCCGGTGGATCGAATCCCCACGACGGAGTGAGCTCCCGTTGCTCGGTCCCAGCTCCTGCCACCTAGCAGTTGGAAAGCACATCAAAGTGCAAGTAGATAAATAGGTACCGCTCTGGCGGGAAGGTAAACGGTGTTTCCGTGCACTGCTCTGGTTCACCAGAAGCAGCGTAGTCATGCTGGCCACATGACCCGGAAGCTGTCTGCGGACAAACGCCGGCTCCCTCGGCCTATAGAGCGAGATGAGCACCGCAACCCCAGAGTCGTCTGCGACTGGACCTAATGGTCAGGGGTACCTTTACCTTTTATGCAGCCTAGGATAGGAAAACTCACAGCTTGTATGCTTATAGTTGAGTTCAAAGAATTATGCTTCTCATTTTTTAAAAGTGGTTTTGTCTAGTCTTCCTGGTCCCAACAACATATTTGCCAAATACCAAAGGAATGAAAATAAAAGGGAAACAGAAGTGAGCTCCCATTATTTCGGCCTGTCCAGGCAACTAACAGCCAACATACGACCGCCTGCAGGAACGTTCAAGGCCACAGTTAGGTTCATTCCTGGGAGGAACTCGTGGAGAGAACAAACCTGTTTATATGATCCAGAACCTCCTTGTGTCAGGGCCCAAGCGTGAGAGGAATGAGGACACTTTGCTGGGGCCTAAGAGGGTGACCCAGTCTGCAACATGCCCATTCTTGCGGGTTGAAAAAAAATGAGGCGAACCTGGTTGTGCGAACCTAGTTCCTTTTTATCTATTTGAGATTTCCAGATTTTGTCCTGTGAGATTTTCCAGAGCCAGTCAGAAGTAGTGTTTGAATAGCAGAAGCAGCATTTGAAGTGCTGATCTAGGCTCTCTTCTAGAATATTCCAGCAATTCCTGTACATGCTCTTTTGGGGGTCCTACATGCCCATCCGGAGGGAATTTTGCAATCTAAAGCAAATGTCCTGGATTTGGGGGGGGGGTTATATAAAACAAATTGTGTGCAGGTGTTTCTGGTTCAGACTTTGGCTCTCGTGGGGGCGGCCCAGGCTTGGTGGCGGTGGAGGAGGGGCTATTGGACGATTGCCCTACAAAAATGCTCAAAAACTTTTTGTGTCTGGATTTTCGCCTCTTCAAATATGGCAACCCTACTCTAGAACCATCTTCTCATTGTCTCGCTAGGTGATTTCTGTGTTCTCATTGGAGAAGCCATTCATTCATTCAGCTATTCAGAATATGTAAATCCTGTTTTATAGCCTAGTTTACAGATTGTTATTTTTAATTCTAAAAAGTAAATGAAAATCAAACACAAATTAAATTTTGAAATGTTCCCTGGGCAGAAATCAGAACTCTCCATAGAAATGCAAGATGCCACCATAGCAGCGTTTGGGTACCACCCTAAAATGAGAAGCAAGCAGCAATGGCAGGAGTTACGTTTCTTTCTAATATGGCCTTCTTTCATGTGAAACCTTTGATTATAATTTTTAAATCACCTTCTATAATTTTCAAATTGCTAATCACAATGCTGGTACATCCCATCCCATTCCTTTTCCTTTAAACATAGCAGTCTTCAGTATGTTCTGTCATTCAGATTTTCATAGACTGCAATAGTATTCTTTATTGAGTGAGTATTGGCAACAGATGGCAACGTTGATGAGTATAGCATCTGTCTTACTGTGTTGTCTATAGACCAATGGAAGTTGGCAGGCTGATTCCCACACTGATCTGCCGATCAGCTAACTCAAGTGTTTTGGGTTTGTTGTTGTTGTTTTTGCTTAGAATGGGATTTCTCCTAATAGTTGCATTGACTGAAGTTTGGTCTGGATCTGCCGTATTGTCTCAAGGCTTAAATAGCTTGCCACTGTTTAGTTTTTGCAGGAAAGCACCAGGAGAAACCTGGGAACCTTTACGTGTCTACAGGCAATATTAGGAAAGGTAAGTTGGAGTTATAGCGACTCTTCCCATTGCCTGACAGGCTAATTCTTGGGTATGACTTCCATTCATGGTTAATATCATTTACCACATTAAGTATAGATGAGCTGTGCAAATTGCTGTAGTGGAATAAGTAAGAGAAGTGAGTGGGCTGGCAGTAGCAAAAGCATTTGGATTAGAAAAGCAATGATGTGCTCTAGGTGTTCCCTTAAAATATACTTTTGGAAGCAGAAGTTTTCAACCTTTTTGAGTCCACTGCTCCCTTGACCAACAACATTCTTTGTGCAGCTCCCCTGTGGGGGTACACACCCCGAGCCTCACAGGCCCAGTTATGTCACCCCTTGCCTGCAGAGCCGGCAGCCCCTCAGCCCTTTTCAAACACCGTCCCTGAACTGAACCACATGACACATCTAGCAGTGTTTTGTTTTTTAAAAAAATGACATTTTCCTCTTTTTTTGAAAAGTTTTTATTGTTAAAATAATTCAGCATCAATACACACATATTGTGAATATACAAGCATACAAACATGCTCTAATGGTTATGGGGTTGTTCGTGCGTAAGTTGCCGCCACTCCTGGGTAGGTGGCCTGGTTAAACCTTTCCTGGCTGGACAGCCCCTCACTTCGTGGCTGCTCAGTCGCTTGCAGAATCCGACAGTGGGCATTTCTTCAACCTTTTCCAACATAAAAGTTGTTTGACGCCCAGTCTCCTCCTAGCCTCCCTGCGCGGAAGCCTTCTGCGCAGGGTGGGCGTGGGTAGCGGAGGACCTGTGCTCTCTCCGCTGGTGTCCAGTGAAAAGTCTCTGAGCCTGCTCTCCGCTTCCCCCATTGGCCCCCCTCCATCCCTGGTGTCACGCTGAATTTCTTCCCCAACAGGAGACCTGCCTCTCTCCCTACTTGGCCCCTCTCCAGCATTGTCGTGGAGCCTCTCCTCCTCCTCTCGTTCCGATGGCAGTTCCCTGACACATACATTTCATACAATCCTTAAAAATATTCAAACATACCTACACTCAGTCCCACAGATAATTCCTTTTCCCATCACCATCCGCCACCCCTCACCCCACCTTTGTGTTAGACTTCCAATCTACTCAATTGCAATTTCTTTCCATTTCTATTACTTTCTTTCACACACCTTTAACCTAATTTCATGCTTCTTTTTCTATTACACATTGTTATCCACCTTATATAGTATTTCAGTATTTAAAACGGAACTTGTTTATTCTAATAGGAGTTCTGATGATATTTTCCAAGCGTTTCCTTTGCTTCCATTCCAGAGCAAGCAGACAGAGATCCAAAGGCTCAGCCACAAACCAGTATATATGACCCGTTTGCTGGGATGAAAACCCCAGGCCAAAGGCAACTCATCACTTTACAGGAGCAAGTGAAACTGGGGATGCTCACTGTAGATGAAGCTGTCCTTTGTTTCAAGGAGTGGCAGCTGAATCAGAAAAAGCGGTCGGAATCATTTCGCTTTCAGCAGGTGTGTGAGTCAAAAAGTGCTTTTCATTGGGAAATATAAAAAGCAACAGCATTACTGAGTCTACCCTACCACATACCACACATACCGTATTTTTCACTCTATAAGATGCATCTAGTTTTTGGAGGAGGAAAACAAGAAAAAAAAAAATTCTGAATCTCAGAAGCCAGAACAGTAAGAGGGCTTGCTGCACAGTGAAAGCAGCAATCCTTCTTGCTGTTCTGGCTTCTGGGATAGCTGTGCAGCCTGCATTCGCTCCATAAGACGCACACACATTTCCCCTTTTTAGGAGGGAAAAGGTGAGTCTTATAGAGCAAAAAATACGGTAATTCTTTCTTTTGTCTTTCTGTTGCCATTGCTGGGAAAGGTAAAAAGCTGCTGTTTTCTGCGCCTTTCCATAAGTTGGCATAGTGGAATTCAGAATGCAGAGCCAAGTGGGCAGTGGTTTCAGCTTGTAGGAGCTGGAAGCTAAAACGTCTTAGTAGTCCCAAATGTGTCTTTAACAAAAAGGACAATGAGGACAATCTCTAGGGATGGACGGAGCCTCTCCACCTCAAAAACGATCTTGAGTTTTGCAAGCTTTCCTCACAAGAACCTGAGGGGATTTGCAAGGAATCCTGGCAGAATCCAGTTAGTAGATTTCCCTTCCCTGTCCCTCCCCTGTCAAACGGATGACAGCTCTTCACAGCTGAGGGCTTCTGCTCTGCTGCTCCATTTGCAAATGTGGTATTTGGGGCAGGAGCCCCAATTAAACTCACGGCAAGCTCAAAGAGGACATTGTCCAACTTGCATTGGAGCTGACTAGTCTGCGAGGAGGGAGCCTGCATTTCAAGCCCTTGAAAATGTCACCATCCCTAACCATCCCAAACACCTCACTTGTACAGACAAGCCCATAGTACCCAGCTGTACTGTAGCCTTGTCTTTAAAGCCACTCTGATGGGTGGTATTGTTTTTAAAAATATGCAAATAGCTACAGGCTAAGGGAGAAGCCAGATGGTGTGCCCATACTGGAGTCTGCTAATAATCAGAAATGGTTGGAAAGGGGGAATATTTGGAGTATGTAACACAATCTTGGTTAACCACACCAAATTGCTGCAAAACTCATTTTGCTATTGATTGCGTGTTGAACGTGGGTCAAACTTCATCAGCTACACAAGTATTTCCTGCGTTCCCTCCTGAAATACATTCAGCACCTATGGAGTCATAGCTAGGAGGACTCACAAAAAAATGCATGGACAGGGCAATCAGTTTATAAGATCAGAACAACATGGACTGGAGGCTATGGAGAATTGCTGATAAATAGTTAAATCTTGGTTCATGATCACTAGAATCTCTTTCCTAAAATCTTACACGGTGAGGCCCACGTATTAGTAGAAGAAATGGGATTATCTACCTCGGATTCAGTTAGATCTTGCCAGTTTTGCAAACCATTATGAATAGTTGTGCATGTTTGTTCAGATCCTTGAAAATAACGTTTTGCGTTTCCAGGAAAACCTGAAAAGATTACGTGACAGCATCACTCGGCGGCAAATTGAGAAGCAAAAGGCTGGCAAACATGCAGGTAAAGGGCTTGACTAATTGGTGACCATGCTGAAAACTGCAGCAGTTGGACGTCTCCCACTCCTGGTCTGTAGCCAAGTGTGGTGGAGCTAAGGGGTTGTACGCAACATTTTGCTAAGTACTACTTTGCATGAGCGGAACAACTTCCTCTTGCACAGCAGGGCATTCCCCCCCCCCCGCTCCTACCCCTGTGCTCTGCCTAAATCTCTTAGGGGTTTTTCCCAGCCCTCCACAGCAGATTTGGGGACATTATGGAGCATGCAGAAAGGCAGGGGGAAGTCGCAATGCAAAAGCAGAAGTAGTTCCACTTGTGCATTTATTTAGTTAGCCCATGGTACACTCTGCTGTAATGGTTTGCTAGTTGGTTTTCTAACCTCTTTTGACTTCAGTCTGATTGTAAGACAGAGGCGTTTGAGGCAAAAACAAAATAGGCCCCAGCAATCTGAAGAGCCTCAAATGTGGGAGCAAACCTGAAACCATCACTGGTAAATGGGTGTTCTCTCAATAACTCATTTTTTGTTAATTTAGTACAATCTTTATATTTCAGAAGGCTAAACAACTCCCATAAATTCTAAGTTGATTTTTGTGAAAGTTCTGGGACACAAACAAGATTGTGGATAAAAAGACTACGATAAAGACTCGAGGCAAAACATAACCTTTCTTCTGTGGTTACTGTCATTTGACACACAGAGGGCAGGAATATCTCAGGCTGTATGTGCACAAGCATACCAAGACTGCCCAAATAGCAACTGGTTAACATTATGTTCTTTTCACTGGCGTTGTAGCTCGTCAAATGCCATCATTTATGATAGCAAGACACTGGTGGAAAATGTATGGTTTGGACTGGTGCAGCGGTGGCTATTGTAACTACAGGGATGTGCCTACTAGATACCAATTTTGCCTGTTGTGTTATTGAAGGGGACGTGGGTGGCGCTGTGGTCTAAACCACTGAGCCTCTTGGGCTTGCTGATCAGAAGGTCCATGGTTCGAATCTTCGCAACGGGGTGAGCTCCCGTTGCTCTGTCCCAGCTTCTGCCAACCTAGCAGTTCAAAAGCACTCCAGTGCAAGTAGATAAATAGGTACCACTGCAGTGGGAAGGTAAACGGCATTTCCGTGCACTCTGGCTTCCGTCACGGTGTTCTGTTGTGCCAGAAGCGGTTTAAGTCATGCTGGCCACATGACCTGGAAAACTGCGGACAAACGCCGGCTCCTTCGGCCTGAAGCAAGATGAGCGCCGCAACCCCATAGTTGCCTTTGGCTGGACTTAACCATCCAGGGATCCTTTACTTGCACAGAATCAGTGAGGGCAGAGAAGAGACATCAGTGGAAAATCCAAGCAGCCCTATGCACAGATTTCCAAAGTGCAGGAGGAATTACCTTGTTTGGGGCAGAATCAGAATTTTAGCTGCGGATGCAAAGGAAGGTACTAGATGAGCGACGAGGCATAACTTCCAGTTTGAAAAAGTTTTGCCAACTGCCAAAGGGACAAAGCTGAAGTGTAATTTTTGAATAAATGTGTTTTAATAATGAGCTCCCATTGCTCGATCCCTGCTCCTGCCAACCTAGCAGTTCGAAAGCACCTCAAAGTGCAAGTAGATAAATAGGTGCTGTTCCGGCGGGAAAGTAAACGGTGTTTCCGTGTGCTGCTCTGGTTCGCCAGAAGCATCTTAGTCACGCTAGCCACCTGACCCGGAAGCTGTAAGCTGGCTCCCACGGCCAATAAATCGAGATGAGCGCCGCAACCCCAGAGTCGGTCATGACTGGACCTAATGGTCAGAGGTCCCTTTACCTTTACCTTAATAGTAATAATAAGTTGCCTTGCCTTGACTCCTGACTTTTTCTTCCTAGATTTGGAAATCACTGTCCCTGTTGGCCATTCTCAAAACATCCCCAAGAAACCAGAGTGTAGCATTTATGAAGCTCATCCTCGGAAAAACCTCTACCAACCAATTAAAGAAATCAGGCGAGGGGACTGGAAAACAGAAAGCGCCTCAAGTACTACTAGTAAGTAAACAGCCAGGAAGCCATCTAGGGAGAGGCGAGGGTGCTTTGGATTTCTAGTCATTAGGGATGGAGCACTTAGCAGTTGTTGCTTTCCCAGCCAATGCTCTATATTACCCTCACTGAACTTACTGCTCAGTCTGTTTATGCGCCTTATGAATGTTTCCTATGCAAAAATTCACTTATCCAAACATGAGGAATTAGTACCCAGACCTCGCTATACGCACCACACATTCAGATAACCAAACATAAAACATGTTTTACTTCCTTGTTTTCCTTTTGCTGATCGGCAAAAGTTTGAGTGTCATCATGCTGCAGTTTTATCCAATAGCAATAATTTAATTTTCTGGTGCAGAATTCCACACCTCTTTGACGCTGTTCCGAGGGGAGTGGGAAAAACCTTCCCTCTTTGATAAACATGTATAAAGCCTGTTTCTCAGTACATGCAATTCTCTAAGCACTGTACACATATTGAAAGATAATTCAGTCCCTGCCTAAAGGTTCACAATCTAACAGACACATGACACAAAATGAAAAAGAAACCAAGAGGTAAGAAGAAAGAACTTTATACAGAGCTCTTCCCTAATTCAAAAATTATAGGAATAAGCGGAAAGATGGTTTCAGGGCCAGGGGCAAGGATTGGAAGGTGGTTCCTCACAAGAAAACATGAATGTGTGGACACTTTTTTAAATGCTTGAAAATCCCTAACTGAGCTTGTTTCCTCATCTAACCAGGTAGTTCAAGCAACCGATCCAGTACACGAAGTATACTGAGTGCCAGCAGTGGGATGGATGGAGACAACGAGGTAACACTTCTCACTGGAAATTTTCTCTCTTAACATACTTGCACAACTGCTCTGGCCTGATCCCTCACCAAAGCTACAGAAATGCATGTTTCAGTGTACAAGTAATAGCCTCTTGACTGTGGGCTTAGAATACATGACAAACAGGCCTCATAGAGCAGTGATGAGGTGTTGGGACTACAACTCCCATCATCCCTGCCCATTGGGCAATCTGGCTGGGGCTGATAGGAGTTGGAGCCCAACAACCGTACCTGCAGGGCCACAGGTCCCCCAACCCCCTGGCATAGAATTTGATAAAGGAGTAGCGGGAAGAGTTAATTTGAGGCACCAAGCTGGGACTGTTGATGCTGTGGTGACACTGGAAGGCTTCGCTGAGAGGAACTGAGAAAGAAAAAGACCGCTTTGGCAGAATAGCACTCTTGTCTCCCAGGATCCACATGAGAAGGACCAGGGTGTGGGGCCATGATACTCCCTACCGTGCCTGAAATAATACACTGTTCCTAATGCCAGGAGCTCTGGGGCTGCAAAGTTGGAAGAGAAACCCACCTCGGCCTTTGCCATCAACCAGAGGACTAAGGACCGCAGGGTTCCCCTTGCCCCCGTTTGTTCTGTTTTAGATTACCGTGCTATTGCTTTGCATATCTATAGGCAGTATATAAAACTTCAAAATCAATGAACTAGTTAGATGATGAGGTAGTTCCAAAGTATTTAATTATAGAGCCGTAGTCTGGCTTGGTTTAAGGCAGCGTTCTGTGTTGTGTAGCACACTGATTCATTCATAGAAGAAGGCCTGAAGGCAGATAGTCCTAGGCAATGCAAACATGTATGTGTATTATGTATTATGTATGTGTATTATTATTATTATTATTATTATTATTATTATTATGATTATGATGTTGGGCAGCTTCCAACAAATTAAAATACAGTAAGACATCAAACATTTAAAGCTTCCCTAAACAGGGTTGCCGTCAGATGTCTTCTAAAAGTCAGAGAGTTATTTATCTCCTTGACGTCTGATGGGAGACCATTCCACAGAGCAGGTGCAGCTACCGAGAAGGCCCTCTGCTTGGTTCCCTGTAACCTCACTTCTTGCATGGAGGGAACCACCGGAAGGCCCTCGGAGCTTGATCTCAGTGTCCGGCTGAACAATGCGGGTGGAGATGCTCTTTCAGGTATACAGGGCCAAAGCCTTTTAGGTCAGAACCAACACTTTGAACTGTGCTTGGAAAAACACACACACAAAAAAACCAACAAACACACAAATGTGGCTGCGTATTTTCCAAGGAAATGCTGCGGGAAAGCTTACTTTCACATCTTTATGTAGGATAATGAAATACCGGAAGTAAAGAGAAATTTCAACCCCGGGACCCAGCCGCCAGACAGACCATCTGCAAGACCTCCAAGGATACCCCCTCGAGTTACTAGCAGGTTGTTGTTGCTGTTATTAATATCATCATGATTGTTACCTTTCTACTGCCATCTACCTCAAGAGCAGGTTTGACAGGTCTCTGCCCCAAGGGGCTTACAATCTAAGATAGAAACGGAGGAGGGGGGAGATGAAATGCAATGGTGGCAGATATAAACAAGAGACTATGCGATTATTATTTTGTTCCAGTTACAGCTGCTTAGGCTTAATGCGGACGGAGGTATGGTAAGGCATAGGAACTAGGGGGTCCTGCCAGAGGCTTTGCAGGAAAGATGGTTTTTGAGGAAAGATTTGAAGGAAGTAAGAGAGATAATCATACAAAGGTGTTATGGGAGGGAGTTCTAGGCATAAGTGACAGCAGGGGCAGAGTTTCTTTCAAGGAGCAGGAAACCACCAGATGTCTGAGGTGGTATAGCTGGCCAAGCAAAGATCACAGGAAGGCGTGTGGAGAAGTAAGTGGGGCAAGGTCATAGAGGGTTTTGATGGTAAGGAGGACAGTGAAGTCCTGCTGGATCCAGGAGCAGACAGGAAGCTGTTGGAGGGATGTTTACACAAAACACAGCCCCCCGCTTTTTCTTTTGCCAATTTAGAGCCTATCGAAACTTTGAGGAAATAAAGCAACCATGTGACTTATGTAAAAGGCTCGCGGAAGCCAGTTCTTTTGCCATTTCCGTATCGTCAGTAAAAATATTTAGTGTGCTGATTATAAATAGCGTGCAGATATAAAAAGAGTTGGAAGTCATAAATAGCTGCTGTAAGGTGATCTCTTTCAGTATTTCTTTCACTTTTATTCCAATTGCACAATGAGGTAAAAGCCAGTTTTATATTTGAACCACTTCTTTTTGTAAAGCTTTTGACCTAGTCCTCTAGTTTTATCGGAATTTGAAACAAAGTTGCATGTATGCATAAGTGGATTTGCTCATATTTCCATGCTTTGCCTCCCTCATTCTTCCCCCTTTCTCTGTCCCCCCCCCCCACTGTCAACACTGTAAGCACCTCAGGGCAGGGGCCCTGTTTCTTTTGCTTGTGTTACTCTATAGAGTGTCATATGCTATGTAGTTTCAAAGGGTACTATCCTCTCCCTAGCACTGCTTAACATTGATATGTTAAATAGCCAGGTGGGCAGAGTATAAATTATAAAATTATTACCGGTATACTGATGAGGCACAGCTCTATTTATCTCTAACATCTGAAACGGGAGAGGTGGTGAAAGCTCAGGATCAGTGTCCGAAGGTAGTGGTGGATTGGATGAGGACCAATAAATTGTCTGAATCCAAGGAAGACAGAGGCTCTTTGGGTGGGTAGTTCCCGTGTCTGGGAGATTAGCAAGTTACCCATTCTGAATGGGGTGGCATTCCCTCTGAAGGAGAAAGTGTATACCGTATTTTTCGCTCTATAAGACGCACATTTCCCCCCCCCAAAAAATAAGGGGAAATGTGTGTGCGTCTTATGGAGCAAATGCAGGCTCCTTGGCTTCAGCGATAGCAGCGCGAAGCCTCAGAAGCGCAGTGGGAGCGTTCCCACTGCGCTCTGGAGGCTTCGGGTTGCCTTCACTGAAGCCTGGAGAGCAAGAGAGGTTGGTGCGCACTGACCCCCTCGCTCTCCAGGCTTGAAACATAGCCGCCTGAAGCCTCCAGAGCACAGCGGGAGCTCCTGCTGCGCTCTAGAGGCTTCGGGTTGCCTTCACTGAAGGCGAAGGCAGTGTAGGAGAGGGAGAGCTGCGCAGCGCCCCTTCAGCGAAGCGGGAGGAGAAATGGAAGGGCCTCTGTTTCTCCTGCCGTTTCACTGAAGGGGCACTGCGCAGAGAAGGGGAGAATTTTTTTTCTTACTCTCCCCCTCTAAAACAAGGTGCGTCCTATGGTCGGGTGCGTCCTATAGAGCGAAAAATACGGCAGCTTGGGGTTACTCCAGTCCTGGATTCATCTCTGTTATTAGAGGTCCAGAAGCTAAGAGTGCCTTTTACCAGCTCTGTCTGGTGATCCAGCTTCATCTGTTCTTGGACAGAGAGAGCCTGACCACTGTGGCCCATGCCTTGGTATCTTTGAGGCTGCATTACAGCAATATGTGGACCTGCCTTGGGCTTCGTTTGGAAGCTCCAGCTGGTACAGGATGCTGCAGCCTGACTCCAGATGAGAGCTTCTGGTTGAGAACATGCGACCCCATGGTTAAAACATCTGAACAGGCTACCCAGATAATACGGACCCAGGTTCAAGGTCCTTGTATTAATTTACAATGTCCTGAACAACTTAGGTCCTTGGGGACTGCCTAACCACTTACATCCCAGCTGAATCACTGAGATCATCTGCCAGAGTGCCATTGGTTGTCTCCTAAGTTGGCAAGACTCATTTGACAGCAACATGAAACCGATCCAGCCTCCTTCTGTTTTAACCTTTAAGCCCCTGTTGCCAAGCTTTTTTCTGGCAATTAAAAACAAACATTTATATGGTTTTAATGGCATGGCTCTATGTAAAACAGTTGTAAGCGGGTCTGATAGTTTATATGACTAGTAGAATATAAATATTTTTTATAAATAAATGTAGACTGACATCATTAGTAAGAATATTAATAATAGCTTTTCTGTTTCAATTTTGAGTTGGTGATTCACATAAAAACTGCAAAGACATTCTGTTGTTTCCTTGCCTTTGAAGTTCAGCATGTGTAATATTCCAAAGCTATGCTTATGCTCTGCTTTTCAAATATTTTTCTGTAGGCTTTTTAGCAGTGACAACTTCTGCCCTCCTCCCCCTGTGCCTCCGAGAGGTCGTGAAATGCCGCGCTAAATCTTCAGGATGCTGAATACGAAAATGCATGGTGTTTGTTCTTAAGGTTGACTTTTAATAATATTGAATATCCAGCAAAGGTTTTCTCCTCACTCCGCCCCGTCAAATGAATAATTTTGGCACAGGTTTATTTGAAAAACCAAACCGAGGGGGGCAGGGAAAGAACAATAATTTGACTGTCCTCTTGGCAGTCGTGGCTTTTCAGAACAAACTGGTTACGGCAGAGGAAAGTACACACTGAGCTTCTTCAGGATTATGCGATTCATCCTTCTTAATAGCACCAGATCAAAGGTGGCAATCCCTCAACGTGAAAATGGAATACCTACAAGTGGACCTTTTTCTCTACAAATGAGGTAACAAATGACGCTTTCAGGTAGGCAGACTGGAGATGGCATAGGGCTGTATTCAACTAAGTATTACTTAGAGTAGACCCACTGTAATTAATGGACCTAACTCAGCGATTTTCATAAATTTCAATGGGCGTACTTCGAGTAAAGCTTTGTTGAATCCCACTCACAGTGCAGTGGAAGCTCAGCCACAGTACACAATGGAGTAACTCCTTCGAAATCTGCCCAAACAGATTACCGGTTTTATGGTGATTTTATATTTCAGACTACTAAATTGGTGCCTAAAGTAGCTTTTTCAGATTACAGGGAAACATTGAGTATTGTTTTGCACTTTAAGTCCTGTGCCTTAGAACACAGGACCTCTGTGGAATCTTCGTCTATGCCTTGGTGTGTATTAATTCTGTGGTGATGTTATCAAAAGCCACCCAGCAAACTGTGGATGTTAAGGAACCTGGGTTCTGTATAATTTATGAATATCAATAAAGTTTATGCACAGATGTTTAACATAGTTCTTTTTACAGAGTCTGAATTCTTTTTTTAGAGGCAGCCTGTGAAGGCAAGCAGCAGATCAGAGTTAAAAGGTTTAAGATGTGCATTCTCAACGGTTGGGTAAAAACCCCTGGGAAGGCACAACACATCTGGAGAAGTGAGAGAAGACTAAGATCTTGCAGCAGGCAGATCTTTATTTTCCCAGCCCTTTGACCTGACCATCTCAGGTGATACTATTTTCCAGGGTCTGTTCCAGGGTCTGAGCAAACTCCTCAGATCAGGTTTAACAAAACAAAAACAAAACAAAAAACACCACTGTGCAGAATATCTCTCATAGCAAATTTCCTGGAGGAAAATACATATGGAAGAGGAAATGAAGTATGGCTGCTTAGAGTGGTGCGTGCTTAATGTGCCTTAGATAAGGACCCCCAGTGCATTTGTAAAGAAAGTGTGTGCCCCCATCATCCCAGGCTAGCCTAGAAAGGAACACTAGGAAGAGGTCCTTCTAACTTCTAGGTTTGATTTTAGGAGACAGCCAAAGATAGCCTGTTGTTGTTTAGTTGTTTAGTCGTGTCCGACTCTTCGTGACCCCATGGACCAGAGCACACCAGGCATTCCTGTCTTCCACTGCCTCCCGCAGTTTGGTCGAACTCATGCTGGTATCTTCGAGAACACTGTCCAACCATCTTGTCCTCTGTCGTCCCCTTCTCCTTGTGCCCTCCATCTTTCCCAACATCAGGGAATAGCCTACTCCATCAGGGAATAGCCTACTCCATCTCCCAACATCAGAGATAGCCTACTCCATCTCTACTCCAATCCCCAGGGCCAGCCTAAGACTTTTTGGCACCCGAGGCAAACCACAAAATGGTGCCCCGGGGAAGAAGGGTGAAATGAAGAGTTACATCAGGATCAAGGGAGGAAACACTGGTAAGGCTTCGCTGTGGGTTTCTACATTGGGAAAAAGAGTGGGAGTCAGCAGCGCCTCCTGTTCGCCAAAAGGCTGTTGTAGAGGCGACATGTTGCAGGGAAGCTGAGAAGGCAGAAGATGTGGCCTTCAAGCAGTGCACCACAGCTGTCACTGCCACCATACCACCAGAGGGCGATGCATTCCTGCCCTGTGGATCCTGCTGCCTGAGGCAGTCTCCTCACTTTGCCTCA
This sequence comes from Podarcis raffonei, assembly GCF_027172205.1. Lineage (NCBI taxonomy): Eukaryota > Metazoa > Chordata > Lepidosauria > Squamata > Lacertidae > Podarcis > Podarcis raffonei. Next base: position 16,064,345 of record NC_070606.1, read on the forward strand.
TGGGTGGGCCGGCCCTGCTAATTTTGTGTTATTGGCCCAGTTCCTCCCATCCTGTGAAAATCCTCCCATTCAGTAGTGTTTCTCACACATGATTGTATGTGAACATTACTCTCCACTAGAGATGGGGGAGAAATTTGATTCTGTTTGCATTAAAGACAATCCTACCTAATTCACACTTTGCAAAGCAATGTGCGAACCAAAACACATCATTCTTCAAAATTTGTATTCTCCGAATTTTGTAAGGTAGTTCTTCAACCAAGTCATGTGAACAAAACTGCATATATTTGTGAAAGAAGCATGCATTATATTTAGGAAAAAAGCCTTGCAGAAATGTGTATAAGGCAAAATTACAAAGGTGTGTTTCATGGGACAAATTTGCACTAAAATGCTCCTGAATTTCTACAAGGACCTTTGTAAAAAAATAAAAGTGCAAACTGATGTGAAAATGTGATAAACTGAACTTATGAGTGGAAAAATCAGAAACAGAGAGAAACCAAACTGACTGATTTGCCTATCCCTACTCTCTGTTTGCTCATTAGCATGGTTGTGGTTGTTGGTGAAAGTGAGTTTTGGATGGAGAGCTGACTTGAAAAGGTTTAAGGATTTACTGTTTAAGGTTGGGGGTACAATGCCTAGAATCCTAAGAGAGGCATTGGTATCAAACCAGGGTACAAAAGCAATGCCCTTTTCAGGTGAAGATATTTTTGCACAAACCAATATGTTTTCAGATATATTGTTAGGCATGCGCTGAGCAATGTGAAGTTTCAGGGGTGCTGTTTTCACCCAAGGTTTTGTTTCCTTGGAATGCGGGTCATTGGAGACTGATGGTTCTTCTGTAATATAATGCTTTGTTTACACATATACACAAGTTGAGCATAAGAGAGACAGCTCACAACATTAACAGTCCAGCAGATATGACTTTCCATTCGGTTCCTTTTTTATAATATTTTTTATTAATTTTAACATATAAATTATAAAATGTACCACAAAACTTATCACTTATAAAATCTTTTTAGACTTCCGTCAGCACCTCTGATGAGCCACCGTTTTAACCACTTCTTATGCATTTCTTAACTTTATATTGCCTTTACATCTCTTTAACAAATCATCCTCCCCCTTGTCCATTTTTACAATACTTCTAATAATACTCCAAACAAAACTTCTTGCAACCCTACAAACGTCGTCTGTTCTTCACAATTACTTTTCAAATAGTCCGTAAATTTACTCCAGTCTTCCGTGAATTTCTGGTCTTGCCGGTTTCGAATCCTTCCTGTTAGTTTATCTAATTCTGCATAGTCCATTAACTTCATCCTCCATTCTTCAATCGTCAGTAACTCTTTTTGCTTCCATTTTTGGGCCAATAATATTCTTGCTGCTGTTATTGCATATAAAAAGAGCTTACATTCCACAATGCCCAATAGAAATGCTTCTGGTTTCTTTGTAAATGTATATTTCAACATTTTTTTCAACTCATTTTATATCATCTCCCAGAAGCATTTCACCTTTTTACATTCTCACCACATGTGATAAAATGTTCCCTCTTTTTCTTTACATTTCCAACATTTATTACTGACCTTATACATTTTCGCTAACTTGACAGGTGTAATATACCATCTATACATCATTTTCATCACATTCTCTTTTAGGGCATTGCATGCAGTAAATTTTAAACCTTCCTTCCATAATTTCACCCAATCACTCAGCTGACTTTCCATTCAGTTCCTAGGGGGCCACCAGTACCACAGGATTCTTCCAGAGAGTAGTTCAACCTTCAGTCCAAAACTGCAACCTTAGGTTGTCCCCTCCCCCTGTCCAGGTGTAGGACAAAACCACTTTGAGGGTTTTCTTTTTTAAAACAATCAAGCAGTATATAAATTTTATGAAATAAGAGGGTGAGTCATTCCCCCACCTTTCCTGCCCATTCGCAAAGGTAGCAACTAAGCCAGGCTTAGGCAAACTCGGCCCTCCAGATGTTTTTGGCCTACAACTCCCATGATCCCTAGCTAACAGGACCAGTGGTCAGGGATGATAGTCCCAAAACATCTGGAGGGACGAGTTTGCCTATGCCTGAACTAAGCAAAGACACATGCCCAGGCATGATGTTACGTCACCAGTTCCCATCTTGCAAATCCTGGATATTTTACAGTCAGGTGTATGTGAAGGTAAGTCTATGGGTGAGATCCAATCATACTCAATGTAGAACCATTTAAATAAATTAAGTCCATTGATTTTGCCGGGCTTGCCCCGAGTACGTCCTTGGCACCCGTCTGTCTCGGGAGACAATGGAGGAGTGTGCCTTCGGAGGTGAAGTCAAACCGTGGGAGAATTACAGCGTCTGCTGTGGCTGTAGAGACCAAAACAGGAGAGACATGTTTTGTTGCAGCTGGGGCAGGTGGAGGCGTCCGCTTGTGCTGATGCAGATATAGATACACCATGGCATTTCTTTTCTCCTCACTCCTCCCAGTGGTCATTCCTGGGTATGACTTAGGTAAAGATTGTCTTCTCTGCTTCTGCATGCCTTTCCTGCAGTGTTTGCTATCTATGTTACTGTTCCAGGCACTGATGAATTGACTTGCTATAGTCATGTAAGGGGGAGGAGGGAGAATGATCAGCAGTGTGAGTGTGGTGTCTGTTGAGTCAACAAGGAAATGTTCTGTGGCTGACTGGGGTTTTCCCAGAAGCGCAGGAATGTGAAGAGCAAAGCCAGGAGGGAGAGCCACACAATGTTAGCTCCAGTAAGGAGGCAGAGCTAGTGGCTTCAAGAGCTACACTGCAGTAACTTGCTTCCGGTGCATAGTGGAAAAGGGAGCTTGCATTCTCCTGGAAAAAAGTCACAATACTGTATTGCCTGGAGGTGCCCCTGTGTGGAAGTGTTTCCTAAGCTTTCTTCATCTGGTGTCGAGGGTCAGCACCTTTTACTCTTCCTGACATGCTGTAGTGGGAGCAGGGGCAACTGAGGTTCCCTTGGATCCTGTGCTTGCAGTGTGCTAGTTTGGTCTGCTCCCTCACCTGCTATGGCAAGCAGGTCTCCAGTGTCTGGAGGAGAGCAGACAGCAGAACTGTAAGGGAACTGTAGACATCTCACTTCTCTCTTGCATGCAGCCTCTGTGCAGAGTATCTGGTCAAGATGTAGACATTGGGAATTAAGGTCCATGGGCATAACTCTTATTATGTCATTCCACACACTATCTCCATAGAATTGTAGAGTTGGAAGGGGCCCTGAGGATCATCTAGTCCAACCCCTTGCAATGCAGGAATATGCAGCTGTCCAATACGGGGATCGAACTTGCAACCTTGGCGTTATCAGCACCATGCTCTAACCAACGGAGCTAGTTTTTATATATGTATACACTCAGGCACAGATAGTTTTCGTTCTATCCGTGTTTAATTGTTATTTTCTTCCCAAATTATTTTAAGTAATTTTCCAAATTACAGTGGTATCTCAAGTTAAGATCTTAATTCGTTCTGGAGGTCTGTTCTTAACCTGAAACTATTCTTAACCTGAAGCACCACTTTAGCTAATGGGGCCTCCTGCTGCCGCTGCGCCACCGGAGCATGATTTCTGTTCTCATCCTGAAGCAAAGTTCTTAACCCGAGGTACTATTTCTGGGTTAGCGGAGTCTGTAACCTGAAGTGTATGTAACCCGCGGTACCACTGTATTACAAATCAAACCAAATTAAATTAATTTACTACAATTTCTGAAAATCAGGTTTCCCGCTCCTGTTCCAAACCTATGATCTTTATCAGTTGCTTTTTTTCCCTTCGACGTTTTTAGCGGTTTCTGTTTCTGTCTGTGATTCCTATATTCATTATTGTATTTATTTACACCCCGCCTTTTTATTTGACAGGGACTCAAGGAAAGTAATAATAATAATAATAATAATAATAATAATAATAATAATAATAATTCGGGATGCAAAAATTAATAAATAATCCTTAGGCGCAGACAATGTGGAGATGCGACACTCAGGGAAATCCTCGCTTAATTCAGCAGCCGCGGTCCCCGCATGGCTTTAACATGCCGTTCCTACGCAGCTCCTCCCCACACGCGGGATTGACAGCTCGCCTCGCCCCGCCCACTCATTGGAAACCCGGCGCACGTCGGTCGCCTCCCGCATTCTCTCTTCTATCTCTCGTTCTCGCGTCACAAGATCGCGCGGGGTGGTGCTTGGCCCCTCCGCCGACGCCTCCCCTCCCCTACTCTCCTTTGCCTGCGCCTTCTGAGCCTTTTTGGGCGGCGCCGGCCGCCGTAAGCGCCGGCTGTTCCGGTGTGCGCCCGGATGACGTGGCGGGAACGGCGGAAGCGGCGGCGCCTCCTTTTCTTCGGCGGCGGCTGGTGGAGACGGGGATGGCGCCGGCCGGGCTCCTGTGGTGCGTGGCGGCCTTGCTGGTGCTGCGGGGCCGCGCCGACGAGCACGAGCACACGGTGAGGCGGCGCGCCGCGGAGGGCCTGAGGCGGCGGGGTCGGGCGGCCTCCCCTCTTCCTTCCGCCCTGCCGTCAGTCAGTCGCTCGCTTGCCCGCCCTGCCTGAGAGGGCCTGGTTCGGGGCGGCCCCTCTGCCTCCTCCAGGCCTGTTCTGAGGGCCACGAGGAGGGAGAGGGCCCAGTGGGGCTTCGCTTGGCGGCGGTGAGGGCCCGTTGCGCGTCTCTCCGAGCGAGGAAGGCTTCTTGCCCTGTTGGGACTTAAGAACCGGGGCGGGGGCGAGGGGGCCTCGTCAGGAGCCGCCTTTTCTGCAGTGGAGGGGGGAGGCGAAGCGGCCGACCGAGCTCAGGATGCCGCGCAGCTCCATCCTGCGCCGCCCGGCCCCGTTAACTTCACCGAGCATAGGATTGCGAGTGAGACTTTTGTAGCCCCGTGTCACGTTGGAGGAGGAGGAGAGATTCGCTGGATATCGCCACCCCTTTCGCTTCCTTGAGGGAACGTTGCGCTGCGAGAGTTTGGTGTGTGGTGATGGTGGGGAAACGCCAGCCACATCCGCTTAAAAAAACTAAAAACCGTCCGTCTCTCATCGCATAACGGGCTTGGCAAGTTTTGAGAACAGCGGCGTGGATGCGCTAGTGATAGTCGTCCCTTCACGTGAAAGTTGGGAGAGGCAGCAGCTTGCCCCTCTGCGTGTCTTGGCTTCTAGCATGGCAAAAGGTGGTGGGGGATACCTACGTTTCTGTGGCAGGTTATTGCCCCATTGGAGAGCAGTTAAGCAGGGGTCTTGCATGTGCAATCTTGGATATGCTGCCATAAGCCGTGGCCAACCTGCAGCGCTGTGGGGTGCGCGTAGCCTATAACAACACATAGGAAATGCGCAGCACATAAAATGCTGACCTGGTTTGCGTGTCAAGTTAAGCCATTGTTTATTTTTATCTATGGTCTCATACAAGCAAGCAGTGTGCTGGTGCTCACTGTTCAAGTTTCCAGTTCGCTCTTCCCCCTGCTAACACTTTGCTGTGTTGGGGAAGCTGGCTTATCATTACGGGTGAACCTGCAAAGCCATGGAATTGTTTGATTCTGGGACTTCCTGTTCATGTGTCCTTTCTTTCCCTCTCTCTATGCCTTTCTATAAAAAGAATATTCACAGTGGCAAAGGGTGTAATAGAAAATTAAAACAACATAAAACATAAAAACCCACAGTACATATTTACAAAGTAAATTTGTAAAACAACAACAAAAAACAACCCCACAAACAGTGTATTTATTTATTTTAAAGATTTGTGCTCTCCCTTTCAAGCAACCAACTGTAATGCACAACTCTCACATACACATCACCTGGCAGGCCTTGGTTTTCTAACTGGTGGATGGTTCCAGAGTTTGTTATCCTTCATTAAAGTGGAGCTGAATGTTCTTTCTGGCAGCAAGTGGGGAAGCAAACATCCTGCAGCCTTTCCATCCATAGCAAATGGGGCCAAAGCAGTCTTCCTGGAGGTCTTCAGACCAACAACCAGAATTCCTTTTTAAAAGCAATACCTGTTGAAAACTATTGGAAGAGGAATTGTAGAATTGGAAAGGACCCTGAGGGTCATCTAGTCCATTCACCTGCAATGCAGGACTCTGAAAAAACCTATCCATGATGAATGGCCACCCAACCCCTGCTTAAAAACCTCTAATAAAGGAGAGGACTACCTTTTGAGGGTGTGTGTTTCACTGTCGAACTGCTCTTGCTCTCAGAAAGTTATTCCTGTTGTTTAGTCAGAATCTCATTTCTAGTAACTTGAATCCATTGGTTCAGGTCCTACCCTTAAGAATGGGAGAAAACAAGCCTGTTCCATCTTTCATGTGACAGTCCTTTAGATATTTGAAGATGGCTCCTCTCAGTCTCCCCTAAACATACCCAACTCCCACAACCATTGGTTTCCAGACCCTTTATCAGGGGTATCCTGGTTTATTGAAAGGCAAGCAGAAGCAGTGATAGCAGCAAGCAGATTTTTTTCAACAAAGAGTTGTACAGTCTTGGTGCCACTACCGAAAATGGCCAGATCTTAGACTAAGGCTGCAGTCCTATGCCTACTCAGAGGTAAGTCACATTGAATTCAGTGGAGCTAGGACTGCAGCCTTAGCCTATGTAGTGCTGTTCAAAGGCTACTCTCTGTCAAAGACAAGGAGGGATGAGTTTGTTCTGGCACATAGCATATGCCTTAATCCCTGGTATAACAGTGCTACTAAACCAACAAAGTTTTCCCTGGCAGAATATTGAATGCTTGACTTTATAGGTAGGGCAGCTGTTAACAGTTCTTGATAAATGGCAGGAATGCTTGTAACATGTACATAGAAGCAAGGGGTTGTCTAAGGCAAATAGGAAAACCTAAATTGTTTGGGCAGGAATTGTCACACTGATGAAAGCTGATTTTTTAAAATTGTGAATCAAGTTTCTCTATGAACATTGGCTAAACATTGGCTATTGGGGATGAATATTCAATAACATTATAGGTATCCTATGAGGATATATAATTTGTGGGAGCTATTCCATGCTTGGAAAAACAGATTCTCTTATCAGTGTGATATAACTGAAAGTCTGGGGAACAATGGTATTCTTAATGCTCTTGTGTTGATTTTTAGGCAATATTCTACCACAGACTGTCCTGGTTCGCACATTATGCTAAGCCAAACATTAGCTTAACATGAATGTGTGGGCTCCCATGGAGTAGCTGGTAGCTGATTTTCTTTCTGCCATTGTTTCTGGAGCTGTGCTGCAATAAGTGAAGCCAAGATTTGCCTTACCATGTTGTCTGAAACAGAGTTAATGGTTTAGCTCTCCCAGACTAACCATGAACTATAAACCAAGAACAAACCTTGGATTCACCTCGCTGAACCGGAAGCCCTGCTTTGGATGGTGCACTAAGCCAAACCTCAGCACAGCGCAGCAACAAAAGGGCCTTTGGAGGACTAAAATGACTGCAAGCTTTTTCGGGAACCTGCTTATTTCTGCTAAGGCATAGTTTGGTTTTGTGTAGCTGATTTCACTTCCATAGAATCAAAAAGTGTGCAGCTTCTTGGAAGGAAGCCACAACTCCTCTTGGGTGTGATGAATGGGTAAACACAGAAGAAAACACTGGTTTCAGTGCAAACATCTTGGTTTGTATATTAACCAAGAGTTCTGTGTTTTGTCAGACCTAATACATTGGTACCTCCGGTTACGAATCGGATCCGTTCCGGAGGCGCCCTTCTGCATACGCGCGTGTTGTGATTGAGTGCTTCTGCACACACACACGGCGAAACCTGGAAGTATACACTTCTGGGTTTGCCACGTTCGCAACCCGAAGTTTACATATCCAGAGGGATACGTAAGCAGAGGTACAACTGTATAGTTAAATCGGGAAAAGAAGCCAGGATCAGGCTTATTTCTTGGTTGGTTAACAGACATTAAGCCAGAATTGCCTGTTCTGGGCAAAATGAAGGAACTGGCTTAATACAAGCCAGGATCTTTGTGCCGGTCAATGCACAGTGGGAAGGGCAAGAGAAGTGTTTGGCCCTAGTACATGCCAGAAGTAATTTTTGTGGCTCAGACATGTTGCCTTCACTGAATTCTCTTCCCACCTCACTAGCAGCCACCTGCCTTATATCCTAGACCAGGGCGATCCAACCTCTCAGTTTAAGTGGGCCACAAGAGTACTTTGACACAGAACCCATGGGCCATACACTGAATTAAATTACCATATCATAAATTAAAGTTTTTGCAATATAGTTAATATTTTTAATATACACAATTAATATATATTTAATTAAATATATAATTAAATACACAATGTTTAGATTTAATATATTTATTAAATGAAATTTAATACACAAACAGATGTGTGCGCTTTCGTTAACGACACAGACACTGAGTCCCTGTCAGGATAAAAAGGTGGGGTATAAATAAAGGTAAAGGTATAGGGACCCCTGACCATTAGGTCCAGTCATGACCGACTCTGGGATTGCGGCGCTCATCTCGCTTTATTGGCCGAGGGAGCCGGCGTACAGCTTCTGGGTCATGTGGCAAGCATAACTAAGCCGCTTCTGGCGAACCAGAGCAGCGCACGGAAACGGCGTTTACCTTCCCGCCAAAGCGGTCCCTATTAATCTACTTGCACTTTGACATGCTTTTGAACTGCTAGGTTGGCAGGAGCAGGGACCAAGCAACAGGAGCTCACCCCGTCGCGGGGATTCAAACCGCCAACTTTCTGATCAGCAAGTCCTAGGCTCTGTGGTTTAACCCACAGTGCCACCCGCGTCCCCCGGGGTATAAATATGATGATGATAAACAACTTATTTTAGAATGCTCCTATTAAAACAGTTTGATCCTCTTGTGAAGCCAATTAACAAACTCAGCCCATTGGTTGTTACCCTGGCACGAACCAACTAAGAGACAGGGTTTCTCTCTGACCTTACTGTTCATAACACACACACCCCAAAAGCAATGTATATGTACCTGTAACTTGGGATAATATTTTATGCATCTGATGGGGGGGAAATGTAGTCCACAAAAGCTTATGCCACAATGAATTTGTTCGTTTTTAAAAGTGCCACAGGACTCTTTATTCTTATTTACCCTGTTAGCTTTTTTTAATTGCTTCTCTCCTCTGAAGCCTTTGACATTTGTTCCCATCTTAAAATGCCATATTCCAGCTAGATTTCTAACCCATGCCTCTTTAACATCTTCCTTGACGATTACTTGACCCGTGTACTCTTATTTAAAAAGGAGTACAGATACTACTTACTTTTTGCATAGGAAAAAACATATTTAACTGCACTTTTTTTTACATTTAGCAGCCCAAATTATGTAGAAACCTAGTGCGCTTTGGTCACTTTTGAGGTAGGTAGCAAAAACTGTCTCATGCCTTGTTCAGTTGCTTTTCTCCTAACTATCTATCCACTTGCTGCAGCTCTGCCTCAGCTTTTTGACACTGCAGTAGCCCTATGCTCCAAGATTTTCTTTGCCTTGTGTGAGGGTGCATGGACAACTGCCAGGGCACTGTGCTTGGCAAAGCTGAGGCCAGCTTCTATTAGTGCAATGATCTGCAACTGCTGTGCCACCAGTAGGGAGCTGTGTGTTTTGGTGGCAAACCACCAATAATTGTTTGTCAAAGGAAGTTAAGAGATGATAAGCAGAATGTACCGGTACTTTTTTTTGAGAAAACTCAGCACCTCACTATTGTCTGCTGAATGTGAGCTGCCATCAAAAGTAAGATGGGATTCTTGGACATTTTAACACCCATACATAACAAATGACAAACACTTCATTATCCTGCTGTTGTTGTTGTTGCTGTTTAGTCGTGTCCGACTCTTCGTGACCCCATGGACCAGAGCACGCCAGGCACCTCTGACCTCCACTACCTCCCGCAGTTTGGTCAAACTCATGCTGGTAACCTCGAAAACACTATCCAACCATCTCGTCCTCTGTCGCCCCCTTCTCCTTGTGCCCTCCATCTTTCCCAGCATCAGTGTCTTCTCCAGGGAGTCTTCTCTTCTCATGAGGTGGCCAAAGTACTGGAGCCTCAGCTTCACGATCTGTCCTTCCAGTGAGCACTCAGGGCTGATTTCCTTAAGAATGGATGCGTTTGATCTTCTTGCAGTCCATGGGACTCTCAAGAGTCTTCTCCAGCACCATAATTCAAAAGCATCAATTCTTCGGCGATCCTGCTAAGCTTTCACAATTCAGCCAACAGTGTGCTACCTGGTGCTGTTGGTGCTGACCTTTAAAGCCCAAAATGGCCTCGGCCCAGTATACCTAAAGGAGCGTCTCCACCCCCATCATTCAGCCCGGACACTGAGGTCCAGTGCCAAGGGCCCTCTGGCGGTTCCCTTCCCGTGAGAAGTGAGGTTACAGGGAACCAGGCAGAGGGCCTTCTCAGTAGTGGCGCCCACCCTGTGGAACACCCTCCCATCAGATGTCAAGGAAATAAACAACCATCTGACTCTTAGAAGGCAGCCCTGTTTAGGGACGTTTTTAATGTTTGAAGTTCTGTTGTGCTTTTAATTCTGTTGGGAGCCTCCCAGAGTGGCTGGGGAAACCCAGCCAGATAGGCGGGGTATAAATAATAAATTATTATTATTATTATTATTATTATTATTATTATTATTATTATCTGCAGAAGATGGATACAAGAGAGAAAAGGATTTGAATATGTAGCGCAGTCCTAATTTTAAAGTAAGGCTGTACAAGCTTGGCCTAATTTCATGTGAGTGGCAAGGAGGGAGCCTATAATTAGCTCAATCTCAGTTGGCCCTCAACAGTTTACTTCTGCGGGAATGTGGCCCTTGAAAGCAAAAATGTTCCCCACTGTGTTTTGCACATTCTTCACAGATTTTCCTGTGAATACTTGCTCCGTTCTAAATAACACATTTATTTATAATCCTTTTACTTTTCAATATGCTTTCTTTTCAGTACCAAGATAAAGAAGAAGTTGTTTTATGGATGAATACAGTAGGACCATACCACAATCGCCAGGAGACATACAAATACTTTTCTCTCCCTTTCTGTGGTGGATCCAAAAAAAGCATTGGTCACTACCATGAAACACTTGGAGAAGCACTGCAAGGAGTCGAATTGGAGTTCAGTGGTCTGGACATTAAATTTAAAGGTAAACTGCTTTTGTTAATGTTTTCTAAATTTGCACACGACTGTTCCAGTCTTAAACACACACTTGGAATTACATTGTCTTATGTTCAGAAATTTGTTTACCGCAGCTCAGTTACTTCTTCATTAACCCTCCAACACCATCACTGATACTACTTTTGTTCACAATTATTGTTAAGGGTTCAGAAGCAGGCCACGCTCCTGTTCCCTTCCACGGGCCTTTCCCACACCTGTCTTCAGCGTCATAAAGGTTAATGCTGGTGTTGACCTTAAGATTAGGAAAAAGGTTTAGTGGGAGTTGCTATTAACCAGTACAGTGGTACCTCGGGTTACATACGCTTCAGGTTACAGACTCCACTAACCCAGAAATAGTACCTCGGGTTACGAACTTTGCTTCAGGATGAACAGAACTTTGCTTCAGAATGAACAGAAATCGCATGGCGGCGGCGCAGCAGCTGCAGCGGGAGGCCCCATTACTTAAATGTTGCTTCAGGTTAAGAACAGTTTTAGGTTAAGAACGGACCTCCGGAATGAATTAAGTATGTAACCAGAGGTACCACTGTATTTGAAACCAGGGTTTTAATTTGGTTACCATTAACCATGATGAAGGATGGCTGGAAAATTTGCACAGGCAGAATCCTATCTCCTAAGTATATGTATACACACATTCTCTTTTTTGTGGGAGTCTTATTTGTGTGTGTGTGTGTGTGTGATTGATTGATTGATTGATTGATCTGGTGGTTTGGGTATTGGTTTGGAGAAAAGCATGGCAGGAGTGATGGTCTATGCAGTCTCTGTGCTTTGAGGGACTGAGAGCTGTATATACTCAAAGCCAAAAAGCTGGATTTGGGTTGCTCTTAAGTCCTTGAGCATTTGATGCCCATCAATAGACTTTTGGGGTCTTGTGGGTGGGTTTAGTTTTATTTGTAGTTCAGCAGCAAGGGTTAGCAACAGTGCAGCATAAAGGAGCTCAGCGGGGTTGAAAGTGGGGAAATGATCTTTGAGTGACTGATCTTTTTAGTAAAATAATGTTGGTGTAATATCCAAGGCTCAATTAACTTTCAGTTAATGCACTATTAATGCATTTTTTTAAATAATTTCCACAGATGATGTGATGCAGACAACTTACTGTGAAATAGACTTGGATAAGCAAACAAGAGATGCATTTGTTTATGCTATCAAAAATCATTATTGGTATCAGATGTACATAGATGACTTGCCAATATGGGGTAAGAAATATTTGCCTGCAGAACCGGAAAACATTTAAATAAGTAGTATTCCCTTGATCTTATCTGACGCCTTTCTGTCCTGCTTTATCCTACTTTCTTTATCCTTTCTTTATCTTTTCTGTCCTGCTTTATCCTACTTTTTTCCCTATTTGATCAAGCATTGCCTCTTCCACATGAACCTTGAATAACTGGCAGTGGGAATTGGCACAAGCTACTTAGGCTTGCTTCTGGGTTTGTAGCTCTGCGTCATGCTGGAAGGAATGGGTATGTGTTACTCAGCTGGAGTGACACACAAGATTACAGTTTTTTACTGTTTTATGGGTAACCTTGAGACTGGATTACTGCAACATGCTCTACATGGGGTTCCCTTGGGTTTAACTTGAAAGCTGCAGGGGATGCAGAATGCAACAGCTTGTTGACTGGGATAGCCAGCCAATACATTACTGGGCACAGTTCAGGGTCTTGCTTTTAACATTTGAAGCCCAAAATAACTTGGGACCAGGATATCTTAGGAACCACCTTGCCCACAATATCCCTTCTTGGCAACTGTGCTCCTCAAATGGGGCACTGCATGCTGAGACTACCATATGCCCCAGAAGTGCACTTGGAAACTGGGATTTCAGTGTGGCAGCTCCAGCTTTCTGGAATTGGTTCCCAGCTGATGGTGTTTAGGCAGCTACTGGATATTTTTTTTTAGGAAGGCTGAGGTGAAATTTTGTATTTGATAAAATAATTTTGTTGTTTTAGAGTTTGCTGAATTGATTTGATTGTTCTTCAAGCTTGTGTTTCTGAGTTTTACTCTGTTTTTGCTGCGTACAACACTTTGATGGCTGTGTGCTGTGAAACGGTCTATATTTTTTTAAGGGTTTTTTTTAAGCCGTGCAAGTTTTCCAAGGATATGGTAATGTTCTTGAGACCGTTGATTTGAGTAGGGGTGCAAACTTTAATTTGTCTGGTTGATAGATTAATCTACTACAGATTTAGCTAATTTAGTTCTAATCTATAATGATAAACTTGCAGGCATCTGTTTAAGGCCACTGGGGTACTGCAATGAGATTGTTAAAATGGAAGCCATCCCTTCCCAGTGTGTGATAGCTCTTTTTTATTACATTGTAAGTTGATTTTAAACTTCCAGGTTTAATGTTTATATCCAAATTTACTTATAATTGATCAGTTAATGGGCAGCAGACTTGGTGAGATCTCGGAAGGGAAGTCAGAGAAGGTGTAGCTGAATTGAATCAACAGTGCTCAGAAGAGTGCGTCAGTGCCTATATTGCTCCTTGTCCCTCTCCATGACTAGCAGAAGCAAAGTAAACTACGCACATTTGTTTTATGTTGTGTAATTTAGCTTTCTTACCCAGAATTTGGATTCCTGTGGGATCGTTTTGTGTGCGTAGAATGCAGAGTTTGCCTGCAGGCTTCATCTCTCTCTATCTCTGCAACAGCAGGGAAGTATCTAACTCTTGAAGCCCATCTTTATTCCCCTCAGGGGGCCACACTTGTAGACGGCAAGCCTGCTGCAAAACAAAACCTGCTTCGGTGCATGAATTAATAATATTACTTATATCAGTTCCCCTCTCTTTGCAGGTATTGTTGGTGAAGCTGACGAAAATGGCGAAGATTACTATCTCTGGACGTACAAAAAACTTGAAATAGGCTATAATGGAAATAGAATTGTAGATGTGAATCTGACAAGTGAAGGAAAAGTTAAACTAGTTCCCAACACCAAAATCCAAATGTCTTACTCCGTAAGTAATTCAAATTCATGGGTAACATTATTTATACCCTTACGTTAGTGGTGACTAGGCCATTCAGTGAGCTGAGCTAATCTCTTCGTTTTAGCCTTGCGTTGAGAGCTAACTGGTGTGGTCGTTGTCACTTTCTACCCTATTCCCAACAATATATAAAAATAGAGCTGGCAGTTGAATATAACTGCAGGTCATCTTCAAAAACTTACTCTCACACCTCATGCCCTGGATTGCTGTATGTTGGGCCTCTGCATGCTTAGGATTCCCAAGTCCAGACCCTGAAAAGTACCTTTGTGCTTTAAAGGGTTTTATTGGAGCAGAGTTTTTCTTGAGTTTGGCTCTTGCATATTAACGGTGCTCTGGCACATGGTCTTCTGCTTCAACAGCCTTCTTCCTGTATGGTTGCCAGCTTGCCGTTATTTTTTTGATGGCCCTTCCCCTGTGCCTTCAGCAGCAGTTGACATGGAGAAAATAATGACTGAAATAAACAAGTGATTCTTTATCTCTGTCTCCCTACTAGGAAAAGGTTCTCTTGCATGTTAGGCACAGGAGTAGGGTCACAAAGAAAGGTGGCAACTCAGATTGCCAGTTCACAACCTGTTTTATTTTTTCCTAACTATAGGTGATTTGCTGAACTGGAATTCAGTAGACCTATAACCAAATATTGTCAGCTTTCCAAGTGTTAATTTCTTTCTAGGTGAAATGGAAAAGGTCAGACGTGAAGTTTGAAGACAGATTTGACAAGTACCTCGACCCATCTTTCTTTCAGCACAGGGTATGTTTCCTTTATTCAGTTTATGTATATACACATTATAATAATTAGTAACCCAGAAAACTCCTGTCCTGGTTAAATCTTGAATGGGTAGTGTCCGGATCGGAAAGTGAACTCTCCTTCAGATCTTTAACCAGGGTTAAGGTTGGGGAGGTCACTTAAAACCTGTGGTGTTTAAACATCAGCATGCAACAAGAGTTTTTTCTCTTTTTTTAGTGTTCCTAACTTCCATTAGCTTTACATATGAGCTCTGCTTCTAAAATATGTTCCTTCAATCTCTTAATTTCACCTTGCCCCTCCAACCTTATTATTATTATTATTATTATTATTATTATTATTATTATTATTCTTATTCTTATTATTATTTATTAGATGTGACTCTTAAACCTTAGTACAGTAGGCTACATTTCAGCTATGCAATGAACACCCACCACCGTTCTCCATCTAGTCAAACAAGAAGCATTATTATATTTCAAAGTCACATTTTAACCAGGTGGGGAGAGCATTTGATGGTGTGGAGCAGGACAGTGAGGGGCGTGGCTTAGGAACAGTCCCAAGGGCCAAGTTGAGAGGCCTTCTGGGCAGCATTTGACCCTTCTACTTGAGGTTCCCCATCGCTGGGCTACAGTATTTATTTTGTCTTTTGAGTAGCTTGCTTAAGTAATAAACAAGCTGACACATTTCCACTTTTTTATTTTAGATTCACTGGTTTTCAATCTTCAATTCCTTCATGATGGTTATTTTCCTGGTGGGCTTGGTTTCTATGATTTTAATGAGGACACTGAGAAAAGATTATGCACGATACAGTAAAGAAGAAGAAATGGATGATATGGTAAAAGTCTTGTTTATCTGCTACTATTTCTTTTTAAAAATTGCATTTTCATTTCTAGAAAACTTGTCCAAATGACAGTAATTTTTCGGTAAAAGGAAAGGATCTCTAGAACAAGTTTTCGGTCAGATTTCAGTTCCTGTGTTTCTGTGTAATTTATGTGAGGGCTTAAATGCAGGAACATTGAAGTTCTTTGATATGGGTATGGGGGTGTCTTGCTGCTCAGTTTATGTTTGACTGTCAGAGGTGCAGCTAGTCATTTTGGTGACTAGGAAGCCTATCCTATTCTGTCACTTTCCCCCATATATTCAGTTTAATTGCTTGCATCTTCCTTCCTTCTTTGGAGGGCATTTCCAACCCCCAACCCCAACATGCCTGGACAGAAAGTCAAGAGAATTCCCTACCACTATAGGGAATTATTTAGGAGTGCAAGGACTTCAAACAAGTGCAACTTGTGGTGTTGGAAAGTCTCAGAGCATTCAGATACGCAAGACCTCATAAAAGAAAAGCTGCTTGGAGCAACATTCCTTCACTCTTTCGACCCTTGTTCCAAAGAAAGGAATGCAAGTGGATTATGGCAAAGAACTTTCTCAAAAGCTTGCTGACCTGGCACAATTGAATACAGATTGAGGCAAGTGCCCAAGCCATTTAATCCCCACCGGTAGTATAGCAGAGTATTGACACTCAAAAGCAGGAGCTCATTAGTGAAAGAGCTTTTTGACTCCTGAGCCAATCAACACATAAGTCAGGAATTATGTCCAAGCAAAACTGCTAAAACAGTTGCAGAGAGATCCTCTGAATCACCCAACATTTAGAACACTGGAAATGAATGACCAAGAACCACAGTACTCGAATGTTCTCCTTACATCGGAGGTTCTAAGCTTGAGCTCCTCTGAAAGAAAAGATTTTCCCCCTTGGGGCAGTCCTTGAGAGCCCTTAGCAAGGTTTCTGGTGCTGTGTGCAGAATGCCCCTCCCCTCTGCCTAAGCTGATTGTCTACAGCTCTCTGGGATCTAGCATTTGAGTGACAGAGCCCCAGGATTTGGTGGTGTTGTTTATCCAGGAATTCTTACTAAGGGAATGGGTACAGCTGAAATACAAATCTGTTGTAGCACCCTAGCGTTGCAAAGAGAATGGATCACAGCCAACCATGGCAACTCACTCTAACCACAAGTAGCCAGACGCCTGGCTGAACCTTCTGCGAAATGCCTCATTGTATCAAGCACTTGCCATTTAGTGAGCTTTAGTACCCTCATGTACAGTGCTTTGGAATATTTATTACATTTCATGATACATTCGGGACGCGGGTGGCACTGTGGGTTAAGCCACAGAGCCTAGGACTTGCCGATCAGAAGGTTGGCGGTTCGAATCCCCGCAACGGGGTGAGCACCCGTTGTTCGGTCCCTGCTCCTGCCCACCTAGCAGTTCGAAAGCACGTCAAAGTGCAAGTAGATAAATAGGTACCGCTCTGGCGGGAAGGTAAATGGCGTTTCCATGCACTGCTCTGGTTCGCCAGAAGCTGCTTTGTCATGCTGGCCACATGACCCGGAAGCTGTATGCCGGCTCCCTCGGCCAATAAAGCGAGATGAGCACTGCAACCCCGGAGTTGGTCGCGACTGGATCTAATGGTCAGGGGTCCCTTTACCCTTTACCTTTATGATACATAGCGTCTCACAAAGTGTTTCCTTCCTATAACAGTTTGCCCATTGTCTCTCTTTCTCCTCCTTAAATGGGTATTTTTGCTTAAATGGGATTGACTACTAGCCATTTCCTTCCTGGTGATTGTTTTCAAACTTTTTTGTGTGCAGGACAGAGATCTAGGTGATGAATATGGCTGGAAACAGGTTCATGGCGATGTCTTCAGACCATCCAGTCATCCTTTAATATTTTCATCCTTGATTGGTTCTGGCTGCCAGATCTTTGCAGTT
This sequence comes from Podarcis raffonei, assembly GCF_027172205.1. Lineage (NCBI taxonomy): Eukaryota > Metazoa > Chordata > Lepidosauria > Squamata > Lacertidae > Podarcis > Podarcis raffonei. Next base: position 16,081,898 of record NC_070606.1, read on the forward strand.
TCTTTCATAGTGATCATTGTTGCAATGCTGGAGGATTTATACACAGAGTGAGTATTGCTTCGTGCCTTCATCATATCTTAAAAGATCTTGGCTGAGATTCAGGAACTCCTTACCGTTTACAAAGTGGATCACATTGGGGCAATTTCTCTATGCCCAGGAGATGAGAACCACCACCGTGTGCATAAATCATTCTCAACGGCCATCATGGTGCAGAACCCTTGAGCGTAATTTCAGAAATGAAAAGTTTAAAACAACATGCTGTATTGTTTTTAATATTCAGTTGGAAGCCGCCCAGAGTGGCTGGGGAAACCCAGCCAGATGGGCGGGGTATAAATAAATTATTATTATTATTATTATTATTATTATTATTATTATTATTATTATTATTATCTTGGATCCTGGCTTTCTTTCTATGAACAAGAGTTCATGTCAAGGTTTCCCTGTTCCCTGTGCCCCTTGAGGGCTGGGGAACCCTTTGGAAATAGTGTGGTGCAAATGGAAAGAGGGAGGAGATGGCAGAAACCTCCTGATTTTGTACTTTCTATGTGCAGATTAAAAGCATAATTAGTAACACAAACTGATTACCATATTTTTCGCTCTATAACACGCACCAGACCATAACACATAGTTTTTAGAGGAGGAAAACAAGAAAAAAGATATTCTAAACGAAATAGTGATATATGATTTTTGTGGTTCATGCTGTGGCCGCAGACATGTGATCTGACAGTGAGTTTGGAGTAGCCCAATGCAAAAATCCTGAGGATCCATGTGGATCCATGCTTTGTAACCACGGAGGAGGCAAGGAAGGGGAACCATGGATCCTCTGCTCACGACTGCAGCAGATCCCCCCCGCCACCCGCAGGCATTCGCTCCATAACACGCACAGACATTTCCCCTTACTTTCTAGGAGGAAAAAAGTGTGTGTTATGGTGCAAAAAATACAGTACTTGGGGGAGCATTATAGAGGCTCAGGCAACCTGGAAAGGTGCATCCCGTCAGATGAGGAGAAATGATGAATTATGTCCCAGACTTCAAAAGAGTTGACTTGGCCATGAACTAGATAAGAACCCAAAACCTGCTGGATTCCAAGACTGTTTTTTCAGTGACTGACATTCATTCAAAAGGTGTAAACGGTATCTGCTTTTTCAAAAAACGCATAGAATAGCAAGAGAGAGCATCAAGCCAGTGGTGAAAAACGGCCTCTTGCAGCTCTCCCAGTCTCTCTTCTGGAGAGACACTTTGTTTTTGTGGAAACCCTCTGGAACTGTATGTACAAGCCAGAAGCTTCCAAGTGATCCTTGCAGAACAGGGGTCAGCAACCTTTTTTAGCTGTGGTCTGGTCCACTGTTCCTCAGACCATGTGGTGGGCTGGACTATATTTTGGGAAGAAAAAAACTGAACGAATTCCTATGCCCCACAAGTAACCCAGAGATGGATTTTAAATAAAAGCACACATTTTACTCATGTAAAAACACGCTGATTCCCAGACCGTCCGCGGGCCAGACTGAGAAGGGTATTGGGCCGCATCCTGCCCCTCGGCCTTAGGTTGCCTACCCCTGTTGTAGAACTTAGCAGAAACGAAAACTTATGAGTATTGTTTCCAGACTGCTGTAATCTGAAAAATATTGCCATTTCTAAAATTTCACTGGAGGGCTCCTGTGACGATTTGCCTTGTGAGTTGAAAGACCAACATTGGAATTAGCAGTATCTCCTATTGTTTTGATTCTTGTACCGCTAGGCTACAACAGTGATACCAGCACTTCTGCTCTGCAAGGAATTGTGTTTAATTATAAGGGCATAATTGTTAAATAATTTAGATCTTGTAATAGAATTTGGCCAAAAGATTTTTAGGTTAAAGTTTTAAAAAATATATTTGAACATAATTTAATGTTGCTTATTCCCAAAACTGTTAAACTGTTCTAGTTGTTACTTTTTATGCAATGTGACACAGTTTGCATGTCATGGTAAGCTACAAACCATAGCATATCACAAATGAGTCACACTGCTTGATTATTGATTATTGCTCCTGCTCACGCTAGGGGAGGAACAAGCTACAAACTTTGGCTTACCATGTGGTCTGGGAACATGAGTGGTTTTTCTAATAAGCCAAGGTTTATCATCCTGGTTAGGGGAAGTGTGATTGAGCAGCATGCGGCAGCTTAGGGTGACATGTAACTGTGGTTATAATGGAATACTTAATCCAGATGTTCAAAGCACTTTGGGATTTTGTTCTTGCTGCACATTAAAATTGTTTGTGTTTTGCACTAGCTGAAGCTAAACATTCAGCATCCCTTCCACAATTTGCTCCTTGTAACTTTTTATATTGGTAGACTTCAGGCAGTCATTTGTGTAGCCAAAACTACATGTCTTTCATTTTAGGAGAGGATCAATGCTAAGTACCGCTATTTTTGTTTATGCTGCAACATCCCCAGTGAATGGCTACTTTGGAGGAAGCCTTTATGCCAGGCAAGGAGGTGAGGCTTTTAAAATTACTTTTGTATTAAATATAATTTTGGAAGGAATTTAATATCTTATCACCATCCTGGGTTGCTTTTGACTGTTTGGGATTACCTGCACCATTATACAGTTGTGAATTTTCTGGGTTCTGCAGACAGCTTTGTGCCTAGCAAATTTCTTTGTGGCGAGAATACCTTGAGTAAATTAACACTGTGGCCGCAGTTAAATGTTGCAAATACAGTAGTAGTATGCTGTTGTCTTTGGGATAGATTGCTCCCACCTGATCAGAAAGGAGTTAAGAAGGGCTTGGTAGTTAAGTCAGTGAAGGGTAAGCAAGTTTGTGTCCTGTGGCAGAGGTAGAGAAAGGTTCACAGTACCTCAGCAGCATGATAATCAGAATAGCTGAACAGGTGCTGCAGTATCTTCTCCTGTCCCTTTGAGCATATGTTGCCATCTGAAGAAACCCTTTGGAATCTACTGAAGGCCAGACTCTGTTCTCATTTATGGGAAAATATACACCCCAACCTAAGGCTTTGGAGAGGAATGGGAGGCTGCTGGCGTTTCCGAGGTGACAGCAGACACTACAAATAACAAGAGGGCCATTCTCCTGCAGATACCGTATCAATTGTATCTATTCCTTGTCTTGAATATCCCAGAGGTGAAAGACAGAATTGTGCCAAGATGTTGAACAGTATAGTGCTTGGGACAATGCCCTCTTCCAGGTCGATGCAGATATGTTTTATGAGCGCTTGTTAGCTACGGTTTCTCAACCAGCTATGGCTCTATCTCATAGTATTGTCTAGCCCCTATTTTACCCCCTTGTTAGTGTAGGGAGTCTCTATCATATGCTTTGCTGAAATCAAGATATACTGCGCCCATGGCATTCCCATGATCCACCATACTAGAGTGTAGAACCATGTCTGGCCACCAGATGGTGAATGTTCTCCGTCTGCCCTGGAGTTTACTTTGAGCCTTTTCTAAAAAGATACAGAAGCTATTCCTGGTATTACTGACTCATGATTGTCATTTTTTTTACCTTTCAAAATACTTATTTGACTATAGCATATACAGTGGTACCTCGGTTTACAAACTTAATCCGTTCCGAAAGTCCGTTTTTAAACCGAAACCGTTCTTAAACTGAGGCACACTTTCTCTAATGAGGCCTCCTGCTGCCATTGCCCTTCCACCATTTGGCTTCCATTCTTAGACTGAGGTAAAGTTTGCAAACCGGGACACAACTTCCGGTTTTGCGGAGTTCTTAAACCGAATAGTTCATAAACAGGGCTGTTCTTAAACCGAGGTACCACTGTACAAGTAAGGTTGGTGATAGACTCATTTGAGATGTGAGTCTGTTTTAGATCTATGCAAGAAAGATAATACTAGGATCCAGACATTTCCAGCCTAAAAATTATCAGACTTTGATCTTAACATATTAATATTTTCCCTGAACCAAAATTTGTTTTTCAGAGCTATACTGAATATACATAATGCTTTCCTTTTACCTAATCATTCCTATATCAAAACACAGTGTTTTTGGCTACAGAGAGGAACATGTTCACATGCCGCTTGAGTCCTGAATCTTAATTTCATTGGGATATTTCTCTTTGCAGGAAGGCGGTGGATAAAGCAGATGTTCATTGGGGCATTCCTTATTCCTGCAATGGTGTGTGGCACAGCCTTCTTCATTAATTTCATTGCCATCTATTATCATGCATCGAGGGCTATTCCCTTTGGAACAATGGTGAGTACATTAGCGCTGTAGGTTTCATCTATTAAATCAAGAAGGCTGCTACACATTGCCTTGGGAAATTAACAGTTTAAAGTAGGCGGGAACTTGCATGCAAAACTTTGAATTACATCACATCAACAAGAAAGCCAAAAGCTTAGGTTTACTGATGCATCCTGATAATTAGTTTATTTAAAGCAAGGATGGGGGGGCCCTTTCGGGGGTCTGCATGTCAGTGACTTGCAAGATCTGTAGTAAGACAGTCCCTGCCCCACAGCTTATAACACAAAATACACAATATGCCAAGAAACAGGGATTGGGGGGTGGGCGGGGAGAGAAGGAAGGTAAGCTCCACCACAAATCTTAGTTAATTTTTAAAAACAGCCAGCTACATGGAAGCAGTTCAGGATGCAAACTAGCCTGATATGACTGCTTTTAGATGACCATTGTGGAAAACCAAAGGCAGCTGGTCCCTCAGCAGAAATAGGAATCATCCAGCATATTCCTTTGACATATTTATATTAAGTTTGGCTTTCACTCCAGTTGAAAACAAACGAATAAAAGGGATTTCAGCGGCTAAAATGTTAGCAAAAAATCCCTACTTCCCCCATTTTTTAAAAAAAAGAGTCATCCGCTGCTCTCTTGAGGGAAGGAGAGCAGCTGGATTAGGAAGGCTCTGAAAATGCAGTCCAAGTTTGGAAATGGAACCCCTGGGGGACTTCCTGACCCCCAGACAACAACCTGTCTTTATTGGGGGAGAAACCAAGCAGAGTGTGAGTTCTCCAACCCTGAGCTCCAGGACAGCTGATGCAGTGGGCTCCCAAAGTTCCCTCCACCAGGAGAGGAGAAATCAAATTCATGCCTGGTGCTGTCCACCACCACCCCTTCAGATACTTATCCTTTCATGGAATGAATCTTAGTGTTGCTTTTCTGAATAGGCATGTTAAGATTAATGTTGGTAGGAAGCAGAAATTGTTATAATGGGTGCATGTGCTTTGATGCATTTTATATCCTCTCTTCTTGTGTGATTATGAGTTTACAGGTGGCTGTGTGCTGCATCTGCTTCTTTGTTATCCTTCCTTTGAACCTCGTTGGCACAATACTGGGACGGAACCTTTCGGGTCAGCCCAACTTTCCTTGCCGAGTCAATGCTGTTCCTCGTCCAATCCCAGAGAAAAAATGGTAAAGTATAAATGGCTTCTCTTGGCATTCATGCATCTGGTGAAGTAGGTGGTTGCCCTTGTAAGTAGGTTTGCCCCTTTACTAGCCAAACTACCAAGAAGGTCAGTTCAATTTTAGGTTAAATACTTGCTGAGAGATAAAAATCCTATGGGTGTCATTGGTAGTTGCCACATCTTTTTATCAGTGGTTGAGGCAATGTACAGGCTTATTTCTGGTCTGTTGTCTGTAATAAAAGGTAAAGGACCCCTAGATGGTTAAATCCAGTCAAAGGTGAACAATGGGTTGTGGCACTCATCTCGCTTCAGGCCAAGGGAGCCAGTGTTTGTCCACAACCAGCTTTCCGGGTCATGCGGCCAGCATTACTAAATCGCTTCTGGCACAATGGGACACCATGACAAGTGCCAGGGCCCATGGAAATGCTGTTTACCTTCCCACCACAGCAGTACCTATCTATCTACTTGTGCTGGTATGCTTTTGAACTGCTAGGTTGGCAGAAGCTGGGACAGAGCAATGGGAGCTCACTCCGTCACACAGATTGAAACCATGGACCTTCCAATTGGCAGGCCCAAGAGACTCAGTGGTTTAGACCACAGCACCAATGTTGAGTATTGTGGATAATTTGAAGAGGAGGATTAGGGAACTGGGCTACCCTCTGTGGGCTGCTTTTGACAGGTGGGCAGTCACCAGCTGTCAATCAGGTGATCCAAACGTCAAAGGAAGAATTGGGAGCTCACTCTTAAGTGTGTTCCCAGTTCTTCCCTTCAGGCTGGGGCTGCAAAGATTTGGCACTGCTGCAAACTCCGCTTTTGGCAGAGATCCCAAGGGGAACCAGTCCCAGTAGGGCTTGCATTTGGTGCCAAACGCAACCCCTGCCTGCCAAGGAACAATTGGGGATGCACATTAAAGCTTCCAGTTGTTCCTTTTGCAGTCATAGCCTTACTTGCCCCACACATGTTGTCGATGTGGGGACAGGTGGGTGCAGCTGAGGGGAGAAGACCTTGTGTGCCCAATTTGGTCTGAAGAACAGGTGTTCCTTATTTAGAACTGCTGTCATGTTTTTGGTCTAGCAGTGATGAACTCCTTGTGCAGGTGGAATTCAGGGGGCTGGCGCTCTAATCCAGAGCAGTAACTGCATGCAGAATGCAACTAAGCCAGCAACAGTTCTGGAGAATCAGGACTCACATGGTCTGAACCTTACTGAAGTGATCACAGTCCTTTTAGATCTTGCCACCAGTGCATCCTTAAATCAACCATCTCTTTGATTTCAGTGATTCTTCAAGAGCCCCTCTCTTAAGTGAGCTATTCCATTAGTTATGGTCAAATGAGAAAGTTAATTCTAATTTCTTTTCAGGTTTATGGAACCAGCTGTTATTGTTTGCCTAGGTGGGATTCTCCCGTTTGGATCCATTTTCATTGAAATGTGAGTCTTCTGCCTAGAGAACTTTGCAAGCACTTTACTAGGCATTATCAGCCTGGTTTAATTAAACGTTCATGTCTGTACAATAAACAATGCTTCTTTATTCTGTAGGTATTTTATATTCACTTCCTTCTGGGCTTACAAAATCTATTATGTCTATGGCTTCATGATGTTAGTTCTGGTTATTCTCTGCATTGTGACCGTATGCGTGACAATCGTGTGTACATACTTTCTACTGAATGCAGAGGACTATAGGTGGTAAGTATTTTTTTTTTCCCACTTACAAGTCAGTCTTAAGCAGCAAAAAACCTAGAAATTAGTGCTACAGAAAGTCTATTCTGCACTTACAAGAAATCTGTCTTTCAGTGGGGTAACACGTAGCCTTGCAGGCAGGCAGGCAGGCGTGTCTCTCTCTCTCTCTCTCTCTCTCTCTCTCTCTCTCTCTCTCTGTGTGTGTGTGTGTGTGTGTGTGTGTGTGTGTGTGTGTGTTTTAAGCAAGCCAACCAGATACATATGTGTACTCTTTAAATAATGTAAACTTAAAACTGTTGATTCAATTATATTTTGAATTGTTTAGGTCTACTTATGTTTGACTTCTTTTTATTGACAATTATAATGTGTATTTTGTGTAAAATGCTTGGAAGATTTTTACAGTTATATGGCATGCATATTCTGTTAGGTAAATATTTTTATTTAAGTGATGAGTCTCCAATGTTAAAATGCATTGTTTAAAAGTAATGCCAAGAAAAAGGAACCTCTCCCTCTGAAGTGTGAAAAACAGAACTAGAAAATGGTGGTTCCACAAAAGTGCACAAGGATTGTGGACAATTTGTGCAACAGTGAAAGCTACCTTGTTTTTTCATGCAAGGTGGAAAATAGTTGAACAGATTTTATGACTTCCTGTTACAGTTCTTGTCTAGATTTTCTTGTACTGTTTGCCAGGCTTTTACTCCCAGTTGTTTGAAATATTTGTGTCTGTTTTTCAGGCAATGGACAAGTTTTCTGTCTGCTGCTTCAACTGCAATCTATGTTTACATGTATTCCTTTTATTACTACTTTTTCAAGACAAAGTACGTAGCCTTTGACATTTTGTATTTTCCTTCCCTTTTAAATTAAGAAAGCTAATACTTCACATTTTAAAAAAAAGATTAATTATTGGTAATATGGGAGATACAAAAAATATCCCTCTTCTTCTCCCCCCCCCCCTCAGGATGTATGGCTTGTTTCAGACATCATTTTACTTTGGCTATATGGCAGTATTTAGCACAGCGCTGGGAATAATGTGCGGTAAGTTTTCTGCAGCATACTGAAATGCTGTCATCTCTGTTATATTGTGTTTCAGCCTTAAATTAGCATGTATCTGTCATGTCTGTGAGTTCGTAGTCTATTGAGAAAACAGAGAACACAAGCTAGGAAGACTCCTAAATGGGGGGAAGCATTCCATAAATTGGTTTTCTGGATCTGATTCATTCTGGTGGGGAACATGAGTTTGCTAGCTTATCAGATTTTTAGTCTTTAAGGTTTTTGTCATATGTATGGCTCTTGGCAGCACATGTACAGACACTAAGCCAAAATGCATGTGTTGTTTGAGATGACAAGAAGCTTGCACTCCAGGGTGAACAAAACTTAATTCTAAAAAAATGATATACCAAAAATGACAATGGTGCATATCTTAAGCTTTTTAAGGAAGGAGCTTTTTGCAGGCTATATGGTTGTAAGGGCATAAACATAATTATTGAACCTTATCTGATGTGCTTTTACTTGGGAGGAAGTCCTAATGAATTCAATAATACATATTCATAGCAGATATGCTGAGGATTGCAGCCGTTGTCTTGTAGAACTTAAGCGAATCTAACCTATATATATTTGCCTTGTTTTTGCAGGAGCTATTGGCTATATGGGAACAAGTGCCTTTGTTCGAAAAATCTACACTAATGTGAAAATTGACTAAGGAAAGTGAACTCTGGAACAGTTAACCCTTGGGGTGGGGTGGGGTGGGGGACAGAGTATATAAACTTGCACACCAGAAAGCGCAAGGAGAAAATTGTGTATTTAACACTGGGCACTCTGTGGGTCTCTCTTTTGTGGATCATTTAAAGCAACATCTGTTTTCATTGATCCTAGGTTCTTACTGACTTTCTTCAACTGTTCTCAGCAAAAGCTTGGATTGTATTTGGTAGGCATCACTCCCCAGTACATGCTAATCTTCCCAAAAACTAGCTCACAAAGATGAAATAGACTAGCTCTCTTCAGTGAAGAGGACAAAACTGTATTTACACATGTGTTCCATTTAATTAAAAAAGGAAAATGCAACTTGTGGATCCTAAAACTTTGCTGATTAGTTTCTGGTACTTTAAAATACTATTCTGGAAAGATTTCCTCCATCCAGTTGTTAGTGCTATTTTACAGGGTAAGGGGACACTGGATGCTACCAGGATAATTTGCAGTATCACCTATTCTAACATTTACATGCATTTGTTTTAAAAAGGCAAATATTTGCATGCAGTATCAGTCTAATAGGACCGACTTTCCATTGGTTCGTCATTAAAGGAATATCCAGCTATATCTGAGGTCCATCCAAAGAATCTTAAGTACAAAGGTGGAATTCTCTGCACTGCAATTTTTGTACAGTTAGCAAGAAAAAACGGTAAATAAAGATGATGCCATCGGTTTTTATTCAACGCTTGGTGGTCTAGGTAACAAAAATAATTGAATGTCTACAATGATTTTTTTCCCTTTTTTCCTAACTCAGCCGCCCATCCCCGGTTTGGCGTGTTTACTTGATGATTAAAAGGGGTAACAAGTGTATAAAACATTAAATGATGTAACTTAGATGTAGCTCCCAAATGTATTTGGATGTACAGATTTACTAAAGAATACTTTTTCTCATGATTCAATGTACAAACGTGTGAATTTAGGTGGCTTTTTACACCCTGCCTGCTGTTGCATGAAATTTTGGGGGGGGTTTCCTCGCAATGTGTGTGTGTGCGTGTGTCATGTTTTCTGTTGACTGAAGCTCTTTCAGAAGCAAAAACTTGTAATTTATAAGTTTAATTTTGTTTAGTTACCTCTGGACACTTGTGTAACACCTAAAGCAGTGCTGCTTTAAGTGTTCAGAAAATTTAAAATAAACTTTTCAGACAAATGTTCTGATTGTAAAAAATAGATAAATTTCGCAGTTGGAAATTTTTTTCAAGCAGTACTGCAGAATACCAATTCTTGAATAAAGTGCTACATATTCTCCATATATCAAACGCCAGAGGATAGGTCACATTCCAATTCCAATGTGCTTTGTTAATTTAGAAAGAAGCTTTCTGGCTCATGAGAAGAGGCACCTATTAAGTGTACAGGCTATGATGGTGAAATAGATAGTGGACAAATTACAATTATTTCTGGAGGTTTGTTGCAGCAAGGCCTTCAGGGTTCCTTGTTTTCAAAGATGACTGGAGATTAATTTTAACATGTATCGCCAAGGCAAGGCAGATTCCAAATGATGCAGGTGTTCCCAAAAGACAAATTACTGTGAGGGGAGTTGGTTAGCCCTAAACTGTGTGTATGGTGTATGTATGTATAAAGCGAAAACAGTTTTCCCGAGGTAAGTTCACCTGGATACTTATTTTCACCTTGGAAAATTGTGGAGGGGGAGAAATAAATACAATTTACTGTAAGTGAATTGTGGCTGGCTATCTGGAAATGTTTTATATGTGTAGTTAAATTCCATGGTGGGTCTGCAGTTCTTTTCATATCTAAATGGCAGACAGATATTAAATGATTTTGGCCCTCTTATTTTGGTAGTGTTTGCAGTTCATTTTATAAACACTGGTTTTATTCATAAATTCTAATAGAGCAGATCAAATCCTCCATACAGTTACTGGACAATCTTTTTTCAGGTAGCAGTGCATAGGGGTTCTGCACAAACTTCATGGAAATCCTTGCAGATTGCACAGTAGTGGGATGCATAGCACATTATGATCCACAGTAGATTAGATGTTTGCCTCTGTTTGGAAACTGGAAATCCTGTTGTTGTTGTTTAGTCGTGTCCGACTCTTCGTGACCCCATGGACCAGAGCACACTAGGCACTCTTGTCTTCCACTGCCTCCCGCAGTTTGGTCAAACTCATGCTGGTAGCTTCGTGAATACTGTCCAACTATCTTGTCCTCTGTCATCCCCTTCTCCTTGTGCCTTCAATCTTTCCCAACATCAGGGTCTTTTCCAGGGAGTCTTCTCTTCTCATGAGGTGGCCAAAGTATTGGAGCCTCAGCTTCATAATCTGTGCTTCCAGTGGGCACTCAGGGCTGATTTCCTTCAGAATGGATAGGTTTGATCTTCTTGCAGTCCATGGAACTCTTGAGTCTCCTCCAGCACCATAATTCAAAAGCATCAATTCTTCGGCGTTCAGCTGCCTTTATGGTCCAGCTCTCACTTCCATACATCTCTACTGGGAAAACCATAGCTTTAACTATACGGACCGTTGTTGTCAAGGTGATGTCTCTGCTTTTTAAGATGCTGTCTAGGTTTGTCATTGTCAGGAAATATTACGTAAACTAATTAGAACAGTGACCAGAATTTCAATATGGATGCCACTGGTGAGAAATCATTTTATATTTCTCGCCAATTTTTGTTTGTTTCCTGTTCCCCAAAAAAATCTAGATTATGTCACAAGGATTATGTCACTGCCAACTTAACGAAATAAGCAAATTAAGTGATGTGGTTATTTTGCATAATATTTGTTTATATTCAGCCCTTTAGTGCAGCTTGCAATGTTTAGGCACCAGGTGAGCCAGCCGGGGGTTGGGGGGAGTGTTCCATAGATGGGGCACCAGCTTACCTCAACGTATGTCAGGTTTATACTGGAGTAAGCAGTCATCGAGGTACCCAGGTCCTGCACCAGGGGTTGCCAAGCTTTTTGGACCTGTGGGCAAATCTTGGGTTTTGAGTGAGTGCTGAGACTCAGGACAAACTCCACAGCAGCCATGGTGTGACTAACACAAAAGACTGCCACCCAGAAGAGGAGGCATGAGACATCACAAAATCAGAGTAGTCAGGGTGAAGCTTTTCCTCTAATTGTATTTCCATAATAAGAAAGGTATGCTTTTTGAATTTCTGACTGCCAAACAGCTGTTAAAGGAACAAGAACATTATTTCCCCTGCCCTGGAATCTAGGGCTGTGCTCCTGCAGGATGCAAGCCCCTCTTGAAATATGAATGCTCTGAACCAGTGGTTCCTAATTAGGGGTCCGGGAAATGCACCCCGGGGGGGTCACAGCCCCATCTCTCGCCTCCCTCCCAACTGAAATGTTGTCATTCTTGCATGGTAATATCTCCAATTTTATGGTCTGTTTTAGCGCTGTGCAATTTTTCAGTTTATTGGCCAAAATTGGCTTTGAAATCACACCACAATAATGATTTTGAGCCAGCAATACACAGCAATATATTGCTCCTCGTGCAATGGAGAGCTGGGCAGCCGTTTCAAGGCACCGTTTATATCACATTAAGATCTCAGCCGATAACGCTGCTGATCTGAGCTGCCTTCCCTCATGCTGAAGGAAAACAGGCCAACTGATCGCCCTCACTTCAAGGCACCGTGGTACTACCTTCCCCTGGCACTGGGGTGGAACAGCTTTTCTCAGCAGGAAAGCAGCAGAAGCCACAGTGGACATGCATCTTCACTGGCTGCCACTGCTGGCTGCCCCACTGACGGCGCCCTGATGCCTCCCCCCATCCCCTCCCACTAAAACCTTGAGGTGGAGGTGACTCCGCTTCCAGTCCTTCCCCACAGCCATCCGATCTCCAAGGTTGCTCCTTCCCTCATCCCCACACCCAGTCTCCAATTTCAGACATCATGATATATTGGAATATTGTGATGTTTAGCTGCTGATATACCACAATGTTAAAAACCAGATATCTCTCAGCCCTAGTCTGTTTCTTAGTACAGTTTTACCTCGGGTTAGAAACACTGTGGGTTACAAACTCCACTAACCCAGAAGTAGTACCTTGGGTTAAGAACTTTACCTCAGGATGAGAACAGAAATCACATGTTGGCGGCATGGCGGCAGCAGGAAGCCCCATTAGCTAAAGTGGTACCTCAGGTTAAGAACGGTTTCAGGTGAAGAACGGACCTCCGGAACGAATAAAGTTCGTAACCAGAGGTACCACTGTATACCTAAAATCCTTTCCTTATTAGAGAATACCCCACATTTTGTTCAAAAAATTGCTTTGCAGAGGTAACTACCACAGAGTTATCAAAATTTTCAAAAGTCAGCGGTCCATGACTTGACTTTTGAAAAATAAGGGGTCCTCTGTAATTAGCTATTTGGGAACCACTGCTTTGAACAATCTCCACTGTAGACTCCGGCATATATATGTGTAAATAAAACCATATCATCTTAAAGACACTACAGTCTCCACTGTGCTTCATTTTTCCAAAGGCAACACAAAGCCTGGTTAAGTTTCAAGACCCCTGGAATCTCACACGGCTCAGCAGAGATTGGGGTGGGCTGCAACAGTGTGATTGCCTAGCCTCAGGACTCCACAACTGAGCAGACATTCAACATGTCTATAGTAGAGCTAAAGGTCTGATTCTGTTGCTGTCTTCACATGATTGTGTGGAAGAGCAGTACCTACAGAATACTAAGAGATCCTCCTGCAGAAAAGACTTTGATTTTCTGATTTAGGTGTCCGTGTGTTGTGTTCCTCAAGGTCTTTCTCATTTCTGTTCCAATAAGGGTGCAACCCATTTTCAGTATATGTTACCTATGAATGTAATTATGCAGTTGGGTGAGATGGAGAATGGAGCAAGCTTGTTTTCTCCCACTCCAGAGGGTAGGATCTGAACCCAATGGCTTCAAGTTACAAGGAAGGAGATTCCGACTAAACATCAGGAACAACTTTTCAGGAGGATAAGACGATAAGACCTCTTTGACAGTGGAACAGACTCCCTCAGAAGGAGGTGGACTCTCCTTCCGTGGAGGTTTTAAAACAGAGATTGGATAGCCATCCGTTAGGGATGCTTTAGTTGAGATTCCAGCATTGCAGGAGGTTAGATTAGATGACCCTTGGGAGTCCTTCCAACTCTACAATGCTGTGTTTCTGATAAAAAAAATACTTGCTGTTCTATATGGACATATTGAAAGTAATGGAAAAAACAACACACACACAAACCCCTCCTTAAAACAGAAAAATGATATACAAATTATAAGACAACCATCCAAGATACCAAGACTTTCCTAGCAGCAACACTCAGAAAATGTGAGGCATCCCCTGGAAAATCCTTTAGAACCAAAACAGGCTTGTATATTTTCCCAGCGTAAGGAAAACGTATCCTCCTTTCTGCCCCAAGAGTGTTTCCGTAAAAATACCCTGTAGTAGATGACCAGATAATATTGGACTACACTGCAGGGTTGTCATGCATCAACATAATTGTCATCATGCCCATGTGTGATGGGTATAATAAGTCGTAGGGCACTGATGTAAGAATCTATATGCCTTCAGTGCCACTTATACCTGCAATATCAATTAGTCCATGTTACAGGATTGTTGTAAACTGCCTGACGTGCAGTCCACCCACCAGCACTGTAACTGGACTGTATTGGTATTACAAAACAAAAAGCCTTTTAAAGCTCTCTCCCCATCCCACAAGGGATGCGGGTGGCGCTGTGGGTTAAACCACAGAGCCTAGGACTTGCCGATCAGAAGGTCGGCGGTTTGAATCCCTGTGACGGGGTGAGCTCCCGTTGCTCGGTCCCTGCTCCTGCCAACCTAGCAGTTCAAAAGCACATCAAAGTGCAAGTAGATAAATAGGTACCGCTCCAGCGGGAAGGTACACAGCGTTTCCGTGCGCTGCTCTGGTTTGCCAGAAGCGGCTTAGTCATGCTGGCCACATGACCCGGAAGCTCTACACCGGCTCCCTCGGCCAATAAAGCGAGATGAGCGCGCAACCCCAGAGTCGGTCACGACTGGACCTAATGGTCAGGGGTCCCTTTACCTTTACCTCATCCCGCAAGAAATCAAATATCAACAACAAGTACAATTTGGCAGGGAAGAACCAGTACCTATTTAACATGGGGTAGCTCAATCGCTAGAGCATGAGATTTTAAATCTCAGGGTCGTAGGTTCGAGCCCCACATTGGTCAAAGGCTTCCAGAATTACAGGGGGAGGGTTGGATTAGCCCCTTCCAACTCTACAATTCTTATGCAATAACAAGCAAGCTGAAAACCCTGAGTTTCTCCATTGCTCCTCTATGGGCACCTTGAGGAGGAATGAGGAAGTGAAAAGGGAGCTAGGAAGCTCCACGGCACTCGGGTTGAACGCTCTTATTTCTTTATACGTCTATGGTGACGGCAACCAAAACGTCGCGGGGGATGGGAGGCGTGACGCGCCTCCTCGGGAAGAGGGCGAAGCACGTGACTCTCCCGTCGCCTCGGCTCAGCCTATCAGCGCCGAGGAGCCGCTTCCACGGGTCCCTTTCGCCGACAAGATGGCGGCCGTAGCAGCCAGTTCCCCTCAGAGCGCCGCGACGCCCTCGCCGCCGCCGCCTCCTGCTCCCGCGGCTGCCCCCCCGCCCGCAGCTGCCTCCACCGCCGCCGCCGCCGTTTCGTCGGCGCCTCCCGCGGCTCCCGCTCCGGTTCCCCTTCAGGCCGCCCCGGCGCCGGCCCCGACTCCGGCCCCTGCCCCGCCGCCGGCTCTGGCGGCGCCTTTCCCCGGCGGCCGCGCGGTCCGGATCCACCCGGTGGTGCTCGCCTCCATCGTGGACAGCTTCGAGCGGCGGAACGAGGGGGCCGCCCGGGTCATCGGGACGCTGCTCGGTAAGGCCAATGACACCCTTCCGTCCCAACCGCCGCTTTCCCGCGTGGCCGGAACTCTGCACATGCTCAGAAGCCCGCCTTTCGTTCTTTACCTACCTTGCACTCGTCGCTAGGCTGGTAATAATCGGCTTGGAGTTTCGCTGGCTTGCTTTTGTTTTTCAACCGACTGGTGTGTAGGTTTTATGAAGCGGAAGCGATAAATTAATTTAGTTCGTAGTTATTTCGTAAAATGTATACACCGCTTGGGTGTTAAAACACAAACGTGAAACTCGGAAGTCAGTCAACTGTGTACTCATTTAAATGTAGCTTTGCCAGTTAATAACTTTATGCTTCCTATGTTTTTATCCCATAAAATATATACACCGCTTGGTCGTCAATCAAACTCAAAATTATTGTTATTTATTAAATTTATATACTGCCCTATATCCAGGGGTCTCAGGGCGGCTCACAGAATAAAATAAGATGTAAAACCAGCTAGTCATCACCATAGTAATTAAAATGTAGCTATGAATCATAGAATTATAGAGTTGGAAGAGACCACAAGGGCCATCAAGTCCAACCCCCTGCCAAGCAGGAAACACCATCAGAGCACTCCTGACATATGGTTGTCAAGCCTCTGCTTAAAGACCTCCAAAGAAGGAGACTCCACCACACTCCTTGGCAGCAAATTCCACTGTCGAACAGCTCTTACTGTCAGGAAGTTCTTCCTAATGTTTAGGTGGAATCTTCTTTCTTGTAGTTTGGATCCATTGCTCCGTGTCCGCTTCTCTGGAGCAGCAGAAAACAACCTTTCTCCCTCCTCTATGTGACATCCTTTTATATATTTGAACATGGCTATCATATCACCCCTTAACCTCCTCTTCTCCAGGCTAAACATGCCCAGCTCCCTTAGCCGTTCCTCATAAGGCATCGTTTCCAGGCCTTTGACCATTTTGGTTGCCCTCCTCTGGACATGTTCCAGTTTGTCAGTGTCCTTCTTGAACTGTGGTGCCCAGAACTGGACACAGTACTCCAGGTGAGGTCTGACCAGAGCAGAATACAGTGGCACTATTACTTCCCTTGATCTAGATGCTATACTCCTATTGATGCAGCCCAGAATTGCACTGGCTTTTTTAGCTGCCGCTAGTTAGTATTTTAATGCTTTTTTTATTTCATGAAGTTTATACATCATTTGTAAACAACAACAACCCAAACCCTTAAAGCATGTTACAAAAAGATAAACCGGTGAAAAGCTACCATGTGTTGAAAATGTACAAGAAGCTAAAATGCTAAAAGCAGCTGCTTGGCAGCATTTATGTGGTGCTTAGTTTAGACTGCTTTGCAGGGTTACCCACAGGCCAGGGGATGAAACTGCATGGATTGCAGTTTAAAGACAGGGATGGGGAGCTTTTGGCCTCTCCAGACATTGGTGGGCTCCAACTCCCATCATCTCTTGCCTAACAGTACGTGGAGGGTCATCCTCTTAAAGTTTTCCAAGCGTATTTGACAGGCAGAGGTGAAATTTGAATCTGGGCTTCATGCCTTGTAGCTGAGGTCACATGGCAGCTTTGCTGCTTCGACGCTCCCGTTTTGTAATGGTGCATTATTTATTGCATTTTGTTCCTGCTTCCTCTGTCATTGTTTGGCTGGTGCGCAGAATCATTCCTATGAAGTAGCCTAAAAGGCAGCCCACCTGTGTATACTGCAGTGGCTGAGCAAGGAATTTGGAAGCCAGATCTCCCTGTTTTATTCACGTCAACTGTAGTGGCTCTCAGAACACTTCACTCACTATGGTATCTCAACCAGTTTGTCAGGCAAGTGAGTATGATTATTCCCATATTGCAGATGGGTGTTGAATTTATGACTTTATGGCAAAGAGACAAGGCAAACCAGGAACGTACTGATTTGTAGGTCAAGCCGCTAGGCTGTGGTACCTCTTGCATGGTTACATCTCAGCCCTAGGATGCCCAAATGTAGTGGAGAACTAAATGTGCTTTAAATAACATCAAGGTTGCAGGTTTGACCCCCTTATGAGACAGCTGCATATTCCTGCATTGCAGGGAGTTGTACTAGATGATCCCCAGGATCCCTTCCAACTCTACAGTTCTGTGAATTTACGTAGAAGAGGGGATTTTGGAAGAGGATAGCTTGTCATAAAAGGCAAGGAAAAGTGCATCTGTTGTATTGTACTTTTCTAAATAGTTTATTGAAGGAACAGGGAGCTCTTTTTTGCACCAGGTCAAAATACTCAGGCCTTATACTGAAACGTGATCCCATGGGCTAGTGTAAATTATGGCCACATTGTTGTACACCACAATAAAAAGGATTCTTTAATAGATACTGAAAGAAACTGAAGTTGGAGAAGAAAGCTGGGTGATGTTTCTAATTCCAATATCCACCAGCTGTAAGATGTCAGGGGTTACATTATGTTGGTGACTCCGTTGACTTCATCCTTCCCCCCCCCCCTTCTCCCTCCGAGAGAAAGCAATAAAAAGGAAAGCACTTTGCATTTTGAGTACATCAAATACTTTGATACTCTACAGCAGCAGCATCCCGAAAACACAAGCCCCTTGCTTCCCCCTCCAGCATCCTAAATTTTTGTTTCCTTCTCCCCACAGACCCACAACACTTTGCAATTAGATTACATCAGACACTCTCCAGCATAAAGAAGGCATTTTGCCTATTAATCTTGGTTTCCTCCCTCTACCCTCCAGCACTTTTGCCTCTCCCTCTAGCTCCCAACAAAACTGTGGAGAGGGCCATGGCAGGGATCTGGCTGATGCTTTCTCATGGAAACATCTCTCTTAATTTCACAGGCACAGTTGACAAACATTCTGGAATTGCAAGGCTTCATGAGCCCTCTCCATGAGCCCAGCAGCTGACAATCGCTCATCCTTGTCTTATACCTTAATTACAAAATCTCTCCTTGCATGATCCTGGGGCCTTGGTTAGAAAGGCTTTCTCTTCCAGAAACATGTTGTCCTTAATTTTGCAGGCACCATTGACAAGCATTCAGTAGAAGTCACCAACTGCTTCTCAGTGCCTCACAATGAGTCAGAAGATGAGGTGAGTACCTGCTTCTTCCCCATGCTGTATTATGTCATGTACTGGCCACTCAGAGCTAAGCCCAGTGTGGTGTTGAAATAGTTGATAGCTAGATTAGAGAATTCTGGGTTTCAAAATCCCTGTGACTCTGGCGCAGCATCATTTCTTGGAAATTTGATAACCTGGTGATTGTTTGAAATGAAGGCAGGGAAGCTATAAGACCATTTGCAGAGAGCAGGTTTTGTGCATGCACAGTTCCAGGTTCAATCCTCAACATCTACAGTTACATGAACTTAGTTAACAAGGAAGGGAAGACTGCTTCAGACCTTGGAGAGTTGCTACCATTGCAATAGATGAGACTCACTGCTACAGATTCTCTTACTTCCGTTCTTTACTTCTAGGTGGCAGTTGACATGGAATTTGCCAAGAATATGTATGAACTGCACAAGAAAGTTTCTCCCAGTGAAATTATTCTGGGATGGTAGGTTGCTATTCTTCTTTTTACAAAAACAGAACAGCATTAATGGGCTTTTAAAATTGTTGATGTACAGTGCAAATTATGCTGGGGCAAAAGTGTATTTACTCCTGTGTTGCATAACTCATGTCAGAGAAGGTAAAATTAATTGTGACTTACCTAAAAATGGCAGAACTACAGCAATTCTGTTAGTTCTATGTTAGAGTGTCTTATCTGATCTTTTTTTAAAAAAAAAAAAAAGCACTGCTGCCAAGTCCCAACTTGGGAGAAAGGTGGGATATGAACATGTTACATAAATATATATATGTTAATATTTTTATGCCATCTTTCAAAATCCCAAGTCCCCCCCCCATGATGGCTTACACTCAGCACAAAAAACATTTCAAAAATATATTTTTTGTACCGAAAAATAGTACTGCACTATATAACTGACTGCCCATTTAGTTGGAGGAGACGAACCTCTTGTTCCATATAGACCAGTTGGTTAAATGGCTGGAGTATCATGTGGCTACATTACTTATGAATGTTGGATGTGCCAGTCTGCCCATACCTATAACATATGTTCACTGTGTAAGGGCCTGGTTCAGACATAATGACAAACTGGGCTGTGATTAAAGGAATGATTGTTTTGTGAGCTTCAGAAGCATATACCTTCCTGTTACTTTTCGTCTCTGCACAACCAAGAGGATATTATAAGCTTATCTGCTTTCACTTTTAAGATTAACCACAGTTCTCTATTTTATCCAGACTCAGAGAACTGTGGCTAGTTCTAACTGTAGTTAGTTTAAACAAATGACAAACATTTGATTCTGGTTTATTTTAACTAAGTGCAGTTTCTAATTGCACTGGGCTTATGCTTTCTCCGCAGAGTTACTGGCAAGTCTCTTGCTATCTTTTTTCCTTGTATTTATTTTGTGATGCAACTGGTTTATCAACGAATCATAGAATTGTAAAATTGGAAGAGATCACAATGTTAATCTAGTCCAACCCCCTGCAATGCAGGAATCTTTTGCCTCCAAACCAAGTAATGTAATTCAGAGGGCAGCACAAGAATGATTTATGTATGTATCTATATCTGAATTAGCTTTGTTTAATATATCTCACTGGCATATCTCATCTGTGTCTATAAGGTGTGTGTTGAATGAATGGGCTTCATTGTGTGCAGGTATTAATTAGTCTAAATTATGTTTTTGAAGGTATGCAACAGGGCATGACATCACAGAACACTCTGTCTTGATTCACGAATATTACAGTCGAGAAGCACACAATCCAATTCACCTCACGGTGGACACCAGTCTACAAAATGGGCGCATGAGCATTAAGGCCTATATCAGGTATTTACAAAACAGCCTTCATGTACTGCACTTGTTCTACCTCCATCTTTGTTCCTTTTAACCAGAAATCTGGCGTTTTACAAAAATAGCCTTTCAAAAACAAGTAAGACAATAAAATATTAAAAACGAAAATCTAAATGCAATAGAGTAGACCATCAAATAAGTATGACTGTTTAAAATAAAAATGATTTCAAAGCATATCTATAAACAGAAAGACTGAGCCCAGTGGAACTTGCCTGGGAGACTGTCTCTTATTTAGTCGCTACCATGGAGAAGGCAATGTCTGTCTCATATACCCAGGGACATTCAATTTATGAAAACATTCCATGGTTCCTGACTGTAAGTTTCAAATTAACAAAGGATTTGGAGAACGTTTCAATGGGCATTACAGAGGAAGGAGGGGAAAAAATCCACCATCCTGCTTTTAAGGATCCCAATTGTGTGGATGAAAGCATTTGTTGTGGACATAGGGTCCTCCACGTACTATGTATGGAGAAGGGATGGGGTGTTAATGTTCTCATTTGTGCTTTCTTTTATTTCCTACCATTCTGCAATTTCCTTGCTTTTTAATCAGGTATTTGTCCACCGGAGCATTCAGAAGTACTATTTGTATATTTGCAGTTCTTGCCAAAGTTTGGCTTACTGTGTTGCCCGAAGCAGGATTCATAGTTAAACTCTCCTTTCACTAACCGTGAGTTGTGTAACCAAGGTTTGTTCTTGGCATTAGCTGATGGTTAGTGAAGAGGGAGCTGAACCATGATCCTGGGTTCAGATGACACCCTAAGGCAAACTTAGGCATAGTCTGGTGTAGTGTGGGAACAAAAATGACCTGGGAAGAGCCAAGTGGTTATGAGCTCCTCCAAAACCCCACACAATGGCACCAACTCGGTAAGCCATAGTTTGTCCTACCATGCCATATGAATCAAGCCAGTGAGACCTCCCAGTGTAACCACCTACTTGGGCGCTATAAAGCTTCCTCTGAGCCCTTGTTTGTGTTAAGAAAATCTATTTTTCCTCTAGTACTGCAATGGGAGTCCCTGGTAAGACTATGGGAGTAATGTTCACTCCGCTCACAGTGAAATATACTTACTACGACACAGAACGGATAGGTGGTAAGTATTCTTGTCCTTTTTTGCTACTTTATAAATGTCTTTGAGTGATTAAAGTACAGTGGACGCTCAGGTTGCGAATGTGATCCGTACGGGATGCACATTCGGAACCCGCAGCGTTCGCAACCTGCACATGTGCAGGTTGTTATTCGGCGCTTCTGCGCATGCGCAAAGCGCGATTTAGCACTTCTGCACATGTGTGACTGCCGAAACCTGGAAATAACCTGTTCTGGTACTTCTGTGTTTCGGCGGTCCATAACCTGAAAAAATGCAACCTGAAGCGTCTGTAACGCAAGGTATGACTGTAGCGTGTGCCTGTCCTCCCAAGTTTATCTCATTATTTGGGGCTGAGTCAAGTAGAGGTTGGCTTGACAGTGTTCTGTGGGATAAAGTAATAGGTCTGTAATCTAGGACACAGTTGAGAGTGGCCTAACCTGCCACTTATGCCTGATGCTGATCTTACTAGGGATAAGGAGTGGCGCTTGTGTGATCACCCCTTTGCTGCTCCCCGTATAAGTGAAATAGTTGCCACTCATTCCTATGGGTGTTGCTGACCCTTAGGTTGGAAGACTGGGATTTTATTTAATTAATCCACAGCAGCCATCTGGTTTGCTTGGGGTGAGTAGTTATCAAATGCACGTATCTGTTTATTCCACCGCCAACTTGACCATAGTTGTGTGTTCCAGTCTAGCACTCCTTTGTGTTACCTCTGCATATTATGGCTGCTGTCTCTGTGCATGCTCTCTCTACTTCCAAGTAGTGGGGGTGGGGGTGGTTTGCTGTGGGTGATTTAGAACAAAAGACGGAGGATTCAGTTACCCAACATTCTTTTGTAAGGCTGGAGCGGAATGATGTAGAGTAGTAATAGTTAAGGCTATAATAACCAGCTGATCAACTAATGCATTTTCTTGAATGAACTGACATTTATTTAGCTCATATTAAAAATTAATTTTAAACCATATATATCCTGCCTTTCTACCTGTCAGTAGGCCTCCAAGGCAGCTCACAGTAAAAAATAAAAATGTAAGATTCTTTTTCAGAAATAAGGCTGTGGGAAAGGTACTGTTTTCCAGTTGCTGCTCTTTCAAAGTTTGGCCATGGCCATGTGGGAAAACAGCCTACCACCACCACATGACTTTGTTCCAGGGGTTGGAGAACCTGTTCTTGGGCAGTAGGATGGTGCTGGCTTTTCCTAGCATCAGTGAGAGCACAATGATAGCTGTTCGCTGGTCAGTGCTTAGATACCACTGTGTTTATAAATATTTGGGTCCAGCTGGGTTTTCGGTGGCTGATAGCTGCAAAAAGGCAGTGGGTGCATAGCTTGAATCGAGTGGGTAGAGTGAGAGGCCTTAATCTCCAATTGATTGCTTTTTGCTCGTGCAACTCCCTTCAGCTCAGGTCCTAGATAATATGTTTGCCACATTGTGAGGGAAAGCAGGTGGGAGGAA
The DNA here is from genome assembly GCF_027172205.1 of Podarcis raffonei. Taxonomy (NCBI): domain Eukaryota; kingdom Metazoa; phylum Chordata; class Lepidosauria; order Squamata; family Lacertidae; genus Podarcis; species Podarcis raffonei. The sequence continues at coordinate 16,104,875 of NC_070606.1, forward strand.
GGACTTGCAGGGGAACTTGGCTGACAGGAAGGAAATTAAGCACTAATAGCAGTGACAATAGCAACATGCTTGCGTGCCCAGAGACACTGTTCTGCATCGAAACATGTTCAGCTTTTAAATTCTTTCTCTAAATTGGAAGATGTACACTATTTGGCAAGATCAACCTTAAGCAATCTGGATTTTTAACAATTGGATTTCAATTTCTAATGAGTGAAAGGCTTTGCCAACAATGCTTTCAGCTGAATAACCATGCAGTGGCCGGGGGGAGAGATGAGGCAGTAGCATTAAATAGTAGTTGTTGAATTCCCACTAGAAAGGGTGTGGCAATGGATTCAGAAGGCTGCATATGAGCAGTGAAGTATCATTATTGCTACGGGATGCGGGTGGTGCTGTGGGTTAAACCACAGAGCCTAGGACTTGCCGATCAGAAGGTTGGCAGTTCGAATCCCCGCGACGGAGTGAGCTTCTGTTGCTCAGTCCCTGCTCCTGCCAACCTAGCAGTTCGAAAGCACGTCAAAGTGCAAGTAGATAAATAGGTACCGCTCCAGCGGGAAGGTAAACGGTGTTTCCGTGCGCTGCTCTGGTTTGCCAAAAGCGGCTTAGTCATGCTGGCCACATGACCCGGAAGCTGTACGCCGGCTCCCTCGGCCAATAAAGCGAGATGAGCGCCACAACCCCAGAGTCGGCCACGACTGGACCTAATGGTCAGGGGTCCCTTTACCTTTACATGGCTTTAGGTTCAATATCTGGAATTGTCAGTGGCGACAAATGTTGTTCTAACAGTCATTCCCACACCCTGTGTTCTCAGTTGATCTCGTCATGAAGACTTGCTTCAGTCCAAATCGAGTGATCAGTTTATCCAGTGACCTTCAGCAAGTGGGAGCTGCTTCTGCTCGGATTCAGGATACCCTGAGCACGGTGCTGCAGTATGCTGAAGATGTGCTGGTGAGGATAGTGTTGTGGTCTGGCCAGAAACTAAATGCACCCTTGTTTGTGTGCACCTTTATTTTGAATGACTTGTTAACATTGCCTGTCTTCATATCTAGTCTGGTAAGGTGACTGCTGACAACACTGTTGGCCGCTTCCTGATGGACCTCATCACCCAGGTTCCGAAGATTTCGCCAGAGGACTTTGAGACAATGTTGAACAGCAATATCAACGTAAGTCCATAGAGCTGGCTTGTAAAAGCACCGCTTGCTTGGAAGCTTCCTCCATACAAGCAATGTGCCACAATTGGCTAAGATATAGATGTATAGGTGGGTAAGCTGGTGATTCCTGTTTGGTTTAGTAGCACCTCCTGTGTGTACTGACTTGCAAGGCTGACTTAGATCTCTGGTGCAGCAACCTTCCTGAACAACCAGAGGGGACTTTGAATTGGCTGCCTTCTATGAAGGCTTATTTCCCTGCAAATCAAGAACTTGCGTTGTATTGGATCATATTCTGAAAAGCTGCCCATTTGGATAAAAATATGGACTCTGACCAGTTCCAAAGTTAGCGTTGGGGTGGGGTGTGTGCATACACATGTTGCTTATAAAAGGATGGTAGCCAAGTCAGTATATTCTATGTGTAAGCTCCTTCCCACAAGCTCCCTTGAATGCTCCTATGTAGTTTTGCAGTCACAGCCTAGGTCTTGACCAGAGCCTCGGTTTACCCAACTGCACACCGCAGTCTTGGACATGTAAAATTATCGGCAGTGGCCAAGCAGTTCAGACTGCATAACTCAAGATAGTGGTGGTTACCTCTGGTTCAGGTTTCCTGTCTGGAAAATGGAGGCACAACTGTGCAGCCTTTGTGGACAACGGGTCTGGAACATTGGGGCCTGGCTACCCAGGCCACACACCTCGTTGACCCTGCTCCATGCTCTCTTCAAGTCCTTTTGCCCGGTTGGAATGTGTCCTTAGACTTCATCTTGCTTGTTTGGAGGTGGGTGTTTGTGTGTGAAGAGATGTAAAAACCCCTGGCTTTTGTATGGTTGGAATTAGTCTACCGTACAGAGAGAAGAGTTTCATTTATTGCTCTGCCCGCTTTTGCTTCTGGCCACACCAACCATTGGCAAGTGGCCCCCAGAAGGTTGCTTATAAGGGAATGTGGCCCTCAGGCGGAATAAGGTTTCCCTTCCTATACCCTATTGCAGAGAATGAGATCAAAATTAGTAGCGCACCTCTCTTACTGGACTAAATCCCATTGGTACGAAGCTTCACGATAATGTAACTGTTTGGCAAGGCTTTCAAGCTTTATTAAACAATCTGGAACTGGGAGGTTAAGAGGCTCTGCAGTCTCTTGGCACAACCAGGTGGACCCACATTAAATACACTCCTGCAAATTAACAAATTATTATTTTATATGACTGTTTTCTGCCTAATCTTATGTATGCTCCTTTCTTCTTTTCAGGACCTGCTGATGGTGACTTACTTGGCAAATCTCACACAGTCGCAGATCGCACTCAATGAAAAAATCCTAAACCTGTAATTAACTCCTAACCATCTTATTAGAGGAGAAGGTGAAGAAAACTATGGAGTTGTAACCTTGTCATTCAGTTCTTATAATTGGACTATAACTTTTGAAATGACTGATAACTAAACTGTCAACTTTATCCTGGCCCCTCTTTCCAACCCTTGAAGAACCGCACCCCCCAAAAAACAGGATCACAAAGAGGAAGACAATAATTAAAAATAAGCTAGCAACTCCCAAGCTGCTGAGTCTTGCCCATTCATGTTTAGATCTTAATAACCAACCAAGTAAAATCCCATCCTTTTTAATTCATTTTTTGACAAATCTATTCTTAACCTCAGCACCGCAGGGCAGAGGAAGAACAACCTGATATTACATACCACAAACATTTCAAAAACAAACTACATAAAATGTTGCTGATCTTTGAAACCTTTCTACTAAATGGGCCAAGTTCTTTTAGCACTACCCAAACTCTGCTTGGGCTTCAAAAGTCTTTGGGGTGTGGGTGGGGAAACCATAAAATATAGTGAAGAATTGTGAGAATCTAATGGAGCGGGAGATGTTGGCTGACGTTTCCTTGGCCTAGAGGCTTCTGCCCCAAGACTCTCTAAGAGTTCAATATTCTTGGAGTCGGGGGTGCAGATTAGATTCCAGCCAAGCGGCAACAATAATTTATTGGAAGTGGACTTGTTCAGAACAGTGTTGAATTGATGTTAAACCATGGCAAGGAGCCATTGTTTAAAGTCCCAGTTTTTCTATATAAAGCACATGTGTCAGCAAGTGGGTATGGCTCTTAAGCATGTTTCCAGCTAAACACATAACAGTGTCTCCTCTGTTACAGGGAGCTATCCTGCCAAGAGGCATATGATACTTAGTTGTGTATCTCATGATTAACTATAATCTCTCTAAAATGCATTCCAAACTCTTGTTTCTCTGACACTCACTGTTGCCAAGCTTGTTGAAGCCTTCACTTTCATCAGGTCTCTACAGCTGTGCTATTTCTCATACATAATAGGTAAAAAAAATATTACAACCTTTGGCCCTCCAGATGTTGTTGCACTACAATTCCCATCCACTTTTCCCATGGTTGCTGGGTTGATAGTTGTTGGAATCCCATATGGAGTGCACCAGAGTTCCTCACCTTGGGACTACACAAAGCAACCTCTGAAAGCCTCTCTGTATGCCTATACTTATAATTTATCACGGAAGGGCACAATCTGTTGGAACATAAGCATTTAGGGCTTTCTAGATCAATTTGACCTTCCTAGATTATGCTTTAAAAAACACTTACACAGTTGCTAGCTTAATCTGTGATAGGCAATAGCCAACAGATTGAGTGGAAATCGTGGTAAGTTTCTCATTTTGAGAACCTTTTGGGCAACAAAGCTCGCCTATTGCTATCCTGAGAAGTCGAAAAATAATATCCTTTGTGATTTTAAACCCCAAATACAAGAGCAACCACTTCCTCTCCACATTTATGGAAAATATCCCTGCTGTGATATCTTTGTGAGGACTCATCAGAGAGGGATTTGAACCTTTTAAATGTAGTTTAATGCACATAAAAGGGATGTGGGTGGCGCTGTGGGTAAAACCTCAGCGCCTAGGACTTGCCGATCGCATGGTCGGCGGTTCGAATCCCCGCGGTGGGGTGTGCTCCCGTTGTTCGGTCCCAGCGCCTGCCAACCTAGCAGTTCAAAAGCACCCCCGGGTGCAAGTAGATAAATAGGGACCGCTTACCAGCGGGAAGGTAAACGGCGTTCCGTGTGCTGCGCTGGCTCGCCAGATGCAGCTTGTCACGCTGGCCACGTGACCCGGAAGTGTCTGCTGACAGCGCTGGCTCCCGGCCTATAGAGTGAGATGAGCTCACAACCCTAGAGTCTGGCAAGACTGGCCCGTACGGGCAGGGGTACCTTTACCTTTACCTTTAATGCACATAAAAGGGAAGCAACAGCATTTTCAAAGATCCTGACTTGGTCAGCCATTTTGCCCATAGCAGACTTGTGCTCAACAGTAGCACTTATTATTACCTGCAACCCCGAAAAACGGACAAATAAATGCATGCAAGCCTGCCCAAATTGTGTATTCTGGTTGCAGAGTTAAGTCAGGGTAGCAAACTGTATAACCTGAGGATGTGAATAGCCTGTGATGGTCTCAGTGCCACTGTTGGGACCTGATGTCCCAGCAGGTGCTAGGATCCCAGCAGCTTTAACGTTTCCTGCCCTGGTCCACTGTAAATTCTATTTTCAGTCTGATAATCCAAGAAATGCCACCCGGTTGGATTTAGCCAACCTTTTAATTACAGTACCAATAATGCCCCTGATCTAGTGCCATGTAAAGGAATTACGGGAAATTAAAAGGATGGCTATACCCAACACAGCTTTGAGTGTTGCCAACAAAGCCAGTTTAGTTGGAGAGAACCTGTTGACAGAGGGGCCCCACCAGTGGTCACTTTGCTTGAGCAGCCCTTTAAACTTGGATACATCTCTGGAAGTTCTGCTGCCCTTGTCTGTATTGCGATTTTTTTTTTTACTTGGGCTGTCAAATGGTGGTGGAGGCAACCCATGATTTGTGCTAATGGTAGTGACACAATGGCCCTTGAGAAACCTGAGATGGCAGCATCTGTGGTCTCTTTTGTGATGCTTGTAAAAACATGCCATTGTTAGTAGTCTGTCCCCTATCAGCATATATTGTATGCTTGGCAGAAAGAAAACAAAAGGGAGGAGGCAAAGGTACCGTATTTTTCGCTCTATAACACGCACCCGACCATAACACGCACGTAGTTTTTAGAGGAGGAAAATCCGTAGGCATGCCACCCGTAGGCATTCCCTCCATAACACGCACAGACATTTCCCCTTACTTTTTAGGAGGAAAAAAGTGAGTGTTATGGTGCAAAAAATTCGGTATATCTTGCTTCTGATGTTGTTCACAAGCATGTCCTTTAATTAATGAAAGAACTGCAGTTTCTGCCTATCACCTGCCCCACTCAACTCATTAATACTAAAAGCTTGCCTTGACAGTTGTCTTCTCAATCAGCAGCCTTTTGGCATTCTACCTGTTAACAAGACTCCAGAGCCCCTTCATACTCTCAAGACACTGCAAGCTTACCCTAGACTTTCATCAATGTTACAAATGGAAACCTATTGTTGAACAAAAACATGGAGGAGATTACATATTTCCACCAGTTTTGATAGGTGGTATAGGGGAAAGGAGAGAGAAAGAAAGGGACCTTTCTCACATATGGTTGGTTGTTACCTCCTAGTTTCCTTATCACAAAATGCACCTATGTTGTGGTTTTGGCAATATTACTGTTTATGTAGCACATTAGAGTTGTGAGTTCTAGTGACACCTATGTGTGTTTTGCTTTCAGACATCTTTTTTTATGCCTGCATGCTCTTTTGCACTTTGGCATCTTAGTGATGATGAGCAGTGAAAAGTTTCAAGGCAACCCTATTCAGCTTTGGTTTCCTTTTGGATGAGAGTGCACTAGAGATAGAGGGTGTCCTTGTAATATTTTCACTATTTGTAAATATACTAGTGGGGAGTGCTCGGTGCTGCCCAGAAAATTTCAGAAGCTGAAAAATACTGTGAGTTTTAAATGGATAGTATGATATGTGAGTCATACCAAAAGCAGGTGATGTCATGTCAAAGTCACATTTCGGCCTGCTATCTTGATTTAAAATGATACCCAGACTCCAAACATTGACAAAGACTGCTGCACCCACGCCAGGAACTCTCATCCCAAGTTTGGTGATGATATCTTGAAAGGTAGCAGAACCTAAGCCTAAAAAAATCACACCAAAGTCACATTTCAGTCCACCATCTTGATTCAAAATGGTGTCCAGAGTCCAAAAGTCAGCAGTGTCTGCCACCCCCAGCTTGTGAACTCTTGTGCTGTTTGGTTGTGATATCTCAACAGACTTCCAAACTTTGGAGACCAGATGGACAAATCATTTTTCAAAATATATAATAGACAAGCAGAGGTCTCAGACCCTCTTCCTCTCCATTTTGCAGTGTTTTCAGCCAATATTTATCACCTCCTCTCAGCTGTGTCAAGCAGTGCTTGGTGTATCATCCTTCGAACTCTGGTCTCCTACCTAACAATTGCCTCCCACTGATGAGACATCAATTAGCCATTCTGGACTATTGACCAGTAATTTGCATAGGGAATTTGCATAGGGAAAGGTCAACCTTCAGCTGCTTAGCTTTAGTTGGATAGAGTGTGGTTATACAATTGTTGCATTTAGTTTAAAGGAAAGCAGAGATTAGTGTTCTTTCAGCATTCCTTGATGGCTAGTTCAAAGCCAGGCAACAAATTACGCCACTGCTTGGGGTGGTGGGTGAAGAGGCTGGCATTTCCCTAGCTCACCTCTAATTTATTTATTTTTAATGTCTAAACTGGCCTTCGGCAAACTGCAGGTTGGTATACAATAGAGAACACAATATAATGAAACATGATATTTGAACAACGTAGAAGACTGAGAGGCAACAAAAATATAAAGAGACCATTCTAGCAGCAGTTCCTGTGTGAATCAAACCTATTATGAAGCTTGTTCTGGCTATAAGCTACTGGACTATTTTTAAATTTATTTCAACTGCGTCAGACCAACACGGCTACCTACCTGAATCTATTGTGAAGGATTACTTATGTTGTTGGACTCCCAACTCTCCTCATCTCTAGCCAGCACATTCAGTAGTCACCTAGAGGGCTGCAGGTTAGCCCTCAAAATATTTCAAATGGTTGAACTACCGACCACAACTAAGACTCATGAGAATGAAATTTTTGCCAGACAACGAATGGATAGCAAAGCAGGTACCAATAATGGATTCCTAGGAACTAGAATTCAGTGGGGCTCTACTGCTGAAGTTGTCCCCCTCCCTAGTCACCACCTGCCTCAGAGCTGAGCGTGAGGGCACCCTGAGGAGTCAACAGATGAGTCCAATGTGTGGTCAGGTTGATACAGGGGTAAATGTTCCTTTAGCTATGTGGGTTTGAGTAATAGCATAGGTATGCATCACACCAGCACCATAGAATATTAAGGTAGAGAGAAGGAACAAATGGAAGAACCCTCATGGCAATTGCAATCTTTGCTCATTGGGGATTTTAAGATGCGGCACATAACTTGGAACTTTAAAAACGCGAGTTACTGCCTGTTTGTTGTTTTTTATATATATATATATATATATATATATATATATATATATATATACACACACTTCTTTAAAGCAATCTATACAACTAAAGACGTGGTCCTCCAGGGAGCACCCCCAGACTGAACATGATCTTTCTGTGGGAGTCCTGCAACCCCATTCAAAAAAGGTTAAACGCCACCCACAGAAGTTTTCCACTCACAGAACCTCAGTGTGTTGGGATTTAGCTTTAGTTTATTGGCCCTCATCCAGCTCATTACTGATTCCAGGAACTGGTTCAGAACTTTAAGTGCCTCACATGACTCCCATGACAAGAAGAAATAGAGGTCATCAGTGTTATTAGTAACATTTCACTCTAAAGCTCTGGATGAGCTGCCTCAGCAGCTTCATATGCATGTTAGAAACCATTGGGGATAAGGTGGAACCAGCCAAGATGTCATGAATGAATCTCCTATCTCTGTGCTCCTACCCACAGAATAATACTGCGGATAGTGGTATCAAAAGCCACTGGAAGGTCCAATAAAATTGTTAAGCGTGCATCCTGTCTCCTACTAGAGTGACCAAAATCAGTTTCAAGGCTGGATTGAAATGGTGTAGATGAGCGATTCTGAACAGCGTTCGAAACCCCCATTGCTCTAGGCGCATTTTGTGACAGGGAATTTCATTAGCGTGAGCTGTTTATTAGTACTGCGCCTAATATTTCAGATTAAAACTTCCAGAGTGGAAGGAAAGAAAAACTTTTTTCTGCCTCCCCATTTCCAGCTACTCCCTGAAGCCTGAAGAAGAGAATATTAGGGGGGTGGGCAAAGGAAGGACTAGACCATGTGAAAAATGAACATAATATTTTAGCTGCAGTTCCTTCATTTCCAGCCTTGCATTCAAAAGCCTGCCTGGACATTCCGTTGTGGCGCCCATAACCTAGGCTTAAGGTGCCATTTAGCTCCTAGCTAGCTTTAGCTCCCACGTCAGTTTCTAACACTGGTCCTGAACCTTGCAGCCCTCCCATCAACCCATGGTTGTGGGTGGTGGGAATGCAATCCGGTAAAAAAATAATTGCGAGTCACAATTTGCCCACCCACGGCTGGTCTAGATAATCCACCTCTCAGCTAAGAGAGCTTGGAGTGGTATAGCCACCACCTTGCCCGACAGCAAGCGCGACATTCGCGAGCAGCTGCGGGCCGTTCAAACGTCCCAGGTTTCTGGGTGGTGGAGAACGCGTCGCCGCGTTGCGGAGCCGCCCTGAACGTGCGAACGTGACTCCCCGCGAGAAGAGCCGCCTTGAACAACGCCGCCGCTTCTCCTCACAGCCGCTGGGGCAGCGCGGCGGGTCTTCGCTTCCTCAAGGCGGGCGGGGCGAAAGTCAACCCCGGCCCCAGGGAAGGGGCGGGCCGGGTTCCGCCGGCCTCACCTCGCCCGGGCGACGTCTCCATTTTGCTTCGCTGAGCTGCGTTAGCGGGGATTGTCGGCCGCGCCTCAGGTGAGAGCGGGAAGGCGGGAAGCCGCGGGGGGCAAAATACTGTAGTACTAGTAATAGTAGTAATAGGGGTATTAAGTTCTAGCGACGTCTCCCGTGTTGTGTGTGTGTTTTAAACCAAACCCGTGTTTGTGTTTGTGTATGTTTTCCTGCTTGACGACGTGGACGTCTCCTCAGCCCTCACCCCCCTTTTTTTTTGAACAACGGTTTTTCTCCCCGCTTCTGAGCTTGCCAAGTTTTCCACCCGCTTTGAAATCCTGCCAAAGTCCAGGGGCTCGGGAGTTGAACTGCAAACTCTTAATGCTGCGGACATTGCCTTTTCTCTCTCTCTCTCCTCCCTCGGTGGTGGATCAAATTCGGATTAACAGCCGCAGGGCAACCACGACTCTTTTCAACTCAGGGCAAGGTTAGGAATGAGAAGCTTCCCTTGGAAATCAGGCGACCGAGGCTGAGAGTAACGAAGGGTAACATTAAGGGATAAATGCGCATTATTTTTTCCACATTTCCTTCCCCTCAACCTTGCGCCCCAGGCGGCAGCCGCGGAGATCAGCGCGTGATTTCTTCAGCTGCAAGCATTCTATAAAACCGGCTGCTTGCTTAAGAAAGTACGGGCAGAGGTGCTGCCTCGCCTAAAGCGGCAGAGGAAGCCCCAGGAATTGCCCCTTCCTGGGGTTGGTTTGCCTCTGCTGCTAGGCTGGCCCAGTATCCCCATTTGAGTCTTTTTTTTATGATGGTTGTGGCAAGATATACACACACACACACACATATATATATATATACACATATACATATACATATATATGTATATATCTATATCTATCTATCTATCTATCTATCTATCTATTCTGTATATATATACTGTGAACCGCCCTGAGACCTCCAGGTGTTGTTTAGTCGTTCAGTCGTGTCCAACTCTTCGTGACCCCATGGACCAGAGCACACCAAGCACTCCTGTCTTCCACTGCCTCCCGCACTTTGGTCAAACTCATGCTGGTAGCTTCGAGAACACTGTCCAACCATCTCGTCCTCTGTCTTCCCCTTCTCCTTGTGCCCTCCATCTTTCCCAACATCAGGCTCTTTTCCAGGGAGTCCTCTCTTCTCATGAGGTGGCAAAGTATTGGAGCCTCAGCTTCAGGATCTGTCCTTCCAGTGAGCACTCAGGGCGGATTTCCTTAAGAATGGAGAGGTTTGATCTTCTTGCAGTCCATGGGACTCTCAAGAGTCTCCTCCAGCACCATAATTCAAAAGCATCAATTCTTCGGCGATCAGTCTTCTTTATGGTCCAGCTCTCACTTCCATACATCACTACTGGGAAAACCATAGCTTTAACTATACAGACCTTTGTTGGCAAGGTGATGTCTCTGCTTTTTAAGATGCTGCCTAGGTTTGACCTCCGGGTATAGGGCGGTATATAAATTCAATAAATAAATAAATAGGTGCTTTTGCTTTCTTTTTTCAAGTGGTTACTGAACTGCATGCATGCTCTGGAGGAAATTTGTTTGCCGATGCGCTTTCAGTGTTAACAGTGACTAGTAGCTGCCTCTTCTTGTTTAACACACTGTGAAAGTACTGGAGTTTTTTCTGGATTAAGCTGAAGTGAAGCATTGCAGGGGCTTGGATTTAGAAGACCCTTGGGGGCCCTTTCCAACTTTACAATTCTGTGATTCTGTGACTGTGTGCCTTTTGCGATGCAATGATTCTTGACACATTTGCTTTTAGTTGTACAGTATGTCCAAAACAGAAAGCGTGACAGTGGGCAAACGCATGAGTCATACAAAGTAGCTGTAACCCTGGATTTGCCATCCTGCCTTGTGTGCTCACAGTGGCCTTCATTCAACAGGTTCTCCCTGCAGAACTTTGAGTTAATATTAAAGATCTGTTAACTGCTGTTGAGTTTCTTTGCAAACAAGCAGGCTGAGTAGTTAAAAGGTGTGGCATTTATTTATATATGGGGTGGAGATTATGAAGTAAGCCTGAAATTGGGACTTCAGGCAGAATGAGATTGCACTTTCTCCTTAATCAAACAATGCTATCTGGTCCTGTACTTGCAATTTATTTATTCATATAAATTGCCCCATCTCAAAGATGGGTAAGATTTTAAGTCCATAAAACTGAAATTTAAATAACCAGATAATGACCATTACATGATTCTTTAGCACTTACCTCATATTAAAACTACCCTGAAAAACTAGCCCTAACAGTCTACCCCTACAAACGAACAAGTTTCCTATGTTCCTGTGTGCACTCTTAATGATCACCCTTGATCATACATGAGTGAGCAATTACCCCTGTAGATTTCTAGCTACTATTTCATGCAAAAACATTAATTGAAAGGGTAGACTGGGGGTAGGATTAAAATAATTATCATACATAAAGTGATTTTATGTTCTCTCCCAAAGTGAACCTTCCATATTGATGTTAATAGCTTGTGTTTGAACTCCTAAGCAGGCTGTTACGAATTTTGACTTGCTTTTTAGGAGACTCTGTTTTTGAGAACAATCTCTCTGAGCACACGTAGTACAGCTTCATAGTACATCATTATTTTCTGTTAATTCAAAACAGCCCAAGCTGAAAACAAATGCAACTACAAGAAAAAAGTGGCTGCTGTCTCATTAAAAAACAACGAAATAAAATAAATCAGTCATATAATCTTGAAAGCAATTTTACACACTATATATATGGGTTTCTTAGACACTATCATATAGGAATTAGTGTAGGCTAGAAATCAGTGAGCATATAATCAGATATGACAAATAACACTATAAATGTTTGTGCACTGAAGCATAGATGCTGAAATAAATTCATGTAGGGCCATTACATGTGACAATCTGCAGATGAGTTATATATTTATTTGTTCTTCAGTGCAGGCAATCCATAAAGGGCCCCCCAGATTCCTGCCCATAGAGTATTCATGTATGCCCCCTTGCACATCTCCTCTGGTCTTCCTTCAACTCTTGTCTTTCTACATTCCTTTTTGCTACCTTCATTCCATTTTCCTGTTAAGCTCTATGTTATTACTGGGCGGACTATTGCATGTATTTTAAAAGCTTTTTTTTTTTAAAAAAAGCAGGGTTTTTTTAAGGGGCCCCAAACCGACTTGGAGTAGAGAACCTAAGGCAAGGCATTTCCCTCTGCTGGTGTTAGCCCTGCTGTGGAATGGGACAGTTGCCTGCATCTTATCTGTCTTCACCCAGAAAGGGCTAATAGCAGATTGTGCTTGATGGGTGTGTGTGAAGAAACAGGGTGGGGACGAAAAGGGTTAAAGCTCCGTCACCACCTGCTCTCTCAGTGCTACTCCTTTCATTCAGTTCCTCTTATGGTTACTTTATTTTTTTTATTTTTTAAAAAACAAACACTTCATTAGGATAATAAAATATAACTGTATTTGTATTTAAATGCAGCTGATTTCTGTTGCAGCATTCAGCAAACAGGCTCCCCTTTTTAATGAAGGTGTGTCTTTCCCCTCTTTTCTCCACCCTCATTTAGCTTATCAGTTTTGCCATTAGCACATAGTGCTTTATCTTCTCAGACTCATTTCTCATTGTCCTCAGGATTGGGTATAGTTCTAGCTGCTGTTATCATATATGCCGCTAATGCTGCCTTTGACAGCATTACTCTCTTGTCTTTAGAGTAAGTTAATAAACATAGTGTTTGGATATTGTAAGCTAATATTTGCTCCATTGAGGTTTTTACAAAAAAAAGAGAGATTTTGTCAGTATTTATTTCCCATAGTCAATCTCCCACATAATGCTTTGGCCCTCTTATTCCCTGTGGCTCTGTCCGTTTCTGTTGTGAAATCTTACTTACGGAATTCCCCTATTTTTTTCTTCTCCAGTTGTATTGCAGTGCTATCTAGTAGACGCCTGTGATGCTTATGCAAGAGCACTGGATTCACTGGTGTGTGGGAAGAATGTAACTTTCCCAGCAACAAAAATATGATGGTTTGAATGCTTTAAAAAAATCTTGGTGTCTCCTGTCACTAAAACATTACCTTAAGTAGAGGATATCTGGATTCCAAAAAACAATTTAGTAACAAGTAACAAGGATGCATTTATTGCACTTTTAAAAATTGTAAAAACCTTCCCTCTATATTTGTAGCTTAATTTGAAGTAGTGGGTACCTTTATCTCATGTTTGGGTTTCGTTCCATCTCCCATTCTTGCAGTTACTTGATATGATGCTGCTTTGGTGTCTCATCCTTCTCAAACTCTTTAACCAAGTTTCCTTGTTCTTGTGTGCCTTCATGCTTTTCCCCTGATTAGTCAGTTTTATTTACACCATTACCCATTTTGAAAAGGCTTTGGAAATTAATGCAAGAACGATAGCATAGCAAAAATGCCCTAAAGCTTCCCAGAACAATCTCTGACCAGAAATGTGCTTTGCTATCATTCATAGAGAAGACAAGGTTTGGAAAAAGAGGTAAAGGTTTTTCCTTTGAAAATCAGTCTAGCAGAAACTGTAAATGCAAGGTTACCTAGTCCTGGACTGTGGATATGTATAGACATATCTCTGCGTGTCTGCTCCCCTGGCAAGATCTCTTTAAAAGGATTTCTCAAACATTGCTGAAGGTCATCACAGTTTTAACAGTCAACTTTGGATTTTGTTTTACTCTTGCATGGCTTGCTAGGAAACAGTATGGAAGGGGAAGAAAGTGCTGAGTGAACCTGTTAATGAATAAACAGTTAATGAATAAGATTTCTGTGTGTGGAATAGAAGAGGTCTGTAGCGATACTTGGGGCTGAAGTAGTGAACAGGCCCTATATAAATAAGAGGAAATGGAAGAGGATCACAGACAAAGCAAGGGACTAGCAACTTCATTGCCAACTGTTACATTCATTGAAGCATATGGCAGAGCGAAATGAAATAGATGGCATAGTCTCACATTCCCTCTGTATCTCAGATTTGACCCAGTTAAATGGGCAATGTAACAAAGTTAAATTTGCACCGGCAAATGTGAAAGGTGTAGCCATGGAAGAAGGGGATGCTTTCAGAAACAGGTTTGACTGTACTCTGGTACAGGAATCTACAGATTTTGACTTGGCTCACTAGCAGGTCATAATTTATGGACACCCCTGACCCCTCACTTCCAAGTCCCCTGTATGTGCAAGAGGAAGTGTATTGCACAATTGCACCGTGACCACCTCCAGACTGCAGGGTGATGAGAATTGCCTAGTAGGAAGACGGGAATCTTCATATCTGGCCAAGTGACAAACAGGCTGGGGCTCAAAGCTTTGCATTGAGAAACACTTGGAGCTGTTTGTGACATTAAACCTCTCCTCCCCATTCCCATGTTAAAAGGAGTGGAGATTTTACTCCTTGGGGAGTAGATTTGTGGAGACTTGATTTACTGATCCAGCGATAAAGTGCACAGCCATGCCTCATCACTGCTTCTCTTCCAAGATTCAGAATTAGGAGGAATGTCTTAATTTAATTTTCATTGCTATGAAGCTTGGCAGAAGAGAGTCTGTTGTAACTGAATGCTACCCAGATAGCCTTAATATAAAAAAGGGAGATCCTTTTAAATTATCTTGAAAGCTTTTAAACCTCAGACTGTTTTTCCTAAAACACACACACAGTTTTCCACAGTCAGATGAATGCTCTGTTTCCTGCTTGGCGTTACGTAACTGCCTTTGTGGAGGGTGTGGTCCTCATTTTTTACTTCAGGAGGATACACTGAAACATGGATTAGTGACTCATTGTGAGATGGAAACATAGCTGGCTGGCCTTTAGTAAACTCATATTATGTGACTTCAGTTCTCTGGAAAAACAGAAAATGCCTGAGAGGCCTATAGGCACTGTGGAGCTTGTAGAGGCTTGACTACAATTCACCACCTCTGATTTCTAAGCTTTTAAGTCTTTCTCCCTTTTATATGGAGGCAAGGTGCATATTCTACCCAGTTGCTCAGCAAGGAAAAAAGGAAACTTGCCTTTCTGTATTCTGATGAAAGACTACCAAGGCCATAATATGGATGGCACATGCATTAAAACAGGAGTGGGAAACCTTTTTGGCCCATGGACTAGTTCGTTATCTCCCTCCATCCCTTGTGGGTCAACTTTGACATGTGGGAGGGGCTACCACCTGTCATTTGCTCAACATCATGGTGGCTGATAGGTGGGTGGGATCACCTAACTGTCAAGTAGACCTGCCAAAGGTCTGCTTTGCTGGCATATTCCGCCACAAGGGAACCAGAACCCTACAGCGAGCAGCACCAACCAGTAGATTGTTATATCCTTCTGGTGGTGAAGTGCTCACATGAGGAAATCACTTAACTCTTAAGTAAAAGCTCTCAAGTACTTTTCTTTTGTCTTACAGAATGTCGTACCCAGGATATCCCCCTTCAGGTTACCCTGCTTTCCCTGGCTATCCTGTAAGTATTTACTATATTTCAGTTCTGTCTCTTTTTCACACTTTAGCACAGCAGTAGACAATGATGATTTGCATTGTTTTGCTATGTATTTAGTAGGCATAAAGCTTCAATCAGATGGTGCCTTTAAGCCAGGTATGGCTAATCTGTGGCCCTCCAGATGTTGTTGGGAATGGCCAATAGTCAGGGACGATGTGAGTTGGAGCTCAGCAACACCTGGAGAGTTGCAGGTTAGCCACCAGTGGTTGAAGCAGTCCCAGGGTAGCTTTCTGGATCAATTTTATTTGGGTTTCAGACAGCTCCCAGAGATATTGCCAGTGCTTCTCGTCCAAGACCAGGACTACTGTAAGAACACTGAGGCTCGTAACTATATATAATAACAAGCGCATATTATTGCTTAATAAAAATTAAATTGAATTTTCCCCTGTTATTGACACAGATGTAATTTGTAACGTGCAACTGGTCTAGAAATTATTTTATTGTTGCGAGCATTATTGCATTGTGTTGGTATTGGGTTTTGAAGTTGCAGAGGAAAAGAAAATGTTAAGAGTGTTTTGAATTGTTGTGCTGAAGGATATTGACTCACACACATCAGTTTGCTTCTGTCATGCATAATGGCATCTTCTGTCCTCCGAAGTGCTCTGAGGTTTCACCACATAAAAGCACAGTTTGTGCTTCTCCAGCAAATGCTTTCAATGGCACTTTTACTTCTCTATTTTTTTCCTGTTTCATGTTTACTCAATGGACACACATTGTTTCGCACTTGTGTTCGTCCACTTCATAATAGTATATTTTACTTCTGTTCATAATTTTTTTCTTGTTTCAGTGTTTATGCTTTAAATTCTTGTTTGGTCTTTTGTTCATGTTTGGTTTTGGCATTTTTTTTGGTTATAATGTTGCTTTTTATTTATAATCTTTAGTTTTGTCTACTATAATGTGTATTATTTTTACCAGTGTTTTTCTCATTCTCTCCCTCCTCCCTTTTTTATTCATTGTGGTGTTTTTTTCCCCTTTTGGCTGCTTTTTGTTTGTTTGTTCCATGTCTACATTTTATTTGTACTGTAATTCACTATTTTAACTGTTTGTTTTTATCTTTCCCATGAGTGATATGGTTGGTATTGTGTAAAGAGTTTTTACTTTTTTATTCAGGTAGCGTGGTGTATTACTAGATTTGTTTGTGTGCGTGTGTGGCAAAATTGTTTGTACTATTGCATCCAAGCAGGTCCTCTTTAAGGAGGGAGATGCACCACCACACTCTTTCAGGGCAATGAAATATTAATCAATCCCAGAACCGTATATTGTAAATGTTTGTAGGTCTTAATTTGCCCTGAGACTGAACAGTCTCTACTGTATGATGTGCTTATTACCCTCACTTCCCTTTGTTTTCATGTTGATATTATACTTTTGGAATAGGAGGGTGTGGAATAAATGAATGAAAATGACTTTTATTCTTAGGGATGGTATGGTGAAGATGACCATGCCTGCCTTAAGACCAATTCTGTGAACAAAGAGGTTCAAAGGAGCCCCAAGGAGGGCCCCTTTGCAGAACTGTTTATTAGCATGTTTTACAACCTGAGTTGTAAATGTCTTACATCCTGAGTTGCTGAGACAAAGCAAATGTTGGACTCACAAGCTTGACTCCCTAAGAGGCTCTTTTCCTAGCTAATGTTAAAATTAAGTAAAGAATGTGTTAGATTGTTAGCCTTGAAAGAGGGATAGATTTATAGTTTAGAGGTGAGCTGAGATAACAAGGAGAAATAACAGATGATAGTTTAAAAACTAGTAAAAAAAAAGGTAAAGGGACCCCTGACCATTAGGTCCAGTCGCAGACAACTCTGGGGTTGCGGTGCTCATCTTGCTTTACTAGCCAAGGGAGCTGGCGTACAGCTTCCGGGTCATGTGGCCAGCATGACTAAGCCACTTCTGGCGAACCAGAGCAGTGTACGGAAACACCGTTTACCTTCCTGCCGGAGTGGTACCTATTTATCTACTTGAACTGCGTGCTTTCGAACTTCTAGGTTGGCAGGAGCAGGGACTGAGCAACGGGAGCTCATCCTGTTGCGGGGATTCAAACCGCCGACCTTCTGTTTGGCAAGCCCTAGGCTCTGTGGTTTAACCCACAGCGCCACACGCTAGTACGCAGGCTTAAATGCTGCATGAATATTATAAAACACACCCCTATTGTAAAAACTGCTAATTTGAATGGACATGGGATATATGCTATTGTTGGGGGTACATGTTTAGGAGCAAACATGATGTAGGCGGATCGGGAAGCCTGTAAACTGCAGTTTCTTAACCAATAGGAATTGTAGGAGGAATATTCGAACCATCTTAGGGTATAAATTATCTGTGATGTGAACTGGAATGTGCAATCCCCTCTTTCCAGCATGAGTTGCGGGGGGGGGGGGTCTTTGCCCACAGTCTGCTTATGCTTGATCGTGGTGTAGACTTTCTCCTTTCAGAGAGAAATTTTAATCCCTCTGGGAAAGATCCCTGTTGTCTATAATAATTAATTGTCTGTTTCATTGCTCCTTTGGGATTTCTGATCAATGAAGTTTCTCTTTCTGTATTGATAACAGTAGGCATTATGGTTGACCTTGCTTCTGTTACTTTAGTCCGAAGTCCAGTGTTGTGGGTAGGGTGAATAAGGGCCAGTGTTTACTCAGCCACAACCTCGGAGGCAGTTTCTGTATAGATCTGTATTTTTTCTGCTTCAGTGGTAGACTCCAACAGCTTAGCAGGACAGGATAATTTCACCATTTTGCAAAGTGCTTGGAAACTGGGTGCATGCGATGGAGCTTTCTCTGCCTCTCTGGCAAGCTCAGAGAGGAAGGGAGAAACACTCACAGGGGAGCCCAACTTCTGGCAACCTTGCAGAGCTGGGTATCTGTTTCTTTCTTTGCAAGACGCTTGTAGCCCGGGTGATAAGCAGGGAGTTTTCTGTCTTTCTCTCCTCTGAGCTTAGAGATCTTCAGTCTAGCTTCTGACATCAAATGTTGTCAGAAGCTGTTCAGGTGGAAGAGGCAGAGGTATTCTCCATATCTGGCACTTGATGCTATGTAGTAGTGACATCCTCTCAACTGCAGTTGTTTAATCCACTTCTTGAAGAGGTTTGAAAGTGGGGCTTATTTGATTTATATGGTCTATTTAGTTCCATTTATGATCTATAAGAGGGACGCGGGTGGCACTGTGGGTAAAAGCCTCAGCGCCTAGGGCTTGCCAATCGAAAGATCGGTGGTTCGAATCCCCGCGGCGGGGTGCGCTCCCGTTGCTCGGTCCCAGCGCCTGCCAACCTAGCAGTTCGAAAGCACCCTCGGGTGCAAGTAGATAAATAGGGACCGCTTACTGGCAGGAAGGTAAACGGCGTTTCCGTGTGCTGCGCTGGCTCGCCAGATGCAGCTTTGTCACGCTGGCCACGTGACCCGGAAGTGTCTCCGGACAGCGCTGGCCCTCGGCCTCTTAAGTGAGATGGGCGCACAACCCTAGAGTCTGGCAAGACTGGCCCGTAGGGGCAGGGGTACCTTTACCTTTACCTTTATGGTCTATAAGTAAGCCAATATCTCCTTTGTTAATTTGTAGTGTCCTCAATAGATGTTTATAAAACTATTTGTTCCACATTTGGTGCATTTATGCCAACTTTTGCTAGTTTTGCTCTGTGCACGGTTTCATTTAAGTAAGATAGACCAGTGATTTGCTTAGGACTATAGTTATTGGATCTCTGTTTCTAAAGTTTCTCAGTATATTGCAACTCCCTTGGATCTTTTATCCTGTTTTGGAGTGAGCTCTTAAACTTACAGTTTCCCACTTAAGAAACCAAAGCTAGACAATGTAGTGATGATCAGTAATTTAGATGGTTTTTGAAAGGGATTATGAATTCATGGACGATGAGCATTCCATGTTGGTATTCTGCTATCTTTGGAAGATGACCTGTTTACGCAGTCATTCCCTTGACCTATCGACCTGAGTCTCCTGTTTTAACTACTGTGTTGTTTTAATGCAATTGTTTTATGGTGTGTTTTTAATCTCTAGTTACAGCTGATGTTGCTTTCTGTAGAATAGATACTGTTCCATCTGCTTGATGAAAAGTTGCCCTAGTTACATGCATGCATGCATACATATTGAAGAAGTTAGTTTTCTGAAACGTATGCTTTGAGTACATAAGAAGACTCCAGGATTGGGGCTTTATTATACTGTCTCTGGTCTTGGCAAATGCATTTTGAATTTTACATTTACATTTTATTCTACATTTATTGCATTAACTGTTTTAATGGTCAGGTTTGCACTGTATGTATTAGGCAAGCATATTTGTTCCATGTGTGATTTTTTAAAAAAAAAAAGTACAACAGAGTTGTTTTCTTTAATCCAGCAAGTGTTGGAGCTGAAGTGAGAGCCTCAGTATAGATTTTCAATTTTCTGTGACTTTCTCTAGGTCTTTCTTTCTCAACTGTGTTAACTCTTGATCTACTGCTTGTGTTTAGCCTACAGGGCAAGAGTCTACTTACCCACCTGCTGGTCAATATACTTACCCTGCTGCTCCTGGAGGCTTCCCACCTATGGGAGGTGGTGCATATCCTGCTGCTCCGCCAGCTGGTGGCTTCCCAGGGGCTACAGGATACCCACCCGCACCTGGTGGGTACCCCCCTGCGCCTGCTGGATACCCTGGGGCTCCTCAGCCTGGTGGGATGCCAACTTATCCTGGAGGTAATGTGCTGAAACACTGTTGGCTGCTTATCTCTGCTGTAGTTGAATGCCTGTGTTTGGTGGCTTAAGAAATACAAGGTTGTATCCAACAAAACCATCCTGTTAGTGCAGGACCCTCAACCTGTGCAGCAGGGCTTCTTTTTCTACCCATCTATCCCCACACTCTCCAGATCTGCTCTGGAAGGTTGTGGAAACCCCCCAGAATGGGCTTGCGGAGGGTAGACATGAGGAAGAGGAAGTCCTTGACTAACAGGACAACTTCATACAAAACCCTAAGCAAGAAAGAAATGAATCAATGCTCTCAGTGAGGTGCTGGTTATGTTCTCTGTGTTTCAGAAAGGTCAGAGAAGCTTAGATGAAAAGGGCAAAGGTAAATGCTCAGCTCCCATTTGTCTTCCAACCAGGCACTGAACAGGCTAGGGAAGGACACTGCGTAACTGAGAGTGACTATTCAAGGCCACACACCAGTCCCAATCCCACATAGTGTTAGCTTACTGCATACTTGCCACCATTGGCCCCACATGAATGACTTTTTAAAAACCTACTATAAAACCAGAACCATGTTAAGGAATAGGTAAGCTTCAGACAAGGGCTGGCTTATCCAGACATACCTTTCCTTTGCTCTCTCCAGGCACAGTCCATGTGTCTGAGTGTACCACCCCACTCCCCCCGGAGCTTTCCCTGCAACAATCCACTCTTTAAAGCTGAATTTGAGCAAATGGCAATTTGGGTTTTAGGTGGTTTGCCATTTGCTCTGATTCAGCTTTAAAGACCAGCTTTTCGTGGTGAAAGCTCTGGAGCAAAAAGAAAGAAAGGTGCTCAGACACTGAGCTCTAAAGCGCATGGACCGTACCTGGAAAGTGTGGATAAGGCTGGCCTTTGAAACAGCTAGCCTTAACTCTGCAGTGTCTGCTGAATGATTCTTTAACTTACCCCCCTTCTCTGCCCACAGCATGCAGTGAGCTGCCTGATTCATTTGGGAAAGTTCCTTACCCAACATAAAGGGGAAAAAATTATTAGGATTCTGGTAGTGAGCACAAGTAATACAGGTTTTCAAACAGACATTAAATCAACTGAGCATTTTCTAGCTCTTTAAATTGATGTATTAACTTTATATTTTGTTGTTTGTGATTGAAATATTTTGGTTGCACTTGCATGGTATCAGATTTTTTATTTTTTTAAATGTACTTATTCCAGGTGCTGGGTTTGGAGTACCTTCAAATGGTTCTGGCTATGGCTATCCGCAGCCTCCAACCCAAAATTATATGGGAGGTGGACCAGCACAAGTACCAGGTATTGAACAACTATTGTGATTGGATATGGAAAGGATAAATCATTCTGTTTATGGGTTTAGAGGTGGAATGCACCCAGTAAAATATGAGACTAGTGAAGCAAGCTTGTATCTGTAAGTCTTACTGTAAGTCTGTATTCCACTGCTGAAACACAAAATAGTAGTTAAGTACTGTTACCCACTGCCTTGTGGGACATCTTCAGGAGAAGAAAAGGCCAAGGAGCAAACCCTACACAAATTTGAAATGAAGTCCGTAAGATGGTTGGAAGGGGCCTTGTACACCTCCTTCTGGCAACTCCTGCAGCCAAGCTGGTGCCAAATGTATCGCTCTGCTTTCCTTGGGTCCACATCCTTGACGCTGTGGGGTGGGGTGGGGTGGCAGTTCTTGTCATCTAGGAAGCCCAGGACCTCCATACACACCGCCCAGGCCTCTGCCTCAGAGAGGTCACTTCGATGTTGCTAACATACCAGAAACAATGTGAGAGGCAACAGCTATGAACTACCAATCTCTGCAGCCACAGCAGGTGCTGTGATTCTCCAGTAGTTTGACTTCAACCCCAGAAGCGCACTTCATGGTCTCTCGAGACAGACGAATGCCTGCAACTCTGGCACCGGCCTCATGTATAATCCCATGTGGGGACAGTGATTCACAGAAACAGCATCTATACACAGCCCCAGCTGGCTTGTGAGTCCACTAGTGGTCCTCCATGATCCTGGATTGCATGGATGCTGCCGTAGTTGGCTCCTATCGTTAATGTTAATCTGCTCAGTGGCAATGCAGATATGACATGACACCCTAGTAAATACTAACCAGGAAAAGGAGGGGGGAAATTGGTGCAAAAAAGCGAGAGGGAACCTGTGAATTTGTGGCATTCCTCCTCATCTTGGTTATGCTGCTGTTAATGCCACATCTGCACTGTGCCTTACTGAAGTCCCACTTCCTTACCTTGTGTCAGAAAGGACCTTGGAAATAAAGATAGGGAGTTCCAGGCTGCAAGTGATAGTGTTTTAATGGTCAGCTTTGCATCCAGCAAGTATTTCTTCCATGCACAGCTCCCTGAAGGGAGCAGGAGATGCAAGGAAAGAGACAGAAATCTGAAATGTGATTGAAAGTGACACAATTTGGTGGGTGCTCATGTCACTGTGAAGCCTGCAGGCTGCTTTGCAAGTCCTGAAGTTCTCCCTGATCTGCATGAGGAAATATTAGCTGAAAACCAGTGCATGAATCAGCAGACTTCACATTTTGCTATCATGATATTTTATGCACACAGCATGGCAACAATAAAATCTTATTTCAATTTTGTATTTTTCTTAAGCTGGGTATCCAGGTGGACCAACTCCAACACCACCTCAGGTATGTCATTTGTATTATAAAATGGGACAATGTTGTTGGTTTTATTTGATCATGGTGGGAATGCAAATTGTTTTGACAAAGAAAAAATGTTGTGGTCCAGTTCTGCAGATCAGTATAGAAAACTACTCACTTGTGTATGCAGCATATTTGAATACACCTCTTGGAGTCTGGCTTGAGAAGCCAGAGAATGCTGTAAATATAACTGAGTCCTTCAGTCTTAGGGGGCAAGCTTTCCTTTTGAGGGAAATCAAGCTAAGCAAACTTAGTGTTGTATTGGCTAGGTTGTTGCAAGGGTGGACAAGTAGAACCAGTTTAAACTACAAAAAGGTATGCTTAATGAAAGTGTGAGAAAAACTTTCTAAGGGAGGTTGTGGGATCTCAGCTCAGGCATACACATGCCGTACTTCCGGTGTGTGTCAAATTCCCTACCTCACTTCCTTGTTTTGTGAGAACCATAGTTTGTCATCCAAATGTGGCAAACCATAGTTACTGCATATTTTGCCTCCAGGCCTGAATTGGAAACCATGATTTGAAATGGGTTTCCAATTATGGTTTGGAGAGGCACTTATAATGATTTTGCTTGTCTGATTTTGAATAAACTATTGTTATCATGAATTGGGAAGGACGGTAGATGAATTGGAGTACACAAGGAGAAGATCGCTTGGCCAAGCTTGAGCTGTAGCCTTCCATGTAAAAGAAAGAGCTGGGGGCAAATAATAATAATTGTCAAAATAGTAATATTTAAATAGAGGGGAAAGTTTGATATTAGTTTTTTAAAATCTGCTTTTAAATTAAATGCTAATAAAACCCTTCTGCACTAGCCATTTGTAAAGGCCTGCCATGTTTTGAGAATTGCAGCCTTGATGATTCCAGTGTAGTAACTTGGAACATAATAGATTTTGGCAAAAGTTACACTTCACAACAGGGTGGTTTCCCCTCTAAGCCATCCCCCTTGAGGTTCAGGCCACTCTTGCATTAGAGTAGACATAGTGAGCCCTTGTTTTCAGAATTCAAGATCCCAGTTCATTACAGGACCCTCCTAGGGGCTTCTTCTACCACCTCCTTGTGCTCAGATTCCTCCTCCTTCCTTCTCTTAGACTGGCCCCAGTACAGAGTTGACACAGGCAGTGCTGTTGCCTCTTGCCTCACCCAATAAACTTCCCTTTGACTCCCAAGGGAGTGAGGGATTGCCACCCTCCTACTTATCGTTGAGCCAGCTGCTTTAAAAGAGGGTTAGACAAATTCATAAAGGATATCAACATTAGCCATGATGCATGTGTTCTGCCTCCACAGTCAGAGGCTGTATGCTTCTGAATACCAGTTGCTGGAAACTGCAGGAGGGGAGAAGGCTGTTGTGCTTGCAAGCTTCTCACAGGCATCTGTTTGGCCACTATGAGAACAGGATGCCGGACTAGATGGGCCATTGGCCTGATCCAGTAGGCTCTTAGTAGGTTCTTACATTCTCTTCCTGTGCCTGTGTTCCTGTTGAAAGCCCCAAATGCTGTGGAGCTTTTCCTGCAGCTGCATCTTCAGTTCTCCTCTCCTTCTCCCTCTCTTCGCCTCAAGCCTGCCTCTCCCTCTCTGTGTTTCTGTTTTAGCTCTGAATTCCAAGGGAGGAGATGTGTCCTCCAGCCTGAAGTTGATTGCTGGGGAAATTTCCTGCAAATACTTATAAAGGCTTGAGCCGATGACAGGTGCCCCATCATATTAGTAAACCAAGTCTGTTCATCTGGAATATATTGGCCTCCCAACTGCTTAGGGTGTCTCTCCTTTCCCTCTAAAGTACTGATGGCTAAGATTTCATTGCTGAGATTGAATAAGCATTTCATGTGGATCAATAACATGGTAAAACAGATTTCTCAATCTCAGCCTGCAGCCATGACTCAACATATGCAAGGCACAATTCGACCGGCTCCGAACTTTGATGCAGGGCGGGATGCAGAAATTCTGCGCAAGGCTATGAAAGGGTTTGGTAAGAGCGGTTTTGTGTTTCATACAGTGTTCGTGTTTAAACTTGTGTAGGCCCAGAAACCAAACACTCTCCTCTACCTTAATCCTGTACGTCTTCTCACTAGATCCTTCCAACACTTGTATATATTTTAACCATAGTCTTTAACATAACTTGGGGTGCAAATCAGCCTTTCACTCTACAACCTGAATTGTTTATATGGAATATTTTTTCAACACGGCTTCCTCTTTCCATGGCTTGGTTTCCATTTTGGATTTTTAAAAATAGAAATACTGGGCAACAGTGAAAAAGAGCAGCAAGACTTGGGATAGGTGGGTCTGTAGAGCGGGCATGAAGAATCGTAACCATGAGAGAGGATTGCACAATATGCAGGGAACTCCCTTGTCTAAAGTGTATCCAACACTGTCCAGGGCAGATTTTGGTGGTGCCTGATTTGGTGGCTGCAGGTGGGAGGAGAGGAGGGTGAAGTTCCATTGTATGAGAGAAGTCCACTTGCACAAAGTTGGATTCTACCCCAGAGCTTTGTCAGATGTCCCCGTGTTTGAAATCTTTTCCCTACAGTGTGCATTGCTAAATATCTGTTTTAAGCAAGCCTCTGATACCTCTCTGCATTCAAACTCTGCAATGAAGTGAGTTTCATTTTGTACAGGAAATCTATGCATGTGAGCAGTTTGCAAAGGCAAGGTCTCTGTACTAAAGCAGTGTTTTTGCCTGATGCCTTGGGGTGTACAATAAAAGGGATGAAATGGCTTGATACGAGACTACACTGAGTTGCCTTCTTGCTCCCTAGGAACGGATGAACAGGCAATCATTGATGTTGTGTCCAACCGCTCCAATAGTCAGAGACAGCAAATTAAGGCTGCTTTCAAGACCATGTATGGCAAGGTATGATTGCTGGTGATTTTGTTTGTCTAATAATAATAATAATAATAATAATAATAATAATAATAATAATAATAATAATGAAGAAAAGCAAATCAGCAGCTGGTACAGCTTGTGTGCTTAACTGTCGTGAGCAGAGTGAGGTCTGTAATTTAACTTCATTTCTTTATTTTGTCAAATACTGGACCCTCCCCTGTAGTGGTTTTCAAGAAAGCTAGGAGTGGACATAGCCTCTGGCTGTGCTTTACTAGTATAATGTGTAACAGTGAAGTGGTGACAGTAGCTTCATGTTCAGTATGTGCTGAGTGATGCAACCTATTTCAGACAGAAGCTCTCTCCTGTCATAGAAGATTCCAAATAGCTCTTTGACATAAAAAGTCAGTATGGGCCTTGTTGAGGTACTAGTATTGACATACAAGGCACATGTCTACAACACACCAACTCTTTTGCATTCTGCTGTATAAAATAGTAATTTCTTTTAAAATGGCTGCCTGTGTTATGATCCCCTAGTTTAAAAGAAGTTTTAAATTGATTTATCATGATTACTGCCTTCATTTTCTGTCTTGAAAATATGTCTCACTAAACTTCAGTAAACATTGATTTGCCAGCAGCTGAACTGTACATTTTCAATCTGTGTGCGCATGCATATTTTATGAATGTATGCCTTTCTGATACCACTTTGTAATTGGACAGGATTTAATTAAAGACCTGAAGTCGGAGCTAAGTGGAAATATGGAAGAGCTGATCCTTGCATTGTTCATGCCAAGTACTTACTATGATGCTTGGAGTTTGCGGCATGCCATGAAGGTATGATTTTCACTGGCATTTATTTTCATGCAAAATCATCACATTAACTGTAAAGGACCGCAAATGCTCAACTAGATCAAAGTTATTTCAAAATTTATTTTCAGTAATAAAGGTGAAAATTGTGTTAATAGTTTTTAAAATTAAGGAATATATGCAGTGTACATTTCCAGAATATTCACCGACAAATGCAACCTGCTCCCACTCTCTCAAAATTACGGCAAATCTCTCATGAAAATAGGCCCCAATGCCTGTCTTGCAAAATTAACCATGGTCCTGTTTTGCATATTCTTTTGTGCTACTCACAGAACCCCACTTCGTGTTTTCTTATTCACTCGGCTTTCAGTCAGAGAGTCAGAGATGATTGTTCTCCCCTCTCCCAGTTCTTTATTCCACCCCCCCACCCTGTTAGTGTTGGGGAATGAGGCACATGTGCAATCCAGGAACGCCTTGTGCTTGGCAGAAACAAATAGACCATCAAATTAACACCCTGCACCCCCACCCCCAAATCCATTGGAATCCACTCCTGGTTTTCTCCTCAGCCCCCTTCAGTTCTCCAGAAAGGCAGGTTGGGAGTGGCAAGAGCTGGGGTGGGGAGGCGGGTGAGAGAAACTTCTAATGTCAGGCATACAGAAGAGTGACAGCGCTTCTGTCATTCTCAGCCAACAAGTCAGATATGCAGTGCTGGCTTGTCTCCAGTAGCAGGGCTGGGTGACTATGATTGATCTGAATGCAGAAATACCTGTAAGACAACTGTGGGAGTACTTCAGGAGGCAGGCAGGGATGCTCAGTCTGTGAATTTAACCTACAGTCTAGTTGAAAATATTGCTCCACTGACAATGAATGAAACCTGTGCAAAGAGCATAGCAGTGCCCAAGTGTAATTTATATGTACATGGTACCGATTCCTAATATGAATCTCCCCACACATCCCTTAGTTATTTTAAAAAATGGAGAAGGCCTTCTATGTTCTGAATAACTGAAGGATTGATTGGTGTCCTTGCTTTCTTTGCTCAAGCTCCTTACATTTCTGGCTGCATGACTTCTATATATACCCAGATATGGAAATATGTATGTGTTAGAGATACAAGTGACAAATGCCCTATAGACACAGTTTCCTGGTTGTAGCCAGCTGAGTTTTACTAACGCATAGACCCATTAAAATTAGTAGACCTAAGTCATGTTCGTCCGTGCTTGTGCCTGCATCCTGTTCATTTCCAGTGAGACCATCACTGGATTATGCTCTTAGATTATAATACTTTTCTTCTGTAACAAACCTTGGGAACTATTGGTAGCTGGTGGCTAAATGAAGCAAGTTTGTTGGGTAGCTTTTTTGCATGAGCTGAAAGATGCACAATGGCTTGCAACATGATCTAGTTGAATGAAGCAATATGGCTCAGATGTTCCTACAGTACAAAAAAGTGATCAATCTTCTTTCTAATGTAATAAAACAATTAGATGTTCTGGTCCGCTTTCCGAGCAGCCTGCATTGAGGTAATGTCTGTAGTGCTTTGTTTCTCTGCCTGCAGGGTGCAGGCACACAGGAGAATGTGCTGATTGAGATTCTGTGCACAAGGACAAACCAGGAGATTCGAGAAATTGTCAGATGTTACAACAGTGAATTTGGAAGAGATATCGAGCATGATATTCGGTCCGATACGTCAGGACACTTTGAACGATTACTTGTATCTATGTGCCAGGTAGGATGAACAACCAACCACCTTCTGTCGCATTTATGTTTACCAAGCACACATTTACCTCGATAACAAGGCCACCATATAAGTATCTAGTTTGCGCCAAGTACAGTTCCACCTGTAAGTTTTCCACCCCTTTTGAAATGTATCCTGGGTTAGGTACCAGTCCTTGTATGAAATAGGATTTGATGATAGGACAGGCTTTTTCTATCAGATGGAGATTTCAAATACCTATCTCTTGAAGCAAATGGTCTTGGCTTAACATGACCCTCTAGGACCCGATCAATGTGACATCCAGCTCTGAAGGAGACCTATTACTGATGAATAATATTATTGAATAAAACAGACACAATAGATGAGTAGCTCCCAATTAGCTTAGTACTGTGGACCCCCCTTTTTCAAAATCCAAACCATAGACCTACTTTTGAAAATGTGGTAGTTTTTGTTATTGAAGGGTATGGTGGCACCATATCCTTCAATATGTCCCAGCACAAAAACCAGGATGTGTGTCTTCTGGGCTGCGCTCCTGCACGAGTCATTTGCCCACACACAAGCATGGTGCCCAAAAACGTGCGTTTTGGGGCACCACAATGTTGTGTATCAGGCTGTTATCTCATGTGTGAGCATGGCACCCAAAAACAGGATGTATTTGACATTTTTTTTCACTTAGATGCAACCATAGTACTGTGTTAAATAGACCTGTCCCATCTTGCCCAAACCAAAACTCTGATTTGGAATACATCTCTCCTAACTAGTTCAACGTGTTAATGTGTTGATACAGGCACAGATCATGGACCAGGCCTCCTCTTTTTGCACATTGTATTGAATTCCCCCCCCCCAAATAGGCACTTTTATTAATGTCCTGCCATTCTTTCATATCTTGCTCTATGGTGGGGGCGACGGATCCTTTGGTTCTCCATTTGATGATGGACTCCAGTTCTAGTCCGCATGGGCCACTGACGATGGGAGGTTTAGTCCAGCAACATTTAGAGAGCTGCAGGTTCCCCCATCCTCTTTATGGGAACAAAATTGGTTCATTTCAATGCTCACAATCTTACAGTGCCAAGAAAGTTTGAAACTAGTCTGTCTATCCAGCTCAGTTTAAATTTCTCCCCTAAGTAATTGTCATTGTTGATTAAAATAAAAATACTGGACTAGTCTGTTGTTAACTGATAGAAAGATAAGTAGTTTGATCATGTTAGAAATATTTATCTTACACTGTGGCTCTGCTTAATTTACCTACCATTGTAATGTGCAAGTATTAATTTCTAATTTCTCTCTGGTCACAGTTACCAGTGGCTTTAAATATAAATTAAACTGCGGGGGGGGGGGGGGGAGCGAGCAATCTTGCCTTGTCCTCTAGACGGTTTAAATTATGAGATGACTGAACAGTTGATCTTAGGTTTGCTCATTTCATTTTGCATATTTGTGGAGCCATACCTGTGTTCAGACAAGGATACTGTAAAACATAAATGGAGGCCAGATGTTTAATCATTTGCCATGTCTAAATGAAAGAGAAAAGGGATCACCATGCTTTTACTTCATTTTTAAATAGTTGAAGGCAACTTGCAAGCAGGGCTAGTACAGTAAGCCTGCAACTGACATGCATTTAACCTGTGTGCTTGGCAAAAAAGTGAATTAAAAGAGGGTGGGTATCCAGGGAAAAAGACTTGGCAATCCTACCTGCCATTGAACCCAATGAGTTCTGACTATACACAATTTCAGCTGTGATCTGATCCCTGGAACGTAACCTCTGCATAAGTTGTGGGCTTACTGTATATAATAGTAGTAATCAATATTTTTCTCTCTTACAGGGTAATCGGGATGAGAATCAAACTGTAGATTACCAAAAGGCTCAACAAGATGCTCAGCGCCTTTTCCAAGCTGGTGAAGGGAAGCTGGGGACTGATGAGTCTGCCTTCAATATGGTCCTGGCAACTAGAAGCTTTCCCCAGCTGAAAGCCACAATTGAAGCCTACTCTCAGGTAGACAAGAAAGGGAGGGCATTTGTGTGGACTAGACAGGACTGGATTTGGCTTTCATCAGTTCTTTGGCTAAAAAAATTAACATTTCCTGATTATATTTTTGCAGGTTGCTAACCGAGATTTATTAAGCAGCATTGGCCGGGAGTTTTCAGGAAATGTAGAACGTGGTTTGAAGGCTATCGGTAAGGGACTTTTCCTGCATTTCATTGTTCAATGATGTCATTTCTATGGGCAATTTATTTACCAAGCACCTACAACTATTAGGTGCTGGAGACTTCACTGATTAATGAGCATCAGCTGGGGCTTCAGTGCCCTTCCCAGACCTGTAAAATAATTTATGCAAAATAAGAGGACTGATTTCAGTTGCTTAATTTGCACATGTGATGTACAGTGGTATCTTGGTTGTTGAACTTAATCTGTTCCGGGAGTCCGTTCAACTCCCGAAACCGTTCAAAAACCAAGGTGCAGCTTCCGATTGGCTTGGAGGTTCCTGCACTCAGGTGGAAGCTGTTTCAGATGTTTGGCTTCTGAAAGACATTCACAAACTGGAACATTTACTTCCGGGTTAGTGGCGTTCAGGAGCCAATTTGTTCAACAACCAAGGTACCACTGCTTCAGATTGCTGGTGGTGCAGTAATCCTTTCCCTCCACTAGGAGGCACACTCCCTAAAGCAAACCCTCACTGGGGAGTGGGCTAGATGCACCCATTTCCTCCCTAGAACCAGTTAGGGCTGATCTAGCAACATTTAACTCCAATTTGCCTAGTAAGGACATGATTGTTACTTAATTACTATAATTTTATGCTTTTGGACTGTTGGTCTTTGTATTATCTTTATGTTGTAATATAGTTGGGGGGAATGTAATGACAAAAAATGCAGTTTGGATTAAAGATTCTGGCAGGTTGATGCTGTTAGAATCTTGTGGCTTTGAGCTGTCTGTGTTAGCTTTGAGTTAATCTCAATACTGTTTTATTGCAGTGCAATGTGCTCTGAATCGCCCAGCCTTTTTTGCAGAGAGGCTTTATCATTCCATGAAAGGAGCCGGCACAGATGACTCTACCTTGGTTCGAATTGTAGTCACTCGCAGCGAGGTAAGAATTGATTATGTGTAATATGTACTGTATTTTTCGCTCTATAGGATGCACCAGATAAGACGCCCCAAGGTTTTTTTTTTGGGGGGGGGGGGGAAACAAGGAAAAAAATATTTTGAATCCCAGAAGCCAGAACAGCAAGAGGGATCTGGCTTCTGGGATACCATGTGGCTGTTCTGGCTTCTGGGATAACCGCGCCAAGCCTCTTCAGGGCAGCGGGATGAAGGCTCCCCCTTCAGAAGCCAGGACAGGCAGAAGCCAGGACAGGCGCATCGCTGAAGGGGTGCTGCGCAGTTCTCCCTCTCTTGGAGAGGGGGAAGTGTGCAGCGAACCTTCAGCGAAGCTGGAGAAGGAACAGAAGGATTCCCCTTCTGTTCCTCCTCTGGCTTCCAGGCAGGCGCGTGGCTGAAGCCTTTGGAGCGCAGCGCAAGGTCCCACTGCGCTCCAAAGGCTTCGGGTTCCTTTGGCTGAAGCCAGGAGAGCGAGAGGGGTCAGTGCGCACCGACCCCTCTCGCTCTCTAGGCTTCAGCGAAAGCAATGCGAAGCCTCCGGAGCGCTCCCTCTCTGCTTTGGAGGCTTCGTGTTGTTATCGCTGAAGCCAAGGAGCCTGCATTCGCTCCATAGGACGCACACACATTTCCCCTTAATTTTTGGAGGGGAAAAAGTGCGTCCTATAGAGCTAAAAATACGGTACTTAAAGGCCGGTTATTTAATCTTGTTTGTGTTTATTATATATACCATCTGGCCATACTTCCAAAGAGGTCAAATGGCTCCTTTATTAAAACGCAAATGCATCACGATCTTTTATTGTATGAAGTTCAGGCACAATGGAAGGTAACAGAAGCTGTAAACACTTTTGACAAATTGATAGTTGAAACTTTTCTGGTATTATAAGCAGCTTTCTTTATTAAACTTGTACAATCCAAGTAGCACATTGTATAGATTCAAGGCCATTAGCGGTGATGCCAGTTACCTGAGCTGGCACAGATCTAGTTGATAGAAAGCACTCTTCTTCTAGGTAGCAGACTCAGTGCCACATTGTTCCTGGCAGTGATAGTTGCCCCAATCTCAGTCTTCATTATTGAGTCATTGCTTTAGAGGCTTTCCAGGTAGAAAGACTGGCTATGAACATGAGGCGGGGGCAGCTGCAGTTGCCAAGACAGGTTGGAGCCATGCACTTTAAGAATGAAAGCAATGTACTGTTTCATGTATTTATTTATTGTGTGTGATTGCTTTTGTCATGTTATTAGGCCTGGCAATACATCAATATCTTGCCCAGGACTGCTAGGAGGGGCAGACCATGTTGACAGCTTCACTCAGTGGTATGGGTGAAACTGCCACCTCCTGAGTGAAGCCGCCATCCCACTGTGCCCTCATACCAGCAGAGGGAGAGACAGGCTGCATTGGCGAGGCACAATACAGCTTGTTCCTCCCTGTGCTTCTTTAAACGGCTTGGCTAAGCACGCCACTGCCCTCGCCAAGCAGTTTTACAGATTCCCTGACACCGCACAAGCCAGCGGTGGGGGGGGGGCTCTGTTAAAGTGCTTCCCAGCCCCACTCCCGCTTGCACATGGGCAGGATTGTGGCTGGGGAAGTGCAGGCTCTGTCACACTTCTCCATTGAGGTGTGCACCTCTCAACAGAGACATTTAAAGGAACCCCCACCTCTCCTCTGGCTCTGTTAGACTTCACCTGCTGAGGCAAGCCTGTCTGCACTTGCCTCAACTGCTGCCACTTAGGTTGGATGGGCTCAGCCAGGGGGTGCAGAGGCTGCGTGGATACAGTGGTTTTGCACCCCATGGCTCGAGGGCCAGGCTCTGTGTACGTGGCTGCCTTTGTCTGGGAGGGTGGGCTGTCTGTTACCACCCCACAAGGGAAGAGGCGGCATGCCTCCATAGGCAAGGGCAGTCAACGCACAGAGCCTGAGAGGCTCTGCGAACTTGGCTACTGCTGCCTGGTCCATCTTTGGGGGGTAAGCTGGCTGCATCTTCCTCCCAGGGGAAAGAGGTACCACACCAGCAGAGAGCACCTCGAAAAGGAGGTCCCTGCTTACTCAGTTGGGGGTAGGAGCCTTCCCACCCACCAGGCGCTGGGGTGAAAGCACCTTAGCTTCCACAGTGGGAGCTGAGGTTGGTTTCACCCCTTGCTGGTGAGACACCACAATGTTGAAAATATTTTTTGCTCTATAGGACGCACTTTTTCCCCTCCAAAAATGAAGGGGAAATGTGTGTGCGTCCTATGGAGCGAATGCAGGCTCCTTGGCTTCAGCGATACCAACGCGGAGCCTCTGAAGTGCAGAGGGAGGGCTCCCTCTGGAGGCTTCGCGTTGCTTTCGCTGAAGCCTGGAGAGCGAGAGGGATCAGTGCTCTCGCTCTCCAGCCTTCAGAGATAGCCACCTGAAGCCTTTGGAGTACAGCAGGCACTCGCGCTGCGCTCCGAAGGCTTCGGGTTCCTTTGGCTGAAGCCGGGAGAGCATGACTCTCCTGGCTTCAGCCAAAGGAACCCGAAGCCTTTGGAGCGCAGCGCGAGAAGCCGGAGGATGAACAGAAGGGTCTCCTTCTTTTCCTTCTCCAGCTTCGCTTGAAGGGGCGCTGCGCAGAGATGGAGAACTGCGCAGTCCCCCTTCAGTGACGCGCCTGCCCTGGCTTCTGCCTTAGCCGTGCGCAGCCTCTTTGGGCAGGGGGAGCCTTCATCCCGCTGCCCTGAAGAGGCTTGGCGCAGGTATCCCAGAAGCCAGATCCCTCTTGCTGTTCTGGCTTCTGGGATTCAAAATATTTTTTTTCTTGTTTTCCTCCCCCCAAACTAGGTGTGTCTCTATAGCGCAAAAAATACGGTAACACTGCCCAGCCCTAGTTATTATTTGTATGCTATCTTTCCATAGTGAAAACCATGCCTTCAGGAAAGGTGGCATACAAATAACATGATGAACTTCTCCCCCAATGTGGAAATGAAGGTTGCATAATCCACTGTACCAGAGAGTAGCATATATGCACTACTTACTTGTTCACAGAGAGCAGTAATAGAGGCTGGATCGCTAGGCAAACCTATGTCTCGAGTAGCTTTGTAACATGTTGCAGACTGTGTTTCTGGTGTCAAATTAATTCTTCCTCACCATCAAACTGGCACTGAAGTTTTAATGCCCGGTGCGGGTGAATGGGGCACAATCCATCTGGGATTTCAGTGGCACTAGACCTGCCTGTTGAGTTTAATGGGATTCATGAATTAAGTTGCGTCTTCTCTCAGTTGTCTGCTTTGTTTCTTTTGGCGCAGATTGATCTTGCACAAATCAAACAGATGTTCACCCAGATGTATCAGAAGACTTTGGGCACAATGATACAAAGTGACACAAGTGGAGATTACAGGCGTCTGCTCTTGGCCCTTGTTGGTCAATAGACCACGCTGAAACAAAGAAAATGGAAAATGAGCTGCTTGGGCAAATGACTATCATTGCATATAAGAGCATAAGTTATCCTAGACTTCTATGCTTCTAATGGATGGTTTATTTTGCACATATAATTGCCTTAATTTCGCACATCATGTACTTTACAATATAAAATAAGACACCTGCTGTCTGAGTTGTAGTGAAGTGTCTTTTTCTTGTTACCGTGGCTATACTCAATACATTAATATAAACTAATCTCTTATTTACAAATATTAAATAACCTAAGATTGTAGCTAAATTACTCAGAGTAGACTTAGTAGACAGTAGTAGGATACAACCACCCCTTACTCTTGTGAGCATTTCCCACATACAAGAAAGAGCCCTTTCTACTTAGGAAATTTTTCCTATACGTACAAAGTTTGGTGCAGTTCTAAACATGCTGGGGGTGGGGAGAAAAGGCTACAATAAAGTATCTTGGAATAATGCATGGCTGTCTTGCTGAAACCTTCAACAAATAGCTGAACAATAAATATGCAAAATAACAAAACAGTACTAGAAGCCACCCCAGAATTAGCCCCTTTGGAACATTTTGCAAGACAATCACTCACACTACAAAGAGCTTATAACCCACCTACTCTTAGCAGTCAAGAACATCAACATTGGAGGGAGCTGTCAGGAGTGAACATGGAGCACTGGTACCAAACTGTATGGGAAATAGCCTTACTAGAAAAGCTAACCACAAACCAAAACTAGCACAGGGACAAATAAACAAGGATGCCTTCACCCCAGTGTGGTTCCCCTTTATTACACACACAGCCCAACAAGAATCCAGCGACAGCATGCCAATCGACATGGCCAACAACCCTTCATACACAAACAAAACTTACTGCAGCAACTAACCATGCCCCCCCCATGAACACGAATGAATGAATAGAAAGGGAACCTATGCATGTGATGCAAAAACCTTGCACATACACTGTAAAAATGCAAGTTTACTATGCCCCACCTCTCTTCCCACAACCTTATACTGTATACAACATCAACTACAACATCAAATAGAACTGATCTGTTGAAAGGACTGTATGATGCAAAAACCGAGATGTATGTACTTTTGTAACCCAAGAAAATCTTTAATAAAAACAATTTAAAAAAACAACTAAGAGCTGAAGCCTGCAGCTCTTTGCACTGCAACACATTGTTGCAGTCTCATTTAGAAACCTGAAGTGCATAAGCCAGAGCTTTATCCTTCACCCTTCCAGTTTTCAAAGTACAGTGGTACCTCGGGTTACATACGCTTCAGGTTACAGACTCCGCTAACCCAGAAATAGTGCTTCAGGTTAAGAACTTTGCTTTAGGATAAGAACAGAAATCGGGCTCTGGCGGCGCGGCAGCAGCGGGAGGCCCCATTTGCTAAAGTGGTGCTTCAGGTTAAGAACAGTTTCAGGTTAAGTACGGACCTCTGGAATGAATTAAGTACTTAACCCGAGGTACCACTGTATGCAAATACTAGCTACTGATAAAATGGAACAGCAATCGATTAAAAGGATTATGATTTAACTAGATCTTCAACCACTGCATGAAGTGACCAAAACCCTGTTCACATGGCAGTAATGTTACTCAAGAATCATTTCTCCAGAGCCTGATCCCATATTGCTACTGTGTGTTTGAGTGAGGCATCTAATTGGGCTGTCAAAGTCCCTGTTACTTGCTAGTCATAGAAACATTTTCACTATTCAAGCACAGTGGTGCCAGCAGGACAGCCTTTGGGAGTCCTCTTGGTTATTCTGCCCCAAACAGAAAAACTCTAGTTTAGCACACATTGAAGTGAAGTAATATATACAACCACTATCTAAAGAGGAAGGTCCCTGTATGCCCAAATTTAGGAATTTTATAACAAAACTTTTGACCTCTCCAGCACTCAGGTTTACGCATCCTGATTATATGAGGAAAGTTCAGTGGCATGAGATATTTCATTTCATTTCACTGTTCATTTGTATACCGCCTCTCTATATTACTATACACAAGGAGGCTTGCTAGTTGAAGAAACAACAAAACAGTGAAGATTACACATGTACTAACAATGTGATTCAATACAAAAAAGACTCATCTGTATAATATGTAGTAAGCGTTTCCTAATCTGAGCTGAAACAGACACTAGTGATTTAGTCTAGCAGACTGATGACATCTCAGGGTTGAAGCCTCAACCTACCTCCCAATTCCTATTCTCATGCATTTTTAAGCCGTACTACTAGCGTACCCCTGTAATGTGAACAGACAAATCTGGGACTTGGATCTAACATTCTGCCTCTGACAGCCATTCAGCTCAAAGGAAGTTGACACTCATCACAAAGCTGGGTCATTTCCCAGCATTTTGTATCTTGAGTGAACATGGAAAGCCCTTGACACAATGTATTAATGAGCACTGAATTAGCAAACACCTATTCAACTAACACACACAGTGCTAATGACAGCTTTAAAAGCTGAACATTTAGACTATCCAACAACTGTTACATTCTTCCAGTATATCTAGGACTCAGTCCAGTTATGGCAGTGAGGAACCTGAGCACAGACTCATATAACTTTTAACAATAGAACTCCATGTACGTTTGAACGAGATGAAAAAAGCAAGACAACAGTAAGCAGACAGAAATAGTTGCATTTGCAGGGGCAGAGAGTAAGGAGGCCAAAAGTTTGCCTGCTTGAAGTTTAATAATATGTGAGGTTTTAAGAGTAGGCTTGGTTGCAGACTTCGCTCCTGCTGGTGGCAACTACCCAGAACACAATGCTCCCACTGGAAGTAGTACAGCGGTGACATTTGCCAGTTTCCCCTTCCCCTGCAGCCTCCAAAAACCTACCGTATTTTTCGTTCTATAGGGCGCACCGGCCCATAGGACGCACCTCGTTTTTTTGGGGGGGGGAAATGAATTAAAAAAAATTATTCCCCCCCCCAGCCGCGGCTGCCGCCCCAAGCCTTGCGCACACCTGCCCGAAGCACGGGGCGCCCTCCGGAGGGCTCCGCATGCTTCGGGGTGCAGGCTGCCGCCCCAAGTCTTGCGCGCCCGGCGGGAGCTCCCGCCGGGCGCGCAAGGCTTGCAAACACTCGCCCGAAGCACAGGGAGCCCTCCGGAGGGCTCCCCGTGCTTTGGGCGACAGGCTGCCGCCCCAAGCCTCGCGTGCCCGTCGGGACCTCCCGCGGGCGCGCAAGGCTTGCAGACACTCGCCGGAAGCACGGGGAGCCCTCCGGAGGCCTCCCCGTGCTTCGGGTGACAGGCTGCCGCCCCAAGCCTCGCGCGCCCGTCGGGACCTCCCGCCGGGCGCGCAAGGCTTGCAGACACTCGCCTGAAGCAGGGGGAGCCCTCCGGAGGCCTCCCCGTGCTTCGGGCGACAGGCTGCCGCCCCAAGCCTCGCGCGCCCGTCGGGACCTCCCGCCGGGCGCACAAGGCTTGCAGACACTCGCCCGAAGCAGGGGGAACCCTCCGGAGGCCTCCCCGTGCTTCGGGCGACAGGTTGCCGCGCCAAGTCTCGCGCGCTCCCGCCGGCGCGCTAGGCTTGCGGACACTTGCCGGGGCTGCAGGCTGCTGCCCGCAAGCCTTGTGAGCCCACGGGAACTCCCGCCGGGCTTGCAAGGCTTGCGGATAGCTTCCTGAAGCCTGGAGAGCGAGAGGGGTCGGTGCGCACCAATGCCTCTCGCTCTCCAGGCTTCAGCGAAAGCCTGCATTCGCACCATAGGACGCACACACATTTCCCCTTCATTTTTGGAGGGGAAAAAGTGCGTCCTATGGTGCGAAAAATACGGTACTCTGAAAGATGGAGACACCTTCTGGATTATTGTGTGAAGGCTGCAGAGGAAATTGGAAACAGGCAAGTCACCTCCCTTCTACCAGTGAGATCCCTCTGCTATATCAAAAGCCTCACTGACAGGAGCCTTTCCATGCAGGGAGGGTGAAATCTGGACAGATCCATCAGGCTTATACCGCTAATAGTACTTCCCAGCAGTTGGAATGAGTTCTAAATTGAGAAGATGCTTAACAAGCATTTGGAAATAATTATGTCTGTGTTCAGGGCTGTATAAGGACGTGAAGATGATAAAAGACAGTGGCAGGGCTGTCTCTTGTTAGTTTACATTGCTCTGGCATCCTCAAGACATCAGGTCACAAACATTAAAAGGAACCAGTATTTTATGCCAAGAAAACAAAACTGCACTGTGTGCAGTTTTTTATCTTACTTCTGGGACAGCTGCTGTGCCTCAAGTAACGCACGTAAATAAGTCATTTGATGGACATCTCAAGGTATAAAATTAATATGGAATAAGTCTGTGGCCAAGTCACTCAGTCAATTCACAACAAATGCAGCTGAGTGATATTTAACCATTTAATCTCCCCAACCACATACCCACCTCACAAGTTAAGAGACACGGCTGTTTCTCACCTCTTTAGTGAATGGCACAGCATATTGGGAAAGGTGGAAGCTTCAGATAAACCTGTGGGGAAAGGGGGAATAAGTCAGTATTGTCCCACATTATGTACATGCATTCCGAGGACTCACCCACTTCACCCCTCCCCCACGCTTTATTGTGGAGCAGCACTGGTGTTAAATAGCATATACTTGTTGCACGTTCTAATTGATGTAGGAGGCAATGACACACACCCCCTCAATATACAGCGGAAGCTCGGTTTTCAAACGCATCAGAAGCTGAATGGCTTCTGGGGCACGTTTCTCGGTTTTCTCAATGGGATTTGCTGGCCGCCCATTGAGCCTCGGTTGGCGAACGGTCTTCCAGAATGGATTACATTTGACAACCGAGGTTCCACTGTATTTCATACACATTTATGATTGTATATGTGAGACACTGGAAAGTGGACATTCTTTGCTGCTTTTGTATTGTACCTGCGGGCTTACCTTTCTTTCTTTCATTTATATTCCACTTTTCCACTAAGGTCCTCAGGGTGGCGTACATGGCTCTCCCTCTCCCCGTTTAACCTCACAACCACCTTGTGACATAGGTCATGGGAGGTCACCTGTGATAGGGATGGAGGAGGCTGGGAACGCTGGGCACAAATATGGCTGTTACTTTTCAATTTAAAAAAAAACAAATCAATAAAAAAAACTTTGGTATTTAACAACAACACCCCACCCCAAATTACACACATCATTAATAAACAGAGCTGGTAACTCTACGTTGTCCATATATGCAAAACCATCACTGAAATGTTCCTTTGCCATTTTAGTTAGCTGTGTTTGAGATATAATCACCATATAATAGTCTCATTAAGTACAGCACTGCTCTACATCCAAGTAACTATATGAGGAAGGATTGTAGGAATGAGCACACCAGCTCTGCCCCTGTCACCTTCCTCAAGTTGGAGCAAACTTCTGACATAGGGAGGCTTCCTTAACTCGGGGACTTCAAAGATTCTAAAATGTGCTGGGAACCTCCCCATTCCAGATATTTGCCCCCAGGAGGTCAACTAGAATGGTTGGTTGTGTTGTGTTCCTCATTACGCAAACAAAAACAGAAGCAAACCAATCCGAGCCGAGGCCCATGCACAAACTTTATTGTGCGCTTCTTATTATAAAATACTTGAATGGTTTAAAACATGCATCAAATAGCCAACTTAGGGCCACACACAAGTTCCACTTTGTGGCAAACAAACTGCAGGTGAAATCCATTGCCATAAGATTCCAACAGCTTCCCACAGAATAAGAAAGGTAAGTAACAAAATGTTGGGAGAATTTAACTACAGTTCATCATTCGTTAGATCAACACATGGTTTGATTTTATTTTAACCGAACAGTCCAGCTATCAAAAACATAACATGCATCTTGATTTTATATCTTCACTAACATCTTAATGTCCAGAGTAATTATGCATTGTATGGCCAAAAGTTCAAAACAAAAACAAAAACCAAACAGAATTAAAAGAACACACTTGCAGCCACTCAGCCCAACAATTATTAACTATTTAAGCAACTTTAATACAATAAACTAAAAATACCCATAACAGCTGTGCTGCATAACCTATAGGATGTTTTCTCCTGTACACCCTAGGTATATATATTAAATATCTGCAAAATTAAAACATGCATACAGAAAATACAAAGCCAAGCTTTACAGATCTGATATGAATCAAATTTACTTGAAACGTAATGTACAAAGTACCTTAATTTTAAACTTTTTCTTTTACTGTTAATAGTTCTTTTAAGATTCAAGTGTGGGGAAAGTCTCAAAAAGTTGGGCAAAAAAGTTTCTAAATTAAAATATTTTTCAAAAGCTATGGTTCAAGTAATAAACATTTTTATATAGAAATCTTCTGATAAGTTTTAACTAAAAATAATATGTTGAACATTATACAGAATTAGCAACGGGAGTATACCCAAGACCAGAAATTTACATAATTACTAAGATTTTTGGCATTTCTTCCTCACTTATTTAAAACACAGACATGTCTGCAGCCTCAGATTTATATTTTAAGACCACTGTAAAACTATCATTTAAAGACAGTTCATAAGACCATTAAATAAATACGGATGCATTAGAACGTCCGATTTAAAAACAAAAGAAAACCACCTCACAAACCCACCACCTAGCTCTACAATCCCATTCTGTAAACATAAAAAGTGTTGACAATGATAAAAAAGTAACATGCTAAGTCTATAGTGATAACAGCAGAAGCTTGTCCCTGGATCTCTCTCCACAAGTGAGTTCCAAATATGCACTGTTAATATTCATGCTGTCACTTTTAGAAGAGTGGCTGACATCTCCAAAGCATCATGGCTTCTCTTCTGTAAGATCAAGTTGTGATTTCGCTCCGGGTAAAGCGTGCGGACTGCATCTCCCTGGGATGTTTTGGCTACTGTCTTTTCAAGAAGCAGTCCTCAACGAATTATTACGTAAGTAAGCAGATGCGACGGTCACTGTGCATTGTTCTTGCCAGCACCATTGTTTCCGTTGGCATTTGTTGCATTCACAGAATTAATGCCACCCTGAAGAAGAGCATCTTTCCTTGGCGGCATTCGCTCATTGATCCTATCCAGTCCTTTTGCCTCTTCAAAACTGCAGATTTTATGTTGTGGAGAGAATCCTCGTATTGCTTAACAAAATGCAAATTAGACATGTCAGTAATGGGGAAAAGCTCTGCGTATTCTTAGTAACTTCTAAGAAATAATATCAAAATGTAAAGGAGGAGGCACCCACAAAACCAGTAAGTTAGATTAAATGTGATTTTATGTATTTACACTTCTCTTGTAAAAAGTGAGCAGCCTCTCTGACTTCTTCTTCTTCGGTATGTCATACCAATTTTTGCTTAAGGCCACTAGGCATTCCAAACATCAGTTATGAGAACACAAAAACTAAAGTTGGCAGCAATGCAAGATATGACTGTGAATGCCTAGGCTAAACATGTGAGAATAACCACAACAGCCTTGGAAGCCACCTTAAAATAAGGACACTATCTAGGACACTATCTAGACTAAGATCACCTTACACATCAGGCAGGAGCCCATTTTATTTTGAACACTGATAATAAGAAAAATTTTCAGTTTTGAAGGACAATGACATGGGCACACACTGCTATAGAAACTAGAGTTCTGTACAATGGTGCCAACATCTTACTCCATTTTCCACCACCAAGACAATCCCACCCTGCAAATGTAACTAATCATCAACAGTGATGTATAAATATGGTGCTTGAACCATTAGGGAGCTTGCTGGCCCAGCA
Organism: Podarcis raffonei; assembly: GCF_027172205.1. Classification (NCBI taxonomy): domain Eukaryota; kingdom Metazoa; phylum Chordata; class Lepidosauria; order Squamata; family Lacertidae; genus Podarcis; species Podarcis raffonei. The sequence goes on from NC_070606.1 coordinate 16,147,179, forward strand.
AGTTCCTCTGAAGATTTTTAAGGAGATGCTGAGCCACTAATAAGTATTGTCCAAGTCTTCAGACTTGGCACACATTTAAAAAGCAGCATATGCACCAGCCTTACAGATTAGTCTGCAAACGTGATTAGATCACAGATTTGCTTGGTACTGGTAGCTCATTTGTGCACATATACATACTTTGTCACTTATAGTAAAGCAATGGCCTGACATTAAAAGTCGTCATGGATAGAGGCTATTAAGGCTATGATCCAAAGAAGACTTCAGGAACCTTTACCCACACCACCCAAGCAATCTGAGCAGAGTTGCCAAAGCAGTGACATGGCATGAAAGGTTGCCGTTCCAAAATAAGATGCATCTCTGGAAATAAGGCAAGCCCTTGGCCATGTCTAAATTATTATTCGGCTCTCATCCAAAGATAACAATTTATACTTTACCAGCTTCCTGGCACTTAATGTTCACAAATGAATGCTACACATTATAAAAACACCTTTATAAAACTAAATCTTGCACTACCAGATGGGTTATGAGAAAGAAACGAAAAGACACAGACTTCAATCCAGAAAACCATATGGGAAGATATCTGCGCACAGTGGAAGAGAGGAGGGCTGCATTATTCTATGGCACCAGAAACTACTTTTGAAACTCCGGGCTATGATGTATTGTTGAGAAGTCACATTCAAAATATTGGGGGGCGGGGGGGGGCTAGCAAATATGAAAAGCTCAATTTGAGTGTTCAAGCCATGCAAATACTTAAAAGTGGCCTGCTGGATTGGAGACAACATTTAAAATCCATTATCACCAGAGGAAGTATGTCAACTAAAAGAGGGGACATAAACATAGCATGCTATTATGCTAATGAAAGAAAACACATCCTTATTCCACAGTCAGAAAAAGCAAATCACTCCAAAAGCGAAAGGCAACAATCATCATCAAGACAAGACAAAATGCTACGGATAACAACAAATGAATCAGTGTATTGATTCATTTCTGGTTGTGCAAGTTGAAAGAGCAGAACAGACTTTTAAATCCCTCCCAGACCCCAATCCCTGCCAGTAGCAAAGACACTGAGACCATACCTTTTTCAGCCTCAATTGCCTCTACTGTGGCTGTACAGAAGTGAGTAGATGCATGCAAAATGAATGAGAAAGATGAAGAGTGTAATATCACATAGCAGAAAAAAATATGATTATTATTATACTAGCTGAAGGTTGATTTAAGAAGTCCTTTTTGAAAATAAAAATTTCCTTGCTTTTTTGGCTTTGATACTATCATTTATTTATTTATTTTTAAAGAAACCACAGGTTAATATGAGCTTCCAACAACATGGAAAGGGCTGAAAGGGACAGTTTGTAATGTTTCGGGAGGACTTTCTTCATTAGTCCGCAATACCAACAAGCAATAAAATATCAAGTATTTTATTCCTGAGCCAAACACAAGAATTTAAGAAAGGAACGTTTCTTATCATCATCATGAGTAACTGCTGCTTTAGATACAATGATGATGATATTTTTAAAAAATGTAACCAGTTGCCATGCAAACTAAGAGGACGAAAGTCTGCATGTTTGTAGGTGAGCTGCAGTTAATAAGGGGAATCCCCAGATTTAAAAAATGGATGTGACCCCCCCTACTGTTTAAAGTAGCTATGAAAAAAATAAAACTTTGGGTATTCTTCTGCACATTTCTAATATGCTTATTAACAGACTAACGCTATTTCACATGGGAAGGAATGTAAAGACCCTTCACTGATAGCCAAGGTGACTGATGATCACATCATCAAGAATTAACTGTTTTTCTTTGTAATTTCCTTTGGAGAGATGAAATATTCAAACATCTCTGTGTACCCACCATGACAACTGAAAAAGCAGTGACCCATGCCATTAGCTCAGTAAGATCTTAGAGGACAAATACCTGTTCTATAAAGCAATGATCTCTTAATACCATCAAAAAAGTTCCTCTTCTGCGTTTACCATCAGTAGGATAGGAAATTAAGAGATAGGTGGGAACAAAATTTACAAATGAATATAGAGGAGTGAAAACGGGAGGAGTCATGGGCAACAAGGTCTTTCAGATCAATATTGTGTTTACAGAATTACCTACAAACTCACCCACAATGAAACCATTGATAAAGACGATGAAGCCAACCTATAATTCTCAAGTTTTAGATCGTCAGTTTGTCATTTAAGTGCAGAACTGTATTCTTTGAAATACGATGAAACATTTGTTTTGGCATATATTGTTAGAAGTTACAGTAATAAAGCTTTGCTTCAAAATGCATTTTATGTGCATTAAAAAAAAACCCCAAACACTGCTGTATTTTTAAATCAGGGGTGTTTTTTTTGGGGGGGGGTAGAAACCTCCCAAGATACAGCAGGAACAGAAGTGGACTAATAAAAAACATTGTAGAAACTAATTTCACCTCTTTCAGGAATAACCAAACTCAAGTCCCAAGTGAATCTAATAAAACTTTCCTTTAACACAAAACCCAATTCAAATTTATTAAGAAACTCGCTTGAGTTTCAAAAGCAGCTTGCCATGCTCCTGGATCTGGAAATGGGACTGAAAAAGCCCTACTGAGTTTGGATGCAACAATAGACTACAGTTTATTATTGTAGGAATAAACCTAGGCAGGCAGTGGGCTTCTTTGTTCCTCTCTTCTACTATAGGATTGGCTGTGAAGAAACATCAGAAGCTTCTGCTTCTGTTTTTGACTAGCTGCAGTTTCATGTTACATTTGAAACTGGATAAACTGCAGTTGGTGCTAACTGTGGTTTACTGAAACAAGCCAATTTCAAACTGCGGTTTATGAACAGTTCAGGTGAAATGTTATCCCTAATTGACAACTGAAGCTGAAGATTCTAATCTCCTCCTTGTGTCTGTTGTAAACGTGGCAGAGAAGAGCACAAGGCTGACTAGGCTCCTTCTTGTAATGATAAAACAGTTTATTGTGTGAACATAGCAAGAGGGCCACAGCATTAGTTTGTAGGCAAAGCCTGGATTGTTCTTACTGGGCACCATTCAAACTTAGAGACAATATCATATATTTTTTCTAAATCCCATTGCACCACAACCCAGGCCACTGAAAACCAGTGACATAAAGGTTGCTGTCTTTTAAAAATAATTCAGTCTAGTCAGGGAAGACAGGGAAACATTTGCCTTTTTCTTCAAGTAATTTTTCCTCCTATGGCAAGCAATACAGCAGCAGCAACAGTGCACTTATCAGGGTGCTGGTTTGGAAATGCAGTTACTACCTCACAGAGTTCACCTTCAACCATCTTACTACTTACTACGAGACCAGTCCATCTACAAGTGTGTAAGATGGTTAAATCCTAGACTACAACAGTGCAAGGGAGGTGATTGTGGGGTGCAAGAACACACACATACCAGCACAATCAGAGATACCATTTTAAGCATGTGATTCCAACCAAACATGATGAAATTACTTAACTTGCATCAGGTCTGGCACAAACTAAATTAGTGAGCTGAATTAGCTTCTCTGAAATGCTAATCCCTTATCTGGCAGGGTTTTTTCCCCCTCTAGCAAAAGAGATACCAAAACTCAAATATCTCGATGTAGTATTTCATTTGTACCTCATAGTTCTGAAAGATTACCTGAATTAAAGAATGGAAATGTCAGGCTATTAAGGGCTGGATGCCCACTCCCAACAGCTTCACCCATAAGATGCAGCTGCTTTTACAAAAAAATAAAATAAAATATAGGATAAAAGCAATGGTGCTCAATCAAATCTTTCATCACAAGAAGCCATTTGATTTATACTGCTACTACATTAATTTTAATGTAGACAACACTATGGCATTACTCCTTTGGAAAACAAAATGACTCCTGAATGCCAGTTTTCTATTTGTCCAATTTACTATAACATTTCATTGTTTTAAGTGATGAAAGATTTGTGTTACAACTTTCCATTAAACATTAGAAACGTCTAACTTGCAACAGGAATCATCTGGTTTACCCTATCAACAACAGTAGAAATTGTGTGAGCACCTTAAAAATCTACTGTATTCACAACATTTCTGTTAAACTGTTGCCATTTGAGGCTCCTAAAGGAGTAAAGTTAGTTAAAATTCTAAGTTGTGGTCAAGCTGAAATTAAAATTTTTGATTGATGTTATATGTCAGGTCCACTTGTCTTGTTTTAAAACAAACATGAGACAACATTATCAAGTCCGATCAAATGCGTATCTTCCAATTCTCTACAGCTTACATAGTGCTGAGAAAACTACAATATGCAAGCTGGGTAGTGAATATACACACTGAAAGTAACATTTAGAGGGGGAAATCTGATGATACAAGGAACATACACACCATTTGCTATTACAGACATTCACAGATCACATACATACATATATAAGGACTTATGAAAAGTGAACTTGGAGACATTATATGCTCCAAGAGGATAATGATAGTAAATAAAACAGTTTAAATAATATTAAAAGGTGTTAACCCAAACAAAAATTATTTTAGACTGACATAGTACCAGAAAAGTTCCACAAATTTACATTAAAATGTTGAATTTTGATTACATTAGGTGGCAAAATTTTTGGGGGGGACAGACAAGAAAAAACATGTGCTGTAAAATTGAACTCAGATATTACAGAAATATCAACACAGAAAACTAAAATGTTTTCTGTTAATAAAGCTCAGGAATGTTATGACGCCCACTTTCTTTCTTGACATCCATTACAAAAAAAATGAACTATATAGTCAGAAGAAATTAAAAAAGAATAAAGAATCTCACAATATTCTTCTGGCAACAACTAATCCATCAACTTTTATAAAGTATTCAATGAGCCAGATTACAGGTGTATTTTCTTTTTATTTTCATGCAAAAAATATAAGCACACTTAAACACCCTTTGAGTCTGACTTATTTACAAGGTTTTCATTTAGCCCCTTTATTCTCTCAGTTGGATTTTATAACAGCTATTGGTTATTTTTCAGTTACATGAGCCATCAGAATGCATCGGGTGCAGCGTCAAATGCAGCCAACCTCAAAAATAAGGTGCTACCAAGTTGCTTGTACATCAAGAGACAGACAAGTGTCTGAGATAGTGATTTAATTTTTTTACACACTTATACAGACATACAGCGATACCTAGAGAAAGACAGACAGATCTAAAAAAAGCAGCTACATCTGCAGAGGAAGGAAATAGCAACTTACAAGGACAATTCAGGGAAGTCAAGTAGTATTACACAGAACATTTGACAAACAACATGAAGGAACAAACTTTGGCATCAATCACCAGGGTACGAAACAAAGCACATTTTCCATCCATGGAATGCAAAATTGAGCTTGGAAACTTGTAGCTATCAATACTAAAAGGCAACTGGCATTACTAAACAGATTAACGTCTGTAATAAAACTGTAGGAATAAAGAATAAGGCCATATGTGATATCTGATGAAATAACGGTGTCTCTTTAATTTTCTGACCTACCCTGCCAATCTTTTTCCAGTTCATAAATAATCTTGTTATCTGAAATGCTCTATCAAGGAAAGCTCAAAGACAGACAAAGGTTAGCACAGCGTGACTAATACTGTTTGCTTTTTGTTTAATACCCTGGTTAAATACTGATTTTACATTGCCTGATTAATACATAAAGTTATGCTTTATCATCAGCCGCTAAGACAAGAACTGAAAAGCATAAGGAATTCCCTGCATGCGCTGTGTGTGGTGTTAGCAAAAGAGTGAGATGTGCCCCATTCCATCTGAGGCACAGCAAGTTGCATAACATCATTACCACTTTGCAAGGTCTGGCGTCCTCCAGCCAATACTCCACTAGGTAACATTCCAGTGGGAGTCAAACCCTTGAGTGTCAGTACACTTTCACTCTCTTCCCTGAATTTAGGAGACAAAAAAGGGGAGGGGGAAAACTGCTTTACCCAAAGAGGTCTTCATACCCAATATGCTTCAGACTTGCATGCAGGTCCTTGCCTAAGCTCTTCTTATCCCCCAAATCCACTGTCTCCTATCTAACACTGAAGAACCGGGAAATGTAATACTGCAAGTGAAAATAGCAGGGAGGGTGTGATTTAGAATAGTGAGACGAAGGTGAAGGCTGGGGAATCTCAGGAGAGGTCTGCCAGCCCTGCTCCCTGGAAGGAAAGGAAGGCATTTCTTCCTCCCATTATACGTACAGTCATACCTTGGATCCTGAACACCTTGGTACTCAGACGTTTTGGCTCCTGAACACCACAAACTCAGAAGTGAATGTTCTCGTTTGCAAATGTTCACTGGAACCCAAATGTCTGATGGGGCTTCCGCGGCTTCCAATTGGGCTGCAGCACCTTCCTGCAGCCAATCAGAAACCACGCTTTGGTTTCCAAACATTCTGGAAGTCGAACGGACTTCCAGAATGGATTCCGTTCGACTTCCAAGGTACAACTGTACATCTTTGGCATCTTCTTGCCTCTCAAAAATATTAAATTTCAGGAGCTACTCTGAGCTTGGATATGGCAGGATTATTATTTTTAAGTGAAACCAAATACCAGGTCCCTTTGTTCTCGTCTCTTACTCCTGCTGCCTTTAAATTCTGCTTCTTGTGTTGTCCATACACTGCGCCCATGACATCATTTCCCTTCCCTCCTTTGCACCTGTCTTTCAGAGCCCATTTCTTTGGCACAGCTTTTCTTGCCATTATTTTTTACTCTTTGATCCTCCCATCACCTTTGCTCTGCTCTCATTATTCAGCTGCATGAGAAAGGGTTAGGATAGCTCCACATTCTGAAAAACAAGCATTGGTGCTAAATAAATGTTTAGCAGAAGTACAATATTAGCAATAGATAACCAATCTATTAAAAAAGTTACTGCTGCACTTAATTGTAAGAGTGGGTAGGGAGCTGCTAACACGAAGTCTTTCCATATAAACAGATCAGGCAAGTTGAGAATAGTAATTACCTGAGAACAGAGAAGACTCTTGCCATCTTGCCAATTGCACGGATTTTGTTTCTGATTATTTCTTTTCGTGCTGCAGCTGTACCTACTTCCAATGGAAGAAGAAAGTCTCAAGCTAATGGAGCACACAACAAAAATTGCATACAATGTGACCATCAATAAAACTGTGATAACATATGGTTCTCCTTCAGCCTGGAACTTAAGGTGATTGAATAAAGATGCCTCATCACAGACAAATCTCTTCAGTCCACAGATCACCAAACATCCTGAAAAGATTAAACAGTTCTAAACACTAAGTGACAAATATCAAGACTATTAATTGCTGCCAATTGTTTACTGATGGCATTTCATTCTTAGGCTTTTGACTGCTGATCTCTTAATCAGTTATGAACCTGATTGAGCACAAATAGAAAATTCAAGGAGTAAACAAGAGTATGGGATGTATACCATAGCTGGCATTCAAATTACTAACTGGCAACCTAAATGTGCTCCAAATCGACAATGTTCTAGAACACTGAACAGCATATCTATTCATCCATCTCCATCTCTCCTTCTATCTCCCACACTCACTATATTTTATTCATGTAAATCAGTTCAGGACTTTCGGTTGCGGGAAGTGATTCATGAATTCAATTAGCTAGCTAACATCCCTTCTCCTAGCATGTATACTTCATTCCAACCTAAGTGCTGTTTCACTTGTAAGGTTCTTCCAGGCATATACCGTATTTTTCCGTGTACTGGACACCCCAATGTATAGGACAAGCCCTATTTTTGGGGACTCCAAATTTAGAAAGTGGGGGGAGATTGCCCTGACTTGTAGAGCTTTTTTTAAGGGAAAATAGTTGACAAATGCTGACAGCCGCACGCATCCAACAAGCTGCCTATCAGCTGTTCCCTCGTGGCAGAAACACACACACACACACACTTCACTTTTTTGGGGGGGGCAGAGTTGTTGAGCTGCTCTGCTTTGCTGGAGGCTAGGGAGCAGGCAGGACACGATCGCACGGAGCCAGGCAACAAGGTTTGCGAGGAGGGGGCCACCTTTGCCGTCGCTCCTCACTACACATGCAGTAAACGGACCACCTGCTCCTCTCAGGAAGCTGATAGCTGTTAGCAGAAACCACCTATCAGCTTCCTGATCGCCACTAGCGGCCGCCAATCATTCTCCTGCTTGCTGCAACAAGGGCAGCTGTCTATTGGCTGCTACAGCGGCAATCGGGAGGGCTAATGGCGGTGATGGGGCAGCTGCGACGCGAGCGGTTGTGTGCTGCGTTCCGGCAGCCAATGCTGAAAATCACTCACCCGCTGGAACGAAGCGCGAACCCGAGATTGTAAGCGGCAATTGGCCGCTTGATTGTGTGTGGGGAGGGGAATGTTGAAAATTGCTCACCCACCGGAAAGAAACGTGAGCCTGATTTTGTAAGCGCCGATTGTAAGCGACACGAGCAGTTGTGTGCTGCGTTCTGGCGGGTGAGCGATTTTCAGCATCCCCGCCCTCCCAATCAAGCAGCCAATCACCGCTTACAATCTCAGGCTCGTGCCAAAAAAACCATTCGCCCATCCCCCCTCAGCACTACCCGTGTATAAGATGATCTTAAATTTTGAACCTCATTTTTGGGTCAAGAAACTTGTCTTATACACGGAAAAACACGGTATCTCTTCTTTGTTTGAAAAATTAGATTAGACTCCCATACACACACATGAACATGATTTTCCTTCAGGGATGTGGTCTACAGAGACTGTAGGACAGGGGTGGGGGACCTTTCAGCTCAAGGGCCACATTCCCTTCTGGGCAGCCTGCCAGGGATGGGCAACGTCAGAGGCAAAGAGCATGTATACTTTACCTTTGTACTGCAGGCTACTTGCTCTAACTACATATGAAACTCAGTTGCATGATTCCCTCTTTAAAAAAATACTAAGCTCTAGGCATGGATAGGAACAAAAATCCCACCAACAACACAAGAAAGCAGAAAGGTGGGTGGGGATGGAGACTAGAATGGAAGTTGTCTCCTCAACCAATGAACTGTAAGACTGTACTTAATACAGTGTGCAACTGGGAGAAATATAAGGAACAAAAGGCAGTTTCCAATATAGCTTTCAGAAGGAAGACTAGAGAATTACTGGGACATTTCTTCTTTATTTAAGATGCACACTTAGTAGGCAATCTAACATGCCACTACCAGCATACTGGTTGCATAATTTACATTCTTATCATAATTGTGTTTAATTTCTGTCCCCAAAGCCTGGTCAATAAAGGTCATGTCTGGGTTATATTTGGTGCACCCAAGGATTTGGGCAAGCCCCATGGAATGTTTAATTTTTACTTTTAAACAATAGAACCATCCCCACTATGTGATATCACAGCTTTAAAAAGCCCACCCCCAAATGGTTTTCCATACAACTGGGAGGCTGGGAGAGGGCCATTAATGAAACACAAGTCGAAAGCTCCCTCACGTGTGTAAAGCAAGTTGCACAGTTCTTTGGATCTGCGGCAATAACACTGCAGCAATATTTAGTAACAGGCTCTTTCAAAGCTATTAAAATATACTTCTGCTCATTATGAAAGTTCTGCGAGGAATTCCACATAGCGCCAAGCAGATTGCTCTATCAGTGCAAACACTTATGCTTATGCTGATGGAGCAATCTCTGCTCACCTGCCTCCCATGTGCCTTTCTGGGAGTTCTCCTAACCATCTCCATGCAAATGGGGAGGGGTAAAAACAGGGGGCTTGTGGGGAGAGGACAGTGCAGGGAAAGCCCTGTTGTGCTAGCGAAAGTCTTTGCGCAAACCAGTCGTGGTCGACTCTGGGGTTGCGGCGCTCATCTCGCTTTACTGGCCGAGGGAGCCGGCGTACAGCTTCCAGGTCATGTGGCCAGCATGACTAAGCCGCTTCTGACAAACCAGAGCAGCGCACGGAAACGCCCTTTACCTCCCCGCCGGAGCGGTACCTATTTATCTACTTGCACTTTGACGTGCTTTCAAACTGCTAGGTTGGCAGGAGCAGGGAATGAGCAACAGGAGCTCACCCCATCACGGGGATTCGAACTGCCAACCTTCTGATCAGCAATCCCTAGGCTCTGTGGTTTAACCCACAGCGCCACCCACGTCCCTGCAGGCCTTACCTTAGTAATATAAATTATTCTAACTTATTATTATACACATCAGCTTGAAACTAGCACAATAGTGATGTAAAGCTTTCTCATACAAATATTAGCTGGAAGAGAACAAAATTACTGCACAAACAGCAACTGAAACATTACAGAGATCACATTTCATGCACCATTTGTAATGTAGAATGCTTACACTAAAATCATAAACAAGGCAGACAACTGAAAACTTTCCTACACATGCAGGATCAGAAAAAGAGATATTAAAAGTAGGGAAAATATGAAAGCTACTACAAAAGGGGAATGGAAAAGAGGAGAAACCCTTCATGCACAGAAAGACTGGCAATAAAACAAATACTACACATTTATATAAGGAAAATATATAAATGCGTTCTCTACTTTGATAACTTTGATAAGTCATATTTCAAAACAATATTACTCCGTCTTTTCTGTACCTTTTTTATTGCCATATATGATTCGTTCTTCAGATGGAGAGTCCAGAAAAAAAGAAAGTGAATGATGGAGAAAAAGGTGAGTGAGGAAAACTAAAAGGAAGAGCTTTTACATTGGCAGTGATAATAAAGAATGGAAGTTGAAAAGAAAAATGAGGAAGAAAAATGGAAAACTGCTACTCTCATAGAACACTGCATACTGCTAAGTGCATTTTTAAAATATATTGGTAGCATTTGTAATGTCTGTTCAGTGAGTTTGTTGACAGGATGATATAAAGTGTAGGAAGGACATAAATTTCAAGTAACACAAATATACAAACAAACACTGTTAAATATATAGTATAAAAAGCACCCCAAAGTCAAAATAAGTAAAAGTTGTCAAAATAAGTAAAAGTTCTATAAACAAAACAGACTTCATAGGTTTCCTTGCAATGAGTAATAATAAATTACATGTATCAGGAAGCAGAAATGTGAAATATGGGCTAAATAATTGATAATCTACATCCCTATTCAGACATTCTCCCCTTTGGACAAACTTTCCTTGCTACCAATCCCATCTTTCTCCCCAGTGCTTGGGGCTGAACTTGTGCAGCAAGGAGTCTTTTCTACTTGCACAGGCTCCACTTATGATTTAGCCCCTAAGTCAGGGTTCTAGACTGCGCCGGGGAGCCTAGTCAAGTTCCCTACTGAAGAGGTTTAGCCCTCAATACGTTGGGGATGTGTAGGAAGTGTTGGGGACAAATAGTTCATCCCTACTCTGCCCCTTGCATGATGGCAATCGTGTGTGTGTGTGTGTGTGTTGCAGGGGGAGACAATGAAGGAGCAGGTCTCGTGTCTTTTTATTCTATGCAATGGAATAAATACTTTACATGAAGAATTTTAATACAGAAAATATAAGCACACCAAGTTTTCAATTCTTAATATACCAGAATCATTTGAAGACTCTCTCTTAAAAATCTAATCGCATTCCTCAGAAGTTCACAAATTATGCACAGAATAAAATCTTTCAGGAATTCACAGTACAGACCCGTAAGTCATAAAAGTAGCCTTACCGTCAAATTGATCTTCACCCTCAGTCATCAGTTCATCATCAGAACAAATACTCAGAACGTTCACCAGCATTTCTGTCACTAAATAAAATAAAATAAAACAATCCAACACATCATAATACTTATTATAAGCTGAATAGTTTAAAATTCTACAGTACTATTAAAATGCAAAATACATTGGAGGGAAACAGAACAAAATTATATGAAAAGCTAAATAGGTCAACTTCCAGTCCTTCACTGTAAGTCATTTAATAAAAGAACAGCATTGCTGGATCAGAAATTAAGTAAGAACAATCGGTGCCATTAGAGAGCTCACAAACAGGGCATGAAGGCATCAGTCCTTGCTCCCAGCAGGGGTTGCGAAATTCCAGGTGGTTGTGCGAAATCACATGCAATTTAAACAGCCTGAAAGCACCCTGTTCTGCCTCATTGCACCCTACTCCACCCCACCCTGCCCTTCTAATGACACTTTTTATGCCATTTCCGAGTTACTTCTGGGTTCGGTGCTGTGCGTGATTGCATGCATATCAGTTGCGCCTAAAATGGGGAGTGCTTGTAGAGTATATTGATGGCTGCTGACTCTTAACAGAAATGTCTGTTTTACATACGTAAATAAAAATCTGCAGCCCAACAATGTAAAGCACAACTATAGTACTGTGTGTAACATACTATGCTGAACCCACCTAACAGTCAAACATGGCAACTCAGCGGGGCTCAACAAGCGTCGCATTTAGCTACCTGCCTGGAACAACAAGCATTGTAATTTAGCTACCTGCCTGAAACAAAAGCAAAAAACAACACCCCCCACAAAGTGAATATCAAACAATGGGCAAAAATACAGTTTGTAGGCGGTGTCTACTTGAATAAATGTAATCTACTTGAATAAATGTAACACTAGATAAGCGGCAAATGTTTGAGTGACAACCTGTTTTTATGCCTTGTTTCATGATATGACGTACCTTTTTCTCCAACAAATGGCAAAGACCATGTGAAGACATCCATAAAATTTGGCAACCAATAAGGATGCGGTGAACAGTTGAACTGCCGAATATTCATAACATTATTTTCATATTTCAATACAGCAGCTGTAAAAAAGGTTTTAGTGATTAGCTGAAATTTTGTATCAAGCCATCAATAATAACTGCAAACCTTTCAGCTAGCACATTCATTCCAACACCTGAGGTTGTTTGACATTTTTTAAACAGCCAACAGTTGTGTGAATTGTAGATTCTATCGGGCTATTCATATGTGAGTTTAAGCAGGCACAAGCCCCTTAGTTTGTGAGCCTGGCTAGCAAGCAAACACAAACCGTGAATTGGTTTGTTTGAACAAAATAATAAACAATTGTCACAAATAAGGACTAGGAGTTACTAATTTCAGAGCACAAGAGGAGAGAAACACCAGGCCCATGCCTTTCCTATTCTTGTAACACTACACAGTTAGCATTTGGCATCATGCTTAAACAGCCCCTGCAACTATTCAACCACAACCATAGTAGGCACACAGTGGAACTTGCAGGATGTAATCCAATATGGCCTCTAACAAGCAGCAGCAACACAGAGTATCAAGCTAGTGTCATCTTGGACATAGCAGGAATTTCCAAAGATAGATGAGTGCTCTCCCTGAAAGTTGCAGGTGCTGGAAGGAAAGCCAGTTAAAGCTTTAGATGAGTCAAATTCTCATTCTGCACAAGATGATAAGACTTGAGGTTTTACCACCACTGTATAAGGGTATACTGAGAGACCATTGTGCTTCTTTCTGATCCGGAACAACTGTGGTCTTGCCAACTGGTTTTAGCTAACGTGAAGGTGGGAAAGGTAAGGAAGCTGAGTAATGGCATCAGATTCACTAACATAGATGTCTTTTCCAGAGTAATGAAACATTCCTTCTGCCCTGAAGAAGTAGGTACGTTGGAATGACTAGCTGCAGTTGTCCCTTAGGACTCTCACAAAATGCTGCTGCTGCTGCTACTACTACTACATCGTGTCTATATATCTGACTTAAATATAATTCGGGAATGCAAATTGCACTATCTTGGTCACATTCAGATGAGAGTAATGAAATGCACCCTATGGGACACAGTCTCTTAAATGTGTTTGGAGACTTTAGGTGGTGCAAAATATGGTGGCTTTTCAGAGCATATTTATTCTGATACAGTCATACCTCGGGTTGAAGTAGCTTCCGGTTGAGCATTTTCGGGTTGCGCTCCGCGCATGTGCAGACGCTCAAAATGACGTCACGTGCATGCGCAGAAGCAGCGAATTGCGACCCATGCACACGCGGGTTGCATTCACTTCAGGATGCGAACGGGGCTCTGGAATGGATCCCGTTCACATCCAGAGGTACCACTGTACTGTTAATTTTGTCCTGGCTGAAAGAATTCAAGTGCTTATTATTATGTATAACATTTTGGGAACAAGCTATTAGAAGGATCGCCTTCTTCCACATAAGCCTGTCTACCCACTGTGATTCTCATCTGAGGACTCGCTCTGCATCTCTTTATCATTGGCGGTTTCTGTTTCAGCACCTAGGCTGTGGGAATTGTTACTTTGGGAGGCCAATCTCAAAACACTTTCCAACATTCTGTAGATATATCTTGTTTTGCTGAGGTTTCGATTTCCCTCCTTCCCCTCCTGCTGCACATATATTTTAGTAGTAAGCTCGGTATTTTATTATTATTTAAGAAATTTACATACTGCCCTATACCCACAGGTCTCAGGGCGGTTCACAGGATAAAATCATGATATAAAAACACAGAATACATAATCAAAATATAAACTAGAACAAGTCTTCTAGCTCTGTTTTCCCTTTGTGGTTTATACTGTACTTTGTGGTGTATACTTTAATCTGAGACTGAACTAACTTGGGGCTGAAAGGCAAGACAGAAATATTTTAAGAAACAAAGTAACTTTTATCCCGAGAGCAGCCATGTGCAATGCTCCAAAGCTCAGTAGAAAGTGGTCGTCTGCCCTAGATGTGTAGAGATTTGTACCAGAGAAAGAGCACTTTAAGGCTACCCTACTTTACTTCCCACTCCTACCAAGATCACCATTAGTTACTCAAGGAATTAGTGTGTTGAAGAGCATAAAAACCAAGCCCTAGAGGAAGCGTATAAATGTAGAAGTCTGAAGTGCTGGCAAGCAGGAGGGAACATTCCCCTCCATCTAACAGGGAAGGGATCACACCACTAGTGAACAGATGTATAAGCAGATGCCAGGTACACTGATATCTGTGCACTTCTGCTCCCCTTAAAGGACCCCTGATCATTAGGTCCAGTCGTGGCCGACTCTGGGGTTGCGGCGCTCATCTCGCTTTATTGGCCGAGGGAGCCGGCGTACAGCTTCCGGGTCATGTGGCCAGCATGACTAAGCCGCTTCTGGCGAACCAGAGCAGCGCACGGAAACGCCGTTTACCTTCCCGCTGGAGCGGTACCTATTTATCTACTTGCACTTTGTGCTTTCGAACTGCTAGGTTGGCAGGAGCAGGGACCGAGCAACGGGAGCTCACCCCATCACGGGGATTCGAACCGCCGACCTTCTGATCGGCAAGTCCTAGGCTCTGTGGTTTAACCCACAGCGCCACCCACATCCCACCTCTGCTTCCCTTAGGAAGACAGAAAATAGAAAGTTCTTGTTCCCCACTCCCAGTATATAACCTGGTTGTCTTGGGTGCTAGCAGATGTGGGGATGTCTCTCCTGTAATCTCCTGACACTGCCGGGAAAGTGTTTCCCAGACAGCCACACACACACATACATGATGCTGTGTGACATTGCTCAAAGAATTAAACCTGCTGCCTTTTCTCTCTCTCAACACTGAGGCTCCATCCTTGTATTTTCATTGTCACAGCCAAACTCTCACGTGAGCATTCTCTAAAGCCAGGCCCTATTATTGTTTCTTCAGTGCCCCAGACACTTGCTCCCCATTTCCATCTATATGAAATACAGCATCTCCATCAGTTTTGAGGCCTTTTGAGAATTATTTCAAAAATATACAGCACTGTTTTCATATTAGCTATTTCCTTGCTTCTGAAACCCTCATATTATTCCTATTTCTTCCCACTAATGCTTCTTTTGATCCATTCTGGGGGAACCTTCTTTTCGCCCCATCATTTTTTTGGGGGAGGGTTGTTATTTATTTCCTTAGTTTCCCCTTTCCTCCTTTTAAAAAATGTTTTTCAGTGGAGTATTTACACTCTTTTAGGGCTGGTTCAACATCTCACCATCACCTCAGGAATGCACAGGGTCAATGCTGGGCCACAACTGAGTTCCACTCATAGAGGCACTGGCTCACACAATTGGTGCCTCCAGTGCAAGCTTGATCTCACTTCAAACAGCGTTAGTCCCACTTTCCGAAGGCAATAGAGAGTGAATACAGAGTTGCTTACCTGTAACCTGTTCTTATAAGTCAGTTTTCTGTGAAGTCACACATATACAGTAGTGACCTTTTAGACAGGTGTAGAAGATTAGGAACACTGGCCCCTCATCCCACATATTATAGAATTCTATGCATTGGGTGAGGTTGGTGAAGCCGGTTGTTTCCAGAGGGCTAGTCACACACTGCTTTCCTATTCGGGATGTCTAGTCTACATTATAGGATGGGGTAAAAGCAAGTGTCTGCATGTAAGTGAAGCACAATGAGTCTACTTTTAACTGAGGGCTGGCTTTCAGTGCGCTGCTGGTGGTGCAAAGGAGACGGTTAGAGATTTACCTGAGGTATTTTTTGTAGGAGTTATTTCTTCCTGTGCTGTCTTGTTTTCAATGTGGATGCGCTTCAGGTGATTTAGACTTGAAATGCATATCCTGTGTAACTACCTGCATCTTGATAACACATGTACACTCTGTAGTACTGCAATGGGGGCTTGTATCTGTGATACACAATTTCCATTAAAGAGACTTGTTGTAAGCTACTATTAAGCAGCTTGCACCCTCATCTGAAATCTGGAGAACACAACACAATTTGTGGTAACCCCCACCATAACCTGCAATATAGGGATAATAGTGAATTACATTACAAGTTATTGTCAACCCGCTACCCTCCATCACTCTGTCTGTCTGTCTGTCTCTGTGTGTCCTACGCTGTAACAGAAGGAAACAACTCGGGTTTTGTCCGACCTGCAATGTGAGCATAATGTCCTCATTCTCCCCACCCGTTCTCATCTGTTGGAACCGAGTTGGAGAGTGTAGGTATCAGATCTGTGCCACACTCATTTTCAGTTACATGAGGGCTATGAGTTTGATTGCCACCCCCTGAGTCCTGACTAGAAGGTACAAATAACCTTAATATCCACTGAAGGATTAAATATTGCAATCAGCTTTGAAATGCTCAGGAGCTGAGGATTTATAATTTTGTTTATTTATTTATTGAATTTATATACTGCCCTATAACCGGAGGTCTCAGGGTGGTTCACAGCACAAAACCAGAATATAAAACCACAAAATATATAATCAAAATCAAAACAACAACCCAATAACCCACCAATGCACTGAAGACAATGCACTGGTAGTTCAATATCCAAAGTTATAATTCTTAGGTGAAGATTTGGAACCAGAAGGCTTTACTGGCATTAAGGGTTGCTTTCCCTGGGGCACTCTGGATCAGCAGGTGACAAGGAGCCAGATATAGGTGACTCAGGTCAGATACTGAAGAAACAGCAGGAAAGGGGCCATAACGTAATGAAGTGTGGGAGGCGGAAGCCTACAGAGAACTTCCACTTAGGAATACAGGAGAACTGGTATGATGAAGTATGTCTTGAAGGGCTTCTTTCACATAGTGACTTGGGAGGTACTGAGCCTTTAATTTGTAAATTCTTTCACTGGGTTTCTGAAAGTACTTGCAGATTTCCATGACCAGGCTCTCACTCAACCATGTAAGGCAGGAGCCATGAACGCCTGATTTTGGAATGTAGACGCTGCACTTATGGCATTTAAAAAATAAAGCTCTCTCTCTCCATGGTGCAAAATTTTGATTACAGAGAAACAACTGAATATTGGAGAGATAGCGAACAAATTTATGGCAAACATTTAAGCAGCTCTATAAAGAGAGGACCATTTCTGCTGTGGCCATGTGTGTGTGAGGAATTACCTTGAGTGGAAATGTAATGAAATATAACTGCATCTGCACTTCAGTTCTTCTAATCTTCCAGAGGTTTCCAGATAGTTCTGCATATGGGAATGTGCCTCTGCGGACCGTGTGGGGCACTGCATAGAACAGTCATAGGCAAATGGCCCTCCAGATGTTTTGGGACTACAACTCCCATTATCTCTGACCACTGGGTCCTTTTAGCTAGGGATGATGGGAGTTGTAGTCCCAAAACATCTGGAGGGCCAAGTTTGCCTATGCCTGGCATAGAATCTATGAAGCAGAACCAGACCGTAGCATTTTAAAGAACTTCCTGGATTTTTTTATACAAGTTACTGTGAACGTTTGTGTTCAATTGCATACATATTGTACAATTCATTCATCCCTTCAACTACTCAAACGTTCTACTCATGAAACCATAACCAGCAGAATATCATAGGGGGGTGAGTGGACATGGACGTTTTCTGCTGTTGCCCCCCTTTTTTGTGGAATACCCTTCACTCTGCTATAGATGAAGCAGCAACCACCAGTTGCTTCAGATGTCTTGTAAGGACTTATCTTTTTGCCTAGGCTTTCCTGACCTGTAAGACTGGACCATGATTAATATGCATGAATCCCCTGAATTTCTGTATCACTCGCTTTTATGTTTTTATATTGTTTTACAGTGGTACCTTCATTTACTAACTTAATCTGTTACGGAAGTCCGTTCTTAAACCAAAGCGCTCTTAAACCAAGGTGTGCTTTCCCATAGCAGTGGGGGACTCAATTTACAAATGGAACACACTCGACAGGAAGCGAAACATGTTCTTATTCCAAGGCAAAGTTTACAAACCAAAACACCTACTTCCGGGTTTGCAGCATTCTTAATCCAAGCTGTTCCTAAACTAAACTGTTCTTGAACCAAGCTACCACTGTATTTCTTTTATCTTGTATTTGTTTTACTGTCTAATCTTTTTTGTAAATAGCATACACCACAAGAGATTTTTAAAAAATATTAATCAGTTTAGAAATGTTTTTAAACAAAGACAGATTATGTTTCAGACATGCTTTCTTAGCAATATGCTCTTACCTTTATTATTGTAGACATCCAAGTAATTAGGTGCAGAAAAAATTGTTATTAATGATGGGAACCCTGTCGTTTGACTTTTCCTGTACATTCTATAACTGTAAAATAAGAATAGTTGACTTTGTGTCACAAAGGAAGTGGTGAAGCTGAATAATTGAGTACTGAATATTTGTATCATGGGAGGGCAAAATACTTACCCTGCATCTTGTGCTTCATGAGCTCTGATAATAGACAACAAATTATTACTCTGCAAAAATTCGCAAACTGCAGGATAGCTGTGAAATGAAACAACTATGAGTATAAAGTAATGCTTTCATGCAATCACTTATCAACTTGATCAGTTTTATTTTTTACCTATAAAAATAGGAACATCCTCTGACTGTATTGTGACTGAAATGCTCCTGTGATTTTTCATTTCCAAAGTCTTCAGAGGGATCTGACCACAACAAGTCGCACATTGGTCCAAATGCTGGGGGCTCTTTGAATCTATCTAGCTGTTTCAATGAAAAATACCACAGTGATCTTCATTTTCAGTATGTCCATTTTCTTTTATTATTCTCACTCTCTTGTTAAGCTATATAGATCACAAACATCCAATCATACCAAAGAAATAAAAGCATATTCATTACTTTATTGTTTTTTTTTTCATCTATCACTTACCTTCTCAGACTGAAAAACTCCATAAATCAGAGAATTAGGCTGCAATCCTATACACACTTACCAGGAACTAAGTCACAGTGGGGACTAAGCCTCAATGCGGCTTATTTCTTAGCAGGCATGTATAGGGTTGCAGTTAATTTTCATTTGATGTCTAACAAAGGACAAGAAAAGAATTAGCTTAACATTTAAGAGTGGCACGTCAAGAGCATTACAACATCCCCATGCCTTTAGCACAGTAACACTCACCCTCCTAATGTCATCTATTGTATTTATTTCTGGAGAGAGTCCACCATGGACACAAAGAAACTGCTGGTTTAGAAGTGCAGCTAGAGGAAGGCAATCAAAAGCTTCCATACAAGCATCATAGACTCTTTCAGAATATTTTATTTTACCTATAAAGGTGGGGGTGGGGAGAGAGAGAGAGAGAGAGACATAGTCTATGACATACATTTGTTTATGATGCGAGGCTTACATCTTAGGAGCATTTAAAAATAAGTTATCAAGATTGTTCCTTGAAAAATTGATGAATGGGTATCATAATTTAAACAAAAAATAAA
Source organism: Podarcis raffonei (assembly GCF_027172205.1). NCBI lineage: Eukaryota > Metazoa > Chordata > Lepidosauria > Squamata > Lacertidae > Podarcis > Podarcis raffonei. Next base: position 16,167,059 of record NC_070606.1, read on the forward strand.
ATAAAAGGGAGAACTCTCTGGCAAAGCACATTTAACTCAATGAATTTAAGCTGACACATGTCTTAACAATATGATATGCTAGAATGGGAAAGAAGGATACTGCTCATGTAATACCAGCTTTGCAAATAAGTACATTAAAAATCACCTTTCTATTATAAATAATTATTAGCCTGGTTGTCCATACAAAATTCCAATGCTGGAATAGTCTGATCATGGTCAGGTGCACCCCCCAAGAACTGCAGGCAGGAAGTTGTCCTGGCTCAGTTAAAAAGTGGATATATGGTCCACACGTACCTGATCTGCTGGAGGCCCCAATCTGTATGTTGGCTCTGCAGTTTTCCTCTTATATTAAAGCAACTTTTCTATAAAGTTAGCTAACTGACCTGTGATATATGGATCTAGCATCATTTCTTGGTAAATGTATTTACATGTTGTCTTCATTTTTTAAAATTGATTGGCTGGTTGTTATCTTAAGCTCAAAGGGTTTGTTGCTGTTTGGCACAGTGATAAGAGCTGTAAGATAGCCATCAATTTCAATTTGTAGATAGGGGTAAGTCACTTAATGAAATCCATGTGAGTCTAATAGCAAGGTAGGCTGCTATCCTATCCTGGCAGCCACTTGGGCTGAAAGGACAAAGATTTATTAGAGAAATAACCATACTGATATGTCCAATTCTAACATTTTCATGGGAAAGTGCACAAAAGAAACACATACACAGTACTGTTATAGATATCTCAAGACCAGTGGCGTAGCGTGGGTTGTCAGCACCCGGGGCAAGGCAAGTAATTTGCACCCCCTAACCCGTGGATTTTAGCACTCGAGTGCGAGCGCGCCCCCCCCCAGATGTTGCGCCCCCCCCTGCACCCCCCCACGCTACGCCACTGGGGCTGGGGGCGAGCGAAGGAGCCAAGGACCCCCCCCAAAGGCTCAGCAGGAATTTATTAAATTTATTATTTGCGGAGCCCCCGTGGGCCGAGGCAGCCGAAGCCCCCTCCCCTCGGGCGCCTCCTCGCCCCCTCCTCTCCTTGGGCTGTAGGTGGAGCCCGCGCTCCGAGGCGCTCCAGATCCGGGCTTGGCGAGCGCCTCTCCTCCGCCCGGCCGGGTCCAGGAGCTTCCAGCCGCGCTCCGTCCTCGCCCGCCCCCCCCCCCCGCGGCTGAGACTTGCGCTGAGAGCCGGAGCCAGCGGCGCCCCCTTCCGCCGGGAGACCCTCGCCCACCCGCCGGCTTCCTCTCGGAGGGTTTTGGGTAGCGCAGGGCGCGGCGAGGCCCCTCGGAGCTCTCCTCCCTCCCAGTCGGCAGAAGCAGCCACCGCCTGTGGCTGGGCCGAGGGGATGGCGTCGGCGTCGGGGTGCGGAGGCTGCCCGCGCCCAGCCAGGCGTCGGTGGCGGCGTCGGCGCTGCTGCAGCGGCTGCTCCTCCTGCGAGCAGTGAGTGGAGCGCAGCCGCAGCGGCGGCGGGGGGCGCGCGCGCTAGGGCGCAAGGCTGGCGGTAGCGGCGGGGAGCCCGGCGGAGGAAGGAACTTGTTCCTTCCCTCTGGACTCGCGCCCCCCCAGATGTTGCGCCCGGTGCGGCCGGCACCCCTGGCACCCCCCACGCTACGCCACTCCTCAAGACTACAATGTTGCACAAGATCCCGGAAAACGTTCAAATACATATGAAGCAAGACAAAAATGTGTAAAAAAAGGGGGGGGAGAGACTGATAATTAAGTATTCAGGAAGCCAACAATTACTGCTGTTATTAATACTTACATTCCTGCTTAAAAGTAAAATATTCTGTGAGGTGCCTGCATTCATGGTTGCCTCTCAAAAGAAATAATGTGCTTGGATACAGAATCTTCAGAACCCACAAATATAGCACACACTGTTGAAAAACAAGAGTACTAGTCATATGTGATAGCCCCATTTCAAGTATTACAGCACAATATCCAGCTGACATATAGAATAATGCCCACTTAAACTTCATTTATCACATCTGTATACCACCCTTCCTTCAGGGAACTCAGGACAGCGTATCAGAAAATTACCATGGCAATTTGGAAAGGAACAACACAGAATAAGACAGAATTGCCAACTTGCATTCTGTTACTACTGAGAGGCAAGGGAAATGGAAAGCAATAATTGGCAGGTGGGAATAGCATACTGAGCCCATCTGTCCCCTGATACCCCTTTACCTCCTCCCCATCAAGAAACATTCCTACTGGGGAAGTGATGAGATGAGAATTGACAAGCAGAAGGGTTAAACATACTGCCCAATGGATCCTTCCATCCACACTTGTATGTAATTCTACTCTGTGGCTGAAGCTGAGTTCAAACATGGTGGTAACCTAAAATCCATTACTACTTGGCAATAACTGCCTGACACTTCAGAGGCATTCTAATGAGTATTTCCTCTTGGTGCAAGAACATAGTATCAAATTCTGTGCAAAATGCCCGGTGTACAGCAGCACAGTGGAATGTCCTTGCATTAGTATTATAAAACCAGCCACATCAGTTTTGAAAGGCCCAGTGTTTCCAAAAAATGCATCCAAATGTCTTAAGATGCCCTTGCACACACAGTTGTCAACCTAGATGGCTCTGCTCCAAGAGCACACTATTCTGTATGGTATGACGTATTAAGCACACAGAAAAGAAAGTTCCTTTAAAAAAAAAAAAAGATAAAAAGCTGTTCACAATTAATCTAGTGAATCTTTGAATCTAGTTTCACAGAACTCTAGAATTCTTGCTTCCTATCAGTCAGTTTCCTAATTGTTTACTGATGTAATGTGGGAGCAGGCAACGTACAGCTAAGAGGGGTACAACTTATTTTTCAGGCCTATCACGCGGCAAGGGTGGTCATTCTAGAAGGAAATCTGAGCAAATTTTTATATTAATAAAATTAATAAAAAGTGGGTTGAAATAAACATGTTTTAACATTTCTCTTAAAAACTGACAGTGATGCGTGCCACAATTATTTCTTGGGTGGGGATAGGAAATTCCAGAGGGACAGTGCCACTCCCAGAAAGTCCCTGTATTAGGGACCCATCCACCCAACATCTCTTATTGACAAGTCAGAGAACAGGACAGGCTGCTGTACATAAATGTTCTGAGGCTATTATAGGTTTCTAATCAAATCTGAAACCTAGCAGCTTCAAATTTAAGTTGGGCCATGAAACTAACAGGCAACCACTGGTACAGAATTGGTGCAGTGTGTTCCAGCTGCTTGGGCCCATATAAGCATTCTTGCTACTGCATTCTGCACCAGCTATGGTTTCCAAACCATCTTTAAAGGTAGCCTCACATAGAACACATTAGTAATCCAGCCTGGATATAAGCAATGCATGTGCCACTAAGGCAAGCTACTTTCTCCAGATAGGGCGATAGCTGGGAAATTAGCCAATGCTGATTAAAAGCAGTCTGGCCACCAGTGCCTTCATGAAGAGTGCCAAGCCCAGAAGCAAACCCAGAGTGCCTACCTCATTTGCCAGGGTGAGTGCAATCTTCTCTAAAACAGACTGCATCTATCCATCCAGATCAGCAGTTTCCCAACCTGCCAGATTTCCATCTTGTCAGGATTAAGCTTAATCTGGCTTGCCCTTATCCATCCCAGAACTGCCTCTAGACACCTGCTCAGAACTTTCATCGCCTCCTTGAGATTAGATTACAGAAACAAGAAGAGCTGTGTCTCATCTGCATACTGATGACACTGTGGCCCAAATCTCTACATTAGTTCTCCCAACAATTCCATGTAGATGATGAAAAGCATGGGAGCAAAACAGAGCCCTGAGGAACTCCAAAGGTCAGTGGTCAAGAGGAGGAACAGAAGTCCTTTAGCACATGGAAACCTCTAGCGGACCGAAACACTGCCTTATGGTGTAGTAATATGTGAAAGATTGTGATTGTGGAAAAAATTACAAACCAAGCAAGGCTAATAAAGGGTGTAGGCACATAATATAACGGTTGATGTTATTGGAAGCCGCCATGAGGCCCAGAAGAACCAGTGGGGTCATATTTTCAATGTTCTCAAGATAAGTCACCCACCAAGGCAAACAAGGCAGTTTCCATCCATCCATCCAGGCAAAGGGAAAAAAAATTGGAGCAGTTCTAAATAACTAGCATCATCCAAACTGCCTGATGCTGGCAAGACTTCACTCACTCTAGGACCTTGCTGAGCAACAGTAAGCCTGAAATGGGACAGTAATTTTCCAAAGCTGAGGAATCTAGACTCAGCTTCTTTAAGAGCAGTTTTATCATCACCTCATTCAGAGAGAATAAACATACATCTTACCATGGTGAAACAGTTACTATAGCAAATAAATGGGAAAACCATTGTTGATATTAACATCAGGACACACACATTCAATTACCTCTATGCTAAAATATCCTCTGTCTACATAGTCACCAAGGAACAGGTATCTTGTGTTAGCAGGTGATCCTCCCACTTCAAATAGCTTCATTAGGTCAAAGAATTGGCCATGAATGTCACCACACACTGCAATAAAAATGCTGCTGATTAAAAAACCATGATGAAGTTCTACTGGTGGGAAAACCACCCAAACTTTATTCAATCAGAATTTCAGGTCAAGAATCTAGTCATTGCATCTTAATTTTAAGTAACAATTAGAATTAATTTTAAGTAGCAATGACTTCCCACCCCAGCACCATCTGTTTTTCAGCTATTGTTCACACTCAGATTAATAGGACTGGAAAAAATATTTGCAGTGTCAGGTGCCACCAAGAATGTTCAAGTGTTAGGAACATATAAACTGTTCAGGGCTATTCAGTAGGTTGTCTGCATACCCTAGGAGCTATCAAACATTTTTATTGCCAACTTCCCTAAAGGAAGACTAAAGTTATTTGAACTTTCTCAAATCTAGATTATGGCAGAACTAGAATTTTAAACTGTATTCAAGCAAACTTGTCCTCCTCTATCACTTGTTATTGCTCCATTCATTTTTTACCATAACTTTTGCTCCAATTTCTTCCTCATGTTGACCTTTCTTCTTTTTCCTAATTTTCCTTTCAGTCTTTGTCCTTACATCCCCTCTTCCTCCTGTTAACTATTCCTACATGTAATTTCCACCTCTCCCATGACCCAAGTGTTCACACACCAATGGCATATAGTTCTGGAGGCAACCAACTCTGGCACATTACATTTCATGCATTTACTCTGTTTAACAAGGTAGTGTGAAACAGAGTTTCCCATATGGACTTGTTTTCTGAGTGACCACAGAATTTATCCCATTCCACAACCAACTCTGACTGAATGTTCCCCATTGTGTTCACTATGCAGCTCCACCATCAATGGTGGTAGATAGGAAAACATACTTGACTTAATAGAAAGCATTGTGTATTTGGCTCCCAGTTTTTTCCTAACGCTGCTGCAGAGTTCTCTGGGGCTACGATCCCATATAGATAGATACTTTTTTGGGGGGTGAGGAGAGAAACACATACACACAAATGGAGGCAGACACACTATATATGGAAACCAGTCAAAAGTATGATATTCCAGCTGCAATGCATTCAGAAAGCGGATTCTCTTTAACTGAAAAGGTCCCAGCCTGAAAGTAAAAAGAGCACAATCTCCTGAGGGATAGGGCAAATTTTTCATAAAGGGACAGAAAGACTTCAAAGTAAAAAATAATTTAAAACCTCTCTTAAAAAGTCTAACATCTGTGTAGCAAGCAGAGAACCATCTGCTTTATCAAAGAAAGGAACTCTTAATATCTGTCTGGGAAGCTGAACATAAGGCTGCTAACTGAGGAAAGACCTACCTGTTGTCAACTGAGTAGCATATGCATCAGGGGGCAAAGTTAATTTCCAAGAAATGAATCATGAATAAGGTCAGTCAGAACATCAGTTAAGCCGATAGTATTTAACTTGAATTGAACAGTAATAAATATATAATACAGTATTTTAAAAATGCAGAAGAGAACTGCAGAAGAAATTAACCTTCACACTTTTGATGTCATACTATTCAAATATCCATGTCTACAACTTTAAAGCAATTCTTATATTAAAAATAAAGCACAATAACCTATCTCATTTCAGAACCAAAATTTCTTATGCAAGATTTTCCAGTATTTTGTCCAGTTCCAAAATATTAAATATATTTTTATTTTTTTTACTATTATCATCTTGCAGTAATCAGTAGATTACTAATACCTACCAGTTCTAGGTTCAAGAATAAAGCTATATTCTGAAATATACAAACATAGTCTTAATTTAAAAGGAAATAAACACTGTCAAATTTGCTAATGAACTCTATTATTTAGGATTCAACCTCCACTGCCTATGTATCTACCAACTTTCCAAATTAATCTACCATCTAATTAATTAATTAATTAACCTCTGGTCTATGAAAAATCATGCCCATTGAATCTTCAAGACGCCAGGAGCACTTGCAACAGTGAGCAGCATCCCAGCCTGAATGCTTGTGTGCACAGCCTGTTCACAGCCTGCTAAAAGCGCAATCTGTCCTTGCTTTGACTCAGTGAGCACCAGCAAGTGTTCCCCCTTTCCTTGCCCCAAAGACCAGTAACTAATCTTGGGGGGAAGGATTGGGGGGGATGATGAAAGTCCTGGTAGAGTGGCTTTTCCTGGCACAAACTCTTAACTATCAGTTCCAAAATTCCCATAAGGAAAGTGATGCTATGCACACCATTTCTGCCTGGGAGAAGGTTTGCTACATGCAGGGTGCATGATCACATTTATCCTGCGAGTACCGTCTCCCCTTCCCTGCCCCAAGATCTCTCTGTTCTGTCCAGAACCCAAAGTAAGGTTGGAGAGGTGGTAGGCAGTGTCCATGTCCCAGCAGTGTCCAAGGGCCTTCTTCCCAGGCAGAAATGATGCACATCCATCAGTTTCCCACTAGTCATCTCAATCCTCATCAGGAAAAGTCATTTCTCTGGGGCTAGGGGAGTACAAGGGATGCGGGTGGCACTGTTGGTTAAACCACAGGGCCTAGGACTTGCCAATCAGAAGGTCAGTGGTTCGAATCCCCACAACGGGGTGAGCTCCCATTGCTCGGTCCCTGCTCCTGCCAACCTAGCAGTTTGAAAGCACATCAAAGTGCAAGTAGATAAATACCTACCGCTCCGGCGGGAAGGTAAACGACATTTCCGTGCGCTGGTTCACCAGAAGCGGCTTAGTCATGCTGGCCACATGACCCGGAAGCTGTACGCCAGCTCCCTCAAGTCAATAAAGCGAGATGAACGCTGCAAGCCCAGATTTGGCCACGACTGGACCTAATGGTCAGGGGTCCCTTTACCTTTACCTTACAAGGCATCTCTGCCACTTTTCCCCGTCCTGCTCTAAGATATGTTATTGAACCTTAGAGCAGAAATGGGAAAGACAGCAGCAGAGGATGCTTTGTAGTCACTCACTAATGAAACACTAAACAAAAATTCAAGACTTAGTGAACATTCACAAAGGAAGGGAAGCATTCATTTGGAAGGTTCACAAAGGCTTGGTCTCTTTCAGATAAGCAGCTGCAATGCTTGTGCATTCCTAGTCACACGGCACCATCATTTTGCACATAAAGTGATGGGTATTTTATGTGTAGCAAAAGCAAATGATGCAGAAGTCTAAAAGCATGACAATATAAGGGTGAATAAATATGTTATTTATTCTATGAAGTCCAATGTGTTTTAGGAAATACTAAAACTCTAAAATTAGGAAATATAACCTATATGTCATAATTTTAAGTATTTAATCCTGCCTCCCCAAAAATATAAGCTATAAAAAGAAAAACTTGCTACATAGCCAAACTTATAAACAACCAAATCAAGCCTTAGATAAAATTTCAATGTATTCAATTTCAGAAGTGTAAATTATATCACTACTAAAATTATTAAGCAAATATAAAATTTCAGAAAGACTTGTTCTAGTTTCCACTGGACCATTAAATTGTATTTTTTTAGCAAGCTGAAAAGCAAAGCTTCATTCAAGGTACAGCGAGCTGGTTCAAACATCACAATAAATCATGATTTGTATAATGACAAGGATGATATGAGACAAGTCTGAGACTTGCACACTCACCCTCTGCTCTCTCCTTTGGCACACCAGCAAGGAGATTAGATACAATGCCATTTTAACTGCAGCTTTTCATTGCATCTGAACCCAACAAACTGTGGTTAATATTAACTATGGTTTGTTTGAAACAAGTCAACTTCCAGCCAGAGATTATGAATATTCCCCCCACCTGGCCGCAAATCATAGCTAGTACTAGATGGTTTATGTTCTGATGTAATGTTAAACTGTAGTCAACTGAAAGCAAAAAAATCACCTCCTTGCAATTGTACCACGTGAGGAAGAAAAAGGGGGAGGGGCAGGTGCTCAAGGCTTATCAATGACATCACTACCCCAATATATTTCAAAGCTCATATAATCCCTTTCTTTTCTTTACCATTCAAGACGTTCAATCTTTCTATCTAAATTATTTTACTTCCAAAGGTACTGAAACCTCATTCCATGCATTTATGACATTAAAAGTGGCAACAGTTAGCCAGAGCTTGCACCTGTAATAGGAGCTTCAACTTCTATCATGGTTTTCTCTCTTCTTAAAATTGCAGCACCATCATTGATGATTCTTAGTGCAATTTCTTCATCTACCCGACCTTCTTTTATTAGGTGGTTTTTCAAAATATCAACCCGAGGTTTTCCAGCTGCATCAAACACTTCTTCTGATGTTAATCGGTGTGTTGGCGGAAAAGGGACAGCTGAAAATGAAATACCGCAAATATTACTTACAATCAATGACTTGAAAAAGCTCTGAGCACCATTTTGATCTAAGACAGACAAAAAAGTGACTTTTTAAAAAAGGAAGGAAGAAACAGTTGGCTTGGTTATTTATGTATGTATACTAGGAAAATGAGGGGGCTGAATGTGTGGGGATGGAATACATTATAGGGTGTGCACAAAGCACACAAAAATATAGTTTCCTTGGCAGTGAGGGCAAGGCCATTCAGTTTCAGAAATGCATGTGCATTGATTTAGTATTCCACACAGGAAAAGTGGCAGGCACTATTATCAGAGAAATAAAAGGGTGTGCTTTAGGATACCATTGAGGTTTGAAATAAACATATTCCCTACGTCTTGTGACTGCAGCAACTTAGAAAACCAAGCTTGGGCCTATTTGTACATTCCTTTCCCAGTTCCCTTTTTGGTCTAGAGCACAAGAGTATGGTTCAGTTCAGACATAATGCCAAACTAAAGTTCATTAAGCAGTTTGAGGAGCTGTCTGAATTCAGTTAAACAAAGCCATAATTATAATCTAGCTCCACAGGCTGATTCACCACAAGGACTGGAGTAAACAAAAAAATCTGACAATGAAACTGGAAACAGAAAAGCAATTATAAACCAGCTACTTTGGGAAGCTCAGGACACTGTTTGGGTTCTAAGCTGTGGTTAGAGCTAGCTATGGTTTGGTGTAGAAAGTCACAAACTCTGCTTTTTTTCTGTGTTTGTGCAGGACAGTGCGGAGAAAAGGGGCAGGGGACGCATATTATCATCACCTCTCCTCAACTCCTAAAAGTCCTCATCCATCTGTGAAGCTCCATGATTATGGCATTACCAAATGGAGATATGACGGTAAAAATTAACTCTGGCATAATTTCCTGCCCGTAGGGCTTAAAAGCAACATGCTGCAATGTGACAGGCCAGGCCAGTGCCATCCAAAGGGATGACACCAAAGGAGAATGCCACAAGGGCAGCCACCCCCTTTTGGACTTGTTTTGTTCCTTAAAGGAGATTGTTTTAACTTATATTTGTCCAACTGACTGGGATAGTCCCTGTCAAGTGGTAAATGGCAGGTGTGCTGGCTGCCACACTCAACACTAAGTGAGGAAGGGCTTAATCTCCCTAGGTGAAAAGGGAAGACATGGGGGTGGGAATTAATGCAGTGGTGCTGGTAGCAACTTTTCCCCATTTGGGTATTTGTTCTTTGTTGGTAGATCCAAGCAGGGCTCAGCAGAGGGCCACCCCCAAACCCCATCCAGTAAAACAGACTGAAGGCTCAGATTGCCCTGTTACTGGGAATTTATCCAGTCCCCTTTGTTCCCAATTAAATCCTGCTGGGTGTTATGGAAAAAGAATCAATGCCAATATCTATCCAACTCTACAATTCTACGATTCTGTGAAGGCTTTAAAGCAGAGGGTGGATGGCTATCTGTAATGCATTATCTAGCTGAGATTCCTTCATTACAGGGGGTTTGAACACAAATTTAATTATTTCATTTTAAAAATGGTATCTGGTTCAAAATATTGACTCAGCTTACAGAAGACCACACAGATTTTACTCAATGATAATTTATACATTATAAGATTCATTATCTGTTATTTCCAGAGGGATATCTATGCTAGGTTTTTGTAGCACAACAAAGTCTTGTGGCATCTTAGACGTAAGCTTTTGTGGACTACACCTTACTTCATCAAATGTAAATACCAAAATAATATAAAAGAAGCTCCCACTCAATCAAGTTTAGCTTTACTGTAACAAATCAATAAAGAATTTGTTTGCATTTACAAGGCTTACTTTATAATAGGTTTAGATGCTGTGAGGGGTCATTTTTATTTTATGTTTTGCTTTATTATATACCTCCTATGACACTGGAGGATGCACCACTGAACATACCAAGACTTTTAAATACAAATTTGTAGGATGGCACTGTTAACATAAAAAAAAATATGTTAAGTTGGGAATGGGTTCAGTAAAGGCAGAAAGTTGCTGTAAGCAGCCAAGAAAAGTAGCCCCTCAGCAGCAGCTGCCTGGACCACTTTGTCTAATGAAAAGCATGTGTCCTGCCCTGACCCAGCTTGAAGCTCAGGCGAAGCATACGGCTGCAGAGGCACTTACCAGCTAGTCTGAGTCACAGCAGGCAAAGTAAGGCAGGGTCACAACAGGTAAGGTAGGGGCTATCAGGACCTTGGACAGCACACTCCTGAAGGTGGTGGCTAGAGAATCCTCCCCCAAGGAGAGCTGTTGCCTCAGCAATGTGAACAAAGGTCTGATCGGGCAGGTTTCTGGGCATACAAGAGGGATCAGTGTGCCAACAGAGTTCTTTGGGCCCAGTACACCATATATGTATTGCCCCTCCCAAAAGAGGATACAAATTTGCATATACTAATTTATAGGTAAATTAGCTCTCCCCAGTGGGGAAGATGGTAACCAGGTTAGGAGACTAATCCATGTCTGGGTCTTTTTGCTATGATAAGTATAAGGCAGGGGTGGGAAATCTTTGAATTATTTTTAAAAGGCCACTGACTCACAGAAAAAACAAATAAGAGATTACACATAAAATGTCTGTCAGATTGTTCGATTTCCACCTGCTAAACAGCCATTCAAGGCAAAGAGCTCTGCTCTCTCCCAGAACCACTCCTAAACCATGCAAAGAACTCATGTTTCAGGATTATTATGTTATGCGAGATTTCTCATCAATTGATTTTAGGATGACAAAACTACATTTAGAGCAAGATCAGACATAGTATTTCTGATTTCAATATGATGATGTTGAAATAGATCTAAGATTTACAATAATCAAGGCTGAATACTATACTCTTTCTTGGAAGGAGTGAGTGCATAGCTTGTGGGTACTTCTGGATCCATTATGTTGCATGAGCCTTCAACTGGTGGCCCAGCTGCAGCCGTATCTGGACAGGGGGAGCCTGACTTCTGTTGCCTGTGCACTGGTAACCCTAGTTTGGACTACTGCAGTGCATTGGCTGCCTTTAAAGGCAGTTCACAATCTGCAGCTCATGCAAAATTTGGCGGCCAGGTTGTTGATGGGAGCTGATGGTCTGAAAGGAGCAAGGCTGCAAAGCCAGTTTTAAGCCACAGATAGATTCATAGGAATAAAGGCAATACATAAAAGTTTAAAAATATTAGGACAGGAAACTGGATCTGGAAGCACAGTGTCAACCAGTCCACTTGGTGTAGAATGAATGTAATGTGTCTCGACTCTCTACCACCAAAAAAACACCCAATTTTCGGCTGGTGAACCCTTTCCTGAACAGAGACAGTTTAGATACAGTAGCCTCCAGATTGAATTATTTTATTTTATTATTTACCGTACTTCTGCTATTTTTATATTGCTGAATCGCGAAGCTGCATTATATGTAGGGCTGTCCTTACAGTTTGTTCAGAATCTGCAGCTAGGATGCTCAGTGGTACATTCTACTGTGCACATAACACACATGTGCTCAACTGAACTACCAAGCCAAGTTTAACGGGTTGTTGCTGATTTATATGGCAATGAATACTGAGTGTCTCCTTCTACATAATCCAACTCATTCATTTGGTGACCTTACGGCATTTAATGAAAAGACTGGTGCTGCACTGTTTTTATTGTGTGTGTGTGTGTGTGTGTGTGTGTGTGTATATATAGTTTTAATTCTGTTAATATTTAACTGTATGTTAATGATTTTTTTCTACATTACCATCTCTCCCCATATGAACCAACCTGGACCCTGTGATCAGCACCTGAACTCCTTCTTCCTGTGCCCCCTTCCATGAGAAGTTGGGAGGGTGACAACAAAAGAAAAGGTCTTTTCTGTTGTAGCCCCTGTGGGAGGCAAAAAATGAACTTCTCCCAGGCCTTTGGCTAATTAAAAAGTCTGGAAGGGAACAGTGTTATTGTTTTTTGTTTGTTACTATGTTATGTATTTTTTTTGTTTTTATATTGTAAATCACTCTGTATTATGATGATGTTTTAGCAGTTTGTGTTTTTATCTGTAAGCTACCATGAGTCCCACTCAGGGGGAAAGTTGGGGTATAAATATATAGATAACAATATTTAATTCTACTATACTGCCCTTGACAAAGAAAAGCTTTTCAATAATAATATTAATCACGTTCCCAGCAGTTCTTTTTATTTGTAAGCTGCCTTGAGTGCTCATCAGGGGGGGAAAGACAGGGTATAAATAAAATACATAAACATTTTACATACATTGCCCTCGACAGAGAACAGCTGTGCTACACCAGCTGGAACACTCAATGTATTTCCCTTTCATCTCACCCCTTTTTGTTTCCCTGCCTTGGGGGGGGGGGAACTAACCCGAAAACCCAGGATTCAAATAAGCAATCCCCTCCGAAATTTCAGGTGGGGGGAGGCAACCCCACAAACTCTCTCAGCCCAACTCAAGAGGGTTGTTCGGAGGGTTACCAAACAAAACCCAGCCCGCACCTTCGCTGCATAAAGGAAACAACCACAACACCACAGAAAAATCCCCCCCCCCGGCATCCCGATGGACATCCACCACACAACCACGCTCGCAGGCAGGCGCTATGCAAACAAGCAGCCAATGCGCTCTTCCCTCCCTCGGGTGAGGAAGCGGGCACGAAGAGGACGCGAGCGGCGCCTGCAACCGCCTCTCAGGCCCGCACCCGCAGCACGTATGAACTCCCCACATACACACGCGGAGCGAGGGGAACTGACGGGCGAGGCGCGGGATCGCCCAGCCCAGCCCCAGGAGGCGGGCCTAGCGAGGCGGCCGGGCCTGGCCGGGCCTGTCACTCACCCTTGACGGCCCGCTCACAGGTACCGTGAGGCGTCGCCAGCGCAACCCGAGTCCCCTCCTTGCCGGACATGGCGCGGGCGGCGAGGGCAGCAGCAGCAGCAACGGCGGCGGCTCCCTCAGCGTCTCTACCCGCCCCGGCCGCCCCCCGCCCCGGCTGCGGTTCTCTTTATCCGCCTCCCGCCGGGGCCCGGCCAGCGCGAGGGCGAGGGGCGGGCGGCGAGAGACTAGGGGCGGGCGGGAGCAGCCAGGGCCCAAAGCAACATGGCGGCGGACTAGCCGCTGAGGGAAAAAGAGCGCGCGAGCGCGAGTGACGAGGCGGCGGGTGCAGCCCGCCTCGGGACCGGCATGCACCGCGCCCGCCATTTCCCCCCCGCCGCCGCCGCCCCCGCCACGAAGAGGCTTAAGGGAGCTCCTCAGAAGTGCTCGGCTGAGGCGCCATAATTAAAGGCTCCTCATGCAAATAAATGAGGCTGCTTCCGAAATGCTTTTCTTTCCCCCTTTTTCTTTTTTGAAGTGTCTATTCCTGTCAGTAGGAATATTAGTTTGTGGCATATTAACTGCCCTCCCCCCATAGCGGTATTGATATTGGACGGTTGCAAGGCGGCTCACAAAAGTGTAAAAAAAACCCAATAACGTGAAGCGTGTCGAAATTCCCCCAAGCAATAAAACAAGGGCGAGTGCCACAGTCCCAAGGGCCCTCCCATATCTCTTATTTTCCACACAGACACAATTGCTTTTTAAATGGGCTTTGCACCCTCTCGGCTCAGTACCCTGTGGAGGGGAATTGCTGAGGCTTCCCTAAATCCAGCGCTGGAGGACCAGCAATAATAATGAAAGAAAAAGTGAACGAAACTGCAATTACAACTTTATTTTTTTGCAGAGGCAGATGCTATAATAAAGTTCTCTTTAAAAGCCTTCAAGCGGGCCTAAACATTTAGGAAGCTCACTTCCCCAGTGTCGTCATGCTGCATAAATTATTTCATGTGACAATTCGTGGATTGTCCAAAGAAAAGGCTCTTTTGGTAGCTTCATATTAAATCACCATTAATATTAAATTACTCTGCCTAGAGGCTTTTATGCTGGACTTATAACTGGCAAATCAGGCTTTTAAAAAACCCAGGTGGTGGTCCTGGTTCAGACTATGGGATACAGGATGCTTATCCGAGAGGGCCTTAAAATAGAGGTGGGGAATCTATGGCGCTACAGAGTATTTTAAACTATAACACCCATCACCAACCAGCAGCTAGCTGAGTTGGCTGCAGGGACTGATAGGCACTGGAGTCCATAAACATCTGGAGGGGCAGAGGTTCCTCATCCCTGATCTAGGACCATATTAAAGCCTCTTCTGTCTAGAGAGAGGTTATTAAACTGGACAATAAACTGGTGGGCACCTTGGACTAGATCAAGACCATCCATGATGAATAGTTATCTTTTTCATATTAAGACAAGATTATTCTACATCAGTTTCTACATCTAGGGGAATATATTCACCTTGCATATCTTTATGTGAGCTCAGGATCGTAACAATGAGATTTTTATGAAACAACACTGATCTCTCTTTAGCTTGCCTAGACTTCCATGCTACGCATATTTCTCCTTCCTAGCTTTTATTTGCTATGGACAAAGAATTTTTAAGCAGCAGGTGTGACCTTTGAGGGAATGTTTTACCTGTGTAGTGTTAGAAGTCGAAGCTCCTGTACCAGTTTGCTAGAGAGAACCTAGGGTTGCTATATTTCAAAATGTGAAAATCCAGGCAAAAAAGCTTTTTGCCCACCACAAGCCAGAAAGCTGAGAACAATCTGCATGGCTGAGCTTCGTAGACATCATATGAAGCTAAACTGAAGCATGTCTAATTGAATTATCATTTTAAGCCTACCTGAACAAAGCTACTGTATCTGTTATTCTGCAACAGAAACTGAGTAAAGGTTATTTTTACCTTTTACAATGTTGCTTGTGTGATTATTGTTTTAAGGGGGAGAAGGGGGGGGGGATATCAGGAGAATCCAGTCTGCCTTAAAGCATCCTGCATTACTTAAACTGAAAGGCTAAAACTAGCCTATCTAAGCTTCTTTATAAGCTGCAAAAGGATGCACTCTGCTGAACTCACAAATGTGAGGAAGCATAACATCTAATAAATATATAGTCTCCTAACATCTATACACATTGCTACACCCGACACAGAACATGCTGAATCCTTAACCCAAGCCACATTTTCAAACACCCCTTAACTCACCTTTCTCTTCACACACATACTTCTCTCTCCACTCCCATTTATTTAAAATTATAGCCCACCTATCTTAATAGTGCCTGTAGCAACATCCCTGACCACAGGCCAAGCTGATTGCAACAAAATACTTACAATATGTAGGAATTCAAACATGATCAAATTTGCATTTATTTTCCAGCTAACCCTTGCCTCCCTCACTAGCACCTTCTTCATTAGCTGGGTTCCAGCCAAGCGATAAGGGCATATAGATCACCACCTAATTTGTGTGTTGTCTTTTGTTACCTTATTCTACCACCTTAAAAGTATTAAAATGTAAGAAAACCAGTGTCTTCACAAATCCTCATCTACAAAGTAAAAAATAAAATCAAAAGTGAAATAGCAGCCTGTGTTTCACCTTATACTCAATGTACTTACTTTTCACCAGAATCGAGGCAGCATCAGAAGTCAATGTTCACAATGATGCTTGCACCTCTCTGATAGGAGCCTTTGGCCTTGATTTGCAGCCCAGTAAGACTGTTTTTGGCACAGCTGTGCTCTATTCAGCTTTGTAACAAGGCAATTCACTTCAGCTGATCGCTCCTGCATCACCACTAGCAGGTGACATGAGAGCTTTTAAAAGGTTGCTCTGAGCGTGGCTGTTACTAGAGAGATCATATGACAGTGCTACAGAGGAATACTGAAAGTTGAATGGGCAGTCATATCGCATTTAGGTCAGGTGTAAAAATATTATCTGCAGCTCAGTGCTCACTCAGACTGCATACAAAAAACAACCACCCCAGAAACCACAGCATCATGTTAAATGAGCTGTACATTTAGTAAGTTGCACTGGGGGGGGGGGGAGAGTATAATTGTCAAACAGGATGATAATTTGGCATATGTATTTAGAAGGAACACTAGGCAGCAGTCTAGGTTTTATATGGAGGTCAAGAACTTAACAATCCACTTTTCAGTCTAATAGTTTCTGTGTGGGAGCAAACAATGGTGTTCATTGTAACACTGGCAAGTCTTTGACAATATTCCCTGAAAGTATAATGTGTCAATGTGCCATGCTCTTGCAGGACTCAAGCAATGAGACAAAGAAGAACAATTCACAAAGCTCAGATTTTTCACACACCAACACTCCTAGTAGAGCTAGCTCCTAAGTTCAAAATGCCTAATTTTTAAAAAGCAATTAATTACTCATTCAACACACCTACCTCTTAGCAGGAGCTACAGGCAATGTAAAAAAATCCCAAAAGGAACAGAGATCATATGGAAGTCAGTAGCCAGCCCAGCCCCTTTAACAGGCAGAGAGCAGTTTTTCTTCAAATAAAGTCTCAGACTAACTCTGTCAGGCAGCAGATGGTATGGAGATTCCTTACCTGTTAACAAATTGTTGTATCTTTTAATTTTTATCTTTAATTGCTTCTCCCCTTTCCTCCAAAGAGCTCAGGTCAGCATACATGTGCCTCACCTTTCAATTTAATATTCACAACGACCCTATGAGGTAGGGTAGACTGAGATGGATTGGCCAAAAGTTGCCTGGCAAGCTTGGTGACTGAGCTGGGATTTGAACTTGGGGTCTTCTTGGCCTTCATCCAACCACACTGGTGAACTTCTACATATGTTTATAGAATAAACACACTAGTATAGGGTGTTAGGGGAGAGGTAGTATCTCTGGTGGGGGACATATTGTGCTGCTTCTGGGGTAATTTGTCCACCTTTGGTCCATACCCTACACTCAGCATTCACCTGCGGCTACTAGAAGCTGCCAGCATGTGACAGCAGCCACACCTTGGAAATGGCTTTGATTGGCTGGCTAAACCAGGTGAGGGTAGCTGATGGGTCTCAAATCCTTGGTGAGTTAGGGACATCTTCGGGAGAAGAAAAGGCTAAGTAGTAAATCCTATGCAAATCTGGGGTCCCTAAGGTGGCTGGATGGTGCCGTGGTACACCCCCTTCTAGCAACTACTGCAGCCAAGCTGATGTCAAACGTATAGCTCTACTTCTCTTTGGACCACATCAGTGAGGATGAGAGGGGAGGGGGAGTCCTGTCATCTGGGCAGTCCAAAACCTCCAGACACACTGCCCAGGCTTGCGCCCTGAGGTCACTTCGGTGCTGCTAATGTAGCCGTTTGTCTTAACTCCTGGAGGCAGACTCCCTTGTCTCTCCAGACAGACGGATGCCAACAACATAGCAGCACAGTACTCTTACACCTCTGCCTATAGAGTGGGAAGTCCTACCTGTTTCCAGAGGTTTGCTCCAAATACAGGATCATGAGCGAACCTGTATCAGATGCCAGGGGATAGTTTCCATAATATGCAGCTCATGTGCAAAGCAAAAGTAAGAACTAATGAATGTGCAAGAACTGTAGAATACCAGTTTGTTAGCTTTTTTTAAATCACCTGGTTGAAAGACAAAAAGAGCAATTCATACACCACCCAATAAATATAACTATTTCATAAATTTATTTGAAAAATACTTACAAAGGCAAGTATGTTTGACCCTAAAATAGTTAAAGTGATTCTGTGTTTACAATGTTATAATTAAGTGTGCAGCCTTAACAGTCTTTGCTTTCTGAAGCACTGTTAGTCTGCTTTGAGGAAGTGGGAGAAGGCCTGATTTACACATGAGCTATTGCCTTCTTTCCAGCTCCGCACTAGCACCTACGGCAGTCATCTGTGCCTAACATCTCAACACAAAGAAGGATACATTTGCCTCATTAACCCATAAGCACTGCCAAATCTCTAACTTCAGAGAACATGGATGTTTATCAGGCCCCACCTAAGGGAGAAGAAGAACTCAAAACTGAATAATGGGTTGGCATATGGGATTAGTAGCGATGCTTTTCATGACTTAAGTCCTTTTAAACACAGCCTGTTGTCAACAACCGATTTCATTTGCAGCTCTTGCTCTTCTTCCAATTGCTAGTGGGCCTGAAACCATTTTCTGCGGAGAGAGGCTGAGAATGGAGTCTCCAAAAAGTTCCCCATGGACAGCGGTTTGGCAGTACAGAAACACAGTGCAATTAGCTTCCACTTATCGTATAGCTACTTTTAAAGACAAGACTGGCACAGACACGGACTGAAAAAGAAATCTTGCTGTCTTATCAACTATAGCTCGGACAACCTGTTTCATAAGGGGGCAATCTCTTCTGAAGTTAAAGAGACCTCACCAGTTGCTGTTGTGCATGGAAGCAGCAGCTGCACGGGCCAGCATTCTACGGTGAGCTTCAGAAGCAGATGAATAAGTTCCATCTATCATGTGCACTGGCAACACTCTCCTTGCTCCAGGCTGAGAGGTATAGCTATTCTGCCGCCAGTCTTCATCTGGGGGCATATCTACCCTTCTGGGACCTGGAGCCTTGGCCTGTGTGGGTGGCACTGGACAACCTTGAAAGCCACCTGTGTCTCCTGAAGCCCGCTGAGGTATGCTTAAGGTGCTGTAACTCGTGCCAAGCGGCGACCTACAGTCAGCGGCACAAGCATCCCGTTTTCCTTGCTGCAGTGGCTGCTGGAGTAAATGTTTTTGTGATCCCTTGCTTGTTGGAGCAGCGTATCCCCAGTGTACTGTTTGTCTATCTGGCAGTGTTGCTGTTTGTCTGGCAGTGTGACTCATCTGCAGCCAGTGGCCAGCGGGGCCAGATGCTTCTTTGCTTCCTAGATGTTGATTAAGAAGAGGTCTCTGCCCAAGTTGGGAAGGCAGGCCCTGCTGTTTGTACGTGAGGCTCCCATAGTTCAGTGCCACAGCTGGGTTGTCTTCACCTTGGAAAGTTTCACCCCTGTCAGGCACAACCAAAATTTTTTGGATGTTCTTCTGATTTCCTGAGAAAAGGAAAAACGTAAAATTATTTGCCCCGAGCAGATGTTTTTTGTTTGTTTTTTAAGTAATGATATATCAACAATGTACCTCGAAAGCTGCTAACAAAGGTGTTTGAGTGCTTTAAAACAAAACACTAGCAAAATTCGTAAATAGCTGCTTTTCATTCCTTGGGGACGATACTGAACTATAGCAAAACCTGACTACGGCCCCCTCACACAGGGTCACTAGGGTGATTACGACAGATATGAAATAACGTACATCCTCCTTCTCCTAAAAGTGACTCCAGGGTTAGAAGGAAGAGGCAATAGGTTCAGGTTTGGGGAAAGAAAACAACAACACAGTACTGCCCCTCGCTTTCCAAGAGTAAAGGCTTCAATGGTCGGTAGGATGGTGGGGGGTTGAAAGATTGAGGGAAATGACTGGTATTCGTCATCCCATACCTCCATCAAACTTGATAAGCCTCTAACTAGTATGTAAAAACAGCAACTCAAACAAACAATGCAACTCTTCTCACACCCTTTTCTTTGTGGGGGGATATAGCCATATGACAGATATACCGCCATGACAGGATGAAGAAATACTGCTACTTAACATAGGCTTTAGCCTATGAACCGTTTATTTTAGATGCCCACTCGCTACAGCATGGATTGAGCAGGGCGGTGTGTTAAGACAACATATTATGGGAAGGTCATGCATCATTCCAGGCAGCTGGAGGGATCAAAAGCATCACTATTGCAGAAGAGCCCAGCCAAGAGCCTTGTGCTACAGCTGATGAAAGAGCGGCGTACTTACTCTCCCATGACACAGGAGGAGGAGGAGGAGGAGGAGGAGGAGGAGGAAGAGCCCAGTGATTACCTGATGGCCTATGTGTCTTGCCCACCATGCTAGGCACTGGTGCATCATGGGAGAGGTGCTGCAGTTGGGTTGAATAGTGCTGGGGATCAAAGGGTAACACAGGAGGAGAATCGTGAGGGAAAGTGAGGGAAGTGGTGCTGGAGGAACGGTGTCTGGCTTCCGCTGGCATTTTCCTCTCATTGGACACTTCCTTTTGACAAAAGGGAAAAAGGGAAATAGAATTGAAAATGATGATTAAACACAGAACTGGGGGAAAAACCAGGCAAGTAAAGAACTGGGATAACAGGTGGGGAGAGTGCAGGGACAAGTGAGCGATATGGTCACTCCAAAAAGGGCATGCAACTGCTTGTGAAGAGAAATAGAAATGTTGTAGGTGTGGCCATCACAGTTCTCAGAACTTGCAGAAGAATTGCCAAGATTTATTTATTTTTTAAAAAACTTGTTTATTGTATAGTTATTTTTTATTATGACTATTGCAAAATCTAGTGCAACGTAATTTGAAGACACAGACATGAACAAAATGACTAAGATCAACTTTTAAAATAAAGAACCATGGTCTTCATCAAAAACAACACATGTCAACATTGTAAATTAAGTGGATTAGAGACAGAGCATAAATAAAGATGCCCATGGTCAAGGATGGAAGCTGTGCTCCTGCAACATCTGGAGGGCACGATACTGGCTGTCCTTGGACATAACCCTTAATATTCCCAGCATGTTAAGTATGTGGACAGCACAAACTACCCTCAAAGTAAGCTGAGGGTCGGGATAACATGAAGCATTAACAGGGGCATTCAGTTTTTTTGGGTTTTTTTCCAGGTTGCGATGCATCAAGATCTCTGGCATATGCAATGCATAGATACCAAGTAAGTAAGGCCAGGTTTAGTTCTATTCATAATCTGAATTTGGTGTGTCTGCTTTTCAGCAATCCCACACTGTGCAAAACCACTGAAGAGCAGTGAGAGGATGGAAGGAATTCTGCATCATAATCAACTCTCATTTTGAAGCCAGCAGTCAGTAAGAAAAAAAGGGCAGGTTGGAGATATCACGCCCCCCTTTTCAAATATCCAACCCCCCTTTTTAAACGTTGGGGGGGAAGTATTCAAAGGAATACCTATTAACTTTAAAATGGCCAATGATACACCAAGATTAGAATCATAAGATTACAGACATAAATAGTTCCAATTTGCTAACCCATACATGCTAATTTTACCATAGCCCCTACAACTTTTTTTCCTGATATCGCAGACCTGTGAAGCAGCCAAATGAAACAGTTAAACTGCAAGGAGACATATCCATTTACACAAATCCAAGCAATTTCACAAAGTCAGGAAAATCATAATGAAGTAGGGCAAGATAAATCCCTGCTCATGTGTCTAATAATAATAGCAAATTACAGGAATGGCTTTTATCAATGAAAACTGATCACCTGGCTTGACAACGTAGCTCTGTTCACAATCACCCAAGCTCTGGTTACCTTTCTATTTGCTGCTGTAAAGCACTCTACATGAAGCTGCCCTTGAAGAGAGTCTGTAAGTTTCTGCTAGTGAAGAGCTATGCTGCTCGGTTCTTAAACAGAAATTTTGTAAGCAGTTCTCAGTTGAGGTACCCTCATGACCACTGAAGTTTCCCTTCCAGCTCACAACCTATCTGTAACCTGCCTTCATCCCAATCTCAGGTGCAACAAACATCTGAGTGTTAACATATGTTGGAGGATAGATAGCAGCTAACAGATTGAGGTTGAATCCTGACAAGACAGAAGTACTGTTCTTGGGGGACAGGGGTAGGGTGGGTGTGGAGGACTCCCTGGTCCTGAATGGGGCAACTGTGCCCCTGAAGGACTAGGTCCACAGCCTGGGAGTCATTTTGGACTCACAGCTGTCCATGGAGGCACAGGTCAATTCTGTGTCCAGGGAAGCTGTCTACCAGCTCCATCTGGCATGCAGGCTGAGACCCTACTTGCCTATGGACTGTCTCATCATAGTGGTGCATGCTCTAGTTATCTCCTGCTTGGACTACTGCAATGTGCTCTACATGGCCTTTGAAGGCGACTTGGAAACTGCAATTAATCCAGAATGCGGCAGCCAGACTGGTGACTGGGAGTGGCCACCGAGACCATATAACATTGGTCCTGAGAGACCTACATTGGCTCCCAGTACATTTTCGAGCACAATTCAAAGTGTTGGTGCTGACCTTTAAAGCCTCAGTCCTATATACCTGAAGGAGCGTCTCCACCCCCACCGTTCAGCCCGGATACTGAGGTCCAGCACCGAGGGTCTTTGGTGGTTCCCTCACTGCGAGAAGTGAGGTTACAGGGAACCAGGCAAAGGGCCTTTGCGGTAGTGGTACCTGCCCTGTGGAACGCCAAGGAAATAAGCAACTATCTTACTTTTAAAAGACATCCGAAGGCAGCCCTGTTTAGGGAAGTTTTTAATGTTTAATGCTGTCTTGTGTTTTTAATATTCGGTTGGAAGCCGCCCAGAGTGGCTGGGGAAACCCAGCCAGATAGGCGGGGTATAAATAATAAATTCTTCTTCTTCTTCTCCCCATGTCTATACTTTCCAGTGATTTCCTGAAGGTTTCAGAAACCCAGGATCTACTTGTGGGCTCAGTGAATTTGCTCACTGCTGCCTGTTGCTCAGCTCCACAGTTCCCCTCGATATCAGACACATACCATTCCCATCAACCCACATGTTCATAGATGAGAAAGTCAAGGTACAGACAAACAGACTGGTTATTTCACCAACCAATGGGTGACTATGACCAGAAATGCTTGAAGAATCACCTTTTTGTTGCTGATTTCTTTAAAAAAAAAAACCTGCAAAATTTTATTGAAATGCCAGATATATACAGCATTGGGAAATAAGTATAAGAAAAATGCTTCATATACTAGTAACTTAATAAAACAGAGTTTCTGTACTCCAACATTACTTGGCAAACATTGTATACACCAATAGCAAACTCAGTTTTCAGAGTGCCAACCCTTAGGTAGTAAAAACAGTACCATTCACAAACAGAAGGAAGTTATTAGTAACCTTGGGGAACATCAAGGTTTGAAAAAGTATTAAATAAAACTTGTGAATAAAAACCCTAAGGGGAAGCAAAACCCCTAAACAGTCCAATGAGGTTTGAGCTTATTGAGTGGACAAGGAATGCTGGGGCAGGAATGGAAAAGGAGGCGGCAGGAATGGAATGGAATTATCTTGACAGAAGACATGACCAACACTGAACAGGAGCACTCTGAACTGCAACATTTTGTTGCAAGTCCCACTTGTCACTGCATAACTGAGTAAAGAAGTTGAGACCAACCAATTGTCTTTCCAGAAGGTTGTCTGCATCATTCCAGGGCAAAGAGCATCAGCACCAACATAAGCGATAAAAGGATAACCCCCCAAAACAGTGACTGGTTTCATTAATCCTTTAGACAAACTGATTTTATGTGTAAGATTTTCAGTGGGTGCTGGGTTCAATACTGGCAGCATGGATGGAGTGTATATGCTCTAAGTAGTCATAGTCCCAAGCCTGCATGTGATTATTATACCTGAAGCAATTGGCCTACTGGAGAACAGGACAAGGGGAGATAAGAATGAGGTGAATAATGCCTGGTTGAGCTAGCAGGAGAGTGATTCAGGTGTAGATAATGAATCCAAAATTGTTTCATTGATGTTTCATTGATCTCACCTTCTGAGCCAAGGACATGAATATCAGGAGAGCACAACAACATTTGCTGGAGTTTGTCCTAATATCTGCTGAAGTAACAATTCAGGGCAAGACCAAATGCATTCATACTTAACATGCAATCAACGGCTTTAGCTACAAAGCAGCAGTGGCAGATCCAACTTTTAAAAGGAGAAGGCAGGAAATAGGAGCAGCCTTTTCTCTCCCTTTGCTCCGTTTTACTCCCTCACATCCTACTGCTTTAAGCCTGGCATTGCAACTGGGCTGGGGAGTAGGGGCGAAAGTCTTAAAGCATCAAAGCACAGGGACATAAGATGTCCCACTCCTTTTAATACTAAAAGGTAACCCACCACAAGCAGTTTATGGCCAAACTAGCGGGCAATTGTTAATAAATAGACATGTGCCTGCTTTGTCTCCCAAAGCAGAGAGTTGTGGCAATCTGAACAGGAGCAAAGACTGGAGATATTAAACCAAATGGGTGTGTGTGTGTGTGTGTGTGTGTGTTTTCAGCACTGCTAGAGAAGTTCAGCCTGGGTCTCTGTTCTCTTCCTCTTTGCTATCAAGTCTTTATAAGCCCCTCTCTTCTCAGGTGGCAAGCAACAGCAACAAAACAATTTCATATTCAAGAAGAGTAAAAGAATTGACAATAAAAGTATAACACAGCATACAGTGGTACCTCAGGTTACATACACTTCAGGTTACATACGCTTCAGGTTACAGACTCCGCTAACCCAGAAATAGTGCTTCAGGTTAAGAACTTTGCTTCAGGATGAGAACAGAAATTGTGCTCCGGCGGCACGGCAGCAGCAGGAGGCCCCATTAGCTAAAGTGGTGCTTCAGATTAAGAACAGTTTCAGGTTAAGTACGGACCTCCGGAACGAATTAAGTACTTAACCCGAGGTACCACTGTAAAACCAAATACACCTTAAAGCTAAAATAGATTAAAAGGATCTGGGGAAATAAAAAGGATCAAGGAAAATGTCAGATTTGTGTTGTGTGTGTGTGTGTGTATATATATATATATATATATATAAAATAAAATATAGGGAAGGCATTGCACAACTAAATATAGGGAAGGTATTGCACAGCACACAAAAAATCCTGTCTCTCATAGCTGCCTGCCACACCTCATTTGGCAACAGCAGCACCCTGAGAATGGCCTCCAAAGATGTCCGTGTCTGGGCAGGTACAGGGAGGAGGAGGGAGTCCATTAGGAACCCTGGTCCCAAGCCATGTTGAAGGACCTTAAAAGATCAAAAACCATCACTCTGAATTCAGCTCAGAAACAAAACTGAGAGCCAGTGAATATGTTGAAGCCTATGTGCTCATTTCACCCAGTCCCACTTAGCACACTCATGGCCATATTCTGAACTAAGTGAAGTTTGTAGACTGTCTTCAGAGGCAGCCCCAGGCACAGAGCATTGCAGTAATCCAAATGGGAAGTCACCAGCACATGAATACTGAAGCAGTTTTATTCCTGTCCAGGATGGGCTGCAACTGGTGCTGGAAGTTGGTGAACGGCGCTTCTTCTTCCTTCCCCTTTCCTATAGGATATCCTGGTGGAAAAGAGTCAGCAGCAGCTTTCTTTTCTCCCCAGCTTGTTTAAAACCTGAGGTCAGTACCAATGTGGAATAAGTTGCTATGACACTGGGATCAGCCGAAAGCATGGGGTGGGGGAGAGCAGGTTGGTGATGAGGGAGAAGGTGGAGCCTGAGGCATCCAAAACTGAAAGGGTGTGCTCCCACAGAATGGCATTGAAAGGAAAAAATATATTGTGGCATGCTTGTTTCGGCCTGTTTTTGACTGCTAGCTAGTGCCATCATGTGCACTGCACTGAGGCAGAACAGTCACACATGAGGGGTTCAGGGGTTTGCCATGATCCTTCCGACACTTACTTAAAGAAGGTCATTGCGCCCAAAGCACATGATTGTTGGGGAAAGTACACTGAGGGAGGGAGAACAAAAATGCAAAATGAGAATGAGGAAGCCTAAAAAAGATGGCTAAAGGAAGAAAAGGTATAGCGGGCTCACTGTGGAAGAAAGCCACAGAGAAAACTATTGGTGTTGAATGGAGAATTGAGGAGGGCTCTTGCTCCACCTATTTGGGCACGTAGCTTCCTCTTGGGAGAAGTGGACTCCACGCTTAAAAGCAAAAAGGGGTTGAATTTAGCTTTAGAAAATTCCAGACATCATGCTGCATAAATGCATGATTTATTTGTCCCTGAACAGGGAACACAAAGAATAAATGCCTTACACCAGTCTTCCCATTGCATGTGGTTTGAAAATCAAGATCTTCTCTGCCCTTCCCATATATCCTGATCTTTCTATCAGTTTGTATCTTCAGGTCTCCAGTTCCAATTCTTCCATCTTCCCTGCAGATTCCTCAGACACAAACTCAGTTTTATCCTTCCAAAACATATTCACCATCTCCAGTGATTCTAAAACTCGAGGTGGAAGTTGAATACCATATGCCCTCTGAAGAAAGATTTGAGGCATTCCTGCCCCAAAAGAACACTCCTATAAGGGTCTCTTATAGGGTCTCTATGAGTATATTTCATTTCCAAGGACTTGTATTCTGTTTTGGAGATGATGAGGAAGGGAAGCACTATTGGGTGGGTTGCTTAAGCAGGCAGGTTGTACCTGTGAATTAAGTCCCACTGATCACCGTGGAATTCACTTCTGAATACAGGATTGCACTCTGAAGCATTTTATGACTAGTAGAAATGAGTGTATGTTGCACCAAACACAGCCCTAGAATCTTTGAAATTTGGCCATAGCACCCTACTGACTGCATGACTGTTCACAATCTTTTAACGCAAAGGCTTTGGATGTGGGGTTCTGAGGGAAAGTGTTGGAAAAGCAGTTGAAAGGTTTTAGATACAGAGCAGGATGCCCCCCAAAAGGCTTGGACTATAACACTCTCCACCAGCTCCAGCCAGCATGGCCACTAGTCCTGGATGGTAGGGGTTGTATCTGCAAGGCACCAGACTGGCTACCCTTGGTTTAGAATGTATTGGTACTAAAAACAGCAAAACAACCTAAAA
The DNA here is from genome assembly GCF_027172205.1 of Podarcis raffonei. Taxonomy (NCBI): domain Eukaryota; kingdom Metazoa; phylum Chordata; class Lepidosauria; order Squamata; family Lacertidae; genus Podarcis; species Podarcis raffonei. The sequence goes on from NC_070606.1 coordinate 16,194,155, forward strand.
GAAAGGTGAAACTTAACTGACCCATGTGCCAATGGCATAAGCAGGAAGGCACTTTCTGTTAAATGAGAAGAGATGTAAGAACGGCTCATAGAACAAGCTTATTAAAATGCCCCCGTTTAGAACTTGGCAATAAAGCTAAAGAAATTATTTGGGGCAGGAGGTGACTCAATCACACTCATATTTGAATCTTGTACTTACAAAACTGTGGGAAGAAACAAGTGTCTCCTCCTTGTTTGCGAGGACGGTCCCACTGAGACTACGTGCAATGCGACGGAAGTTCTCTGCACTGTACATTTCCTCTTCTGGCTCTCTGCCGTGGTTTCTTGGGTATGGTACCTGAAGAGATGTTGCCATTGAAAATGGGCATACAACACTATTAGCTAAAGGAGACCACAGCAATATGACATGCAGTTTCAGAAATGGACACTGAAATTATATCGACCATTAACATTAACATTTCAGAAATGGCAAAAAAATAAGGAAGCAAAGGGAGGTATTCTACTAATGGATTTCCACTTGTGCCCCAGGACTTCTCCCCCTACACATGCTCCACGCCATCCCCAAATCTGCTTCAGAGGGTTGTTGGAACCCCTAGAACAGCGGGAGGAGAGAGGGAGAATGTTCCATTGCACAAGCAGAAATACTTGCATTGATGGAACAACTGTCTTAGCACTATGGCCCTTGTGGTCTCTTCCAACTCTATGATTCTATGATTCCATGATTCTATCCTAGGTTCCACCCAAGGCTGCAAAGCAAGAGAAATCACTTTGCATCAGATTTAGAAAATAATGGTATTATGCTGGATGTGGAGAAGCCATCTTAAAATGCAGCAACTATGTTCAGCATCAGGTTAGCCCAGCTCAAGAACTGTTCCAGCAGAACGTGGAAATTCAACCGTTTGCTCTGTATTGATTTAAGTCCACTGGGAAAGGAATGGCATATGTGTGCTTGGGTTTAGAACATTATTTCTTTCATCTTATGGTTCAGTAAGCCATACTAAAAAGTTATTAGGATCATGACCAGGTAAACTGATTTAGCTGCCCCTTCTAATGCTGGATATGATGAAAGGTTTAATCTAAAGCAAGTATTTATAACTGCCCGGCTTCTACCTCTTCATTTCCTCACATCTTTTTAGCATTCCTTTATTTAACACAACCCTCTTTTCAGCATACATGTACAATGTGTTGCTACCTTGGAGACTGGAGATGCAATGGTTCCATAGAGGTTACGTTCGATCTCTGCTGTTGGTGTTTTTGAAAGACCCATGCAAGCTACACCGCGCATCTTTCTGGTAGGTAAGTTTGCAGATGCTGTGGGGGAAGGGGAGGGGTGAAAGTAGTGGTAAGCTGAACTTTTAAGTATACATCTGTAAAACATTCAGGTTTTCCCTGCCAACCATCAGTGACCAGTGTAGTCTAAACTACGAGAGCCGGCAAAAAGAACAGAGATCTTTATAATCTATCCCATAACCTATTATTTTACAGGACACCACATTTAAGGTCCAGAAACAATTAAGTCACAATTTAAAATTATACAGTTCCATTTCATTTTTATTACACAGATTATCAGTAGTAAAAAAATTAGCTAAATTACTCCTAACTTAGTTTCATATTCCTATACCTCTCACAGCTATTACCTTAGTTTTCTTCATATTAACCAAGGTGAAAAACCAAACTATATGTGTGTTTGGCAGAGAAGCTGCACTGTCTGCACCAGTGACTATTTTTCACTAAGCTGCACAACTGAACTTTGCTTGGAGCACTCAAAGGCCACTGATGGCGGATCAGAGGAAGAATGGTAGGGCATGGCCATTCAACACATGGAATTAAACTTACTCATCCTGTTGCCTCCCAATTACAACCCATGCTGGCCTAGGAGCATTGCAAGCTCAGCATATACAAGGAGCAAAACCAGGAAAAGTGGAAAGATTGAAGGAAGGATATGGCAGGGGAGGGGAAGACTAGAACCTTAAGACTACAAATTTCTTTCCGCAGGGCCTGTAAGACAGAGTTGTTCTGCCTGGCCTTTGCCTTGGAACCAATTTGATTCCCTCCCCCTCTTTTTTCTTTTTCCTTTCTCCTCCTGCAATGAGGCTGCATTTTAATATTTTAATGTTTCAATATTTTAATTGTTGTATTTTAATCTTGTTTTTAAGTTGTATTCATTCATTGCAGATGACACCAAACTGGGAGGGGTGGCTAACACCCCAGAGGACAGGATCACACTTCAAAACGACCTTGACAGATTGGAGAACTGGGCCAAAACAAAAAAGATGAATTTTAACAGGGAGAAATGTAAAGTATTGCACTTGGGCAAAAAAAATGAGAGGCACAAATACAAGATGGGTGACACCTGGCTTGAGAGCAGTACATGTGAAAAGGATCTAGGAGTCTTGGTTGACCACAAACTTGACATGAGCCAACAGTGTGACGCGGCAGCTAAAAAAGCCAATGCAATTCTGGGCTGCATCAATAGGAGTATAGCATCTAGATCAAGGGAAGTAATAGTGCCACTGTATTCTGCTCTGGTCAGACCTCACCTGGAGTACTGTGTCCAGTTCTGGGCACCACAGTTCAAGAAGGACACTGAGAAACTGGAACATGTCCAGAGGAGGGCAACCAAAATGGTCAAAGGTCTGGAAATGATGCCTTATGAGGAACGGCTAAGGGAGCTGGGCATGTTTAGCCTGGAGAAGAGGAGGTTAAGGGGCGATATGATAGCCATGTTCAAATATATAAAAGGCTGTCACATAGAGGAGGGAGAAAGGTTGTTTTCTGCTGCTCCAGAGAAGCGGACACGGAGCAATGGATCCAAACTGCAGGAAAGAAGATTCCACCTAAACATTAGGAAGAACTTCCTGACAGTAAGAGCTGTTCGACAGTGGAATTTGCTGCCAAGGAGTGTGGTGGAGTCTCCTTCTTTGGAGGTCTTTAAGCAGAGGCTTGACAACCATATGTCAGGAGTGCTCTGATGGTGTTTCCTGCTTGGCAGGGGGTTGGACTCGATGGCCCTTGTGGTCTCTTCCAACTCTATGATTCTATGATCCTATGAACTTGTTTTTATTATTACTTGTTAGCCGCCCTGAGCCCGGCCTTGGCTGGGGAGGGCGGGGTATAAATAAAAATTATTATTATTATTATTATTATTATTATTATTATTATTATTATTATTACAAGGGCCTTACCCTAACCCCTTCTATTCTACCAGTCCAATTTTGGCTACTACCATCAATTTAGGGAAAAGGCAGGCATGATCTGCTGAGTAAAAGACTCATCCTACAATGTCAGAATATTGCATAACCGTGGCGTCTTCCTCATGAAATCATTGCACATTTCTATTTTTTAAACTTAGGGAAAGCCACAGATTGGTAAAAGTTTGTTTAAAAATGCAGTTCCAGATGCCAAGCTAAGAGGGTTGTCTTGACTGAAGATAGGTCAGGATTAATGAGAATTGCTGCAAAACTGTTTATTATCGTGTTCATAAAAACTGGATTCTTCAGAGGAATAATAACCCATCAAATTTGAGGCTCTGGCATGGAAGAAAAATAGGCATGACTCGTAGGAAATAGTACAAGAGCACTCCAGTTAATGGCAGAGGTTTGAGCTTTTGCATGGAGCTTGACAGACTTGCACACCAAGGGAAACCTTTACAAGGAATGTGCACAGATCGAATGAAGAAGAAAGTAACTGAACATCAAAGCATATCAGCGCAGAGGAAAATGTTGGCAGCATTTTCCTGGCGATATAGATTTCTATGCAAAACTTGTGTGCTTTAAGCGTTTATTTCATGACATGTACGTTTTACACATTTGTTTCCAAAAAATTCATACTGTGCCTTTTTGAGCAACAGAAATTATACTGCAAACTCCCAGTGTTACCAACTGGTGCAATACATGTCAAAACATGCAATGCCGCGGGGGGCCCACTAGGGGCGCATTGGAAGATGGCCGACAATAACATTTCTCCGACCCACACAAGGTAGTTAAGAGGCTGTGATGGGAGTAAGCAGCCTCCCGGCCCCCCCAAGCGAGTGGGGGGGGACTGCCCTTGCCTGCTGTGCCCTATACCACCCCCGAACTCAAGGGGGCGGGGGCACTAGGCAGAAAGCCCTTGTGTGGACCTCGGCTCTCCTGGACGCTGTCTCTGATTTGCGCCTCTAGCTGCAGCAACTTCAAAAGAAACAATTAGGAGGAAGCTTATGCACATATTTCAAGGAAGAATGGGGAGCAAAGACTGCTAATTGAAGAGATCTCTGAGAAAGAAGACGGGTCGGATAAACAGGAATATATCATGAGAAGACACACCAAGGCTCAGTATGTCGGCAACGGGACTGGATGGGGGGGGGGACTTTCCTTTCTTTTCTCTATGTGATTAACCAAGAATCCCCCCCCAAGTCAGAAATGCCGTTTAAATGACCTAAGCTGATGATTTAAGACTGTGTGGAGATAATTTTCTAACCAAAAGCATGTTTTAAGGAGATCGTGGAAAGTATAAGAGCTTTGGGATGACGCAGTAAAAAACAGCGTCATCATTTTGGCAAGTTCTGTCGAAAGACTTATGTCTGGGAGGAGGAATGGATCTGTTTTCATATTGCGGGCGAGCCTCTTCAGAGGACTAAAAGAAGGCGACAGATTGGCGAATGATGGAAAGAGTGCTTTTATTTATGGAAGTGATGATATATGGAAACCATCTCGATATGGTGATTGGATGAACGGAAAAATTCACACAGGATTATAACTGGTGTTTACCTGCTTAAGGAGGTTATCAGAAGAGAACACAAAGAAATAAGAAAAATATATGAATAATATGAGATGTAGGAACACCAAGATAGGACTGGATAGAAATATGAACATTATTTGGACAGATTTGTGGATATTAACGCAGCAGTAAGAAGATGATTGGAATCCCCTTCGGAACTTGAAATATGGGTACCCCCAACAAAAAAATTAAAATTCAGCTTCGTAATTCAGAATTTATGTGATGTGATTTGATTTGATTGGTCGGTTAATAAAAATTATTTAAAAAAACAAACAAACATGCAATGCCGCTGGCCTTTAATTTAAATCTAAATGCCTTTTATACACTCCAAGGCACTGAGTACTTGCAATATTTTGCCAGTCTAGGCCCCCATATATATGGCAATTCATAGCATTTACGTTACCTGTCTTGCCCAATGGATGCCAGGGATTGTCCAGTCTTCCCGATACAGACTGGCTTGTCTGAGATGCCTGCAAGCTAGCCTGATACAGTGACTCCAGCTCAGAAATCTCCTGTTCTGTGTCTTCATTCCACTGTGGGTGTTTCTGTATTGGGTCCTCTTGATGAGACATAGGCGACTTGTTCCTAGGCACCGGAAGACAGGTGGCACTCTTGCAATCCAGCTGAGAACTATAATACCTTTTAACATTGTCCACCCAACAGTCCACAGGCATAGATGTAACCAAGCCAGCAAGATTGCCGTCATTCACCTCTCTCACTTCTCCCTCGTGGCTGAACTTCCCCGGGGATAAGTCAGGATCTATGGAACATTGTTCCCCTTTGTTACACAGTTCTTCATTGTGTGATCCAGAACTCTCGGACATTTTACTGTGAGCGCTAAAATAATTTCCGGAACTGAACTTGTCTCTAGAACTCAGGCACGAGTTCAACTTTTCAGCCTGCCATATTCCATTCTCTTGCCTTCCAACTACTGGCTGCCTATGCCCGAAAAATTGAGGATTGCTGATGGGCTCCTGTTGTAACATTGGAGCATACTGATCATGACAGACAGACACTTCCCTTTCTTTCTCATGAGTGCCCTCCTTCTGGGGGACACCCTGCAAACGCTGAAATTGCTCTGCAAGGGAGCGAACATGCCCCTTAGCACTGATCATCTCAGGTTTCAGAGAACCCCCACTGACAAATTCTTCCTGTGAGTGATGTAAACTCTCATGGCTGTTTGCTCTTGGGTACCTATTTGCAGTCGGCAATGGATCTGGAGGACAGTGGGGCAAAGGGGAAAGAGAAGTCAGGGTTATGACGCGATTGGCCCACTGCTGCTCAAGAAGAGGCCTCTCTGAAAAACCTGATGGTTTGAAGCATGGATTATGAATGCTGTTTTTATCAGATGGTGCTTGCGCTGGATGTGAAGAGGGGAAGAGCGTAGGCAAAGATCCAGAGTTTACCATGTTACTTTTCAATTTGCAATATGGTGTGGGAGAAGCCACTATGTTATGCACTTCTTCGAGCTTACTGCTACTGCTGCAATCCTTATTGTCTTTTAGACTAGCGGGAGAGACTCCCTCTAGCACTGGATCATGGCAGACTTCATTCTCCGTTCCAGTGGATCTGTCACCCACCCCATGTCTACTTGGAAAAGAGGGAGCTCGATCACTGAAACCAGCAGAAGCAGCTTGAAAGTTCAGAGAAGGCTTGCAAGAGGGGTTGCTTTCAGGAGGAGGTGGGAGAAAGGACTTGGGATAGGATGACTGCATTTCATGATGGGAAGCAGGTGGATGGAAGTAAGAACTGGACCCAAGTTCTGCTTCTCTGCTGGGTTCCAGTACAATCTTCTGGCTCAGCAGTACTTGGAGCGGGCCAGTCTGTTCACTGAAACACACATAAAATCACAGTCAGTTTTTAGTGCTTCTTAACTGGAGAACAAATCTTAGGAGGAATTTGAAACCCCTTGTGCTCCACCAACGCCCACTCTAATTCACCTTCAACAAGGCACATTGTTAATTCTTCTAGCATTTAATAATAATAATAAATTGGTGGGGTGGGAGAAGAACGGCTACTGATTACAGGATAATATTTCGTCTTCTTACAGGCATGAGTCCCATTGGTACTTATCATCATCATTCACAAAGCAGTATCCATAACAAAGAGCTTTGGTGTGCATTCTGTCAATATAATCCTAGTTAAAGTGCATGTGTAATGCAGTTGCAGCTTGGAAGATATCTAGAGGGAAACCTAAACATGGAGTATGTTTTTTTAATCTGAGTAGGGCGGAGGAGATCCTCATAAAACCAAGAAGATGCAATTCCTAGCTTATGTGCATCATCTACTGTGTTATGGTAGAACTCTTCTTAAAACTTATTTTCTCCACCTTTTTTTTTTAAGTTGAAGTTTTCCAAAAGCAAGTGTAAAAGGAAGTTTGAAGCTATCATGCAGAAGATTCAACCAGTAAGCACTTTAGATGGAGTTGACTCTTCACCCTGAGAACCAGGGACTATAATAGTGTTACAAGTTGATTTACTCTCCACATTAAAAATTATCTTTGAAGTAATGTTGTTTTAACATGAGTATTTCTGTAACAGATACATATCTATAAAATATAATACAGTGGTACCTCGGGTTAAGTACTTAATTCGTTCCGGAGGTCTGTTCTGAACCTGAAACTGTTCTTAACCTGAAGACCACTTTAGCTAATGGGGCCTCCTGCTGCTGCCGCACCGCTGGAGCATGATTTCTGTTCTCATCCTGAAGCAAAGTTCTTAACCCGAGGTACTATTTCTGGGTTAGCGGTGTCTGTAACCTGAAGCGTATGTAACCTGAAGCATATGTAACCTGAGGTACCACTGTACGTAAAATAATACTTTTTGTGAATATGGCGATGTCAAATTTTAAAACTGTGATAGAACTTTATTTTCCAGAGATCTTATTTTCACTCATGTCTGTATAATACACGCCATAGGGATCTAAATTAGTGTACAGTACACCACAGCACACTGTAATGGAGGAAATAACCAGAACTCCAGGCTAATAACATGGTGAAGATATCACCTTTTGATGTCTTCTAAGTTTTTCTCCACAAGAGATTGTCACAACCACAACAGTCTGAACGAGAGGAAATGGGGCAATATGGTCCGTTTTCAATGTAACGTCTCTCCAACGACCACCATAAGGTGGGTAAATTGAGAACTATTAAATCTGAAGCAAAACTAGCATGGATTTTGGAAGAAATAACTAAGGGCAGAGTCTTTTCTCCAACCCTATCTGCCTGCCCCCAACCCAAAGGATTTTGGCTTTCAGGCCAGTTTCCAGCTAAATCTCAAAAGGACTAGGAGAAAGCTGTAACAAGCAAGGCTTAGCATAAATCTGCATTATGTTATTTGTGCTTTTTAAAAAGCATACTCAAACTGGCCACTTTTATTCTGAAGAAAAAGCAGCTGTGGGTCCCAGGTCTGAAATGTGTCCTTGGTTTGGATTTGTGGATCGTACCCACTTGTTTCCTGCTTGGCAGGGGGTTGGACTCGATGGCCCTTGTGGTCTTTTCCAACTCTATGATTCTATGATTCCTGCCCGCCACTCAGTCTCTTCACACCCACTCCAATTGCTATTTGCCCTTTAGGTAAAGGTACCCCTGCCTGTACGGGCCAGTCGTGCCCGACTCTAGGGTTGTGCGCCCATCTCACTTAAGAGGCCGGGGGCCAGCGCTGTCTGGAGACACTTCCGGGTCACGTGGCCATCGTGACGAAGCTGCTTTGGTGAGCCAGCACCAGCGCAGCACACGGAAACGCCGTTTACCTTCCCGCTATAAAGCGGTACCTATTTATCTACTTGCACTTAAGAGTGCTTTCGAACTGCTAGGTGGGCAGGAGCTGGGACCGAACGACGGGAGCTCACCCCGCCGTGGGGATTCGAACTGCCAACCATACGATCGGCAAGTCCTAGGCGCTGAGGTTTTACCCACAGCGCCACCCGCTATAAAGCAATTTGGCCATATGATACAGCTATTGTTGAAGCCGAGGAAAATTTGAACATGTGTCTCTTTTCAGATGCATCTCTGAAGTACTAGAGTAGGGAGGTTCTCATCTCTCTTGATACTAAGAGAGTTTTCCTGCTTCCAAGTCCCCAAATTTCAGAACACAGGAAGCAACCGTCCAATGCGTGGAAAAAGAAATGGCATGTCCCTGAACTGAGCAGAAGTCAGGATACTTCCAAAGACTGACTGACTATCTATCTATCTACCTACTAAGGACTTCACTGAATACTAGTTTGGAAAAAGGCATGCTTCCACATTTTATTTGCTAGTTTGTGTGCATTTTGGGACATTAGATACAATTTTAAAAATCAGCTTGCTACCACATAAGTATCGATCCTGGTTCAGTACCTGTAACTTGGCGTTGACAATTTGATTGGTACTGAAGAACATACTCAAACACTTTGTGCCACATTCTAAAACTACTTTGCAGACTAGGAAGCCTCCATACACACAAACTTGGTTAAAAAAAAATAATAATTCAGGATTTGCAGAAATCAGACAAGATCTGATTGTATGGCAGTCAGTGTTGGGTTGCTGGGGTGCACACACCCTGTGGACAGCTACTGCAGGGTCATCATTGTGATTTCCAAAGATGTCTCATCAAAACTCATCAATAGAAGGGCTTTCTTTTCTCTACATGGTGTATTCAACTTTGGTATTGTAAAGCATTTCTTTTTTTTTACTCTCACTCATTCACATCTTCTCATTTTTGCCTTCACACGGCTCCTTTTTTAAATGGTACTGTCATCTATCTATTATTTTTTTCTTTGTGGTGAAGAAAACCTGCTTGGGTTAGCAAACTACTATCAATTTCTTTAAATACCTTACTAGACAATTGTTTTATTGTACAATTAATGCAAAGTTGTTGCACTTGGCTGTTGCACTGGATCTCTCTCTCTCTTTTTCTTCTTATAAGTGATTCTGTTTTGTTTTCTCAGCATCTAAACTGCCATTTTGTTGTTGTGATTCCCCCTTAGCTAGGCACATGCAGTAAAATTCCTTGTGTGCCCCTGCTGGTTCCTTGTTGGCCAACATCCACAGTATCACTAGTGATAAGGAACATTCACTCTGCTCCTATGCCCGCACCATTCTCAGCCTTTAAAAAAGGAGAGGTACTATTATTCCCTGTTGGAAGAATGGAAGAAGAGTGGCCTTTAGAAACGAGCACAGCAAACCCCTCAAAACCAGCAAGCTTACTGCCTTATGAGCAGCATTCCTCAACCACTGTGCATACTTTTTAAAAATGAGATGTATACTTCCATCTTCAGCACTAGAATTCATATTCCACCCCCTACCCCTGCCAAATTGAACATTTCCATTAAAACAAGACACCTTTCCCACATCTGTTACAGAGGCATTAACCTTTCAATGGATTGTGCTCCTAGTGCTGGGTCAGGGTTCGCACTGTTCAACACTACAAAAACAAAATCCAATTATTCTCACCACCTGGAGAGGTCCACGATATTCTAAGTTGCTTGGGGGCATGAGTTAAAGAAGGGGTTTCACACAAACCGGGGAACATATAAGCTCACTTCTTCTTTCCAGATCAGGCCCAATTCAGATCTGGAGTACTGCAATATTCTTAGTCTACCTTGAAGATTGGGTCATGTTGCCCCCCAGTGGCGGGTGGCGGGTGGGCGGCGGCTGTGCTGGCTGCTGTTGCTGCATGCGATCCTGGAGGCTCCGTGCTTTTCGGATACAGATTTGCAGCTTCTTATCGACTAGAGCTCTGCTGTGAGTGCTAGAGCTGGCATCATGCATGGCAAGTCTTAGTTTAGCTAAAAAGCAAAAGAAAACATAGCAGAAACAAAAAACAAAACTGGGGGGGAGGGAGAGAAAAAACAAAAGATGCAACAAAAACATAAAAAAGAAACATGCAAATACTGCCACAGAAGAGTCCACAAGGATGCATCCGTTCCCATTAATGCACATTCAGGTTAGCTATGTGTCCAAACAGGTTAATCAAAACTGAAAAGATACGAAGCTGAGCAAAATCGTTTTGTTATTTTTCTTTTTTTAGGAAACCCCCTCTTCTCTGTGACATGGGTCACTCCCTGATGCATTGAAGCAACTAATTGTTTCATTTCAAATGGCCGTGTTTAGCTCCAAATACTGTAATAATACTCTATATACAAATGAATCTGGTCAGGATATGAAATCCAAGATATAGCCAGTTGGGACACTTGCTACCAGAGCCTTTATGAAGTCTGTATTTTGCCTTCTTGTTTCCTTTAATCCATGAGAACAGACTTCCAAAAAGAAATACTTTCAACCTTCCAAAGCCATGACATTAGAAATCAGTTTGTCTGCAACCTTGCTAACCAGCAAGAAGGGAATGGAGGGTGGGGAAAGAGTCAGCCAATCAAAAATATAACGTATCAAAATAAAGAAATGCAGCAGCACATGTTCCCAAAAGTCACAGCACATGTCTTAAACTTATTGAAACACTGATGCCTCCTCTTCCATCACAAAATTTCAATTGGTACAGCCTACACTCTCTCCTTTCTGGGGGGACCAGGCAATATGCTGTACTTTGGGAATTTAAACTTTTTGAGAAACCAGTCTCTGAACTGGGGGAGAAATGTATGCCGTGGGGGAGACGGGCGGCTGGAAAGCAGGAGGTAGAATAATACAGCGGTCAGAACTGTTGGCATCAAGTGGAACGTTTTTGTTCCCCTTTCTATTGCCTTAGTTCAAAAGGAGCCCCAGCAGGAAAAGGGGATGGGGAAACACTAGGACAGAATTCCAGGGATGATGGTGCTCATAAAGAAGATGCTTCCATACACTTTTAAGACACACACAAGCTTTTTCCAACTGTGAGTTTGCATTGACCTGTCCAGTTTTACTTTCCTAAGTGATGATATTAGATATTAGTAAACTGCAAAAAGCGGGGTAAGCTGAAGCAATTAAGAATTACTTACATATAGCTTCATTACAGAGAGCCAAAGCTGCAGCACAGTCTCCCTTCTGCTCTTGATGCAGTGACTCTTCAAAGACTGAATCTGCCTCCTGCACAGACCTCTCAAAGCCATCAGTCCTCCCTGCAAGGGGGCAGCACTCTTCATTTTCATTGACATTCTTTTCAAGTTTCCTTTCCCCGCTTCACCTCAGCAAAAGACAACATCCCCTCCCTAATGCAGAGCAACCTTAGCTCTGCAACATTTTGAATAGCAGACCCTTCTCAGAATCACAAGCACAGCAGAGAGAAAGAGAGGGGAAACTGTGGGTCAAATGCAGCCAAGCTATCCAGGGATTAAGAAGCAAGTATCATTAGTATGTTGAGGATACCCAGTTTTATCCTTCGTTTTCCTCTAATACAGGGAGGTGGTGGGTTGGCTAAATATGGAACCCAGGAGCAGTAATGAACTGGATAAGGGCTAATAAACTGAAGCTCAGTCCAGAAAAGATAGAATATTTGTTCAGCCTGCTCTGGAAGGTTTTTTCTTCCCCTAAAGGGTCAGATTCACAGTTTAAAACTGCTGTTAATTTCAGCACCAACTTCAGATGTCCCTTTCATTATCTAAAGCTAGTGCACCAGCTGAGACTTCTCCCGGACTGAGATGGCTTAACCACCTGTCATCTATGCCCTGGCAACGTCCAAATTAACTACTGCAACATATTATATGTTGGACTCCCTTTGAAGACTATTCAGAAATGACAGCCTGTGTACAATGCAGTGAAAAGGCTACTAACCAGAACTGATTGTTTGGAACATACCTTGCGGTTTTAAAAACAGCTTCCCTAGCTCTCTGTTCATTTTCAAGCTCAGTTCAAACTACTGGTTAGAGTGGTTGGTTTGTTAACTCCATTTCTGTAAACTACTTTGAGGAACTTTGTTTAAAAGTGGATATAACATAGACAGGGGGAAAACTTCAGAATAAGAGGTATCACAAAACATATTATCCCTAGTGGAAATTTGTATATTTGTTTTTCATATGGCCCAGATATAGCTTAAATTCTTGGGCGTTTTATCTAGTTCACTAGTTCATCTAGTTCACTCTAGTTCACTCTTGACAGCAGCTCCAATGTAAAAAAATATTTCACTTATTTTAATGTCAGTTGCCTTTGGAGCCTTTCATCTAGTTCACTCTTGACAGCAGCTCCAATGTAAAAAAAAAATTCATTTATTTTAATGTCAGTTGCCTTTGGAGCCCTTTGGGATCCAATGATAGCACAGAAAGGAAAGGAAATCAATAAAGCTAAGGATCTCCTTTTTCTACTGAAACACATCTAACAAACTTTGCAAGTATGTATGCAACTGCTACAGAAGTTACACTGCAACCCCCAAAGGGTGTGAAATGATCTTTGTAGTAAACCATTCTCTCCCCATTTATCATCCTAGGCACAGATCAGTCATCCCCAATCCTACCGCTTCTGTGCAAGATGGATAGCCTGCCCATACATGTTACCCTGGTTTTGCAGTTCATCCAGGTCCATGAACCTGCTTGGGCGGGGATTAAAGCCCATTGCAGCCTCCAGTTCCTTTTCCCGCTTCCTTCGAAGTTCCTGCTCCTGGGCCCTCCTTGCCACTTCTTCCTGTAATTCATCCAGTTCACTCTTAGAAGAGACAAGCACCTCCCCGCCTTGAGAAGGGAAAAAACATCAAGAACACCACATTTTGTTAATAAACATGCCGTTTTCTTTCCAGGATTCCACTCCCCTCCCCCCCCCAAAAAAAATTTGGTCAGTTTTCTTAAATCTACTATAGCTGATACAAAGTTTGTACCAAGCAATTACTTCCAATATGAGACTTATCAAGGAGGTGAAAACCTGCTATTTCTGCCCACACCAATACCTCTCTACTTGCTGGGCATGCAATTTTAGCATCATCTCCTATACCTTCTATTCTTTCACCACAAAACCCAAACCGCTGTACAATTTCTTGTTCCCCAAATTAGTCTGGAAAAGATAGACTGTTCCTTGGGCTTCTCATCCACCCCATTTCCTTTTGCTAATTCAGATCAATCTACGTTAAAACTCCCTCTCTCTCTCTCTCCCTCTCTCTCTCTCTCTCTCTCTCTCTCTCTCTCAGAGTTCAGACATCATAATAAACCACAACCAATAAAGCTTAACTATGTTTAGTGCAGGCTTGGGAACCTATGGACTCTGTGGTTGTTGGACTCTCACAACTCCCATGGAATTTGGCCGATGGTAAGGAATGATGGGGGTTGCAGTCCTACAACTTCTGGGTGGTTGCTGCAATGAAGGGGCCAACCATACCTTATAATCAGCCAATAAACCCAAATCAGAAACCAGTTTGAAGTGGGTTTGCAAACAATGTTTTGTGCTAGTGTTTAGCATGCTTTTGCAAACCATGGTTATGACCACTGCTCCACCATTGAAGGCTCTTGCACCTAGATGTAGCAGTGCGGAATAGACTGAAAATGAAAGCAGGCATCTAAACAGCGATTTACCTGGTAAATATATTGTGTGTGTGTGTGTGTGTGTGTGTGTGTGTGTGTGTGTGTGTGTGTGTGTACAGACAGACACCCACCCACCCATGCCAGCAATTTAGGATAACGCTTCATACATCTGATGGTATGGACTGCAGTTCACAAAAGCTTATGCCATAACAAATGTTAGTCTCTAAGCTACCACAAGGCTCTTGGTTGTTTACAAAAAAAACATGTATTTGTTTCTCCTGGATGACAACAGCCTACTTCTAATTGTGGTTGCTTTTCATTTTCCCCACTGCCACAGCACCAAGCAAAAATAATACAACTGAAAACGTGTCAAGTGGCATTTCTATTAAATGGAACTGAAAGTATAAGAGAAAAGATTCATTCCTTTCTCAATATGCCTGATTATTCAGCGAATTGTGTATGTAGTGTGTTCTGTTCGCACTGCAGGTGCTCTGAGCCCTCACAGCCTATCCCAGTCACTTGAGCTGCCACCTTCTTGCTTTCACCAGCCTTTCTTTAGGTGTTGAGGGCCAATGATACTCTGCCGCCAATACTAAGAGCTTGTGCTAGTGTGACACAGTGAGGAATACCCACAGCTCTGATGCCTTCTACTTGTGTGAGATCGGGGGGGGACCAGCAGGCGGAGGGAGTAATAAAAATAAAATGCTCTAAGGACTGCAAGTACTTTAGGAGGGAAAATAAATCCTTACCATTACCGATGGTGTGCTTGTTCTTTGACCAGCTACTAGCAGTTGGTGCAGATTCTACCTCCAAGATACTGCTGCTATGTGATTTGGGAATGTTACGCCAGGCAGGAACAAAAGCTCCAGGTCGCTTCATATGAGAATCTCTTTAACCCGAAGAAAAGCAAGGTTATTCTAATATGAACTCCTAGGGTCTGCTGTCCTTGCTTGTGCCACGCACCAACCCAGCCTACTTACAAAGGCCTTTGCCAACCCACTTTCCACACCTGACCAAATCCTTTCCACCTCACCCCTCCGCATTTTGTTCCTCCCCTGCCCTCCTGGTGTTTTTTACACTTTAGGTGCAGTATTATTGTATAGCCTTTGCCCTAGAAGCCATGGATTTAGACCTGACAGATCTTCAAAAGGTGATTTCCATACCTTCCTCAACATTAGTTAACATTTTTACCTTTTCAGTCGGAAGTACACAGATCCTAAAAGTAGAGGTTAAGGACCTATCCTGTATTTCACATATGGCATTCTGGCTCCTTAGAACCCCAAAATGCACTCCCATAGAATGGTCTAAAATTAATAACAAGGGGCTGAAATCTCTGGTGTTTTGTTTACTTCCAACACTGTAGTGAATTTATATTTTATCTCAAACTCCAAGATCCTAGGCATAGTTTATACATTAACCTCTTAACAGGTACAGAAGCTTCTTTATCTGGACACCGTGGGCAATTCTGTCCCCCAGCAACACTGTTTTCCTGCACAGAGAAACAAGGAAATCACTCCCCAGCAATTTTCATTCCCTGTTATCTCTAATATTAGCTGCTCGGCTCCTCTTGCCTGCAGTTTAGAACAGAACATAAAGAGTGGGTGGGAATAACGAAAGTCAAATAGAACAAGAAAGTAAACAGTTTGGGACTTCCTTGTTCCTCTTTGCAAGAGATAGTGGGGCACTGTTGGCAAAGGAAAGTATAGTGTTGGCTACCCTGCCCGCTTGGGGAATGGGGCAAAGCGAGAGATGAAAAGCATCCCTTCAACACATGCACTTGTAGGCAGTGTGGTGTAGTGGTTAAGAGCGGTGGACTCGTAATCTGATGAACCAGGTTCGATTCCCCGCTCCTCCACATGCAGCGGCTGGGTGACTGTGGGCTAGTCACACTTCTCTGAAGTCTCTCAGCCTCACTCACCTCACAGAGTGTTTGTTGTGGGGGAGGAAGGGAAAGGAGATTATTAGCTGCTTTGAGACTCCTTAAAGGTAAAGGTAAAGGTACCCCTGCCCATACGGGCCAGTCGTGTCCGACTCTAGGGTTGTGCGCTCATCTCACTTAAGAGGCCGGGAGCCAGCGCTGTCCAGAGACACTTCCGGGTCACGTGGCCAGCGTGACGAAGCTGCTCTGGCGAGCCAGCACCAGCACAGCACACGGAAACACCGTTTACCTTCCCGCTATAAAGCGGTACCTATTTATCTACTTGCACTTAGGGGTGCTTTTGAACTGCTAGGTGGGCAGAAGCTGCGACTGAAATACGGGAGCTCACCCCGCCGTGGGGCTTCGAACCGCCGACCATACGATCGGCAAGTCCTAGGCACTGAGGTTTTACCCACAGCGCCATCTGCGTCCCCTCATTGAGACTCCTTAGGGTAGTGATAAAGCAGGATATCATATCCAAACTCTTCTTCTACTCTTCTTCAGTTGTCAATTTAGCAGCCATTAAAGCCCTTGGGAGGCCTGTGCAGATTTTTAATTTATTCTAATTTACAGACCATCTCTCCATGTAAGCTCCCAATGTGGGTTAACAGAAATCTTGCGATGATTTATTAAGAGAATAATGTGTGAACTGAGCTTTAGAGCACTGGAACTGGAACCAGGTTATATTTTTATGAAACTTACCTGGAGGTGCTAGAGCTCTCTGATAAAGGCATGTCCAGGCTGACTGGGCTGTTGCTGTTGCGTTCGCTGCTTTCATAGCCAGATTCCATCCTTTGAATCAGACGAGGTTGTTGATCCATCATATAGTGCGCACCCCGACCTAGAGTCCATTGCTTATACTTGTTGGGTTGGTTTGATCTGGTTTGGGAGATTAGCTCCTTTGGCTCCTCTTCCATAAATTCTTTAGCTGATGAGATACAAAGAACATGAGTGAAGAATCAAATTTTATTCTGCCACACTCTCTATACAATTCAGCATCCTAGAAAGGTTGCTTATCTGTAATTGATGTTCTTTCAGTTGTTATCAGTGAACTCAACACTGCTGGGACCAGTGCCTTCTAGAACCTTCGCCAGAGAACCAACAACTACCCTTCCCTCCCAGAAATACGAGGAACCTTTGGTTAAAGAGGTGAGCCAAGGACTTTTCCATTCAGTTCTTTCTAGTTGCCAGCAGATGGGGGGGGGGAGGGGAGAGGGGAAGCACCAACAGGGCTGTGTGACTGCACAGATGACCACTTGAGGAACATCAACTGCAGGTAAGCAACCAGTCTTTCTTCTTTGTGGCTTTCCAGATGTTATTGTCCCAGATAGCTGACCAGAGTGACTAGGGCTAATGGGAATCCAGCAATGTCTGCAGGACCACAGGCTCCTCTTCCCTACTCTATAGTGGTCCCCTAAGACATAACTAGGGGCGCGGGTGGCGCTGTGGGTTAAAGCCTTAGCGCCTAGGACTTGCCGATCGAAAGGTCGGCGGTTCGAATCCCCGCGGCGGGGTGCGCTCCCGTCGCTCGGTCCCAGCGCCTGCCAACCTAGCAGTTCGAAAGCACAATTAAGTGCAAGTAGATAAATAGGGACCGCTTTATAGCAGGAAGGTAAACAGCGTTCCGTGTGCTGCGCTGGCTCGCCAGATGCAGCTTGTCACGCTGGCCACGTGACCCGGAAGTGTCTGCAGACAGCGCTGGCTCCCGGCCTCTAGCGTGAGATGAGCGCACAACCCTAGAGTCTGGCAAGACTGGCCTGTACGGGCAGGGGTACCTTTACCTTTACCTTTAAGACATAACTATGATGATAGATAAAAGACGATGTTTTGGAAATCAGATTTAAATTGGGGTTTTTAATAAGTTATATTGAAAGTATATTTTTTAAAAATGGTTTAAATGAAATCTGGCTTTAATACAAATCAACATGATAAATAAGCTTGCCCTTAACAGATTGTCAGTTGCTATAGAGACTGGAAATAACCCTAAGCCAACAGAATGAAGCAAGCAAGTAAACAAAAACCCACTGGGTGTGCTCAGTTGTGAATGAGCTCTCATCAATTACCAAAGCAGTATTTTCAAGCCACAAAACCTCCTGCATTGCTTTGCAAAGAACTTGTTAATTGTGCTCTGCTTATTATCTTTTTTGTGCAGATCAATACCTAGTAAATTAAGATTATGAGTTAGCGGACTGTGTGCTCCAAGTGTGGCCACTATGTTTGAAAGTAGCTCTTGATTTACAATAAACACAACCATAAACAATGATGAAAAGCTGCTTGCTTTGGCAAAGGAAGTCCTGTGAGGAAAATCATCACAATCTGTCATCCTATACCTAGATTATGGCTTGAAATTGGGGCCAGGTCAGTCAGGATTGTTATTCCACTGATTTATCTGAGTGACATTTTTGCGTCTGTTTTATGCTTTGCAACTACCTGATCCCTGCAATTTATTTATTATCTAAAAATAAGCAGTGCACTGTATAACATTTTATTAAAGTTAAGTATTTCAGAATCTTGGAGGGTGCCACCTGAGTTTGCATAAAGGTTATATTCATAACAAAAATTTTTTTTCCTTCCAGTAGCACCTTAAAGACCAACTAAGTTAGTTCTTGGTATGAGCTTTCGTGTGCATGCACACTTCTTCAGATACACAGATTCAGATACTTCAGATATTCATGTTAAAGAAGCATCTAAATAAATTATTTTTAATTAAAACAAATGTTTTAAATGAGTTGTTTCTACTTGGTGATAGAAATTGGTTATGTAAATCAATCCTTCCTGTCTCGATTTCTTTAATTCACCTAGAAAGATGCCTGTCTTCCTATTTCTATTGAATTCTCAGCAATTTCCAATTCTTATAGAGCGTATCAATAGTTTCCACTACCTCCTTCCCATCCAATTGCTACACCATTAAACAGCCTCAATTTTTTTCATCCTAAATCCAAGCAACCTTAATTCTGAAACCTCTGAAGTGGAGACCACTTCAAAATGTCTTCACCATTCCTTGTGCAGGTTTCTTGCTTAAAAAAAAAGTTTGCATCCCTAACCATTATGGATAAGCAGGAGCAGGATTAGCGAGTACGCCCATCTTCCATTTTCACACGGAGAATATAGTTTCTGATGTTTCCTTACTGAAGGCTGGGTTTTGGTTTGACAATTAAAGGGCTTTTCTATTCGAGGCAAACCAGGGTTAGTCACTCGCTGATTCTGTATCAGTCAATTTCACTGTCAGAGAGATTCAACAGAAACAGTAGTGAGTAGCTGTCCTCAATTGCTTTTCTAATCTAGCGTCCTAAATTACTGTACAGCAGGAAAAAGCAAAACATGACTGCTGTGTTTTGCATAGACAAGTGAAAGGGAATGACGAACGGACCTCTCACAATGAAAATATAGACCTTTGAGTGTGTTTGAAATATTTCAGCAAACACATTGTTCACAGGGTCAAAATGGCACAAATGATAATTCAGGCTTCCCTCACAGATTCATCTGATACAGCGTAAGAAAATGTACTGGCTAGGCATAGTAGTTAACAATGTTATCAGTTGTTTCTACATAGTGACTAATAAAAAAATGAATGCATTTTTCATACTCTCCCAACCCACACCTCTCCCAAATTCTTACCTGAATCCTCAGAGAAGGGGCTGAGTTGTGTGTAACCACACTGTCTCCTCTTTTCTTTATTGAAGATGCTGTCTATGTTCAGTGACTCCCTTTTGGGTCTCCAAGTTGGACGGTACTTGCTAGAAGAACTTGATTTGGATTCGCTGCTTGTGCTCTCCATTTCCCAGTCTCGAGACAGAGCAGGCAGAGCTCTGGGCAGTGACTGTATCTCAGCCTGATCCTTCCCTGTTCGTGGAGAGCCCTGGCTTGTCTGTGATGGTCTGTTGTGGATCATGTTGCTGACAGTCTCTTTAAATTCCCTCAGCCTGCTGGTACTGCTGGATGTCTTAGGGGCAGTTCTGGGGGCTTGTTTCTCCTTCAATGTTTCCCCTGCAGCTCAAGAATAGAAGCAGAAGACAGTATGAGCTACATAACTTTCTTTTAAATTAACAGTACTTTTATCATCTTTCTAAACTGGCAGAGGCAAAAGAAGAGATTCAATCTATGCTGGACAGACACACAGAAGAATTAAACCATTCTTCTTGCCTTCACTGTGATATCCTGACGGCTGTGATTCATCTCCCTTTTTCCGAGACCTGCTGGAACTCCTCTTGCGGTCTGTCAGCGAGCCCTTTTTGGAAATATGCCTCTGATTACATTCACTGTCAGTCAGGTGTCCTGAAAGAAAAGAATATACTTCAGATGGAAAGAGCTTTCCAATTGGCTGTGTTGCATTCTAAGAATAGCAGACCTTTTTCACTCCCCACAAACTGCCGGTTAATGCTAGAGCTGAGTAAAATGAATAGCTTTCAGTAAGTGTATCTAGAAGTGAAGAGTTACAGTATAATAAAAGCAACTATCCATCTAGATGTGGTAAGTTAAATAGCTAATACAGAGGTACAAGAGGCAATGCATTGAGCTTTGGCTCAAAATCCTCCGGGGCCACTAGCACCTTTCAGTACTACCATACTAACAGACAGAATTCATGCATCTCTCCAAGCGAATGTGAATACCTATATTTCACTCTTCCTCCTGCTGCACTTATGGTCTTTTCTTGGTATCATACCACAGCTATCAGCCCAGTTGAGAACAGGGGTGGAGAACCTGTGTTTGGTCCAGATGTTGCTAGACTACAACTGCCATCTTTCCTGACTACTAGAGCTGATGGGAACTAGAGTCCAGCTACATCTAGGAAAGACAGAGGCTGGCCACCCCAGTTCAGAAATTCAGCATATTGTGTAAGATAATAATGGGGGGAGGGGGAATCAAGTCTGAAAAGGTTGAAAATGCATTTAATAATGTATGTAACAAGAAGGGGAAGGGATCGTTTTCTAGTTTTGTTTCCTTGCAGTTCTGTCTTACAGCTCAGAAGAACTTCCTCTCATCTTCTCATAGAATCATAGAATCATAGAGTTGGAAGAGACCACAAGGGCCATCGAGTCCAACCCCCTGCTAAGCAGGAAACACCATCAGAGCACTCCTGACATATGGTTGTCAAGCCTCTGCTTAAAGACCTCCAAAGAAGGAGACTCCACCACACCCCTTGGCAGCAAATTCCACTGTCGAACAGCTCTTACTGTCAGGAAGTTCTTCCTAATGTTTAGGTGGAATCTTCTTTCCTGCAGTTTGGATCCATTGCTCCGTGTCCGCTTCTCTGGAGCAGCAGAAAACAACCTTCTCAAATACATATATATTCCCTTTCCATAACTGAGCTCTTCTACAACAACATGGTATGCAAAGAATGTAGGAAGAGCCTTGTTAGATGAGACCAAAAGCCTATATAGTCCACCATCCTGTTTCTCTCTGTGGTCAGTCAAGTGCCTATGGGAAGCCCATAAGCAGAGCCTGAACACAACAGTCCTCTGCTACAGTTGTTCTCCAACATCTCCTATTCAGAGGCATGGTACAGATGTCATGATTAGGAGACATGGCTAGCCTTACCCTCAATCAATTTGTTCAATGACCTTTTAAAGCTGTCTAAATTAGTGGCCATCAAAATAGTAATATTTTATGAAGGGAATTCTGAAGTATAACTGTGTGTTTTGTGAAGTACTTCCTTTTGCCTGTCCTGAATCTCCCACCATCCATCTTCTCCAGATGACCCTGGATATAACCCCAAGGGGTTTCTATCCACCTTCTCCATACCATGAATAATTTCATACAGCTCCCATCATCTGTCCCTTACTTACCCCCCACCCAACAATGGTCTGGTTTGCATGTGACGCTAAGTCATGCTTTGGTTAACAAACTATGGTTAAACTTCCAGTCGTACCACAGATGATCAAGCTTGCTACATTATAGCTTGGTTTCTCTCCTGACTACCTTCTTTGCATCCCCAACCTAATATCCGAAATGCCTCTGCTGTGCCCTAGTACTGGCATTGACTCACTGTGTCATCAGCCAGCTGTACAAACTGATCAGGAAAACCTCCTTGGAGCATTTCTGCTCTCGGCAATGGCTGTGCCATTCCAGATTCCCTCCCTTCCCCAATTAAAAAAAGATCAGCTGGAACTCTTAACAAAAATCTAAAAAGTTAGTGAGATAAAATATGTCTTACAAAAATCATATTGATCCTTCTTCGGCAAGATTTGTCAATCACTCTATTCCATATGCTTGATAAATTTATCTTTAGCAATGTGTTTCAACAGAATAGATGTTCTGCTAACTGGCTTGCAATTTTCTGCATTCCTCGCCGCCGCCACCCACCCCATTACTTTAAAAAAAGAAAGAGAGAGCACTGCAATGGCCATTTTCTAGTCCATTGTTATGAAGACCAATATTAGGGGAAAGTTACATATTTTTGTCAGATCAACAACTTCCTATCTGAGCTATTTAAGTCCTCTCTGAGAGTAGATGTCATCTGGATGCAGTGATTTGTTTTATTCTGCATGGTTTTATTTGATGTTTTAAGATGTTGTAAAATGCCTTTAGATTTGTTTCTATAAAAGTGGCATTGAAACAACAACAAGGATGATGTTACTTTTTAAAATTGCCCATAAGGTCTGGAACATATCTTTGCATCACTATCTGCCTACAAGTCTCTTTCTAACGGAGCCCCAGCAACTAGATTTGCCCATAGCCAATAGGAGGAGATAACTGCCCCTCCCAGTACTTCATGGGAAAGTAATAAGTGAACCTGAAATTTAGAGATGAAACAATACAAAATTTTGACAAGGGCAAGCTTTGAGAAAGTCCTTAAACATTAATATTTTGAAAGAAAAAGATTTCATGTTTGCTGTTCACCAGCCTGTATGGTTCCCATGGCAACCGAAATAACTTATAGATACAAAGATTACGTATACTGGACCCAGTATATGAACTCTTCTGATCACCATGGGAACTACGCAGGGCACCAGGTAACTCAGCAGGTAAGGATGCACAGGGTGAATTAGTTAATTGCAACTAATTACATGTTTACATAGAAGTGATACCTGCTTCAGCTCCCTTTTCTGGCTCACCTTCCTCTCTTATTAGGGCTGGGAGCCTATTACTGTAGCCTATTTAAAACTTTAAACATTTGCAAACCATGAAAACAGAACCAACAGAAATAAAGCCTGGTGTGGGGGAAACAACACATTGTTCTGAATATATTTTGTGTAATTCTGTGTTGCTGGTGTTTTAATTATTCAGCAACTCCCTCTTGCGGGTGTGGGAGCAGACTGGGCCACATCCAAAAGAGCTCCTTATTCATTTCACAACAGCATATACATGTGTTACAATTATATTTTACATTTCTTCAACAAAGATCAAGGTAGTGGTTGTCTCCTCCACGCTGTATCCTCACAACATCCTTGTGAATTAGACTGGGCTGAGAAAGGGGGAGTGGCCCAAGGTCATCCCGCAAGCGCTTCATGTCTGAGTGGGAATTTGAACCTGGGTTTTCATATTCAGATCCACTAGCCACACTGCACTATTTTGGCTCTGGACAGTTTCTTTTCACAACATCCATATCCAATGCTTGGCGGGTTGCAAAACTTTGACCATAATCCAAAGCATGGATGGGGACGCACATCAGAATGACAAAACAGGTAGCAAAAGAAAAGCAGCAGCAAGTGGATCAAAGAATCACAGAGAGAAGAAAGGAAAGTAAATTGTTTTTTGTCTTCAACTATTCCCATTGCTTTTAGCCCATTGCTTACTGTCCACCTGCTCCCCCTCAGCTCACCTTCCTTCTACCATTCATTTTCCTTCCTTAATTGAGCTGGATTGGGTGATAGTAAATGCCCACCCATTGACAGATACTGCTGATTTTTCCTACAGCCGCAGAAAACCCAGCTCCTATCTTTCAATGGCTTTGTTTTCATAGTCCCAACCCAAGAAATAAGGAGAGGGAAGCACAGCTCTAAGGATCTGACAGGCAGGCTGGCAGCCCAGCAGACCTCTGAAAAATCCCTACTCTGATAAGACACTTGATTGCCTGAATTTGGGTGGGTGGCCCTGCAGGAGGCAGATGGGAGCGCAGTCAGCACAAGTGCCACCACCCTCACCCCCAACCCCACCCCCACCCCAGATCTGCTGCCTTAAGCCATGTGGCTCAGTGTAGCTCATAATAGGGCCAACTTTGTGTTTGCCTTAAATGAAGAAAATGATTACCTGTGTCCCTGCTGCTTTGTGAAGCTACATCGTTTTCCATGTTGTAAATGACAGTTCCCTGAGAATCAGAAGAGAAGTGACTGACCACAGATTCGTGGTGGGAATGTTTATAGGGATAGCTGTCTGTAGAAGAGTCTGTCCTAGTGTCACTTGCGATGGAAGGCTCACGCCCTGATAAAAAGAAATTATAGGAGAATTAGAAGGGCAAATCAGAAAAGGGCTAAGATGGAAAACAGTAACTGAGAAGTGTTATACAATGATGTACAACAACCACTGTGCATAATAACATATCTCAGTGCAGCCAAGAACAACCTTTTTTTGCAATTGATAAATTTCCTCAAAAGCACAGGAAATGTTTTAATTACCTTAAGAAAAACAACAACTCTTATTATACAAAATACTTTTTTAAAACCCACTCATCTAGAATATTACGGTGGTGTACAGCAAAATATGCAAGTACAATACAACATAAAATAGCATAAACCAATACAAAATAAGCATCTCATCTTGCAAAAGTTTAAACTACTGAATAGCCTGTTGGCCTTAAAAGGTCTTCAAGAGATGTCCGAATCTCTGCTGGAAGACTATTCCACAGCATGGGTCTGGAGACACTAACTGCTGGACTGCCAGTTGAAGCCAGTCGGCTCCTGAAACACGGGGATAAATAACAGCAGTACTCTGGATGAACTGAGTGATCAAGCTAGGATATAAGGACTCAGGTGGCACTTAAAGTATCCTGCACACAAGTTGTTCAAGATAGGGTATTGGTGACTGGACAGTACTTATTACAAACCATTGGGTTGGAGGGGATACCACCACCTCCTTAAGGGCTGCAGGCAGCACCCCATCACACAATGATGTGTTCACAACACCCTTGGTCTACCTGATCATCCCCCTCCAACTAGCTTCAACCAGTCAGGAAGGGAAGGGGGCCAGAGGGCACATGGCTGGATGCATTACCACAAGTAAGTCAAAATCAACTGAAAATGATCCTATAGCACTGGGACAGATGTAGCATTTTAACCCAGCTCCCTGCCACACCAAACAGTTCATCAAATGGAAAGCTCTTACAGTGCACCTGAAAGATGCTCTAGCAGTGGCAAGTATTCAAGAGAATAATGAATATATCTCCCTGGGCCTTTGCTACCTCACATAATACATGGAAAGCATTGGGGAGGGGAATAAATTTTTAGTTCCTACATTCCTCTTCTCAAAGATGAAATGAAGGAATTAATTGCTGCTGAGTTATGCCCTCCAGTCTTCAAGGCAGGAGGAAGAGCTAGTCATGATTTGCCCTTCCTTGTGGAGCTGTTGTTGTTCAGAATGATGAGCCAAACCCATAAAAATGATGAGTCAAACCCATAAAAACAAGTGAGAAAATAGTCCCTCCTTTGTTCCTCAAGAACAGGAATTTAGGGGAAGATTTCCTGCTTCCAAATCAGTTCAGTAGACTTCAAGATGTAACTCAGCAGCAAAATGACAAAAGGGTGAGGATACAAGTAGGTTGCAAAGCTTCACCAAGTGTCGGCAAAAGCGAAAACATCAAACCTACAGTGATTGGCAACTGTGTGAACAGACACTGCTGCAAGACAGGAACTGGGCTCAGATGAAATGTCATCTAAACCCAATCTAACCCTGTGCAATGGTCAATTCCTTGTGGGGAAAAGAACAAGTAAGCAGAAGAATTTAGAGAATCACTTGCCCCTGACTTCTGCCTTGCTCCTCTGCAAGTCCTTGTCAGTTCCCTCTTGTGTTTTTCAGTATGAAATCTAAGCACCTGAGGATTCACCAGAAGGCCACAACTTGCACTGCGGCAGCCTAACAGTAACAAATGATTCCAAGTCCCATTGTAAATTCTGGATTTAAAAAATGGTATTTTATTTGCATACTGAGTTTTGGAGAACACTTCAACACCATCTCTTATCCAGCAGGATTTCTTTGCCACTCCTCTGCTTTGTGATATTTCACCAGGCAAACGCACCATAAATCTTGGGGACTGGCAAAGATACACGCAAAACTCTGAAACTAGAGTGCTCAAAGATTACCTGAGTCTTCACTATCATAGTAGGTCCTGCTATACTGTTGTAGGTCCACCTGTGTGGGAAGGTCCTGCGTGGATACTGGAGTTCCTCTCGGGTCTGCATATAGTAGTAGCAAGGGCTGATAATGACCCTTAATGCACTTGGTCACAACATCTTTCCATTTCGGACCTATCTGAAATTTTTGTAAAAGTTCAAAACACATTAGTGGAGGTTACCTGCATTTAGTTGGAATTACGATAAAATTTAACACACCAGTAGTCAACGGAGATTCACATTGAACTTGGGTTACATTAAAAATAATTCTCTTTTATTTCTTTTGAATGAGTGTTAATGCTTACAGTTGGAGAAAATCACGAAATCTGATTCCCCCCGGCCCCAGCATCCTCTATGTGCAAATGTAATACTCGCTGGAGAGGGATTTGGTTTTTTTGGACGCATCTCCTAAGACAAACCTGAGCAAGAACTTTTAGGCTTTTGGAATTGCCCTCACTGGATATTCTTAAAGGCTATGTGATTTAAAGATTTTAGTGATAATTTGTATTCTCATGAGCACATTTCTTCATGCAGACAAAAAGCTGGTAGTTGAGGACAAGGACAGCATGCAGTAGCCTTTTCACCAGCAGTAGCCAGTGGGAAATTCTGAAATGGACTGTTTCAGCGTAGGGGTGGGGGTAGCTTTTTATATGATGGATTCAAAGCTACATGGATCTGCTTAAAGGCCCAGTCCTCCAGTTTCACCAGCTTAAAGCACCACCTTACCCTCGTGCTTGTGGACCTACTACTCTAAATCTCCTGGTCCCTTGCCAGAATTGCTCAGCCTCCCTCCTTTGCCACCATAATATGATAAAGACATTGGTCTTGGCAGAGAGGCAGGCAGGAATCAAATGTTGATTGACCATTTTGAACTTACATACAAAAGATTTAATGTAGCAATGGAGTAACGTTCTGAGATATAAAATGAGTCGAAAAGCCTTAAAAATGAAAATGATATGCCAAAGGAGTATTTACTGTTGACAAAACCTCTTATTTAAATCTGAGTTGCACATACTTTCAAGATCAAAGTGTTGATGTCCATCAGAATGTACAGAAAAAGATTTGTACAGCATGTAAAATACAAGTAGCATTCTGAATGTTCCAATAACCAGTACTCTGTTTCGTACAGGTGGTGACCATTACGCACATGTCCAATTGATGTGCAGGTCCTTTTGGACCCAGAAGAGAGCAGAATGGGTGGCAGAACAGGGTGGGGCAGGCTTATGTACACTCCGCTGATGCACATGGGGGCCAAGAACGGAACCCCCATGCAAAATGGTCACCACCTGTACTTCACAGACATGCACTGAAGCAAGCACCATAAAATGCATTTTATCCTTACACAGGGATGTTTTTTAAATACAGGTATTTTACGGCAGAGAAAGACAATCAAAAATAAATTAAAGAGGTAAAGTTCCTCTTTTAGGGGTTGTGAATATTCACATTGCAATAGGATGGTTCCTTTTGTTACTTTTTGGCTTTTGACAAGTAGGAACAGAAGATGAGAACCACAGAGAATATCAAAGTGAACTGTATGCTCAAAATGATAGATTTCATGGCAAGTACTTCATCCAGTGCAGCAAGAGAGAAGAACGTCTAATTAGGAAACAGCATGCTTAAATGATGGCATGTTTGCGCTAGCCAACATCTGCTACAGTCTGTTGTATTTCATTTTGCAGAAAGAACAAGAATGGGGAACCAGCTGGGACAGGCCACTGATGGGTGAACTACATAAGCTATTTATGATTCATTCAGCTACAAGCTTTGCAAAAGCCAGCTGTACAGAAACACCTGAGAAGAAGGGAATAAGACATAAAGCTTATAAATTGAAGGGTTCCAACCTGATGCAGGAAGGCAAACAAGTAACCCAAACGTTGCACTCTGAGCAATGCACCAAGTGTCATGATATCAGGCATTGGTGGCTGTGCTGTATACAAGTCCACAGGTATTTGAAATGTAGACACAAGCAGCACTGCCAGCCAGGAACAATTTCAGCAATGGACAATGCAAACGTAGAAAGAAATATCACACAACCAAATATTACATATGCTGCGGGGGTAACATATATCAGAAAGGGCATCCATCGTGTATAGTCAAAAGGAAGGTGTGGTTAAGTAAGCCTCCTATTTTTTCTGCCCCGCTCCATGTTTCTCTGGTACCCTACCCTCACACTCAGCATTCTTTTTCCTTTTTAAGTGATCACATTTCTGTAAAAACCTGCCTTTGCCCTGCACAGCTCTCTAGATATATGGACCAGAACACATATTGCTATAGGGAGGCAGCTCATTTCTGTTTTATTCAAATGATATGTAGTTTCCCTAGAATAATAATCTGTAACCATTCACTACATGGAAAGCCACTGCATGAAGTGATTTAAAATGCCCTCCATATAGCAGCCGTTACTTGAACACCAGCCTCTGCTCTCAAAAATAAAGTGCCTTCCTAGTGAGTGACACTTTTAGAAGCAATAAGCACAGCTTACTTTGCACGTTTCCAGCACGAGATCCCTGGAAATAAACGAAAGCTGTACAAGAACAAGTTGCATGAGGTAAAGCAAGTATGAGCTGAAATGTGAAAACCCATCCTAAAATGATCTAAAAATCTCTAGGAAAAACAAAATAGACCCACATTCTCACAAACACCCAAACGTCTTTACTGAACTTTCAAATAAACAAATCTAATTTTCTTACCTCTTTGACATGAGCATCATCAAAGTACATCCACTTGCGGATCTTTGTTTGGAAGAAGAAGGTAGAGTAATGTTTTCCATAGTAACAGATCATTCCAACCAAATACAGTTCACATTGTTTTGCTCTGTCATCAGTTACTCTGAAGAAAAGCTTTTAAAAAAGGAGAGGAAAAAGCAAAAATTGTATTGTCTTTTGTATGGAAATTACATCTAAAAACTACTGAAAGGTCATTATTATTTTTTCTTTTAAAAAGAAAAGAAAGGAAGTTAACTATTTAGCTCAACCTTAAATCTAGCCCATGCAGTCCATTTGATAGTAAAAAAGAACAAAAATTTAACAGCACTGGCATAAACAAAAACAAAAAACAAAAAAGGAGAAGAGACATATTGCTACAGGATGCAATGGACTTACATCTCCCAGTTTAAGACAGGTGCCCAGGCTGTGAATTACATCCTCAGCCAGATCAGAGTGATCAGAGTCCCACACCAGCCCAATAGTGATGATCTGGGGAGAGTTCATCAGTACACGACGAATGCGAATCTTTTCCCCACAGTTGCTCTGAAAAAAAGAGTAACAAATAAAGTCCCAGGTTAACTAAAACTGGAATTAATGCGGCTTCCTGTTGTTTAGTATCCTCTCAAATCCTGACCTCTTTCCACCCTAAATATATTGCTCTAAGACAGAAAGGGCTTGAAATGTAACTGATTCACAAAGTAAATACGAGTGTACGTGGTGCAGGTTTCCTTGGCTGAAAGCACCCACTGTGAGTTTAAGTAAACTGACAATATGAAACAAGGAGGGAGTCAGAAAACCTCACCCAGTTAGAACATTGACAATATTGACAACTGACAGTCATACACAAACTTGTACAATTTCCATTATGAAACCAGCAATATTTTCTACTATTTCTAGTATGCTGATGAATTAAGACATGGCGGATTCTACAATTAGATACAGGTAGACACAGATTTCAGTAGATACCATTCAGTCTACTGCTTCTATTAAAGGAAAACAGCATATACACACCGGACAGTTTCTCAAGTCCCCCATGGTGCTGGCATTTTGTAGCAGCTCTCCAAACATATCTGGAGTGGGTTTCTCCCGTCTTTCCAGCATGCAAATTGCCTGATTGCTTTAAGTTGAGGGGGAAAATGTATAGAGCAAGAATTAAAAACATTAGACTTTGGTCTGTGATCAATACTTTAATAAAGCGTATGTATCCTAAGATCTGGTGTAGAAGTACAGAGTCTCAGCTTAAAAATCAAACTCACAAGCTGAACAGAAACATGTGCATGGGCAACATATGATTCAGAATCTAATGTGCATCTGACCAATTTTATACCCAACTTTTTGTGTGCATTTCTTGCAATATAATATTTGGATAAAAGCTTCAGAATACACACAGCTTTAGAAAACAAGTTAAGCAAGGAGGATAGATCCTTTCCCCCCAAAGAGCTTACATTTAATGTCGATTGGGAGGAAGACTACAGTAACAGAGAAAGGGAAGTTAGTTACTAATTTGATCAGAAAGGAACTTGTTAGTCATGTAAACATACAGTAACAAGTTCCTCAAGGGTGAATACTTATAACACATTGTTTTAATCATTTTCTTTCCTATATTATGCTGCCTTTTCTAAAATACTCAAAGCCACATTTGTGCCAATTAAAATGCAAAAAAGATCAGATTCTCTACTGCAGCCCCTCAGCTATGGAACAAGCCTCTTCAATAATGATTTTTAGGCAAGTGATTAGTCTTCTTAATTTGCCATGCCTTTGATTTATTTTAAATTCCTACCTGCTTACAGCTTTGTTTTTGTTGCTTGATTTAATGCTCTCTGTTTGTTATATTTTATTTATCATTTTACTGTTACAAAATTGCACACACATAAATCATAAAACATGAGACGACTGACAAAAAAAAAAGGGCCACGGGGGTGTGTGTGTAAAATACTAAACATATTATTTTACGGAACATAATAATGAAGCGATTACAATAAACCAGTTCAATGAATTGTTCAACGAATCAACTTGGAAAACACAGAATAATAGCAGTGAGCTAATGAGCAGTGCCCGCTTGTCTACACCATATTGCAATATAAGTTGTAGGTATTTCTTGTCCACATGTTGTTTAATTTGTATATTTAATCAAATCACACCATGCAGTGTAAAAATTATCTCATTTTCCCTCTGGTTTTCGTATCTTAAAATTTTAATTCTAATTGGCTAAAGCACTTCTTCACGCAATGCACAGTTAAACTATGGAACTCCCTCCCACAGGAGCATAGCTGTCACCTTTTCCCTTTTCTTGCGAGGAATCCTATTCGGAATAAGGGAATTTCCCCTTTAAAAAAGGGAAACGTTGTCAGCTATGCACAGGAGGCAGTGATGGCCACCAACCAAGATGGCTTTTTAAAAGGATTAGACAAATTCCTGGGAGGAGAGAGCTATCTATGGCTATTAGCTCTGCCTCCACAGTTTGAGGCAGCGATGCTTCTGAATACCAGCTGCTGGAAACCACAAGTGGGGAGAGTGCTTAAATCCTGCTTACAAGTTTCCTTGCAAGTCAGTCACTGTGAGAACAGGATGCTGGACGAGATGGGCCTGATCCACCAAGCGCCTATTATAATTTTAGTGCTGTAAAACACAGGGAGGGGCGTCCTCTTGAGAGCCAAAAGGAGGTACAGTGGTACCTCTGGATACGGACGGAATCCGTTCCAGAGCCCCGTTCGCTTCCGGAAGTAAACGTAATACGCGACTGTGCGTCTGCACATGCATGGGTCGCGTTTCGTTGCTTCCGCACATGCGCGTGACGCCATTTTGAGCATCTGCACATGCATGAGCGGCGAAACCCGGAAGTAACGGAGCGTGTTACTTCCGGGTTTCGCCGCTCATGCATGTGCAGATGCTCAAAATGGCGTCACGCGCATGTGCGGAAGCAACCCGAAAATATTCATCCCGAAGCTACTTCAACCCAAGGTATGACTGTATACAAATGCTTTTATAATATAAATAATATAATATAATATAAATAATATAAATAAAAATATCTGAAAAGTATTATTATATCATGAACTGGGGTCCAATTATCAATAATATACATAACATATATGGTATGTTATGTAGATAAGACTCCTGACACAAAGGGAATTTTTTCCCTTTTCTTTTCCATTGCAAAGAACTGAGACTCACCAGAGTGAAGTGGTCGAGATATAATGTACCATCTGGATAAAGGGCAGGGGGTCAGAGGTGGCACCACAACTGGTACAAACACACTAAATCAGAGAAATAAAAACCGTCAGTAGTCAAAACTGAAAACAGTTTCTCATGCACATTTCCACATTTCTATATCACAGGACTGAATTGGTTTGGGATGGATATGTTGTACCATACCTGCTCAAATAGGGTCATTGCAAACTTTTGATGTGAAATGCAATGTGGGGCAGTACAGATATCTTCTTTAGATTCATCTGCAATGTGAAAGTGAATCCGCATTAAGAGGTTTTCCTGCAGCCAGGGAGAGAGGAAATAAAAATAAGAATTATTAAACAATTTCAGAAAGACAAATAATGAAAGGTGACATTTTAGGGTCAGGTGGGATGTACCTTCTAAGTATTCTAAATTTATTTAAGAATTTAGGAGCTTGACAGCTAATGTCAAGAATGAGTTAATGTAACTCAGAAAGCTATCCTGTATTCCATCCATATTGGATGTTACACCAAATCTTCAGGTTTTGCCATTATTAATTTTGACAAATATTCAAATGTCAGTGGTTTGGCTGAAGTACAAAGCAGCATCTAAATAGTGGGTTGACAAAGGGTGACAGGCAGAGCTTAGCTATCTGCTTACTGACCTGGTATAACGTTATTATCTTTTGTTCAGTGATTTCTCAAGTACATATAATATTGGCTTAAGTACTATTGACATACCTTTTAAGGAAAGAAAGTGAAGTAATGAAGTTGTTATAAGGTTTAATTGGGAACCTATTTGCATTAGCCATCCACAACCTTTATGCCAGCCTACCAGCTTGCAATGCTAGCAAATATCACATTTTGTGATGACACAAACTGTATACTGTATTTGTTAGCATTTATAAGCTGGCTTGGCAAGTCTTGAGTTCCTATCCTTTTCCAGTTTTAGCTACAAAACATTACAAGTGGGTTTTATATAACCAGTTATAACATATCCTTTTACTATTGTGAGTATGGGTACGCAATATGGAAGTGACTGCCAATTAATATTACTTCCCCCTTTTCATCAGCAGATATAGAAAGGCAACTTCACAAACCAAGCCAAAATCACAGGGAAACAGGAGCCATATCAACTAAGATTTCCCAGTTCAATTAAGTCTGGATAAAGGTAAAGGTAAAGGTACCCTGCCCGTACAGGCCAGTCTTGACAGACTCTAGGGTTGTGCGCTCATCTCACTCTAGAGGCCGGGAGCCAGCGCTGTCCGCAGACACTTCCGGGTCACGTGGCCAGCGTGACAAGCTGCATCTGGCGAGCCAGCGCAGCACACAGAACGCCGTTTACCTTCCCGCTAGTAAGCGGTACCTATTTATCTACTTGCACCCGAGGGTGCTTTCGAACTGCTAGGTTGGCAGGCGCTGGGACCGAACGACGGGAGCGCACCCCACCGCGGGGATTCGAACCGCCAACCTTTTGATCGGCAAGTCCTAGGCGCTGAGGCTTTAACCCACAGTGCCACCCGCGTCTGGATACCATGCACCAAAAGCCCGAGAAAACACAGATACGCAAAACACTGACATTCCAAACAGAATAAATACTGTACCTCAAAACTTTAACTAGTTATAGGGGTGTGTGTTTTTTAAGAAAATGGTAAATATATGGCAGGTGTTAGTGGCAAGAATCATCTAAAATAGCAAAATAAGGGAGCAGATGCAACCCACTAGGCACCAAGCAGAGACATTAAATTATGCCAGATATAACATTTTCTCTTCCTGGTAAAATTAACACAGTGACTTGGCCAGTACTATCACAACAGTGTCTCTGAATTCAAGAAAGATCACTCTCTTAACAGCTGGCATGATTGTTTCTAGAACAATGGACGTTTGAAGGATCCATGTAAGAGATTCTTCAAAGATCTGAAATTTTAAAATTCTGCTTCTACTTAAGCAGTGGGAGGCGGGGGGAGAGTGAAGGCTAAACTATATTCTTAGTAGAATTTAATGCTATCGTTATTTAAGCCCAAAACTGTGGCTTTTCTCAGTCTTTTTCACAAACACACAGCTGTTTAGATAGGTTAAAATAGTTAAATTCGCCTGCTTTTGCAACAGTATTATCTTCACTATTACACGGTATCGCCTACCTAAGTGTCTCACTAGAAGCAGCTCAGGGTTCCTCACTACCACCTCTGCTGTAAAATACTTATTATTAATATGAAAGACCACTTCCCATTTTGAGAATATAGGGATTTTATCTGCTAGTTTGTGCTTAGCAAGGCAAGGCATTCTTTCCTGCAAGAATTTTCAGCTATTCCACAGAAGTCATACTCACAAAGCATTCGGCAGCATCATCCATGATGCCCAACTGGAAACGCTGTTCATCTTGAAAAGTCTTTGCAAGAGCACTACGAAGTGCATCAGATGGCAACACTTTCTCACTGCTGCACTGAAACTGGTTAAAGATACCCTAGGATAGGAGGAAAGTTAAAGGTCAACTTTTACATAAACTCACATTATTTCTTCGGGACAGACACAACGTCTTAAATGAGTGTACATTTACACAAAGTGAATCCAGGTTACCAGTATCTGTCATGTTATCATGTCATATATGAAAACCTTGATACTAACTGCAGACTCACACTTTCACTCTTTTCCTGCTTTTGGCATCTTAGCCACATGTTTTACTTTTATCCTATTTTTGGTTCACATGCTCGTGCTAAATTAGTGTTTACTAGACTGCACCAGCATACCATCCCCAAATCCAGACATCAGAGATAACTGCCAAGGATGTTACTGCACAAAACATTTTGCATGTATTTTTGTTAACAACCCTATAAACAACCAGGCTTCAATGTTCTTAAGATACGGCAAACAGGTGGTCGTTTATAGGTTCCTGACTTGCCTGTAATAGTAGGCATCTGACTGGCATAACAAAAGACATCAGCATCTGAAACACATGTAGGGGATTTGACTATTTTAGTTTGACTGCACCTCCTTGCACTGGACTCCATTCTGCTGCAAAGAGTTCCAACAACCAGGAGAAAATTTTCAGGTGTGCAAGGGGATGCAACAGGAAAGGCACTTAAAAAGCCCCAATGTCAAAATGCAAATTGCAGTCCTTAGTTAGTACCCAACGGCAACTATTCTAAACATTCATATTATCAATAAATTGTCATGGGGAAAACATCTGCAAATATAGCTTTAGCAAAATTGGACTTAAGAATAAATACGTAGAAAATCCATTTTTATTCTAAAAACAATCCTGTGAGGCAAGTTAGGCTGACAGATTGTGTCTAGTTGAACAAGCTTCATGGTGGAGTGATTTGAGACTGAGCTTCTCCAATCCTAGTTTGGCACTATAACTACTACACCCCAGACATGTATGACTTACAGTCTTAGACCCACTTGTTTACTGATTGCTGGTACTTTGATACATTTTTTGTCTCAAATGCTTTAAATTATTCTATCCATTTTAGCCCTGGTATAGTCCTTTTAAAAATGTTTTGCTATTAAAAGCAACCCCATTTGCTTTCATCTACGGCTAGAAATATTCCAATCCACTTTCCATTACAACTAACTCAAAGCTTCTTAGTGTTAGTGACCTTAGGGACACTGTCTTCTTCCAGTCTGCAATAATTTCTACTTTTCTAAATGAGCAATTAACTTCCTATGATGCTAACGGGCTTCTAACCGTAACACTAATGAAATCTTGTGGAGGACCGTCTCCTAAGCATCACAAAATCTTCCTAGCTGGCAAAAATCAGTTTCAACATTTTGTGCAATGGAGTATGCACAAAATGCAATGGAGTATTTTGAGCTCTTTGGAGAAAGGACAGGGAACAAACACAATAAAAAGCATAAATAAAAAAAATCATGTTATCACATACCTCCTTTGATCTATTTTTGCCATAAGATTTCAAATTCCCAATCAGTATTTCAACTTAAAATCTCAGTCATAAAGTATGAGCCAATGTGGTTGTGGAGAAAGTTTTGATGGATAGGCAGGTGGGAGCTCAGGAGCTCCTCCATCTGCCTCATGACTGCCTGGGGGCTGGAGGGATCAGCATAGCTAGCTGCTGGGGTGCCCCCCTGCAGTTCACCTGGGGAGAAGGCCCTTGCAACACCCCTCCAGGGCTTAAAGCTAGCAGGAGCCATGGGGCCCGGCTTAGCTTTGAACGCTCCAGATGGTGTGGTGTCAAGAGCAGAGGAAGCAGGCACGTGAGTGCAAGAAAGGTCAAGAATTTGAGAGAATAGGGAGTACTTGAGAGACAGGGACTGAAAGCTACCATGAGGAGAGACTGGGAGCAAACTGGAACAAAAGGCTCAGCTAGAAGTCCTTTGCAAGAAGGACCAGGATTAGAAATTGCAGTTTTGAGAAACTAAAAGATAAAGTGCGAGACTGCCTTCATTATTATCAAATAAGGGAGGCTTACAATCTGGACAAAAAAATTGGCTTCCAGGTGGAAAAATCAGAATTGGAAACAGAACTATTAGACCCCAAAACTAAGATACTATCAAGAATGTATAACTTGCTGTTGAAATGGAATACTCAGGATGAAACAGTTAAATCTGCTATGATTAAATGGGCACAAGATGTTGGACATAACATTATATTTGCTGACTGGGAACAGTTGTGGACCACAGGTATAAAATTCACGGCATGTAATGCCTTAAGAGAGAATATCATGAAAATGATATACAGGTGGTACATGACACCAGTCAAGCTTGCAAGAATCTACCATTTGCCCGATAATAAATGTTGGAAATGTAAAGATAATGAAGGCACATTCTTTCACCTTTGGTGGACGTGCCCAAGGATTAAGGCTTTCTGGGAGATGATATATAATGAAATGAAAAAGGTATTTAAATATACCTTCTTGAAGAAACCAGAGGCCTTTCTCCTGGGCATGGTCGGCCAATTGGTGTTAAAGAAGGATAGAACTTTCTTTATGTACGCTACAACAGCAGCAAGAATACTCATTAAAAAGTACTGGAAGACACAAGATCTACCCACCCTGGAAGAATGGCAGATGAAAGTGATAGACTATATGGAATTGGCAGAAATGACTGGCAGAATCCGAGACCAGGGAGAAGAGTCGGTGAAAGAAGATTGGAAGAAATTTAAAGATTATCTACAGAAACACTGTAAAATTAATGAATGTCAAAATGATGTCGGAATGAAATGAAGCAGTTTTAGCAACAATGTTAAAAAGGAATATGTAAAAAAAGGATTGTTAATAGATGAAAATATAAAGTTATAATATGTTAAGATAAAGAATTAAGATAAAAACAAAGAGGGAAAGGATTTGCTGAATTAACCATTCGAAATGGAATACAAAAAAGGGAGGTGTGAGGAGGTCAGGGAAACAAGTAAATGAAAGGCAAGACATGGAAAGATGGATTTATTTTTAATTGTTTTTTTCTTCTGTTTTTTGTATTTTTTATTTTCTTTTTTCTATTTTCTTATTACTTTTGTAACTTCTTTTGAAATTTTAATAAAATATCATTTTTTAAAAAAAAGAAGGACCAGGATTAGAAGCTTTTAATGGCAAGGGAAAGGGCAGGAAGAAACTGAAAGGGGCTTCGTAAGCCTGGATTCTAAGCTATAAGCTCAGTGGGAAGTTTTTCATTTGGGAGTAAAAGGTAACTTGGAACCTGTAAGGAAGATTAATAAGATTGTTTATTTGTAAGAATCCTGGATCCTGATTTAAGTTTTGTAAATTGTTTAGCACTGATTGAAATGGTTCATTTTCATGTTTTCCTTTAAAATTAATAAAAATCATTTTAAAACAATGAGGTAGGCTTTATGCCTTCAAGAGTAAAAACTTTAGTTTTGGGGTGAAGGGTGAAAATCTACCAGCGTGTGCTTATCAAAACAATATACTCTGGCTTCTCCTCAGATCGCATCAAATCAATATCGTGTAGATTTATCTATACAATATCATGTAGATTTATATATATATATATTCAATACGAGGGAGAAGGCTCCAACGTTTTGTTCAAGCTCCTTGAATAAAATATTAACTTCCATCCAGCGATCTTTAATTTTTTTTCAAACGGAAATAAAACCACCAGTAAGCATTATTAGAATTAGACATCCTAAGAGTTATTTTCTGGTTCCATTTTCCTAATCCTAATTCTATTTTCAAAATTAAGCACAATCTGTTAGGACCTTTAATTTCCATTTTTATGTGTAATGGGAGCTTTTCTGAATACAAATCATGAGTCATGCCACCTTTAGTCAGTCTTTTTTAATAAAGAATTTTCATGGGTGAGGAAGGAGCTTAAAAAGGCACTTTTCAACATTCATTTAAAAAATCTAATTCTACAAGAAAGCAATACTACGATCATTGTATTTGCAGTCCAATGAAATTTCCCTATTAGCCTTTAGGGCTGCCTGTTTACTAATATGGAGCAAGCCTTGCTTCTAGAAGGGCAGGGAATTTGCACACTAGACAACTTCTGGGCTCCTTTAGGAAGAACAGTGAGTTCGGGGGCTGCAGGGGCACCCCAGGGCATTTTCCAACAAGAAATATAATAAATAATAAATACTTAAAGTGTAGATTAGGAAAAAGGAGGCTTGGCAAGAGACTAAAGGAAAGCAGAGAGTATCATCTTAAAAGAGGCATTCACCCTTCTTTCACACACCTACTTTCCTAAAATGACACTTGTGTATGACCTAAAAAGCAAGGAAAATATACTTCTTGCTGAAGAAATATTGTTTTTACCTTTGTGCAAATTTAATCAATAGATTAACAATTATTTAAACTGCTGTCAACAAAAATCTGCTACCAAAATAGGAGGAAATAATTTTTTCTTGGACCCAGCAACATTGCCCCAGAGTGATAGTAGACTACTTAATAACTAATGGCTAATGATAAAAAATAAGAAAGGTAATGATACACAACAATCATTTTCCTTGCCTTTTCTCAAGACAAATGTTTCTACTAACACTGCTGCAGATGATAGCAACTGGGGTGTGAATGAGAGACAGAGGGGAAAAAATGTTAAGCCTTAATAATGTTAAGAATTTAGGGGTGCAAGGCAGCCTATTGCCATGATTTAATTAAGGTTTGGGGTGGCAAAAGCTACCATATTTTTCCAGGTATAACCTGACCCCATGTATAAAATGACCCCTATTTTGGGAGGCCAAAATTAAGAAATTTAAAAATTAAGGAAGTTGTTGAGCTTTCTTTGGGAAATTGCAAAAATAGTTGTTGAGCTTCTTTTTGCAAGCAGCTTCAGCCTTCAATTACTTAACTTACTAACCCATGTATAAGACAACCCCCCAATTTCAGAAAAAAAAGGTCGTCTTGCACATGGAAAAATACGGTAGTTTCCCGGTATGAAGTGATAGCTAGACTCATGCATTTAAGTGTGCAATTAAGCTAAGCATCAAAAGCCAATTAAGTGAGGAGGTGACTTGAGGTGTTTAATTAAGCTTGTGTTAAAAACTGAGTCATACTATCTAGGGGTTAAAACCTAAGGAAGCATAGTGTGTATTCTAGGCACACTTCCTGGGTTGTGTACAGGATATTGTAATACTAGTCAATCAACAAGTGTTAATGAAGTAAAGCAAAAATAGTCTGGGGGATTAACCATTAGGAGTTCAAAGCCTCAAAAGAAATAGGTGTTAGAGTGCAAATGAATGGAGTCTTCCCTCCCTTTATAGACAAAGAGGGCTTAGTTCAGGGAAAGGATGTAACCAGGAAGCAGAGAGGAACAGTTAAGCTGGGATGTGCCATGCAGAACAAGAGAGGCTGCAGAGAAAAGATCCTGATGCTGCGACTATGGAGTAAGCTGGCACTCTTTGAGCTGCTGCTGTGAGCCCCTCCAATGAAAGCTTCAGGTTGCATATACGTGTAAATAAACCATATATCATAAAGACACTATAGCCTCTGTTGTGCCTAATTTTGCAAAGGAAACACATACCCTGGCTAAGCGCCAAGACCCTTGGAATCATGTGCACCGCTTGAGACAGATTTGGGTGGCCTGTAACAATACACCCTTTGACTGAAGGAGAGAATGCCTACTAATGCAGTCATACATCCAGGTATGTATATCGTTCCTTAAAATAATGTGTGTGTTTATCCTGCTCCATAAATGAGAAGAATGTGTGTAAGTCTGCCTTAATGACATGTGTGTTTCCGTGTATGTATCTTAGTGAATGAATGTATGATTACACACAGAACAGGAAACTTGTGGCTCTCCAGACACTCTTGGGCTACAGCTTCTCAGGGCTGTGGGTTTGAGCCCCACATGGGGCAAAAGAGTCCCGCATCACGGGGGTTGTACTAGATGATCCCCGTGGTCCCTTCAACTCTATGATTCTATGAAAACTCCAACCATCTTTAGCCACTGGTCATTCTGGATGGGAGTTGGGAGTCTAACAACATCTGAAGGGCCACAGGTTCCCCAATCCTGGAACAGAGGGAGTGTCTAGCCTAACAAGAGGACATTTTGAAAGAACAAGTTGGCAGTGGTGCCAGGAGTCTCAGAAACCAGAACACAGCTTTAGCAATGTAAGTAGATCTGTACAGATGTACATAATTTATTTTGCTTGCTCAATATGGACTTACCTACTAAAATTAGAACAGTACATTTCTTGTCCCTAATGTCAGTCCAAACACTGTGTGTCTCAGCTTTCACCTCAGAAAACACCCGTTCTGCCCAGAAAGTTAATTCTTCCTGCTTTTGTTACATATGAAAAACTTCTAATACAGAAGCTCTAGCAGAATGTACAAATCAATGCTGCATTCTTCTCCACCAACAACAAAACACCCTCTGTCCTACATCCTGGCACTACAATCCCTGGAAGGCAAACAAACTCTTTGTGGCATGCTTAGTACCACAGACCAATCCCCCCCCTTGCCTGAGCAGAGATAAACAAACTCCAAACCAAAGTCATACATTAGATGAATAAAGAAAGCAAGGACTGTGCACAGCAGACATCAAAATGAATAATAGATCAGAAAATTGTTCTAGTGTCAAGGCAGCACTTCTGCATCCTACAGTCACTAAGACAGCTGGCCTGAAAGCAAGTAGGAGCCTTGATCCACGCATCACTACCACTCACAGTTGTTTTCCCAAGGCAGAGGTTTAAGATTGCAGCTCAGATTATGAAAGCTACAATAGGAGCACGTCTTATTTTGATATGAGCAGGTATGACAGGTTCTGAACGACGACACTCAATGTAGACGAAAGCATATGAGCAGTAAGACACAAATTAACTCTTGCAGAATGTGAATTTATATTCACACGAATGGAAAAATCACAGTGAGGAATTTCTTGCTAGAGAAACCTGAGTTATAGTCCATAAATTGAAGCACTTCACAAAGTTCTATCTCATGGCTTCACTTCAGTGTGACCAAAGTATAGCTTGAAAGTAAAGCAAGGCCCATACCTTGAAATACTGCTACAACATTACTATGACTTTTGTTGTTTAAATCTCATTTTGTATGATTGTTTATCTATCAGTCATGAGCTTCTCTGAGCTCCTGACTGGAGGAAGGGCAGGATAAGAATCTTCAATGAATGAAGATGCAGCTAATATGCACTTACTTTTTCATCTAAATCTGAACTGAACTGACAAATTACTCACTTTGAGAGCACAAAATATACAGGAATCTCCCATACACTTGTGCGTTGTAAGTTGTCGAAAACTACGTCGAAATATATCCAGATGCCAGAGAACCTGTAAAGCAAAGAAGAAGAATGTGATTTTTAATTTATCCATTTCAGAATGTCTTAGATAAGAATCTCTGGCTAAAATTAGACAGATAATAAATTCATCAGCAGCATTTATCCTTTGGGATAAATCTAATCTGGAGATTAGCATTTTTTTAACCTTATCTATTTCTATCCCAATGTTTGAGTTAGTATCATAGAATCATAGAATTGTAGAGTTTGAAGGGACCATGTGGGTCATCTAGTCCAACCCCCTGCAATGCAGGAATCTTTTGCCCAACATGGGGCTCAAACCCACGATCCTGAGATTGAGAGCCTCATGCTCTACCAGTCAATTTATCCCAGAGAATAAAAATTAAGAGAGTAAAAGATAAAAGGGGGTAAGATCCAGGATTGAAAGAGGTATGCTTTATCAGAATAAACTAGGTGATATGAGTATTCCTAATATATTTCAAACACATACATTATTCAGCCACTTTATTTATATGAGCCTTTTGCCCACTTGTTCTGTCCTCAAGCCTTTTCTAATCTCTTTTAAGCAGGTCACAGTAAGTTACAGAGTTTTTAATTAACCATAGTTTCCCATTTCATGAGAACGAGGAAACTATGGTTACGAAATGCATAACAAACCATGGCTTGAATTTGCTGTAAAATCCTGGTTTCTTCCAAACCTAGTAACCATAGTTTCCCAGTTTGGAAAGGAGAAGGAATCAGTGCCTTTTAGTTTCTTTTTAGTAAAGAAAACTAAGGTGTGATACGATAGAGTTGTATAAAATTATGCATGATGTGGGAAAAGCAATTAGACCAGTTCAGAGAGTATGGATCTACCACTGGCTACTAGTTTTGGCAGCAATGGAGCTGCAGCAAAATACTACATTATATATCCAGCCACTATTAGGAGTGTTCCTCTTCATGGTTCCAGCCAGCATGCAACAGGGAGTTTGTAGAGCTTTTTGAAGTTGGCACCTTTCCCCCACCCCCATCACCCTCTTAAAACCTTCTTCCTCCACCCAGTGCTACAAAGTGCTACCCATTTACACAGGGTTACGTTCCAGGCCCTGAGTGCATAAGTGAAATGTAAGTACGTGGGTAGCACTCATGTTGAGTCCTTATGGCTCACAAGGAGACCACCCCTGGAGACCAAAGAGGATGCCCTCTTTGAGCTTTGGGGCGGGTCTTCTCTTGAGCTGGACACACAGTGGGCCTTTGTTAAGGCTCTTCAGCTGACATGCGGGAAAAGTGCATGTCAGGTGTTAGGTAGGGAGGCTGAACAGCCTCAACAAAGCCCCACTGCACCTCTGGCTTGTGTGGAGATGCTCTCCAAAGCCTGAACGGATGTCCTCTTCAGGCTCTGGGGAGGGTCTCCCCACAAACCACTTCTGAGTTCCCAGCACTACATGTATGCATGGTCACGCACAAGTGGGGAGTTGCCTGTATATCAGCTATCAGTGTGGGTATATATTTATTTATGTGTGTGTGTGTGTGTGTGTGTGTGTGTGTGTTTAACTCCGGCTTATACCCCCCACAGAGCCAATGCTCAAGTATGTCAACTTTCCCTCTCTTCCTTCATTCTCTGTTTTTAACTGATACCTTCGACTTCCATGGCTCAACTGTCCTAAACCACAAACTTAATTGC
This sequence comes from Podarcis raffonei, assembly GCF_027172205.1. Lineage (NCBI taxonomy): Eukaryota > Metazoa > Chordata > Lepidosauria > Squamata > Lacertidae > Podarcis > Podarcis raffonei. Next base: position 16,237,641 of record NC_070606.1, read on the forward strand.
TAGACTCATAGTCTTAGTCTGCCTGACTTTTTTCCTTTACTGTTTTTCTCTCTCCCCAGATGGAAATGAGAGTTGCCTATAGAAAATAATGAAAAAATCCAGGATTTTAGAGGAGATGTAATTGCCAGCAGCATGTTCTTTCTCCACCTCCAGCCCAGAACAAAGTAGCAGCAAAGGCAGAAGTTAATCCCAGAAGCTTTTCTCCAAACAATTATATGGATTATATTCTTATATTCTTATATTTATGCTCACAACATTCCATAGGTCATGGAAGCTCAGGTTTCTTTCTTTCTTTTTCTTTTAGTGTACAAACTTATACTTCCGCTTGCTGGGAGTCCCAAAGTGGCCCCATTTTGTTTCAAAATTGCTAGAAAGTTCACTATCAAAATGATGTTATTTTTAATATATTTAAATGCTAATTTGATTGTGTGAAAGTTCAATAACAATGCAAGGTATTAAAGCCTGGACAATGTCTTCTTCATCTTCTTTTAATTAAAAAGCTTTAGTTATTGTCTGGATCTGAATTTCTTTACCAAGATAGTCAAATGTTTAATGGCTCAATAAATTCTTTTTTATATTGAAGCATGCCATAATATTGGATCTGGGGAGCAATTCAAATTAGGGTGGTCATATTGTATTTTATATAGGCTAGCATTATCTGCAGTAAGGGATAATCCTAAAAAAAAAAATATGGCTCTTAAAATAATAACTTTAATAAACTAATTTTATGAGCATGCACAAGAATGCTCCATTATACCAAGTCACAATACTGGTCCATTTAGCTCAGTATTGTCTACACTGCTTGGCAATGGATCTCCACGGTTTCTGATTGGCATCTCTAGATAGGACTAGTAAAGAAGACCATGTTGGGCAAAAGATTCCTGCATTGCAGAGGTTGGGCTAGATGACCCACATGGTCCCTTCCACCTCTGCAATTCTGTGATACTAACTCAAACATTGGGATAGAGATAGATAAGGTTAAGAAAAATGGGACCTTCTTCATACAAGGCAGTTATGCTCTAACATTGAGCTACAGCCCTTCATAGCATCTAACCAATAAAGACATAGGTAGGCAAACTAAGGCCTGGGGGCTGGATCTGGCCCAATCGCCTTCTAAATCCGGCCCACAGACGGTCCGGGAATCAACGTGTTTTTACATGAGTAGAATGTGTCCTTTTATTTAAAATGCATCTCTGGGTTATTTGTGGGGCCTGCCTGGTGTTTTTACATGAGTAAAATGTGTCCTTTTATTTAAAATGCATTTCTGGGTTGTTTGTGGGGCATAGGAATTCGTTCATCCCCCCCCCCAAAAAATCATCCGGCCCCCCACAAGGTCTGAGGGACAGTGGACTGGCCCCCTGCTGAAGAAGTTTACTGACCCCTGAATTAAGGGCTTTTATCATTTCACTGACTAAGCAGAAGATTAAAGTTCTCTCTGCAGTTTATAACATAATATTGGTTCTATATTTTGGATATGACCAAATTCTAGGTCTGGTATAAGTTCTAACTACTAAAGTTGTAGTTTATCTCCTGTTCACTGCCAGCTTACTGTTAGAAGTAATTTTCATATTTAAAAGATAGAAAACCTAAATATAACTATTTAAAAATGCAGCTTGATGTCCTGGATGTTTGCAGATAAAGCAACAGAAGTACAATGAGTGCCTCTTAATATGAGACAGTAAACCAACACTTCCTCTTCTAGCTTTTCCTCTGGTCTATTGATCAAGGACCATGGGCATAGCCTGTGGACTGGGGGGCACTTGCCCCCCCCATCAAGTAAATAAATTAAAATACTTAACTGACCATTTCTGTCACAGATAGATCAGTTCTCCCCCCGCCCCCAACATAAATCCTGGCTATGCCCATGTCAAGGACCTAGTTTTAAATAGGGTTGATCATATTTTCCAGGTGAAACCATTTCAGGTCCACTACTAAATAAAGTTTCCTCAGTTTCAAAGTGGCAACCATGCAAAAAATAAAAATGGGCTGCCTCAATAAAAATAAGCAGATACATGTCCAGCTTCAGAGCAACTCCATTTAAGACAGAGCTAGACACAGATATACTCCAAAACCCTGCGGTTTTACTATCAATGTCATTGAGTGAACCATCATGTGTATCCATAACACTGCCTGGAACTACTTGCTCAACAGTTTTCCATGCCTCTCTTAGTAAGGGAAAATCAAAAGTGATATGCCACTATCCATAGAACTAAAGCAGCCAATAACAATAATCACAGCTGCACAAAAATATTTCTGCGTATTTCTGTCGCTAATCAAAAAGAATATGTCTTGCTCTCATAAAACTTAGTAATTCTATTGGTTACCCTGTACTAGTACCAACGATCTCTGGTGTAAACAAAATCAGATGTATGTCTATCCTGGCTTTATTACCAAAGTTTCATAGTCCTGAGCAATTAGATCAAATGCTTTAGCAAATCTTTTCATAAAATTAGAATAATAGGTACCACTTAAACTTATTCTAAACATACTGTGTAATTAATCCAAAGGACTATTATAAATAATTGTCACAAGCTAATGGGGCATTTCCTGACATTATTACATTCCAATTAATGCTTGCTAAAAAAAATATTATTATTACTATTACACAATTTATATATTATGCACCCTACACCAGCAGGCCCTACTGTGGGTTACAACCATTTCAAAATTCAGAATTAAAAGCAGTGAAAACATACTACATTTACAAGAACAGGGTGTGCCCAGGCCATTTATTCCCAAGCACAACTTTCACATGGGAGCCAATTTGAAAAGCCTACATAAAGATTGTGCAATAGAGTCTCACCTCAACCCAGTGTCAAACCACTGCTAACAGCCTTGCAATTGTATGTGATTTCGAAGTAACATTTGTTACCACTCTAAAATACTTTTTAACCTCATAAAATAATTAAATGAATTTATACAAATCCAAGACAAGAAACAATAATTGTACCAGTGACTGGTACCTGAATTAAGAGGAAATAAATTCATAGAAGGGTTTGATAGTTTTTACGTTGTTGCTTTGCTGTTTAGATGTTCTCACAGAAGCACCATAATCCATAGCACAAAAAAATTAAGAGAAAAACTATGTATAAAAGATAGGCACACATTCTTTTAGATTTCTTACCTGTAATGCACTATTCAAGAAACAGCTGTTCTGTCCAGGCTCATTGCTGAGACCTTTACTAGGTGCTATAGATGTTGTATTACGTGGAGTGAACATTCCTTGCACAGTACCCCGTCCCACCGAAAAATAATTCCTCTTCCAAGACATCTTTCACACTTCAGTCTTTATCACATGGAAGGTTTTATACCTGCATGTTATGTACGCAAAGTCCTTTCCTTGATTCAAAATCAGAAGTAGCTTGCATAACACCAAAACTAAACTCTGTCTCCAGATTTCTCATTTGTATTGCATCAAGGTATAGTAAACCATAATTTTCTTCAAATGCTGCTAATTTTGCTATATAAAACTACAGTCCATGTAGAGAAACACCTGTCATAACAGCTGAAAAGATGAAAAGCAAACTAAAAGAAGTCATAGTCTTTCAAGGAGTGTTGTGATTATGTGCCATCCTTTAGTATAAAAATAATAATTCAGGTAACACTTTGAAAATAATAAAATTGCAAGTGTTCAAAATGGATACAAAACAAGCAAAAACGAAAACAACTTCCCTTTCTCTCAAATTGATGAGCCAAATCCAACAGAGAAAAGATCCAGTAAAGAAAAAACAACCCCCTCACTGCTTCTTGTCAGTAGTTTCTTGCTAGAATACTGATTCAGGCAAACTGGCTCTTTAGAAGCTGAGCAAAGGAGAGATTCAAGAATAATGTTCTTTAATCCGAGCAGAAAAAGGTCTTCCTGAAGTTCTTTTAACGTCCTGCGTAGAACTTGAGCAGTTTCTTCTAGTGTTCCTTCTCTTGCAAATGGAATGCCTAGCTGTGCCAGAGAGAGAGAGGAGAGAGAGAAAAATAATCAAAGGCTTGCATCACTTAATTACTCACTTGGTTTTGTTCTCTTCTGCCAAGATTAGCATTGCCTCACCTCCTACCAGAAACTCGGGACCAGAGTCAAAACAAAGCAAAACAAAATCCCAACCAGAATCTAACCATTGCAGCTAAGAAGCATTACCATGGTCAGGTTTAGAGATACTCCTAGAACAGAAAACTTGCATATTTTAAGACATTACACATAGCTTTATATGATGAGACTATAACAGGCATAGACAAACTCCGGCCCTCCAGATGTTTTGAGGCTACAATTCCTATCATCCCTGACCACTGGTCCTGTTAGCTAGGGATGGTGGGAATTGTAGTTCCAAAACATCTGGAAGGCCGGAGTTTGCCTATGGCTGGGCTATAGTATCTCTTGCTACACACATGCTCAAAGAAATCTCAAAGTAGCCAGTTATTTACCTAGCTCTATTCTGGATAAATAATTACAAATGATAGTTTTCTATTCAGTATTATAGATATGGTTCCTAAATCACTGTTGAACATGGAAGAGATGGCAGACAGAAAATTCAGTTCATTATGATGAAGATTAAGATTCTTTCAAAGGTTTATTTTTTTATTTCCCAGTGTCGCTTGTTACCTAGATGTTTTTAATTCAGGCAGCGCATTCTTCCAGATGTGCAAAAAATCAGCAAATAAAAGCGAAAAACCCATGAAGAAAATAATCTGTTTGCGGAACTAAACGGTGGAGGTGTAGAGAGGAGAGAAAACTTCCTCCCTGTTAGGGAATTCTTAATTCAAGCAGGATAAACAGCCAGAACACTTGGGATATCAGCTTGCAATAGGGTTATACCGCAGCAGAGAGGCCAAGCTATGGACAACCTACAGCTGTTTACCACTACTGTCTCATGTCTTGGCTTACACATGTGAGTGAGCACCTGAACTACACACTAAGAGGAGAGTTCTACTATAAAGTCTCTTGCTGTTCACATGGGTGTGTGTATGTTAAAAAGCCTTCTGCCAGTGTCTTACTTTCTGTTGATACAGGATAAAAGTGTTGGTAGAACAAAATGGTGTGTCCATTAGTTTTTCAGATGGGGACTATTGTTGGGGACCAAATGAAAAGCATTTGGAGACTGCCTTTGCTTCCCGGACCTCCATTATATACCATGTTTCTTATTAGAATATAATGAACACAGTCCAGAAAAAATACAAATGTGTGTTCCAATGCAAGCTTCAGTCATCCTAATGGGTATTTTGCTCTTTCATTTCATTATCTGAAGATCAGATTCTACAAAATATTAATTAAGTCTCCACATCCCTATGAAGAAAGAAAGCATAATTCAGATTTTGCAGAAGAATTATTCATCTATGCTCCTTTAGGGGATGCAAGTACGAAGAATAAGAACAAACCAGTTCTCCAGCATTCCTAAACACTGAATAATATCCAAGACCTATTCCAATGCCAGTCCCAGTCTTTTGCTCAAACTCAAAAGCCAATCCAGAAGCACTTAATGCAATGAATTCAGTGACAACTACTCATTTATACAGCCTTAAAATATAGCCACATTATCTATAACTATATGAATTAATTCTATTGTGGCAAAAGAAAAAAAAAATAGAATTACATTGTGGATTCCAAACTAATTATTTCAGTTTGACAGAAGCAAAACAAAATCCTTTATTGCAAAGTACCAGCAATAAGAGCAGCAGAATATGAAAGTGATTATATCCAATGGTGACTTTGCCTTACAGGCAAATATTTATATTTATGCCAAGTGAGAGTACCTAAATTTGCAAAAATAAAAACACCCCCCCAAAAAAAAATGTCTACTGCCATATCCCATTCTATTTCAGAGGGTCTTCTCAATCTTTAAGAACATCTTTTTTGAAAGTGTATGTGTTCAGAAATCCATTCTCACCTTCACCTATATGAAGCTACTCCACATGTAAATCAAAGTTTGGGGGGGCATTAGTAAAAAAGGACTCTTGAATACTGTGTCAATCAGCCAAGTAAAAATCCAATTAAAACAACACTGATCTAAACTGAAGCCACAGATGAGAGTAAACAAGTTTCTTAAATAACATCTCTCGGAAGGAAGATGTCTGTATCTGGGGCATATGTGAGTACTTATCCTAGTACCCTAGAGTCACTAGGCAAGTCAATTTTAAAAAAAAATTAAATGGTGCCTTAAGCATCCAAGATTTACCACTGGGACAATAATGAATTGCTAACTGCTGCCACTTACTGAATTAACAGAGCAGTAAGATTCAAAATATTTTGAGGAGCAAGCTTCTGACAAGAGTACTGAGTCACCTTTCTGCCAGCTTCTCAAATCTCTTCCCACTCAGTTTCCTAGAAGTTACACACCTCTGCAGTAGCATGGCAGAGAGAGGCCAAGGAAATATGTGGGGCAAGCTATAACGGTTTAGACTCTAGCCAGATCAGATTACTTCAACAAAAAAGGATGTTTCTTAATCAGAGCACAAAGAATATAATGTTACAGGTCTTCTGAAAAAAACAACCAAGAAACAATTGTTTCAAACTCCAAAAGTTTCTAAACTTGTCCTATCTGGTATAATAAGCAAGTAGTTCCTTTCTTATGTGGTACAGAAGACCCATTGAAACAGAAATTAAAATATATTGTTCTGTCCTATTAGCACAACACAAACAAGCTCCTGTTCAAAGCCCAGTGCAACTGAGGGATAAAACCTACCCCCTTTTTCTAAACCTGCAGTCGGGATGGGAAGCCAGGGGTTGTTTGGGCACCGGGTTGCTGAGGTGCTCCAAGCTTTCTTGGATATTTCTAACCGGGTTAGATAATTTAACAATTATTTCATAAACAACAAAGTGACCCAGTTAATATGTACCAGGTTAAGTCTATGAAACAAGGGTAGGATTTAGCCAGCCAATTATCAGATGATGCATGTAAGCATTTAATCTTTCACTGTGAAAATTAATGCTCTTTTAAAAACCCATCTACTATGTGCTGCTGCCTAGAGACAACATAGCAAATGGAAAAAGCTAGACAGTTTTGTTCTCCATCTCTCATAACGTGCTTGTTTGGCATTCCACTTGCTTGTAACACGATAACAGGATGCCACTTTTGCTGTCGTGGTGCATAAGCAGAGTGAATTACTTTTCAATCAAGAACATGGTGCAAGAGTACTTTAAAAGGGCACCTACCAAGCAATGGCACATAGTGGGGATGACGACACTTAACAGTGCAATCCTAATTACTAACAACTCAAAAGGAAGTCCTATTAAATTCAGTGAGGCTAAAGAAACAAGTAGGAACTCACACCGAGAAACTATGTGATACTCCAAAGCAATCTAGCTCTCCTTTCATTTAAATGTTATATATGTGGGTACAAATGCCTATTTTTATGTCATGTAGTAAAGTATTCCCTATTGCTTGGAAGCCTGATATGGACTAACTCAAATGAGCATTTGTCTTATGGCTTGTTTCTGTTTGGTTTTCCCTTGCAAATATAAATGTATTTTAAAAGCCACATTTGAATTTGATAAAATCACTCTTCATTAGGGTTCATTCACACTGTCATGGGAAACAATAGCGAACCCTGTCCAAAAAAACATGATGAGAATATGGCAAGACTCAAGATCAGAGGCATGGCAGCCAAAGCAGAGCTGTTTGCTGTGGAAGAAAGCAACCCTAACTGGACAACTGCTACAACAAAGAATTTTCTGCTGTGTTTGGAACAGCAATAGACAAGTGGTATGACAAGGAAGAGGAAAATTGGGGAGAGTGCTTGAAGGCAGAATTTTAGGACTATAGCCTTTGGAAAGCACATTAAGACACAGATGAGGAACCTGTTTCCCTTTAGAGGTTGTTCAACTCTAGCTTCCATCAGCCCCTGCTAACATAGCAAATGGTGAGGGATAATGGGAGTAGAACCCAGCATCAGGAGGTTACAGGCTCCCCAACCTGCATCAAGTCAAGGGGTCCCCAAATGGACCCACCAGTTCATGCTAGTAAGTGCATTTTTATTATTATAACAATACAACAGAAATACCAGTACAGACATAAAAATAATGAAAAAGAATAAAGTCTGTTCCTGTTCTTACTGCAGGGTGCATTGTGGAGATCTATCATGTCAATATCATGTCCATGGAATCTATGTCCTCAAAGATATTGACAATTCAACCCAGAAGTGTAGATGGAAAATTGGACACACTTAACTATTGTTCCAAAGTTTCATATACTTACAATGAACAGGTGTTGATTTATCCAATGTACTGGTATAAGAAATAAATGCTTGCTATGTTGCTAAAAGAAATTGGGGGAGGGGTTGTAATAATGTGCCCACACAACTTACAATTTGAACTAATGTTTCCCAAATTCTCTCTCTTGCAATATTATAAATGAATCTAATGGCCCAGCATGACACAGCATCATGTGGAAAATGTTAATTATCTAGTAAACAAAACATGTTTTGAAAAATATTTTATGTGTTAAGAAGCAGAACAGATGTATGTCAAACAACATAATGACATAAACAAATCTGTGCAGTTTTGTGTTCTCATGCTAGATGAAGCTACAAATGTAGCACTTCATTTTAATTTTTGTAGCCAATCAATAAAAAACATCTAGTTTCAATTAATTTAAAAAATAAGACTCAATGTGATTAAAACCTATAATATCAATTAAATTAACAATCAGTTAAATTTTAAGGTTCCATTTGTTTCCTTGCAGAAAGCTCTTAAGGAGGTCTTAATATTTAATGACATTAAGGAAAGGGCTAGTCTTTCATTCAACTGCATTAAAATTCATTCTCTAAGAAATCTGTAAGAAGTCTTTTATCTATTGGGCCCTTGGGCAAGAAGCTATCAATAGACCCTTTAGCACCATCCATCCCCCTTTAGATTCAGAAGTAGGAGCAGCAGATGACTGCTAAAGGGATGGACAAGAAATTGGGAAACGCACTAGACTTCAATGCTATGGTTTTCCCACTTGTTCAGATCAATAATGCTAGGAAGCAGTTCAGTGGGTCAGGGCCATTTGCCACCATGTGAAAGATCCCAAGAGGAAGAGGAAGACCTGAGCCTGCTCCAGCTGGTCTCTCCCCATTGGACCCATGTACCACCAACTGCCCTGTGGTAACGATCCCAATGATTTTTTATTTGTTGCTGCTGTTAACGTATTTTAACATTACTTTTACGCCGCCCTGGAAGGATTTATATCCTGAAAGGTAGAACAGTAATAATAAATTACCAAGCATGAGGATTTCTGATAACATCCAGTCATAAAAGAAGAAGAAGTGTGAGGGCTTTGAATTAAAAATGCACTTTGTTTTTAAGCTAACTGATATAGACAAAAGTGATTATAAAATTGGGAACACAATTTATTAAAATAAAGCAAAAGGTTATGCAGCTAATATGGAACCCTTATTGGAGGGGGCATAAGGAACTTTATCCTCAAAACGCCTTGCAAATAAGTCACAGAGGACTAATTGATGACTGCAGGGAATCATCCGGGGCTATGAACCAGTATGAAAAGTTCTGTTGCACAGCATACTTTAGACCAGGCTTCCTCAACCTTGGCCCTCCAGATGTTTTTTTTGCCTACAACTCCCATGATCCCTAGCTAGCAGGGCCAGTGGTCAGGGATGATGGGAATTGTAGTCTCAAAACATCTGGAGGGCCGAGGTTGAGGAAGCCTGCTTTAGACACAGCAGCAGCAACAGGATCACTTTTCTGTCCAGATTGCTTTAAAACTGCTAGGTTCATTCTGGGTTCTCTACCTCCTGTGCTCTAGCTATTGTTTCGCTTGCTTAATTTCTAGCAGCTGTGCAGTAAACCACAGTCCCAGAGAGAATACTTGTGCCACTTGACTAGGTCAATTCAGCATCTTTAAACTTCTTGAGCAAGAGAGTTTGCCAGGTCAGCTGGAAACTCCAGTGGGAGTTTGGAATCCTCCTGAATGCAGCAAGCCTCTGGGGGAGAGAAATTTTAGCTGGCCCCTTATCTTTGCAAAGGTTTTTTCCATTCCTAAGAGTTCCATTCCAACCCACTGTTACAACTATCCATCACAAAAGGTTTGTGATTGGTGTCTTCCACTCACAAACTGTCCCTTTTCTTGACTGCTACAGAATTCCATATTGATATATTACCAGCAACTTGCATAGGGCCAGAAACACAGTGGGACATTCCATGGTTGTCACAGTAGCTACAAGCAACCATAGTAAGGATGTTGAAATCTCATCCAGGACTAATACCCAGGGCATTTCCAACACTGGGTCCAGGACCATTTCTGTGAGCTCAATTAGAGAATCTGTTAGGCAGTCAGGAGAGCAGACGAACAGAAATCCCTATTCTGTCCCAAGAACACTAGATACATAGACACAATAAAGCTGCTCTGCTAGACTAAGTGTCTGATGAGTGAGATGATATCCTTGTGGACCACATCTGTTCCAGCTCCCTGCCCAACCTCCATATGTTGATACTGTACATTAATTCACTATATTACTGTTTTTCCTTCAGCGAGCTCAGTGTGTGGTTTCCCTGCCCAATCTATCCTTACAACAACCTTGTGAGGTAGGTAAGGCTGTGAGATGGAGAATGGCCCAAGGTCACGTTTTGAGCAATATAGATGAATGGGAATTTGATCCTCTGGGTCCTAGTTGGATACTCCAGCCACTATTTAAGCCAAGGCTCAGTATCATATGGCTGGTTAGCTTCTTTCTTTAGGATCTAATCCTACAAGATGTATGTTTTATGGGAGAGAAAGGACACAACATTAACTTGAATGAATTGAATGAATCATACAGAGAGTGGGTAGATAATAAGGTACCAAGGATTTCACGGTCTAGAAGGAAGACCAAAAGCAGGGACAGATGCTATCTGGCTAGGTCTTATTCTCTAATTGGTTAGCCTACCCTCCCTGAACAGCTAAATGGCTCCTAGGAGGCCACCGGGACATTGCTGCTGCTGTGAGTGTGGAAGGAAGACCGCTCCCTGCTTGCAAGGCCCATTTTCACATGGCCTAGGGTGCAGGACCCACACTTACTCTATGTCAAAAATGTTTTTTAAAGTTTTTAAATGTTTAAAATACTTGTTAATTTATGGTGTTTTAAATGTTCTTTTTTTGCGCTTTGTGGGTGGGATGGACGTTTGTCGGGGCTGGGGATTAGTTTAGTTTTAGTATAAATGTAACCCTCATTATTTCAATTAGTATTGTCTTGTTGGTTTGCTGTATTGTTTTACTTTGTTTAAAGGGGAGAGGTTATGAGTCATGGGGGTGCAGAGATTGTGTGAATGAACTTAGTGCTTAGCTTATATTTTTAGTTGCTATTTTGTTAATGTTTTTAATATCATTTTATAGATTCTAAATGCCGCATTGATTTGTTAATCACACGAATTGCCGTAATTGTGAGGTTTAATTTATTTTTTTAGTTGCTGTTTTGTTAATTTTTTAAAAAATTGCAACTGTTTTATTAATAATTTGTTAATTATTTTATATGATGTATGCTGTATTCACAATATGCTATTATGTTGTTTTTTATGGTTATTTATTGGTTGTAAGCCACTTTGATTCATTCATTCCAATGAATCTCAATCAATCAATCAATCAATCATGTGATATGTCCCACACCCTTAGCACAGCCAGTTGTGACTGCAGTCCCCGTCATGCCCCCTCAGTCCTCTGGCCAGGAGCTACATCCACAAAGCCTGTTTGCTCACCCACCCAAAATGAACTGTGGCAGTTAAGGACTATGCTAAGTGAGTTTTGTAGATTTCCAACAAATCCCTTTGCCTTATAATCCATATATGTGACTTGATGCACACCAAGAGCTTGGCTCATTTTGTTGTGTTATCTGTTCTGCAGAGAAATTCTTCCCTGCTTTCTTGAAAAGTTGTAGTCTGGATTGCACAGTGATCTAGGGGAACTTGCATTCACAGCACTGCTTGTTGCACAGAACTTGTATGTACATGCAACAGGTGTACTGCTCCGATGAGCAGAGCATTTTCTGCAAGCCCTGCCCCTAGGCATGAGAAGTTTCAACCCTAAGGCCCCATCCAGGTGCCATAATGTTTTATGTCAAGAGCTGTCAACACTACTCACTTTCCCATGGGACAGTCAACTTATTTTTTTCACACCAATCTCAGTAAAAAGAGTATGTGCACACACCCCTAGAATAACCTATCAGTTTATATGAGAAACAGGCTTATAAAAATGGGAGTGTGCTGTTAAGAGTTATTCAAAGGCTGCATCATCTTGAAATCTAGTAAATATCTGTGGGTTGGTGTTTGTTTTATATCTTGTCTAATGCGACACTGGGAGATGTGGAAAGTATTAAACACACTATTGCAAATGGGCACAACCTGTGAAATGGTCATACAGTGAGAAATAACACTCAAATTCAGGTTAATACAGGCAAAATGGACAAAGTAGGATAAAGGCAACAGAGACCACAGAACTCCTGTGAATCCTTTTGAGCAATTTTCTGCTTTGTAGAAGTTTAATCAAACATCTAACAAAAGTCAGGCAATTTTGAAGAGACAGTACGGGCTTAAAAGGCACTTTAGCTCACATAAGCAGCTGCAGGGGCATCACAAGCCCTCAACATGCTTCAGTTTTCCTGACAAGCAGCTATGAATTCTTCTCTAATTACTCCTACTTGTAAAATATTTGTTCCTCTGATGCCATGGAGAGTGCAGTGACTGACTGACTACTTCCTCCCTCGGAAAGAGATCTGAGGAAAACTCTGGGACAGCCTCAAATTACTACACTGAAACCATCTGATTCTCCTGATAGGAAATCTGTTCTAATACACAAAGAGCACTCGAATCAATCCGATGTAGATCCCCAGGAGGTTTTGGTAGATCGCTGGATCCCTTTCCTTAGCATAGGTAAAAATAGAATCCGAACCTGTTCCGTCGCTCCGCCCTCCATTGTTCCACGGTCTGCAGAACAGAAGATGAGGCTTACTCAGCGACCCATTGATGAGTGGCTGTTCCACTTTCTCCCTTGAGGTTAGGCAGGAATTCTGTAAAATCGGGGCTTTCCCCCTCCCTCAAAAAGCTCAACAACTTTGACCGAAATCAGTTTTTAATTCTGAATTCTGTGAGTAGATCGCAGTCTCTTGGGAGTTGGCCACCCCTGGTATAGAAGTTAAGTATTTGCTACTTGATAACCAGACAGAAGAGAATGGTATCTTTAATTTTAACAGAAGCTCAAGCTATGCTTAAGCCCCGGAAATACAAGAACATGGAGCATTCTCACACAAGCTATCCACTTTACCTCTTCCCTGCTATGAGAAAGGAAGAAAGGAAGAAAAAAAGGAGAGGGGGAGAGGTCAGAAAATGATGAATATTCTATACAAAACACCAAAACATCAAGCACCAAAGCTTCTCTCTTGAAACTGCTACTTAAAACAGTTCCCTAACTGACCAACTACCCCTTATTATCTAGGGACAGTTCATAAGTTTTGAAAGTATCAGGTACATGTCTGTATTTCATGTAATGCCACAGCATGCAAGGACCTCATCCAAACCTGTCAAGGTTCTTCTGGGGAGGCCCTTCTCTTGGTCCTGCCGCTCTCCCAGGCATGCTTGGTAGGGAGGCAACAGAGGGCCTTCTCAGTGGCTGCTTTCAGACTTTGGCATTCCCTTCCTGGAGAAGTTTGAATGACTCCCTCCTAATTTTTTCTGCTGGCAGGTGAGAACTTTCTTATTCCAACAGGCTTTTGGGAAATCTGCTTTTAATGAAAGGGTGCCTAGCTGGTTTTATTGTAATTATTTGTATGATTTTAATAGATCTTTAGATAGAGATGACAGATAGATAGATGATAGAAAGATAGATTTCTATTAATTAATCATCATAATCATCATCACCACCACCACCATCATCATCCCTGCTTTTAGTTGTTCTTATTTTATGAGCAAGCTGCCTAGTATCTCTGTTATGGAAAGGGCAGAATATAAATAAATATAGAATAATGAGGTTACAGTTAGCAGAAGGATGACTTCTTGAGCAATGAAACTCCTCTCTTCTACCTACAGACCTGTTCTGAGTTGAGGAAAACCCACTAACAGATTGGAGTGCGGGGAGAGGTGAAGTTCTATTGCACAAAAGGAAGTCTTTGTGCTAATGGCTGAATACAACCCAAAGAAAGAAAAGGCCACACACTGCGGGGTCTTGTAATAGTCCCTGCCCTCACCATACAATGTACAAACTGTAAAGAAATGTGAGTGTGCCCCTTACACACCAGAAGGGAGAGGTAGTCTACTGGCATATATCCACTAATGCTTGCAACGTGATGTGTTTTTACTAGAGTAAATATTGAGAAAGACTGGAAAAAAGCAGCACAACTATTGACACTGCAAAGCTTTTTATAAGAAGCTAAATAAGAATGGATAAATATTTAATAGTGCAGCAGGAACTGAAGAGGCAGAAGTGTTGCTGAATACTTTCCATTTATTTATTTGTTTAGAAGATTTATGCCCCAACTCTCAATCAAATTATTCTCACAGTGGCTTACAAGCAACAGGCTGTGATAACAGGAAGAGAAAAATTCCATGCACATGAACGTGTGCACACGTACACACATGAAGCCTTTTTTCCCGTGCCTGACAGAAGGTGCCAGGGTGCACTTCCCTTCTGTTCTCCATCTTTGAAGGGTCCCTGTGCAAGATGACTGCTGCCCCCCCTTGTAGTACCCAAGTCACTCTGCTGCCCTGTTTCCTCTCTCCGCCCACCAGCAAAGCAACCTTAATTGCTTGCCCCCCCCTTTTAAACTTTATACAGAGGTTGCTGGTGGGCACAACCGGAAGCTTGCTGTCCATCATGCCCAACAACAAACTCTGTAAAAAGTTTTCTTAAAAGTAAAATGGACTCATTTCCTACCACCACCCACTATGCAGCCTGGCTGATCCATTTATCCCTTCTACCTGTGCCAGTGCAGGGGCACAGATAAATTAATCCCTTTGTCTTTTGACAGAGGTTTTTGTAATGTGCATTGGGCAGCAAAGCTCCAAATTGCACCCATTTCCCTAGAGAAATTTAATATAGTGGCCATGACAGAAGGTTCATTGCAGCTGCACATTAAGAGATCCCTTTAGTTTCTTTTTCTCTTACAATGGCCAAGCATACTAAGGGGAAAGTGATCAGTCACGCCCACCAACTTCATTTCCCTAGAGTGCCTGGGACCACAGGCACACTGGGGAAACGAAGACGGTAGGTGCAGTTGGAGCTTCACTTTGCAATACACTCACCTCTGCAAAAAAGATTTTTAAAGGTGAACAAATATATTGGTGCAGCTGCCCCTGTAATTTATTTGACTCCCTGCTAAGCTGCGGGATCCTGGCCTTGCGCCCTGTTATTTGGCCCTAAGGTAGATGCTGCTGAGGTCAACCCACAGTTGCGGCCAAGTGTTCTCTCTGGCAGGGAGAAGGGAAAGAAATCCCCTTCAGCTGCTCATTCTCAGGGTGATGGATGGACCAGGCTGGTCTTCCCATTGCCATAATGTTCTTTCCCAGGAGGCAGGGGATGATCAAATGACTTAGCAATCATATAAATTAGCAGCCTCAAAGTAATGTGCATTAAATAGATACAAGTGGGAGTTGCAACAAAATGCTACTGTTTGGAGTGCTCCTGTTTGGGGTTCCAGTTAGCTGACCATAACATTTCCCAGGATATGGAAAACATCCTGGATTCCTGGAAGTATCACTCTCTCCCCAAGTTTTCCATCTCTTCCCCTGAACAGGAAGTCATCATTCAATGGCCACTGCACATGCTCAGTTCTTAATGCACTTTCCTCATTCAGGTTTTCCCCCTTCAATTTATTTATTTATTTATTTGTATTTCTGGAAACCTACTGATACCACTCTTTTCATGGAATAAGCCTCTCTCTTTTCTGATCTTTCATATTTGTCAGAGATAAAATTCTTTGTTGACAAAGATACGTTGTGGAAAACCATAGAGGAATAGCCAATGCTCTTGAAGAGAGGCATGAATATTGTTTCTGGTTGTATATACAGTGGTACCTTGGGTTAAGAACTTAATTCGTTCCGGAGGTCCGTTCTTAACCTGAAACTGTTCTTAATCTGAAGCACCACTTTAGCTAATGGGGCCTCCTGCTGCCGCCCCGCCGCCAGAGCACGATTTCTGTTCTCATCCTGAAGCAAAGTTCTTAACCTGAGGTAATATTTCTGGGTTAGCAGAGTCTGTAACCTGAAGCGTCGGTAACCCGAGGTACCACTGTATTTTAAAAAAATGATACTATCCTATCCTTTATTACACTGAAACATTTAAATGTTTCTTTGATGGTCCTCGACTCTTCCTGCCACTCTTGCCATTCTCTCCTGCCACACCAGTGCAGCATGCCCTACCCTTTGAGAACCACTGTGATTTAGTCAAATCCCAGACACCTGCTAAATCTTTGTTTCCTAAACGTGGGAAAATCCACTAACATTTCACGACCTTTAGCTTTTAATGATACAAACTTCCCAATAAAGTAACAGAGCACAATGTTTCCACAGCTTGCTCTCTCTGCCAAGTCATAGCTTAGGGGGGAAAGGGATTCCATAACAGTTGTTTCAGAAACAAAATGTTCAACAGAAAAAAGAGGTGGGGGACACACAGAAAGATCACCACAGCAAAATTTAGGTTTGTTTGTTTGTTTTTAAGTTACATCAAACACAATGTAATCTTCCTTAATAATGTACACCAATAGCACCTGATCCAATAAAACATATAACCTCGATGCTTTCAATGCTGGCAGCTAACAGTGAAGCTGTTTACAGTGAACAGAACTAGCCAAGTTATCTTCTTTATCTTGATAGAAAAAGAGACAGTATTCAAACATATCTGAAGTCAAGCCTCCCCCCACAACCTGCCCCTAAGCAAAAAATAAGTTTGGTTTGCTACAAATCTAAATGCTAGGGAAAGAAAGGATATTATTGTTTCACAATGCCTAACTTCCAAAGCCAGGAAATCTGATATTTAAGTTAAATAAAACAATAAAATTCAACAGGGATCAAACTTGCAACCTTATCAGCACCAGGCTCTAAGCAACTGAGCTATCCAGCTGATGACTGGGTGGAGTTGGAAACTGAATATATCTGTAGGGCCACAGGGTTTCACATCCTGATCTAGACCCACTTCAGTCTTGCTTCCAGCAAGCTCTGAGAAATAAAACCACCCCACTGGGTGACACATATCAGGAAAGAGACAACAGCTGTGCATATCGTGCTTGGTATGATTGTATTGTTCTGGACAGTTTTGTCGGGGTGGGAATGGAAGGCTTAACATTTTGATAATTTGGCTGAATAGTTCCAGAAGGTAAAACGGAGACACGGGTGCTTTGGACCATGACATTTACGTGGTGAGGTTCTGCAAGTTTCCTGTGCTATTCAGAAACTCCCATGCCATTCAATATTACATGAAACTGCTTGGAGAGGATGTGACCGTCTGATCTAGCTAATGAGGAAGGAAGTGTTAGGCCTTTTAAAAGCGGAGTTGTGAAGTATTTCTTAGGAGCTTGACTCATGGTACCCAGAAATAAGGAGGCTGGCTATCAGGATTAGGCTTTATCAATGGAGTGAAACTCCTTCTCCATATCAATTCATTTTGGCACCAGATTAAAAGTACTGTGTTTTCCTAGTTTGGGCAACCAAAATGGTCAAAGGCCTGGAAACGATGCCTTATGAGGAACGGCTAAGGGAGCTGGGCATGTTTAGCCTGGAGAAGAGGAGGTTAAGGGGTGATATGATAGCCATGTTCAAATATATAAAAGGATGTCACATAGAGGAGGGAGAAAGGTTGTTTTCTGCTGCTCCAGAGAAGCGGACACGGAGCAATGGATCCAAACTACAAGAAAGAAGATTCCACCTAAACATTAGGAAGAACTTCCTGACAGTAAGAGCTGTTCGACAGTGGAATTTGCTGCCAAGGAGTGTGGTGGAGTCTCCTTCTTTGGAGGTCTTTAAGCAGAGGCTTGACAACCATATGTCAGGAGTGCTCTGATGGTGTTTCCTGCTTGGCAGGGGGTTGGACTCGATGGCCCTTGTGGTCTCTTCCAACTCTATGATTCTGTGATTCTATGATTCTAGTCTTTTAATTGTTTCCAGATTGGTCTATGGTTGACTATTAAGGAATTTGCTGATCTTTTATCTAACTGTTTTTAATCACTGTTTTGCATGTTTATTGCAAAGCACATCGAAAACATTTTATTGGCAGGCAGGGTAGAAAAGAAGTTTTAAACCAATTAGCTAAATGATTAACTTCTGCAGTCACTACCTATGTTTCCAAACACTATCTCTACAGCTACAATGACAAGTTTTGTTTTCTAAACATCAAATATTCTAGTACTGCACCCAGTACTAGACTGATGCAGTCCTGGAAGTGCAGAATCTCACCAAGTCAAAGTCAAACTGCCCTGAAGGAAGAAGTAAGGATTATTTAAATTTAGATGCATTAAGATTTCTTCTTAAAACTGATTCTCTTTTAACCTCTCTAGCTTAAGTCAAATAATCTCCACAGATATTTAATCTTTGTATACCTCCTGAAAATACTGTATAAGTGGGGTCCAAATTCAATAGGATTTTTAAGATATGCTTCGGATTGTGATGTTAATTGACAAAAAGTTCAGTGGCATGGAGGACAATCTCTCTCTCCACCCCACATACTCAGTACAGCTACACTGAGTATAGAAGGAGTTGTGGCATTTATTACTGTCAATTCAGCATTTCTTTTCTTTCAAGACCACTTGGAAGTATAGACTGTCAGTGGTTCTTTGATCACAGCCCCACTGCCCTGTTAAACTTAAAAGTATTGATATTTATCTTGGACCATAGTTGGAAAAATAATAGAAATAGATTATTGTTGCAGCTGTCTGGACTGCAGAACTGAATGCATGTGATTATTACAGGACCGAACATATCATCCTGCAAAAATGGAAAGCCACAAGCTCTCCTGATGTAGATCAATGGGCGAAAGACCTCTTAAATCTTGCAAACAATATTTTAGAGGTTTAACCAAAGGAAACTTTAAACACCATAGATCTGTCACAGCAATAGGTGCAATAGCATTTCCCCCCTCAGTAATATTTAAGGCTTGTGCCTACCAAGGGTTTTAATCCTACAGCTCTCAGCCAAGAGCAAGCAGCCGAAACGTGAAGCACTGACAGTACAAGATGGAAAGGATGTTGATTGACTGTCAAACCAGGCAGTACAAGCATGAGGATGGGGGAGAGGCAATTGATTCCATCTGTCCACCTCATTCCCTGGCAGCTTTACCAGACTGAGCATTGCTGACCTGCAGAACAACTGTTGGGGAAATCCCTAGAAATTAGCAAGGGTATGCTGTGACGCTTACTTTTTATTTACATTACGAGATGACTGAGGGCGTATGTGTGCACTTCCTTTAATCACCAAAAATTCCCAACAACACTTTTGCAGCTCTGCAGTCTCGCTATTGCCTGTGCTTCCTGGAATGTGTTTCAAAACAGAAGGACCTGTGAGCAGCTGGTGATGGTACCTGTGGAGAGCCTGGGAATGGCAAAATATTTTTGCATTGCTTTCAAGTGCTCCAGCTGCAGAACTGCACAAGGATTGTGGTTTTTTAAAAAATTAATTAAAGGAAGCATGGACACAAGCATAGAAACATTCATGAACACATTCTCAGTTATCTTGTAATTTAAATAAAAGGTAAGTGTCCGAGTACATGTCAGTATATGTCAGTACGGGGGCTCTGCATTGTGGCCCCGCCCCCGGCGTTTCCGACAGTACACCTGCTAATTTCTCCTAATTTTCACCATCTTGCCCCAGTTTTTGAGGGCAATTTCTTCCCCAACCTCTGTGAGCAGCTGAAAAAAAACTCTTGGCCAAAATATTAGCACAGCCCTAGTTTCAGCATTATCCTTTAATTTTGCTATTTGTTCTGGGATCTATAGCTCATAAAATTATTAATAGAGGGCATTTTCATAACAAACAGCACTGAGATTTGTTCAGTTCAAACAGATCGTGAGAAGCTACCACTTATTCATGATGAACAGCACGGCGTGAAACAATACTGCCCAGATGTAATTATGCCTGTTTAAAGATATTATAAAAACACAAGTATAAGATCACACACTTTCCCACACACTCCCTGAAAAACATGAGCCAAAGGCCTTTTCAACTATCGGAACTTTCTGGGATTCCCAAGTAGTATGGCCTGCACATATTTAATTGCAAATGCTGGACTGAACAGAAACCACAAAGAACTATCATTAATAATAACAGAGCATAGTAAATCTTTCTATGCTGTACTTCAGTGCAGCTGCTCCAATACAAATATGACACTTTTACTCAATTTACACTGGGAAGCTAAGTGGAAGAAATTAATTGCAAAGACATTGTCTGAAAATGACATCTACTAGTCACTTCCACCAACAGGTAGAGAATGCACCTGCACAGGAGTTTACTACTCTGAACAGTTTGAATTTACTAGCATACCTGGCATTTTGCTATGAAAAATTCATATAACACTAAAGCCCAGAATAGGCATGGACATTGAAACTATTAACCTACAGTTGAGGAGCACCAACTCAAACTGCATGACCCACAAATCCAAGTTCCACGGCATCATTTAGCTCCAAGGGTTCAGTGCACTGAGGCGGAATGTATGCAATGGCTTTGCAAGATAGCACACTGGAAAAGATGTGAGCAGAGGTGACGGCAAAATCCTACCACCACACAGACAGAACTACAATTTGGTCCATGAGCTAATATGCTGCCACAGGCATCTCTTCTTGAAAACCCATGGTATCTTTCGAAATATAAATGCCGCATCAACCCTCAAATATGCAGGAACACCCTACTTTCTCACATATGCAGTATTTCATTCCTCGTGTATATGTATGTGCACACGTACGTACACACACACACTAGCACAAGCACCTTGTCCCCTTTTCAAGACCCATGGACAGATTCCTCATCTTTGGGGTATGGGGCCAGAGATTCAGAGGAAGTATCAAAGTAAGAGAGGGATTTGCCCCTGGAATAAGTCAAACTTTACTGTCCAGAAAGCTGTAGCACAGGAGCGGACTGTTTTATCACCATCACTCCAGCCTGAGAAAGTTACACTGACATCCTCAAATTCTGAGGACTCCAGAAAACTACAGTCACTTCTGTGCCATCAGTCAGTGGTTACTCCTTCCTCCTGGGCTGTGTCCAGAAAGTGGTGTTGGGGCATGAGTGTTAAGACCCCTGGTGTTCACTTGTGGGGTGCCTCAGGGCTTCATCCACTCCCCCATGCTTTTTCACATTTATCTAAAATGGCTGGGGGTTTGGGCTGAGTGTCCACTAGTATGCAGAAAATAGCCATCTCTAACCTCTCACTGGCGGGACGCGGGTGGCGCTGTGGGTTAAACCACAGAGCCTAGGAGTTGCCGATCAGTTCGAATCCCTGCAATGGGGTGAAGCTCCCGTTGCTTGGTCCCTGCTCCTGCCAACCTAGCAGTTCGAAAGCATGTCAAAGTGCAAGTAGATAAATAGGTACCGCTCTGGCGGGAAGGTAAACCATGTTTCCGTGCACTGCTCTGGTTCGCCAGAAGTGGCTTAGACCTGGAAGCTGTACGCCGGCTCCCTCGGCCAATAAAGTGAGATGAGCGCCGCAACCCCAGAGTCGGCCACAACTGGACTTAATGGTCAGGGGTCCCTTTACCTTTAACCTCTCACTTAAATCAGAACCAGTGAAGGCGGTGAATGTTCGGTGTGAGTGGCTAGAGGTGGCTGGGAGAGATGGCAGTCCACGGATTGAGGCTGAATCCCAACAAGACAGAAGTACTGTTTCTGGGGAACAGGGGACGGGCATGTGTGGGAGACTTGCTGGTCCTGAATGGGGTAACTGCCCCTAAAGAACCAGCTGTGCAGCCTTGGGGTCATTTTGGATCCACAGCTGTCCATAAAGGCGCAGTGTCCTGGGCGACTGTTTAGCGACTCCTTCTGGTATGCTAGGTGAGACCCTGCCTGTCTGCCCACTGTCTTGCCAGAGTGGTACATGCTCTGGTTATCTCCTGCTTAGACTACTGTATTGCCCCCTACAGGGAGGTACCTTTGATGGTGACTCAGAAACTACAATTAATCCAGAATGCGGCTGCTAGACCAGTGTCCAGGAATGGTCGCCAGGGCCATATAACACTGGTGCTAAAATATGTACATTGGCTCCCAGTACGTTTCTAAGCACAATTCCAAGTGTTGGTGGTGACCTTTAATGCCCTAAACGGCTTTGGCTCTGCATGCTTAAAGGAGTGTCTCCACCCCCCATTGTTCAGCCCGGAAACTGAGGTCCAGGTACTTCCCTCATGATGAAAACTCAGGTTACAGAGAACCAGGCAGAGGGCCTTCTTGGTAGTGATGCCCATGGTATGGAACACCCTCCCGGCAGATGTCAAAGAGATAAATAATTATACGACCTTCTGTAGACATCTTAAGGCAGCCCTTTATCAGAAAGCTTTTGATGTGTGATGTTCTGTTGTGTTTTTGTATATTGTGTTGGAAACTGCCCAGAGAGGCTGGAGCAACTTAGTCAGAAGGGCAGAGTACAAACAACAACAACAATTACTACTACTACCAAAGCAGACTAAAACCCTTTAACTGCTGGCTCAGTCTGGGCTTGCTTGTTGCTGAAGAAACATTTGACTCTCCAGCCTGAGTGGCAAAAGGAGCTATCCACAGTGCTACTTGCTTTGCTTGCTTTGCCTTAGCAGAATTTGATCTCTGCTTTGCTAGACTTTGTCTTATTGGACGGATGGGAAATCTCAGGCCCAGGGACCAAATGCAGCTCTTGGTGCCTCTCTATCTGGTTCTTAGAATTCTCTCCAGACACATCCTTTCACCATCCCTGTTGTGTACTCTCCTTGAGTACTTTGCCTGGCTAGAGCATGTCGTTGATAATGCTTATTGCTTGCCTGGATGGAGAAGAGTGTGGGTAAGTACAGTAAGCCTACTATACAAATGTAACATTAATATTCACCGTTCTGTTCATTTTTGCTTATGGCTCTACCCACCACTAGCATGTGGTCTCCAGCTTGAAAAAGTTCCCTACCCCAACCTCCTTGGAACCTGGCTTCTGCTTTGCTGGTCTTTGCTTTAGTAGAAGCTGAACCTTGCCTTGCTAGACCAGAACCTGGATATCCTTGACTTTGCCTTGGTTTCCTTACTGGAACACAAATTCGTGCCTAACATCAACCCACAAACACACCTTGAGCTATAACCTCGTCTGGCTGAGACCACTACCTGGAACAGAACAGCCCTTTACCTTCAGCATGAAACAAGGTGGTAGAGCAGCATTTGCAAGTCTGTAAAATCCCACAGCAGGGTCCCCACCTCCACAGCTCTAAGTGGCACAAGTGATCTACAAGAGGTGGATTCCTAGCTCTCGACTAAACTTGCAGCTCTAACAGTTACCATGTAATTATTAAAGCTTTTAAGAACACAGCTAATGAACTCCCTTTCTAATGAACAGTGTACATTTTCAGAACACGTTTTATGAACACGTTTTCAGAACACGTTTTATGTTGGGCTAAAGCAAGACCATTTGCCTCTAGTAGTTCTGAATCCATGGCTCCCCTCCATTCATGAATCCAACTTCCAAATGTACATCTTCAACCTATAATAAATGCACACCTAATCAGTAAGGGATAGTTAGCTCTGTAGAAATGGGCCTACCCAAAGATGAAGAAGAAGAGGAAGAAGAGTTTGGATTTGATATCCCGCCTTTCACTCCCTTTAAGGAGTCTCAAAGCAGCTAACATTCTCCTTTCCCTTCCTCCCCCACAACAAACACTCTGTGAGGTGAGTGGGGCTGAGAGACTTCACAGAAGCGTGACTAGCCCAAGGTCACCCAGCAGCTGCATGTGGAGGAGCGGAGACGCGAACCCGGTTCCCCAGATTAGGAGACTACCGCTCTTAACCACTACACCACACTGGCTCTCCAATCAGGTACTTTCTTCTCCTGTGACCCTATGAAGCTGATAGAATAATCTCAGGCAGTAAGACAGCCACAACAGGGCATGTGTGCGCCCTAGAACCTACTGAAAGCCATGTGCTGATAAGCATCCAAGGGGACCATGGGAGAAAAAAACTGAGGCAGCACCAACTCATAAGTGCAGCATTCTTGTCAGGGACTGGAGCATTCACATCAGAACACTGAGAGTCAGGTTCTTGTTTCCTTAACATGCTGTGCTAGCAGGAGAGTTCATCAGAATAGGAGCTTGCAGGCCTATCAAGTCATCAGAGGGAAACCTCAAGCAGAATTCTTCTGGCAAAGGAGTCATGTGAACAGGATGAACCAATGACCTTCCTTGTATATAAACTCTGGGCCTCTTCACACTGAAACTCAGCTCACCTAGGGGTGCCATTCCACACTGCCTGTTTCTATCTATATGCCAGTACCCCACTGCCTATAGCAACTTTCTCCACCAAACCATAATTCTACTTTCAACTTCACAAGACACAACAGCAGGTACATTTTACTTATGTTCACTGCTTCATACCTGGTAGATACTATAAACACTAAAGATGCAAGTAGTGTACACAAAGAACCTTTTCTGAAATAGCCAGTAAGTTCTGCTAGTCTTTCAATCCAATTGCAGATTCTCTTCCCTTAAAGTACTGCTTTCATCAAAAGTACACATTTCACTTCCTCCTGAAATTTACACGTGTCAGAGCAAACAACAATATGCAGCCATATGCTGTAACAGCAGTCTTTCTAGCTTCTGTGCTAGCTTAATTTAGGTCTACTATTACAGTTCAAAACCTACCATACCTATCCACTAGCACTAACTGCTTCTCTTTGTGTATGTGGGTGCCTAAGGAGTCTGCAGAGGCCTGGTTATTTCTGAATCAGAAGAAAGAGAATACTGAGAAGAATGGCTAACAAGTCACCATGAAGCCACTATTTAGACCCTCTGTTCACCTAGATAATGTGGTGCAATGCCAGAACTATTTCAGCACAGTCCAACAATCACAGACCACAAAGCAGGCTGACAGCTGATATCAAAGACAAGAAAGCAGCTAACTTTTGTTGTTCTTGTCCATCTTGCATGTGTTAATTACATTTGCAAGCCAAAAATTAAAAGCCAAGGTACAAGCAAGCAGTGCCTGGGGACCAAGGACATTTCTCATCAATACAGGACTACATTTTACCACAAGTGAGTGCTACAGCACTGCCTCTTCGTATGAAGAAGGCAGTATGAAAAGGCAGATAAAATTACTCAATAAGCTACACAGCATGCTTTTTTCCCTAGGAAGAAAGCATATGACACTTACTGTCATTAGGAAGAAACCTAAGAAATGTTACCTCTCAACATGGGGCACTAGTAATTTTTAAAAAACGCCTTTTCAAACCAGTGTCTTTCCACAGTCCTCAATTAAGAAGCATGCTCTTTGTATCACCTTCACAAAGCAATTAATTCCTGAAGACTGCGGATGACTTCAGCAATATTTTTAATACTTACAAACTGCCTGTGCTCTATCCATTTCTTACTCCTCCCAGCTGGAGGTCTGCAATTAGGAAATCATTCCCTCCTCTGCATCCGTCTCTCTCAAGCAGGTCTACTTAGAAAGATGACATCATCTCTACAGACATGCACCTGATTCTCAGGAAACTGCCCCTCCTCCAACAAGCAGGTCATTTTTTTTTTTAAAGTGACAGCCAGAGACCGCCCTTGCCAGTGTGTTCTCGGCACTGCAGAACATACTCCCGTAATCATTCAATTTCTGCATTTTTCCTGCTCTGCTCTTCTCAGCCTGGATGTAAATTGCTCCTTGGGGGGGGGGGGGGATCCACAGCAAAGAAATGTCATTTTTAGCTGAAATGCAGGTGACAATTCACAATTCCTCTATAACAAGCAATAAACCAAAGACAATGCAGTTTAGTCCCATAATTCTGCCCCAAATGCGTAAAGGTAGACGAGAGAAATCTCTCATATTAGAGACTAAGATTTCAAAAACATTTTAGCTCTGAATATTTTACCTCCATTTCCTCCTCTAGTCACTACAAAAATGTCCCTTTTCCTAATCCTACTATCTCTACTGCAATATATAATATAAATATGATCTATGGTCACAATTCAGCAAACAAATAATACAAACACACCCAGGATTTTTTCTTCCTGTCTGCTATGAATTAGCTGACTAGCACACAGTTTTTTGCTTTCCACAGGCAACAAAGGATGAATAAGTGTAAGCTTGCCAGGCCAGATTTTAACACCATTCCAACCCCTCCTCTTTCTTCTTTAAATTGTGTGTACACAACTGACCTGGATAGAGAAGAGGTGGAGGAACACAGTGGTGGCAATTGGCCTGCAAGGGGAGACATAGATGCAGAGTAGTGTGGTACAGTAGCAGCAACATATCCACATTACACTTCATGTTGGGCTAGCTTTTCCTAGTATATGAGGCTCAAGGCCGTGCTGTGGTCAAACCAGCAACCTTAGCCCTGCCCACCTGCTTAGGTGAATAGAACACGAGAAAGAAAAAGTGTTGGATTGTGTGTGTGCATGAGTTTATGAGTAAGAAGAATCTGTTTGCTCACTTCCTAAAGCAGTCTTCTCTAAGCTGGGCTGGATCTAGACATGTCAAAGAAGCAATTCAGTTAAACACATACAGGGATATCCAGTATGGAAAGACAGGACTCCACAGTGCCATCTAGTGTCACAGTGTTATAGCACCTATACAACACATATAAAACACTTTTTCTTTACCAATCTAGCCAAGTCCCTAGTGCTCTCCAGATATTGTTCCATTTCAGCTCCCATCTGCCACAGCCAGCAGTGGTTAGGGATGATATATTCTTTATTAGATTTATACACTACCCTTCATCAAAAGGTCTCAGGGCAACTCATAAGATAAAAACATGAGATAAAAGCACAAATAAATAGCTGAAACAGAAACAACAATACTATAACCCCCCTCCTACAAATACATTGAAAAAGCTGTAGAATATGAATCAGCCAAAGGCCTGGTTGAAAAGGAATATTTCTGCCTGGTGCCTAAAGATATATAAGGCACCAGATGAGCCTTCCTGGGGAGAAAATTCCACAAACGGGGAGCCACTGCAGCAAAGGCCCATTCTCATGTTGCCACCCTCTGGATCTCACATAGAGGTGGCCCACAAAGAAGGGCCTCAGATTATGAACACAGAGTCTAGGTTGGTATATATGCAGAGAGGCCATTCTTGAGGTACTGCAGTGATGTAGTCCAACATCTGGAAATCATCATGTTGGGGAAGCCTGTTTTAGAATAATCTACTATAAACGAGTTTTGAGTTACCTCCATCAATACACTCATTGGTCTAAGGCTGGGTTCATGTAATTGAGTTAGGAATTTTAAATCCCTGTTTTAAAGAAGGAATCTGAAAAAAGTGACTATACTGTATAAAGACATTCCATTGACATGCTTGGTACATCCCTAATTTTGACCCCATGGCTAAAGATGCTCTGTATTCTGTAACTTTTGAAATTATGTTCTCACCATAAATGCCTAAGAGTGTTGTTCTTGCACAGCACATGCTTATTCAGCATATGCTCTGATTATATTTCCTGTACAATCACTGTCTCTATATCTGCCTTTGGGGAAAGTCTTGATAAAAAAATTTTAGTGGGAGTTGCCAGAGCTGCTGTCAGTTTTCCATATTTAGCTCCCTTCCCAGGCTCACAAGAAGTGGGGTGGTGGAAGCATCTTGTCTCTTAATATATATGCATGTAAACATGTGCGCAGAAACACTAAAGCACCATGCAGTGCACAGACAGCAACTGCATATGTTGGTGAAGCTCCTTTTGATTTTTAATAACCCAAGAGAAAACTCATTGTTTTTCAAGTATAATTTTAGCCAAAAAACCAAACAGACTCTTATCAGATTTTAAACCAGTGCAGGACAAGCTACTGCAGAGAAAAGAGGGGTAATATTAAATATATTAAACCACCATATTTAACAGTATGGGAAGTGTTACATGCATGTGTCAAATCTTTATCTGTGAAATGTTGCAGTGTATGGATTGGTAATGAAGAACACAAGCTACTTTCATTCAAAGATGCTAGCTACCATACACAGGTGTTTAATACTCCTAAAAAAGTAAAGGTAAAGGACCCCTGACAGTTAAATCCAGTCGCAGACGACTCTGGAGTTGCAGTGCTCATCTCGCTTTACAGGCCGAGGGAGCCGGCATTTCTCTGCAGTTTCTCCAGGTCATGTGGCCAGCATGACTGAGCCACTTCTGGTGCAACGAAACACCGAAACCAGAGCAGCGCATGGAAACGCCGTTTACCTTCCTGCCAGAACAGTACCTATTTATCTACTTGCACTTTGACGTGCTTTCAAACTGCTAGGTTGACAGGAGCTGGGACCGAGCAATGGGAGCTCACCCCGTCACGGGGATTCAAACCACTGACCTTCTGATCAGCAAGCCCAAGAGGCTCAGTGGTTTAGACCACAGCGCCACCTGCATCCCTGTTTAATACTCCTAAATGCTCACTAATAATATCCACCAGAACTTTTGCTTAATAAAGGACAATATTTATTGGGCTGGTTTGCCACACTATGGCTTAGCAACTATGGCTGCGCAGATGTGCAGGCACCCAGAGTAATATTTTAATATATATGGGATTGGACACATGTTTCTACCCTTCCCCCACCCCCCACCCCAAAAAAACAAAATGGAGGTGGCAAAATGGAGTATTCTTCTGATCCAGAGTTAGTTAACTTGTGGCCCTTCAGAAGTGGGGACAGGAGAGAGGGGCTAGGGTGGCAAAGCTTAGGTTCGTTTATTTAGTGTATGCTTGGGGTTTTTCTGCCAGCGTCACTTGGGGAAGTTCTCTTTCTATACGCTTGTTATGTTTCCTTGGTGGTGAGAGGGGTTGGGGTGGCCTAGGGTGTGGCTGATCGTCTTTGGCTGGCTGCAGTGGGATTTGTTTGTGCATGGGTGAGAGGGGCTGTCGGGTTAAGTTAGCCATATTGAATCGCATGCTGTCAGTGGGTTATGAGCTCTTTCTAGTGCAAGCGGGCATTGTTATCTTGGAAGATTTTCAGTAGGGCCAGTTCTGGGGTGACTTCTAGTACCCGTTTAGTTATTTTGCTTTTTTCTGGTATGACTGCGCGCACTCCTTTTCTGACTGGGTCCTCAAATTACTTGGGTTTGGTGGGATCTGCTGGTTCAGACACAGCATATGTCTGAGAAGGCCCCACGAGGGATCATGGGGAGGTGGTGTGAGGGAAAAAACTGTTGTGACATTAATTTGTTGCGCAACTTGGAAGGGCTGTGGTGGGATCCGGAAACGGCAACCTGGAGCCCCACTGACCACTTAACTGCTCTCTTCTCCATCAGCTTGGGAGCTTTTTCTGAGATGCTTGCAGGGTATGATAGCATCCTTTGCTGTTTGAGCATCTTTATCAAGATGCTAACAGATCTGCCTGCCTTTGATCAGTTGTGCTTCAAGGGAAGCTCACCAGTCCTCTGATTCTTTAATATTTTCCAGCCCAGACAGATGTTAACCAAAGGATCTCACCACAGTCATCTCCTTGCAGGAGCAAGGAACCACAGGAGAATCAGATTAACCACAAATAGCATCTTGGATGGGATGGCTTTCAAAGAGGCCTAGACAATTGCATGGAGGAGAGGCCTATCAAAGGCAACTAGCTGTGATGGCTATGCTCAGCCTCCCCTGTTGGAGGGAGCAATGCTTCTGAAAAGCACCTGCTGGAAGCACAGACTCCCCAAATGTGTTTCATAAGGACCCCTTCCTTCCCTCTGCCCCAATACCTGAGGATCATCACGTCTCTTCAGGGATTTGGTCAGAACCAAGTATATGTTGGGGAAAGGCTCCCTCCCTGCAAAGAAAATGGAGGAATCAGCAGGCGCCTGGCTCCCAGCCAGTCTGGCACATGAGGGTGGGGGACACAGGAAGGAAGCATTCCTATAATATAGGGCATTCAATTGGCATTTCCACCTACCTGAACTCTGAGCCTTTCCCTCCTTGTTCTGGACTGCCTAACTACTAAGGAAGATGCAAGCTCTTGCTGGAAGCCACTGGTGGGGAGAATGTGCCTATGATTCCCAAACGTTTCAGAAGCATCTTTTTGTTCCTTTAGCTGCTTGATATAATCATAGCATGGCAGAGGTGGAAGGGATCTCAAGGGTCATCTAGTCAAACCCCCGGCAACGCAAGGATCCTGCCCACAGCCAGCCCTGGCTGGGCTCCAAACTCCAGCCTTCTGGTTACCATTGCAATTCTGCATGGTGTGGAGAAAGGGGAGAGAGAAATGTGTTGCTTACACTCTCATAACACTGATATGAGATCCACACTATGCAGCCTTTTCAATAACTAAAGTATAAAGGGCTGTCACAAGGAGGGTGGAGCAAGCTTGCTTTCTCCTGCTCCAGAGGCCCTTAGGGCCTGAAGCAGTGACTCTCCTTCCTTGGAGGTTTTTAAGCAGAGCTTCGATGGCCACCAGCCATGGATCACCTAGTTGAGATTCCTTCATTGCATCCAATGCACCTTTAAAGCACATGACTTCCCCCAAAATGATTTGTGCCATTGTGGCTTCCCTCTCACAGACCTACAATCCCCAAAACCCCTAACAAACTACAATTCCCAGGATCATTTGGGGGGAGACATCTGGTTTTTAGAACAGGGATGGAGAACCTGCAGTTTGCTTACCCCCATTTCCTAGGAATCAGGAATGGGAAGCTCAAGTGCTTTGAACAGTATGGTTATGGGGAACAGCGTGTATAAAATATTGAATGTAATAAGGTTATTAAGGTAATTGTATCAGAATTATTATGGGAATGTTAAGGAGGGAGGAGGAAAGAGAGATTGTGGAGTTTGGATTTGATATCCCGCTTTATCACTACCCTAAGGAGTCTCAAAGCGGCTAACCTTCTCCTTTCCCTTCCTCCCCCACAACAAACACTCTGTGAGGTGAATGAGGCTGAGAGACTTCAGAGAAGTGTGACTGGCCCAAGGTCACCCAGCAGCTGCATGTGGAGGAGCGGGGAATCGAACCCGGTTCACCAGATTACGAGTCCACCGCTCTTAACCACTACCCCACACTGGCTCTCAAAGAAGAAAAGAGGGCAGGACTGAAACCCCATTATCCCTAACAATGGCTCCTCATATTAGTTATCCTTGCTCTACTATTTAGTTGACAAAGCAATCTGAAATCCAAGCCATGCTTGTTCTTCTGTGCCTGAAGGCCTAGTCTTCCTCATTAAAAGTGTTAGAATATGCTAAGGAAATCTGTGGGAAGATCTGCTGTCCAAGTTAAAGCAAACTTTTACAGACAATATCCCAACAGGTTTTGCATAAAAAAGTGGCAGGCATATTATACACACACACCAGAAAGGAATTGTCAGGAGAAGGAAAGAAAAAGGGAGTTTGGTTCTCATAGTATTTATTGTCCAAACTATGGGGGTCATTGTAAATTGACTTTTTAAAATTGTGGTATCCCTCCTTTCCTTCCCCTCTGCAATGTATCCACCCTTAGAGGCTGGCTCCATTTCAGTAGCCAAGAGTGATCTTAGTGCCCTTTTGTCCTAGGAACAATTGTTGCTGAGCAGAGAGATGAACTGGTCTCAGGCAGAAAGAGGCCCTTTTTCTTTTTAAATCACAATTCCACCCCTCCCCACCAGATTGGTACTTTTGGCAGTGAAGGTAAAGCCTCGCTCTTTTCACCAAAATGACAGAACAAACATTGTCCTTTAAAACATTCACTGGAGGCCTTGTTAAGCTGAGGGAATGCACATGGCTTCTCTTACCCAGATAGCAAAGGTTACCCATGTGCTCTGCTGCTGATATACTCTATGGCACCAGGAAGGAAGCAGGTATCTTCAACCTGCATGTTAAATACTCCAAACTCAACACAGCAATAACAGGCTAATTCCTTTTACATCTAAAATGTTACAAGTTTTGCTTCTTTTGTATCTATTAAAACAGTAGCTAATCATAAGACAAATATGCACTACTGAGAAGTGACAAGAGTTCTCTGTCACATAATGACACACACAAAATTAGAAGGTGGTTGTATTTTCATGATTGTCATCAAAATGCATCTCTTAAAAAGCAGGTCCCAGTGATTTCACTTCAATTTTTGCCACTGAAGAATGCACACAGAATTTTTTGTAAAGATTTGGATGAAAGTTTTGGATGATGGCAGTGAGCTTTCTCCAGATGAAAGAAAACATTTGCCCTGGGTAGTTGGTAGTTCTCCTATACACTATCTGCTTTATTGTTCAACTCACACACACACATTCCTACATAAAATCATTTAAAAGGAGGCAATGGAAACTTGTGGTTAGAGGGCTAGACTAAGAGGAGGGAAACCCAAGTTCAAATTCCCACTCAGCTGGGACATTTATTGGGTTTTCACAACCTGCAGACGTTTGGGGGGAATTTGGATTTTCAGGTGGGGAGGCCATTCCAACCTTCTGTTTGTTTGTTTGTTTTCTGCAAGGGTAGGAAGCCTCTTCGATCCACGTACAGTGGTACCTCGGGTTACATACGCTTCAGGTTACATACTCCGCTAACCCAGAAATAGTGCTTCAGGTTAAGAACTTTCCTTCAGGATGAGAACAGAAATCGTGCTCTGGCAGCGCAGCAGCAGCAGGAGGCCCCATTAGCTAAAGTGGTGCTTCATGTTAAGAACAGTTTCAGGTTAAGTACGGACCTCCGGAACAAATTAAGTACTTAACCTGAGGTACCAGTGTATTTTCCTAATTTGTATCTCCTCGCACTTAGGCCTCCAGGATGTACACAATGGACATCTACATAATATAAGGAGCAATACACTTAGACACGGCCAACTTTTTCTCAAACACTCAAAACATACAACAGTTTAATGTTATGCCATTTTCTCTTGAGCACAATAATAAAGCAAGTTAAAAACAAACATGAAAAAGAAAATTTGATTAGTTCCATTCTCTCAAATACACTCGAGGTCCTTGTCACAGTTTTCCAATAGTCTTCCCCTCCCATGTCAAAATGAATTTAGTAAGTCAGAGCATTGCAGATGTTAGATTAGGAGAATTGAGCCAATTTGTTATTGGAGCAAGTTATCCATATGCTGACAGATATGCAGACATTGAATTCTGAACTGACTGGATGCTTTGGGCTGAGATCACTAAACCAGTTAAGCAAAACTATTTTGGCATAACTTTGATTCTGAACACAGACTTTAATCTTAATCCTTAAGACTTCATCTATCAATTGACTTTCTTTATCAGCATAATGTTCTGTTCTGAAATTTTGTTTTGACTACACAAGTCAGATGTTGAAATAAACAGCTATTTGATAGTACACAAGTTCTCAGCGCTTGCTTTACTAATATGAATGGAACAATATTGCCATTATTTTGCACACTGAGCTATTGAACTTGATTCAGCACAGCCGCAGCAAATCTTTAAAGTTGCATAGCAAGACTCAGTTAAATAGCTGCCGATTTCTTGGCAGCCAAATCCATCAAGCTTTGCTAAACCCAATCTTACACTAAGCAAAGGAGTCCCCCCCACCCTTCCAGCAGAATTTCTTGACTGACACTTACCTAGAAATAAATTTCCCAATAATATTCAAAGACTTTAGCTCTTTGGGAGGGAAAAAGACAGTCAAGACTATTCAACAAAAGATCTCCCAGCAGGTGCTGACCTGCTGCTTCAAGATAAGGAACCTGTAAGAACTTGTGAGCAGACAACACTGAGGTAATACTGATCTAGGTACCCACCTCCCCAAAGCACCCACACGCAAGAACCTTGTGTAATCAGACCTTCACAAACATTTCCATGATAAGGAAAATTCTACGACCTACCTCAGCAATAGCTTCAAGTTTGACATCCCAAAACCAGACACACACAATTGTAAGGCTGCTTCTATTTGAATGTCATCAGATTTATTTTTATAGGGACCATTAGGTCCAGTTGTGACCGACTCTGGGGTTGCGGCGCTCATCTCGCTTTACTGGCCGAGGGAGCCAGCGTACAGCTTCCGGGTCATATGGCCAGCATGACTAAGCCGCTTCTGGCGAACCAGAGCAGCGCACGGAAACGCCGTTTACCTTCCCGCCAGAGTGGTACCTATTTATCTACTTGCACTTTGACGTGCTTTCGAACTGCTAGGTTGGCAGGAGCTGGGACCGAGCAACGGGAGCTCACCCCGTCGCAGGGATTCGAACCTCCGACCTTCTGATCGGCAAGTCCTAGGCTCTGTGGTTTAAGCTCTCTCTAAACATGGATGGGGAAATAATATCAAGGAAATGAGGTAAAAACACAAATAATGGTTTTGGTACAAGGGAAACCATGTATCTGGGATACTTTCAGCCCTCACCACCAGTACCAAATACTGGTACTGTGGCTAGTGCCTCTGCAAAGGGTGGAAATTAATTTGTGAGAGAAATGTAGAAATGTAGCATTGTTGGGGGCTTTCCTCCCCCCCCCGGCAATTTTACAAAATCAAATATTTATTCTAAAATACATTGAAAGAGGACAAAATAAATAATTGCTGTTCCTCTTTATTACTATGCCCTGTAAGCAATTAGCAATTCTACTTTTTTTTTTTTAGCTTGGCCCTGGAGAGAAATCTTTATTTTGACAGCTAAATATTAAACCGCAGGACACATCATTCAGAACAATGAGTTTCCTTTCAGAGCTGACTTCCCAACCACAATCAGCACTAAACACTTCAATACATTTCAATCAATTCCATCAACATCCCTCTTGGTAGAAAAAACAATCGAAAAACAAAGGGCCTTGGCTCTAGTCAGCTGACAACAACAGAAACATGGAGCCTTTCGTAGCGCTGCAAAAATAGATGAGTTTGTAGCACATCACCACAGCCACCACTGCTTGGAAAATACCTCTCTTGAGTTGAAACACATCAATAAACAGAAAGGCTCAACTGGGAGGCATGCAGAGAAAACTGGGAAAGAGAAACCTGGCTAAACAAAAGAAGAAGTTGCAATTCCAAAGAGTACAAGCACTAATCTAACCAATAGTGTCTATTAAATTTTACAAATTTCAGTCAAATGTTGTCTTAGAATTGCTTGAAAAGATTCTCCAACTTCAGAGTTAGAAACTGAGATATGAAAGATAGGAGCTAAATGGCACTTTAAACCTAGGTTATGGGTACAACAGCGGAATGTCTAGGTGTGCTTTTTATAATAATAATAATAATAATAATAATAATAATAATAAGCTGAAAATGAACAAACTGCAGCTAAAATATTATGTTCAATTTTCACATGGTCTATTCCTTCCCCTGCCTACCCCCCTAATATTCTTAAGAGGGTCTCTTCTCCAGTCTTCAGAGAGTAGCTAGAAGGGGAGAGGCAGAAAAGGGTTCTCTTTTCTTTCCATTCTGCAGTTTAATCTGAAATCTTAGGCACAGTACTGCACCCAGAGCTCAGAAATTGCATGCACTAATGAAATTCCCTGTCACAAAATGCACCTAGAACAATGGGAGTTTGGAACACTGTCCAACCTGTACTGTTGACATGCATATACCTAATAGACTTTCTCCATGGGGGAAAAAGTCTCTGGATTTAACTAAACAGTGAAATTGAAAACTCTTACAGCAAAGACACAATGGACTGAAACAGATACTTGAATACCATAAAAATAATGAGGACAAACATATGATTTAACTTAATAATAAATGATCTGTGTAAATGCTAAGCTGAAAGGAAGTCCAGTTTGCAGATTGCCCTGGATTACTTATATTAGGATGGTGAAAACACAAATTGTGAACAGCTCCAAAAAGGAGCAAATAGGCAAATGAGATCCATCTTAAGTAAATGTAAAGTGTTACACACTGGAGCAAACAGTTCAATATAAATTTGAGCAATCAATCAATCAGTTGCTAGCTTGCTGTAATGATAAAAAGGTGGGTTATTGTGTTTAGATCCCACTTTTCCTCCAAGGATCTCAAGGTGGTGTACATATTTCTTTCCTCTTCATATTATCCTCACAACACCCCTGTGGTAGGTTAGGCTGACAGACCATGACTGGCACAAGGCCCCCAGCGATCTTCATGGCTGAGTGAGGATTTGAGCCCTGGTCTCTCAGGTCCTAGTCAAGCACTCAAACCACTAAATCATACTTGCTCTCACTTGCTAATATAGAAAAGAAAAACAATCCATATTATAATGCATTTATACAAATGAAGGGGTAACAATCAGTTTCAATGACAGATAGAATGGTGCCAAGCAAATTGGTATGAAATTGGCCACAACGAAAGTCTGTCCATCCCAGAAACTATTTAAAAATAAACAAAACAGGTATAATTGAGGGGTTAGTAAGTATGCATTTGTGTGAACTGCTTTGCTTGAAGTACCTTTTAAAATCAATGTGGGAAGGATGTTATCCAACAGTTTTCTTCCCTTTTTTAAAAAAACAAAAACAAAAACAAAAAAGCTCCAGTTAGGTTCCATTAAACATCATCAATGAACACTAAATAAAACAACAATCAATAAGATCTCATGAGATCAAGAAATTAATGAATGTGTGATAATGTTCTTTTATTTATGCTTACGGCAACTTTTTTTACATATAATCATCAATAGCTTGACACAAGCCAGTCGCAAAAGCTGTGAATTCAATCTTGGGCTGGAATACTGTTTAGGGGGTTCGCTTGAGGGTTGATGCTGGTATTGATATTAATCATTTGTATCTTTATTTTAGTTCTTATGATTTATGTGGAAATTGTTCTATTTCGTTATGTATTTTTTTGATGTTTTATTTATTATTTAAGGCTCCTTTTGGTTATGTTTGTAATTATGCAATTGTCTTCATGTTGTAAGCTGCCTTACAATACAATACAAATAAAATGATGTGTGTATTTTTCAGTTAATGACAGTATTAAGCTCCAAGCTAATCGTTTTAAGATAATACTGGACTTGGCCATATGGTTGTGTTTATATGGTGATCCACAAGGATTTGTCATGGAAATCTTCACTAAATAAGAAACTGTTTCTATATTTAACCAACCGTTTACTCACATCCAAAGCAGGCAGTCTTAATGTGTTGTTAAATGGACATGGTAGAGCCTGGAGCAGAGATCAAGTAAGATTTGGGATAAAGAGGCATCTGGGTGGCTCAAGGGATTGGTAACAGGATACACTACTTTTCAACAGCAAGGCACTGGTTTAACTTAAGACAGCTCATAGTTCAAGAAAAAAGATTGTTCAACAGCTGTGAGAAATTAATTGGTAGTCTCAACAGAAGCTCCGGAGACTATCAAGATTTTCATTGCTAATAGTGTCATCATAGCCATTACTTTTGCTGGGAAAATTGGGTGCTTTCAAGTTCAACAGAACTCTCCCCCCCCCACAAAATATAATCAAAGATCCAATGGATTGTGTGAGGTATGCTATCACTCTCACATAATACAAAAATGTAATGGGAACAGAGGAGGGAATGGGCATTTGTTTTCACAATTATTACATCTCCCATATTTCTTTCATGGAAATTAAAAGCGGCACACAGAACATTTGAGGCTACCGTCCACATGATGAAACCTAGAAATGTTAGTTTTAGCAAAATTACTGCACCATATGCCTTGAGACTATTTCCTTATATATACTTTGCTCACCCAGGTCACAACCAAGATGAGCTAGCCCCACATACATGATCAACCAACAGCAGTTCATTATTTATTTGACCATTTAATACAACAAATTTAGGATTCAAGGACCTCCACTACCAACAAAGTTTATACAAGATTAAAACAACAAGAAGCCATAATAATCTACAAAGTCAGGGAGAAGCAACAGAGGGATTGCTACACAGAAATCTACGCTTAAAACTACATCCAAATCGACCAGTCAAGCAGTATCAACTCATCACACAAGCCTTGCTAAATAATCAAGTTTTCACTGCTCACCTAGAGGAGACCAGTTGGACCTCTCTCAGCGTTGCAGTGCCACAACTGAAAAGATGTACACCACTTCACTTCTAGAGTAAGGACAATAGGTGTTCAGAAACTAACTTGAGGACATGGCAAATGTAGAGGGAGAAGTTTTGGTTGTTTTCACCAACTACACGCAGGTCCAAGTAACACCATAGCTCCTTAACAAGGTACTGACAGAGGGAGGAGTTTCCTAGTTTTCCTAGATAAAAACCTCAATATTAGCTGTGGTAGCATCTCAGCAATCACACCAAGCATGGTTATCAGCACATGCACTTAGGACATCACAAAAGAACAGCAAAACAATATTGACTCAGATTCCTGGCTTTCTATGAAGCATTGCTTGACAGTCCGAAGAGCCTAATGGATAAGATTATACCAACAGCTAAACGGAGAACCTGAAGTATGTACCTGAACAACTCTACACTTTTCACTCTCATTTGAGTGTGCTGATCTTGT
This sequence comes from Podarcis raffonei, assembly GCF_027172205.1. NCBI lineage: Eukaryota > Metazoa > Chordata > Lepidosauria > Squamata > Lacertidae > Podarcis > Podarcis raffonei. The sequence continues at coordinate 16,275,946 of NC_070606.1, forward strand.
TTCTGAGCGAGCATTAGAATTCTCGGTTTCAACTGTATTAACTGGTCTGACCTTTGCCTTACTTGAACTTTGATGGAAGTAATGAAGGGAGGGTTACTACACCGGCTTCATGAATCGGCTTATTGAATTACTGTTTCTGTCAAACTGTTTTCCATCTAAACTAAATAATTCAATAAGTGGCATACTCCTTGCTTAAACTAACTGTACTATCTATCTATCTATAGGTTTAAAAGCAAATCAATTTGTTCATTTTATCCCTTTCATCTGCGCAAGCTTTCCTGATGAATAACCGAAATGGCTCCTGATACAAGAAAGTTATTTAGACTAAACATTAAGAAGAACTTCCTTATTGTACAAGCCGTTTGACACAGGAGCCAACTCCTAGGGGCCAAGATCCCTTCGCCCCCCTAAAATATTTGAGGGGGGCCCCAAAGTTGATGGTCATTGCCCTTCAAACGGTGTGCATGCACCACATCATGTGATCGATTATGAGGGTGGGACTTACCTGCCCCTCCTTGAACATTTTATTCAAGTTGGCACCCTTGTTGTTTGATCAGCAAGGAAATATGCTGTAGTGTATTGGAATATGGTGGACTTTCCTTTGTTAGAAATTTTTATGCAAAGGCTGGATGGCCACCTTTCAAGGATGCTGCAGGAGCACATTTACTACATTGTCAGGGTAGGAGATAGACCACATGACTTCTGAGGTCCCTTCCCACTCTGATCCTACCATTAGCTACAGTGTATGTTTGCCTAATTCAGTTTTGACTTTGCTACAAGGGTTTACGCTAGGGACCATATTACAGTGTTTCAGAAACAAGGCGAGAAATCTTATTTGCGTGAGCATTTAATTTTAAGGGATAATCAGAAGATTCTGGAGACAAACTGTTATTACCTATCTCCAGTGCTATTTTTCTATAAAAAGTGGTGCCGGAACTCACCATGAACGTCTCCCTCGTTCTCTTAGAACGGCAACAGCACCCACCTGAGAAGTGCAGGAACTGAGTTTCCCTGAGCTCCTGCTGAAAAAAAAGCCCTGCCTATCTGATCTTTTGAGGATACATAAAGTAAAAAAATTAAAATCTGAAAATTAAATTATGCATACATTTTCTGTACTAACAATACTGAAAGCAATCACTTTATTATACCCATGATGCCCATAGCAATTCTCTTTTCACTGATTTACTGATCCAACAAAAGGAGTGTAGTACCTGCAAAATTTTAAGAGCTTTGTTTTGGTTTATTTTTAGGACTCTAATCCTTGGTTACAGAACAGCAGCCATAATCATTCCTCAGAACAGGAGACTAAAACCTTTAACAATGGAACCATGTAGCTGTATTCTAAAAGAGAAAGTGCCCTCCCTTTTGTGCGTTTGCAGGGAATTATGCTGTAAAGGGGAAATAATGTTTAGTTTCTATTACAGTTACATAAGTGATCCAAGAGTATTCATTTATCAGTATGATATTACAGTACTTAAGAGTATTTTTCCTGTTACTGAATAGTTTGAATATTGATGACATTTTCAAAACTTCCCTGCTTAGGTGGGCATCAGACACATGTTCTACCCTAATACAACAACATACTCTATATGATTAGGCCAATTAAAACCAGCATCCAGATTTTATGTTCATGCAATTCTGCTACAGTGAAGAATACATTATCTACTAGCAAAACAGACTGTCTTGGGCAGGCAGAATATGTAGCCCTGTTAAAGAACTCATTATCAGCCCAGCAAGAATACAGTACTACAGAGCTATCATCACTGAATCTCCTGAATAACATTTTTAGTTGCAAATTTCCAAAATAGTATTCAGACTTCAGTTTTAGTAATTAATACTGCTGTACTGAAATAACTAAGAAACAAGTTTTAAAGTAGCTATTCAAAATTATATTCCTGCAGAAAGCATCCTTAGCTGCTGTTAACAACACAGAAGCAACACAGTTTCCTCCCCTAACAAGCAGTCTTATTATTCCCTCATTAATCACATCCTGGATTTCAAGTATGTAAGAACATGTTGATTTTCCTCCTTTTAAACGGATACAACAGGCTTTCAAAAAAGAATAAGCCTGTCTGCTCAACCATACCTAGTTATTTGTGATCCATTGTCAGTCATGCAGCACAATCCTATGCATATTTGTTCAGAAAAAAGTCCCACTGTGTTAGCGGATGAGTCCCTAGTATCCATGAAGACTGAAAGAAAAACAACAATCTTGTCCATTTAAAAAGCTCTTTACATCCCTGATGTGTATAACCTCTGATTACATGAATCAGGCCAATTTTGTGCCAATACAAATACGGTAGCTTTTTATGTCAGGTGCATGCTTACACATAGTAAATGGCAAAGTTAGGTTCCAAGACAGCAGTTGGTTGTTCAGTGGAGAACAGTAATTAATAATTCACCCACATGATTTCTCCTGTATATCAGAAAAACTGTACAGGGTTGGATGATCTGGCAGTGCTGTCATTAGCACACTGTTCCTACTTGTGTGTGCCCACTGGTTAACTTCCAAGAAGGATGGGAAAGCAACAATCTTTCTCAAGATTGCCCCTGCTTAGCCTTATGACTTCCTGTCCTGTTGGTTGCATGCATGGATTTCACACCTGCAAACAACAGCACAGGAAACAACTAGTAAGCGGGCTGATAAGAAAGGGTTCTAACATGCTCCATCTCACAGCAAGCTGATGGGGAATCTGTCACGAAGGAGGAGGCTTCATTGTAAGGAAGAGCAAAACCCTCCCACCTTCTCCAGCCCCATGGCAGTGGTCTGACTTGCAAGAAGAGTGGAGCCCACTTTGTGATACAGCAGGAGTTGGAGCTGTTCTGGTGTCCTTCCTCAGAAAACAGTGTCTTGGGAAACATTGCTGAGGAAAAGCAACTCGCTTTCCTGCAGCCAAACTCAAAAGAGGAACCTGATTCAGCAACTCCAGCTGGTATTAGGAAACATTCCAGGAAAAAAAGCTGGTGTGAAAGCAACATAACTTGTAATGCAACAGGGTGCCACAACACCTCTTCCTTTGTTGAACCTGTGGGAGGGAGCAGACATAATCTCAGGCAGAGCTGAATCCGCCTACATCAGAGCTCCTTTCATACTAGGACTGTACTGTACTGAAGAATGACGTTTTACTGTCTAACAGTTTATTCAGCAGCTTTATGAAAATGTTTTGACACTGGTAAATCAAAACTCTTCACACGCGAGTCATTTAACTTCCTTCTAAATTCTGTATCTTGATCTTATTTGTCACTTGTCTCTTACATGCCATTTTATGTGTGCCCCAGATTTCTCTTTCCTTTTAACTCTGTTACAAAGATACTCTCCCACATGTGCCCACAGGCATTCTGGAGAAACCAAGGTAGAAGTTGCTGTGAAGTTTCTCTTCCCATCATCACATTCTGCCCCATCACAGTCCTGGCAACCCTATGGGAGACAGACAGTGAGGCAGGCAGCACTGGACAGTGGTGGCTCACAGCAGCAGGATGATGGTGCTCAGCCCAGCACTAAGAGAAGCGAAGCACTTGGCAAAACTCCTGCAGCAGCCACCATCATCTTCATTTTCCAGGGAGCAGAGGACTCTTTGCCAAACCTCTCTCAAGCCCAGCAGAAGTCCTGTCCTTATTGAATATTAAGAGATACGATTGAGCTGCTATCCTAGCAAGTATTTTTTTAAAAAGAGGATAGGTTTCTGTAGATAGTTGGAACAGATGAGACTAAATTGCTCACCCTCTGCATGCTTTTTATTGTATAAAAGCAATCAGTACATTTAACTAAGAATAAAATACAGCTCAGGGGAAAATTTTCTCTTTGGCTAAATAATACAAAAGTTGTCTAATGTACCATTTCCCCTGTTTAAATTCATGAAATTTGAAGCTGCATTCAATGGAAGATGGCTGTTGTTTTTATACATAGAAGGAATCTAACTTTCTGAAGTTTTCATGGGGACCTCTCCTGACCAAAAAGACTTTTTATACAAGGTGTATAATGTTTGATGGAAACTGGCAAAATAGAATCTACTCCTAAATTACAATGACAAAGATCTCTAAACATTCAAACTATGCTTCAGTCCATGGACAGGCATTATGAACCAGGCCCATGCAGAGCTTGACTGAAGCAAGAGTCCCCAGTCAGCTATGAGGCCCAGGGTGTTCTTGGCATGACAGCGTAAGTCCAGTAGGCCCTTGGTGAGGGCCCCTGGCCAGCTTAGCCCACCACGGCCCAAGACAAGTGTACCCAGCTGCCCCCCGCTCTTCATGGGCAGGTAATGAACCACATCAAATTGCACTGCATAAATATTCACAGTATTTTAGATGTGATATTATATACTACTTACATTACAGAGAAGATATAGTGATTTAATTGGTGCATATCTAGTGAGACTATGAGGTCACTCAAAACTAATGGAATTTTTTTCCTATGTGTCAAGGATATTATTGAATACGAGATTCCATTCATGCCTATACTGGAGTCAGTTTGAATGGGTGTGCTAAACATCATGTTAGATGAGGACAGAGGAAGCTAGTTGGTACTGTAATAATAAATGCAGGTAGACTTCTTTAATTTTTAAATTCTGAATTCAAGATACTGTAATTTGTCAATGCCTTCAGAAAATGCTCAGCTTGAAATACCAGCTATAGTTTAAGATGGATTTGAAATGAATTACACACTGATAAATACAGTACCTGATTTCCCACAACCCTTCAAAAAAATGTTTCTCCAGGGTCCCTTCAAGAACCACAAAACCAGTGCAGTGGTACCTTGGGTTAAGAACTTAATTCGTTCTGGAGGTCTGTTCTTAACCTGAAGCACCACTTTAGCTAATGTGGCCTCCTGCTGCTGCTGCGACACCGCGGTACGATTTCTGCTCTCATCCTGAAGCAAAGTTCTTAACCCGAGGTAATATTTCTGGGTTAGCAGAGTCTGTAACCTGAAGTGTATGTAACCTGTAGCGTATGTAACCCGAGGTGCCACTGTACTAATAAAATGCAGTAGTCAGCCCCACTATGTCACTATGTTCAGTTGGACTTGTTTCCAGATAAGTGTGCCTAGGACTACAGTGAGAGAATTTCTGCAAGTTTAATCTTGAAAAGGGATACTAGAGGCATTGTGTTTCTTTGCACGTGTATGTAGATGTGACTACACAGTAACAAGAAATACAGCTATTTTATATGCTAGGGTGGCTTTCGTTGAGCTGTTTATATAGCATATTGCAAGACAATAATGTATTTAAACTACAGTTTTTTAAGTGGGAACAGAACTGCAGTAAAACAGCGTCCCTAACCCAGACAATGAATCAAAAAGATACCACAGTTGATCGTATGAAAACCCACTGAGAGGTCTGGGGAAATAAACTGGGTCCCCCTGTCAGGGGAATGAAATTTTAGAACTTAAATCAGACCTGAGATCAAACTCATCCAAAAGATCCTGGAGTTGCACAATACATTTCAGAGTGCACACACACACACAAGGTGTTCATCACTGCTCTTTCTGAATAGAGAATACTGTACATGATACTCTCTTGCAGCTACAAATCATGAGGGAGATGAGATTTCATTGTATGGAAGAGCAAAACCCTCCCACCTTCTGCAGCCCACTGGCAATGGAACTACTTGCAGGAAAAGACTAGAGCCTGCTTTGCAGAAACTTAAGGAACCCTGGTTGCCATTACTCATTTTCCCATTGAGAAAACCCTGATAAACTTGTAAATAACTCAACAATCTGCATAATAGTTTGGAAGCCAATGCCATACAGTATGATGAACAGCCTTTATTTCAAAATACCCCTGCCTTGTTATTAGGAAGATGAGGAAAGTGAATAGCTCAATACTGTCTATATATTGTAATTTCAGCCTTAATCCACGGTTTTCAAATTATAAGATTCCTAAAGGTTACCAGGCATTTCTAGTAATGCATAACGTGAAGCAGGAAACCATGAAAGAAGCATGATCCTTCAGAATGGAGCAAAAGAGATCTGTGGAACCTTAAAAACAGGTTTATTGTCGCATAAGCATTGTAGACCGCAGTAGGCTTTCAGATGCCACAAAGATAATCTATTCTTGCCAGATAACACACACACACTCATATAGAATTGTGGGAGGTATTTTAAAAAGTTAGGTTCAGGCTGCAGGAGGCCTTAAAATGTTAAGTAGCAGTAGCTGGCCTGCTGAAGCCCAAATTTATACAAACAAGGATAACGAAATAGCCCATACCAACAGAGCCAATGTTTTGCCGGAACCCATATGAACATGCCTGACAAAATGAGGATAACACTTTTCTGCATCTGATGAATCCGAGTCCTTAAGATTATTCAACAGGATGTGTTTTGTTGCAGTTTCGGGGTGTGGGTATGTGTCTGTGTGTGACAACTGCATTCTCCAGCTATGCTGTGCCCATTTAACACCTGTAGCGTGACAAAGCAACAACAACAAAAAGGTGCCCACACCGGGATGGGGGGGGGAATGGGATTAAGAGTCTAGTTCAGCATTTACACGATATTGGGGGGGGGTGCCCTGAAACGACGGGGGTGGGATCAATGCCCCCCAAAAATGTGAGTGAAAATGGAGGGGGATTTACCTTCCCCATATTTCGAGGGAATTGGAGGGGGGAGCTTATCCCCCCCCAAAAAAAACCCTCCTCAAAGCCAGGGTCTCGCGCCGCCTTACTCCCCGCCCCCCCCCCCGAGGTCTCTGGGCTCCCCGGCTTCGAGGCACCCGGCTTCGAGGCGGGCTCAGGACCCGGCCCAGCTTGAAGCAAGGCCCTCTCGCCGGCCCGCTCCGAGGAGTTTCAACGGGGTCTACCAACTTATGCCTACTCACCGCCGGCCAACCCTGCCCGTTCCCCCTCAGGAACGTCTCTCGCGAAGAGCATCGCCTCGCCTCGCCTCCTCGGCGGCTTTGCCTCCTTCCCCGCCCCCCTCGCCCTTCGGGCCGCTGTGTCACTACTGCTATAGCTACCGGGAGCCAAGGCAACCGCTTCTCGCGATAGCTCAGGCGCGAGGGGACGCGGCCCGAGAGAGAGAGAGAGAGAGAGAGAGAGAGAGAGAGAGAGACTGTTGCCTCGGCTCGCGGACGGGGCGGGGGGGGGGAAATGTGGCGGCGGGAATAAAGGAACCCAAGTATCGCGAGAGCGAACGAGGCCCACCGCCGCTACTGCGGAGCGTACATAAATGATAAAGAGTTGTGGGGTTGGAAGGGATATTAAACAGCTGGTTAATAGCCAGATGCGCTGGCCCATTACGCCCCTGGGGGCGGGGTGTTTGTGGTTTGGCTGCTCGGGAGCGCCCTGTGACAATATTCAATATTCAATAACAATATTCTTTTCCTTTTCTTGTGGGGGCGATCTGATTGCATCCGCCTGATGCAATTAGCCAGCAAAGAGCTTCTCTCCTTAGCTATTGTTTTCATTTATTATTGAATTTATATACCGCCCTATACGGGGCAGTCTCAGGGCGGTTCACAGAAAAGATCACAATACTGTATATAAAATCAAAATAACATCCGCTCCAAAAGAGCCATATTTTAAAAGGGTATATAATATGTCAATCAGGTCAACCAAAGGCTTGGTTAAAAAGGAACATGTTTGCCTGGCGCCTAAAGGTATACATATAATGAATGAATAAAAGACTGAATAACTGCAACATAGGATTCTACCTCAAACATCATTTCCACCTTTGCTTTCTTCAGGCTGGCGGCGAAAGCTTGCTCTCTAATGTGCAGGTGGTCCTTGAGATGAGATTATTTTTAAATTCTGTATATGTCTTAGGATTCTATCTCAGAAATGTATACTGGCAACATCTGTCTCCAGCAGGCCTGGTGCCCAGGGCTGAGCTGCATACAGCAGGGATGGCGGATGATGCAGCAGCAGAACTTTGCACCTGCAAACCCAAAATGCTCTGGCACTGCCATCTTACTTGTATCAGCCCCTACACCAAATGTGTGTACGTCGGGGAGAACAAGTAGATAGATGGTCAGGCCAGGAAATTCAGACGTGGGCATAGAGCTTCATTCAGCAGCAGCACACACAGACTGACCGTGATTCAGACTAGGGAGGGCAGTCTGGCAACAGTAATGGCCTGCACATCTCAACTTGGCAGCATCCACCATGCCATCTCTGTTCCCAGAATGTATTCATCACACGCCTCTCCCGGTATGCCCCACGAAGAGCCTCAAGGTCCATAAATAGCAACACCCTAGTGGTCCCGGGCCCTAAGGAAGTTAGATTAGCTTCAACCAGAGCCAGGGCCTTTTCAACACCGGCTCTGCCTCATGAGACCAGGGCCCTGCAGGATCTGATTTCTTTCCGCAGGGCCTGTAAGACAGAGTTGTTCTGCCTGGCCTTTGGCTTGGAGCCAATTTGATTCCCTCCCCCTCTTTCTTTTTCCTTTTTCCTTTCTCCTCCTGTGATGAGGCTGCATTTTAATATTTTAATGTTTCAATATTTTAATGTATTTTAATCTTGTTTTTAAGTTGTATTCATTCAACTTGTTTTTATTATTGCTTGTTAACCGCCCTGAGCCCGGCCTTGGCTAGGGAGGGCGGGGTATAAATAAAAATTATTCTTATTCTTATTCTTATTATTATTATTAGGGGCAAGTTCTGTATTATTAAGACGGGTGAGGCTTTAGCAGTGCTATTTTTCTAGAAAAAAAGGTGCCAGAACTCACCATGTCATGGTGCCCACCCTGAAAAGTGCCAGAACTGAGTTTTGGTGAGTTCCAGATGAAAAAAAAAGCCATGGGTTTTAGGTGTGTAGGCTGGAGCTCTGCTCAGCACTGCCACCATGGACAGACAGGCCACCCAACCTGCTTTCCTGCCCCTGATCTAATAAACCAGGAGAACTGGGCCCACTATCCAGTCGTAACCTGCCTTGTTGTAAACTGCCCTGTGATGTGTGCAAAGGGCGGCATATAACTCATCTAAATAAATAAACAAACGGTGCATTATGCTTCCCACAACTGAGTGCATCAACATGCTTCAGGCTGAAAGACACATTTGCTAGAAGAATGCCAGGTGTGTTCTCTTGTTGACCTCTGAAGAGGATTGCTGTAGTTATGAGACTGATAACCTTAAATCTGTAGAGGAAACAAAAATATTATACATACAGTGGGAAATTTGATTAAAATCTCATTTGCTCACTCCCCCCCTAAAATGGTATGTCTTTAACAAGACGTCTATATTGCAGATTTGTTTTGTTCCCTTGATGAGTCTCCCCTGTTCTTGATGTATTTCCCACCCATATTTTTTGAACTGTGGATTATTCCTCAGGTTGAGAAATTTAAAATGGAAGGAAATAAAACACCAGAAGGTGAAAAAGCATATAACTTCAAGTACCTGGTGGTACTCATAATTTATTTACAAAATGCACTATGTTGAATACATTTCAATTTTTAAAATTTTCAGGAGCACTTATCCAAATGTTTTTACCGAGTGAAGCAGTTTTAAGATCCTTTCATCACCAAGTAGTGTTACCTCAGGATTGTGGGCTTTTCTTTGGCTTGGGTACTTTAATACATCTCTGTGGCAGCTAGGCCCACACAGTATCAGAAGAACAAGAAACAAATTAAATAGCTTCTAGAAAGGGCCATGGCACCTTTCATCTCACTTGTGGCCTCCCAGTGTGCAGTTTGTATACCGCATGAGGTGTCACATGGCTGGGTGTGGGTCCACACATTATCCTGTTCTCTTTCATTTCCACATTGGCATGGCAAGAGGCAGGAAGACAGCTTTTTAATTTTAATTTTTCTTTGTTGACTTCAAAGGGAGGAAAAATATTTACACCCGCCTTTGATCTGGCCTGAAGTTGTGTCATCGTTGTCAGTAAAAATGAAGGAGCTTAGGATAAAATTGTAGCTCTGCCACATCCCCATCCTGTTTTCACCTGTTCTGCTGGTGTAACTTGGCTAGTGGGATATTATCTAGGTGGATCATATTTTTATTTCATCACCATCACACACATGAGCAACCTCTCACTTATTCATTCATACAGGCATGCAACCCATTCATTCATTCATTCATTCATTCATTCATTCATTCTCTCTCCCTCTCTCCCACACATACCGCCACCAGATCCTGACGGCAATCAATAAGTTCGTCCCAAATTAATTTCCTACCTGGAGATTGCCCCGAGTCAATTTTTCCCACCTCAAAAATATTCGCCTAGATCCCTTCAATAAATTTGTTCCTCTTGGGCATATTTTACTCAGAAATAAATCACACACACAATCAGTCCTTCATGTGTGAATCTGTGCAGCAGTCGTTCCATCGGTCCCTGTTCTCGCTCTTGATCGTCTGGGGAATGAAGGGCAGCTTAATCTTTCTTCCTCCTCTGCCTTCTCCTAGGCAGTGTTCAGACAGGATGATGGACCGGAAGCAGCATGTGAGCTGGGAGAAGAGCCAGATACAGCCTGGAGCCCAGTGGAGTCCTGTATTAGAGGACTGATCTATCAACGACTATTAGTTATGACAAGTGAGGCCTTGTGTGTATGTGCGGAAGACATTGTGCCTCCAGATTCTTCTCTACCAGCTATCTCTCCAAGACCCTTTATTTCTCTCTGCTGTTGCACCATGTCTCTTGGGTGCCGCTGCTGCACTTGTTATCCTTCCCTCTCCCTCGCTTCTTCCTGGATCCTCACTCACCCCACCGCTTCCTTGCCCTAATTTCTCCTACCTCCAAGATCCAGCACAATTGCTTTCTCTTCCATTGTGATTAAAAGGTGGCTTGTGCTATGTGCGGACAGCTTAGCTGACTGCCCCGCCACTTCTGCATTTGTTCCAAGCTCTCCTTTTATGCACCGTCCTAGACCAGGCATAGGCAAACTCCAGCCCTCCAGATGTTTGGGACTACGATTCCCATCATCCCTGACCACTGGTCCTGTTAGTTGGGATGATGGGAATTGTAGTCCCAAACATCTGGAGGGCTGGAGTTTGCCTATGCCTGTCTTAGATCCACCTAGTGGCCGTTTCATGTGCAGTCTGGGTGGGCTGTTTGTTTCTGTTAGGGCCATGTGGCTTTCTCACTTTCGTTTTTTGTATTTTGTGAAACCGCAGAGTTTTGAACATGCAGAGTTCCCTCTCCTGTTCACAGCTGAGGCCATTTTGCCTAGCATGCCATCAGTACATTCTGCCCAAGGTCAGTACTAGTGAAAGTGATGGCTATAGTGAATCATCCTGGTTCAGAGGCAGTACAGTACAACATTAAATATCACTTGATGAGGAGAAACAGCAGAAAAGGTCTAATCCCCTTAATCCCTGCTTGTGAATTTCCTGGAGGCCTCTAGTTTGGCCACTGTGGAAAGCAGGATCATGAACTTTGGTCTGATCCTGTAGAGGTCTTCTTTTTTCACCCTCTGTGAAAAGGCTCGGGTTTCTAACATTCCATTTAATTTTATTACGCTATGTTTAAAACTGTTGATTCAGCTGCCTTGGGTTCCTGTGTGGGGCTGAAAAGCAGGATAAAAATTATTTTATAAATAAATAGGGAGATCCTGTATCTTTTGTAGCCACAGTGAATCAGCAGAGCATGAATGGTTAGGTGACATCCATTCTTCATCACCTCCAGCCCACAGAGGAAGATTGCAACTTTTTTAAAAAATGGAGGAGAGGGATTGAAGTCCATATCACATGCACTGCTTAATGTCACTGCTTAATTCTAGCTTTGTGCATGTAATTGCTCTTAACCAGTCTTCCCATATCTGGTTCCCTCCAGATGTTTCAGGCTTCAGGTCCCATCAGTTCCAACCAATACAGCTGTATGTGTCTCAGCCCACGTTTGTGTCCAGAGTGTTTGGGATCTTTTGCTAGAGTTAGGATGTCCGTTGGTTATGAATATTTGTATACCTTTAACCTGTTGTAAACGAAATCTGCCCTTATTCCCTTATGGGGTACACAAGAGCCCTTACAGAGTCCTTTGTAGGTTCTCCATCGGTAGGAGAAAATAACAGAGGCCAAGCAGAGAATATTGAGAAGCAAAGCAGCTAGTAAGCCTGATCTTTATTAAAGCTGTTGCAACAGGGAGCTCCCCTCACACGCAGGAGAGAGGAGGAGGACCCAGAACAAAGGTGTGCCCGCCCTTATATAGACTTTTTAAATTGCCCACCCTCAAACTCCAGACCACCCCCAGAAATATCATACATACATCACAGAAGGGGTGTAGCCCAGGACCACCTCCCCCAATATATCACACATACATCATAGGGCGCAGTCTAAAACAGAATCCTGAGTATGTTGTTTATCTCCTGTCTGGCAGGTTACCTGATTGCATTATCTGGGTTTTGGCCACTCTTTTGTTATTATAACAACTTAATTCCTGAATCAGAATTAAGTGCCTGGCGTGCTCTGGTCCATGGGGTCACGAAGAGTCGGACACGACTAAACAACAACAACAACAATTCCTGAATCCAGGTCACAGGTCACAGGCTCACCCTATTCACACCTTAAATGTGCCCTTAAGGCAGGATTTCTGAGCACAGAGACAATGGAGAGGTTTTTTTCATTTCCTCTCTCCTTGCAGAGAAACATTTGGTCAGTTTGGGAGAGTCAAAATGGTTTCAGGACTGTCTTCCTGTACTGTTTCAGGCATGTAGTTTATGTATTTATGTATGTGTTTGCTTTGTACATTTAATTTATATATCTGTGTCCTTAAATTCTTATAACAAACCTTACGCCCACAATAAGTCCTTACACAAAATGAATAAAGAAAGCTTGGTTAATAAACCATTTGATATAATAATATCAAATGAAAGGGACAGAATATATAAATGCTGCTTCAGACAGCAAAATTACAAAGTAAGCAGGCAGCAAATCCTATAATATAGACACACCTTGAGCTAAAGAGTGAAAGAATCTGTACTATTCTCGTAAGCCTACAGAAGTGAGTGTGGCAATTTTGCTACAGAACTCACGCTAATAGAAAGATGAGAAGAAGAGGAAGGAAAGGGTATATCTGTCCTTAAGCGGGTGTTGGGATTCCTTGAGAATCCTGCATAAATTCTTTGTGGGAGCTAGGAGAGCTAACTAAGCATTCAAAATCTAGTGTTTTTTGTACTGTTTTTAGTTGGTGCATTCCAAAGGAGAATGCAGTGGGCTTTGAGATTAGCAAATCCTATAATTTCCACAGCTTTACACTGCTATTGAAACTTATCCCAGAGTTTCCTGCTTCCTTCCCAACTTTGCCCATCTTGCTTAATTAGCAGTTGAAAGAACAGGGTTCTAGCGATGGATTGACAAAACTGGCCATTCCTGTCCGCCTCCTGTCTCAAAATTATCCCACTATGATCTTGATAGGTATCCATTCAAGTGGTAAATAAATTTTAATGGTAGCTAGATTTACATGTGCTGACCTTTATGCAAAGTATTAGAAGCTCAGGGTGTTTCTAAATGCCTTCCAGGACATGTTTTTGAAATCAGGCTGGTTGCCTGAGTCAGGAAGGTTCTCCTGTCATACTAAGTTATGTCAACCTTTTTACTTATGCAATGACCTACAGCGGTGCTTTTTTCTGGGGTAAGCATACCCCTAAACATTTTGTGAATCTAAGTTTAGCCTCATTGAGGGGCAGTATTTCAATATGAGTAGGAAAATGAGAGTACTGATAAACATTTTTTAGGAAAAAAGCACTGATCTAGAGTAATAAACCATAGAAAAAGTTCAGATTGACACACACACATATTCACAGAAGTCCATGTGGAGGCCACCAGTTTCAGGAAGGTTGCCCATGGTAGAGCCTCTCAATGCAGAGCGGCAATGGTTGTTTTCAGAAGTAATGATTAAATGGGTTTTGCATTTATCCTCATACGCAATTAGAATATATAATCTCAAATAGATGATTTAAATGTAGCTGCCATCTACTTTCAACCTTGCATGCAGGACTAAAGAGGCTCAGTGGCGCTTGTGAGATTGCTATAGGAGTCTTCTCCAGCACAAGCTGCCTCTGTTCTGCTGGCCTAGGCAGATCTTTCAAAACCCCAGGACTGGTATGTTACTTCCCCAAGGAAGGATTCCTCGCCTGCCTCACAGGTGAACCCAGATCAGAGTGCAATCGTGGATCACTTCTGCTTTTGAGCTTCCCCTGTACACAAATGTACAAGAACGTTGCTGCAGATGGAGTTGGATTGAAGGATAACTTACCAAAAGTTCTGTTGTTGTTTAGTCGTTTAGTCGTGTCCGACTCTTCGTGACCCCATGGACCAGAGCACGCCAGGCACTCCTATCTTCCACTGCCTCCCGCAGTTTGGTCAGGCTCATGTTTGTAGCTTCGAGAACACTGTCCAACCATCTCGTCTTCTGTTGTCCCCTTCTCCTTGTGCCCTCCATCTTTCCCAACATCAGGGTCTTTTCCAGGGAGTCTTCTCTTCTCTTGAGGTGGCCAAAGTATTGGATCCTCAGCTTCAGGATCTGTCCTTCCAGTGAGCACTCAGGGCTGATTTCCTTCAGAATGGAGAGGTTTGATCTTCTTGCAGTCCATGGGACTCTCAAGAGTCTCCTCCAGCACCATAATTCAAAAGCATCAATTCTTCAGCGATCAGCCTTCTTTATGGTCCAGCTCTCACTTCCATACATCACTACTGGGAAAACCATGGCTTTAACTATTCGGACCTTTGTTGGCAAAAGTTCTGTATATGCATGCAATGCTTAAATTAGAAGGATATGCAGATCTCAAGAATGACCAGAGGTAGATCAGCTTGAAGAATGGCATTTTATTTATTTTTCTTCTGTTTCAGCTGTTTATGAAATACTATCATGAAAACAAGAATTAAATTCTAGAAATTCTAGAATATTTCTATTGTGGCTGCTGGACTTGCTGGGCATGGTTTGGATTGATTTGGGTAGTGCTGCAAAGTATTCTGTTTTGTATTGTGTTTATTAGTTAAAAAATAATCAGTGAAGCCTATAGGGGGCAGTCTAAGCCTCATCCAGCTATCTTTTGCTTACTGCTTTTGATAGGGCTGGGATTTTTAGTATCCGCAATATGTTTTAACTGCAACACCAAGTTTTTTGTTTTTTTTTTAAGTATATATGTTTATCTGAAAACTACAAGGAGATGCACATATTTTTCAAAAGATTTGCCTCTTCACCACAAGAGTCACTCATTTCTCTAAGTCATCGTGTTTGTGTACTGACCCGTTCAGAAACTGAAGCTGCCGTGAAGGCGATGCCTTGAGATTCTCTGCGGGACCCAAAATAATTAAGGCAAACACTTAACAAGAAGAAATAGAATAAAGCCCCGAGTCTGCACTTGCTTCAGGGCTACTGGAAGATGCTTGTGTGCTTCCAGTAGAATGTGGAAGTAATTACTCATCCAATATGCACTGTGGAATTTGGCTGAGGTGCTGTGTAACTGAATTTGTGTGGCAACTGTGAGCAGTCTGACTTGTTCTGCTAAAATCCTTTCCAGAGCTTGTGGGTGTTCCGTACTCCACAGGTCTACCAAAATAAACACTCTTTTTGCCTACCTTTGCCTTCTTACACATTAATAAGAAGTAAAACGTAAAAAGGTAAAGGACCCCTGGATGGTTACGGTAAGTCCAGTCAAAGCCGACTATGGGGTTGTGGCGCTCATCTCGGTTACAGGCCGAGGGAGCTGGCATTTGTTCACAGATAGCTTTCCTGGTCATGTGGCCAGCGTGACTAAACCTCTTCTGGCACAACAGAACACTGTGACAGAAGCCAGAGTGCACGGAAACAGCATTTACCTTCCCACCACAGCGCTACCTATTTATCTACTTGCACTGGTGTGCTTTCGAAATGCTAGGTTGGCAGAAGCTGGGACAGAGCAACAAGAGCTCACCCCACCGCGGGGATTCAAACCGTCGACCTTCCGATCGGCAAGCCCAATAGGCTCAATGGCTTAGACCACAGCGCCACCCGAATCACGACGTTTCTGTGCTTTGAAGTTTCAATGCATGGAAGACATTAGCTCAATCCCTGTTTCTGTGTAAGGCAAACACAGCAGGCCTTTCAGATATAATTGATGAAAGGTGCTTTCAAGCTGCCCAACTCCTTTCAAGGAACAGAACTAGCTTCAAGAGTAAGGATATAAGAATTTAAGAAGGACCCTGCTGGATCAGACCAAAGACCCATCTGGACCAGCATTCTGTGACCAACCTGATGCTTATGGGGAGCCCACAAGCAGGACTGAGGGAAACATCACTTTCCCTGCTCATAATTTCCGGCAACTGATATTCAGAAGAGGTACAACATAGTCACAATGACAAGAAATCCCACGCTGAGAATCTGCTTTAACAGGGTCACTGTAACATGATGCAGTTTGCTAAATAAAACAGTTTTCTTGACTTAATGTGTATACCATGCCTCAGCAAAGCTCACAGGGTGGTTTACAAAAGCACAAAACATTGAAATAAAATAAATTGCATGTTAAAATCCCAAAACACACTTGATTGGTCTGAATTTCTTACATAAGTAGTTTAGAAACCCATTTTGGGGAGAACTATGCATTATCTAATTTATGCTCTGTGTCTTCCCTATAAGTTCGGTTTAATGACAGTACTGAACTTTTCCAACCCATCTTCCAGCACGAATTGTCTCACATGCCCACCTCTCTGTTTCTTTGTGCAATGCCTCTGGACTCATTGATAAATAACACAAGATATTCTCTCTTCAGCCGTAGGACCAAGCAGGCAGCGTGGCTTCTTAGGATACCATTCTTCTCCAGTACTGCACTTTCACACTCTAGCAGAGAAGGTACTGCCGTACATGCAGACTTGGCAAGCATACTGCATTGGGCAGTAGCCAGTGCATAATAGATCTAATTTACCACCCTGTTACCTTTGAATCCTATGAGTAAGCATACTGCTTAGGCACCTTAGTAATTGCCAACTGATGTTTTTTTCCAACATATAAGATTCTGAAGCTTATGGGACTAGCAACTTAGTCCTAACTATGTCTACACAGAATTGAATCCAGCCAAATTCACTGGAACTTACTCCCAGTTACATGTGTCGATACTGAGTGACTCCTTGAGTTTTTAGGCAACAACACAGGGATGGAAGAATAAGGGTCCTAATAGATGAAAAACGAAATAGGGTGTTGGGAGGGTAAGCAAAAACAGGCTGCTTTCTCTTTCTTTGGAGAAGGCAAAGCATGCAACATCGCATTATTGCAATGTCTTCCTTCTTCTTTGGCGATCACTCGTTGTTATGTACTGAAGTTCTCACCCTGGGCCAGCAGGGGGATACTGTAGATAGTTATGCAAATGAAGGATAGAAAGTGACGTTCAGTGATTGGATAGTGTTAGAAAGTTGCTACAGTTACGTTGTTCTGGAGCTCTATATAAGCAGGCTGACTGAGCTCTTCAATTCAGTTCTGTTCCAGCTTACAAATAAAGAGCTGCTTTGGAAGAATCGCTGTGTCGTCTGATATGTTCGCCCACAACTTAACACTCGTAGCCGAGTAAGATGGTCTTCCATGAATATGGTCTTAACAGTGTGTCCGTAGATGACTGTGGAGGCCAGTTCTGGATCTGCACGTCCTTCCACAATGGGGACATAGGTTTCTGGGCAGGAGTTGATCATGGTGAGGGTTTGCCAAATGTGGGGTAGTGATGGCTGCTTAATAGACAAATGCTGCTTAATATTCACTTACATCTGACTGCACTAAGCACGGGATTCCATGAAAAAAGTCAATGAATTTGTAACGTTTTGAAGTGCAGCCAGCATACCTGGGGAATTTCCAGTCTCCCATCTCAGTGTGATTTTTATATCATTCACAGGAAGTGAGGCTCCAAGGCAAGTGGTTGCATGCTATTACCATTGAACAGGAACTGAGAGGTGTATTGAGTAAAATCTGAAATCCCAGCTAGGATACGATGACTCTTGGTCAGATCCAAATTTGCACTCTGCCTCGGTACTGTATTGTGTTTCTGGCTTGCTTGTGAGGTACATGACACAGGCCCCCAACCTGAAGTAATACTGCAACTACTGACCCTTTATTTCAGGATTCTGCAGCCTACTTTTATGGTGACTTTGTTGAGTTGTTGCTTTTTCCTTCTGCAGTTCAGGTCACGTCAACCACCTGCATGACATTAATACGGACAGGAGTGGTGTCAGTCCTGCAAAACCAGCTAGGTACCCTTTTTCCTCACCTTCTGCCCCCACACCATATTTGGGTTCCTGTTTCTTGGGCATGCTTCCTGCTGTGCTTGCACACAGCTTATGTGGCAGTTAGGTGATGTCAGGATTCCCCCCCTCCCCATGTTCCTTCTGATTTGTTTGCAGGTTGACTATATGACAATGAAGATTCATCCTGATTTCCTTTCATAAGTGGTTATACATCTTCTCATTAATCAATCATTTCCCCCACACTTTTTAGTGCATTATCCATCACTTTCCTAACAGCAAAAAGTTTGGCGCTATTTAAAGTAGATTTCTTGTGTCAGACTACTTTAGTTTTTTTGGGAGGGGATAAATCCCCAGTACAGTGGTACCTCTGGTTACATACTTAATTCGTTCCGGAGGTTCGTTCTTAATCTGAAACTGTTCTTAACCTGAAGCACCATTTTAGCTAATGGGGCCTCCCACTGCTGCCGTGCGATTTCTGTTCTCATCCTGAAGCAAAGTTCTTAACCTGAGGTACTATTTCTGGCCTAGCGGAGTCTGTAACCTCAAGCGTATGTAACCCGAGGTACCACTGTATTCAACCAATTTCCTTTTTGCAAAATAGGCAGCTTGAAATTGACTTTTAACCTTTCATCTCAGCTGAATAGTTCTAGGAATGAAGTTTTATTCTCCATTTTATTCTCAATACCAAATGGCTATATATTTTTTTTAAATGAGCGGCAATTGCATTTGTAAAAAACAACAACAACAACAACCTAGTACAGCAATACCTTGCAACTGTAAGGGGCTGCAGTGTGGATCCAGCCATTACGTGGAAGAGGGAAGAGCCTTTAGACTGTGGCTGGTCAAACAGGAAGTTGATGAGTAAAAGGTTTAAATTTCTTCTTGGACTGCTAAGCAGATGAGCAGCATAATTCCACAAGACCTGCACAACTTCAAAAGCTACCTATTGGCAGTTGATGCGCAACTGAACCGGTTGTTGGTGCCAGTCCCATTGGTGCATCCTGACATGCCAGAGCCACAAATATATTTGGCAACCTTGGATCATGGCAAAGCTGAATGGTAGTTCTTTGTGCCCTGTTAGATTCCCCCCACCCTCACAATGTAAAGTAGGATGTGGATGTTTTAAATAAACTGTGAACATGAAACAAAGATTAGAGAATCTTGTCTTCTTTCTTTCTAGATGCTTTATTTGTTTTTGCCAAATGATAAAACAGGATCAAACCCGGTACAGAGCAGGCAGGCGGCTTAAACATTCCAAGACTGTCCCTTTGTTTTGTTTTGGAGGGCAGATATATAAGTCATTTATCTCCCCCTCCCCACACCATCTCTCTTTCTTCTTTCCTACTTTAGTACTTTCCTTCTTCTACCTCTGATATGGATAAATACCACAGCAAAGATACGTTTGAGAACCTAGTGGGAACTTGGCTGTTCTAAGGACAAAGATTAGGAATCTCTGGGACTGGAAGTGCATTTTTCAGCTCCTTGTAACAGACTTGCATGTGGGCAGATGCAGAAAAGAGGGGGCAGGGAAGGAAGGTTCTATAATTCTTCTGTTTCACCTGCAACTGGCACGTTCACTTCAATGGTGTATTCAGTAGGCTCTCCAGACCCCAGCCAGGGTACCGGGGTTCTGTTGAAAGACGGTCTATTGGTGACTTCTTGGTTGCACACAATGATAGGTTCGGGTACCAAAGGGCCAGCATCAAATTCGGGCATTTGGAAGGTCATCAGCTTGGCTGCCTTCTCATATCCCCCATACGGCATTGCAGTCCTAGGGAGAAGTAGAATTGGCAATCAAGGTTTTGGCCTCAGCACCAGGGACAGTTCAGTGCATAGGGAAGCCGTAGCTCAGGCATAGGCAAACTCCAGCCCTCCAGATGTTTGGGACTACAATTCCCATCACCCCTAGCTAACAGGGCCAGTGGTCAGGGATGATGGGAATTGCAATCCCAAACAACTGGAGGGCCGGAGTTTGCCTATGCCTGCCCTAGCTATACGTGACCCAGGGACAAAGCCAACCCAGCCACTACTTTGATAATGAAGATGCTTAGCTTTGTTTCCCAGCTATCCAAAGCAAAACATGTCTGAAACCTGGAAATAAAAGGAAGGGCACATAATCAGGTGATTTGGAATGGAGACACGGTGGGCAGAAAAACCCCTTCTCTGTTCCACACTACCAAAAAAAAAAAAAGACAAGGACAATATGAAATTATACAATTGAATATAAATATAGATGGGAAACGGCTATGTATAGTGAATACTTATCTACTTTTAAAATTTTTCACCTATGATCCTTTTCTTTTACTTCTTTATTTTTTCTTTGTTCTTTTTTTCTTTTTTCTGATATCTTATCTTTCATTTTACTCCTTTATTGTGAATAGCATTTTATAGAGGTATAAATAACTGTAAATATGAAAAGAGGCAAAGTATTCTCTAATTTTTTTCCTTGGTTATATGTATTTTCTTTTTCCTTTGTATTTTCTTTTGTATGTTTTCTAATTTGTACTTAATAAAAAATATTATTATTTTTTAAAAAAAGAAATTCCAAAATAGGGAAGTATGAACAAATCAACATGGAGACAAAATCTTTGTTAATAAATGTATTGAGACCGGGTTTGCAGGCCTCATCTCAAAGTGTTGAAGAAAACAATAATCAGAAAATAATAATGTCACAATACAGATTGTGTTTGATCATAATGTTAAACAATCAGAATTTTATTTAAAAGAGAAGGTGGTTGTGCCCAGTAGAACACCAGTCTGGCTTACCCCATGTCTTCTACATGACTGCATCCTAGAAGACCAGAGCTTTGTAACAAATATAAACTGATTTGCCCCTTCATCCACTCACCTTTTACAGAGAAGTCTGATGATGCTCTTGTCAACCCTTAGCAGTGGCGTAGCGTGGGTTGTCAGCACCCGGGGCAAGGCAAGTAATTTGCGCCCCCTAACCCGTGGATTTTAGCACTCGAGTGCGAGCGCGCCCCCCCCATGTTGCGCCAGTGCGGCCGACCCCCCCTGCACACCCCCACGCTACGCCACTGGGGCTGGGGGCGAGCGAAGGAGCCAAGGACCCCCCCCCAAAGGCTCAGTAGGAATTTATTAAATTTATTATTTGCGGAGCCCCCGCGGGCCGAGGCAGCCGAAGCCCCCTCCCCTCGGGCGCCTCCCCGCCCCCTCCTCTCCTTGGGCTGTAAGTGGAGCCCGCGCTCCGAGGCGCTCCAGATCCGGGCTTGGCGAGCGCCTCTCCTCCTCCCGGCCGGATCCGGGGGCTTCCAGCCGCGCTCCGTCCTCCCCCCCCCCGCGGCTGAGACTTGCACTGAGAGCCGGAGCCAGCGGCGCCCCCTTCCGCCGGGAGACCCTCGTCCGCCCGCCGGCTTCCTCTCGGAGGGTTTTGGGGAGCGCAGGGCACAGCGAGGCCCCTCGGAGCTCTTCGTCCCTCCCAGGCGGCAGAAGCAGCCGCCGCCTGTGGCTGGGCCGAGGGGATGGCGGCGGCGGGGTGCGGAGGCTGCCCGTGCCCGGCCAGGCATCGGTGGCGGCGTCGGCGCTGCTGCAGCGGCTGCTCCTCCTGCGAGCAGTGAGTGGAGCGCAGCTGCAGCGGCGGCGGGGGGGCGCGCGCGCGCAAGGCTGGCGGTTGCGGCGGGGAGCCCGGCGGAGAAAGGAACTTGTCCCTTCCCTCTGGACTCGCGCCCCCCCCAGATGTTGCGCCCGGTGCGGCCGGCACCCCTGGCACCCCCCACGCTACGCCACTGACCCTTAGCATTCCAGTCTTTTTGTGTGTCTCTCTCTGTGTGTGTGGTCCTGCTATCTTTTTACAGACCCAATTTGTGGCAAACTTCCCCCCACTTAAAATGCAGTTGCGGCACCAGCTGGTCTAGTCTGAATTGGCAAAGTGCTGTTGAGGCCTTTCAGGGCTACTGTACCTTTCATTAGAAGTGTCCTCATTGAGTTCCCCTCTCTCTCATTGCTTTCTAGGTCACTCAAGATGTGTGCAGTGATGAGCTTCCCCTTAATAACATGGAAATGAAAGCCTCCCTTGTCCCCATGAAAAAGGGAAACAAATGCTTTGTGGGACAATTAATTACTACTGCTGTATGGTGCTGAACAGAAAGCAACTAGAGGTTGAAACTGGAAGGAAGAAGCAGAGGACTTCTTCTGAATTGGAATGACTTCTGAGTACACATGATAGAAGGATCTTGGCCAAGGGGACAAGCCTTGGCAGATAATATAACATGGTATCGTGCCCTGTGGAATCATTGTTTTAATTCTGCTTCCGGTTAATTGAGGAAAAGCAATGCTCTCCCAAGGGAGAGTTGCTTGGCGCCTTTGTTACATGTTTTTTTTTGGGGGGACTTCATCTTCCCCTTTGTCTAATTAAACTGTTTGTGGTGGTTGAGCGTCGCAACCCCAGAGTCAGTCACGACTGGACCTAATGGTCAGGGGTTCCTTTATGTTGGGACGCAGGTGGCATTGTGGGTTAAAGCACAGAGCCTAGGGCTTGCCGATCAGAAGGTCAGCGGTTAGAATCCCTGCGACGGAGTGAGCTCCCGTTGCTCAGTCCCTGCTCCTGCCAACCTAGCAGTTTGAAAGCAGGTCAAAGTGCAAGTAGATAAATAGGTACCGCTCTGGCGGGAAGGTAAACGGCGTTTCCGTGCGCTGCTCTGGTTCGCCAGAAGCAGCTTTGTCATGCTGGCCACATGACCCGTAAGCTGTACGCCGGCCAATAAAGCGAGATGAGCGCTGCAACCCCAGAGTCGGCCACAACTGGACCTAATGGTCAGGGGTCCCTTTACCTTTACGTTATGTATTTTTGCATTTTTATACTGTTAACCACCAGAGGTGTACCTAGGGTCCTTTGCAACCTTGGCAATGGGCTGTATCAGCACTCTCTCCCTTAAAAAAAATCACTTTACCACACGCCTTTGTGCCACAGTGTGAGATGGACGGGAACCTTATCTTATGTTTGTGTGCCACAACAGCACACACACATATGTGTCACACTCTCCACAGTCTGATAGGTGACTCCTTGGAGGGAGGCCTGGGCCTACGCCCCGAGTGGAGGCCAGTTTCGCGTGCGCCCCCTGAAGTATGCCTCTGTAATCAGCCCTGTGATCCCCAGATGAAAGGCAGTATAGAAACTGAATAAACAAACAATCAAATATCTTTCCCTGCTGTCGTACTGTCCACATTCAACATACCCTCCCCTCCCCTGCCACTTTGTCGCGCAGTTTTCCTCGTAACAACTCCCTGTCATTTTCCATCTTTCCTCCTGCGATGAGGCTACATCTTAATATTTTAATGTTCCATTATTTTAATGTTGTATTTTATTTTTGTTTTTAAGTTGTAATCATTCATCTTGTTTTTATTATTGCTTGTAAGCCGCTCTGAGCCCGGCCTTGGCTGGGGAGGGCAGGGTATAAATAAAAAATTATTATTATTATTATTATTATTATTATTATTATTATTATTATGTGTACTCTCTGCATCTTCTCTGCTCAGCCCTTCACAGTTTATAGGATCATCAATTTGGAAGAAACCAAAATGCCATTTTGCATGGGGTTCAGGTCTACCCCTTGGCTTCACACAATGGGTGGAACCAGAGCCTGTTTCAGTCCCAGCAGAGAACAGGGATTTCCAGTATCAACAGACCTTGGCTATTTTGTCTTGTACTCGCAGTATTATTTCCCTAATTACCAAACAGCTCATTTCCCTTGCATTTAAGGGGAAAGGGTCTTTTTCCTAATACGAGAGTCTTACTTCCTTTTGCTGAAGCTCCAGATCAAATCCATTTTCCGTTTAACTCACAATAATCTTACTTACCATCCACTGTCAGCCTCCACCAATATATCAAAAGTTTCCCCTTACCTGTTGAAAGATTTATAATGGCAGAGGTCTGCTTTGGAGCCATAAGAAAGGAGGTCAATTGTGAATTCACTTTTCTCTTGTGGGGTCATGCCTAGAGCTCTTTCCCATGGAGAGATGTAGGTTTTAAAAATGGAGACATGTTTCCCACTTCCACCTTTGCTGTCACCTGAAATATAACAACAACAACAGATGATTTAGGTCATTTTTTAAAGGCAAAACAGAGGAACACATAAAAGAATGCCAGTGGGGCAGATAAATGTTATGAATTATAAAGTCAAAAGGTGGTAGTAGGTTGCTTCAAACAAAATCCAAATTCTGTACCAAAGAATCAGAAAGCCTCCATTCAGAATAAATTACGCAAGTTGTGCCATTCTGCGTGAATTTACCATAGTGCCACATTATCATTTATTTGGATGCAGCTGGAATAAGTTAGTAGTAGAAATAATAATGCTGTAATAATAATAAATAATAATAATAATAATAATAATAATAATAATAATAATAATAATTTTATTTTTTATACCCAACCCCTCTTTCAGTGGTGCCGAAATGTCTGCAAACTTGTCCTTTTCCTGGACCAGGAAACATAAACAATTGAATGTTTTATGACTTTCAGGGGTATCCAGATTTTGGGAAAGATACCGCAGGATGTGGATTGCTTCTCGCTCAACTGAAACACGTATTTTGATCTCTGGAGCAATCGCCCCCAAACCCTGGCATCTTTCCTCACTTAAACTTGTATGTGTGTGTGTATGTGCCTAAAAGGTAAAGGTACCCCTGCCGGTAGGGGCCAGTCTTGCCAGACTCTAGGGTTGTGCGCTCATCTCACTCTATAGGCCGGGAGCCAGCGCTGTCCGCAGACACTTCTGGGTCACGTGGCCAGCGTGACAAGCTGCATCTGGCGAGCCAGCGCAGCACACGGAACGCCGTTTACCTTCCCGCTGGTAAGCGGTCCCTATTTATCTACTTGCACCCGGGGGTGCTTTCGAACTGCTAGGTTGGCAGGCGCTGGGACCAAACGACGGGAGCGCACCCCGCCGCGGGGATTCGAACCACCGACCATGCGATCGGCAAGTCCTAGGCGCTGAGGTTTTACCCACAGCGCCACCCGCGTCCCCATGTGTGTGTGTGTATATATATATAAATATACCATATGCTCACAGATACTTGCCTTTCCCGCCAGTGGTGTCACTTCCTCCACTACCATCCCCGCCTCCTCCTGTGCCGGCAGATCCCTCGGTGTGGCCTCCTCCTGTTCCTCCTGTTCCTCCAGCTCCACCTTTGCTCCCAGGTTTTGGAGGAGGAGCAGGAGGGTATTGCAGTTTACTGGATCCATACTGCCCTACAGTTACACCGCCCACCATCCTCCCACTGCTGTGTGAATAACCGTGAGAATCAACTCCGTAGTGTCCCCCAGATGGGATGAATCTCTGAAAATGATCCTGGAAGGGAGGAGGGAGAGAGAAAGAGAAAGAGAGAGGGAAAGAGAGAGAGAGAGAGAGAGAGAGAGAGAGAGAGAGAGAGAAAGAAAGAAAGAAAGAAAGAAAGAAAGAAAGAAAGAAAGAAAGAAAGAAGTGTGAACATCAAGGTGCAGATTCATTACACCTATTCCCAGCTAACAAAATTCTTAGTGGGCCCTATTGCTGTTGGCAGGGTGGATAAAAATCAATCCAATTTTTTTTAATGTACTGTATTTTTTGCTCCATAAGATGCACCAAACCATAAGATGCACCTAGTTTTTGGAGGAGGAAAACAATAAAAAAAAAAATTCTGAATCCCAGAAGCCAGAACAGCAAGAGGGCACAGCAAAAGCAGTGATCCCTCTTGCTGTTCTGGCTTCTGAGATAGCCGCTCAGCGTGCATTCGCTCCATAAGATGCACACACATTTCCCTTTACTTTTTAGGAGGGAAAGGTGAGTCTTATAGAGCAAAAAATACGGTAAATTGGATTTTTAAAATAAAATGCTTTTGGAGGAAAAATCTTTCTAAAGAAAGTTTTCTATTTAAGTTACATTATAGTCCAAATACAAATCATCAGGAAAGAAGGATTTGTTCATGTTTTTCATATGTGCTAAAACTCAGTCTAGGTTTTGTTTTTGTTTTTTTAATTGCTTAACCACATCAGTTAACAAACATGGATACATATGCTATAATGTTATTGTTTTAGTTAAATAAATTGTTTAAATTTTTATTAAGGAAATGATTGTTTTTCTCCTTCCAATGAAGTACAGCAGAAAAGTTGTTCAATGATAAACAGTTAACTTATTAAACCTCCCAATAATTTCATAATTATCGGTCTATGTATTTCTAATAGTATAACCAAATTTTTGATATAACTGTAAAAAGTACTCTGAAAATGCATTATTCCAAAAATGAAACCTTAATCTGGTTGTAAATATCAAGATTATACCAGAAAGAATTTTTCTGTAAAAAATTATTTAAATCAAGTCTTACTAGCTAGTGATTTAAATCGTGATTTAAATTGATTTGATTTAAATCAAATCCACCCTGTGAGCAGTTATGCCATAGGTGTAAATGCATTGGCCTCAAGGTTATCTTTGTAAACCGCTTAGAGAGTGTTGTAGTTAAGCAGCATATAAATTCTTTAGATAAAATAAAATATTAGAAAGGAGCAACAGTGAGAATTGCCACTGGTAAGAGTCTCTGTATCTTTGCTAGGTTTACTTACATCGTGAACCACCCTGTGATATTCAGATGATACAAATTTAATTGATAATAATAACGATAATTAAGAAATAATAATAATTTAGGTGTTACGACAAAGTGTCCCTTGTTGCAATACTAGGGCAGCACTCAAGATGTAACGGGCGGTAAAAGGCACAACCAAGACACAACAATGCATAGCAGCAGGAGGAGACCTGCTAGAAAAGGAACAAAAATTACCAAGCCTACCTGAAATTTTAAACTTGACTTAGTCAAGTTTACCTACAAACTTAGAGTTGGGTGTGGGAAGAAAATCCATATATGTGTATGACATTGATTGGTTGGCAGCTTAATTGATATCTAAGGGAACCTCCTCCACCAATTCTGAAAATTGTAGAAATAGCATGGAGAGAGGTTGATCAGCAGGGTGCCCTTCTTCACCCCATGATTAAAAACAAACACCTCTGCTATGCCATCTGTGTGCAGATTTGTTGGGTGTTTTTTCCTGCAGGTTTTTTCCTTCTCCATGTAGCTAATCCCAGCAAGTCATTTTGACTTTTGCCAACAACAGGCAATCTGTGCACTAACTAGATGATGTTCATATTATCCTGCTACAGTGGTACCTCGGGTTAAGTACTTAATTCGTTCTGGAGGTCCGTACTTAACCTGAAACTGTTCTTAACCTGAAGCACCACTATAGCTAATGGGGCCTCCTGCTGCCGCTGCGCCGCCGGAGCCCGATTTCTGTTCTTATCCTGAAGCAAAGTTCTTAACCTGAAGCACTATTTCTAGGTTAGCGGAGTGTGTAACCTGAAGTGTGTGTAAGCTGAAGCGTATGTAACCCGAGGTACCACTGCATTTGCCTTCACTAAATACATTTTGCAGGAAAAAAATTAAGGAATCACATAGGCAGCCTGTGCAAATCATGAAACAGAGAGATAACAGCAACTACACAGGTTCTGTTGAGCAAAGGCACACAATTGCAGAATTGCAAGGCCCGCTGGGTCCACCTGCAAAATCACCTCTGAGGGATCCTAGCAAAACCCCACATTGGTTTTTTTTTTTAAGGGTCAAGCACTTTGCTTGCCTGTTACATGCAGCACTGTTTAGTGATGAGAAGCTTTCCAGGCTGTAAACAGGCTTCCAAGGCCAGCTGTTCGGTCAGCTAAATATAGGAGAGAAGAAGTGAAAACCCCACAAGGCTGAGTGTAGAATTATCTAACACTCCACTCCATGTATTCAGCTGCAGTCGCCAGGGCTTCACGGCAGGTCATCCAATCTGCAGTCTGGGCACAGAGCCATCAAGCAAACTAAACTGACAGAGCTCTGGGGAATCTCCCTCCCTTGCCTATATAAATTTTCCATTTTAAGAACAAGGAGAATGAATTCCCTCTGAATGTTAGGAAATATGGGATTGGGGGTTGAGAGGGGGAGAGAGGAAGGGAATCTGAGTCATGGAAGGTTTCATCTCTGATGTTGCCTGGAGCTGGAGGCTGTGGCTGGTAGGGCTGTCTGTTCCCGTACTAAACAGGGAAGCACGGAGCGGCACAAATGCGAACTGAAATCCGCAACTGGTTTCTGAGTTCAGGAGGCCAGACTGCTTGAAGGGTGAGCATGTGACGATGATGCCTACGTCTGCAGGTGGGCAATTCCTCAACACAGCTTCACACTAAACTCCAGCCGCCAACAACCATCTGGGCTGCTTCCCTCCCTCGCATCTATTTCCCCTTCTGCCAGGCTAAAGTCCCTGTGAGCGCTTACCAAAATTGTGGGCGCCCCAGCCTTGTTTTTATCCAGCAAAGGTAAAGGTAAAGGGACCCCTGACCATTAGGTCCAGTCGTGACCGACTCTGGGGTTGCGGCGCTCATCTCGCTTTAGTGGCCGAGGGAGCCGGCATACAGCTTCCGGGTCATGGGGCCAGCATGACTGAGCCACTTCTGGTGAACCAGAGCAGCGCACGAAACACCGTTTACCTTCCTGCAGGAGTGGTACCTATTTATCTACTTGCACTTTAACGTGCTTTTGAACTGCTAGGTTGGCAGGAGTAGGGACCGAGCAACGGGAGCTCACCCTGTTGCGGGGATTTGAATCTCCGACCTTCTGATCGGCAAACCCTAGGCTCTGTGGTTTAACCCACAGCGCCACCCGCGTCCCATTATCCAGCAAAAGGAGCTAGCAAAAAGCACCCACTCTTAACAAAGCCACAATTGATCCTCTGAAATGCCGAGCTGTTCTAAGAATGGCTACGCCCACAATTTGAAACAATCTCATGCACGTAATCTGCATATTTAGTGGTATTTAGTGGTGCTTGCAGTACAAAATAAAAAGTGCACCTGCAGTGAAATGCATCCAGTGCATTTCAGTTACTGAGATCCAATCATGCACCACCTGGATTTTCTACAGACAGCTCAAAAGTTTGGTGGTTGCCTTCAGCAAGGAGAATGGAAAGCCGGACTGAGCAGGGGATGTGGGTAGATGAGAGTGAAGAAGATGAAATCCCTGGGCACTGATCTAACTTAGCTGCACAATAACATCAATACTGTAGCCTCTGTCTAGCCCAATCACAAAAACGTCCCATACACAACAATCCTAATTCCTAGGCACATAGTAAAGAAACTCTTTTTAGCACATATTCCTACCAAAAGAGGGCACAGAGCAGCATCAGTCAGCATGGCCAGTGGTCAAGGAGGATGGAAGGTGAAGTCTATTTGAAGGGTGACAAGTTTACCAGCCTTGTCACAAGAAGATCAAGATATACGGAAGGATGGAGGTGATCAAACAAATGGAGATGCCCACATAATTCTGCTCCTAAGTCATTGGGTATATCATATGGTAGATGGAGGTCTCATTCAGTGAGATATACTGTATATGGCTTGGTAAACAACTTCCTTAATTTTGTTCTCTGCATCTTTGTACGGATGCAGTCCTGTTCACCCTTGAAACAGTTGTTTAATTTCTGGCCTGTGTGATATTTAAAAGAACATATTCTTTGTTTGCACACCCTCCAGCATTTCTCCAATGAAAATAGTGATGGTTGATTCAATAATAGTTGTTTTTTTTTATTATTATTATTATTATTATTATTATTATTATTATTATTATTACCTCTGCCGCCCATCAGGCTGCCCCAGCCACTCTGGGGGGGGGACTTCCAACAGATATAAAAACATAATGAATAATTAAACATTAAAAAAATCGTACTTCCTTATACAGGGTTGCCTTCAGATGTCTTCATACCCTCCAACATTTCTCTGATTAAAATAGGGACATCCTAAGGGAAAGCGGGACATTCCGGGATCATATCAGAAACTGGCTTCTGTAAATCCAGGACTGCCCCTGGAAAATAGGGACACTTGGAGGGTCTACAAACTACTATGTTAGTAGGATAGTCTGAGAGCTGGTGACTGCCCCAGAGTTTCATAATTGAGCAGGGATTTAAACGTGGGTCTTCCTGCTCGAAATCTGACACGCTTATCTGGTACACTAAACTGGAACATTCCCTTCTACTGGGGCCTTCCTACAGCTGCGTACACACACACACCCCATCCATTCGAAGCACGCCCCAGAAAGAATCCTGGGAACTGTAGTTTGTTAAGCAACGTGTTGTGCTTTAAATAGCTAGTGTGGATGTGACCCAAGAGCTGCTGTTCAGGAAAAAACCAAGTGTTCTGGGGACAGATGTGCTCCACCTGAGTACAATTAGGAAGGGAATCTTTGGATTTCGAAAAGGCCTAGCGAAGAAGGGTTAACAAAACCAAACACCAGGCTTGGTGGAAGGGAGAGACAAAAGTCCAAAGCGGAGTCTTCTCTGTGCTTTAGGCAAAGTCTGCAAAATCATGAGCGAACGATGCCAATCAGAAAACAGCCAAAGGGAAAAAGGGGTATTGATGCATCAGGTTGTTTTAGATGTTTGTACATAGAAAAATGCATTTATTATGAAAAATGATTGGGAGAGACTGGGGACACCAGCAGGATTATGACCTATATTGGCATTATGAAGACATATGGGGTGAGACATATGAATGTGTGTTGTCTGCAATAGCTATAGGTATGTTTTGTTCAGAGGCAACAGAAAAGGGATAAAATGATGGGCTGTTCACCAAGATATCCACTGAAGGACCAATTGATCATGGATACAACAGCTGTTGCGAGACTTATCTTGCACAAATTTATATAATAATAATTAAAGTCACCCAAACTAGTGGCTATTCACTACATCTTGGGACAATGGATCGCATACATTGATTGTGGAAAGAAGTCCTTATTTTTGTCTTTCCTGAATTTACACCCTGCCGACTAACACTCCTAGCCATCGTGTCAGGGCTCCCGCCACATTTTGGAACCTAGAGTTCCAGGTTTGCCCACCCACTCAAAGCGAGTTATGGGGAGAGTGATGCAGGTGCAGACAATGTGCTGGTTCCCAAGGCTCCCCCTTGCATGTTTATTTAAACCTAATATGAAGTGGCTCTTGAGTTCTAGCATTGTGTGAGGGCAAGGGAAAATGTTACCTATTTCTTCTTTCCACACTGTTCATCATCTTACACAGAGCTCTCATTCCCCCAACAATCCAATAACACCTGGTTCTAGTTCTGGAACAGACAGGTGAACAGAAACCCTATTTAAAGTGTTCTTTCTTTGAAAGCCAAAAAGTCAGTTCTTAGGGTTAATACCGGCAGTGCAATTGGTGACCCCATTAATAAATATCTGGGTATAATAATAAGAGATACTGATGAATCTTAAAAGGTTCTCCCCTTCATAATATCTTGAATACAGGCAAATGGTATGGAAATGAGCAAATGAGTACTTCCACCCACAGAACATGAAACCAAGGGGAGAAATGTATGCAACGCATACACACAAAACAATATATGTGCAAAACTATATTTCTGCAAGCTTGGGAGGCTGGTGAATGATGGAATAGTAGAGATGAGATATATCTAGTGAAGAAGAGAAGTGAGAAGGTAGATGTGTGCACATTCTATTTACACACACACACACACACACACACACACACACACACACACAAAGGTAGAAGAGATGGGGAGGGCAACGGTTTGGTGGGGGCATTAGAAAAATGTTTGTGGGACACAGGACCGAGTGTGGTGCAGCTCATGTAAAAAGTATCTGCTTCAGACATCAGGAAAGGGCATTTTCATACATTTCACTTTTGTTTTTGTTGTTACTTTCAATGCCATTTTAATATAGGACCAAAATAACCCCAAGGCACAGGAGCTGCATGTCTACTGCACACTAAAGGCTGGCATGCTGATGTCCTTTGGACATTTGCCCAAAGTGGCTTGAGTTGGTCACCAAATAGCCTGGCTAGCCCAGAGGGCACCTTCAAGTTTGGTGCAGGCCAAGCCTTCTGTTTCAACGAGACAGAGAACTCCACTTGTGTGCCCTTCAGCTGCCTCACATGGAAGTCCCAACAGTGGCAACTTTCCTGATGCCGCAAGGCACTTTGGCTGTCTTTAGTTCCAGCATTTCTATATGTGCTTCAGGAGAACTAGGCAATGAAAAACGATCCACCTCAGGGAGATGGAACTGCTAGGCATCTCAAGGTCCTGACGTCACTGGGGGAGGAGGCCTGCTGAGTTGGGGAGATGCCACGAAGCTCTTTTCAGTGTGCCCTAAAGGGAATGATTGAGACCACCATGTGTGTTTCTATTTCCACCTCCCTGATGAAGAGCTTCCCAAACTGCTTACAGTCTATGTTATTAACAACACGTCTGGAGTTACAGTCACTCGCCTTCAGTCACTGTCCTCAGCCCTTGTAGAAAGGAGCCTTTAGTTTGAAACGGGGGAAGTTAAGACCTCTCCAAATCCATGTTGCGTTGTACATGGAAGCTGAAATCCTCTGTAATTAGTCAGTTGTTATACGGGAGTCAAACGCCTTTCCTCAAATAGCCTGTCAGATTGTTTGGGAACTACATTTCCCCAGTACTCAAACCACTATTCACAGTTGCTGGCAAAGTAATGAAAACCCCAATATATCCATGACAAGCAATGAATGCTGTAAGGATCTGGTTTTTTTTGCATGTCACGGGTCGCTAACGGCTGGAATCTGCGATACTGCTGATGATGAGCAACCCTGCGCTTACCTGTGCAGGTAATATTTCTATAAAAAGTTAAAATAATACCTGTGAGGTGTTTCGTTGCAATTCTGTACATGTTTATTTAGAAGTAAATCTCCCTATGCCCATTGGGACAGAATTGCTGCCTGTATCTCCTATGTCAGGAGTGAGAGGCTACCTAAGATTCTGAACCCTGAACCCTTCCCCACACCCTCCAAGTGTCCCTGTTTTCCAGGGACAGTCTTTACAGAAGCTGCCCTGGTTTCTGATTTGATCCCGGAAAGTCCTGCTTTTCCTTAGAATGTTCCTATTTTCATTGGAGAAATATTGGAAAGCTATGGTAGGACATCTCTATTTTCATTGGAGAAATGTGGGAGGGTATGGAGTTATGTGACCCCTGAACCAAGGAGATAAGTACAGATAAGATAAGGAGATAAATACAGCCTTTAGAAGACATCTGAAGGCAGCCCTGTATTGTGAAGTTTTTTAATCTGATGTTTTATTATGTTTTTATATAAGTTGAAAGCCACCCAGAGTGGCTGGGGCAACCCAGCGGGGTATTATTATTATTATTATTATTATTATTATTATTATA
This sequence comes from Podarcis raffonei, assembly GCF_027172205.1. Classification (NCBI taxonomy): domain Eukaryota; kingdom Metazoa; phylum Chordata; class Lepidosauria; order Squamata; family Lacertidae; genus Podarcis; species Podarcis raffonei. The sequence continues at coordinate 16,309,206 of NC_070606.1, forward strand.
TAGAATGTACCTATTTTTATTGGAGAAATGTTGGAGGGTATGCACCCCAACATTGCTAAAAACAACAGCCATTGAAAATAAAGCCAATCAGTGATCATGTCTGCGACCTACATGCACCGCTAATGGTGTCTGCATGGTGTTGGGGATCCTGAATTAGGAACTCCAGCCTCTGGCACTGTCCTGGACCCATAAGTCCTGTGGGAGTCTAGGGGCGGTCTGCAGCATATCGTGGGTTGCCAGCATCCGGGGCCTTGCTGGTGTGGAGGGGGGATGGGAGGGAAGGAAATGGACAGGGTATGCATGTGCATTTAACTGCCTAACAGCATCTGTGTTACCCAGGAGATAAGAGATCTGTTGTCTGGAAAGGCCACTTCCTGGTTCGCATGGAGAAGCTGTTTACAACAGAGTCCAGCGACGGAAGCGCACAGCTGTTTTGAGGCAGCACCGCGTGCTGACATTTTGCGCCCCTAACAATGTTGCACACAAGGCAATTGCCCCTGTGCCTCTGCACACTACACCACTGACCTGTTTTTGGACATGCAATTATGTGCAATTATTGGACCACACATAGCTTGAAAAAGCTGCCCTTGTCCAAGGCCCAGTACTTAGATATGGAGGAAAGACTAGGACCTTCTTTGCTTGCCACGTGGAAGTCAGTGGCCTGAGAAGAAGCAGTGAAGCTCTGCCTCTGCCTGCCACTATCTCTTGCTTCTTTAGTTTGACTGCAAAACTTAGGGAGGGTCTAGGAAATATAATGAGATACCACACTATGCAGAACAGGGCAACATGTGAATCCAGGACATGCTTTGGATTTCCCCCTGGCATGCAGCCCCTGGAAGGCTCCCCACGAGGAATGACAGCCCTTTGGGTTGAAAAACAGACCCCAGGTCTATTAAACTATTTCAGCTATATTTAAAGTGGTAGGAAGGGTCATTTGCTTCATTATAACCTATGTGCTTCTCTTTGTACGCTTCGAAAAGCAACTTCGAACACAGTGAGTCAAATTCAAGAATAAAAGCAATATTTTATAGCATCACGTATATTAACAATGTATAATAAAATATATATGTATGATGTAAATTTTTCCTCTTATTGTTCTTAAGTGATGTGGCTTATAATAATAATAATAATTTATTATTTATACCCCGCCCATCTGGCTGGGCCTCCCCAGCCACTCTGGGTGGCTTCCATAGAAACCAAAAATACATTAAAATATCACATGTTAAAAACTTCCCTGAACAGGGCTGCCTTAAGATGTCTTCTGAATGTCAGGTAGTTGTTTATCGCTTTGACATCTGATGGGAGGGCGTTCCACAGGGAAGGCGCCACTACCAAGAAGGCCCTCTGCCTGGTTCCCTGTAGCTTTGCTTCTCGCAATGAGGGAACCGCCAGAAGGCCCTCGGCGCTGGACCTCAGCGTCCGGGCAGAATGATGGGGGTGGAGACGCTCCTTCAGGTATACTGGACCGAGGCCGTTTAGGGCTTTAAAGGTCAGCACCAACACTTTGAATTGTGCTCGGAAACGTACTGGCTTTCTTGCTTCTGGATGGTAATCATCCTCTGCAGTTGCAGTGCCAGCCCTAACATTTGGCAGAGTGGGGCAACTAATTTTGAGAGTCAGCAAATTGTTCCTGTTGTTGTATTTCTACTCCCAAGGAGAAACACTCGCAGGATTTTCTGCCTCAGATGCTAAAATAACTTGCCTAGCCTTAGGCTCTATGCACCTTGCCTGAGAGCAAGGGGAATCATTTGTAGTTCAGCTACAGGCAGCAATCTGGGTCTGTTCTTAGCAGGGGCAGGGCAGCAGGTAGATTATATTTGCTTTTGCACTGTTTTAGACTCCCATGTGGGAACACAGTTGTCAGATCTCTATGCACAATTTGTATATTTATAAACAAACATATATCACCAAAAAAATGCCACACATCTCCAGAACTTTCTCCTCACAAGGAAATAGCTCCTGTAGCGACTGCCACTAGAACTTCAAACAATTTGCAGAAGTGGGTGAAATAATATTATTGGAACATTAATGTACAAGGGAGATAGTATGGTGACCTGCTTTTCTGCCTCATCCTCTAGACAAGAGGTCCTTGTTCCATTTTATCCTCAAAAGATCAGGTACCGTAGGCTAGGATGAGAGGGACAGACCAGCTTGAGTCTGTTCAAATGAGCTTAACAGCAGGAATTTGAATGTCTTATATCTCAATCCAACCTGCTAACCCAAAACCACTCTGGTGAGCTGTGGGCCTCATCTTGCTTCCCAAATGATTTCAAATGCCCCCTCCCGAATATATCCAACCATTCAGCAACAGTGCTGCCAAAAAAAGAGAGTTATTATTAACTACTATGCATTTGTATGGAGGTATACACCTAATTTGAAGATCAGTATTTGTATTAGGGCCAGCTTTTATATAGGCACAAAAACAAACTTCACCAGGAACCACAGCCGGTCCTGCCTTTGGGCGCTTTTGACAGCGTGCAACCATCTAGGTATCCTTTTGATCACCATGGACAAATGCAATTGACCACACATTTCTATACTTTCCTATACTTACCACAGAATTGTCGGTGAACACATCTGGGTTGTTCTCATATATGAATTTCTCTACCCTTAGCTGACGAAGTTTGAACATCTTGGATCCCTTGTTGGTGAGGAGAGAGAGTTCTTCTAGCATCACATCCCTGGGGATGCTGATCTTCTTCCCCAGGTTCAGCTTGGACCCTTCTTGTGGCATGACTGAAGGTGTACAACAAGGACAACGTTACAACTACAAGAAACCTACATTTTGACCTCTTTCTTCATTCCTCCAAACCAGTGCAACCAGAGCAGTTAAAAAACAAAAAGCCTATAAAGTATAACTGGTGGAGCTGGCCTTCTCTGAAAGGAAATTATGGGCCCTTGATAATTTAATAATAGGTAAGAAGAACTTAAATGACCTGGGATTGTAAGAGAGAATCTACATGTGCTGGTGGGGGTAAGCACCCTTCTTTCCTTTCTGTAAATATTGTGTAATTGATTCCATTCCCATTATATTGGCAAAATGTAGGCTTGGGAACACACATTTGCACAGTGCCAAGCAGCTGACCTTTTTCAGAGTGGTGAAGGTTTTATTGCAGCCAAGCCCAAGGGAGCAGCTGATGGAGCTATCAGTGGCCTGTTGTGACAGGTTTTCGATACTTTTTGCAGATAAAAAAATTCGAGTCCACTCTGACTTTGATTTCACCTGTATCACGAGTGTATATGGTATACTGCCCAGTTAGGTTTCAAGCGTTCGCTTCCTGAGGAGACTGCTTGAAGGTTTGCGGCCTACCAACTGCGTTGTTGCCCTAACCTGTGTTGTTTCTAACAGGGTATGATCCCCACAGCCTTTTAAAGAAATCTGCAGTAGGTGGAACCAGAGCCAATGACAGTCAAGATTTAGTCACCTTACTCCTCCTTGTTGAGTTACATAAAGGTGGTACTGAGACTAAGGAGGAGCAGGAAGCAGACAGGCAGTGCCATCCCTTGGAGTGGTTGGAAGAAACAGGTAGCAGCTGGCTGAGGGCAAGACTGATGGAGCAGTGCCCTCATTCACCCAAATGGACCAGCCTCCACAGTGCACAGGTTACATCTAGACTGGGCTACAATTATGCTTTCCAAGTGGAGCTGCTTTTAAAGACAGTTCGGAGAGTGCAGTTGGTTTAAACTCTGGCTCTCCAAATTGCTGAGATGAACAAGGCAGTTATTGATTCTGTACCACAACTATGCTGGTTAACAACGAGCCATTTCAGTGCTGGTTTTAACCTTTCAAAGGTTATTTGAAGGATCTCCTCCACAAATACAAACTTACCTCAGCCATTAAAATCAGCTGCTGAGGCCTTGCTCTCTGACCCATTTTTAGCAAAGATTAGATGAATGGACACAGGGGCAAGGATTTTTCAGGAGCAGCTCTGCTATGGTTGAATCCCCTTCTGTGAGAACTCTCATTGCTTTTAAATAGATTCTGAATAGGTTATTAATGACTTTTTTCCAGACGGAACTCTCCACAACTCAGTTCTGGCACCTGTCAGGTGGGCGCCATTGCCATTATGAGAGAATGAGGGAAGTGTTCATTGTGAGTTTCAACACCTCTTTTTCTAGAAAAATAACACTGATGTCATCTATTTTACAATACTTTTGTGCATGTTTTCTCCTGACTCAAGTATATATTACTATGCAGGTATGTATCTTTTGATTAATTTGATTTCAATTATAGTTTTATTGTTATTTTATTGGTAGCATTGTTATTTTGGTTTGTAGACTACCTTGCAAGTATTATTGCTAAAGGAAATGAGTGAAATAAGTAAATAAATGAAGAAACAAATAGTGGTCTTGAATGGCCACCATCTTGTTACTAATCACCAAAAAGACACACACAAAAAGCTTCAATCTTGCCCTGTAAAAATTCCTACATTATTGACATCAAATTGTGTGTCATTGCAAACAGTTTGTTACTGTACATGTAATGCACACAATGGTACCTTTTCTAGTCATGTTTCTTTCATGTAAGAAGTATGACCAGAAAAGCCACACGTTGCCATATCAAAAGCAATTGTTATGATCTTCCAACGAAGAGGGAAATAACAGACAAGGTTTTGTTATCCGCTATTTCCTCAGCAACTGTGTGCTGTTTTCTCCCTGTGGAAGACCGGGGGGTGCTGGCCATGGTTGTGTTCCAGAAGCAGTGGGGTTGGGGCGCAAGTGGAGGACCACAAGGAGTCAAGACGAGGGATAGACCAAGCCAGGAGAGAGCAGGGAAGCCCAGAGCCAAGGGGATGAGGGACCCTGGCAGGCCCAGAACAGCTGGAGTGACAGGAATACCAAACAGTTGACTGAGGAGAGAGCAAGGGTAGAACCTCTGGATCCAGGCTATCAGAATTAATGGGAGTGTAAGGGACAAAGGACATAAAGGGAATGAGGCTGAGAAAATTTTGCAGGAGGAAGAAGTAGAAATGGAGTGAGATTACCTGAGAGCTAGAGAGGAGGAGGAAGAGCAGCAGCAAAGAAGCCATCGCCAGCCAAGCTTAAGCAATAAGTTTGACGTGGTAGGAAGGGGCTGTGTAATGGGTGGTATTATGTGGAGAGCAGAGATGGCCCCACAATGGAAGAAAGCATCTATACAATGTGACATTTCCTCTGGCTATCCCGGAAGTGACATTTAGAGTCTTAACCATGTTTACTTCTATCTGTCCTGCTTAGCAAGCACCACTGAGTTTTGAACATGTTCAGTTTTTTGTTCTACTCACCCTGCAACTTAACCCATCTTTACACACTACCAGCTATCACAGACAAATGGTTCTTTCTCAGTTAATGGCAATATCACTCAGGTGGCATCAAGCAGGGTTGGCGGTACCTTTGAGAAGCAATAACACTAGCCTACAAACTAAAATTACTTCATGCCAACCTGTCATCTTCAGTTGCTTATTCTATGAAGTGGAGATCTGAACTCTCTTGCCATGTCCGCTTCCACCATTTACAGCAGATATCGGGTGTCAAAAGACAGAGCAAAAGGACTGATCTCTATGGGTCATTGTCAGAACAGATGTTTGACTCAGGCAAGTAAAAATGGGCATAGCATTTGCAGATCTGACAGCAAAATTCTTAGTCTCTCTATCTCTGTTTTTTTTTACTTTTGATAATTTCCATCCTAATCCAAACAGAAATTGGCAGATTATGCTCATTAGAAATTCTAATGTGCGCTAGCCCTGACACCAAGGAAGCCAGCAAAAGCCAATTTTTGGTCTTCGTCATTTTTTAAAAGGAAATATTTTTATTTAATTTTCCCAACTACATACAAACATAAACAAACAAAACAGGCTGTTAACATTTAATTTCTAAGGTAGCAATCCTGGTTGCCTCTCATGGATTCAATTGTTGCTTCCTCAGCAGGAGTCCACCATGAGAACTGTAACAATGGAACCTCTGTGATTTTGTTGATGTTTCCACAGTACAGAGCTGGGATGAGCCCAGTTATACGCCACACAATTGGAGCAACACCATTTTGCTCACGTTGCAGGGTCTGAGCTCTGCATATGTTTGAGGCCCTAAACTTGAAGGCCACCAGGTCCTAAAATTTCTGCCACCGTTAACATCCCTCATGGTTCTTAGGTCACAGCTGTTCATATCCCAACCGCAGCAGTCACTTGCTGTGGCTGCTGTGCTGATAAACTATGTGCACAGCATGCTGGAGGCCATGCGACAAGGTTTCAAGCAATACTGAAGCATTTCAGCCAAGGCGCTGCCATTCATTTACTATACTGAATCAGAGCTTCGTGTGGCTTGCTTGTGCAAGTATATTTATGCACCCCCCCATCAACAAATCAAATAACTAGCGATTCAGAATCAAGCCATGCCTGTTTTCCAGTCAAAGCAAAATAATTAAGCAATTAACTTCTTTCCTGACTTTTTACCACCCTGTCTGTACTGTACCTCTAATGCAGTACAGTGGTACCTCAGGTTACAGACGCTTCAGGTTACAGACTCCACTAACCCAGAAATATTACCTCGGGTTAAGAACTTTGCTTCAGGTTACAGACGCTTCAGGTTACAGACTCCGCTAACCCAGAAATAGTACCTCAGGTTAAGAACTTTGCTTCAGGATGAGAACAGAAATCATGCAGCAGTGGCGTGGCGACAGCGGGAGGCCCCATTAGCTAAAGTGATGTTTCAGGTTAAGAACAGTTTCAGGTTAAGAACGGACCTCCAGAACAAATTAAGTTCTTAACCTGAGGTACCACTGTACGTATTATGACTTTAAACAGTCATGGATGCCCTCAAAGGATCCTGGGGATTGTAGTTTGTTAACAATGCTGAGCATTGTGAGGAGACCACTACTCCCCTTACAGAACTATAGTTCCCAGAGTTCTCGTGAGCTGCAATCCTGAGAGTGGCTTAACACTCAATCCCTCTTCCCAGTGAACTCTGGGAATTGTGGTTCTGTGAGGTAAATAAGGAGTCTCCTTTCAACTCTCAAAACCCTTAAGCAACTACAGTTCCCAGGATTCTTTGTGGCGAGACACGACTGTTTAAAGTGGCATAATACTGTTTTCAATGTGTAGCGCAGGAGGGGCACATATGCCAGTGTCAGGGCCGGATTTTGGTTTTATGAGGCCCTAAACCACTGAAGGTAATGGGGCCCTTTATATGTCCAGCTGTCCTTTGTCAACAACAAATCGTCACTGTTTTTTGTGTTGAATATATGCTATATGGTAATTTATGGACCTAATAGGTATCTAAAGCCATTTGCACATAACAAAATACGTAATTTATCAGAGTTATTGTTGAACTGAATACAATTAAGAAGAAGTATATTAATAGTGAACTTTGTGGGAGAGCCCAAGAGAGTGGGATCCTAAGCTATAGCTTGTTTAGCTTATACATAAATCCAGCACTGGTCAGTGTATATCTAAATAACCTTTGCTGCTGCAGTGCTACTTGAAATCTAAGGACTTAACATCAGTGACAGTGAGAGATTGAAATAAATATCCATATTTTCTCCTCAGCTGGGAAAATATGGGTAGCCATTGTGTCCCTCACTGTGCCATTCTTCTGCTTGTGGGTTCCATCTTGTAAAAGAAAAAGAAAAAACTTGAGACGAACTGCGTGTGACTAAACATCATCACATGCAGTTTGGCTCTTTGGGGTGAGCCGTTTGGCTCTGTAAATGTTCTAGAAAGCAGGAGACTGTTGTGGTCCTTCTACATAAGCCGTAACCTAACCACTCATGACTTCATTTTCATAGAAGCTTCTATGCTTGTTCTCTGTTTGGCACTCCACAGATACTCTAGGGAGGAAGTGCTCAGAGAGGATTTTATGTCTGCGTTCAGGTGCACATATATCTTACCTTCTTGGGTTAGTTCTAAAATGAGTTTAGTAGGCTTTCTCTTCTTATTGGGAGCCGGGGTTCCTGCAAGAGGCATGCTGTTTCTGTACGAGAATAGAATAGTGTAAATGAACTTCTCATTCGTGTTAGGTTAAATACAGAGCTGTTGCCTCTTTCCCGATGGAGTTTTCTTTCGTTTGCTAATCCCTTCCCCCTTCTGGCATATATAGAAAAGGTGTCTACCAACTTCCTCTCTCAAGACAAAAGGGGCCAGTCCACACAGATGCTTCTGGAATCTTTCCTAGCCCTAGCAAACCCTAAGGAACAGTGATGGCACATGACCTGTTTTTCATTCTGGCGGCATATTTTGCAGTTTTGGCCAATTTCAGTAATCTCTTCTGCCAGTTCCTCAACTGTGAGAAGTGAAGTTTCAGGGAACCAGGCAGAGAGCCTTCCCAGTAGTGTCACCTGTCCTGTGGAACGTCCTCCCATCAGATATCAGACAGATAAATAGCTATATGACTTTTGGAAGACATTTGAAGGCAGTTAATGGTTATTATTTTATTGCATTTTTAATATTTTGTTAGGAGTCACCCAGAGTGGCTGGGGCAACCCAGTCAGATGGATGACTAATAATAATAATAATAATAAGCGCCAACAGGAATTTCATGACCTGGTACCCAGCTGCTCGGTATGTTTGAGGTTCATTAAGGTTCTGAGTTCTCTGGTCTACAGACGAGTCACCTCAGTACAGAGAACTATATTTGTTAATTATGATAATATACAGAAGGATGTAGCAAAACAACAATTGAAATTGAGTGATGAATAAGCTATGCGGGAGATTTTATTCAGTAAGATAACTGTGTAGGCTGCAGATTTGGAAACAAATAATTTGATAATGTGGCATGTCCCTGAGCAGGACAGAAAGGACCAGGAAGCCTCTTTATTAATTTCTAGGCTGAAGAAGCTAAGGAAGATTCTCTGCTAACACTGGACCATATAAATGTTCCAGATATATTATTAGAAACCTGTTCAACAATGTTTAATAGAAGTTGATACAACATGCTGTATGGCAGAAACGTAATCTGATGATTAGTTTACATATTATCAGATTACTTAAATCTATTACTTAAAAGCATAGCTTTTTTTTAAAGGTCACATCTACACTGCAACAGAATGACATTAGTTATTCATAGTGCTTTTCTCTGAGGTGTTTTGTTTTGTTTTTAACAATGGGAGTATCTACCGGTATATTGTGCTCATGAAAATGTATGTTGGTAAATGGGCAGATTTGACTTGAGCAAAAAAAATAGTTCTGCCACTAACGATTTCTGGCTGTTTCAGGTATTCCAGAGATGCAGGTTTGTCTGCAATATGTGTCCCCATCTGTTTCTTGCTTAAGTTATCAATGTTCTATTCTTCCTGGTTTCAGTTATCAATAACGATGCAATTTGTAATGTTGTCTTATTTCATTCATTTTTCTCACGTTATTGAACCCATCCCACTTTACACCTTGTTCTCTTTCATAAATGTGATACATCTGATGTAAAAAGAGTAAAAAAAATATTGTACAAAATTCATAATTGTTTTCAAAAACTTTGACAGACTGTTTGCTTCTCAACATGAATTCCAGCCACAAATTCTAGCATGGTTTTGGTTTACGTAATCTTGCATATTTTTTGGGCTGCTATATCCCCCAAAGTGGAAATCCAGACAAAGTTGGGGGTCAAAGTTGTTTAGCTTTCTTTGGGAACACCCTCCCCAAAATGGGGGGGGAGCTTTTCTGGGAATTTTAACAGGTTTTCTTTAAAATTAATAATAATAACCACCCTACTTGCCATATATCCAGGAGATTACTTGTACAACGGGAAGCTAGAAGAGCAGAATTTATTATGGAAAAAAAGATTTTTCATTTTAAAAAGCACCACTACCACGCAGAACACTGTAATCCTGCGATTGCTCGAAGAATCTCACTCACTGTGCTTGGGGGCACAAAACAGCGAATTGCGTGACATTTTGTAAGCGATTTCAAAAAGTGCAAACTCTGTCCACATCCCCAGTCAAAGGCACAGCTGGCAGCTGGTAAGACATATACCCTCCCTACCCTCAAAATACCCTTAGCTGAGGCCAAGACAAATAAAGATGAACATGGGGCAGGATTAGCCCCCTACTGCAACAGTTAAGTGATTTCCATTCTTCCATTGGACTGCCTATGCGTAGCCATATGTGTAGATTACACAAGAGGGAAATGAGTGAAATCTGCTCCTTACAAGTGGAGCTACAAGGGGAAAATATATATTGGGGTGGCAAAGTGCACGGGTGTGTGTATATGTCTAGCATGTTAAATTTATGATTAGGTTGTGCTTAAAAAGGTAAAGGTAAAGGTACCCCTGACCGTTAGGACCAGTCGCGGACGACTCTGGGGTTGCGGTACTCATCTAGCTCTATAGGCCGAGGGAGCTGGCATTCGTCCACAGACAGCTTCTGGGTCATGTGGCCAGCGTGACTAAGCCACTTCTGGTGAACCAGAGCAGAACACGGAAACGCCATTTACCTTCCCGCCAGAGCGGTACCTATTTATCTACTTGCACTTTGACGTGCTTTCGAACTGCTAGGTTGGCAGGAGCTGGGACCGAATAACAGGAGCTCACTCTATCGCGGGGATTCGAACGAGCTGACCTTCCGATCAGCAAGCTCTAGGCTCAGTGGTTTACACTACAGTGCCACCCGCGTCCCGTTAGGTTGTGCTTAGGGGAAAGCAAATGGAAGCAAGGGTGTGGCAAAAGGGACCACCCACTGAAATTTCACCACACACATGACAAGCCACCCACCAGAAAAAAAATGCACCAATAAACTTCCACATTTAGTAGCCCAATGGCAAAGGTCCAGCATATGTCCACAACAACAGCACATAGAGCTTCTTTTGGCTAGGCCTATTCCTCATAATCACCTCACTAACATTTGGGTACCCTATTAAGACTACATTAGTTACGCCTCAGTTTTTGACAGTTGTCAAACTTCTGCGTTGGCATCACAATCCTATATTTCTACTCAAATGTAATTTTGCTTGTTTTCCACTGAAATACTCTTTGCCTGCATTGCTATAGCGGACCCACTCACAGTGACCCCCGACCCAGGCAGCAAAGGCCTAGGCAATGTTTATGTGTAACAAACCGAACAAGAAAACATTCTGGGATTTTAAAACTGGCCACAGCTTTTAGGTAGGCTATGGCTCAGCCATTGGGTACATATCCAATTTCAGCCTCCAGGTGGGTTGCAGATGTTTGAATGGGGTTGTGCCTGAGATTATGGAACTTCCTCAAAACATGGGTCTACATAGGTGGCCCATGCTTGGCTTCTGGACAGAGTTCTCACTAGACCCCTCTAATGGAGTACCCTGCGATCACTCCAGTTTGGATTAGAGGTGATGCACCACTTCACACCAACCCGATATTAGACTAAAGGATTCCACCCAATGCCTTATCTGCCAAAAGTCGAGACTATTTGTTATCAGGAAGGCAAAACCTCCAAAAAGGGTCAATCTTGTTTGCAGGAAATTCCTTCTCGGATCTGAATATGGTCCGAAACTTGGATGCAACTGACCTTTATAGCTGGGCCCTCTGGCCACCTGATGGCCAATTTGAAATCTAGGGGTGGTGGATTATCCCACCATTCTTTGCAGCTGGCAGAGGGAATTCCACAACTGCTGCCCACCCAGAGACTGAGTAAGCGGCCATTTTCTTACACTTGCATTTTACCCATTCTTCTGTAATGGAACCCGAAGTGTCATACATGTGGTTCCCCAGGAGGTTAGACCTGCTTAACTTCAGGAAAGTAGTGGCCTTATAGAATAGACAGAGAAGGTGATCATTTGACCAGGAGTCCCCAGTGAGTTTAATTGTTAAGAGACATTTTTAATCAAATTAGGTTTGACTAATTTGATTGAATAGAACCATAATTTAGATCTACCCCCTTCCCCCCCCCAACTTCAAGGCAGCTATAGGGGGCTGCCAATTTATTCAAGGAAATGGCACTGTGGAATTTTTGTGTGACCTCCAGGGCCTGCTTAGATTTTAGCAATTTGGTCGGGAGTCCCCCCCCCCCCCGCAAAATCTGTTCATGTCCACACCACTCTCTAATTTGCAACTACTTCTTCAAGTGTTTCTGTATCATAATGCCCAGTTCCGTTCTGTTTTAGTTCTAAATTCATTGCTGGCTTGTAATCTCTTTCCTGCACAGAATATTCCTTTGTTAATAGCGGGGGGAAATGTACTTGTTAGAACTACTGGTTTCTTGTTAATCCGTTGATCATCAGAACCTCTGCTTGCCCTACTGCTCCTATTTGGGAACAGGAGGTCTATTTAGAGAAAGCCACCATGGAGGTCCCAAATTTCTTACCGAACAGCCTAAATTTAGCACCCAGGTCATCCCTCTGACATTTCCCTATGCCAACGGTACCCACACTTCTACAGGCCTATTCCTGCTGCTCCCTATATGGCTGCCTAAAGAGACTGGCCAACTTCATACCTGGGCAAACAACTCTTCTTGTGATCCTCCCAGCCATCACACTCCTTCCTATATTTTTCACATCCTTTCAGAAATTGTGTCTCATCTCCCATGAAGCAAGCAGCCACCATATTAGCCAAAGGTTTTGTGCAGGGGTTCCTCCATTAAAGTAAGCAAATCACTGCCCCCAAATCATGAGCATCACAAGCATTCGCTGGAAATTTAAATTTTCTTATATGTTTCCCAGAATCTCACCAATCAGTGTTCTCTGGTTTCTTTAGCAGCCGCTCTGGTCTTTGAATACTGCATTTTGCCTTTGAGAACCTCAACATTTTTGAAAGACTGTGTAGAAATGGATCTATTTACGTATGTGCCACATTCCCAAAAGGTAGGCATAGGTTCAATTCAGTTTACAAACAAAGGTGAATCTGCCTAATTCACATTTTACGAAACAATATGTGAACAGAAATGCAACTGTTCAAAATTCACACGTCTCTGAATTTTGCAGTGCAGTTCGCCAGCCAAGCAATGTGTACAAAAGTGCACATACTGAGATAAAATATGTATGAAAATAGAAAAATAACATTCAAAAATGCATTATTTTTGGAGAAATAGAACTATTAGAGAAAATAAAATGCTTCGCAAAAATGCGTTAGGCAAAAATTGCATACAAAAATGTGTATACGAGGAGAAATTTGCACTAAAATGCTGATGAATGTTCATGAGATTTTTTAAAAAATTGAAACTGATGTGGAAATGTCGAGAACTGTGCTCAGATTGGAAAAATGAGAAACTGACATAAACCAAAATGGAATTATTCACCCATTCCTAGTCATAATCGATCAATGCAATAAAATGATAATTAATCTGCCGTTGTATTTTGTTGTACACTTCAAAGGTTGAATATAGATATAGGACAATCTCTTGAAACTTAGAAAGTTATTTTCTCAAAAAACCGATTGCATAGGAAAACCCCTTCCATTACTTTTGTTTTTGCTAATGCAGAAGTTATTAACACCAGTAGGAACAAAAGCACAGGGATATTATTTCACCACACAATCCTAATTCACCCTTTTGTCTTCCAGTTTTTCCCTTGGCAAGATGAGGAATGTCTGAGACAAGGAATTCAACAGATGAATTTGTTACATTCATTTGCTATCCATCATTAAAATTAAGGTTATGGAAGTGGTTAAAAATAAAACAAGACCACCTTTGGACTTCCAGTTTTGCTTCTACAATTATGTGGGAGAGTTCTGGCAATTGCACCCCAAACTCTCAGCCATGACAAAATAGGTAGGACTTCTTTGACAGATGGCATAACTGGTAGAATCTAGCTGTCCAGGGAGCTGATTGCACCTTCTATTTAAAGCAGAAGAAGAAATCAGCTAGCTGGACATCTAAATTCTGCTGTTTCTGCCATCTGTTCTCCAGTCTCTGATTAAAAGTACAGAATTGCAGGCATTAAACTGAGAGGATTTGTGAAATGTATCCATTGCAAGCAAGGTTTTTCATTCATTATTCTTAGATTTCAAGGGCAAAGGACAGCATTACTCTTGTCTCAAAAGACAAAACACATTTCACCCTCATTTGAGCCCAAGAGCTCAGGCTGGGCTAGAGCTCCTTCATCTTAAAACTGTTTTTACTGTGTATTTTTTTTATTCCATTTTGAACAGTTTGAGGTGAGAAGTGAAGGCTGATTGTTGCTGTGTAGCACCTTGGCCAGAGCAAATGAGAACCCTACAGGTCAACAAAATGTCTTCTGGAATGGAGTTATTTACTGATTTCCACACTCTTCTTTCTAACTGGGATCCATCCAACAAGTGTGAACTCCATGTCATGTAGTAGCCAAATGTGTATGTCTCCAAATCAAGGGCAGCAGATGTGCCAATTAAATGCCCCATATGAATACTTCGGCAAGATCCTGGACAGCTGCTCTGGTGATAGAAAAAAGGAGCTGGCAAGGCATTGGTGCTACTACCTGACCTCATGGGGAATGGGAAAGAACTTCTGCTGTAGTATTACTTAGTGAGATAAGTTAGTAAGTGGGGAAACATGGGAGGAAACACCCTTATGTGCAGTATACTGAGATACATCCAAGAGAAAGATCTGATCTATTTTGACATTTAGTAAGGCCACGAAAGGAACGGGAGAGTTGGCAGCCTTCCCAAATGTCCTGGATGGTAACTTAAGACTGCTGAAGCTGCCAGTGCCGGCGGTGACAATTTTGAGTGGATCGCTTCAAGAAAAAGGGATCTCTGTAATGGTCATTGTCCCCAAGAGAGGGACTTCAGCAGGACTTTGCTTTCCTAGTGTAGGAAAGAGGGTCCGCTGGATTTAGTGGTTTCGGGAGCGTTTCGGGAGGAAAGGGGTCTCAGGCACACAGGTGCAAGTACTTCTTTCTGCCTGCTTTGCCTGTTAACCCCCTACCCCACTGCCAGGCAGTGCACTGCAATGCAATGCAGACTTTCCACCATTTGTTCCGCCCCCTCTCTTGATGTCCCGTCCCTCCTAGCTACCTTTCCCGGCTCACCATCACCTTGTGCAGGCACTCACCTCAGGCACGCATGCACAGGCCACTCCACAGAGCCTCCAGCAGCAAGAGCAGACCTTGGTGTGTCTGGCGTTCTTCGCTTGCTTGGTCTTGCAGGAGCCTTAGTAGCTCTTCTTGACCCCCCTGGGTATCCGGGGGCCCACACGCTCCCTGCTCAGGGTCTGCACGGCACAAAGTGCTGATGTGGAGTGCTGCGAATTTGACTCTTGGAGACACTGCTCACACAGACATCCTGGGGTTATTAATAGTCAACGGGATCTCGGAGTCCAAGAGTCTCAGATAGCACCAGCCCAGGCAAGGCTGGGAAGAGAGAAAAGTGCACCTCAGCACTCCCACGGCAGCTACCTCAACCTGGGGCCAGATACCAAGCAGGGGACCAGCTCTGCACATCACTCTCCTTCCTCTGGGTTGTAAGCACTGCTGCTACCTGCATAAAAAGCTATATGAATTATATGCTTGAAATCGCGCATTTAAGGGCAATCGGCTGTAAGCTGATAAGAGATGGGTCCGTTGGGGCATGCAGTTCTGCAGAACTTGGCAGGCAGCTCTGTGAGATGAATGGGCGTGGAAAGGTTCTGGGGCTCGGAGGGGAACACAGATGAGCAATATGATCACAGCCCCTCTATGTCGTGCCACGTGTCACTTCTGCTGCCATTGGCATGGTGGTGACTCAGTGTACTTGTTTCAACTCTCCAGTGTGCAAAGCAGGAAGAAAATAGACACTTTGCATTTCAGTTCACATACTTTTACCAACAGAAGTATGAGTACTTGCAGCAGACGGGGAAATTATTTACCTTCTAAATTTACTTTTAACATTTATAAGTTGCCTCTCCATTTAGAAAGCCTCAGAGCAGGGAAGCAAGGCATGAAGCAATCCTGACTCCTTGAGAGGAATGTGTGTCAGGAAATCTGGAGAAAAGCAGGACTGTGGGAATAGAGGGCTCCCCCGGATGACCTATTTATTTAACATTCATCCTGGTTTGCTTGCACAAAGCATACACAGAAGTTAGTTTATATCCGGTCTTTATTGAGCATTCATTCTGATTTGTTTGCATGGAGGTGGGTTATGCAAGAACAATGAGCATTTATGTCCTGTCCTGCTCATCATTCATTTATCTTGTGCCTTTCAAAGTGTTTCCCCATCACTTTCCACATTCCATTTCTATTTTTAAGATGGATTTGTTGTGCTAGAGGGTAGACGGCTTCAATTTTTGCAACCTAAATATCTCACAAAATATTAAGCAGTCTGGAGGCGCCCTAGGAGAAACACAGGGAAGCAAGGGACTGGAAGCACAAGGCATGCCAAGCAAGAGCTGCAAGTGTGAAAGCCATGGTGAAGGTCCTGGGTGAGTGCCTGGAGGCGTTTGGAGGATGGATGGTGGCTAACAGATTGGGGTTGAATCCTGACAAGATGGAAGTACTGTTTGGGGGCGGGCAGGTGTGGAGGGCTCCCTGGTCTTGAATGGGGTAACTGTGCCCCTGAAGGACCAGGTGCGCAGCCTGGGAGTCATTTTGGACTCACAGCTATCCATGGAGGTGCAGGTCAACTCTGTGTCCTGGGCAACTGTCTACCAGCTCCATCTGGTACGCAGGCTGAGACCCTTCCTGCTTGTGGACTGTCTCGCCAGAGTGGTGCATGCTCTAGTGATCTCCCACTTGGACTACTGCAATGCGCTCTACGTGGGGCTACCCTTGAGGGTGACCCGGAAACTACAACTAATCCAGAATGCGGCAGCTAGACTGCTGACTGGGAGTGGCCTACATAACACCAGTCCTGAAAGACCTACATTGTCTCCCAGTACATTTCCAAGCACAATTCAAAGTGTTGGTGCTGACCTTTAAAGCCCTAAACAGCCTCGGCTCAGTATACCTTAAGGAGCATCTCCACCACCACCATTCAGCCTGGACACTGAGGTCCAGCTCCGAGGGCTTTCTGGCGGTTCCCTCACTGCGAGAAGCGAAGTTATAGGGAACCAGGCAGAGGGCCTTCTTGGTAGTGGCACCCGCCCTGTGGAACACCCTCCCATCAGATGTCAAGGAAATAAACAACTATCTGACTTTTAGAAGACATCTGAAGGCAGCCCCGTTGAGGGAAGTTTTTAATGTTCGATGTTTTATTGTATTTTTAATGTTTTGTTGGAAGCCACCCAGAGTGGCTGGGGAAAGCCAGCCAGATGGGCGGTGTGTGTGTGTATTATTATTATTATTATTATTATTATTATTATTATTATTAATTATTATTATTGAACTGGGTGCAGTGTAGGGTGCAGTGTAGAGGAATTGCTGACCGCAAGATGCAGTCAAGTAAGGTGGTCATATTCAAGGTGTTTCTTCCCAAACACCAAGTGCTGTCAGATTCTGCATTGGTAACTGCTGCAATTCCAGCTTGGGTTATGTGACACCAGGAGCTTTTATGCTTACCCTCAGCACTGTTGTGACCCAGCCCCTGACCCCTCAGTTATTGAAACCCCCTAACACAATCTCAGAGTCCCTGAATCCATCAGAAATAGAATTTGAAAGGAAAAGGCCTTTCCGAAGAAGAGGATGCTGCACTCACACTCTGAACCACTGTGGCCGGTTGCAAAAGACGGCAGGGCTCTTGCGCTGTTAATAATCGTGCGGAAGAGGGAATGACAGCTTGTTGTGCAAACTACACCTGCTGAATTTTCCTCTTTCACATAACTACTGTCAATTGTGGGACAGTGCTCTGGGAGTCATCAAGACTTGGGATTTGGCTGGCTATTGATGGATCTCAATTCTTTGAAAGTTTCCTTGGATCCTGTGCTGCTGGGGTCTTGCCAGCTGCTTGTAAGCAGGCTCTCCATGGCTTGGTTCATACATTCAGCATTCTCCCCTGCAAGTAACGTCGTTCCCATAGCTTTGTGCAAGAACGTATGAGTCGTTTCACGTCAGTGCCTGATCTTGCAGAGCAACCACTCTTTGGATTCCCTTTCTTTTTTGAAAGAGAAACCCTTCCCAAGCAGGGCCACAGTCTCTTGCAATCAGCTATCAGGCCAGAGCACCCTTCTCACACAGGGGCTATCCCATGGGGGCCTCTCCATGTGGGTGCCAGGAGTCGTTAGGGCTACAAATTGAAAAGTTATGTTATTGCACACCCCACCCCCAGATGGTATGCTGTTGAGGTTCCAGGTTGAATGGCTTGCTGAGCTATGGTGTCCCTTTAGGCTCTATATTTAAGATAGCTTTACCCACCCAGGCAGTCCATTGGCCTCTCCTCCATGTTGAAGAACTATATGAAGTTCCAGGTCTGGCTGTATTGTGATCCGCAGGGATGTCCACCACAAATAGGGCTGATAGTCCACAAAACCGGAGGTCAGAAGTCCCTGGCTGTACAGGCAAAAGGACCCAAGTTGTGAGTTCAGCATCATAGATAAAGCTGCTAAAGCAACACATCCAAGTGGTAGCAAGAGCCTAGAGCAACTGGCTGAGTTTTATAGCAGGTCTACATAGTAGTTATTGACTGGAAGCCCCACCCACTAAGTTCTGTCTCCTGTAGTTAAAGGGCCAGACTCTCCTGCTGCAGCCAAGATTCCCAGCTGTGGGGATCTCTCTTCAAGGTTCTCTCACCTTGATCCACTAGGGTGACTATGGACCAGCCGTCATTCCAAGTGGACTCTGCTTCTGTGGAGTCCTCATGCTGTAGGATCACAGCAGGCTGGGACTATGCCTGAGTGAAAGTACTTTCCACTATGCCTGCTTGACTGAAAAGTCTTCATCCTGACTCTTAGTTCTTTGCTTTGCATGGCCAGTAGTGATAATTTTAAATGTACGGACCACGTCCTGTCCATGCTTCTCACTATCACATTATATGAAACCTACATTAAAGGTTACATGCAGTTTATTATATTTAAATATGTTTTTTTTTAATCTCATGACTGTAAGAAAGAAAGGATGTTTGATGTTTTGTTTCATTTCCTTAGAGTGTTAGCATTGAAAGGATGCTCTGACAAAACCGAAGAAAGAATTGGGGAAACCTGAGATTCTTTGGTGCTCTGAAATGAGGGTCCAGGAATAAGCAAATCCCTGCTGAGCAGTGAGGGGCACTGTTTTGGCAAAAGGGTCTCTTGTCATTCCTAAAGGTAAAGGTACCCCTGACCGTTAGGTCCAGTCGCGGCCAACTCTGGGGTTGTGGCGCTCATCTCACTCTATAGGCCGAGGGAGCCAGCATTTGTCTGCAGACAGCTTCCAGGTCATGTGGCCAGCATGACTAAGCCGCTTCTGATGAACCAGAGCAGTGCATGGAAACGCCGTTTACCTTCCCACCGGAGCGGTACCTATCTACTTGCACTTGACATGCTTTTGAACTGCTAGGTTGGCAGGAGCAGGGACTGAGCAATGGGAGCTCACCCCATTGCGGGGATTCGAACCACCGACCTTCTGATCAGAAGGCCTAGGCTCTGTGGTTTAGACCACAGCACCACCCGTGTCATTCCTACCAAGTTCTAATTTGATAGAATGCAGTGGAGAGCATGAGACTCATGTTTCTCACCCCAGTTTCTCTGTGGGAGCCTTTCCTGGTTTGTATCACCACACATTGCAGAAGTGTCACATTCAGGTCCCTAACATCGTTTTCTGAGTTTGGCTTGCGGTGCCCCTCATTATGAAAGCTGATATGGCAACTCTGTTGCTCTGCATACAAATCTATGTACTCTCCAGTCCTGCAGAAGCTATTTTGACCCTCCTTGTCTATATATACAAAAGTCAAAGGAACACACGTTGTTGGCAGTGTGTGTCACTCCTCTTGTAAGTCCACAGCACTTAGAGTTGTGTGTGTCGAGAGAGAGCTTCAGAAGACACAACTTCCCTGAATATTCAAAGCCAGTGGCATGTGCAGCTCTACTGAAAGGTATAGCAGGCAAAATTCTTGGCTCTTCCTCGTGTGTACACACATATAGCTATCGACACTCCCAGCCCTAGACATTTGTGTCATCTTACATTCTTGCAAGATTGAATTAAGGTCACGGATAACAAGCTGCGGTTGCTGGTGCATCTTGTCCATTTCATTGCTGTTGCCAGTTGTCATGTGGTCAGCTCGTAAGGCTGCAGGCTCAACGTGTTTAAAAAGGAGATTCTATCACAGCAGCCAACAAACTCAAGTAAGCAGCGTATTGGCATGCAAATTAACACAATTTTCTTCAGGGACCTGGTCAGGTGTTTGGGTCTTCTTGCTGTTAAAGCTATGAACACAGCCAGAAGAAATGTGACTACAAGGTGAACTTTATTTCATTTGCTATCTTTATATTCAGGCTTTCCTCCAAGGGGCCCAATGTATTGTATATGATCCCCACTCCACATTTCATTCACAACAACCCTGTGAGGTAGATTAAGCTGAAAGGAGGCTTGAGGTCACTTAGTAGGCCTTTGTTACCCTGTAGTAAGGTAAAGGTAAAGGGACCCCTGACCGTTAGGTCCAGTCGCTGACGACTCTGGGGTTGCGGCGCTCATCTCGCTTTATTGGCCAAGGGAGCCGGCGTACAGCTTCCAGGTCATGTGGCCAGCATGACTAAGCCGCTTCTGGCAAACCAAAGCAGCGCACGGAAACACCGTTTACCTTCCCGCTGGAGCGGTACCTATTTATCTACTTGCACTTTGACGTGCTTTCGAACTGCTAGGTTGGCAGGAGCAGGGACCGAGCAACGGGAGCTCACCCCGTTGCGGGGATTCGAACCGCCGACCTTCTGATCGGCAAGCCCTAGGCTCTGTGGTTTAGACCACAGCGCCACCCGCATCCCTGTAGTAGAATTGCCTGAATGCTTCTAGTTTAAATGTGTGCTTTGTAGTGTATGTCATTTATCCCAATCCAATCATTGTAAGCTGCCTCAACAAGTCCTTAAATTTCACAACAGAGTCCTAATAGTTCTTCTGCTGTTTGCAGCCAGGTGCTAAACTTTAGCACAATGGAATACCGAAGCAGAAACTGGAACATTGTGAGAAGGGCAAGATGGCTTTAGAGTGGTCACTGCACTGAGCCGAAGTAAGGCAGATACTCTCTTTTCTGGAGCTGGTTCTCTGCTTGGAGGGTTGGTTCCCTTTCGTCCCATTTCTGGAAGGTGCTCTCTTATGACGTACTTATGAGAAGTACTTTTGATTTTTGTCTTTAAAACAGAATGCGGAGCTTTGGTTCATGTGCTTTGCTTCAAAAGCACACAACAAACCCTCCTCTTCCTCTTGGTGATTACGCTTGTCTTCTCATATTATTCATATTCTAAAAGGTAAGCGGCGTTTCCATGCGCTCTGGCTTTCGTCACGGTGTTCCGTGCGCCAGAAGCGGTTTAGTCATCCTGGCCACATGACCCAGAAAGCTGTCTGTGGACAAATGCCAGCTCCCTCGGCCTGAAAGGGAGATGAGCGCCGCAAGCCCAGTCGCCTTTGACTGGACTTAACCGTCCAGGGGTCCTTTACCTTTATTCATATTTTAACCTAAGTAATTGACACCCCCCTTTCTTCTTTCTGTTCATCTTCTTTGTTTCAGTATACCTGAAGGAGCGTCTCCACCTCCATCATTCTGCCCGGACACTGAGGTCCAGCACTGAGGGCCTTCTAGTGGTTCCCTTGCTGCGAGAAGCCAAGTTACAGGGAACCAGGCAGAGGGCCTTCTCGGTAGTGGCACCCACCCTGTGGAACGCCCTCCCACCAGATGTCAAAGAGAAAAATAACTACCAAACTTTTGGAAGACATCTGAAGGCAGCCCTGTTTAGGGAAGCTTTTAATGTTTAATAGGTTATTGTGTTTTAGTGTTTTGTTGAAAACCGCCCAGAGTGGCTGAGGAAGCCCAGCCAGATGGGCGGGGTATAAATAAATAAAAATAATAATTATTATTAGTTAGTATTATAGATTGAATATTGTGGGCTAGGGTTAGATTCACCCTTTTATTCTGTTGTTGGATGAACTGGTTTAGAAAATTATGCTCTGTTGTATTTCTATTCTGTGTATTTGGTTTTAAACCACTGATGATTTTGTTGCATCTGACGTAGGGAATGCAAAACCTCTAGGCTTTTACAAACCCAGCTATGTGGCCACATGCACAACACACATGTAAATCACATGACTTCCCCCCAAATAATCCTGAACTGAAGTCTGTGAAGGGTGCAGGAATTTGTGGCTCTGTGGGGATCAAACTAGTTCCCAGGATTCTTCTAGAGAAGCCATGTGCTTTAAATATATGGTGTTGATGATGTGACCATATTTTCCTACCACTAAATGCAAAATCATACCTCTAAATGAGACCTCATACATGATGCTTCCATGCTGAGTTGTTATATTTCTGTTTTCCGCAGACCTTTGTTTTTCCTGTAGTTCAGTGGTGTGTGACGCATCTCACCCTTGCAGAGAGCCTAAGGCAGCAGCAAACAGCAAGCCCTTACTAGTTGTAACCTGCACAAGCAACAAAAGGTTAGCATCATTAGACCACAGCTGCCTGCTGGGCGAAGTGGAAGAATTGTGACGCGGCCTGTGATCCTAACAGCGCAGGTGGAGCGAAATAGATTTTTTTGGAAGCCATCCGTTTGCAGAGCCAAGAATGTGCGATCGGTTTGCAACCCTGCAAATATGTGGCACAGAGTAATTGCCAGATGTGATTCTCTGTGAAGTCCAAAGGGCAAAAGATTAAGTGGAGAGGATTTGTAAGTCTGCCATAAGATTTTAAATCCTCCCAACTTATCACTACAGCAGGTGAATGCAGAACCCTGCTAAGCTATGGAAGCACAAGACCACCATCTAGTGGCCGTGTGTGCCTGCCTTATATCCTCTTTGTAAAGGAGGAAGGAATTAAAATCTGGTCACATCCACACCATACATTCAAAGCACATGATTTCTCCCAAAGAATCATGGGGACTTTAGTTTGTTGAGGGTGCTGGGAATTATAGCTTTGTGGGGGTAAACTACAATTCCCAGGATTCTTTGGGGAAAGCCATGAATAGTGTGGATTTGACCTTTCAGTGAAGACATTTGCAAGATACACAGTGGGCCTAATACATGATAGCAGAAAAGGCACATATTTGCACTGGTTTTTAAAAACCTGCTATATTGTAAACAACTTGCAGAAGGGACCTTGTTTAGGAGCACAATGGAGGTGACTGTAAGAGCTTTTCCTCATTCCCTGCCTTAAAACTCACGCCGAAACTGCAAAGGGCAGCCTCAAAAGGGCAAAGACCACTGAGAACTCTCCAGGGGGAGATTTGGGGATTTGAGAGGCATCCATCATTTCCTCTGATTGTGAGGGAAGAAGATAGAAGCGTCTTAATGGGATGAGAGGAACAGAGAGACACTTTTTCAAGGGGGGAGGGGCAAATGGTGCTGGAGAATCCCACAATTTTCACAGATGAGAGCAAGGATGTGGAGTATGGGATCCTGATTTTTTCTTGGCTGTTAGGGAGTTTCAGGTTTGGTTCTGATTCTCCAACGTTTTCTGTGTATTTGTTTCCCACTGAATCTGTTTGCCACTACCAGGATATGTACCAGGAGAAAGGACTGGATTGCAGGAGTGTGGGAAATATAAGGCAGTCAAGATGTGCACATTATGTGTGTGAGGAGGGGGAGCAATACATTTCTCAGAATCCAACAGGTGAGAGGTTGAAGTCCGTCATTAGAGTTCCCTCCCCATCTCAGGATACACTATGTTTCATTCACTTGCCTTGAAGATTTTGCATCACACAGATATACTGAAACTGTGGCTGTCCAGTCATTGGTGGACTAAAATGCTCATCATCCCTGACCAGCGGTTCCCTATGCCTAATAAAGCAGCTTATTACATGAGCAGAATCAATGCTACTTAAATGCCGCCTTCTCTCATTATCTTAGACCTGCAGCTTAGCGCAATGCAGAGTCACTTTGACTGAATGTAACAGCATTGGTTCAAGTGTGAAGATGTTTTGGGATCACACTGTGAAAGCAACTGAAAATGAAAGAGGCAAATGGAGGCAACGGTTAAAGTGCGTATCAGAAATTTATTCCTCAGCACAAGCAGTTGTAAAGTGACTTTTAACTTCAAAAATAAAATGAAATAAAAATATTTCCAAAAGAACAGAACAAAGTTTTCTTACTGCTTGAGATGTACAGCCCTGTGTATTTCAGGATGCTGCTGGCAGGTTTGTTTATTGGATGTGGAATTTGAACACCCTCCTGGAGAAGCAAGAGAGCTGCCGGTCTAAATAGCAAACAATGACAAGGTATCTGACAAAGGGTAATGTGAAAATTTCACTGATGTGGTTTCCAGCTGGGTTGTGTGTGACCGTGAAAATGACAGAAGCCTCATCAAGAGCTCCTCCAAATTCCTTGCTCCCAACTCTTGTTCTGTATTCTAGCTCCCGGTATTGCTTCCTAAGCTGTTCTGAATTCTAGCTCCTGGTTTCACTTCCTAAGCTGTAAGATTGGACTTGGAACCTTTCTAGAGCATAGACTGGCTTGGCAGGGGCTGTCATGCAGAACAGAGCCACTGGATCCCTTCCTCTAGTGCGCTCTCTTCTCAGGCTTCTTGCAAAGAGGCTGCCTCCCTCCACCATTTCACACCTCTTCTTAAACTATGAAAACCTGTGTCAGGAAGAAGGAATGGGAAGAGCCTATCTTCTACATTCTCATGGTGCCCAGCACCCGTTTTCAAAGGTAAGCATATCACTACCCTGATCCGTACTTCCTGCCTGCACTAAGCCTTTCCAGGAAGGCTCTTAGTGAAAGGGCACCAAGAGAGCTTTTTCACCTTTGCTTGCTACAGAGCAAGCCATGCCAGGCCAGGGAGGTTCTGCTACCATCACTACAGGGCTTCTCGCAGACAGTCAAACAGCTGTAAAACACACAGGAGGCTCAAAAGTGTCGGAAACTGGCAACCTGCATTTCACGGCACAGCAACTTCGAGAAGTATGTCCCAGTGATCAACCCTACCTCCCCAGGCCAGATTTTGCTAGGTCTCAACACTCAAACTTGGCTGCATAAGGTCAGCAGCTGAGGCCTGCCAAACTTATTTGACCTTGGGCCTAAGTACATATCTGGATGTGGAAACCGCACATTACAAACCACCCTTGTGCTCCATCTGTCTCCCTCTTGAATGACAGGTTTAGATTCTTCAGACTTAGTATTCTTCAGACAATGTTAACCAGTATTTCATATCTACTCTTCCTTGAACCTATCCACCCTCTTGCACTTGGAGCCCTACCTCAAACACCATCGCCTGCTGAAAGGATAACTTCCTGCAACAGACAGCTGAGATCAGGCCTGTGTTCTTCAACATTGCGTCTCAAGATGTTGTTGGCCTCCTACACCCATCATCTCTTACAGCTGGCTGTGGTGGCTGGGAATGGTGGGAGTTTGTAGTTCAACAATATCTAGACTCCATCTACAATAAGATAAGAGTGCACCAAACTGTTACAATAACAGGCAGTGACAGGGGATTGGCTCTTTGGGATCACCTGACTCACAGGATCAGGAGCATTCTCATATATACAGTATATATGTATTTGTGTGTGTGTATCTTCTCCAACCAGCAGGGAGTAAGGAATCAACATCTCAGCTGCTTTTTGAGCCTCATGATAACTGGCCAAAACATATGCTTTTCTCCATGCTACAAGCCTTATTCAGCTGCTCAGTCTCCTCATGTGCAAACGCATAGGGCTCTAAATCACATGGGGAGTCTCCCCACTTCAGAACTTCACCCCCAAACTCACGAATGGCTCTAAACTGTGCAGCAATGATGCACCACAGAAGGTCGTGGCCACCCTTGCTCAGTGCTGTTTTTCTAGAAAAAGAGGTGCTGGAACTCACCTCCCTTGCTCTCTTATAATGAGCATGGCACCCACCTGAGAGGTGCCAGAATGGAGTTTCAGTGAGCTGGGGAAAAAACCCTGCCCTCACTTCTCTCTGAGTAGAGACTGAATGCCCCAAGAGTACAAACAATTAATTAGGCCCCTGTTTCTGCGGGTAAACAGTGGCCTATCCCTTGTACTTTGGTGTTTTACCTGGGCCTCCATCCAAATAATGCATTGTGAACTGGCCAAGATAAGCCAGGCAAGGTCAAGTTTGTGTGGGAATCAGATATACACTGTACAGCATTTTGTTAAAACGCATCTCCCTACCATCATATTAAATATTTGGGGGACAGGGGCTGGGTTTGCTTCATATCTTACATAGTTATTTTCTCATGCAAATAGGTAAAGAGGCCGAACTCAGAAGCTTCAAGTTATGCTGACAGAAATTAAAGATATTACATTGATTAACGCCATCTCTCCTCTCCCCCCCCCCCGCCACTTTCTTGGTTTTAGTATGGCCACCACCTGCTTCTGAGGATGCAAAAGACACCCCAAGCATATCCAGGGCAGTTCTTCCAGCAAGCTGCCTGTTCTATCCCTTCCTGGCTTTGAGTACTGGTAGATATACAACTCCTAGCCATCCCTTTTCCCCCTGCTAGCTTTCATTGACCTGGGAGAGTCTACAAAAACTGGCCCTGGACTTGAATTTCCAGTTGCTAGCTTGTCAGTCATTGGAACAAGCATCTGAGATACAGGAACGCCTTAAAACTCTGCCCTGTGGACTCTGAAAACCACTCCCACACTTGCTCACATATTCCTCCCTCCCACTTACAGTGTCCTATTCTAGCAAGAGATTAATGTCAAACCTTGCACTCCAAAATTCCACACTTGGTCTTCCTTTCATTTTTCTGAAAGGGTTCTCCTTCTCTGGTGCTTCGACACACAACACTGTCCGGTTTCTGACCAACGCAAATTGGCTACTAAGCAGAGAGAGATGGAGAGAAGATCTTCCCTGCATTTTCACACACCTTCACCCCACTACTGCCATAAAGAAGTAGTCATTTGACTGCCTTGCTGCCTCTGTGCCTCTTCCACCTCGAATTCTCATCTCATGCTGCTTTTCAGCCCTTGCAGTCCTGCACAGCCTCTCGTTCAGCTGTTCAGAGGAGGACCAGGAAACTTTGAGGAATTTGTGTCTCCTGTCTCATTTAATTACGTAGCAAATGGCACACACATCTGTGTCAACCAGTTGCTTTCAAACTTTCTATCTGACTTATCTGTTGAAGAAGCAGATGATTCTGGGGCATAGTCTTGGGGCATTTCAAGAGAGAACGGCATGTTACAAGGCAAATGCCATGCCTGGCAGTCGCCATATTTGCTTTGTAATGCTAATGTGGAGACAGAGACATAACACAGGGATACTGAGGAAATGCATGCCAAGCCTTTCCTGTAAATGCAAAAGAGAAAGTGATTTTCTGTTGTGAGCCACCTTGGGATCTTCAGATGAATGGCCGTATACAAATTTAAGAAATATTAACAGCAATTTGCATTTCCTTGGAAAACTTTGGCTGTGCTACAGCATTGCTCTCAGTTAAGGCAGGGCAAAGACTAGGTATCTTACACCTAGCATGAGCGGAAACTTGTAATACATCACTGGCTGCCTCCCCAAGGAACTCACAAAAGGCTTCCAAGACAATCCTGTTTGGAAGAGAGTGATGAAAACTTTGAATTTGTGGGTTTTAGCAGGCAGATGTTGAGAGACAATTAGGAGGGTCCATCTATGCCTCTGCGACTGCTTCTCTTCCACCTTACCACCACGTTCACACTACACGGGGCTTCCGGATGGTGAGGCGAGGAGCTGTTCTCAGAGATAAAAATGCACTTGCTTACAGCTGCACAGCACTGCTTTTCCTAGGGCGGTTATGAATCTTGCTGCTACGTGAATGGCAAACCCTTCTATCGTTGCTACTTTTCTCTTGCTCCGGCCACACACAGTTAAATCCCTTGGAAACGTCGCAAGTCCAAAAAGTGGATAGTTCAGTGATTCGGAAAAGGAGGCTGCTTGCCTCCCATTTGGCTTCATTGTCCTAATTTACAGGAACTCAACTTAAACAGAAAAGGGAGGGGAGGAGCTAAAGGTAACTATTCTGTCCAAACGCCTGCCTTGCACGTGTGGGCCATCTCAACACATTACTACACGGCAGCAAACCTGGGTTTGCCACAAAGTGGGAACTCAGCAGTGAGCTGCAGCCAATCGTAGCTCTCTGGTGGGTGCACTTTTAGGATAAACTGCTGCATTTACACTTTAAATTTGAAGATGTACGCCCCCCCCAACCCTTAGGTGTACACCTAAAAAACCACAATGTGTGAAGAAGCCCACTGATGGGGATGGGGAAGCATTATTTCTCTTTCACTGGTGACCAGAACCTGGTCTCCAGATGTGTGCCTGCATCCCAGTTTGCGCAGCTGAGAACCTGGGTCTCGCTACCTGGAAACTGGAGGATGAGGAGGGTCGGCTTGGGGAAGGCCCCCTGCCTGGCTGGCTGAGGTCAGGGGAGCTTAGATACTGTGGGGGAGCCACCTGGAAGGGCCCTGGGGAAGCGGGTGCAGAGATGGAGGTCATTTCTGTCCTCCACACAGGCTCATCCAAGGTGGTGGCAGAGCGGGGGGCCAGCACTGTAGGGGCCAGGCTGCTGGAAGCCGGCGCTGGAGCAGGTGTGGAAAAGCGGCGGATCTCATAGGTCCGGGCTGTTTTCACGGGCACTTGCTTGGCCGGGGTGAAAGACAGGCTGGACTGCTGGGCTGCCTGGCTTGCGGAGGAGGCCTGGACGTCAGAGCCTGCCACATCCCCGAAGCAGAACATGGCGGACTTCAGCTGGTACGGCTGGTGCCGCATGAAGTCGATGGCCTTGATCCCCGATTTCTGGCTGGGCCCCTTTTTCACTTTGCTCTCTGCCTTGCTAGCCTGCGACCTGCTGGCTGCCAGGGGATAAAACGGAGAGAGAAGTGGGTTGTAACCGATGGGGGGTGGGGCGCGGATGTTGGGGGAGTACTTCCAGGAGGAAGGCAGGGAAGGGGTCGGGGATGGGGTTCTGGCCTTTGGGGCCGGTGTGAGAGCAGACTCCACGACAAACTTGTCCATGCGGCTCTGTCGCTTGGCAAAGAGCTCTGCCCCTTTCCCCTTCAAATGGGCTATGTCGTTGGCAGAGGAGGAGCCATTCACCAGTCCACCAGAGGCCTTTGACTGCTGGGGCTTAGGAGCTACTGGGGGTGGGGTCTTGAATTTCCGGCCTGAGGCTTGCATGAAGTTGCAGGCTTCGGCCCCCAGGCTGAGAAAGTCCTCCTCGGGCCCAGACTCAAAGCCTGCTCCGTGGTGGTCTCCTTTGGGCTTTTCGTCCAGGTTCTGCACTAGAGACAGCAACTCGGGGTTGGGGGAATTCTTCTTCTTCTCCTCCGCAGTCTTGAACATGGGCTTCTTGCTGCTCCGCCGGCGAGCTTCCTGCAAGATACCCGTTCTGGGAGCTGGAACTGCAACTCTCTGTTCCCTGGAGGCAAAGGGCTCAGAAGCAGGCCGTGAGATGGCCGGCGCTACAGCAGTGAAGGGCTGGGAGAGGGGCTGCTGTTGGACGGGGCTGATGTACAAAGTCGAAGAAGCCGTCTCTTGGCCTTGGGAAGGCAGCAATGGCGGGGGTGTAGCAGCGACAGCCTCTGCAGCTGGCTTAGAAGGTGCTGATAGGTATATGGAAGCTGTGGAGGTTCGGGGTGTGTTGGAAGGTGGCTTGGCCTCCGCAGAATTTCCAGGCCCTGAGAGTTGCACCAACGATGGAGGGGTTGGGATATACAGAGACACAGAGGCACTTGCTGGGCCACTAGGCTGCACTGCCATGGGAGCGGCAGGAAGCTGAGTGGTCCCTGGAGTGACAGGGGAGAAAGGAGGCGCCGCTGTTCTCTGTCCACCAAAACTCTCACTGCCTTTCCTTGGTGCAGATGGTCTGAACACGACAGAGGAAGTCATAGGACGTTGCCCGGGAAAACCTGGAGTGAAAGGTCGGGCGGATCTGTTGAAGATGCTGGTGGCACTTGGCGAGTTCGGGGAGCCCACACCTCCTCCTCCGAAGATGCCTGATGGAGACTGGAGTTGAGCAGGACTTGGTGATGGCAGCTGGCTAGAGACCTGTACAGCTTCTAATTGGACACTCAGAGGGGCCCTTTCTGCCTTCTGTGGAGTGGGGGCTTCATTGTGTAACACGTTATGCACTTGAAGGACAGGTGGAGGTGGGGGCTGTTCTTCTGGCTCATGAGTAGGGACTCTCTCCACAGTATGTTCACCAGCCTTCTGCCTTTGCTGCTCAAACAACTGCGCCCCCCTGCCTGATACTCCACTGAGGCCTTGTTGAGCCTGATCCTGCTCGTGGGCAGGAGGCCCCTTGGGCTTCTCAATGTCAAGGTAAGTATTGTCCCAGTCTGAGTGGTTTGTTAGGCTCCGGGCATCAGAGAAGCCTTCCTCGTCAAACTCGGATTCGCTGGTTGGGAAGACGCCGTCCTCTTCGTCATAGCAGCGGTCTTCATCAACACTTCCAAAGCTGACCAAGGTGTACTTCTTTGCCCTCTGGCGGCGCTTTTTGAACATCAGGACACCCTTGGAATGGGGGTTGGGCGCATCTGTCAGCAGGGATGCTATGGTTCGGCATTTGGTTTTGGCTTCTTTCACATTCTTTTCCTGCATACTCTCACTGCGATGAAGCTCTGCAAGGAAGAGTGACAAAAAGAGAGGCACAGTCAGGCTACTGCGGGGAATCTGGTTGGAAAGCCAAGCCTGCCTTATGTTCATATGGGTAAAATACAGTACTTATTCACTGTAGTAAACCATGGAACTCTCTCCCACAGAAGGCAGTGGTGTCTACCAGCTTGGATGGCTTTAGAAGAGGATTAGACAAATTTGTGGAGAAGGTTATCAACAGCTACTACCATGATGGTTATGCTTTGCCTCCACAGCCGGAGATCGTATCCTTCTGTATATCAGTTGCTGGAAACTGCAGGAGGGGAAAGTGCTCTTACACTCAGGACCTGCTTGCGGACTTCTCACAGGCATCTAGCTGGCCACTGTGAGAGCAGGATGCAGACCTAGATGGCCCGCTGGCCTGATTCAGCAACCTCTTCTTATGTTCTTAAGAGTTACCTATCAACATGAGGAATGTTCTTGCCCCTCCTGCTAACTATTACCAGTACTGTGCCAGGCATTCAGGTAATGTGGGGATATCAGAGCTGGCTGGATAGGGGAAAATAATAAACTTCTGACATTGGCTCTTCCAGTTTGGATCTGAGGTTTGGACAAAAATCAAGGTCACAATTTCCCACTGCCTGTGGTAGCCCAAGACAGGTTTCATAGGACTGAGGCTGGGTCTACGCATGCAGAGTTGAGTAGGGTGTACCATGTCAGGCTCCAGGTGGGCGACTTTTGAGATGATCCCCCACAAATAGCTTCCAGGAAGAGGAAACACCTCCTCCCCTGGCAGACCAAAGTGAAAGGTCCCTTTCAACTCTACAATTCTATGATTTTTTGCTCAAGTAGCCCCCTTCCTGCGCTGTGCTAGTTTTCTATTAGAATGTAAACCACTTTGACTCTTTCCCTCCTACAATCAAGCAGTATATAAATTCAAATAAATAAACAAACAAATAAATAAATGTAAAGCAGCATGTAAAAATATGATCTTCCATTTGCAGATATCTGAAACGGTATTTTTCTGCCACCTCATTTTGTTGGATGTGCTGCTCGAGCACACGTGTCCTCTACTCCAGCACAGAGAAGCATAGTATGTGTGTTTGTAACAGAGAGAATTTAAGTGGGGATGAGTGGGGGGGGGGGGAGAGGTCAGTAGACAACAAGCCAAGGGCGTGCTGCAAGGAGAGAGCACATGATGTGAGCCACAAGCGGATACACGATTCCAAACACATTTCATCACCTTAAAGAAGAAAATGATGCCTTGTCAATTGCAGTCAAGGCTATCATCCATCTCCATTTCTCTGCTGAAGAGTTTCTGGAATCTGAGGGGGTAACTTGATGGAAAACATTTAAAATAAAAACGGGGGAAAATATTTTTCCGATGGATTTTTCTTGACATTTAATCAATGGTCCAAGATAACCATAGTGAAACATTTTCACGTGCGAGACTTAAATTGACTGTAAAACGATTCTTAATGAAAATTAACTCCAGTGTAGTCGGCGTGTACATTCCGTTTCTTGTCTCTCCCTCATCACGCATGAACAGTATTCATAGGAGACATTAAAAAAATAAATAGGAAGGAGTCTCAAACACATTTTTAATGCCATGTTTAAAATGCCCTAAGAGAAAAGGCAGCACTTCCTGCTTCAGCCTCCTCTCATTTTCCCCCTCCTTCTCCTGCCTTTGCTGCTCCATCCATTCTAGAGGCACAACCACTGAGATACAGGCTGTTCTGGAATGTTATCCATTCCACTGTTGGGCACACTGAAGGTCAAGACGAGTGACAGACAAATCTGTGGGAACAGAAGGTGCTGAAGATACCGACAGGGCTCTATACACCTCATAAAAAATAACGGAATGTACAAAGTACAATGGAAACAATAGCTGAAATTCCAATAAACTTGAAATCTTCTGCGTTTAATAATCATGTAAGATCAGACCAAGGATCCATCTAGTTCAGCATCCTTTTTCCAAAGGTAGCTGTTTCCAAGAAGCTCAGGGATGGAGACAGCATTGTCTGCCCTCCTCACCTCTGCATGTGGAGATCCCCAGTAGCCATCAATACTAATAGCCAATGAGTTCTCTCTCGCCCATGAGTCACCCTCTCTAGTCACCCTCCAGAGCAAGCCTCCCCAAGGGGTCACCCCTATATTTTGTGGGAGCGGATGCCATAAAATCACTGTGCATCTTTTTTGAAGGCATGCTTCCTTTTCCTTGTCCTGAATCAACCACCAATTCTTTTCATCGGCACTGTTTTACCTTCTTTACGGCCATTATAATTTAGTGATCGCATCAGGCAACTAGTCACTGCACAACTGACAGGAGGTTTAAAGCCCCTTCCAGCTGGTTCTCTTCATTCCACTTCCTACTGTCCAAAAATTCAGCTACCTTTCATCTACAGCTTCCTTCCACAAACCATCTGAAAGCAAAGCCCCTTATGCCAAGTGGAGCCTCTGTCTGTGAGGAGGCTTGCAAAAGTTTGGCATGCAAAATAAACTGGTACCTGCATATGGTTGGTCCAAGCTCTTGAAAGCAACATCCAGTCCCGGAGAGAAGGGCATGTCACACACCCTTAACTCACAGCTCTCCATAAACAGAGGGAGAAGCAGAACAGCTCCCTTCTGGAGCAGAACCAAAACCTTAAAAGAGCCCAGGCCCTTTGCCTGCAGCTCCACTAGCCTTTTAAAGCCTCTCTTTTGTCTCCTCGACATTGCTGCTGAAAGCCATGAGGTAACTCTCTCTATTTTTACCCCCCAGGCATCATCACTAAACAGTGTGATGGACATTGTCAACTGTCAAACACTTGCTCCACTTCCCATCCTCCTCCCATAGATGGGGTTTAAAATAGGACATGTCCCTTGCCACAAATGTTTCCACACTTGCGCTCAGGATAGGGGACTCTTTGAGTCACTGAGCATGAAGGCACTAAATCCAAAAACACTGTCATCTTTCCTGATTCTCAGGCATGCTTCACAAATGGCATTTTTCTGATACAGTCATTTACAAAGGATAACATCGGTGTAAAAGTAAAGGTAAAGGTACCCCTGCCCGTATGGGCCAGTCTTGACATACTCTAGGGTTGTGCGCTCATCTCACTCTAGAGGCCGGGAGCCAGCGCTGTCCACAGACACTTCCGGGTCACGTGGCCAGCGTGACGAAGCTGCTCTGGCAAACCGGCACCAGAGCAGCACACGGAACGCCGTTTACCTTCCCGCTATAAAGCGGTACCTATTTATCTACTTGCACTTAAGGGTGCTTTCGAACTGCTAGGTGGGCAGGAGCTGAGACCGAACGACGGGAGCTCACCCCGCCGCGGGGATTCGAACCGCCGACCATGCGATCGGCAAGTCCTAGGCGCTGAGGTTTTACCCACAGCGCCACCCGCGTCCCAACATCGGTGTAGATTTCTCCAAATGGAGATGGGCCATTCATCACCATTTAAAAGTATAAAACAGGCATCAATTGACCATTGCGGAAGGATGCCTGCATAGGCCCGGCAGAACAGAAAAGTTTTCAGCAGGCGTTCAAAAGTTGAAACGGCTGAACCCTGTTCAATCTCTTTTGGCAAAGGACTGGGCTGATCACTAAAGATTTGGTTTCTTGTTGTTTCCAAATGAGCCTCATCAACTCGGGGAACAACCAGAGATGCTGATCTCAGTGACTGAGCTGGGATATAAGGGTTCAGGTGATCCCTGGGGTAGCTTGGACCTAAATTGTAGCTGGCAAACCAGCCAGAGCTGGAAAAAGGCACTCTGAGCCACTGAGGCCACCTGAGCCTCCACTGACACTGTTGAATCCAGCAGCATCCGCAAGCTGTGAACCTGCTCTTTTCTGTAGAATGCAATTCCATCCAGGTAGGAACAGAAAACTGAAGACAGTTTTCCCAATGCCCATTCTACAGATCAGAAGGATGCCATGGTCAATCGTACAGAAAGCCATGGGGAGATCAAGCAGGAGAAGCAAGGTCACAGTCTGCTTGCCCTTCTCACAACAGGTAACATCCCCTCAGAGCAACCAAGACTGACTCTGGCCTGAAACCATGTCTAAATAATTAGTCAGAAATGAAGCAGACATGTGAATAAAACAAACAAACATGACTGCCTTCATATCTTAGTTGGACCCTGGGCAACTGGCCTACTGGAGTTAAAAGAGGATTGTATCCCATCTTGGAGTTATGTTTCCTTTGTTTTAAAACATCAGGAGGTGGCCACAACGGAATGTGGGATCCCAGGCTATTCCTAAACTGCTAAGAAGAATGTCCCAGTCTGCCCCAGGAAAACCCACAATCTGCTTCTGAATTGGAGCAAATGACAATCCATGGAAAACCTGGTTGCAACTTGCTCTGATCAGTGGTAAAACATGGCTTTCCCCAGGGAAAGCATGCCAGGGGAAGAAGAAAGATAAACCACACACACACACACCTGCTTGGACCTGGACGTGGAAAGCCCGGATCTGTGCCTAGATAAGTGGCAAAAAAGTAAGCATGGATGAGCCCTTAGTGGTGCTTCACTTTCCAGATGTTACACAATTATCAACATGCTCCCTGTTCTAACAGCTGTAGCTGAGTATGAGATTTTTAAGGAGAGATAAATTTGAATTGGCAAAGTAACATGGAATCACCAAGGAAGAACCCAGCTGATGGGAGAATTATAAGACTGAAATTTATCAGCAAAGGTAAAATGTATATAGCCCCAGCTCTTCCTGCTACAATGTGCTGCCGGAACAATGCAAGGATCCATTGTGAGATCAGGATAAGGAAAGGGTGTAATAGGTGTTTTCCTCTCTCTGGAACAGGTAGTTCCTCCACTATTTCCCATCATGAACTTTGCAGGGGGAGAAGGTGTAAGGGTGTCTACTGCACTGTTTGTCACAAAAATGTCTGCATGCATTACTGTGTGATATTGGCTGGACATACACTGCCTCCCAAAAGCACCAAATTCTTCTTACTGGTGTATTTCTGACTACTGCCAAAGTGACACATGCTGCCATATACATCAGGGCCTCCATTTAACACAGCTACTCAAAACAAGCAGCTTTGATTTTATAAAGAACACCTGAAATTACTGCAATGTGAACCAGGAGCACATCATGGCCTCATTTCCCTTCCAGTTTCATATGAAAGCAAGTGGAGCAGCATCATGGGATGGTTTTGGACTGCCTAATATCTCCAATACTTTCCAGCATGTTACTGGAGTTCATAGAAACCCCTTGTCCTAGTATAAGATCTAGACCGTGCCAATGCCTGAGAAGGGGAGGTCCATGCAAGCAGCAGTTTATTTAACCATGTAACTAAGTTCTCTGCAGCTCAATCTCACTCCCCATTGAAAATAAAGAACAAATAACCTTTACAGAATGACATAGTCATATGAACCACTTTTTACATCAGCCAGAGATTAAGCAACATTGCAGTACAACCTCAAAGCAAACAACTCCAAAGGCTGGGCTATTTATAGTACAGGACGAATTGTGAAAGTCTGTCCATACCAACAGAAATTCACTGCAATAGCAGATCAACAGGTATTTGATAAAGGCAAAGGTTCTCTGATAAAGGCTGAAAGAGAGTGATCTGTATGTTTTCATGAAGTATATATAGCAGTGTGTGAATCAGTGTATGTAGTAGACACAGGAGTGAAAAACATATTGAGCCTGTAGAATATGATGAGTGTTATCAAGTTTTAACCCAGTCAGTAGATTTCTATTGGTGAGATATTTGAATTTGAAGTGAAAAAGATTGAAATGTTTTACAGAACAGATGATGTCCTGTGCTTTGCTGAATTTTTAACTCCTACAAAACACTATGCGCATGATCCAGCAAAGCTAAGAACTTGGTTGTCTCATGCATTTCAGCTGCAGAGTTAATCACATGTGCTTACATCATTTCAATCAAAATCTATTGGATTTAAACGTGCTTAAGGTTGGCTAGATCATGCTCTATTCATTTTGACCCTGTTCAGATCCTTACATATGATCCATAAAGAGTAACTGATGCAGTATAGCAAGAACACATTCTCAATATAGCCAAAGTTGAGTGAACTTTGGCAGGCAAAACAATTTTTCCACGGCAGTTGTCACAGTGAACACAGAGAGCCAAATATAAGAGGTTAGAGAATAAGAGCAGCTGCATGTCCTTTATATGTGCAAGGTAGAGTGAGTGTGTGTTTAAAAACAACAAGAAGAAGCTACCACGAAG
Organism: Podarcis raffonei; assembly: GCF_027172205.1. Lineage (NCBI taxonomy): Eukaryota > Metazoa > Chordata > Lepidosauria > Squamata > Lacertidae > Podarcis > Podarcis raffonei. The sequence goes on from NC_070606.1 coordinate 16,345,774, forward strand.
GTCCTTTGGACCCCAAAGCATCCCCCAGCCTGTTCAAAAACAGCAGATGTGTTCCGGGGCACATTCTATGTCCTGCCCATAAAAGGCCAGGTGTGCCATCCAGCAAGGGCAAGGCCTCCCATGCCCCCAACTGTTTCAGGATGTAGTTTCTCAGGGAAAAGCCAGCTTGAACACACTCCTTCAAATAAGCAGCGGTTCAAATGGATGTGGCGAACTGAACTTAAGATGGGAAAGATGAGAAACCGAAATCAACAGATTTGCCCATTTCTAGTCCTGAGGCACCAAGTACAGTGGTACCTCAGGTTAAGTACTTAATTAGTTCCAGAGGTCCGTTCTTAACCTGAAACTGTTCTTAACTTGAAGCACCACTTTAGCTAATGGGGGCTCCTGCTGCTGCCATGCCACTGGAGCACGATTTCTGTTCTCATCCTGAAGCAAAGTTCTTAACCTGAAGCACTATTTCTGGGTTAGCGGAGTCTGTAACATGAAGCGTATGTAACCTGAAGAGTATGTAACCCGAGGTACCACTGTATACTACTACTACCACTACTACTACTACTACTACTACTAATAATAATAATTTTATTATTTATACCCCGCCCATCTGGCTGGGTTTCACCAGCCACTCTGGGCAGCTCCCAACAGAACACTAAACTTCAAACATTAAAAACTTCCCTAAACAGGGCTGCCTTCAGATGTCTTCTAAGTAAATGGAAGATGAACCAGAGAACACCATTTCACACTCTGTGACACATAAGACATGCTGTACTGCATGGTTAGGCAAACTAAGGCCCGGGGGCCAGATCCGGCCCAATCGCCTTCTAAATCCAGCCCGCGAACAGTCCAGGAATCAGCATGTTTTTACATGAGTAGAATGTGTGCTTTTATTTAAAATGCATCTCTGGGTTATTTGTGGGGCATAGGAATTTGTTCATTTTCTTTTTTATAAAAGACAGTCCGGCCCCCCCAGAAGGTCTGAGTGGACCAGCCCCCTGCTGGAAAGGTTTGCTGGCCCCTGCGTGCACTGTGTGTGCAGCTTCACCATAGCTGCCCTCCACAAGTTCCGCAGAGCTCAAGAAGGCATGGCAGCAGAAGAAAGATCAGATGAAAGAGGAAGTAGCTACAGCAGCAGTAGAGACTGCCCTCACACCCACTTTCCCTGCTCAGCTCCTCAATGCCATGCTAAAAACTGCAGAAGAATGCAGTCCGGTGTGACTTTATTGATTACACAAATAATGAGGTATATGGTGGAACAGTACCCAGAGTTTACAGCACAGTCGAGTGAAGGAAATACATATTTTATACATATTTCCTCCCCCCCCCCCATAAATTCAAATCATTATTGATACAAAATACTTTTACTTATGGTCACCAATCTAACCAATAAACATTACTACAGATCGTTTCATATCTGTAATAATTATAATGATTTTGGTATATAAACTTCAATGCAACTATGTTTATATATTCCGAAATGTTTATTTGAGTGTTTTTTGTTGTTTTATTTTTACGTAATTGTTGCATGTCATATGTCTAATGTAGACAATGATCTATCTTGACGCAACCATTTAAGCAGTTTAAAGATGAAAATGAACATAAACTATGTTACAAAAAAATAAATAGGAAGCTATTGTTATTCTCTTGGACCCAGCAAATCTTCTAAGCTCTACTGGCCCAACCCTGACTTCAGCCAGGTCCCAGAATTTTTGAAATCAAAAGCTGGCAACCCTGTAAACAGACTGCTTATTATTACTTGTTTATCATTATGCCTGAATAGCTAGTCACTGGATGTTGTACAAATAGAATTAATTGGAGAGAATGATTAAGGAAGGGGATGGATTCACTTTGGATGGAAAGAAGATAAAATGATTTGGGGTTTCATAAAGAGAAGAGTTTGTTGATGGAAAGAAGAGATAGAGATAAATGGGGTTTTTTTGGGGGGGACAATTAAACGAAGGGAAGGATTTGGACGGAAGCAGGGAGTTAAATAAACAACAAAGAAATAAAATAAATATGCAATGGGAATTCTGGGGAAGTTATTAAAAGGGCTTTAATTTTCTACTTCAGCCATACCTACATTTTTGCTTTGGTCACACTCAATTTACCATGTGGCCCTTGCCTGAAAATGGTTAGCCACCCCTGCGATTCAGTGTGTATATGAAATAGAACAGATAAAAAAAGATACCGCTATAAGGAGAGGGGAAGGGGCACAGAAGGCAGAATGAAGGGAGAAGAGTGAGATTCTTTTGGAATGTGGTCTAAGCCCTGTTTCAAGGGGGAGAGATGGCTGAATGTCAGGAGGTCTGGATTTTTAGAGACAAGGGACAGCAAAGTGGAGTGATGTCAAACAGAGGAAGTACTCAAGGTTTAGCAGAGGAACATATTGACAGAAAGATGTAGGGCAAAAGAGAAAGATGGGGAAGAGTGAAGGGATTTAAAAGCAAAAAGTAGTATTGTAGCTTAAATTGAATCCAGTAAAGAAAAAAGCAGTCAATGAAGAAAGGGTTAAACAAAGATGAAATGTAGGCAAGCCAGCAAATAAACCATTAAGTAGTATTCAAAAAGAGGGAACAAAAAGAGAATGTTAGCAATATTTAAAAAGTCAAAAATGGCAGTAACTTATATACAATATTTTTTAAAAAATAAAGAGAGGAATGAAATAAGACTCCAAAGTTTCATGCTTGGGAAGAAGGAACTGTAGAAGAATTACCCAGAATGATGAGAGAAAAAGATAGATGCAGAAGGAGGGCAGGCCAATAGCTGATTTATAGACTGTTTTTCAATAAAGCTCCTTTAGTGTCTCCTCTGGCTACAAGTACCATAGGTCTCTGGATACAAAACACAGACTTTGCATACACTGACTAGTCTGTAGAACAAAAATTGAGTTTTTCCCAATCCAGAATTATTCATGCTCATCCTTAGCACGTTGCTTTTAATCTAGATTGTTTCTAGATCCTGCTGTCCACAAGGCTGGGTGGGGTTGCTTGATATGCTAGTGGGGTGGAAGAGCTGGGAGGTTGGGAATCATATCTGGCAACCAATGTGCCACTTTGGTTCCAGATAGTACATAGGTAGATGAGTCTAATAAGCCCATTTTCATGGCCCTCTAGTGGTTGTGGTAGCCCATTTAACAAAAGTATTGTATTTTTCATTATCTCTGCAGGTTTATACTCGATTCTGACCAAACCAAGCCTCCTTGAGCAAAATAAACATCAAGATTAGCTCCCCCTGCCCAAATATCATAGAACCGTAGAATTGTAGAGTTGGAAGGGACACCCAAAGGTCATCTAGTCCAACCCCTGCAGATATGACCATAAAACCTTCATCCCCCAATTTGATTTAACGACATCAAACATGAAAGAAAAGCAAATACTCAGAGTGTACTTTATGTTTCAGAGAGGGAAACAACCCTCCCACTGTATATAGTTCTCATGATTCAGACTGCCATTAATGAAAAAAAATCATAAATAAACTGTCTCATCTAGGCCTGAGTGTTACATATAATTGAGTGCATGAAGTATCAGCCACAGTAACAAATGTACTGTGTGAACAATACAGGGAAAACAGTGTGTGCCCACCTAAGCTGTGTCCTAGTAGAAAAATGAATGAATGAATGAATGAATGAATGAATGTATACTCCACCCATCTGACCGGGCTGCCCCAGCCACTCTTGGTGACTCCCAACAAAAAAGTATCAGACACTAAAACAGGATCAGACACTAAAAACTTCCCTGAACAGAGCTGCCTTCAGATGTTTTCTAAAAGTTGTGTAGTTCTTTATCTCCTTGACATCTGACAGGAGGGCATTCCACAGGGAAGGTGCCACTACCGAGAAGGCCATCTGCCTGGTTCCCTGTAACCACATTGCCATGAGGGAACCACCAGAAGGCCCTCAGAGCTGGATCTCTATGTCTGGGCTGAAAAATGGGGATGGAGATGCTCCTTCAGGTATACAGGGCCGAGCTGTTTAGGGATTTAAAGGTCAGCACCAACACTTTGAATGATGCTCGGAAACAAACTGGGAGCCAATGTAGATGTTTTAGGACCAGTGTTATAGGCTCCCGGGGGCCGCTCCCAGTCACCAGTCTAGCTGGATTAGTTGTAGTTTCTGAGCTATCTTCAAAGGTAGCCCCACCTAGTGCATGTTGCTGTAGTCTAAACAGGAGATAACCAGGGCATGTGCCACTCTGGTGAGACAGTGTGCAGACAGGTATGGTCTCAGCCGGCATACCAGATGCAGCTGATAGACAGCTACCCTGGACCTGTGCCTTCATGGACAGCTGTGAGTACAGAATTACTCCTAGGCTTCATACCTGGTGCTTCAGAGGCAGAGTTACCCCGTTCAGGACCAAGGAGTCCCCCACACCCTGCCCCCCAGAAACAGGTTTTTTCCCCCGGGATTCAACCTCAGTCCAGAATGAATCAACAGTAGTTGGGTGTTTTTTCTCCCTACTCCTGCTGAGGGATTGTTTCTGCATTACAGCTCAGGACTGGAGGAGTGGGGAATGAATGGTGCGCTCTTCAAAGTATAACTACAGATAAGTATTATATGTGTAACCCATGTGCCAAAAACATGCAGGCACACTTCAATTGCAAAAATTCCCAGATCACTAGTAGCACAAAAGCAGATTGTGTTGTGTTTGTAAAACCTCAATAAATATCTTATAAAAAACAAAAAAACAAAAGCAGATTGTGTTGTATGTTCACTGGTCCTCTTCTTTACAGACAGCCTAGGAAGGCTAGATTGGCTGAGGCTTCCTCAGAGTTGTACACATAGGAAAGTAAAGGTGTGTGTGAAAATGTGTGTGTACACATTTTTTTAAAGAAAAAAAGTAACTGATTTCAGATTATTGTTCCTACATGCAAATGCTAATTGTTTAGGAGGAGGAAGTGTGTCACATTAGGAGCTGCCCTCACTGTAAAGGGACCCCTGACCATTAGGTCCAGTTGTGACCGACTCTGGGGTTGCGGCGCTAATCTCGCTTTATTGGCCGAGGGAGCCGGCGTACAGCTTCTGGGTCATGTGGCCAGCATGACTGAGCCGCTTTTGGCGAACCAGAGCAGCGCACGGAAACGCCGTTTACCTTCCTGCCAGAGCGGTACCTATTTATCTACTTGCACTTCGACGTGCTTTCAAACTGCTAGGTTGGTAGGAGCAAGGACTGAGCAACGGGAGCTCACCCTGTCACGGGGATTCAAACTGCCAACCTTCTGATCGGCAAGTCCTAGGCTTTGTGGTTTAACCCACAGCGCCACCTGCGTCCCGCCCTCACTGTAGCAACCAAATTTTTTTTAAAAAAAGTCATAGCACCACCTGCCTTGGGATTGCCCCACAACACAGAATACTTTAGTTATAGCACCCTCAGAAATGCTCCATAGGAAATAATCTGGCCTTCCTAGGACCCTTCTGACTCTGCCTATGAAAATAAGCCATGATGCAAGACATTGCTCACCCACTGCTAGGACTATCAAATAGCAGAGAACAGCTGGGCATGCCGTGCCTTGCTCAGCATTGGCCTCATGGCTGTGCATTATTCAAAAGAGAAAAATCCTCCATCTAAGGTGGCTAAAGCTCCTGGGCTGGCAATTTAGGTTTGCCTGACTTACCTATTAGTAAGTCCCACAGAACTTACTTCTGACTAAACATACATATGTATGTTTAGGATTGCAGTGTAGATCACTCAGCTCTTGACTCTGAAATTTGATTCATAATAAAATAAAATAAAATAAAATCTCCCCCACTTTGACAAGTGTTAAAGTGAAGTCAGGTGATTGGCAGCTGGGCTGTCCCACTCAAGTGATGCACACAGGGTTCAATCCTACTTTCTACAAGGTTTGGTAGTGCTGGTTAGTTTCCCTTCCAAAACATCCAAACCAAACAGAATTGAACTGCTGGTGAATCAGCTGGTGTGCTTGGGGGAGGTCCAGTCCTGCTGTCTGCAGCTACATCTCTACCTGCTGTACACCTGATGTCACATATGATGTCAGGTGTGGGCTGGTGGGCATTGTTTGGGGGAAATGGCCTTGCAAATAGGGAAACTTGGTAGGCCTCCACACAGTTTAAAGGCTTGGGGTGGCAACTGTGTAAAGCAAGGGTGGCAGGTCAGGGGCTAGCAATGAGCCCTCCCAAGCTGCAAATACTTAAAAGGTGAAGGAGCTACTGCTACTGCTGTATAAAAGTTCATCCACAAAATAAGGGGAAAAGGTGAATAAATCAACACTAGAATTGCAGGCTGTGTATACCAGTAAACCAAACATTGAAAAACGCAAGAAAGGCTGCTGTGAATTGCATGTAACAGTTCAAAACCGACTATTTTTCCATCTATAAGACGCCCCCAATGTATAAGACACCCCCTATTTTTGTAGCAACAACCAATCGCCAGTCCACGCTCAGTACTATCCCTGTACAAGATGCCCCCTAATTTTTGACTATTTTTTAGGGAAAAACCTAGTCTTATACATGGGAAAATATGGTAAACAACAGTATCATTTCTGAAATCTAGCATCAATGATCAACAGTGCATGTACAGATATCACTCAGATGACAATTTAACTGATATAACTCATTGACTGGATTCGGACATAACACTAAACTATGGTCTAGTGTTACATGAGTGAACCTTGGGTTCCTTCTCATTTTCTCCTTCTCTGGCACAGTGATTAAAATATCAGAAGCTTTTACTTCCATTTTTTAATAACTGACGGTTATCTCTTGTTTAGAGAAACAAGTCAAATTCATAAACCACTGTGTTTTTTGGGGGGTGGGGATGGATTGTTCTACTAAACCAGACGTCAGCAAACTTTTTTCAGCAGGGGGCCGGTCCACTGTCCCTCAGACCTTGTGGGGGGGCCAGACTATTTTTTGGCAGGGGGGAATGAATGAATTCCTATGCACCACAAATAACCCAGAGATGCATTTTAAATAAAATCACACATTCTACTCATGTAAAAACACGCTGATTCCTGGACCATCCGCGGGCCGAATTTAGAAGGTGATTGGGCCGGATCCAGCCCCTGGGCCATAGTTTGCCTACCTGTGTACTAAACCATAGGTTGAGACTAATCACAGTTTGCCTAGATTTGGTAACCACATAGAATTTTAAAAAACTGGAATTGAAAGCTTCTGGTCACCACCTCACAGCTGCACCACAGGAGGAGGGAAAGGGGAGCATGTGAGCATGAGGATCATTCACATAATGCCAAACCATCGTTTAGTGTTATATCTGAACAAAGTGGATTCTGGACTAGATATGATCTACACCTGATATAAAATTGTATTGTAAAGCATGCATATCGTCACATTTTCTTTGATTTTTATTGTTTTATCAGGGGAACTGCATTAAGTTCATTACGCCCCACCCAAACAAATGAAGTCAATGCTGTCATCTTGCTGAGTCACTGCTTGGGCTCACTTACTGAGCAGAAATCACCACTGATCCAGAGCCCCTTTGCTGACATCATTTACCCGATTCAAGGCATTGTATCATTGAGCAGCAAGCTAAATGAGTCAGGCCAGCTGCAATCTACGAGGAGTACCACTTGCAACTTGGAGGTCATCCCAGAAGCAGGGCCATAACATCATTTGGCAGCGAAAGCAGCAGCCCCCAGGAAGATTCTGAAGAAGACTCAAAGATCTAAATTTTCAACAGTAAACTAGACTTTGGGCGAGGCTTTTTTTGACATGTGGTTGACCATTGTTTGTGCCTGACAAAGGTAGTTTTGAAAGCTAGTTCTCATACTGTTGTCCCTTTCCATGTGTAGGAATACACAAACATTTATATATTTAGCAAAATGTATAAAACACACCTCTAAGTGGTTAGAACAATATCAAGTAAAACATTAAAAAATATTGCTATAAAGCAGTTATAAACGAGTATTGGAATAGTCAAAATATGATTAAGATCAACAATAGCTAAAATGAAATATGGCATGTAAATTCTGCATGTCTGGATAGGATAGCCCAGACAACTGACATCAGCACCAACCTGATGTCAATAAGCAAGGAGTTCCCAAGTATACGTGCCACCACAATAAAAGATGGATTTCTTACAGGTGTGGAACAAGTACCGTACTGGCCTGAATATAAGCCTCACTTTCCCCCCGAATTCCGACCACGAAAAGTGCGGCTTAAAATCGCAACCTTACAAAAATTGACTTTTATGATATCACTGCTGAAACAGACATACGGTTAAACAGAATGGGTGTGAGTGCCTGCGGAAATTTAAGGGAGTGGCTTATATTCAGGTGTGGCTTATATTCGGGCCAATACAGTATTATGTGGCAGCTGTAACAATCCCAGTTCCACAGACTGAAGAAGTCGAGTGGACATAAATGTAGTAAAGCAAGGATCAGGGTCTGTTGCACTTCAGGTGGAGAAGCAGTTAACAGAGCTCTCAGGTTTCCTGAGTTGTAACTTGAGCCAATACAATTATCAAAAGAAGATAATAGTAAGGTAATAGTGACCAATGCGGAATTATAACTGGAGCTGTGTGTACTCCTTAAAATTCTGCACTAAGGAAATCCAAATTATGCATGAAGAAAAGCTGAAATTTGCAAAAAGGAGAGGGGCGGGGAGGGAAGAGGTGAGAGGGGAAAGGGAAGCAGGTCTGCCAGGAACACTTACTGGCTTGTTTGGCTTTCTCTGCATAGGTGGTGGTCAGGTCTTCATCGACGGGGTGCTCCACAGGCCCTATCATGGGGATGAGGTGCCGCTCTGCTCGAATGTTCTTAGTTGCATGTGGGAGGAGCATAGCTTCTGGGGAAGGCTCTCTGTCTTCAGGTAAGGGTGGCTGCAGTAGCAAAGCTTCACTCTCTGAGAAGGGGGTGTCAGTGCGGCTTCCTGGCTGGCACACTATCTCCCTCTTGGCCACGCCGCTGAGGTTTTCTCCACGTTCTGCAGCTTGCGCTGTTGCCTCGGGGGTGCTGTCATACCCGCTCAGCTCGGAAAGGGACACTTCGTCCTGCGGCTCGCCTGCTTTATTGTTTGCTCCCCCTGGGGGAGAACGGGGGCTCTTCTTGCGAGCTCTCCGGTGCTTTTCCTGGGCAATGTTGTCAGCGTCGCTGTCGGTCTCGGCATAGTACGCTTCGCTATCAGGGGGTGAGGTTATGTTCTCCAGGGGCTGCTGCCGTCGGGGCTGCTGCTCAGGTTCCAGGGCAGCAGGGGGAACGGCCGGTTCAGGACTGCGCAACTGGGAGGCCCGGCTGAGCGGTGAAGTTGGAGAGGGCACTTGCAGCTGCCTGGGGGAAGGGGAACGCAGGAGCCCCTCAACGGATGGGTTCCCACTAAGCACCCTGTAGGAAAGAAGAATAAAATAAAATAAGAGATTCTGGGTCAGTTACACACAAAGCAGCAGATGACTATTTCATGCAGTTATGTGGATCCCGTGCAGAATCTCCAATATAGCTCTTTTGAGAACCAAAGTCAATTTATGGTTAGGAAATTATGAAAATGTGTCACACAATGGCTAATGAAGATACAGAGAGTGAATCCCCAACCTCCTATATATTGCAGTCAGAAGGCCACTCATACAAATTAAGCAAAAATCGGAAAGGTATCTAGTTATGCATCCATTGGTCTCTCATGAAGAAGTTTAACCTCTTAGTATGAAATATGGCTTGTTAGGGAAGCGTTTAATGTTTAATAAACTATTGTATTTTAATAGTCTGTTGGAAGCTGCCCAGAGTGGCTGGGGAAACCCAGCCAGATGGACAAGGTATAAATAAATAAATATATTATTATTATTATTATTATTATTATTATTATTAGTTAATAGTACTGGGTAAATCTGTTAGTTTCAGTTTCTCTCTGTTTCTCCTTTTTCTAATCTTAAGTTCAATTTTCCACACTGATTCGCAAAAGAATAAAAATACTGTATTTTTCCGTGTATAAGACGCCCCCAATGTATAAGGTGCCCCCTATTTTGGGGGACTCAAATTTAAGAAAATGGGGGGGGGAGATGGTTCAGGGTTGTTGAGCTTTTTTTAGGGGGGATTGCTGATAATCACTCACCCACACGTGGCGTGAAATCCGCCTCTCATCTGTCCCCTTACCGGCAGAAGCTGCCAATCGCCTGCCCAACTGCTGCAGCAGCAGCCAATCAACACAAGCCCTTGATACAGAAACCAATAACACGCCAAATAGCCACTGACAGCCAAGGCAGCAACCAATCAAATGCCCACCCTATGCACTATCCATGTATAAGATGACTCCCACGTTTTAGCATAATTTTTAAAGAAAAAAATCTAGTTTTATACATGGAAAACTACGGTAAATAAAGTCCTCATAAAAATTCATCACCTGGAACAACACCTAATATACACATGTAATCTGCACATTTTTGCATGGCATTTTTCAATAATATAATGCATTTTTGTATCTTATTTTCACTATATTTCATAAAATTTTGACACTGTTTGATTGTCCATAAAGGCCCCCTAAAAGCCCTCAAAACAGTATACCAATAAGATTAATTTGTCACAGGATTTGGTTCTAGTAAGTTGAGAAGGGGGGGGGGATCTTTCTATCAACTTTCACTACCCCGTTCATAATTTTATACCCCTCTATCATCTCTCCACTTGCTCACTCCCCCCCCAAACTAAAACACCCCAAATGATATAACCTTTCCTCACGGGGGAGTTGCGCTAACCCCTTGTTCATTTTGGTTGCCGTCTTCTGAATCTTTTCCAGCTCCTTTTTTAGGTTAAGCAATTGCAACTGTGCATATTATTTAGAGTGTGGTCTCAACATAATTATCCATCATTTGTTAGCTTCAGTTATCAGAAAAGTGAGATATAAATTTATTCGTTTGTTGATTTTGATATTTATCAGTCTTCTATAAAATAGTTTTTAAGAAAAATAAACCCGGCAAGAATGGTGTTGAATGGGAAACAAAGAAAATGCACAATGCCCTTGGATGCTTGGAGAATAGCTAGTTCTTAACGAAAGAGAAATATGAAGCTGCCTTATACTGTGCATAATAAGTGTGCCCACACAGAAAAGAAACAAAACAAAACAAAAAACTACAACTACATAACAGTTATAGCAGGGGTGGCCAACTCCTGAGAGACTGTGATCTACTTTCAAAATTAAAATCTGGCAGTGATCTACCCCTGTTTTTTAGGGGTTCAAAATTGTTCACCTTTTTGGGGGGGAGGGGAAATGTCCCATTTTTTAGGGGGGCAGGGACTTTTTTGCAGCTCTTCTGAGGGAGGGAGCAACAGAAGCAGCCACTAATCTTATGATCGCTGGCCAGATAACTGCCTCCGTTTCTAAACTCCAGCTTCCCTTCTGCAACAATAGACGCTGGTGCAGGGAGAGGGGCCGGGGCCGTAAGGGGGCCAGCGATCGACCGTGATCTAGCAAAACCTCGCAGGGATGGACCAGTAGATCGCGATTGACGGGTTGGACACCCGTGATTTATAGAATACTTCAATTAACAAAACACCATACAAACAGTAAACACACAATATACATACTCTGACAGAAAAACCGATTAAAAGCGCATCTCAACTTGATAAAGTCTCTGTCAAGTTCGTATAGTGAATCCTAATTTCTTGAGAAAATTCTTTTAAAGTTAGAAGTCCAACTTGAAATGAAATTTCTCAAGGAATTAGGATGCAAGTTTGGGGTCTGGTAGATTGTATTATCTACCAGGCCATCTAGTCAGGCCATTGGTCACTCTAGCTAATAGTTTCCTTTGATTTGCAGTACTCTCCAATGTCTCAAGGCTGAAATACAGATGACATGGGAGAGAAGAACTGGATTTCCCAACATTTTCTTTCTCTTTAAAGCAGCAACCAGGGCCTCCAGTTTTGACCTAAGAAGTGACACTGATAGCACCCAGGAAAATGTGTCAACGCCTCCTTTCTAAGCACTGTGATTCCAATCCAAAAGACAGCACCCTCCTTCCCCACTGCTGCTTAAAGAAAGTAATCAGGAAATCTGATCCTGGGTCACATCTGTTTTGGCAAACAACCAGAGGTCTTTCCCAGCCTTGCTATCCACAGTCCTTTTCACGGGAGAGCCAGGGGACTAAACATGGCCTCTCGTGTGTGCAAAATCTGACATTCACCACTGAGATACATGCAAGTAACAGGAGGGGCAAGTACCAGATGATCTAGGATCAGATCAATGCATTTTAAAAATAAATAGTGCCACCTTATGTGAAAATGGTCAAAATTGCCTAAGCCTACAGTGTTATGCTTTATCGTTGTTGTGACACACTTAAAGAAGCTGCTAACTGCATACAATTGATAAATGAGAAAATTGTTAACTACCTTGATTTTTATACAAATGAGCATGCATGGCAGTGTCCCATGGGTCCAACTTATCCTTTAATTAACGTTGACCTTGTGTCAGAATAAAATTCTTTACACATTGGACATCTTTCTTAATAGAGGGCCCACAAGCATACTCCAGCCCAGAGAAAGCTGCCAAAAGGCCATACAGGCTGCACTGGCACTGCTAGTGATGATGTAGGCACTGTTGCCAGGAATACAACTTTAAACTAAGGCTCAGTTGACAGCCATGAGTTTTTCCAGTGGGGCTCATGCTGACTGAGCCGAGTGGCTGGGATCTAAAGAGCTGCTCTGGTTCACTCAAGCGTTTGCATTAGCTCAGCGGAATTTTTTCTTTTTTTTGTTGAACAGCTTATCTCCATGCTTCCAGAGGGCAGCCATGGTGGCCTGTTTATCAGCAAAACAACAAGGAGCTGCATTCAAAGAAGACGACTCAAGCCCACAGGGGTTCTCTCCTCACTCACTGTCCACGTCTTACTCCTGATATATAAGTTAAATAGCAACAGTCTTGGTACAGGTTATTTGGGTATAGCATTGCTAACTTTCCTGAAATATGAAAACTGTTTAACCTAACCTTTTGCCTTTTGTTTTATAACTGCTTAACAATCTCCACAAGAGTGTCTATCTTATTTTCCCACATTTTCATATAAGTCTTTGGCGTGGTGTTGATCAATGTATCTATTTATTTATTTATTTAACTACCTACCTACCTACCTGGCTCACATATTCTTGATATCTACCCTCCAATGCAGTTATAAAAAATATAACAGTAAAGTAACCATAAGCCTTCAGAATGAGAACTCAGATACATGATGCTATTACACTGATCCTATTTACACTAAGTGCTGAGCAAGCAAGAATTTACCCATGCAGCATTCCATGTAGCTGGCTTCAAATTTAAACCAGGCTCTCAGCTACTGAATGTGCAATAATAGCATGTCAAAGCAACACCCGCTCAGGCCTCTAGGATCACTAGTGTCCTAATGCTGTATTAGAAGGCAAGACAGCTGTGGCTTAAAAGAGACATCAGGCACTTGGAATACGGTGCAGGAAAGCTTTTCTTACACATCTGACATCTTCTTTTAAACAGGCCAGCCTGGTCACACTCTGAATGTCCAACATGTCCAGAAGCTTAATATGAGTCATTCTGAGGTTTTTAAAAAAACAGACTACATATAATGAAAATGAGTCCCTGTACTGTTAGTGGGGGGAGTAATTTTCGTATGACATTTGCATGCATTCTGGATTGAAGTAGGAGCACAGGACAGGCATAGCTGGGAAGGTATATCAAGCCACATATATAATTACATTGATCATTTAATCAAAATCAGTTTGTGCTACCTTAACAGCATTTTTCACCGAGCTCAGCTGACACCAAAAGCCAACAGCTGTTATCATTTACCTTTTAACAACAATGTTGAGGATGCCATTTGAGGAGTCGATGATCTGCATGGCACTGGCATGTGAGAGGCCAGCACATGATTTCCCATTGATGGTTACCAGTTCATCATTTTCCCATAAGCCCCCACGGCATGCTTTGCTTCTTTTACGGATCTAAAAAGGGAAAAGCAGAGAAGAGAGAGTGAAGGAGAAAGTTCCCTCCTGGGCTATTGATAGGGATACCAACAGCATGACAGTTACCATCATGGAAAAGCTGAAAAGGGGGTTTGGTCAGCACACGAAAGGGGCACACTTATGCCACATCCTATATCCCTTCAGCCCATGGCCACAACCCCATTGTTGATGCGAACCCCACATAGGGAGACCATAACTCAGATGACAGCTGCTTAGTGTGTGTCCTCTCTCTCGTCTCATGGCATTCACACCTAGCCCTCACAAGGGGCAACTCCAGTAACGTGAAACGACGTAGAAAGGACATATTGCACACAAAGGGACTACTCTGCAAAGAACGTCCTAAGCTTGAGCACAGTACCAAGACTTATCTCCTTACAACCCTAAATGGGTACGTCAAATTGGGATAGGTAACAACAGCCTCCACTCAAATAACTGGAGTGAGTGTGGGGCTGATATATCCAAAGGACCTGCTGCAAATACCCCAAGTCTTTTCCTTCCCCCGCATTGCCATACATGAGAACCGTCTTCCCTTGCCGAACTGTATTGCTCCAGCAATTCCCCAACCACAACAGTGGGGGGCAGTGTTCTCAATGCAAGGGAAATACTCATCCCCCATTGGCCAAAAGCCAGGCACTCCACTTCCTGCCAGCTGGCAGTTAATAGCAACAAATGGGGTCCTTTCATCAGGACCTAGGTGACATAGGGAGGATAGGGTTAACCTTTCCCTCCCAGTGTGCTGTGGTCCCAATGAAAACAAACCCCTTCCCCCAGGGTACCCCTACTTTTTAAAAACTGCATAGTTGCTAATGGTGAGTCTAGCATAACATCCTCGTCTTCCGTGTCTCCCCTGCAAAGTGGAGGAGCAGGGAAAAGGAAGAAATGCCTATCTTTTTTGGGGAGGTATGAGCTGTCTAGACACTTGTTGGACCTTTATCAGCCTCTGGGGATCAGCTCCAAGCTTTTCCTGCAATCTTAAAATAGAAATTGCTCATTCCATCTGCCACATTCATCAGCACAAATGCCATCATCCTGGCCTTCCAGAGACTTTGCCCTTCCTCTGCCTCTAACATTTGGAAAAGAAAAAAAAAATCTGGAATGAGAACATGAAACCTAGTAATAGAGCAACAGAGCAAACAGGCTCTCCTGCTCCTATCAAACTGAGCAGTTTCCATCTGGTTTCCTTCCCTCATTTCACCAAGTTTTCTGGGGTACAGTTTGTAGGCAAATAACAAAATAAAGAACTATGTACACTCATGTGAGATGCTATCGTTGGGAGAAGCTGGAGCGAGGGTATCTGCTTGTATTTGAAGAACGTAATTGACTGAGAAAAAGGTGCCTCAAGCCCAATATTTGGAGAGAAACAACTCTTTCATGGAGACATTTCTCCACAAAGAATGCTGCATGCACCATACATTTAAAGCACAAACACCAAATCATCCTAGGAACCACAGCTTATCCTTCAAAGAGCTACAATTTCCAGCACTCTTAATGAACTACAGAAGGATTCTTTGGGGTGAAATGATGTCCTTTAAATGTATGGAGGATGTACACAGCCATAGACTATCAGCTTTTCATTTGCATATTGAGGCTCCATGACCACCCTGTTCCCTAAGGTGCAAATAACTAGACACCACACAGGATATTGATTTAGAATAAAAAAAAGGCCACAACTCTATTGGTTACAGATGTGAGGTTTGGACATAGGCAGTGTGGTAAGCAACTGCACATGTCACTCATGCCCATCTGCTGGGAGTGTTTCTAAGGATGAAGATGGCAGGGCCGGGGGGGGGGACACACACCCTACGTCAAATCGGGGCATCCCACAAGTGGTCCCCATTGAAGGAGTAGTATGGCCCCAGCCCGCGTCTGGGTGTCGGACAGGAGCCACTCCTCCTGGATTCTTTTAACAGGATACCCTTACCCATGGAGGGGCAGGCAGAGGCTACCACCTCACCTCCAACCAAGACTAGGCTTACCCAATGCCTATCTGCCTTACAAAGTTGTGACGATTGCTACGAGGTAGGCGATAACCCAAGTGGTGGTGCCAATTAATCAAGTGGAAAAAATTCTTGCCTGGCCTCTGAAAATTTAGGTGGCTGACATTGTCCATAGCAAGGTCAAACCATCCATGAAAAACCCTAATCTGAGGGAGGGTGGGTGGGTGGGAGAACGGGCGCAGCGAAAGAAAGGCAGAAAAGCCCTGCCAGCCAGGCATTTAAACTTCCCCTGAGCGTGGCGCCAAGGGCCGCAATTGGTTGGTTGGTCCCACTAACTCCAGCCGCCATTGGCCCATTTGGCAGCAGAAATACGATCCGGCCTGCGATAGGCCAGTTTACCAGGGAGGCCCAGGTCCTGCCCGCAAAGCCACCTGCCCAAAAAGGGGGAGAACAGACTTCTCTGGATGATACCCAATGTTACATGAATGGGATTCCACTTACACAATAGTACTTCTCCTTCCTCTTCTCTCCCCTCCAACCTTCAAACCCCCATTTACTCTGGAAGGTCCCACACAATTTAAGGGTGCAGGTGGAAGAGAGGAAGGGGAAATCCTGCTGTGCAAGTAGATGGACACATTTAGATGTCACCCCCTGAAAATGGCAGCATTCTAATAGGTGTGTGCATATGCATGCCAATGAGTTCTAAGGGGGAATTCTTAGCACCTTGCTAAAATTAAAATCCTCCCAAACCCGATTCCCCCCCAACACTCTCATGCAATCTGGTAATTGTCAGATTTGGGGGTTTGGCAATGAGTTTTCCACCACAGAGCCTAGGGTTTGTTGATCGCAATGTTGGCGGTTCGAATCCCTGCGACGGGGTGAGCTCCTGTTGTTCGGTCCCAGCTCCTGCCAACCTAGAAGTTGGAAAGCATGTCAAAGTGCCAGTAGATAAATAGGAAACGCTCCAGCAGGAAGGTAAATGGCGTTTCCGTGTGCTGCTCTGGTTCACCAGAAGCGGCATAGTCATGCTGGCCACATGACCCGGAAGCTGTACGCCAGCTCCCTTGGCCAGTAAAGCAAGATGAGCGCTGCAACCCCAGAGTCGTCTGCGACTGGACCTAATGGTCAGGGGCCCCTTTACCTTTACCTTTTTCCTCCCACTCAGTCCTGAACCTGAGGAGTGGAGTGCTCTACCACACTAATACAGTTTTTTAAGCTATAGAGCAGAAAGAGGAATTGATTATTTATCTTTACCTCTCGCTCCACTATCAGAACAGATCATTGTTATTATTTTATATGTTTAGGTTTTGTATACCCTGCTTTTAGTTGGATATATTATTGATTTTTTTGTTATTGTTTACATGTTTCTGTGGTTCCATAATATTCTGAACATTAATAAAAATAAATGGGGGGCGGGTTTCATGTGGAACTAAAGATCATGCTAACAACTTTCTATCCCATCATGGTAGGGAAGGACCAGCCTGCACTAGCTGCAGAGTTCCAAGTGCTTCTCCAGACAACCTATTTATTAAGCAGTCATCCTGCTTTGTTTGCACAAAATCTGTGTGGAGATTATATGACACTGTTGTTTGTTGAGTTTTCATTCCAATTTGTTTGCACAGACGTTGTATGGTATTGCCCACCATTGCCCTTATTCCACATTTTCCAGTGCACATTCCCATCACTTTTCTTACCACATACATTCTGTGAATTTTGGGGGGTGCGGGGTTTTTGTGTGTGTGCAAAAGCACCAAATCCACTTTAATTGTGCAACCTAAATTGTTGGTATACAGCTGTATCAGACTCACAAAATAGTGACAGTCTGGATTTTGGAAGCTGGGAGTAAGAACCCAGCAGGGCTTACTTCTGAGTAAACATTGCATAGGATTACACTGTCAGTCCATTTCTAAAACCCTTACAGCAAAAGCCATTCTTAGCCTCAATTCTGTTAAATTACAATTCTGCAAAAACAAATATATTTTTAATTTTAAAAATAGACCAAGCAAACTGCTTTTAAATTTTGTACGATAACTAGGGGAGGAATGATTGAGAGGACAGAAAAATCCCAAACATACCCAGGATATTTCTACCAAACTCCACCCAGTGGTATGGATGACAAGAAGCAGCAAAGCAACGAAATGGTGAGTGAAAAAACAGAAGTGTGTGGATCCTCATGTGCCAATCACACACACTGACAAATTGGATCTACACAACCCTTTTGCAAGGCCTTCCCAAGAGTAAAAGCAGCCTAAAATCACAAAACCATTGAAAGTGTCTGAACCTTCTCTCTCTCAATAATTCTTCCACCCCAAGAAACATAGTTTAAAGATGTTTCCTCCTAGAATTACTTCAACTCATTGTATCTCACCAGCGGAAAGATGATATTGAAAGGCTGTTTCAGAGGGTCAGGAAAAATGAAGCGAGTGGATTCAGCTCCTGCCTGTAACCTACCCATGTTGTGGTTTAAGCCTTAACGCCACTTGACAGGAAATCAATGGCAAACCCAATTTTGCTGAAGGGGCAATGGCAACCATCACATACAATTTGTCTCTTAAGAATCTTGCACTCCTGGAGTGTACTCGTAAGCAACTCTCAGCCTCCATGGCTATGAAATCTGGAGCTTGGAGCCAGATCAGAGTGCTCTGGCCTAACCACAGCTTGGTCCATGCCAGGATTTATGGTAATTCGGGAACTCCAGTTTGTACGGAACTGAGCAAGGAAAAAACTCTGCAGCAAAGCTCTTCATTTACCAAGCAGTGTCCAACTACGTTGTGTGTCCCGGGCATCTAAAATCAACAAAGTCCACTCTCAGTCTTCACAGCCAGCTCCCCACACAGAGGGAGAAACTCTAAAAATAGGATGAAAGACTTCCCAACTGTTCTTGTTCCCAGAGGCAGCTTTTCAAAAACTCATAAATCCCTCTTGGAGCATAACATTGCCAACACAACTTGACTGACTAGTTCTCAGTTTCTTTGCAACTATAGCCTGGGCTGGTATCAGTGAAAAAGATGATCTGGGAAGAGAGGACGAAAGTACACACTGTATTTAAAAGTATAATGTGTACCTTAAACTTTCAAAGCAACCCATACATCTTGGGCTTTGCACATATTACACCTCCAGATGTTTTTGGCTACTCCAATCAATCCCAGTCAGCATGGTGACTCCAAGCCACGGGTGTCAAACACAAGGCCCGTGGGCCGAATCCGGCCCGCCAGACCTCGTCATGTGGCCCGTGTAGCTGCCGCCGGCCGCCAGCCTTCACCTTTTATTCTTGCTTTTTTTTTTTTTGACACAAGAACGCCGCCTCTTCAGCGCATGTGCGGCAGCCTACAAGCCAGAGAACGTCTGCCCTCTAGCGGCGCCGGCCGTTCTACACAGGAAACCTCCACTTTACATGCATTCAGGAAACCTCCACTTGTTTTTATATTGAGCGCATGCCATCCTGTGATGTGACAGATCCAACGGCTGCCTGAACCTTTCTCTCCTGTACTGTAAGTCCTACAGATACAACCGGCCCTTTGAGGGTGACCAAACTGCTGAAGCGGCCCCCGATGAATTTGAGTTTGACACCCCTGCTCCAAGCGATGCAAAAAACATATTCCTAGATATAAACCATGAAACAAACAGTAAGGACCCACTTAAACTCACTAAGTGCAGCACTATAAAGTACTTTTCAAAGTGTGCCCCAATAAACCTTGTGGCTGACTTTACATGTGACTTCGTAATCACATACTGTGTAATCACACACAAGAAACTGAACTGATCCAAAATGCCTTCTGCTATCCCCTCTACTATTTGCTGCGTGCTGTTTGAAAAGTTCAGCTGCTGCTGTTTGTAATTCAGAAGAGTGAACCAGCCTCTTCTCATTGTCCCATCTAAAGAATAATAATAATAAATAATAATAATAATAAATTTATACCCCGCTCATCTGGCAGGGTTCACCCAGCCACTCTGGGTGGCTCCCAACAGAATACTAAAAACACGATCAAACATTAAAAACTTCCCTAAACATCACAAGCAGTGGAAAATAAGTCATCCTAATAGAAACAAATATACTATGTGAGAGAATAATTGGATTTCCCCAGTGGAGGAGGGATGCAAATTGCAGGGCTGGCATACCCTTCAATATTTCTCCAATAAAAATAGGGACGTCCTATTCCAAAATGGCAATTTTACTATTTATAACCCACACATCTTACTGGGTTGCCCCAGCCACTCTGGGCAGCTTCCAACATATATAAAAACACAATAAAACATTAAACAGTAAAAAAAACTTCCCTATATGGGATTGGCTCAGGGGTTAGATAACTCCATACCCTCCAACATTTCTCCAATGAAAATAGGGACATCCTAAGGAAAAGTGGGACATTCTGGGATCAAATCAGAAACCGGGATGGCGTCTCTAAATCAGGGATGTCCCTGGAAAATAGGAACACATGGAAGGTCTGGGGTGGGGGTGATACCACTATCTTCACAACAGATGCTCAACCAGTGTATGGACTGTGCATTACAAATGAGAAACAAATACTATTTATTGCCAGAAATCCTGATATATAGAAACATCCTAATTCTTCCTACAGGAAGACCAGAGAGCAGCAACATAATTAAACAGGGAAGGATGAATACATGTGTCCGTAATGCACTGATGAGGAGAAAAGGTATTAAGCAACAGCTGTTCCACTGGAATGGAAAGGATATGTCAAGTATCATAACCCGACTCCTCCAAAAGGCTAATTCAGCAGAACCAGCAGCTGCCACAATGAGTGGAGTTTAAAAATCCATTCACTCACGGCAAGTTTGTATGTCCCATTTCCAACTGGAGTTTCTGTTGGTTTCACAAAACAGCTCACAGTCTTGTAGTTACGATCACATTAAGTGTCCAGTTTTAAGCAGAAAAGCAATCTAGTATTATTTAACAATCCAATTTAATCCAATCATCCTGGAAATTTCTGATAAAAGAGATCCATAAAAATCTTATGTATATCATGATAAGACGTGCAGTACGTAAGATGTGAGTTACAGATACTACCTCACCGGACTGATTCACAGAGACAATTATGTTGACAATAAAGGATTTTCTGGAACCTCCCTTTCAGAACTGCTGATGGGAGAAAATTTAAATACACCAGATGAAAGGCTTTTGAGAATACATCATTGGGTTCTCTGTGACAGGATAACAAAATCATAGAATCATAGAACTGTAGAGATGGAAGGGACCTTAGATCAACAACCTACAATGAAGGAATCCTACCCACAGCTGTCCTTAGGTGGGCTCAAACCACCGCTTGGTTAGTTGGCATCCGTCTGTCTCAGGAGACAATGGAAGAGTGTGCCTTCAGAGGTCAAGTCAAACCATTGGAGAGTTATAGTGCCTGCTGTGGCTGTAAAGACTTGTTATGGCAGAAATGTTTTGCTGCAGTTGGGGCAGATGAAGGCATCCGGTTTTGCTGCTGTAGATGCACCATAGTTTCTTCTTTCTGTGCTCCTCCCAGTGGTCATTCCTTCTCTAGTCACTTTTGTGGATACACAACCTGACTGTTTCCAGGCACTGCGGTCGTCTGCAAGGTATTCCTCCATGATGGGGTTAATGTTGCCAATCTTCATGTTCTGTTTGTAGACATCTTTGTAACGCAGAGTTGGTGCCTGAAGCCAGCTCCCCATAGCCTTGGGGAGCCTGCCATCCCAATGTTCTCCAACTCTGGCATCAAAATCTCCCAGCAGGAATAGGTGTTCACAGACTGGGACCCTCCTAATAGCTTGGTCTAATCTTCTGGTTAACAGCCATATGTTTTTGAACAGAGAGCAAGTAAAGGCAGCTTGCTGGTTTATAGGGTCGAAGTGCTCTGTTGATTAGCATGTTATCTGAGGTTAAGCCCAGAGCCTTTTTTTTGTTTTGTTTTTCTCCTGTCTGCCAGGATATCTTTTTTTTAATATATTTTTTATTAAGGATTTTCTTGTTTTACAGAAGTGTAGTGCCTCGTATTTTTTCTTCTTCTTCCATGTAACATTTTTACAAATCATCTTCCAAGAGAACAATGCCCATTTACACCACAAAGAACTCATAACCCACCTGCTCTCAGCAGCCAGAAACACCATAACCAGACACTGGAGAGACCTGTCAGGAGTAAGCATGGACCAATGGTACCAAATAGTATGGGAAACAGCCCTACTAGAAAAATTAACTAATAAACTGAAACTGACACGGGGACAAACAGAAGAAGACGCCTTCACCCCTGTATGGCTCCCCTTTATCACATACACAACCCAACAGGACAATGACAATAATCCACCAACAGCATACCAATCAATATGGCTAACCTGATCCAAAACACACACACACCTCACTCACACACGAAAACAAAGATCACCACAGCCAATCACAAGCAAACAAGCCCAGAGCCATTTAACATCTGTATGAAGCTGCTGGGAGTGGTTATCTGGAGATTTGGACTGAGGTGTCAACAGTATGCTGATGATATCCAATTCTTTCTCCGTAGTGTCTGAATTGAGAATGGCTGAGAAAGGTCTAGACCAGTGTCTGGATGCAGTGGTGAATTGAATGAGGACTAATAAATTGAGTCTGACTCCTGGCAAGGCAGAGGCTCTGTGGGTGAGTGGTTCCCAAAACCAGGAAGTCAGCAAGTTGCCTGCTCTTGGTCACACTCTTTTTGAAAAGGCAGGTGCATAGTTTGGGAGTGCTTGTGGTTCCTGCTCTGTCATTAAGAGGCACAGGTGTCTTCAGTGGCTAGGAGTGCCTATTACCAGCTTGGGCTGGTAAAACAGATGTGGCCGTTCCTGGGCTGGGATAGCTTGACCAATGCAGTTGTTCATGCATTGGTATCCTCAAAGTTGGAGTAGTGCAATGCAGTCTATATGGGGCTACCTTTGAGGTTGGTCAAAAAGTTGCAGGAGTACAAAACTACTCAATTGCTTATGTGGACAAACTACTGCCAGCATATAGCACCTTGTTTGTAGAATTTACACTGGCTGCCAATCTGTTACTGAACAAAGTTCACAGGATGGTATTCAACAACTGTGTCCCACCAACACTAGAATTTCCACTTGTTCACATGTAAAAGATGATTTATACATACATACATCACAATGGGGCTTACATAGAAATTCATAGTGTATTGTGCCCTTAGAAATTTGTTTGTGGCACAAATCTGTATAAATGCCCTGTTTGGTACTTAACTGGCGTAACAGAACCAACAAATTAGAAAAAGGGAAAGTCTCTTGGTATGAATGGGGGAAACTGAAGTTGCTTCTGATAAACAAATTCAAATATGTGTGGGTGTTGACTGCTTTGGTCCAATTTGAAGGCAGGCGGGCAGAGTGGATTACAAGCTAAATAATGCTCAAATTTGGACAGACCACAGTGACTCCATGTGCTCTTTGATGAGATGGATTATTTGGACCCAAAGCAATCAGGCATGGTTTCAGTATTGGTATATAAACTGCTCAGTTTCTCCATTGCTTTTAAGAATGCTATCCCGAAGCATTTTGCTGCCTTGGGCAAAACAACATATGCTACCTTGCCTCCCAAATATGCACCCCAATACAGCAAATACCTCTGAGTCTCCCTGTGAGTAAAATACAATAAATAACTAATGTTTGCTGCCTTTCAGTGACATTTCAAACCCTGTGAGTAAAATACAATAAATAACTAATGTTTGCTGCCTTTCAGTGACATTTCAAATCCACTGCCTGAGGCCTAACGGAAGAGACCAACCCTAGTCTTCAGTTACACAGGGTTCAACATCACCCCAACATAAAATACAAAACACTAGATATTGACAAAAGGACTTGACGTTAGTAGCAGCCCAACTTGTGTGCAGACTTTTCCATTTCCCCCAATTCCACAGAGTTGCACTCTTTGAGAAGACATGAGCACCTCTCCGCTCATGGCTATGCTTCTAGGGAGGAAGTAACCCCACATCTAGGGTATTTTCTCAACCACATAAAACTGTGATGCTGCAGCTGGCTAGATCATTAAGAAAAAAGAATTGACGCTGCTACTTCACAAGCTTTCTTTTCTGCTCCAGGGAATCCTGCAGTTACAATTCCCAGGGTTCCCTGGGAAGAGGGATTGACTGTTAAACCATTCTGGGAACTGTAACTCTGTGAGGGGAATAAAAAGGTAAAGGTAAAGGTACCCCTGCCCGTACGGGCCAGTCTTGACAGACTCTGGGGTTGTGCGCCCATCTCACTCAAGAGGCCGGGGGCCAGCGCTGTCCGGAGACACTTCCGGGTCACGTGGCCAGCGTGACAAGCTGCATCTGGTGAGCCAGCGCAGCACACGGAAACGCCGTTTACCTTCCCGCTGGTAAGCGGTCCCTATTTATCTACTTGCACCCGGGGGTGCTTTCGAACTGCTAGGTTGGCAGGCGCTGGGACCAAGCAACGGGAGCGCACCCCGCCGCGGGGATTCGAACCGCCGACCTTTCGATCGGCAAGCCCTAGGCGCTGAGGCTTTTACCCACAGCGCCACCCGCGTCCCAGATGTGAGGGTGAATAGGGGCCTGCAAACAACTCTCAGGACACTTAACAAGCTGTAGTTCCCACAATGATTTGGGGGAAGCCATGACTGTTAAAGTGGTACAACTATACAGTGCAGATGAGTTTCTACATACTCACACACTCCTCTCTCTTGCCCAAGGCAAGCAAGAGTGTTCAAGGATACATTATGTCCTGGCAAAAAGACGCAAGGGGTTTTTGTGTGCAGCATGTGGTCTAGGGAGAATCCCAAAGGCAATACAGAAAGACCTGTTTAAGTTTGTGGTGCACATATGCTCTTCAGCCTGCATGTAGTATCCCATCACTAGTCACCAAAGCTTCAAAGACTGACAAAGGTCTCATTCCCTTTAACAGCTTACTTCTACCAAAGCATTTAGGTCTGGAACCTAATCCCATTTTCCAGTAACACAGGTATTTCTGGAAGCTGCATAGAGGCTACAATTGCAATAGCATGATGGCAGGAGCTAAACGATTCATCCAAGAATGTTGAATTTCTGATAGCTACTGATCTGGGGGCGACAACCCTTTCCTGAAGATCTGGCAGATGAAGGGCTGGAGCATTTGGCAGAAGCCCTACTACCCCGGTGGAACTCCGGATAAAGCAGCAGATCATCTTGGATGCAGTGGCAGCTAGCGTTGGCTGAACCCTTCTCCAGCTGAGCTGCTGCACTGGCAAAAGATGTGTTGGCAGAATGGCTGAAATAGGGTAGACACGTTGGCAGCATGAGGGAGTAGCACCCTGCTGTGTTCTTTTTCCCATTAATTCACAGCCACATAGCCATCAACAGCACAACCTTATACCAGTTCATTTTCCCTCCCAGGACTTCACTACTGACTTTCCCTCCCATTGCTCCTGGCATCTGAATGCTATCTGCTGCTGTGGCTGAGTGGTTAGGCATCTGCTCTGTAGAGCTTGAGTCCTCAACTCCCCCCCCCCCTGCATGAGAAATATGTAAATGTTCCTCCCTTCTCCCTATTGGGGCTTAAACTGCCACCCGCTGCTTCTCAACACTATGCCCACTGCTAGTGTGAACCACTGGAAGTTGCTGCCAGTATGCAGCTGTGGCTGCCCTTGTTGCGTGTCCCGTCACCCCTTCCCTTGGGTGCTTGGGGAAAGGTTCTTTCCCATCCCCGAGCAGCTCTTGAACCCATATCCCAGAGACGATATGTGCCCATTAAGCTATGTGAGTGCTGTGTTGCAAGTCTTCCTTTCGGTTGTGTACTGTCCTCAAAAACAGTGGCTGCGAAGAGCATAAAGGGGTTTGGACCCCTGTATGGAAACCGACAGGGGCTGTGTCAGTGGGGTCATTGGAGGGAGAATGGTGTCATCTTGCATGTTTTTTGTAGTGAAGCATGGGTGTGTGCTGTGGAAATACTCTCATCGTGACTTCATTGGCTTCCTTCATGCGTCAGTGGCACATGGGTGCTGTCACAGCCCCCAACTGTGAGCACTGGTGAACTGTCTAGGGATGCTGGGTGCATGTCTGTCATTTTTACACTGCTTTTTGTACTATCCCTTCCCCCCCCCCCATTGCCCTGCACTGCAAGCTTAGCACCCATTCAATGTGGTGGCCATCTGAACAGCACAGCAGTAACCTAATTCCAGTCCTGTGATAATATGAGGATTGGTTTGCTTGGTTAATTTCTTAAAGTTTGTACAGTGCAGGAAGTTTTGAACAATCAACAAAGATGAATTAATGTTCTATTGTTCCTCTCTTGCTTGCTCCCATATAGGCCCACCTGGGACTGAATATTAACTCTAGAGGTCCTGTTCTAGGCGTGCTATCTTGGGACATTCATCAAGTGTGTAAAATAGATGAGGCTTTTTTCTGTGGCAGGGTGCAACTCTAGAATGCTCTCCCTATCGAAATTGCACAGGCTTCTGCTTTGTGTGTCTGTTTTGATAGAAACTGAAGATGCATTTATTTCAACAGCCTTTTAAACTGCAACACCTAGTTTTATTACTGCCAGTTTTAAGGTGCAAAACTGTTCAGCCTTGTTACTTTTACTTTAGTGTTGTTTGTATTTGCTTTTAGATATTGCAAACTGTATTTTTAATTATTTTATTGAATGGCTTGTTTGGTTATGCTGTATATGAGTACATTTGTTTATTTTGATAATTTTCTATTCCAATCTTCCTCCCAAAGGAGCCCAGAGCAACAAACATCAAAAAATTAAAACAACTCAGTTTGGTAGAACAGTGGCATATAAAAAATAAACTATGCTACTATTGCTGCTGCTGCTGCTGCTACTACATTAGCTATTACATTTTGCTGCTCAGTGGGAGATAGCAAGGTACCAAGTGTCCAGTTAACACTCATGACTAGGCATGATTGTTATGCAACTTACATAAAACAAGATTAATATATTCCATTAGTTTCAATATGAATCACTGCTACCTTTAGCAGTATTGCAGCATATGCATACAGATTAGATAGGTAGAAATTGATAGCTTGCACACAAGAAAGACTATAAGGCTTTACTTCAGCAGCCTGCATTTAGGAACCCTCCCCTCTTGCTGGGCATGATCAGATCATTCCATCGAAACTGTTGTTTCATGTATGATAGGTCAATACAGCATTTCTTAAA
Source organism: Podarcis raffonei (assembly GCF_027172205.1). Lineage (NCBI taxonomy): Eukaryota > Metazoa > Chordata > Lepidosauria > Squamata > Lacertidae > Podarcis > Podarcis raffonei. The sequence goes on from NC_070606.1 coordinate 16,372,689, forward strand.
GACAGAGAGGCAGCTGACTTTCCAGAAGTTCATGAAATTTGTTCCAAACCAGAGAAGAATTTATGTGACTATTTTCATGGGACAAAGCCCCACAATCAATTAATCTACAAGGGACAAATAACAATTGAGAGATACATGCACCTGCCTTGTTTAAACAAACCTCAGATCTGAAAAAGCATTGTATCTAGAGAGTTGTATGTATGTAATCTTTATTAATTAATTTAATTGTTGAATAAATGTGCATATGGAGTAGAACAATAGTTCCGAAGCAAAATATATACTTTTGTTTTCACATGATGTGTGCACACATTAGACATTTTCTCATGTGAGAAAAGGGTGAAACATTTTAAGACAAACCATATTGTCAGAAAAGCACTATTAAATGTCTGGGTCAGATATAAAGATTTGCTGGAAAACAAAACCCCAAGGTGGTTGTCGCCAATGGAAGCTAAAGCAGTTAAAAAGTTAAATATGGAGTCGAAGTGGCCAAGATATTGGGAAATTCTGGAAAAGGAAGGGGACAAACTGAGATTGCAGAGTTTTGAGAAATTAAAAGAGAAGGTGAGAGATTGGTTGCACTATCACCAAATAAATGAAGTGTTTAAATTGGACAGTAAAATTGGCTTCCAGGTGGAAAAATCAAAATTGGAGACTGAATTGTTAGAATCCAGTACTAAGAATCTGTCAAAAATGTACAATTTGCTGCTGAAATGGAATACACAAGATGAAACGGTTAAATCAACTATGATTAAATGGGCTCAGGACATTGGTCATAATATTTTGTTTGCTGACTGGGAAAAGTTGTGGACCACCGGGATGAAATTCACGGCATGTAATGCCTTAAGAGAAAATATTATGAAAATGATTTATAGGTGGTACATAACCCCAGTCAAGCTTGCAAAGATTTACCATTTGCCTGATAATAAATGTTGGAAATGTAAAGAAAAGGAAGGTACATTTTTTCACCTTTGGTGGACGTGCCCGAAGATCAAGGCATTCTGGGAAATGATCTATAATGAACTTAAAAAGGTATTTAAATATACCTTCACTAAGAAACCAGAGGCCTTTCTCTTGGGCATTGTCGGCCAAGGGGTGTTAAAGACGGATATAACTTTTTTTATGTATGCTACAACAGCAGCTAGAATACTTATTGCGAAGTACTGGAAGACACAAGATCTACCCACACTGGAAGAATGGCAGATGAAGGTGATTGACTACATGGGCTTGGCAGAAATGACGAGCAGAATCCGAAACCAGGGAAGAGAAGCAGCGGAAGAAGAATGGAAAAAGTTTAAGGACTATTTAAAGAAATACTACAAAATTAATGAAAGTTAGAATGATGTTGGACTGGAAAGTAAATGGTTACTATTAGCAATGGTTAAGACAAGGAGAATAAGGAAGATTAGCTTAAATTTAAAGTAAAAGAAGGGAAGATTTGCTGAGTAATTGATTAGAATTTGGAATACAGAAAAGGGAGGCATGAGGAAGTCGAGGAAGAAAGGTTTAAGAAATAAGGATATGAAATGATACTTGGTTTTTTTTGTTGTTTTTTTTTTGTTATTGCTTGTTTATGTATTTGTCGTTGTTATGTTTTGTTAGTGTGACTATAAAAACTGTTTAATAAAAATATTTTTTAAAAAAAGAAACATTTTAAGACAGTGCTTGTCATTAAAAAATATTTTTTAACAAAGATGGTGCTTGTCATTTTCACTTTTTACAAGTACTTGCCCAACTAATCAGGAACACTGTTTTAGTCAACAGAAAATTTGTAAATAGATTAATCTGATTAACCATTTAAATGTTGCATCCATACTTGAAACCATATTGAATCTAGGCTTCATTTTACTGAGTGCCTCATTTTCAATCCATGAGTTGCATTTTAAAATGTGCCACTGTTAACCATTGCATTAGAAGCTTACCTTAAAAATAAGGATGCTAACAAAAACACTGGCTGCACAAACCAGCCCACAATACTATATGAACCTCACAAGTTATATGTTGCCTAATACTATCCTGAAGTCCAATTCCATGCATGCTTCCTTGGAAATAAGCCTTGCTACTGTATATTAAAACGGGTAACTACACAGTCCAAGGATGAAGACTGGCATTCCAATTCTGGTGGAAGTAGTTTGAATGCATGCTTTCTGCTCTGAGAATAAACTTATTTAAATGCAGCGAAGCAGTCAAACAAGTTTCACCACATATTAAACCGTTGGCCTTTCTTCACCTTTAGACGGTTAGAATATATTCCTTTCCTACCTTTGACACTTGAAGGGGTCTTTTCTGTTCAGAGCCCCCCTGCAAACGGAAGCCCCAGGGTGCCCCTCCAGAGAGAGTGACAACGACCTCTTCTTCTTCAGCTCCCATGCTTTCAGCACAGTCTTTTTCCTTTGGCGACAATGTCCTTTTCGAAAATAAAAATAAACCTTTTTTTACTCTTAAGGTATGGTGCTTTCCTCTTCCATTGCGGCAAGGAGCATCAACCTTCTCAAGTCCGTCCTAAAGCCCACTACTTCCTTTCCCCCCTCCTCCTTAGAGGTTAGTCCTGCAAGACCAATGCTCCATACCCTTCTAGATCTCCAGCTGCTGAGCAGACTATCACCAGCCGTTTTGACTCCACTTTTGGTAAGAGGCCAGAGTCATTTTGCACATGCATCTTGTCAATCTCACCCTCTGTGCTCCCCCCACCTCCTGGCCCGCAATAGACTCTGGATGTTTCACTAAAGCATGGCTGAAAATAGCTCTCCTCCTGTCTCTTTCCAGAGCTTTGTCTCACACTTTTCCAGCTGGGAAGGATTTGATTTAAGCTTTGCAATAAAACTTGGTATTTCCAAAGCTCCTGAAGGCTGCCCTTTGTGTTTTTCAACATGCACACAAAACCATTCAGATGTTTATGCCACCTTAGCCAAAGCAACCTTCATTTCTTTCATGCAAAGCAATGAATACCATCCAATGAAACGTTCTCCTGTGCAAGCCTGTTAAATGAAAGGGAGCTGCCATTTATTTCAGTTGGGCCTGTGCACAAGAATTTCCCATTTGGATTATGCTTAAAGGGTCAATAACTACTGATAGCACAATCCAGGCCTATCATTATGTAGTAATAGGTTGAAATGCCTGAATCAATATCAGAATTATAAAATTTCAGAGAAGCAGCCGCAAATTGATCTTTAACAAATTCCTTCATGATGACTGGACGACATGACAAACATGTTGGAAATGGAAAGTCAATTATTGCAAAGCATTGGAAGACACAAGATTTACCCACTCTGGAAGAATGGCAGATGAAGGTGATGGACTATATGGAATTGGCGGAAATGACTGGCAGAATCCGAGACCAGGGAGAAGAGTCGGTAGAAGAGGATTGGAAGAAATTTAAAGACTATCTACAGAAACACTGTAAAATTAAGGAATGTTAGAAGGATGCTGGAATGAAGTTACCGTATTTTTCGCTCGATAACATGCACCTGACCATAACACGCACATAGTTTTTAGAGGAGGAAAACAAGAAAAAAAAATTCTGAATGAAACAGTGGATGTATCATTTTTGTGCTTCATGCTGCGGCCACAGACATGTGATTTGACGGTGAGTTTGGGGTAGCCCAATGCAAAGATCCTGAGGATCCATGTGGATCCATGCTTTGTAACCACGTTTTTGCACCATTGCAGCCCCAGGCAACAGTGGGTGCATGATTTTTTTGGTGCAGGCTGTAGCCATGGACATGCTGTGTGATCTGATGGTGAATTTGGGGTGACCTAATGCAAAGATCCTGAGGATCCATGTGGATCCGTGCTTTGTAACCACGTTTTTGTACCATTGCAGCCCCAGGCAACAGTGGGTGCGTGATTTTTTTGGTGCAGGCTGTAGCCATGGACATGCTATGTGATCTGATGGTGAATTTGGGGTGACCCAATGCAAAGATCCTGAGAATCCATGTGGATCCGTGCTTTGTAACCACGTTTTTGCACCACTGCAGCCCCAGGCAACAGTGGGTGCGTGATTTTTTTGGTGCAGGCTGTAGCCATGGACATGCTATGTGATCTGATGGTGAATTTGGGGTGACCCAATGCAAAGATCCTGAGGATCCATGTGGATCCATGCTTTGTAACCACGTTTTTGCACCATTGCAGCCCCAGGCAACAGTGGGTGCGTGATTTTTTTGGTGCAGGCTGTAGCCATGGACATGCTATGTGATCTGATGGTGAATTTGGGGTGACCCAATGCAAAGATCCTGAGGATCCATGTGGATCCGTGCTTTGTAACCATGTTTTTGCACCATTGCAGCCCTGTTTTTGCATCAGATCATTGCTATGTGATCTGATGGTGAATTTGGGGTGACTCAATGCAAAGATCCTGAGGATCCATGTGGATCCGTGATTGGAACCACGTTTTAAGTAGGGAGGGAAGGAAAAACATAGAAGCGACAAGGAGAGGGGTGTGCAGAGAAGCAGCTGGCTAAGAATGCAGGAGAGGGGTTTTACCGGAGGGAGGAAAGGAAGGCAAAAGTCCCCCCCCCCACAAGCCAGCCAGCTCTCTCTCTCTCCCCCCCCCCCAACCTGCATGTTGCCTTCGAGTCCCAGACGCACGGAGAGGAGCTTTCCACTCTGCTTGCCTGGAGGGGAGGGGTTTTCTCTGCTCTTTGTTCCGTTTGAGCAAACACAGTAAGGAAACAGAAGCGGGTGGGCAGTAAGACCCTGAGGCAGAATGCAGGAAAGCAGCAACTTCCTCCTTTCCTCCCTTCTCTGGACGATTTGATATTTGCCTGATTTTTGCCTTCACTCGCGCTTGTCAGCTCCAGGGACCACACATTCGCTCAATAACACGCACAGACATTTCCCCTTACTTTTTAGGAGAAAAAATCTGCGTGTAATAGAGGGAAAAATACGGTATGTGGTTTTAGCAGTAATGCTACAAAGGGGTATGTAAAAATGGATTGTTAACAGGTGAGAATGTAAAGTTACAATATATTAAGATAAATTATTAAGATAAAAGCAAAAATGGTAAGGATTTGCTGAAACAACTATTGAACTAGAATACAAAAAAGGGAGGTGTGAGGAGGTCAGGGAAACAAGTAAATGAAAGACAAGATATGGAAAGACTGATTTGTTTTTAATTGTTTCTATTTTTTGTATTTTGTATTTTTTGTTTTTTGTTTGTTTTTTCTTTTCTCATTTTTTCATTTTTGTAACTTTTTTGAAACTTTAATAAATATTATTTTTTTAAAAAAGGAAATGGAAAGTCAATACCCGCCCCCCCAACTAGCAAAGCAAACCTATAAACACATTATAACTAGAGATATGCCTCTTCTGTGCTTGTGGAGCAACTACCATATTGTTATGTACTGAGTTGAATAGTAAAATCATGGCCGAGTTTGAAATCCGATGAAAGCTTCGCAACCCAGGTTCACCTGTTATTTACTCAGACCAAACTGGATATACTTGTTCATGCATTGAAGAGAACTTAAAACATTATTACAATGTTTTATAAGTGATTTGCATGTGCGAATGAGCTATTGGGAATTAAACATTACAGAGATAACATCTGTATCATATTCCTCCCCTCCCTCCCTCTTTCCCACAGCCAGAATTTATACTGTTAGGTTCTCTAGCCATAAACCCATATTTTTTGTTTACTTTAGTGTGTAATTCACAATTGAGCTTAATGCACTATAATTAAAAAATAAATAAATTCCTGTGCATCAAGACTTCTGGTAGAGTAAAAATAAATGAATACATTCAGCTGCAAATCATCATAGGCATTACACAATCAGGGGACGGGAAATCAAGTGTTACTCATCTGTGTATTAATGATGAATTTAAACAGATTTATAGCACACTAGGAGAGGAAGAAGCCTTATGACCTGTAGAATTGGTGGCCCCATGCACAAATTCACTTGATGGGATAACCTTTGGGGCAGCTGTACCATTTCAGAGTCAGATGTGGATTCCGATTATGATACACTTCTGAATAAGATTCCTGTATGTATGCAATAGGCAGCCCCAACAACTGCAACCTGTTAAATCACCTTTGGCACTGGCCAGCTACAAAACTTGCCTTTTTTCTTTTCTAATGTGGTCTTGAAAGTGAAACACACCAGATCTCTCTGCTGGACAGGCAGCACAGCATCAAAATAGCACAGATCAGCAGGAAAGCTGGGCCACTGCTGCCACAGCAGAATTCTTAACCTAGCTTTAACCATTCACAATTGTCCCTCCAGCATCAATCTTTGTTGTCAACAAACTTAACTTTGAAGGCTTTGAAAGGATAGTCCACAGACTCACTCTTTGCCAGGTATGTCTGAAGATGTAGGGATGCTTAACTCTTCCCAGGGAGGCTCACTTGGCACCTTCATTATGTATCTCTCAGTGCCAGGTGAAAACATTCTTCTCCCAGGCCATTGGCTAATTAAACAATCTATGGCCTTTTAAACTATTTGTGTGGTGGGGTATGGTTATGATGCGACGTATATTTGTGGTTTTATATACTGTAAACTGATGAAGGGTGGCATATGAATTTAATAACTAAATAATGAAATAAAAAGGAATGAAGGTTCAAAGTTGGCTTCCTCTGCTACGTACAAAGTACAGGGGCTTTTGCAGGATGGATAGGAGGGTCACCCCTGCACTTTGGAACTCCCTGCCTATTGAGATCAAGAAGGTAGCTGCACTCTGGTTTTGTCGGTGTATGCTGAAAACATCACTGCTCAGCCAAGACTTCCCAGATGCTCAGAAAGTTAAGGTAATTTTAATAAAAAAAAAAAAGTATGTTTTAAAGTATGGTTGTGAATTTTTCTTGATTTTGTTATTTCATCTTTTTGTAAACAACTGAGGTTATTGTCCCGCCCCCCTATCAAGCGACGAAATTAATAAGCAAAAATAAATAAATATACCCCCCAACTACAGTCTTAAGTACTACCACGTCAGGGAGAACTAGCCTCCCGTTTGCTACAGTGGACAGCACCATCCTACGACGATATCACAACCGGGGCCCAGTCGGGCGCCACAGCCCCCGAGGACTTGGGTGATTTAAGCGAACGCGGCCCCTGAGGCAGCAGAAAAGCCGCCATCTTGACCGGAAGCGCGTCACGGAAGACCGCGATGGCCTATTTCCTTTTCCTCCTCCTCTTCCCTGGCTCGCTCGCGCTCTCTCTCCCGCGCGCCTCTATGGTCGCCGAGCAGCATCCGGGTCCCTGTTGCAGCGGAGTGCAGCAAAGGCCGCGAGCGAAGTGAGGACGTGGCAAGCTGTGAGGGAGAGCGGAGCGGACGTGGAGGGGCCTTTCCGGTGAGCGGCGGCGGCGGGCACAGGAAGCGGAAGCCGGCGCCAGCGGCGGCCCGACGACCAGCAGGAGCGGGGACAGCCGGTTGAGGTAAGCGCGAGGCCGGGCCGATCTCTTTTGAGGCGCGAGGTTGTGAGGGGCCGGGACCCGGGGGGGGGGGGGGAGGCGGCTCCGCGACGAGGCCGGGGCTGAGGGATAAAGCGCCGACCGAGTCCGGAGCGCGCCTGGCCTGATCCTGGCAGGCTTACGCCTCCGGCCTCCCGGGGAGGCCCTGTGCTGAGCCGTCCGGATGGATCCCCGGCTTAGCTTCTCCCTTAGCGAGTTCTCATTACCAGGCCTTTGGCTGATTAAATGCCATTTTAAACGTGTTTGTGAGAGGATTTTGTCTGTTCTTTTTATTATGTATTTTGTGTGATCTCATTTTTTGCACTTTTATGTATTGAACCGCTCGGTGCTCTTCGCTCGAATACACATTTAACGAATGAAATTGAAATAAATGAATCTTTCCAACCCAACCCTCCCCCAGGCAGGAAATAAGCGGCGCTTTTCCTTCCTCCCCGCTTTGCTTCACACAGGCACCACGCAAAGTGTGTTCCGCTTGACGTGTGCTGCATTCACAAGTGCAGGTTGATAGGTGCGGGTGAGTGCGTCCCCGAGGCTTGTCGGTAACAGGTTTAATACAGGAGTTGGGGGAAATTATTCGGACAACTTCCAAATAGAGAGCAGGGAGGAAATGTTTTCCCTGGCCTGCTGGTGTTTTCTATATGTGGGAGATTTAGCTCATAGGGAGTAACCCCACACTCTGATCTGCAGCAAAAACGGGAAACAACCTGAGAAAAGCTTTACCAGTCGATCCTGCCGAACGTGTGAACAGGGCTTGACAAGGTGAAACTGAGATGAAGCAATATTGTGTTTATGTAGGAGTCAGGCTGCATTTCAACAAAAGCGTTACTAGGCGCCTTTTTCCCCCTTTTCAGAAGTAGTAGCAGTGATTACTATTAGAGACTTCTTTTGAAATGCTTGGTATTAGAAGCAGAGTTGGAAGATACCCTTAGGATCATATAGCCCAACACCCTGCAATGCAGGAAAATGCAGCTGTCTCTTATGGGGATTGAACCTGCAACTAATGGAATAACTTTGTTTTGAAACTTGGGTTCACCTTGAAGATTTCAAAGCACACCGTGGTGCTTTCCTTTTCCCAAGCAGTGCACATTAACTTGCATTCGTGCTAAATTGTACTTTGGACTGCAGCATTAGTTACGCATAGAACTCAGAAGAGTAGCTTCTTCATTTGCGGATTATATATGGGGCCACGCTTTAAATTCCCAAATTTTGTTCTATCCCACTACCTCATGCAACAGGACATTTACATATTGTTCATTTTCTAAGTTTTGTTAGAAAAGGGTTTCACTCTTGCCAGAAGAATGGATCAGTTTTATGTACAAGTGGTCCACTTATTAGTCTGTGCAAGGCTAGATGTGTATATAACAGGATGATTATGCTAATACTGTACAGAGACATTTGGAATTTTGGGAGTGTGTTGTGGGCACCAACCCTTCTTGTTACTTCTCTTCCCCAATAGAGAAAGCGCACAGGCATAAAGAGAGTCATTGTACTTCCAAGGGATCTGGGTAAAGGTTGAATATATAGCAGGATTAAAATGTTTCCTTTTCAGTCTACACAATTTTACATAGTATCCCTAAATAGTCACTGCCAAATTAAAGCTTACCTTGGTGGTAGACTGCGCAGTAAAAATCACAGAGCACATCTATGGATACAGAGTTGACCTCTGATTGGAGGGGATCCCTTGTAAAAATTATGATGATCCATAAGTTTCTATACCTATAACTTCTATACCTTTTCACAAGGGCAGTGCTAGAAAGCATCAATTCTGTGGTTTTTGGTTTTGCAGTTCATTCAGTATATGTGACATTTATTTGATTGCCAATGGGAAAGGAGCCTGTGAGAAAATAAGAGTTTAAAGAGGATCTGTTGTATTGGATATGGTGTGCATATGTGAGTGTGCATTCCTGACTTCTGTCCCACCAGCTGCTCCATTATTCTCTACTTCTCTTCCGTTTACCTCCTACTCTGTCGCTTCTGTTCAAGTGCCAATTCGGCAATAAGAGCCTTGAAAAGCACATAGAACTGAAAGAAGTGGTGTCCTTTTCAAGGGGTGAGGAAGGGAGCAGTGAGTGAGGGTGTTGCAAGCACCCCAGCTGTGGTACTAACGTAACAGTATGATACGCAATGTTGGACTAGTGTAGCAATTCTAGGTGATGTTATTGCATCCTTTTAAAGCACAGGTGGGCTGAAGGCAGATTGAGATCTACTGATAGATTTCAGGGTGATCATCCATAGATTGGCAGGGATTTCTGATTAATTGTTTAATCATAGCAAAATTGCTTTTCCCACCTAAAGTAGGCTGCTGAAATGAACTAACTAGATGGGGACTTCTGTATGAAAGGGCTGTGAGCAGTTCAGTTCTAGGAAACTAAACACAAATTGGTTGGTTGGTAAAAACAAATTCCTAGGCTCAGAATGTACTCAGAAACACCCGTTCTTTAACCAGTTCTGATTGGTAGATCTTGGGGGGTTCTAATAAAAAAAAACCAAGCAGATCCAACAAGCCTAAGTCTGCCCACTCCTGTTTTAAAGTCTTAGCGTGTTAGGTGGATATGGAGAGGGATAGGATAAGTCAGTGGTCTCATTAAGCACAACTTTATCCATTAAAGGGAATCAGTTTGCACACGTGCCATCCTACTGCGCTGTGGTGATCACAAAACAAGAGTATTAATTCAGAGTGAGGTGTGCCAAAGTCCATAGCTCAAAGGTCTTAAAGGAGTTTGAGTGTATACCTCACAGTACTGGGCTGCATACCAGCTGTACAACATACTGGCATGCTTAGACACTGTCGTAGAACCCACTGTGCCGGCACTTAGATATTTGCAGATGGCAAAAATAAAAAAGATGGAGAAAGGGAAATGAGCAGGAAGCTTGCAGAACAAAAAAAGGGACATAGCAAATGCCATTCCCCTGCTGTAGCTTCACTTGCTAACCAGGATGCAAAAATTAAAACATGCATTATGGAATAAGCACTGTCCTCCCAGTATGATTCCTTGTAACATTTCTAAAAAATGAATTCAGTTTTATGCTTGTGCATTTTTGGTCAATACTGTCATTATACCAAGCCATAGTCTTTACACTATAGTTTAGGACCAAACCATGGTTTGAATTTCTAGACACATGCTAGGGAAACTGTAGCTTAGAGCTACTTGTTGAGAAGGTAGAAAGCAAAACTAGACAATCAGCTTCATAGTGATGGCCATAACATTAGATTCGCAAATCATGGTTTGTACTATTTCTTGTTTGATAGGTGAACCATGAATTTAGTTTGGCCATCATAGCAAACTGTAGTCTTTTAAAATTTGTTACGTCTATTTGTTAATACTACAATAGCGCAATGACATATTTTATGCTGTTGTAAATAGGGCTGTGTTTTGCTGTTAATGGTTGTAGCCTTGCTTTAAACTAAAATTTCAGTGTGTTATGAAGGCAATGTATTTTATTTCTTCTGGATTATGTGTGTGCTGATTCAAATCACACCTGCAAAACATCCCTTGCACTGATACAATCTGACATACTACTAGAAATGCTTGATTATCCTGCTATAAATGAACCTTTTTGCTACTAGTAGATAGTGTTCTGAAGAGTATCAGCTACTGAATACAGATTATTGCAGGAGACTGACATAAGGACTAATCTATTCTTTAAACCTTATGTTCAGAACCATGTAGTATATACAAAGTTCCTATAAACTTTGTCCCCAAATAGTACCTGGTAGTTTCAGGTCCAGCATATCCAGTAGTCAGGGACCATGGGAACTGTAGGACCACAGGTTAGACAACCAAGATGTAAGGATATGCTGGCTGGGCCTCACGAAGGTTGTATAAATGCCTTATTTGGTCATAGCTTTTAGACCTTAATTCTTGTTGAATCTGTGTTATTTTAAAATTTTCATGTATGAGATGTTTTTTATTTCTAAAATAAGTGCTTCATAACATCAACATTATTTCTCATTGATGGCCCAGTTTCTTCTGGGGGTAATTGGCAGGGACCATAAACTGGTGATGAATGGGGCCAGAGATAAAAGTGTTCTAGATTAGCTAATCCAGAATTTAAGATTAGAATTCCCGATTCTAAGGAGATCTGAGAAGTAAGCCCCAGTGCTATACTCACATAAGTATGTGGATAATTTTTTTTTTGTACAGTGAACCAATAAAGTTCATTGTCTAGAAAGCAACTGAAAGTATTTTCTGAATTAGTCATTCCTATTAGTCCTGTAAGGGACGCGGGTGACGCTGTGGGTTAAACCACAGAGCCTGGGGCTTGCCAATCAGAAAGTCAGTGGTTCAAATCCCTGTGACGGGGTGAAATCCCGTTGCACAGTCCCTGCTCCTGCTAACCTAGAAGTTCGAAAGCACGAAGTGCAAGTAGATATATAGGTACCGCTCTGGCGGGAAGGTAAACGGCGTTTCCATGTGCTGCTCTGGTTTGCCAGAAGCAGCTTAGTCATGCTGGCCACATAACCCGGAAGCTGTATGCCAGCTTCCTTGGCCAATAAAGCGAGATGAGTACCGCAACCCCAGAGTCGTCCACGACTGCACCTAATGGTCAGGGGTCCCTTTACCTTTTATTAGTCCTGTATGCTCTATCCTGTTTTATATTACAAACGTATATAAATGGCAGAAGCCTACTATTTTCTACCCAGATGGGGGGGGGGACTTATCCCCAAGCCATACAAACCAAGGAAGAAATGAAAAACAAATCATTATTTTTTTTATTAAATAAAATATTTTTTGTCTGATTGCTCTGAAACTACACAGAAAGAGTTAAAAAAAACCTCCTGCCTCTAAAGGTCAGGAAAAGCAAGGAGCAAACCAACTAGAAGGAAGAAATTTTGATGGGATGAAAAGGTTGGGCAGCTTTAAGAGATACACCTAAAAGAAGCTTGGAGCTCACAAGTTACTCAGCTGTAGTGTAATGTGTGTGTAAAATTAGTTTAGAAAACTGCACACATTTGCTAGCGCTGCAAGGTCTGGTTCTTCATTTCAGCTCTTTTGCACAAAATCTTGTTTTGAATGATGGCTCCTAATGTTTCTCTTTCCTTTCTCACAGGTGAAGGCTAGTTTGGGGATGTGAGCACAATGAGCGTAAACCAGCCAACTCACACAGGGCCACCTTATGGGCAGCCACAGCCTGGATATGGAGGATACCTGCCGCCTGGTTACGGAGGGCAGCCAATCCCGACCGTTCCCACCTCACAGTATGGTGCTTACAATGGTCCAATGACAGGATATCCGCAGACAGCCCCCCCACAAGGTATCCTTCATTGGTATAAAGGGGGAAATAACCTTTGTTTTTAGATTTTTTTTAAAAAACGTTTACCCTACTTTTTAACCTTCTGTATGTGCCCCTGAGGTGGTAGCAACAAAAAAATTCAAAAGTGCATCTAAAATATTCAGTATAAGGATTTATGGTACCACTCTATTCTTCCCGGTTAGACCACACCTAGAGTACTGTCTCCTGTTCTGGGCACTGTAGTTTAAGAAGGATATTAACAAGCTGGAATGTGTGCAGAGGAGGGCAACCATGTTGATAAAGGGTCTGGAAACTCAGCTGTATGAGGAACGCTTGATGGAATTGGGTATGTTTAGCCTAGTAAAGAGGAGACTGAGAGGAGATATGATCGCCGTTTTCAGATATCTAAAGGGCTGTCACATGGAAGATGGAGCAAGCTTATTTTCTCCCTCTGCAGAGGGTAGGACCCAAACCAATGGATTCAAGTTATAAGAAAAGAGATTCTGACTAAACATCAGGAAGAACTTTCTGACAATCAGAGCTGTTTGACAGAAGAATAGACTCCCACGAGAGATGGTGGACTCTCCATAGAGGTTTTTAAGCAGAGGTTTGATGACCAATTGTCATGTATGATTTAGTTGAGATTCCTGCTTTGGACTAGATGACCTTCAGAGTACCTTCCAGCTCTAGAATTCTCTGGATGCAGATAAACGTCCTTTGTTCTTCATGATTTAAGAACTTGTGCATACAATTATATTTCATAAAGCAATGGGAGATGGTTCAGGCGGCAACGTAGTTTCATGGTTATGCATGGGGTTTGGGAGGGCTCCATGCTTTGGTGGTCCACAAGCATTAAAGCAACTGGAAGCCCCTAGCACAAATTTAGCTGCCTAAGAAGTTGTGCTAGATGCTTAGTTGTTAGTCAGCTGGTGTAAAGAAGTGGGCATTAATGGCAGCAGAACTAGCTGAAAGGCCACTTGAAGGAGTAAAGTTTGTGGTGTTAACCTCAGGAAAACTAGCTGCTTTATCATGACTTACAGTCTTGGTATGGGAATTAATATTAGTTCTCTTACCTTTGCACATGGGAATCATAGTGGAGACCATAGAGAGTTGTGTTTATACTAGGCTTTAATGAAGGAAGCTGCTGCAAATGTAATAATAATAATAATTAATAATAATAATTTATTTAAACCCTGCCCTCCCCAGCCAAGACAGGGCTCAGGGCGGCTAACAACCAATAATAAAAACAAGTTGATTAAAATACAATTTAAAAAGATTAAGATACAACATTAAAACATTAGGGTGCAATCTCTTCATAGGAGGAGAAAGGAAAAAGAAAGAGGGGGAGGGAATCAAACTGATTCCAAGCCAAAGGCCAGGTGGAACAACTCTGTCTTACAGGCCCTGCGGAAAAAAATCAGATCCCACAGGGCCCTGGTCTCATGAGACAGAGCGTTCCACCAGGCTGGGGCCAGTGTTGAAAAGGCCCTCGCTCTGGTTGAGGCTAATCTAACTTCCTTAGGGCCTGGGACCCCTAGGGTGTTGCTATATATGGACCTTAAGGTCCTCCGTGGGGCATACCAGGAGAGGCGGTCCCGTAGGTACGAGGGTCCTAGGCCGTGAAGGGCTTTAAAGGTCAAAACCAGCACCTTAAATCTGACCCTGTACTCCACCGGGAGCCAGTGCAACTGGAAAAGCACTGGGTGAATATGCTCCCATGGCAGAGACTCCGTGAGGAGCCTCGCTGCAGCATTCTGCACCCGCTGGAGTTTCTGGGACAGCTTCAAGGGCAGCTCCGCGTAGAGTGAATTGCAGTAGTCAAGCCTGGAGGTGACCATCGCATGGATCACTGTGGCCAGGTCGGGGCGGGAAAGGTACACGTACTACATTTAATAGTTATTTATGTTAAACAGAAAGGTAATGTTGATGTTGCATTCTCAGTTTGAAGGCATGTGTAAAATTGGCAGATATTTGTGGGGGAGCTTCTTGTTTTAGGGTAGCTTACTGGGTGAGCTGCTCAATTTGCTCACCAAGTAGTTCGCTCATCAAGCAGAAGGTTCTTCTGTTTGAGGTGAATCTTCTCATTTTTTTTTACTTTGGAACTACTCATCCCTGATGTCTCATGACAGGTAGCAATACAGTGGTGCCCCGCAAGACAAATGCCTCGCAAGACGAAAAACTCGCTAGACAAGAGGGTTTTCCGTTTTTTGAGTCGTTCCGCAAGACGAATTTCCCTATGGGCTTGCTTCGCAAGACGAAACGTCTTGCGAGTTCTTGCGAGTTTGTTTCCTTTTTCTTAAAGCCGCTAAGCCGTTAATAGCCGTGCTTCGCAAGACGAAAAAACCGCAAGACGAAGAGACTCGCGGAACGGATTAATTTCGTCTTGCGAGGCACCACTGTAAACTATATTGAAAATAAGCAATGATTGCTAAGCAGGAGGAAACTCCAGCATTTGTAGGACTAGCACAATGCATTTTATTTGAAGTTTTCCAAGTCTATTCTTACTGATGCATATATTGTCTTTCTAGGTTACTTTCCTTCAATGGGGTTTCCTTCTAAGGGCTCTCCTGTCTCTCTTGATTCTGATGCTTCTTTTACTCCCAACTTCATAGGTAAATGCTTTCCTTTTCATGCACTGTCTCTTATGAGAAAAGACTGTTTCAGATGCATTTCCTTCTGAAACATCACTCTTGTTTCATCTGAAAGCTAAGCCATGTAATTATTAGAATGTGTGGAGCTGTGATGCCTTATTACAAGGAATGTGCAGGTCTCTGGGACACAGCGGTGAGATCCAACTAAGTTGTACTCAGAGGAGACCTAAATCCATTGATTTCAGTGGGTTTGCTCTTGAGTGTGGCTAAAGGTGGAGATCACCCTTTGAACATGATTCATTTCCTTCAAGTCTTTTTGTACTCAGGGTAAAGTTTAAAAACAGCATGTACTCCTTACTTCTCGGTGTGCGTATGCTGCAGCAGAGTACATGTTTATGCATCTTTCTTACATGGAAGTGCTGTCACTTTAGCAGACTGATTATTTCTAAAGTAAGGAGGATCATACATACTCTGAGCAGGACTGGTGTTGGATGAAACCCTCTGACTTTTATGTAGCTGTAATCTAGACTACTATTCAAAGGTAAGGGTTGCATCCATTGCTCTGACCAATTTGCCTCTGGCCCCGCCCATCACTAGCATGTAACTGTCAGAAGATTTTGCGTGAGGAAATGAGCCCCTTAGGCTGAAAAACTGGTTTACCGCTTTCATGTCATAGTTGCTCAGCCAAATGGCTTAACTTTTGATGATTGTGCTTCTCCAATAGAAATTCTTTCTCCTTTTGAGAAGGAAGTGCATTAGATTATATGACCACTGGTGAAAAGGGAGCAGCAAAGCTTAACTTCACCATGGCTGTATAAATCTTTATATTAAAGTGCATTTCTCCTGTACTTTACATTGTTGAAGTAATTTGACAAGGCAGTTAACTTTTATGAGTAGGCCTACTTCTGTTGTTACCCTAATGGTTTCCCTAACAATTCAAAAAGGATATTAGGCATATGTTGTAGTAGGCCATTGGTAAACCCATATTGCCCAAAGGAGAGGAAGCTGAACCAGAGAAGGTGACTAGTGATAACTCTTCTTACTGTAAACTACAAATTTGAGTGGACTTGGCAGAACCTCAATAGATGCATAGAATGTTACTAGAGGAAGAGAGCAAATAGAATGCAAATCAAATGAAGTTTTGGTACCTCTTTCTCTTGTATACAAGCAAGCAGAGCATCAGTTCCAAATCGCATGCATGTGCACACAGTGATGCATCCCCTCCCCTCCCCATATGTACTGCCTTCTAATCCTTTGGTCTGTCAACTCCAGTGACAACCATTTTTTCTTCTGAGAAGCAGATGCCACCAGAGAATCCTGAAAGATGTGTGTTAACAGTATTTGTCTTAGAGGAGTGACTGGCTAATTAAAATCTCACATATTTAGCAATACATGGTGAATACTCAAATGAACCAGCAAAAGGCAGTCTTTCTTTAAAAAAAACAACATTTTATTTGCCCAGAGATATAAGAACAAAGTAGTTGCACTTACAAGACACCTGCCTTTCAACTCAAAATATTTCAATTGATGATATAATCCTGCCATTCTTATGTCAGAATTTTCCTGAACTTTGGCAGATAATACATTATTCCTAATTTGTGCAACAAATTGTCTTTGTTTTATAGTATTATTTTTCAGGCCTTTTAATGATAAAAAGCTGGAAAAGCTGTACACCTTAACTCTAAATCAGCTCCCATATTTTGGTAATAGTTCTAATATTTCCAGTAAGACTTGTTAGAGAAGATTCTCATGCAAATAAAGATTGTACACGGCTTGTCGAAAAAGAAAAATGTTATAAGTAATCTGACAAATCCTTGTCTGTTCCTATCGTCCACAATAGTGACTTTTCTTGGGATCTGAGATGCTCTTTAAAGCAAAAAAAAAAGAAAAAAGCTAGGAACAGCAAGCCTTATTTTTACTAGCATATTTACATGCTTCTATTACTTTTCTGTCTTTGCTGTTGAAAATCTTGATAGCTTTCTGTTCTTCCTTGTATTCATTTGCTTCCTGCTAATCTCACGAGAGATCATGCCTCGCATATTTTAAGTATCTTCCTAAGTGGGCCCCCGCTTATTTACTTGTACATGACTGACATGCAGTTCAATATTTCTAGGTTCCCTGAGAGCTCCCACTACTTCTGGAGCACCTGCTTCAGCATCTGGCACATTAGTTCCTCCTGGGCAGCCGGCCTATAGTCAGTTTGGACAAGGAGATGTACGCAATGGGATTCCTGCATCTACAGCTTCATTGCAAAGGTAATTAGGACAACAGTCATCAGACTCTAAGCCTGTCAGTACAGACAGCGACCATTTTACAGTCAGATGCTCGATCACACACACACTTGTTGCTGCCAACCTGGAAGTGGCCCGAAAATGGGGTGTGGGAGGGCTTATGCGCATTCCACCAACGCTTGTGGGTTTCAGGAATGGAACCCCCATGCAGAATGGTTTCCGTCTGTATCAAATTTTGGGGGACAGAGCACCCATCCACTCCCTGTAGGGCAAAATAGTGTGTTTTTGGTTTGTTACGTAGAGAAGTTGTTGGGCTGACTTCTAACAGCTACTAAATGTGGTGGTAACTTTCTATTTTCTATAAGCACACTTAATTGGATATACTTCATTTATTTGTAATGCACCAGAATGCTCTTCTCAAGACAATTAGCAATTAGTATTATAGTAAAGCTTTAGAACAAAGGTGAGCAGTACGTCTCTCTCAGTCAAGCAGTCTACCCACAGCTGAATTTGCGGTTAGGCAACAGGGACAATACATAGTTCACCACCACACCTAATTCATCCATGTTGAGTGAGCAAGTTACTCATCATCTGGGTAATCAGGCTGCTGCTTGCGCAATTGGGCTGTGCCTTTCTCCCTTCTGCAGAGCAGGAGCTCTGCCTCCACTGCTTTTGCAAAATAGTATGTCTTTGATAGCTACCGTGTAGGCATAAGCTTGCACATAACTTTCTTATTAAATTAAATATTTTATTTATTATTTAATTTAATATTTATACACACATGTAACCAAAATACACCATCACAGTGGAAATCATTAAAAACTAGAAGGAAAAATAGATCAAAAATTAAGTGGGAAGAAAGTGAACCCATTAACCACAGCTTGCAAGTTCATATTTTACTTTGAAACAAAGCAACCACATTTTGAGTGGTCACAGGCTTTAGGAGTAGGGGAGCAGCAGCATTGGCACTAGTGCAGAACCCCAGAGCTGCCTCTGCAAGCCACTTATCCACCTTTGTCTGCTTTCCTAAGAACAGAGATTGCAACCTATCATCCCAGGCAATAAATGTAACAGAGGGTTGTGAAACCAACAGATGATGAACTGGACAGTTTCTCCTTTGCTTTTCATCTTAGATTAGGAAAGTTGAAGTGCCTGAACGTTTGTTGCTTTGATTGATTGGTGTGCTGCAAAGGGGTTTTAGAACCTTCCCATTCTGAAAACTGCAGAGCCACTGGGAAGATCTTCTTCATCACCACTGTCTCATCATTAATAATAATAATACATGAGTGGCTCATGTAACAAAGGACTGTCTTTATTCTGCTTCCTTTTCTTAGACCTCCTGCTTCTCAACAGTTCATGCCTGGAACAACGCCCACATCTGCTACCCAGTCAGCTACTTTCCAGTCATATGGGCCACCTCCAACGAGCACACAACAGCTGACCAATCATATGGCAGGAATGCATATAGGTGGTGCATCGACCTCTGTTCCTTCCCCAGGTGTACTGGGCTATGGTGAGTAACTAGAACGTTTGAATGCTGCTTGCTTGCTCAGACTGATTTGGACTTCCCTTGAGAAGGATCTTCCAGACTGCTATGGGTACAATTACCAGTACTTCTCTCTTTTGCAAGTTCTATAAAATGCAATAAAGCAGGTCCCTGTGTTGCAACTATTGCATGCTGTCAGAACAACTCGTAATTGGAACTCAAGTAGTATAATATATAAAATGGCTCCAAGATATTAAGCAAGGAAAAAGGACCAACTAAATTAACTAAGGTTGATAATCCAGCGTAGGTCATACTCGCAGTAGATCCACTAAAACTATTGATTTAAGTGGGGCTACTCAGATACCAGTCAAAGTAATCTGGGGTATTCATATTAAAAGAATCTCTGAGAACTGCAGAGACAGCCCATTTAAATGCACATAAAGTTTGTTATGTTTGGCCTTTATTTCAGCTCCACTAAAGATAATAACAACAACAACTGTAGTAGTAGTAGTAGTAGTAGTAAGGTAAAGGTAAAGGGACCCCTGACCATTAGGTCCAGTCGTGACCGACTCTGGGGTTGCGGCGCTCATCTTGCTTTATTGGCCGAGGGAGCTGGCATACAGCTTCCGGGTCATGTGGCCAGCATGACTAAGCCGCTTCTGGAGAACCAGAGCAGCGCACGGAAACGCTCTACTTATACTTTGACATGCTTTCGAACTGCTAGGTTGGCAGGAGCAGGGACAGAGCAATGGGAGCTCACCCCGTCGCAAGGATTCGAACCGCCGACCTTCTGATCAGCAAGCCCTAGGCTCTGTGGTTTAACCCACAGCGCCACCTGCATCCCAGTAGTAGTAGTAGTAGTAGTAGTAGTAGTAGTAGTAGTAGTTAAAAAAAAAAAGTATACCGTCATTCATCCAAAGAGCTCAGGGCAAAATTCAAGTGGGAAAACTGCAACTTCATCATGCTCTCACTTCCACTCCATTCTTAAAACTGAATGTTTTGATAAGTAGCTCTTTACAATGGTTTTCTTACCATAGGATACCATAAGGTCCGGTGACGAATACCAAGTATTGGTATCGGTAATCATGAAAGTGAATGGTAAAAACTGCTTGTTAATAAGCACCTCAATTTCTGTTTTTTTTCTATCTCTCTCCACCTTGAAATAACTTTGGATCCAGGGATGAGGGGCTAGTTTACTAAAACACCTTATGCACACTGGGAGAAGAACAACATTTTTATAAAGCAAGATGTGAGCATAATTAACTTCTTCTCCTCAGGTCCGCCAACATCAGTCCCTCCTGCCTCAGGAAGTTTTACTTCGAGTGGATCTGGGCAGTATGTGCCCTATTCAAGCCAAGGACCGCCACCTCCTGCTGTGCCCCACGGATTGCCTCCTACCACCTTGTCTCAGGGTCTTCCTATGGCACAGCCTGCTATTTCTGGTCCTCCGTCAGCCCTGAACCTCTCCCATCAAGCTCCTGGGTTTGCCCCGCCGCCTTCATCTTCTGGGGTCGGTGCTTCCAATTACCCTCCTGCTGCAGGAGTTTCAAGGCCTCCCCCGATGCAGGGGACATCATTACCGGGACAAGCAGCTACTGGGCCACTCACTTCCCAGCCAAACCATGTGACCTCACCACCACCTCAGCCAGCTATGACTGGGCCACCCCTTGGACCACCAATGGCGGGCTTGCAAGGACCACCTCCCAGCCATCCTTCCCAACCAGGATATGCACTGCAGCAGAATGGTATGTTCAGTACATTGCTAAGGAATAAAAGTCAATTGAGTTTTAACACTTGTTATAACACTTGTCTGTGCTAATTTGTAGTGAGGTCTTTAAAATACATCACATTCTCTACCCTTCATGTACAGGGTGGTTCTGATTGCTGTTATTGCATCAAGGTTTTTTTCTGTAGTTGTTTAAACAAATATATTTTTCCTGTGGATTTTAAAACCTAAATATAAAGGTGGGGATTGGCTTGTTAATCAGCTACTGTTTTTTCCTACATTCCTCTGATGGAGACTTCCAAAGTTGAGTTTTCTTTGCTTCCTAGCTCAGTGAACAGTGAGTTGGAAAGTTGCTTTCAACCTGTATAAGAACTGCTTGCTTCTCTTTGGGGAGGTCTTTTTATCTTTTGGCAGGTCCTTTTTTCTCTATACTCAGAATCATGCTGTTTTTGGATTACTTGGTGTACAGAACTGGATTGTTAAGTCTTGTGGCTACCAAACACACATAGTTCTGTGTATGAAACTTCTGAAGAAGGAATGCAAAATCTGCCAGCAGAGATGCGATATGCGCAATAGGTTGGAGCTAGAGAAACTCTGCCATAGCATTGCTCCTGTTGAAATCACTGAGACTTAAGTTAGCCACGGCTAACTTATTCCTTTAGTTTCAGAGAGGCTAAAGTGGGACTAAGTTTCTCTGGATTCCAACCCTTTTCATTCTACTTGCATAGTTGTTTCACCATGGAGTTATTTGGAATGCATTAGGATAGAGCAGTGTAAGGCAATGAAACAGAAATTATTGGGGAAAGGGGTGCCTTTTCAAGCTGATTTTCCTTACTGAACTTTACAGTATTGAAAAATCTGTCTGCAGGTATGTTTATCAGGCATCTTAAAATTGGTTTCATTCTTAGTCATATAACTAAATCATAATTGAAATTTTTGAATTTTAAAAAATTTATTTCTTGATAAATGATACAGGAAAAAAAGTAAAATAAACAAACAAATGCTGATACAAAATCGACCAAAAGAAATCAAAACAAAACACATATATACCCTACATTACAAACATAAACCGTACACCCCCCCCCGTGACTTCCCTCCACCACGACTCGACTTCTTTTAGTTCAAATTTGAATATTGTCATTGCATTCTTTAGGTAATACGTCTTAAATCTATTTCTGATCTATATTCTTATACTTTACATACTTAATCCATGCATATCAATGTACCGTATTTTTTGCACCATAACACTCACTTTTTTCCTCCTAGAAAGTAAGGGGAAATGTCTGTGCGTGTTATGGAGGGAATGCCTACGGGTGGCATGCCTACGGATTTTCCTCCTCTAAAAACTACGTGCGTGTTATGGTCGGGTGCGTGTTATAGAGCGAAAAATACGGTATTCTTTGTAGAGCAGTGTTTTTCCATATATTCCTCAAAACATTGCCATTGTAATCTTAATATTTGATTTTTCTGGGGCCTTATGGCTGCTGTTAACTTTGCCAGTTCTATAAATTCACTTAATTTACATATCCAGTTTTCTTTTGTGGTTATTGTCTCACCTTTCCCTTTACTAGCGAGAACTATTCTGGTGATTGCCGTGGCATATAGAAAAATTGTTTTCTTTTCCTGTGGGATGTACTTCCCTAATAAAACTAGTAAATACGCCTCTGCTTTCTTTTCTATGGGGATTTTAAGCATCAATCATAATTTGAAATTTGTATCATCAGAATCTTGGAATAATATGTATTGAAAAGTGGTTATAGGTGCTTTTGTGGAGATGTGTTTACGATCAAAGTTGAATTTATTTTAATTCTATTGCATACTTAAATCTAGCACATATATTTTTCAGGGTCCTTTGGACAGAATAGAGGTACCCAGCCAAACTATGGGCCAGCTTACCCTGGGCCAGCAAATTATGGGAGTCAGCCTGGACCTCCACAGCCACCTCCACCAAAACGTCTAGATCCAGACTCCATTCCTAGTCCAGTAAGTTGTATCCATTTTAGAAATAAATATCCTATCCTAGAAAGTGATTCTGAAGATTAAAAACCTGCTTCTTTGTAGCTTCTATCAATTTGTTTCATTCTTGCTCGTTTTAAACAGAACAAGGCATGCCTATGCACTACTGTTATTGGCAATCCTGACCATCTCTGTATACTTATATAAAGAAATGTAGCGTATCAACTGGATTATCACAAGATAATAATCATCTGCAGCAAGCCCTGCAATTACACTACCTGGGAAAGGATCACAGGAACTACTGTGATCTAGTTCATATCTTTTTCCACGTGATTGGCCTCGGTTGGAGTATGTTAATGTTAGTAAAACAGTATTTTGAATGGCTTCTTTGAACTTGCGAAATAGGGCTAAGCAACTTAACTTTGCTTATGGCGGGCTATTATGCCGCTACTCGAGTTGTAGCAGAATGGCATTTGGTCGGTTTTCTAGCATATAATGACCCTTGCTAGGTTAAGGCCATGTTGTGCAAAACAGCTGCACAGCGCAGTCTGGATCCAAAGAACTGCATGAATCTTAAGGGAGAATTACAGAATTCTTAAGGGCGCTTTGGGTTTGGGTGCCTTGAACACCAGTCTCCATACTTCAGTGCTGCCTGGCCTGAAGACACGCCTTTTTGAAATTAAGGGGAGTTTCAAAAACAGTTTGTTACCAGGTACCAAGATCAGGTGTTCATGTGGGAGAGTAAGCTTGACGTGCCCATGCCCAAGGGCATGTAGTTTTTTGCCAGCCAGTGAATGTAGGACTTGCATGAACCCTGGTGTGAAAACATGAGGATTTGTTCTTAAGTTTTATGTATTGCAACTCACATATGAGAGTTCTAGGGAACACCACAGCCGTCTATCCAGTTGTACAGAGCGTCTGCTTGCTTTAAATTCTGGTGTGCTGGTCTTTTATCCTCTCAATTCCAGTGGGGTTTTGTGAATCCATTGTTCCAAAGGCCACAACTACAGGCAGTTAAAGCAGTGACAGTGACAGCTATTTTTCCAGAGTAGCTCTTTGTATGTCCAGCTTTATGCTATCGTGCTAACTTATACTTGTGAAGGATGAAGCTACAGCCTCCTTTGCTGTAACCCTGAACCTGCAGCTTGAAAACTTTGAGATATGTTAGTAGCTTTGCTTCCTTCTGTGCTCTTCCTTTAATTGACATCTCAAAAGGAGTTGCATGTTCTTGAGCCTGTCGTTCTCCAAAGTTGAACTGAGCAAGCATGTAAGCTGCCAGCTTGGTCAAGAATAGTGCTCATTTTAAGTACATTTCTAGTGAGGGAGCAAGATGTGGAAATAACAAGTAGAACTGAAGATGGTAATGTTGTTTCACCTCTTGTTGCATGAACTGTTGTCCATTATACATATATCTAACAGTGATGGAAACAGGAGTAACATTGCTTGTTAGTTTTGTTTTACTATTCTCTCTCTTTCCCTTTTTGTGGCAATTTTACTTCTTTTTTCTTTTTTAAAACAAAAAAAAAGCAACTCAATGAGCTGCCACCTCAGCAGAAACCCAGACACAGAATAGATCCAGATGCAATTCCTAGCCCAGTAAGTGCGGTGTCTCTCTGTCTGCTATTGTCTGCATGTTGGTGGCTGCTTGTTTGTGTCTGCAAAATAATCTTACTCTTGCTAACTACCCCCTGGTGTTAGTCTTTCATCTTTATCCCACCCCTCTCTTTCTGCTCACAACATTACAATAAGTAGAATAAAATATCATGAACTTTGAAATCCTCTTCACACCACAAATCAAGGGGCAATAGAAGTTTGGCATTATAAGGTAATGAAGTGGTATTTCCTTCTTGAAATTAAGTAATTTATAAGCAAAATACTTCTGAATATTACATTTGTCAGTTTTGCACTATGAATAATTATGAATTCAGCATTGAATTTGGCATAATCCACTTGGAACTCTCTTTCAGTCCTGCGCTTCTGAAATGAATGGTGTGCTTTTTCACAAGGCCCACTGAACTAAGAGGAAATTTCCAGTGGATTTGTGCATAACCTGTATAATATTCCTGGACAGAAGTCCTAAAACTCATTTTATTTATGTCATTCTGTTACATTTAAAAAAGGGTTCAAGTTTTAATTTTTTTGTGAGATTCAGAAGTCATTATTTTAACTAATTTCCCTCCTAATACAAGAAGTTCATGCGTGTATATTTGAGAGGAAATGGAGATGATAAATACATTGAATTTTCTACTGTAATGTCTCGCTTAGGCAGCAGTTTATTGAATATGGTTTATTAATGAAAGATAGTCCATCACAATACTATTTCAGTAACAGACAAAATGACAAATTGCAAATTGGTTTGCAATTAAACTTTTCAGTGTGGCTTGTCTATTGCCCCTGCGATGTTGTGTCTTGAACAGGCTGAAGTTGGTTCACAACACTAGAATCTCCTCAGTGGTGTTAACAACTTCAGTTAGTTTGTAGTATCTTCCCAGCATGGTCACTCACCTTTTGTACGCAGCCTCTTCATTGGTGTGTTTCAGACCCAAGTGTAAGGGTATTTATTAGTGCTCTTGTCATAGGAGGCATACTAGCAAAGGAATAAAGACATGAAGGGAAAGGGAGGGTTGAATGTCCTCATTCGCAAGGTGAAGTAGATTTCCATCCTAGTACTTAAAAGCCATACAGCGGTGGATTGCCAGAGAATATCATCTTTTCTATAACTTTTTTTGGAAGAACAAGTACATATTTGTAATCTAATAGGTGGAAAGTAGTTTCAAATAATATTACATTACCATTTTAACTTGCCTTATTGTTTTATGTTGAAGGGCTGAAAGCAGGATTATCCAGATTTTAAAAACTTGTGGCCGCTCCTTGGGTTACAGACCAGCAACTACTGTGGTTAACCAACTATTGCTTAATGGCACGATTGTTCTTAGATTCGAACTGAACTCAGGGTAGTATGAATGGTAACCTGAGATTGCAATCTGGGAAAATGTGAGGACAGGTGCCTGATAAGTGGACCTGAAAGGGCTTTGCAGAAGTGCATTTTTGGAGAAGCAGCTTGCCAAAGACTGTGGTGGCTTGACAGATGTGGGAATTCCTTTCCAGACATTGGGATTAGTACGTCCAGATTGCCCAGAATGGCCATAGTAAGATGAGAAGTGGGAGGGAAGAATTAGTCTGGCTGGGTGTAAATTAGCACCCAACTTAGCCTTCTTCCTGATGTGAAGCTTTTAGGTGGATTTTGTCTTGTTTTGAGAATCAATTCATTATATCACTCACACCTGCATTCAGAAGTGGCACAGCCCATACGCAAGTTATCTCGGTGAAAACTAAAGCTTAACTCTCACGAGTTCTTAAATTTGCCACTGTATTGGTTTTGTCTTGTTGTTTATCATCTTAACTTGAATCACCTTTTGAAAACAAGCGTACTGGGACATGGCAAACTACAGTGCTGCCAAAATACTGCCAAAATTCTTGGGCGATAAATTCTCAGACCCTGCTGCGTAGGCAGTTTGCAACAAAAGTTGCTGATGAGCAATGAGCAGGAACTTCCTTGGGCCCGGGATTTTTAGATTAGTGGACTTAATATCTGGAAATGTAGAGTTTAACATGCCAATTGTATTATCTTCAAATTGACTATTTACTTATCCCCAAAATCCTCAGCAAAAGCAAAATGATAGACTCCTAAACCATACGTAGTTGTTATTTAGTGATCGATTGCAAATCTTTGGCTACCGCTAAACTTGAAAGTTGCATTATCACCAGTTTTTGCGCAGCGTCCACTGTACCACTAACTTTCTGCTTACCATTTTAGATCCAGGTAATTGAAGATGACAGGAATAATCGTGGGTCAGAGCCATTCATCACTGGAGTCCGTGGGCAAGTCCCACCCCTTGTCACTACCAATTTTTTGGTCAAAGATCAAGGTAAAATGTTCACCTAACCAAAGATTTTCCATAGGTCTAGCCGTGCTAGTCTTTTGCAGTAAAGACAACAAAGTCTCTCATGAGCTACAGTCAAAGATAAGTAGCAGTCATTGCCGGAAAAAAGAAGGAAAACAACATGGCCTTTTGTCATAGAGACTGTGATCACATAGATTCAAGTGATACTTGAAGG
The DNA here is from genome assembly GCF_027172205.1 of Podarcis raffonei. Taxonomy (NCBI): domain Eukaryota; kingdom Metazoa; phylum Chordata; class Lepidosauria; order Squamata; family Lacertidae; genus Podarcis; species Podarcis raffonei. The sequence continues at coordinate 16,399,433 of NC_070606.1, forward strand.
TGCTCATACTGTTTGTGTTCAGAACAACTAACTCAACCTGAACATGAACACAGTAAACAGGTTTTTTAAAATAAATGTGTCAGAGCTGTAAAGAGACAACAGGCCCCTGATGCAGGAACTATGCATAAAGCTAAGTAGGCTTGGATTTTATCAGTACCAGAATGGGAGACTGCCTGGGAACCTGGTGTGTGTTCCATTATGAAATAAAAGGTGATTAATATATTAAGTTAAAAAAATAAGACAAAGCTAGAGGTTCCTGAGAACCACAGTATTAAAAACAGCATGTTGGAGTGGGGGCTTGACTTGCAAGAAAAGTTTTAGTTTCTGAAGTTGCATAATACCCTTTGGTGTTAGTCGCACATGGGTGCTTTTCTAAAATTGATTAGCTTATTATGACATGAGATTTCATTGAAATAATCAATTTCATAGGGTTAAGTCCAAATCATAGATTAATCTGAGTATTTCCCTTACTATTTCATATAACTAGATATATCAGTGCTAGTCACCGACATCCTGGCTGCGAACCCTAATGTCCATACACACAGGAGTCCCTTCTTCCACTTGAAATTGCCTGCATGCCAGTATATTCTTCAGAGGTCCTTCTCCAGGTTCCCCTGTGCCCCAAGGTTAGGTGGATGGTGACTAGCAATATGTGACTGTTAGTCCCCCTTGAGTGTAAAAACTGAAGAGTTGGGATATAAGTCATTGAAATAAAGTGATTTGTTGGTGTTGATGTATGGATAGAGTTTTGATTTTCTTCTTCTCTGTTTTTCAGGTAATGCCAGTCCCCGCTACATAAGATGTACGTCCTATAATATCCCATGCACCTCAGATATGGCCAAGCAGTCGCAAGTTCCTCTTGCTGCAGTCATAAAACCGTTGGCTGTGCTTCCTGCAGAAGAGGTGAGACTGATATCCCTGACCCTTCAGATAAAATAGCAAGTTTGTCAGTAGCACCTGTTTGTTTTGTCACCACTCATACTTTTAGCACTGCTAGTTAATGAATCTATCCAAATAAAAGTGCTCAAGTAGATGTTCAAAATTATTTGCTGTGCAGTGTTATGTGCTTGTGTTTATTACCTAAGCACTAGCAATCTTTAATTCAAACATTTGTGTCATGTTCCACAAGGTTCCAATGTGTTGCCCATCCTCTTTAACATCTAGATCGGAGTGGGGAAGCTTTTCAGCCCGGTAGGCCAGATCCTTAGCATCCAACTTGAAGCCACTGAGCCTTGGCACTGATCTCATGCACCCTTTTTGGCAGGGATTGGCTCCACTCCTAAGTAAAGAGCTCCAAGTAAAACCAATTCCATCAGGGTTTGGATTTGGTGCAAAATTTAAAAGGCACAGAACCTAAGTCCTGCTTTTCAAGGAACAATTGGGAATGCATTTTAAGGCTCCTAGTGGAGTCATTGAAGCTGTGTCCCCAGACCTGACATCATATTTACTGCCCACTGTCCCCAAGTCATAGGGGAATGCTGCAGATTTTGTTACCAAAGTCCAGTGCTTTACTTTATCCCATAGGAGTGAATGAAAAGCTGAACAAGACTGTTCGCTGCATATCCCTGCCTTAGGTCGCATTAGAGCATGACAGCACAATGAAACCCAATTTTTTCTACAACCTGTTTCAGCCATTCAAACCCTTTAAGCCAAAAAAAACTATCTGTAGAGAAATGAAAGCTGGACAGATGTTTCGCTTTCAAAAAGAGCTATTAATCTAATTCAGTAGTCTCCTATCTCAGGCTGATGAACTGGTTTTTAGAAGCCGATGCTTATTGAGGGAAGGGGAAGGTTTTGCAGTGGCCGCCCGAAAGCCTTTTGATAGCTTCATGCAGAGCCTAGCTATGCAATACTTTTTTAAAAATTGGCAGGTGTTGCTTCCAGTGTCCAGGGACTTGTCTGGCAGCTGTGTCCCCCACCTGTTAGGGGAAATAAGACACTGAATCAGTTAATGTTCAGAAGTATCCAGGAGAAGGGGTGTTAAAGTGAGACTAGCAAAACCCAGCTTTCAGAATGGTTGAAATGTTGCACCTGTCCTTTAGAGATGTTTGCTGCTTAGTGCAAGGAGGCTTCTGGAGGCCATGAAAAGGGGTACTTGCTGCCTTAAGGGCTTCATTTATAGCCTCTGCAATGGCAGCACACTACATATTTTTTATAAACACAAGTATGGATTCTGGTTCTCTAATATGAATAAAAATGGGTCCATATTTCTTACCTCTTAAGAGTAAGATGCTCTTAATCAAACATAAGTTGTTTCAAGCAAGGAGCTTGTAAGCTTTTAGCTACGCTAAAAGTTATGCTAAAGAATGGGTTTTCTTTTCTTGGGACGGAGAGCATGATAAGAAAAGATAAGGGATTTGCTGCTTGGTATAGTCTTACACAGCTGATCTTATATTACAGGACAGATGTAGGAAAAGGCAAGTTGCTTTGCTGACATGAATGCTAGAGCAAAGTGGCAGAAGGCATGCTCCCAGATATCACCTGTTGAGGAAAAGGGAAGCTACTTTAAATAGCACCAATGTCTTTCCCCCCGTTTTTTTCCAGGCTCCTCCGTATTTGGTAGACCATGGAGAATCAGGCCCTATCCGATGCAATAGGTGTAAAGCCTACATGTGCCCTTTTATGCAATTCATTGAAGGTGGAAGAAGATTTCAATGCTGCTTCTGTAGTTGTGTCACTGAGGGTAAGAGTTTTCAATTAAGAAGCAGTTCTAGAGGGTGGGGAGGGAGATGGTTCTATTTCGGCCGGAAAAAAGTGCAAAGACGGTTATCTAATGGTGGTATAACAAATCCGTAGTTTAATGGTAATAGTAAAATTCTGGGCAAATCAATTAAAATGCTCTAGCTGAAGAGACATGCCACTAGATTCTTGAGCAATTTTTCTTGCTTTAAGTATTCCTAAACTTTGGAGCAAGTCTGTGCATCAAACCTGTGTATATGTACAGCATTCTTCAGTTTTAGTATACCTGCAGACCTGATTAGGTAACACTGGTTGTAGCAGACTCTTCTTTCCATGCTGTGCCTATACTAAGACTTGGTTTGTGAGTATACACATAAGAATCAGGGAATTTCAGTTTCATGAGAATCCCTGCGTAATTGGCTGACTGCAATATTCATTAACATGGAACTGCTCCATTATTTAAAGCGGTCCGGGTAAGTGACAAAAATAGGAAATGTCATGCATGAAATTGGCCCATAGCTGGCCAAATCGCAATAAACTGGATCCAGGAGGCTTTTGATAGTTGCAGTTTCTTTCTTACTGGTGGTGTTTTCCCAAGTGTCTATCAAAATCTTCCTGCTTTGGTACCTGGAGTGCCCTTCCTTACCATGGTAAACATCATGGTTACCCATCTAGGAAATTGCATGTATTTGAGCTTCTCTCTTTTCTTCTCCCCTTCCCCTTTCCTTAGTGCCATCTCAGTACTTCCAGCACTTGGATCACACGGGCAGGCGGGTGGACTACTATGACAGACCTGAGTTATCATTGGGGTCCTATGAGTTCTTGGCAACTGTTGACTACTGCAAGGTACGATGACTTGTAAGCACAGTGTTGTCTTAAGTAAACGTCACTTTTGCCCCATTGCTCAAGGTAGGAGCAGTAGACTTTTATGGGTTTGTTCTTGAAGTCCTTAATTCTGCCAAGGGAGAAAAAAGTATTTTCTTGATGATAACCCAAATAACACAATACAAACCAGCACTGCACCAGGTTACCACTGTCAGATTTTTGAAACTAGAAGGCAAAGTACACAAAGTACAGTGGTACCTCAGGTTAAGTACTTAATTCGTTCCGGAGGTCTGTTCTTAACCTGAAACTGTTCTTAACCTGAAGCACCACTTTAGCTAATGGGCCCTCCTGCTGCCGCCGCGCCCCCGGAGCACGATTTCTGTTCTCATCCTGAAGCAAAGTTCTTAACCTGAAGCACTATTTCTGGGTTAGCGGAGTCTGTAACCTGAAGCCTATGTAACCCGAGGTACCACTGTAGTTGTTTGCTTACCTAAGAGCTGGACTCTAGGCTCTTAAACTCTTTGCATGCATTTAATGAGCTTAGGAGATCCTGTCCCGGACATCAGCTGAGGAATGCTCTCACATGTTTTTCTTTTACTGGTGCATTGGTCATTCTCTTCCTTTGAGTTCTCAAGGGAAGAGGGTTTCAATCTGTAGAAAAACCACTGGGAAAGCAACTTTGCTCTCTGAATGTGTAATATATGTTTGGGAATTCTCACTCAGGACATACATCCTACCAGGTTCTTTATAATTACCCACTTCGTTCTAGTGCGGTGATGCTAAGGATCATGATGTGATTTTTTCCCCCTATCACTGGCATAAGAAGCATAGTTATCAAGGCAACAGTGGAAAACGGAAGTGGAACTAGTTGCAGATTGAACTCTATACAATTTTTTGTGTTCAATGTGCGAAATACATGTTAATAATAAATGCTTAGTGATGGTGTTTTCTTCTTCTCTTGTCAGAATAACAAGTATCCCAACCCCCCTGCTTATATTTTCATGATTGATGTATCATACAATGCAATAAGAAGTGGCTTGGTAAGGCTGATCTGTGAAGAGTTGAAGACGCTCCTGGACTACCTGCCCAGGTAACCATTATAAAGGAATGAGTAGGATGAATGTGGAATGCAAGCTTCCCAAGACATTCTCATTGTGTGGAACCATAACTGCGTTGCTCATTTATTTAGTTAGAAAATGTTTAGTGATTTGCCTCTCAATAAAATACTCACAAGGTGGGAGCATTTGACAATTGTATGGTTTGTTTTATTTATTTGTATATTTTCTTTTCCTGCCCACCTAGCAGTTCGAAAGCACCCCTAAGTGCAAGTAGATAAATAGGTACCGCTTTATAGCGGGAAGGTAAATGGCATTTCCGTGTGCGGCACTGGTGCTGGCTCACCAGTGCAGCTTCGTCACGCTGGCCACGTGACCCGGAAGTGTCTTCGGACGGCGCCGGCTCCTGGCCTCTTAAGTGAGATGAGCGCACAACCCTAGAGTCGGTCATGACTGGCAGGGGTACCTATATTTTCTTTATCTGCTAGGAATTTTCAGTTGAATGCTGCTTGTAGAATCTGGAGCAGAATTATATGGTGCCACTGTTATTTGAGCTTACACTGCTTTACTTTGCATGTGTGTTTTCATGGCGTATTTAATTTATTCTCCCCCTTTTTTTCCTTTTTGGGGAAAACAGAGAAGGAAACATGGAAGAATCAGCCATCCGTGTGGGCTTTGTCACCTACAACAAAGTTCTGCACTTCTATAATGTGAAGAGCTCCCTGGGGCAGCCACAAATGATGGTTGTGTCAGATGTAGCAGATATGTTTGTCCCTCTGCTCGATGGTTTCCTGGTGAATGTTAATGAATCCCGCACAGTTTTCACTAGGTAAGTAGGAGCTGGTACAGATCAATCAATGGTTTGTATGTCCTGTTACATACAGTAGCTATCGTGGAACACATATTTCTAAGGTTCTTTTGCCCGTACATAAGCTTAAAGAAAATGATGTATTAAATATCAAAACCCATAAAAATAATTGTGGTTTTTGAGGATGAGGTAGAGAAAGGGAGCACCTCTTGTGGTGGGCTGGTTTACCCTCTGTTGTGAGAGCTTGCACTGCCTTCCTTTATAGATATAGAAAAAGTACAGTGGATGTTGGTGGCACCTAGGAGGGGCTCCTGGGTGGAGTCCAGGAGGTCACAATGGCAGAGCCTTGGCAGTGACTCCCTGTGAGGTCCTCCTCCTCTGCCTTGCAAATAAATAGTGAACATCTAAGCAGTTTGCTGTGTTTGCTTCACCAAAAGTGACCTCTCCAGGGCACAAGCCTGAGTAGTGTGTTTGGAAGTCCTGATCTGTCCAGACGACAGTACAGTTGTACAGGTGCTTGGCATCTTGGTTCGGAATGGGTCCCTGCTGTCACACTTGTTCTCTGGAATTCCCTCTGCTCTCAGCCTTGGTCTTTTGTTGTGTGACAGGGCCTTGGGGAGGGGGTTCAGAATCTTGGCAGGGCTTTGTCCCACTTTGCCCGTAGAAGGAGCCTCCCCTGAAAAAAGGTCAGGCAATTGGAAAAAGAAGGTGAATACATGACCCAAAACCTGCTGTTCCATATGCAGGGAAAGGAAGCAAGCACCTTTTCCCAGAAGCTGTTAAAATGGCCAAACAAACATGCCATATCTTTAATCTGCAAAGCATCAGTTTCCACTGACTGGAATTGACCTAGTGAATTTTACATGTCTCTTGACTTGCACTTCCTTGATTTGCAGCTTGCTGGATCAGATACCAGAAATGTTTGCTGATACAAGAGAAACAGAAACTGTGTTTGCCCCAGTAATTCAGGCTGGCATGGAGGCTCTGAAGGTTTGTTCAGCATTCTAAACTGACTTCTAACATCTCTTCATTTTGTATTGTAGTATTGGAACCTCTTTCCCAGCACCTCGTAAAGTTGCTGAAGCGTTGAGAGGAGGTCATAAATGTATGAAGCATTTATGGAAATGTAACTAATTTACAATTAAAAGTGGCTTTTTAACTACAGCTTGCCTTGCAACTTATAGGATAGTCTAACTGGTAAAAACGGGAAAAAGCAAAGAGGTATTCTGTTCCATGAGCACAGAGGATCTTACAAAGTGGAGATGGAGTTGGGTTTCAGGAATGCGTTGAAAGCAAGAATTTAATCTATCACTGCACACTTACCATACATTTCTAGTGAACTGTTTTAAAAATTGTTCATTACCAGCGGTAGCAAACACAGTCATGAGACTTCTCAGTAAGCTTTTGTGGATTGTATGTCTCCAAAGATAAGAACGATTTTTCCATGCTTTTGAGCCTGACATAGAAGTATCACAGCACTGTACATCTTCATGGCCTTTTGGTCCCAATGTCTACATCCCCCATACCCATTTTGCAAGCACATACAAAAATCTGCCAACACTTCATGCATCACAGTGAGCTCTAGTCCACAAAAACCTACAACACAATAAATCTGTTTGTATTTGAGCTTCCACAGGGTTCTTGGTGGGTGCTTTTCTTTTTCAAGGAGTTAAATTATCTGAGAGCGCATTTATAGGAACTGTAGATGGGCAGTCAGAAACCTGGTGCTATGTTTTCCCTTTTGAAAGCTTGTTCTTGCAGTCTCAGACTTCAAAGCTGTTTGAATGGTATGCTGAAGTTTTGGCAAACCTACTAAGTTAATCTGACAAGCGTACAAGCCGTATATGTGTAGCTGGTTGTTAAAGCTGAGGGCTGCCAAGTGCCCCCCCCCCCGCACCCATTCATATGGCCACTATTCCCTTCCAAATTTTGTAATTGAAAAACTTCAGTCTTCTGCTTTCAGGGGTAGCAGTCAGGCTTCTGGGCAGATATGGTGGGCTTCAGTAATGAGCATGTGGCTACTAGCATTTGCTCTAGTTTCTTTGTTCCCTTGCCAAACGTCTGGGGCTCCAAGATGAAATCATAGTAGTCTTTATGTGAATACATATTGCAGCATGTTGAGAGTAAGGAGACTGCATAGAGCACTATCTTGGATGACAGGCCATGTCAAGTATTTTAGGCCTTAGTTCTACTTGTAGGGGAGCCGAATTGCTTTTTATAGCAGACAGCACTCAGTATCTTACAACAACGTATGTTTGGAGAACATGGTTGCTGAAGGCAGACCCAGGGTCGCTGAACCCGGAGTCCCTCGGTTATATTTGTGTCTTACTTAATGGCTTTTGTATGCTTACTTGCAGGCAGCAGAGTGTGCTGGCAAGCTCTTTATATTTCATACATCACTGCCTATTGCGGAGGCCCCAGGGAAGCTGAAGAACAGAGATGACAAGAAACTGATAAACACTGATAAAGAAAAGGTAGCGGGACTTGTGTTCTGTGGATTGCATTTGGCTTTTGTTCACCAGTGGGTTCATTTAAGGAAAAATATTTCCTTGTTAACTCCTCTGCCTGCTTTTCTTCCTTTATACTTTCCTGTTTACAGGATGCACATTTCACACAAACACACCATGCCTTATTTTCTCTCCTGGAAATCAGCTGAAATTCTCAGCAATGTGGTCATTTTCAACATTTGAGGGACATACCGGTTCAGAAAGCTGTATAGATCTCTTCCATTAGTTGTAACCCCCCTGCTGTAACTTGCAGCAAAAAAATGAAATGATTGTTTTTAAATGTGGTGATTCCCAAGAGAGGCAGTAGTTAGTATGAAAGCATGTGTTGTCACTTTTTTTCAGCGGTCAGAAAAGAAAAAAAAGAATCCTATATATGTAAAACGTTTTAGCAGAATTCTTAGAACCAAATTTAACATTTAACTATGAATATTCACTCTGCCTCTTGAGGTACTCTGAACAGCACTTGGGAAGAGAGTTGTTGAGAGAGCCTTCCTTTTTTTAAACAGGAAGATGTGCACAGACCTGCTAGTTCCCATTCTGAGCAGAGGAGCTGAGCTTGCTAGTTCAGAACAGAGCTATTTGCAAAGTGTTTTGTTTTATTCTAAAATGGTTTCTGTAGCTTGTTTCTTAAAGGACATGCCAGGCAGGATTATCTTTTTTAAAAAGCTCTTTCCAGTAGTTCCCCACCTAAACTTTCCTCTTTTCTACCCTTGTAGCATCCTAGAAACGACAGTAATTAGTCATACAACAAAGAATAACCTGCAGTTATTAGAACAGGGGTCCCCAAACTAAGGCCCGTGGGCCGAATAAGGGCCAAGGGACTCGTTTATCTTGCCCGCAGCAACCCCCACCGCTGCTGCCCGCTCTTACCGGTGCTGTGCTGCGCGGCTGCCCACTTCCGGGTCGGAGGAGCACCGGAAATAGGTTGTGCGCATGCACAAGTGTTATTTCCTGTGCACATCCAGGTTGGAGGAGGCCTGTGCACATGCGCACAAGCTATTTCCGGTGCTCCTCCGACCCGGAAGTGGGCCAGAAATAGCGTTTGTATACACATATGGGCACACATTCCCCCGCCCTCCGGCCCACCGCGTGATCAGCGCTGGAGACACCGGCCCGAGGCGCAGTAAATTTGTGCTGACCGCTGTATTAGAATATAGCAGTACAATGGTATCTCGGTTTTTGAACGTCTCCGTTGACAAACATTTCGGTTTTCGAATACCGTAAACCTGGGTGTAAATGCTTCGGTTTTCAAATGCCCCTCGGAAGTCAAACATGCCACACGACTTCCATGTTGAGGCTTCCATTTTCAGTTTTCTGTTTTTGAATGTTTCGGAACTTGAATGGTCTTCCAGAACGGATTACATTCGAAAACAGAGGTATCACTGTAGTGTAAGCCTTGGAAAACCTGAGATGCTGGATCAAAAAACTCTGTAGAGGACCTTACTTCCTTTTGCAGGTTACTTGAGTTACTTGTTTATCTAGTTCTGATTTTAGTGATATTTTGTGCTCTTAAATTGTGGGTGGTAGGTTTTTTTAGGTTTCAAAATTGTGATTTATTATATTTGCTAAGTTGTAAATCAATTTGTAAATCTTTAGCTTAAAGCATGCTGTAAAAATATTTTACATTAAGAAACTTTGCTAAAAACTGGTTGAAAAATTCATCAAGGGTCTTGCAAAGCTGGCCTTGTGTGGAGTGTTCCAACATTGTCATCATTGAAGGTAGAACGTTTTAATGTTCCAGATGTACTGCTGGACATCACAGCTAGACATTTTGCTTCTTTTTTGTCACATGATCAGGAATAGAGAGCAGACCGTAAACCTGCTGCATCAGAAATTGTCAATTATTAATCTTATTTCTTGTCTCTCTGCTCTTTTCCCCCCTTTGCCTCCCTAGACTCTCTTTCAGCCTCAGACAAACTTCTATAACAACTTAGCCAAGGAATGTGTAGCACAAGGCTGCTGTGTGGATCTCTTCCTTTTCCCAAATCAGTATTTGGATGTGGCTACCTTGGGGGTTGTTCCTCATCAAACAGGTGGCTCCCTTTATAAGTACACATTTTTCCAGGTATGATCTATCTTTGATTTGATGCCTGCTCCATATAGATGATTTAAGTAGACAGTAGTTGCCCTGCTGATCTCAGAGGAGAGAAGATAAAAAGCTAGATTAACTTTTTCATTGGACCAGTTTGGGTTTTTTAGGCGTCTACACGCCTTTACCAGTTACATGAAGAACAGTTCTCTTGTTGTTTCTTAGTAATGACGCTGCCCTGCTTCATGATTTCTCTGAAACCTGTTGGCTCAGTAGTCCAATTTAACTTATCATTTGTACATGATGAAATGTTCAATTGACATTTTGTCATGGATAGATGAAAAATGTACAGAAAGAGCAATGGTTTCTTGCAGTGATACTCTTTCAGAAGAGTGTCTTGGCTTTCAGGTGAATTCCTCCAATCAGCATACACTAAGTAGGGGTTTAATTTCCATCTTAATAGTACAAAATAAAGCATAGCTTACAGAATGACGGCCCAGAATTTTTAGTTTGTTTGAAACAAGCAGCCTTCATGTTGTGCCAAAATGCGATAAAGATGGCACCAGGAGTCTCCTCTCTGGAAGGCCCCTCCCATGACTGGATTGCTGACACCAGTTCTCTCTCTGTAGTAGCCACCCACCTTGCCTCATTTTTGTGGGGAGGGCAGCAATGGGCACAAAACAGCACCTCTTAAGAGAAGCTTCAGGTTTAGGTAATAATAATAATAATAATAATAATATTTATACCCCGCCCATCCGGCTGGGCTTCCCCAGCCACTCTGGGCGGCTTCCAAAAAAATATTAAAATACTATAATACATCAGTTACAGGTAGGTAGCCGTGTTGGTCTGCCATAGTCAAAACAAAAAAATATTTTCCTTCCAGTAGCACCTTAAAGACCACCTAAGTTAGTTCTTGGTATGAGCTTTCGTGTGCATGCACACTTCTTCAGATACACTGAAACAGAAGTTGCCAGATCCTTCTATATAGTGAGAAGGTGGGGAGGGGTATTACTCAGAAGGGTGGTGGGAATGGGTGATTGGCAGATAGCTGTGATGAGCCTGTTGACGACTCTTAACGACTGCAATAGGTCATTGCATTGGATTCTTATCTCATTATACATGACAAAGCCATTTTTCACCTTCTCACCCCTTGCTTTTTCCTGTAAGACCTATTGCAGTCGTTAAGAGTCGTCAACAGGCTCATCACAGCTATCTGCCAATCACCCATTCCCACCACCCTTCCGAGTAATACCCCTCCCCACCTTCTCACTATATAGAGGGATCTGGCAACTTTTGTTTCAAGTGTATCTGAAGAAGTGTGCATGCACACGAAAGCTCATACCAAGAACTAACTTAGTTGGTCTTTAAGGTGCTGCTGGAAGGAAAATATTTTTTTATAATACATCAAACATTAAAAGCTTCCCTAAACAGGGCTGCCTTCAGATGTCTTCTAAAGGTCTGGTAGTTGTTGTTCTCTTTGACATCTGGTGGGAGGGCGTTCCACAGGCCCTCGGCGCTGGACCTCAGTGTCCAGGTAGAACGATGGGGGTGGAGACGCTCCTTCAGATATACTGGACCAAGGCCATATGCATGACAGAAGACCATTTTTCATGTAACCTGGTCCCAAGGTCCTAAGGGCTTTTAAAGTTAAAACCAGCACTTTAAATTGAGCCCAGAAATGAACTGGGGAGCCAATGGATCATTGTATAGCTTGCAGATAATGGGTTTCTTTAAAACTGCCGGTGTGCTTGCATATTTTGTGTGTTAATTTAATGGGATAGGGTTTGTTCCTGGAGAGAGTGTAGCAAGATGATCCTAGGCTAGTACCACTTTTAATATCCCTGGGGCACCTCTATACTTCTTGTGTGACACCTACTGTCTGTCTGTGTACGCTAGGTGGAAACGGATCAGGAACGCTTCTTGAACGATTTGCGCAGAGATGTTCAGAAAGAAGTGGGCTTCGATGCTGTAATGAGGGTCCGCACAAGCACTGGTACGTACGTATGAAGATGCTGTCTGGATTTTAGGAGTGTGCAGGGGTCTAGCGCTCGAACCTGTGAAAGTTAGGATGCCCTATACTGCCAGTATCAATCCCTTTTGCTCAGTGGTAGCTTTCTGGAATGATGGACTCTAAAGGATTTCTTACCACGTGTTCTCTTGCCTCCCAGGTATTCGCGCAACAGATTTCTTTGGAGCTTTTTACATGAGCAACACCACAGATGTGGAATTAGCCGGCCTAGACTGTGACAAAACAATCACTGTGGAGTTCAAACATGATGATAAGCTTAGTGAAGAAAGTGGAGCACTTCTTCAGGTGATGCATGCAAGATGGGCGATAATGGGTCGTGTTTTCCCTCCCTTATTCCAATTCTTGTTTAGCCCCAAAATATTCAGTGCTGTTTAGGCCTTCAGCCATTTAAGCATGGCACTTGTGTCAGATTTGTTGGAAGCCCACGTAGTGGTACCGAACTTTCTTTCGCATGCTAACGGTTCTGCTTGTAATTTCTCTCTCATGTAGTGTGCTATATTGTATACAAGCTGTGCAGGACAGAGGCGACTGCGTATTCACAACCTCTCCTTGAACTGCTGCACCCAGCTGGCTGATCTTTATAGGAACTGTGAGACGGACACACTTATCAACTTCTTGGCCAAATTTGGTAAGGGGTTGACCTGTAACAGTTTCCTGGAGAAGACAACTATTTACAAGAAGCTTTGGGAGGGAACATTATTCTTGTACTGTGAATATAGTTTAATGTAAATGTGTGTGTGCTGCCTTCCAAGCGAATGTACTTAAAGACAAAGTCAAAATATTCTTCTTCAGATACACTGGAAAAAGCAAGGAATCCAATAAGACCAGATATGAAAACTATGGAGAGGCCTGGTCTTAATAGAGATATTGGATCCCTGTCTTAATACATATGCTAATCATTTGCATACTATCCCTTGCTTTTTCCTGTAGGACTAATTGCCCTCGTTAACAGTCATCAGCAGGTTTACCATACTCATTGAGCCAATCACCCATCTCCTACTACCCTCCTGAGAAAAACCCCACCCCACCCTCCAACTATATATAAGGGTCTGCTGACTTCTGTTTCAGTGTATCTGAAGAAGTATGCACACACACGAAAGCTTATATCGAGAACAAACTTAGTTGGTCTCTAAGGTGCTACTGGACAATTTTTTTATGTAGTGAAAGACAGTTTGCACAGTGGGTGGTACATATAAGAGCATCCTAACCAGGACTTGGCAATAGACTAACCTGCTTTGACTAAGCCTGTTCTCAGTGTCTTAAGACCATGGCTAATGATGGGGAAAAACCTTGCTTATGTTTTCTCCCAGCTGTTTCAGCCTATGACAAATTTATCCCCTCAGTTTGCCAGCATGCATGTGATTTAGCACCACATTACATCATTGTGTGGCCTGAAACCATGGACTCGCCTTTAAGAGAGGCTGCCAAAATAAACACATGGAATGTATCGGCCATAATTTTTATTGAAAGCAAGAGGGCTAAGCAATAAGTGCTAAAATTACTGATGTCCGTGGTGAAAGTGTGTTTAGTAACAGTTGATCTCTCTTTATCAAGACAAAGCAATTAAGATTATTCCCCCCCCCCCCATTTCTCTAACACGATGATCTATAGTGGGGAAGCATGTAATTTGCATGCAGTAGATCCCAGGCCCAGTCCCTGACACCCCCAGTTAAAAGATCTCTTGATAGCAGAGCTGGGAAAGGGTCTGTCTTAGGCTTTGGGGAGACACTTCCAGCCAGTGGACAGCACTTAACTAGGTGGAGCCATGGACTGACTCAGTCCAAAGCAGCCTCATATTACCACAGCAGAGCAAGATACCTTGTTGGTGGTTTTCCAGGCGACTTATTTAAGTCTTTTTTACATCAGCTTGCATAGGACTTTCTAAGCAAGATGTTGTTCTTTTCCTAAAGCATATCGTGGAGTTCTGAACAATCCAGTCAAGACAGTGAGAGATACGCTGATCAATCAGTGTGCGCAGATACTGGCATGCTACCGGAAAAACTGTGCTAGCCCTTCTTCTGCTGGACAGGTAACTTCTTGGTTGTGGGGTACTAATCCTGAATTGGGAGGCTGGGAGAGCAGCTGGAAGTGGTCTGTCTAATAATGATGCTAACATGGAAAGGAACCTTCTGGCTCGCTCCTTAGAACTGCATTCCAGATAGTTGCTTTGTGAAATAGGGTAGTGGCTCCAGCCTTCCTGCATTTCATGAACTTTATGAAACCGAGAAATGAACCTGAGTTCATTTCTTGCAATAACGTTAATCTTACTATAGCACTGTGATAGTGAAGATACTTCACCATAGTATTGCAAGTGAAAAGAACCTGAAAGGCCATATAAGCCCCAACACAGGGACAAATCTATTCACTAGCTCCGATCAACATACACAATCCAGATCATAATATGCCTTGAGCTGCAAGTGGTTGTAGAAGCAATTGCTTTTACGGCAGTTTACTTCAAAGGCCCCTGCCTATAAGCAAGCCACATGCTACAGAATATGCAGTATGTACTAAACAGTGTTCAAGGAAGTTGTTTTCAGGTCTCTTCTGACATTTACGATAGGTTGCAGTTTTAGTCTGAAATACAGCAGTAGAAATTAAAGAATCCCCTGAAGTAGTTACCCTGATCTTTGTTAAAGACTGAGGGTTTTGTTTCTTTTACATCAGTGGTGTCCAAACTTTTTTCAAAGAGGGCCAAATTTGATGAAGTGAAGGGCCATAAGGGCCAACCATATTAGTTGAGGTTTTTTTAGGATTGAAGTTGAGCTTTTTTTTAGGATTAAACTGGACATACCTGTTTTGCATCTATGCCAATGTTAGTAGTGATTCTCTTCAATTTTTACAAAGTTAAAATGCTCGTAAGTTCTCTTTCTCTCTGCCACCCCTTTCCCTAACGAGTGATTTTCTCTAATTTCATCTCTTACCACTTTCAGCTGATTCTTCCTGAATGCATGAAACTGCTCCCTGTGTATCTGAACTGTGTTTTGAAAAGTGATGTGCTTCAGCCTGGGGCGGAAGTCACCACTGATGACCGATCCTACATCCGCCAGCTAATCACCTCCATGGATGTGGCAGATACAAATGTTTTCTTTTACCCCAGACTCCTGCCACTGGTAAGCATTTCTGCACATAGAAAACTTGTAATTGCTTAAACATACAACTCATGGAATAAGGGGGAATTAAGATGTTTGGGTGAGGCCGCTTTGTCTAAGTTGAGAGTACTTGTAACTTAGAAAATTGTAACATTTCTTCTGTTGGAGCTCTGACACATACAGTTGTGTTTATGTCAAGACATGCTGCCTGCAATATAAGAAAATAAAAAGTATTGTTCTCCCTGGTACTGCAAGAGTATCAGGAGACTCCATGCACAGTGCTACCCTTGAGCTCAGCCTGTTAGTAGCTTTGGGAAATTGGGCACAAGTGTCTGAACAAGGAGCCATGATTCCTGTGCGATACCACACAATATCCCTCTGCCACACTTTCCAGCTGTAAACCTGGAACTGCCGCGGGATGTAAGGAAGGCAGTGCAAGTCCACTGATAAGGGGAAGGTCAGCATCCTGGAGATCACAACTTTTGGTTCTGTACCAACACCAGCCAAGAATTGTTGAGCCCTGTTTGCATCCCCTTGATACAGGGAAATTGGGTCGTATTCTCAACCAGGTCTTAAAGACCAACTAAGTTAGTTCTTGGTATGAGCTTTCGTGTGCATGCACACTTCTTCAGATACACTGAAACAGAAGTTGCCAGATCCTTCTATATAGTGAGAAGGTGGGGAGGGGTATTACTAAGAAGGGTGGTGGGAATGGGTGATTGGCAGATAGCTGTGATGAGCCTGTTGACGACTCTTAACGACTGCAATAGGTCTTACAGGAAAAAGCAAGGGGTGAGAAGGTGAAAAATGGCTTTGTCATGTATAATGAGATAAGAATCCAATGTCTTTGTTCAGACCAGGTCTCTCCATGGTTTTAAGTTTGGTAATGAGTTGCAATTCAGGTGCTACTGGAAAGAAAAAGAAAAAAAATTTTTTTTTGTTTTGACTATGGCAGACCAACACGGCTACCTATCTGTAACTTCAACCAGGTCTGTCAATGTAAAGGTTACTAACAACTTAGGGCAGGTGTCTGAAGGGGCAGCACCTCTTCCCCATATCATTTTGGCCAGGTTTAAGGTTAGCTGGGAAGGCTGTTCTGGCAGTGCCATTGTTGCATGAGATTAGGAGATCCGTGGCTCACCAGAGAACTTCTCAGCAATAGCACCCCAGCTATGGAATATTCTTTCCCACCCATGAGGCGACTGTCATGGGCAGCAGGATCGCCAGGGGCAGAAGATCTGGGCTCCAAGGAATGCATTGCCTCTGCTGCTACCACTTCCACCGCCACGTTGGCAAAGTCACAGTGGCAGCAACAGCTGCGGCACATTCTCTGGAGGTCGGATCTGCTGCCTCAGCAGCCATGCAGCCTCTGTAGTGGCCTCTTGGCAAACAACAACAACAGTTTTATTATTTATACCTTCCCATCTGGCTGGGCCATTCTAGGGATTCCCCAGCCATTCTAGGGATTTCCCTAGGCACTGCTGGTCTCCTATCCCTAGGGAGGAAATGGCATAGGCTGGGTCTCCTGAGCTCTGCAACTGCTTAGCGTGATTCAAATCAGGCCCCTTTTCCTCCTGTGACAACTTTTGATTCAACCGGTGGGTAAGGTTAGTTTGATTCCCTTGTTCCCAGTGTAGATCTTTATTTCCTCCTCATTCTGTTGTAGATGCATATGGTTCACCTCTTCCACCATGCTTTCTGAGTGGGCCATTATGCGCCTGGGAGCTCTTTATGCACTGAGTTACATTGCCATTCTAACTGATATATTTTGTGAAGTGTGGTCAGTTTTGTTGTTACTGTGTTTGAAATGGTTGTGACTTGCCCCCAAGGTCCCATGTAATGGGGTGGGATATAAACGTAATACATGAAGCAGATCAGCTTGGTCCAGTCACGGACAGAAGCTGTCCAAGAAGTCTTTTCTAGCCCAACTTGGAGAGGTTGGGGGTTGAATCTGTGCCCATTTGCTTGCAAAGCATGTACTGTACTGCTGAATTACAACCCTCCTCCTGAACATGTCTATTTAAACAAAAGATGGGATTCGGAGAGTTTTGCAACGATTGCCACATTCTGTCCCAGTCTGTGTGATTCAGTGGTCATTTGCAAAACTGTCCATCCTGTTTAGTAATGTTGTGAACTTGCAAATGTCCCGCAGTGCAGTGACTCCAGTTCTATATCTACAGACCAAGATAGATCCCAACAGTGACTCCTTACCACCAGCAATCAGAAACTCTGAAGAGCGGCTTTCCAAGGGTGACATATATCTGCTAGAAAATGGGCTGAACATCTTTTTGTGGGTAGGAGCAAATGTTCAGCAAGGGCTGATCCAGAACCTCTTTGGAGTGGCATCTTTTGGCCAAATCAGCAGCAATATGGTAAGTGGGGTCATGCTGGGCAACAAGAAGATTTCTCCTCATTCTTAGGGTGCTGCCTAACTTTCTGCTTGCAGGATTTCCCCCAAAAGATCTGGCAAGATTCTGACTAGTGGGACCAGCCCTGTGTAAGGGTCCCAACTCTCTGATTTGTCTTCTGACTCCTTAACACAGTAGATAGAACAGATCAGTTACTTACAATTCCACACCTAAACCGTTGCTCCATGTAGCTCAGTATTGTTTAGTTGTAGTTCTCCAGGATTCAGACTGGGGGCATTCCCAGCCGTACCTTGAGATGCCAGCGGTTGAATTTGGGAGCTTCTACGTGTAGTGCAGATGCTTTGCCACTGAGCTGTGGCACTTCCCAAATCATGGGTAAGAGTGAGCAGTGCTGTGAAAAGAGTTTCGGCAAGGTTGGATAGCTCTTCTACATGTGGGTCAGGGTGGTTTTTGTGATTCATTCATCATTTTGTGTGTGTATGTGTGTGCTGAGGGACGCGGGTGGTGCTGTGGGTAAAACCTCAGCGCCTAGAACTTGCCGATCGCATGGTCGGCGGTTCGAATCCCCACAGCGGGGTGCGCTCCCGTCGTTCGGTCCCAGCACCTGCCAACCTAGCAGTTCGAAAGCACCTCCGGGTGCAAGTAGATAAATAGGGACCGCTTACCAGCGGGAAGGTAAACGGCGTTCCGTGTGCTGTGCTGGCTCGCCAGATGCAGCTTGTCACGCTGGCCACGTGACCCGGAAGTGTCTGCAGACAGCGCTGGCTCCCGGCCTATAGAGTGAGATGAGCGCACAACCCTAGAGTCTGTCAAGACTGGCCCGTACGGGCAGGGGTACCTTTACCTTTACTTATGTGTGTGCTGAACTGGGAATATTCCTTCTTGCTAGTTTTGAGAAGATCCAAGCTAGCTCTTTAGTACCTCTATTGATTATGACATATTTGTGACTAGTAAATAACTCCGCTGGCCCATGTGCGAATGGATGTTTTGAAGTGGTTCTTGATCATCTTGTGATATGTTTTAACTCTGTGTTGCAGTGCGTGCTGCCAGTTTTGGACAATCCCTTTTCGAAGAGAGTACGGTCCGTCATTGATATGTTCCAGTCTCAAAGATCACGCTATATGAAGGTAATTGATGCTTGCTTGTGATTGGGGTATTTTTAATCGTTGCCTTCTGTAATCTCTGTGCATCAAATAATGTATATGAAACTTATGTTTGAATAAAGGGGGGGGGGCGTAAATAACACAATACCATAGTACTTGCAGTTTCTAGAACCCCACAGTGGGTTCTAACAGTGTTTTCCCTATGCAGATTAGAACGGGGCTTCATTATATCGGTCGGAAACTTATTTGGTTGTACAAACCACAGCTAGCCAATGCTAGAACTTCCAAGGTTCCATCAATACTTTGCACCAAAGGCACCACTCTCTAACATCTTACTAACATTTTCCTTTTGCTTTGTAGCTCATGGTTGTCAAGCAGGAAGACAAACTGGATATGCTGTTCAAACACTTTTTGGTGGAAGATAAGAGCATGAATGGGGGTGCTTCATATGTGGACTTCCTCTGTCACATGCACAAGGAGATCCGCCAGTTGCTGAGCTAGAGCTGGAGATGCGCTGGATTCCAGCACTGACACTTCTATGTTCACTAACCGCCTGATGAATGGGCCCAGCTCCTTCGAGAAGGACAATACAGAAAGCTGTACAATTCCATAATTTTTAATACACTGTGCATAAACAGTTTCAGCATCTCCCAAAACCCCTTGAAGAAGTGAGGCATGGACAGACGAAACATCAGCTATAGGGGTGGGAGTGGGAATGTTATTTGATTCCAGGCCTTGGACCTGTGCCCTCTTCTTGTGCTTGGCAGGTATCTGTACTTCCTGCCTCCCAACCCCCCAGTTCTGTTATAACAAATGTTATTTGAGTTTCACTATACAAGATTAAGCATCAGGTGAAAAGGTGATTGCTCTTCAGAACCACACAGTGGGTGTTAAGTTTGTGCATGTGATACACTGGATGAAAAGGAGCCAGTTTTTTTGGGGGGGCGGGCTTGGGGGGGAGTGGAAGGTGGCAGGCCCTGTTCAACCAAAGAGTAGGAGATTGATAAAGCAGCCAAGCTGGGGGTTTTTACACCTTCACTTATAAGTGGAGAGAGCAATATACTGTAAGCAAGTTATACAGTGGCATCTTCTAGGAAACACCTGAGCTGTTAGGGAAAATAGCAGGGTAGGCGTGCCTTCACTGTAGTTGCTTTGCTGTGTGGATATGCCTTGGAATAAGTGAGTGATAATGAGCAGGTGCTGTTTTGGGGAAAGTGAAATTATTCGGGGTTGGTATAAACAGGTGTCGCCTCCACCACCCCTTGAGAAAAACAGCATCTTCTTTCTTTCTTTCTTTCTTTCTTTCTTTCTTTCTTTCTTCCTTTCTTTCTTTCTTTCTTTCTTTCTTTCTTTCTTTCTTTCTTTCTTTCTTTCTCTGCCAGTGTCCTCTTTCTTTGGTGGTCTGTTGCCTCTTTCCATTCACGTGGTAGGGTTTTGTCTGGAATATCCTTTTCAAAGGAGATGGCCGTGCTTTCCCCTTCTTATCACTTTGAAAAAGTTGTGTTTATACGCAACACATGAGTTTGCTTGGAGAGACAGTCTATGTTTGAATTGTATCCAAGAAGCACTGAGAGGTCCTGTAGCACCAATGCAGAAGGAGTTGCTCATATTCATAACGTAAGGTTCAAATCATGCCACTAATGTATTCTGAAATTCAAACCTTTAGTAGCTCTGAATAATTTTGGTCATGCAGTACTTAAATGGCTACATCTGGGCAGTACTTACTAGTCCATCAGTGTAGGATATCTGTGGCATGCCTGCTTGTGGTCTTGTTACAACAAATCAAGCAGGCTTATGGCTGACCTCTCCAAGACTGAGCAGAAAGTATTCTGCTTTGTATTAGACAGAAAGATGATGAGTTTGAGACTCTAGGAGTCAAAGGGCTCATTCATTTTTTAAAAAGACACTAACCTTTTGTTTCTAATGCTACACTTAGGAATTCATGCAGTGCCCAGAATGTACTTGGGGAATCGGCAGCACCGAAACGTGAAAAAAGGAAAAGCAGGGAGGTAGATCGCTTAGACAAATGATGGATTAAGACTGAATATAAGTAAAGCATTTATTCCATCTGCCATTGAAAATTGAAGTTGAAACCTTATATACATGACAGATTAAATAATCCAGGAGTGTGGTTTCTAGTCCCTTGAACTATAGTGTGTGTATGTGTGTGTGTTTGTAAATATTTTTCCTTCTACTGCAGCTAGTTTGTCTTCCCTTTCATCACACAGTGAAGGGGAGTATCCCAAAAACTGTTAACTGGCCACACCTCAGTGAGTTTCTCAGCAGTCTTAAACACATTTGCAAGTGTGGCTAACCCCCCCCCTTCCTCCTGCCAAACATACATACTGTCTCCAACCAAAAAAATTAGAAATCTTTTAAACCAGTGAAGAGATTTGCTCCCCAAGACTCCACAACCGGACTTCCAGAATACTAATTTCTAGAATTAATATAAAAGAAAATATACGATCATAAATCTTTCTTCACTTTTTTCAATGCATCTTTTAATTTGTAAAGAAATAAAAATATATGAAGATGTATTTTATGTCATTGTTAGTAAATAAATACTGATTATTTTTTTCCAAGCCCTGTATTTTGGGGATGGGAGAGAGAGCTGGTGTGCAGGTGACTCAATCAAGTTCCGTCATGGCAAATAAAACTGTTATTTGCAACGATATCTGAAAGAATTCCGTAAGGTGCTTATAATGTTTTGCTTTCTGGATTAAACACATTTCAGCTTTCAATACTATGACCTTCACTTCCTGCTAGGAATGCAGTGAAACATATTGGCATACATGGCCTTCTCATAAAATGAAAACACCATCTTGAAAAGATGCTCCTCCATAGCTTCCTATTTTCATAGAATATAGAATGATCTCAATCATGGCATAAGATCTTGCACTTTCTTCGTAGCCCATTTTGGTCAGTGTTCTACTGCATAATTCTTATGTGGTTGCTCAAATAGAAATGAGGTTTATTTCTCTTAAATCACTGATATTGCTGCTGCTACTGTTAATAATTGTTGCATATTGGCTGTTGCTGCCATTGTTTCCAAGTCCAGAAGCAATCACAGGAGCATCAGAATACTTCTACAGTGGAATCCATTCCTGATTTCTTTGGAGAGTTAGCAATTCATCCTGGTTTTCTGTCCACAACCACAATCATTATCCAGTTGCCTTAATTGCTACTTGCTTTTCTTCACTATTTAGTTCTGCTAGGTAAAGGTAAAGGTACCCCTGCCTGTACGGGCCAGTCGTGTCTGACTCTAGGGTTGTGCGCCCATCTCACTTAAGAGGCCGGGGGCCAGCGCTGTCCGGAGACACTTCCAGGTCACGTGGCCAGCATGACGAAGCTGCTCTGGCGAGCCGGCACCAGCGCAGCACACGGAAATGCCGTTTACCTTCCCGCTATAAAGCGGTACCTATTGATCTACTTGCACTTAAGGGTGCTTTCGAACTGCTAGGTGGGCAGGAGCTGGGACCGAAAGACGGGAGCTCACCCCGCCACGGGGATTCGAACCGCCGACCATACGATCGGCAAGTCCTAGGCACTGAGGTTTTACCCACAGCGCCACTCGCGTCCCCATTTAGTTCTGCTAGTGTGCCTTAAAAGTTAAGTCTTCAAGCATCAACTCAGCAGGCCTGCTTCAGCCTCAAGGTTAGCTGCATTGGGGGAGCCTGTATTTGAGAGTAAGAGGAAGAAGTTACGTATGATCCTGTGTAGGTCTGCTCAGAATAAGGACATCGTGGATTCAACCGAACTCGCTCCCAAGGATGCAACATAGCAAAGAAGGCAAGGAAGGAAGGTATGGCTTAAAAGGTAGCAGGCTGCTGCAGCATTTTATGTTGAGAAGCAGTATTTCATTTACGGCAAAAACATTCCCATTGATTCACTCCCACCTACGCCCTCTAACAGTGAGTAAGACTGCAGTATAAGGGTTAGTATAGGACTACAGCTGGGGAGAGCTAGCTTCAAATTCCTGCTCATTCACAAATCTACTTAGGAAATAAATACTGGGTATGGTCTCATGCATACATAAAAAATAGGGGGGACGACCTGAATTTTTTGTATTGCTTGCTTGCCTCTGACTAGAAAACTAAAGTTGCTAGACATGTGTGTGGAGGTTGTCATCATCCTTGTTCCTGCCTGCCTGTGTGTTGGTGGGTGTCAAGGAGCAGATCTCCTGCTTTGCCAAGAAGGGCAGGCTCTGATTGTGCAAGTTAGCCATGTATTTGAAGAGAATTTCCCGTGGTTGAAAAGCAACCACCACCTCCTCCCTCATTTCACCTATTCCTCCCCCCACCCGCCAACCATATTTTTAAAACTGCTCATTCATAGCAATTTACAGTGCAAGCCTAACCATATACACTAATAAGCCCCGTTGAATTAAATGAGGCTTATTTGCAAAATCCCAGATACGTGGGGTTAGAATTGCAACCTAAGTATTTGAGGATCTGGGTAAAAGGTAAAGCGATCCCTGACCATTAGGTCCAGTCGTGACCGACTCTGGGGTTGCGGCGCTCATCTCGCTTTATTGGCCGAGGGAGCTGGCGTACAGCTTCCAGGTCATGTGGCCAGCATGACTAAGCCGCTTCTGGAGAACCAGAGCAGCACACGGAAACGCCATTTACCTTCCCGCCGGAGCGGTACCTATTTATCTACTTGCACTTTTGATGTGCTTTCGAACTGCTAGGTTGGCAGGAGCAGGGACCGAGCGTCGCGGGGATTCGAACCGCCGACCTTCTGATCAGCAAGTCCTAGGCTCTGTGGTTTAACCCACAGCGGCAATTTTTCCTCCCTCAAACCTGTAAAACAGCAATATAAAAACACGTAAAAGTACATAAAATAGGAATTCGGAATTGTCGGGCATGTACAACACAGTCCAGTCTTACAGGTGACAAAAATATAAATTGTCAGAAGACATCTGAAACAGCTGGTGGGTTGTTGCATGATTCTTATATGGCAGGGAGAAATCCATATCACTGCCCTGTGATATTATGTATGGTGCCGTCCCATGAGTAGTTTCCCCATATTTAAGTGATGTTAAAGTCATATACAAAGGCAGTTGGTCTTTCAGGAAATCTGTTTCTGAAATTTTTATTAGAAGGCTTAACAAGAAGACCTTGGAAATGGGTCGTTGGCTTCTTAGCAGCCAATACTGGCTGATAGTACATGCTACTTGCCACAGAAGTCATCTCAGCCTTCAGTGACGGGGATATAAGGCATAGGTGCCTCCTCTATAGGGATGAGGCATCTTCAGCCCCCCAAAAAAGTCTGTTGGGATGTGGCTGAGTCCCCCCAATCTCCAGGGGGCAGAAGAGGCGGAGCCCTTCCTCACCTGCCCACTCCTTCCCTCCCTCCTATCTCTACAGCCTTTGAAGATGCCATGCGGCCTGTCTGGATGTTGCCCTGGGTCACACAGCATTTGTGACAGTCATACGATGTTGTGTGTTGCACATGTGATGTCACACATGTATGACGCCCCCCCTTGGTTATTACAAATAATAGCCCATAGACAAATGCCCAAAACACTTTTAAGATGCTCTGATGTTTCTACCTGTTGAGGCCTTTCAATTCCTTGCCATTTTGCTTGTAAAGAAACCAAGTTCCTGTTTGTCAATACAGTGGTACCTCAGGTTAAGTACTTAATTCGTTCTGGAAGTCCATTCTTAACCTGAAGCACCACTTTAGCTAATGGGGCCTCCTGCTGCCACTGCCACACAATTTCTGTTCTCATCCTGAAGCAAAGTTCTTAACCTGGGGTACTATTTCTGGGTTAGCGGAGTCTGTAACCTGAAGCGTATGTAACCCGAGGTACCACTGTATAGTGTTTGTAGCATGGGATCTTGCTTCTTAGAAAAATGCCTGGCTGAATACATAACTTGTTTTCAAGTAGGTTTCCATGACTGCACAAAAATAGCTTGCAGGCACGACTGAAGTAATTTCTTAAACTATTGAGATGTTGGCTGAACTAATTGTCCTATTTCCAACAGTAAGCAACCCAGGACCACTGCAGAAATGATTAAAGCTTTACACTTAAAGAAATAATGCTTGAAACCACAAGCTGTTCATGCAAACCCTAACTACAAAACCACATCTCCAGCTATAAAACGCCAAAAGACATCCTGGAGTTTATTATGTCTTAACTTTTTATGTGTTGTAATATCTGTTTATCTTTTTAAATATTTTCCCCTCTACTGTCAACCCCCTGCCAAATCATATATACCGAACAGATTGCTTACTTCCTTTTTTAAAAATTTGCGGGCATGGATATTCAATTTTGTTTTGTTTTTAAAAAGAGGGGCACATAGACCTGATGAAATTCTGAACAGCTGGTGGCAGCAGAGAGTTAAACCAAACTGGATGCTTCTCAATATTAACAGGGAAAGGTAAGTGTGGCTGCAGGATTACTGGCAGAGCTTTGATCAGGATGAAGCCTTCCCAGTCACATTAATGAATGAACCACACT
This sequence comes from Podarcis raffonei, assembly GCF_027172205.1. Classification (NCBI taxonomy): domain Eukaryota; kingdom Metazoa; phylum Chordata; class Lepidosauria; order Squamata; family Lacertidae; genus Podarcis; species Podarcis raffonei. The sequence continues at coordinate 16,424,392 of NC_070606.1, forward strand.
AGGGGAGATTTTGGGAATTACATGCACAAAGTCAAGGCTCTTTTAGTGTTATGAATTCATAACAAGTAGAGTAAGCACAGATTTACCAGTGCCAGAGCTGTTGTTCTGGGACAAGTTAAAAATAATATTCATATGGTATTCTCACTCTGGAGACTACAAAGGAAGAAAGGAGGGGAGTCACCATGCACAAGCAGAATATTTACACCATGAGTACGCAAACTAAGGCCTGGGGGCCAGATCCAGCCCAATCGCCTTCTAAATCCGGCCCGCGGACGATCCAGGAATCAGCGTGTTTTTACATGATCAGAATGTGTCCTTTTATTTAAAATGCATCTCTGGGTTATTTGTAGGGCATAGGAATTTGTTCATGTATTCCCCCCCCCCAAAAAAAAATATAGTCTGGCCCCCCCACAAGGTCTGAGGGACAGTGGACCGGCCCCCTGCTGAAAAAGTTTGCTGACCCCTGATTTACACTGATGGGATGCATTGGATACAAGCCATAATCTCATACCCTCCAATGTTTCTCTGATGAAAACAGAGATGTCCTATTCCACAATAATAATTTTATCATTTATATCCCACCCATCTGACTGGGTTGCCCCAGCCACTCTGGGTGGCTTCCAACATTATTATTTTTTAAATACTCTGGTTTCTCTTCAGATCAAATGGGAGCGGCTGCCGAGACCATATAACACCGGTCTTGAAAGACCTACACTGGCTCCCAGTACGTTTCCGAGCACAATTCAAAATGTTGGTGCTGACCTTTAAAGCCCTAAATGGCCTCGGTCCAGTATACCTGAAGGAGCGTCTCCACCTCCATCGTTATGCCCGGACACTGAGGTCCAGCGCCGAGGGCCTTCTGGCGGTTCCCTCGCTGCGAGAAGCCAAGTTACAGGGAACCAGGCAGAGGGCCTTCTCGGTAGTGGCACCCACCCTGTGGAACGCCCTCCCACCAGACGTCAAAGAGAAAAATAACTACCAAACTTTTAGAAGACATCTGAAGGCAGCCCTGTTTAGGGAAGCTTTTAATGTTTAATAGGTTACTGTATTTTAGTGTTTTGTTGGAAGCCGCCCAGAGTGGCTGAGGAAACCCAGCCAGATGGGCGGGGTATAAATAATAAATTATTATTATTATTATATAAAAATCTTCCCTATACAGGGCTGATGGTTCGGGAGTCGGATAACTCTATGCCCTCCAACATTTCTCCAATGGAAACAGGAAAAGCGGGACATTCCGGGATCGAATTAGAAACCGGGTCGGCTTCTGTAAATCTGGGACCGTCCCTGGAAAATAGGGGAGGGTCTGTAATCTTTATTCTTTTATCATGTTACTTGAGATCCAATACGGTTAGCTTGCTTTTCCCTATTCCCCAGGTAGTTCAAGAGAAGAGGCTAAAAAGAGAGTTCAGGATGGAAACTTGTGTGGAAGCCATAAAGCAGAGGTGGCTAACATTTGATCCTCCGGCTGTTGGACTTATTTTGCCACAATCCCAGACTATTGGCCATGCTCGATGTTGATGAGAGATGGGTATGCAACCACATCTGCAGAGTCTCAGGATAGCTATAAAGGTTGGGTAGCTATGCACGGAACATAAACTCAGTTTCCATAACCCTCGAATGTGCCATAGAAACAATTGGCCTGTTTTAAGCCGAGATCTACGAATCTAAAGTTTGTAGCAGCTAGCATGGGAAAATGTTGCACATATACAAATCTACAAGCTATTCATGCTTCTCTTTAGAGGCAAATATTTTATTGGTCTTCTGTATTTGGATGGTAATGATGAATGGGGGGGGGCATGAAAAAGCTCAAGAATCAACAAATGAGGGTGGCAGATTGAGGTGAGGAGAGAATGGTTTATAAAGGGATTGAAGCAATGGGAACTACTCTTAATAATACCATTGTTGCTTCAGAAGACTTAGCTCTGGCACAGGACTGGTATTTGCACAGATTTTAGCTTTCAAAAAGGTCCTTTATGTTTCTAACCTGGAAGCTGGCCACTGTAATAAAGGGAGATATTGTGTTGGGTTTAAATAATAAGTATCTGTAGCTTAATGTGAATTTATAAACTTTATTTTGCCAGCATTACGCCTTTGAGAACGGCTGCTCATTTGTTCCCGGAGAATGACAGATACCACCTCGTTAAGCTATCAGTATAGCTGGCCTAAAAATGTATTTGAAGTTCCATCGATCTCTTGTTCAGGAAGAAATCCTGACTAACATAATCTTAGAACAGTGGGTTTCCCCCTCAGGAATGGAGTAATACTTCTCACTCTCTGCCATTTTTGACCCCAGGCTGCCTGGCATCATAGTAAAAAGTGTAGAAGAAAAATACACTTTACATTCACTTGCTTTGCCTACAGAATAAAAGAAGTTGTAAAATGCACTTTTGTTATGAAAACAATAATGATGCACTATGGAAACAAGAAATATGAACAACCTCAGATATGCAGATGACACAACCTTGATGGCAGAAAGTGAGGAGGAATTAAAGAACCTTTTAATGAGGGTGAAAGAGGAGAGCGCAAAATAATGGTCTGGAGCTCAACATCAAAAAAACGAAGATCATGGCCACTGGTCCCATCATCTCCTGGCAAATAGAAGGGGAAGAAATGGAGGCAGTGAGAGATTTTACTTTCTTGGGCTCCATGATCACTGCAGATGGTGACAGCAGCCACGAAATTAAAAGACGCCTGCTTCTTGGGAGAAAAGCAATGACAAACCTAGACAGCATCTTAAAAAGCAGAGACATCACCTTGCCAACAAAGGTCCATATAGTTAAAGCTATGGTTTTCCCAGTAGTGATGTATGGAAGTGAGAGCTGGACCATAAAGAAGGCTGATCGCCAAAGAATTGATGCTTTTGAATTATGGTGCTGGAGGAGACTCTTGAGAGTCCCATGGACTGCAAGAAGATCAAACCTATCCATTCTGAAGGAAATCAGCCCTGAGTGGTCACTGGAAGGACAGATCCTGAAGCTGAGACTCCAATACTTTGGCCACCTCATGAGAAGAGAAGACTCCCTGGAAAAGACCCGGATGTTGGGAAAGATGGAGGGCACAAGGAGAAGGGGACGACAGAGGACAAGATGGTTGGACAGTGTTCTTGAAGCTACCAGCATGAGTTTGACCAAACTGCGGGAGGCAGTGGAAGACAGGAGTGCCTGGCGTGCTCTGTTCCATGGGGTCACGAAGAGTCGGACACGACTAAACGACTAAACAACAACAACAAATGGAAACAAAGAACCAAAAAAATATTTGTTGGTATGCTTGCAGGCTGTGGCTGGTATCTGATTAAGTTTTACTCAGGCCCATTGAAATCAATGAATATTACTAAGTTAGGTCCATTCATTTCAATAGGTCTGTTCTGGGTTGGTCCAGTTGATGTGGTGACAAGGGTCCTAAGGAAAGGTAAAGTATTACATTGTGATTATTTTGGGGCATCTCACCTCGATTTTGGCTCAATTATACTTTCCCCAAGAGAACTAGGTGTACGTAATATACATACAGTATATGACTTTCTAAAAGTTGAAATGTTGGAAACAGATGCTATGTTTTAAACACAGGGTGCAATATTTCTTCCTGTTAAGGCTCAATCTATACACCTTCTCCCCGCGAGGATTACCCAAACGCTAATGAATTCGATTTTGAACAGTGGATGACAGGATGTGTTTAGATTTTATCAGCAGCAGCAGTAGTTGAATTCTCCTAAAATTCTCTTCCTATTCTCTAGCATTTACTGGGAAATCTTTCAGACGAGCAAGGCAATCTGCCACCCCAGCCAAGAGAGTAGCTGTGCTTGTTCTTCCAGCATAAAAGAGCAGGTTGCTTTCTATACCTTGTTCTTTACCGGACAGTGAAGTAGCCGCTCATTCTCCACTTCCAGCCTCTCTGCTCCAAGCAGGTCACAGGGAGCCAGACAATGCATTTTTCATTTCTCCTCTTACAGCCCAAAGGACAGTCCCACCGGTGAAGCCAGTGCGCAGAGTGTGCACATTATGAGTAGCATCGCTGACTGATGTGTAGTGTAAGTGGAGACATGCTTATTGAAATTGCATGGCTTTAATGTCCTTGATTTCATTTTCGAATGACGTTTTCTCGTTGCAAATTACATGCCCAGTGTTTTTCTTTGACAAAGAGCAGCTGTAAGCGGACTTAGAAGTGACAACTACTGAACAAATGACCCACTGCTTTCTAGGTCCCTGTTAGCTACTTGATTCCAATGGTCATCCCTTTCAGTCTCACAGCTTATGTATTGGCCAGTCCCCTCCCACACTGTATTTGAGAACTCCCTTGCTGTTCCCACTCAACACCACTCCTTTAATTGACTGGCTATCCTTTTAATTTCAGCAAGTTCCTTTAGTGGGAATAACTGAGTCTAATTGGACCCCAGGCACCGCTCGCGGAAGTGGATAAATCAAATGGGAGGGGGGCGTTTCCCGCGGCTGTGCAAAGACCTCCACTGATCAGACAGAATTCATCAGACAGGAAATCCTTTTAGTGATGCAATTGCTGAGCCAAGATAGACCATGCCGTAATAAATGGCATACTTACGGCTTGACCCAGACACTATCTCATATCTTGCACCATGAGGCACAAGGACACTGCAGAGAAAAGGGTGCGTCTGCAGATATTTATTCTGACTACAGCAGGCATGCTAAGCATGTCACTATTCTTGCTTTTGTAGTTCCAAGCACTATAGGCATGGCTTAGGAGAAATGGGCATTTCAGAGCTGCACATACCATCGATCCCTATCTTGCATCATGCCAGAAGTTGCTTTCTTACTTAAAAATGACAGGTTAATCTGCAAGCGGGCTAAGGGAGAATAACGAAGAGAAAATGTTGGGACTGGTCTGATGGGGAACAGGAATTAGTGCGCTTTTGATTTGCACTTACATAGGATTTGCACTTGCATAGTGGCCACTGGCCTGATCCAGCTGTCTCTCCTTTTGTCCTTGAGCTACCTGTATGCTTGCAGATAATTGGAGTCCAAATTGGACTGTTCAATGCAACTGCATGTCATTGAGAACTTGGAAGGCTATCAGAGTAGAATATGACGATGGTCATCTAGTCCAACCCTCTGCAATACAAGAATCTTTCGACCCAACGTGGGGCTGGAACCAGCGACCCTGAGATTAAGAGTCTCATGCTCTTACTGGCTGAGCTAACCACACTCAAAACTTGAATACAGATAGGTAGCCGTGTTGGTCTGCCATAGTCAAAACAAAAAAATTTTTTTCCTTCCAGTAGCACCTTTAAGACCAACTAAGTTAGTTCTTGGTATGAGCTTTCGTGTGCATGCACACTTCTTCAGATACCTGAAGAAGTGTGCATGCACATGAAAGCTCATACCAAAAACTTGAATAGTGAGGGGAAAGAGACGGAATGATGGGTGACCATACTGACATACTGTTGTTGTTGAAGGGATTTAATCTTTTAAAAAGGTTTTCAAATGACACACACACACACGCAAACATATATAGATATATAAAATCAAAAACAATATTTTAATATTAAATAATAAAATATTAAAAATAAAATTAAAAATAGTATAAATTGTATATATACTATTTTTAATTTTATTTTTAATATTTTATTTAATATTTAAAATTAAAGTTATTCCCACCACAACCACAGTATTTTTAATACTATATATAATTAATATATATAATATTAAAATATTATATATGGGTGTGGGTGTGTATATATATAAAATATATATAACGGATCGCATTTTCCCCACAAGACTTAAGTCCCGAGGTAAGTTACCTTACCCCGCTGTACTTCCGTATTTCTAGCGCGAGTTCTCACGTTCCATTTCAGAGAGAGCGCGAAAGCGGAAAGTAACCCGAGAGTCCCCCGTTCCCCCCACCCCCGTGAGCGAGATCACGACTCCCGACTTTTCCTATCTCTACACAGCCTCGCGCGACGGTCATGCGGCGAGGGCTGCTTTCCGGCCGGCCCTTGGCTGTCGCAAAAGCGCAAAGATGGCGGCGGCGACTCCTTCGTCGGGTTACGCGGCTTGGGTGGCTCGGCTAGCCGAGCTGAAGAAGCTGCGGGGCAAGCAGCCCCGGGTGAGGCCTTACCGGCCCCTGGTACTGGCCAACCAGGTCTCCAACCGGCGCCTGGGCCTCGGAGGTGGGTTTCCTCCACAGTCCCAGCTAGGGTTGTTCCCTCTCGTGTCTCCTATTCCAATGTAAAATCCTACGTCCTGTATTGATACTACAGTTTTGTCCTGTATTTCAGGTCTTCTTCTCTCTCTTTCTGCTAAGTTAGGGACCCTCTCCGAATAGGTAAAAAAAGGTATAGGACCCCTGGACGCGGTTTACAAACACGTGTTTGAAAGAGTGTGTGAAAGGTCATGTATTTCATTGAATATTTACCAGGTAAACAGGATTATTGTAACAACCTGCAGTTGTATAAGAGTATACAGTGGTACCTCAGGTTAAGTACTTAATTCATTCCGGAGGTCCATTCATAACCTGAAACTGTTCTTAACCTGAAGCACCACTTTAGCTAATGGGGCCTCCTGCTGCTGCCATGCTTCCAGAGCCTCCCGCTGCTGCCGCACGATTTCTGTTCTCATCCTGAAGCAAAGTTCTTCACCTGAAGCACTATTTCTGGATTAGCACAGTCTGTAACCTGAAGCGTATGTAACCCGATATACCACTGTATATTTAAAGTAGATGAATAAATGAGCAAATTAAGTTAATTTGGATATGCAGGAGATATTAAAAATAAATTTAAGGAACCACAGAAAGAGGGGGAAGGAAGTCAAGTTTTGAAATGTTAAGATGATTGAAAAATTAGTGAAATGTATAAACCTGAAAAGCATAAATAAAATTTAAGAAAAAGAAAAAGAAAGGTCACGTATTTGAGCTCTGGGTAGCCAAGCGCAGACAGATTTGCAAATTCATGAGTGTGTGTGTGAGAGACAAATGTCAAAGGGGCCATCCTATCAGGCTGCAATAGATTGTAATGGATCACTCTGAAGTCACTTCTCACCCAGCCCTGCCCTGTATTTTGCCAGAACAAAGGTGGCAACCATAGACTCCCAACTCAGACTGCACCCCGCTCCACTCCATGCGCAGCGGACCGCTGTGGCTACACCAACCTGGTTCAGCAATGTCCATTAATTCCAAGGTATCTGCTGCTCTGGATATGAAGCCTAGAGTCGTAGGGAGTTGGAAGGGGTCCCATAGGTCATCTAAAACTTTTGCCCCAACCTGGGGCTTGAACCCACAACCCTTGAGATTAAGAGCCTTGGGCTCTACCGACTTTGCAGTACTGACATTTATTTCTCTGTCATATCAATTTTTTTTTGGCTGCATTTCAATCCCACTGTTCTCGGATGTATCACACAAACGTATGTTCTAAAGACAGAGCTAGGGATTGTTAGGTTTGTGAAGCCCTTGCTGCTCTGGGAAGGAGGGAAGGAGACTATTTCATAGAATCATATCGTGTAATTGTAGAGTTGGGAGGGACATCATGGGTCATCTAGTTCAACCCCCTTGCAATGCAGAAATCTTTTGCCCAAAGTGAGGCTCAAATATACAAACCTGAGATTGAAGAGGCTCACTCTCTGCAGTGCCAAATGAGCTGGTATTAGGATTGTGAAGCCCCTTTTCCCCTAGGCGGGAGGGATAATATTTCATAGAATTATATCCTTTATTTGTAGAGCAGTAGGGACCCTGAGGGTCATCTAGCTTGACATCCTGTGAGGGGAAACTGCCTACATAAATCTGGCGCTGCATGCGATTCCCGGTCCAATTTGAAACCATACCAGACCCTGCTTAGCTTTGCAAATGTGCTAACAGTTTTATTGTTGTGCCGCTAGGAGTAGCAATGTGACTGGTGCTAAACTTCACACCAGCACCCATACACTGATTTGATTTGATTCACTGTATTTCTGTGACACTTTTAGCTAAAGTAAATCTCAAAGCACTGCGAACCACACCCACACTATGTGAAGGAAAGGGTTGCAGCGTCTGGGGCTTCTCAGCTTAGAGAAAAAGCAAGCAACAGAAGGGCAACATGAGGAAAGTTTATAAAACTGCTTGGGGCATGGAGAAAGCAGACAGAGGAAAAGCCTCCCTCTCTCTCAAATGAAACACTTGTTTTATATTATTTATAAAATTTCCCTTTACCTGAGAATCACAGGGTAGTTTTGCAATATTAAAAACCCCCATGAAAGTGTATAACATAATAAATGAAATAATAATGTCCCTGAAGCTGGGGTATTGGTTAGTGTTTTTTGGGGGGTGGGCGGGGAAGTTGTTGCTGTTATTGATATTATTTTCTGGTATCTTTATTGTTGGTCTTTATGTGGAAATTGGTTTGGTTGTGTACTTTTTGAAGTTTTCTTTGTTGTTTGTGAATACTTTTGCTATGTAAGTCTGTGGTGCAATGGGTCAGTGCGTCTGGGTGTTAACCAGAACGCTAATGTGGACTTGACATGGAACAATCAGTGTTGCAAGGACATGTTTTTGATAGTTTCCACAGCAGAGCCACACTGCAGCTTGCACACAGATATACACACCAATATTTAAACAAAGACACTCGTCATGAATCAGCTAAGGTCTGTCCCTACCTGGGTGAGGAACCACATGCATAAATACATTTTTTCGTATATAAACCATTCCTCATACCTGCTGTTGGATTGATGCATGTAAAAAGCGAGTTTCAAATGAACACCCTGGGGGTTTTTTTTGGAGGAGTGCTGATTGGTCCAGGATCCCCACAGAAAGAATACATCTGTATGTGCAGAGCACATGTGAGGGCAGCTGTCAGATGCAACCTTGTCCACAGGTGAGGGATGTTCTTGTTAACATCCCTAAACTGATAGAAATGCAGAAATTGTACAAATCAGCTATTTGGGAGGGTGTGTTTCACAGGCAAGGAGGAAGTGATCATTGTGATTAATGTTTTTCTAACATGCTTCTATGCTGTGTGCATGCTTTATTTGGATTGGCGTTATCATTGCTGCGCTTTTGAGAACAGAGCTCTTGGTGTGTTAAGTTCTACATATGCAACCTGAGGCAAATGGCTTAGTGATCTGTTTCTCTTATGAACAGAGCCTTTGAGTATGTATACTCAAGCTCTACTGAATTCTTTGGGAGTTATTCCCAAATAAGTTTCATAAGACTGCAGCTTAAAGTTCTTCATTCACACTGAAAACATGTTTTGATGCTCATATGTTGTTAACTGAAACTGGCTGCTAATTTGCAGGGATACTTTTATCGCCTCCTTGGTCATTGTCACACATGCATGCAAATTCATGGGGCGGGGTGTGTGTGTGTTTGCCTACATTCAGCTGAATATGAATGTTTGGTCGAATCATTTTGCTTCATAGTGCCCTAGAGGCTACCAGACTTCATCTGTGGCAAATGGCCAGAGGGAATAAATTCCACAACTGGAACACTGTAAAACATGCTAATTGTTCCCTCAGTATTTATAAAAGTAAAGTAAGGGAGAAAACCATGTGTTGTATGTAGGAAATATTCTTTCTGGTTGGCAGGGGAAAATGGATTGTTACTTTGTGATCAGGACTCTATTTTCTTCAATTCAGCCTGCATAAAATTTCATAGACAATCCAAGAACTGGTACAGGCTTCTGAGAACCTTGCCTTTTAATTACAAAAAGTGAAACCTAATCCTTAAAAACTTGCGTTATGTTACATTTGTTAGCCTTTTACAGATTTCATATGGCCTTGGTTTAAAATATAGTTTTTGCCAAAACTTCTGTTAAGTGTTCTAGAGTTTGTAACTTGTTCATCTCTAATGTCCTTGTGTTGTGTTCCCTCCCCTGCTGTTCACCATTTATACGTGCATTTTCCTTCACACAGTTCCTTATGGAAAAAGAAATTCAAAATTCATGAGAAATGCAAACACCGAGTCCCTAATTGAGTTACATTATGAAACCTAAGCATGCTTACATTAAATTTTTATTCATTTTGAACTCAGAATTTGCCTTTCCTTTGTGCAGAACTTCAGTTTTTGATGTTTCTTGTGCAGAAAAGAACAGTGCTACTATGGTCACTTAGTTCAATTGTTATGCCAAACCGTGGTTTGCACTAACCATACACTAAAACCCAAATCATAGTATGGGCTTCCAAGCAAATGATAGGTAAACTGTGGTTTAGATGCTTGTCTGTTTTCTCTATTTGGTCACCCATCTTATCTTTAGTTGCAGTGTCTTTGTTGGAACAATAGTCATAACTATGGTTTATTAATTCAGACGTCATGCCAAACCATAGTTAGCAAAATATTAGATTTGCGAACAATGTTTTTAAATTCTGGTTGCTGGCTCATTAGCTAACCATATTTTTGTCCAGTCAAAATATCAAACCAAACTTTCCTCAAACTTCCTTGCCCATGATCTAGCATGATGTCTGAATTGAGCCGCTGACAACATATGAAGCTTTGAGAAGAGGCAGGCAGACTGATAAAACCATTGCCCTCATCCTTGTGGCTTCCTTACATATGAAAAGTACAGTCAAACCTCAGTTGTTGAATGTAATCCGTTCCGGAAGCCCATTTGGCTTCTGAAATGTTCGACAACCGAGAGCAACTTCTGGTTGGTTTTAGGAGCTTCCTGCACTCAGCGGAAGCTGCGTTGGACGCTCAGCTTCCAAAAAACTTTTGAAAAGTTTACTTCTGGGTTTTTGGAGTTTGGGAGCCAAAATGTTCCCAAACAGAGGCGTTCGGTATCCGAGGTTTGACTGTACAGTATTCAAATAGTAACTAGAAGTGAAATTCCCAATTCCAATGGAGGCATGTCTTTTCTTGGATTAAGGATACAATAGAAAACAGTGTGAAGAATCTGCTTACTTTTACCGACTTTAGTGTTTCATATGGTATTCATGCAATAGAGTTGTCACTGTTATAAAATGCTCCTGAGTAATGGCAGTTTCCTTTCTTTTCCAGAGGCAACATGCATCACAGAGATGTCATTAATGATGGCCTGCTGGAAGCAGAATGAGTTCAGTGATGTAACTTGCGCCCAAGAGATCCAGACATTCTTCAACTGCGCTGCAAAGGCAGAAGTAATTATGTCCCAATTTATCCTCTAATCAAGCTGCAGGAAATTAGTTTCCATACATAATTTGAGCATGTAATACCACTACAAATCTCCGTCATTGTGTTTGTATTATCTTGGGAGGCAGGTCCTTACATTGTAATTGCATACTGCTGAATGTTAACCTGAATGTGTGAAACTGGCAACAGTGGTGGTTTAGCAAATGGTAAGCATATTTGCCCAAGACAGTATAATGCAAAGGTGCAACCCAGATAATACAGCTTTAAAAAGATATGGTGTGCTGGTTAATGATGTGAGTAGTTTGAATATGTGTGAACTTGCCATTAGGACCCCTGCATGGAGATTATAGGTCCATCACATACCAGGTGTCATTGAAACTAATGAAATCGCTACAAAACTAATGAGGTTAAGGCCTTGGTTACATCAGGTGATATGCTATTGTGTGGCTGCATATTTTTAAAATACCGGTGTGTGGCAGATGGAATTGCTTCTGCAATTGTTGAAACATCTATTTCCTATGGCATCTGTGGTTTCATATCTGTTTGTTTATTACTATTTTTTAAGTTCTCATTGTGCTTTTTAAACACAAGTTTCAGAGTAGTTCATAGCAAAAATGTCTAAAACAATAAGAAAATATATAATTGAAACAGAAACAACCAAACATAAAAAATAACAGAAAAGATCAGCTGTTTTTATTAGCAACTTTTTTCTGTTTTATATTTCTTTGGTTCTTGGCTTATCGTGGGCAGTTTTGAGTTTCAGGTTGCTGGAAAAATTGGTTATAGAAATTGCAAATAGCTGGTGCAGTCTGCACCAAACACAAAGTCCTGTTCCCTTCAAAGGGCTGCCAGATTGTTAACAGGGCTGCATACATGTGACTCCCATTTTGAAACAAATGCCTACAAGCCTGTCTACCCATTGGGATTTGGAATAATTATTACTGTGGCTGCATTGTATTTTTACTGTTCTCAATGGTTTGTTTTTTTTGTAATAACTTATATTTTAAATTTAAGTGATGGTTTTGTTAGCTTTTAATGAGGAAAATCAGGGTATAGATATGTTAAACAAGATGTACTATGTACAATCCAATTTGTAAGGAGAGAAACCTCCACTGTATAGCAGAGGAATATGGCCTTGTGTTTTAATGGACAACAGCAAGGAATTCATGTTTCAGGTAAGCCATAGAAATGTAAAAATCCCATGAGAGTTCTTTTTATAAACAAATATCAGTGTGTTCCCCGGTTTATAACTTTATGATATCTGGGGTGCTTCTGCTGTGCACTCCATGCCTGAAAATGAGATTGATCAAGTATTTGACTTCTCAACCAATCCAACCAGTAAAATATAGGCTAAGCATGTAAATTTGGAATCCTGTACACAGTTCCTGGGGTTAGTACTTTTCAGTTTGTTTGGGCATATTCCTGAGTTGATAAGCATGGGATTGTGCCATTTTGTATGACTGTAAAAAAAAGAGAGAGAGAGAGAGACTTAAAGCTATCACTGCTATACCAATATAAATTCATGTAAACAATATTCAGGAAATTGACCAGTTCTTGATTTTTTTCTACAACACCTGAGTCACAGTCATTTTTTAAAAAAAAAAATCAAGACAAGTTGTTTTTAAATGTGGTTATAGCTGTACATCAGGGAATTGCCTTCCCTTAAATTAAACAGGGAGTACAGTGATACCTCGGGTTACAAACGCTTCGGGTTACAAACGCTTCGGGTTACAGACTCCGCTAACCCAGAAGTAGTACCTCAGGTTAAGAACTTTGCTTCAGGATGAGAACAGAAATTGTATGATGGTGGTGCAGCAGGAGGCCCCATTAGCTAAAGTGGCACCTCAGGTTAAGAACAGTTTCAGGTTGAGAACGGACCTCCGGAACTAATTAAATTCTTAACAAGAGGTACCACTGTAAAGGACTCTTATTCCTGCCTTTGCTATGAAGCAATGATGCAGTTTTCAGAAGTAGGCCACTGCCTACACAAGGGCATTTTTTACTTTGTGGAATATTTGGCTGCAGGCTTATAATAGTGGACCTGTATCTCAACCTTGTTAAAACGTGTAATGAGACAGATTAAGTTCTGTTTCCATCTTGCATGTAATAATCATTCCCATTGTGCAGGGGTGACTTTTGAGTGCACCCCACTGTGTCATTAAACCATAAATTGCAAGTAACCGTGAGGGCATGTGCCAATGGAAACAAGCTTCAAGAAGGAAGAGGATGCCCGGGAACCATGGACCACAAAATAGAAAGTGTACCTGCCAGTGTTTTTCTTAGGGTTCAAGGACTACAGTCAATCGAATTGCTTCAAATCACAAGTGTTTTGATATAATACACATACTCTATAGTTACTTTGCCAAGGCTTCTGTTTTGTGAGTTACACTTATTCTTAGAAAAATATGTTCCTCCCTTGTTGCTGCACTCATATCAACAGGAAACTGACTAGACGCAAAATGTGACCAAGTACATTCAAATAACGTCTTAAGGATATATTGTCCTCCTATTCCTAGGAATTGATAGTAAAAGTCCAGCTCCTCTTCCTTGACTGTAATATTTATCATTTCACTGTTTCAAATAAATTGAGTTGCCACTGGCTTCTGAACGCAGCTCTTTCTAATTGTCCAGAGGTTGCTGCTTGCAACATTTGTGCGTCAGTTTAATAAATATAGGAAATTGTTTCTGTTCTTTTCAGGCAGAACGCAAGCAAAATCTTCGACAAGAATCTCTGGGCCAGTCGGGGAAACTTGGTTCCAAACAAATCAACAAATTGCTGAAAAGGTTTCCAAATATCACATACAATTATTAAAGAGAATTGCTTCCCCAAGTATCTGTGAACACCAGGACTGGAATTTGAAGAAACTCACCGCTTGTTGGTCATTCCCTTTGAAATGGACGGGAAATGTTTTCCTGCATTTCATACTGTTTTTTGGAATAAAACTTCTGTTGAGATAAGATGAAGACCTAAAGTTTCCTTGGATACCAAGAGAAGCTACAACAGTTATTTGACCAGATAAACTTTTGCTTGAAATGTTCTTCAATAGCATCAAATTTGGGTCGTCAGTGAAATAAAATCTTTTGTGAAATCTTGTCTGCTGTTATAGAGCAAACTTTCTTTTTGAACTTTGGCCTCCAAACTGCTAAACAGCAGCATCCCATAAGCGTGACCCTTGCAGCCAAGAGTTCCCAGTATGACATGAGTGGTGGTGGGAAATATTGTGAGTGTTAAATTATTGTAGGATCACACAAAGTTAAAGCTCAGAGTCTTTTTCATAGTGCCATCTGTGTGGTGCCACCACCAGAACATCTGCCTCACAACTAGGGAACTTCCTTATGGGAACTTCCCAGTCTAACCCTGACCCTGATTTTCAGTGGTGGATAGGAAAAAGTTGAGAAGCAGGAGTGCTTTAAGGGGAGTGAGAATGGATTGAGTTCTCTCCATTCTGTCCATAGAATTTGGCAGTTCTTAGAATCCGTTCCTAGATTCCATTCACTTGTGAGGGGCAAAAACCTCTCCCTGCTCCCTGATTTAACACTTCTCTACTTTTTCCTCATAAAATAAAACTTTTAACTTCGGTTACTAAAAGTATTGCATTTAAGGGTGCTGTGTTTGCTGGGGACTAAAGGGAAGGTAAAGCCTCAAAATATGCTTGAAGTGAAACAATTTTATGCTGTATTGCACCCAACACTTTTCAGCATGCTGCCTTCTGAAGGGTCACTAACTAATAACAACAAAGATTACTTTGAGAGATTGTGGGGGGGGGGTTTAGTTAGATAAAAAGAATCTAATTGCATTTTAGGCGGTGGTGATGAAAGACTTGTGAGTATACGACTTCAGTTTTTGCTAACTGCTACATTTGTTCTTTGTCATGTTCCATAGACCTTTCCTTTATTTGAAACTAAATCTGCAGAATGCTAAATTCAGTTATCTGACCTTGCAAGTGACTTACGTTCTGATAAACAGTTACATTTTTTTTATTATTAAGGCATTCTTTTGTTTAACGTTTTTATTTTAACCAAAAAATTTAGACTAGATTATATTTGGAATTCTTCTCTCTTCTGGATATTTCCTATTTTCAATAGTGTGGATGATATACCCCAGGGGTGGCCAACTCCCAAGAGACTGCGATCTACTCACAGAATTAAAAACTGGCAGTCAAAGTTGTTGAGCTTTTTTTTTAGGGAGGAGGGTAGCCATGTTTTGGGGGGAGGAAAAGGAACAGCCACTCACCAACAGATCTGGGAAAGCAAACAGCCTCACTGAGTAAACTTCGTCTTCCGTTTTGCAGATTGTGCAACAATGAGACGAGGGGGTGGGACAGGGTTCTAATTTACCAATGCTGAGGAAAGGGAGCCAGCGATCTACCAAAACCTCCAGGGGATCTACCAGTAGATCACGATCGACCTGTCGAACATCCCTGATATACTCCATTTGTTTATGTGGTTGGTGGAATATGTAAGGTTATTTTAATGTTCAGTATTCTTATTTTTGTCCTTTTTATTACTGGTCTTTGTGCTCCTGAGGAACACATGTTGGGCATATTGCATTGTAAATTATTTGGGCCTTCTTTTGAGGCTCTCCCTCCTTAAAATATGTTAAAATTTACAACCTTATCATATATGCAATAATAGTAATAGTCAACTATACATGACAGTAAATGGTTAAGGGAGCAGAACTTTGCTCCCTGGGAGAGTGACTGAGGACTGTAGGATGTTGAGGACCTCCCTCTCTGTGGGTGGAGAAGCATTTCTGCCAGCAGATGCACATGAAATGGCTGGTATGTTGGCAGCAGATCAGAGGAGGCCCCTTCTTTCTACTGACACATCCAAAAGAGGCAAAAGCAACAACAATCCTATAGCAGCCCGGGAGCTGTCAGTGGGATGGAAAAAAATTAAAACAACAAATGGGAGAAAAACTCGGAAAAGCTGTTCCCACACCTTCCCACAGTCACCTGTATGATTGGCAGGGCTTCGAAGGAAGTGATTCCTTCACCACAGACCTTAGGATTGTCCTACCCAAGTTCAAACAGGGGAACACTATTAAGCACAAAGACACAAAACTGGAGTACATACAGCGTTAATATGAATACATTGTTCTGGGTTTCCTGACCCGAGTTACACTTTGATACTTAGCTGCCAGTGTCTGAAAGGCAATCATCTTAACTACTGTTAACTACTTTCCATGTTTCATAAAACTATTTCAGTTTATTAAGCCATGCCACACCTTTCTTGGTTTCTAGAGTGACTTCTACAATCAGCCAAAAGGTCTTCTAGCATGTAAACCAGATCCCTAGTACATCTCACCACTGATTGTACACTGAAGAAGGTCCAGTCTAAGAACCTCAGACTTTTCTAAAGATAACACCTGGTTTACAAAATCTTGCAAAATTTCACCACTCTCCTACAATCCTGTCAGATCTAGTAGAAAATTTCCATTAATTGGTTGACAGGGCTCTCTCATGTCTTATATATCTCATCTCTCTCCTCCCCCCCCCCCGACTCCCCGCCATGCTATTTCTGATTCAAGATTTATTTGCTTTCAAAAGTGTAGCCAAAATGGCACCCTATATGCACAATAAATAGGAATCAACTGACTTGGGGTAACCCTGAAGGGTTTTATTTATTTATTTATTTATTTATTTAATTGGTTAGTTGCTTTATCCTGCTCAGGGCAACCCAAAGCGACTTAAAACCAGACACACACACACCTAAATACATTAAAGCCTAGAGGGGGAATGCATTAAAAATTATCACACCCACTTGTAAAAGGCCACATATATAATGAGGGTGCTGGGAGAGCATTTCAGAAAGCAGGGAGCCACTGCAAAAAAGGCCACTTCTCATGTTGCCACCTTCCTCTCATGGAGGGGGCATGCGAAAAAGCACCTCTGATGATGATTGCAGGGTCCGGGTTGGTTCACTTCGTATCTGGCTCTGGCACTGTTCAGACAATGACATCTGGGTCCTTCTTGGCAACAGAGCAAGACTTATTGGGGGACAGGAGACGGGCAGGTGTGGAGGATTCCCTGGTCCTGAATGGGGTAACTGTGCCCCTGAAGGACCAGGTGCGCAGCCTGGGAGTCATTTTGGACTCACAGCTGTCCATGGAGGCACAGGTCAAATCTGTGTCCAGGGCAGCTGTTTACCAGCTCCATCTGGTACGTAGGCTGAGACCCTATCTGCCTGCGGACTGTCTCGCCAAGAGTGGTGCATGCTCTGGTTATCTCCCGCTTGGACTACTGCAATGCACTCTACGTGGGGCTACCTTTGAAGGTGACTCGGAAACTACAACTAATCCAGAATGCGGCAGCTAGACTGGTGACTGGGGGCGGCCGCCGAGACCATATAACACCGGTCTTGAAAGACCTACATTGGCTCCCAGTACGTTTCCGAGCACAATTCAAAGTGTTGGTACTGACCTTTAAAGCCCTAAACGGCCTCGGTCCAGTATACCTGAAGGAGCGTCTCCACCCCCATCATTCTGCCCGGACGCTGAGGTCCAGCGCCGAGGGCCTTCTGGCGGTTCCCTCATTGCGAGAAGCAAAGCTACAGGGAACCAGGCAGAGGGCCTTCTCGGTAGTGGCGCCCGCCCTGTGGAACGCCCTCCCAGCAGATGTCAAAGCGATAAACAACTACCTGACATTCAGAAGACATCTTAAGGCAGCCCTGTTCAGGGAAGTTTTTAACGTGTGATAGTTTACTGTATTTTTGGTTTTTATGGAAGCCGCCCAGAGTGGCTGGGGAGGCCCAGCCAGATGGGCGGGGTATAAATAATAAATTATTATTATTATTATTATTATTATTATTATTATTATTATTATTTCTGTTTGCACCATGGTATATTCTAGGGGTGGCCCTCCAGATGTGGCTGGATTTGTGCTATGCTGACTGGGGTCTATGGGAGTTGTAGTCCCACACCATCTGGGGGGGTGGCACACATTCTCCACCCTTGCTACATTCCCTCTGCTAAAGGTAGGCAATATTTAAAATGCATCAACATGCAAATGTGGCTTAGAACAGGATTCCCTGCCCATCAACTATTGAGTCAGCCTGGTAATGGGTGGAACAGATTTGGGTAATGCTGACAGGACAAACAAGCTGTAGGAAACAGGTAACCATCCCATTTTTTTATTTGCTTCCTGTAACCAGAGCTTCCTCTTGTGTTCATGATAAAGGAGTATATCAACCCAGTACTGAAATCCCCTTCTTCCTTTGTGAACCATACTAAATACAATCCGTGAGGACTTGCCAAGGTTATTTCTGTACAAATCCATGCTCCACCCCCCTTGCCGTGTCTCACTTCTGAAGGCAAGCAGAGCCTGCTGCTAATTAAATGATTGCAATTCCTTGGCCAGACACACTGCAGTAGAAAACACCCAAGAGAAACCACTCCCTTCTCATAGCAGCAGCCCCTGCAATTAATTCATCATTTGACACAACTGCATTAGACCTTGGTAGCAGTGGCAGAAAGAAGGCGCTGGCAGAGAAGTGCAGGGTACTGGGAATCAAAAAATGAGAGGTGCCATTGGGAGGATGTGTGCACATTTGAGAGCTGTGTCAATTCAACCAAAAAGTTCTTGCTTGTTTAAAGGAGAACTTGATGTTTTCATGGAACAAAATGAAATGAATCACACAGGTTTTTTGTTTTTAAAAAGGTTAGTTGAGGTGGGGTGAAGAGAATAGGCAGGAAAATGTATCTGTCCTTGCCATTTTCATTTATTCTTTATATTTTTTCTTCTACCATTGTGTTGGAATACAGTCTTCCATCAAATCAAAGAGGACTCAAGATGTATTTCTATCAATTGCTGTCATGCTTAACAATAGTTTAAGGGAGAGGGAAATATACTAAACAGCATGGCCAAATTTAATACATAGCCACATCTAATACATAGATATTTAAATGTTCCTGTATCTGTTCTCCCCTAGCTGTTAAAAACTAGGCGGCACAATATATTATTACAATGCTTCCAGAGGACATATGATGGAAGGCTGACAGACTTTTAGAAAAGGAGTTCAGTTCATCAACTGTGGAGCAGCCATCAAAGATTCCTCCTCATGTGTCCTGCCTGTTTGAACGCATGGTACAGAAAAGTGAAGGTTAGAAGAGTATTCTTGCCAAATATTAGCAGAACACTCAAGCAATCTCAAGTGTGCTCACCAAATGATATAACTGACGCACCAGCATGTCATGATCAACAGTATCAGAAGCTGCAGAAAGACCTACCAGAATCAGTAAGGTTGAGTTGAGTTGACATCTGTCTGTCTCGGGAGGCAATGGAGGATTGTGTTTCTGGAGGTGAAGTCAAACTGTTGGGAGGTTGCAGCGCCTGCTGTGGCTGTAGAGACTGAAATGGGATACGGGAGAGATATGTTTTGTTGCAGCTTGGGCAGATGAAGGTGTCCAGTTGTGCTGTTGCAGATGCACCATGGCGTTTCTTCTCTCTGCGCTCCTTCCAGCAGTCGTTCCTCCTCCGGTCCCTGCTGCGGATTCAAGACCTGACTATCTGTCTCCAGGCACTGTGGTCCTCTGGAAGGAATTCCCACATGGCAGGGTTAATGTTACCAGCCTTTATGTCACGTTTGTAGACATCTTTGTAACACAGAGTTGGTCTGCAAATGGGCCTGGTGCCTGAAGCCAGCTCGCAACAGAGCACGTCCTTGGGGACCTTGCCATCTTTCGTTCTGTGGACATGACCAAGCCAACGTAGACAGCACTGATACAGGAGTGTGAACATGCTGGGAACGTGGGCTTGGAAGAATATGTCAGGGTACAATCATTCCTATTAATCCCAAGGCAAGGACTGGAAGCCATGAACCTAGTCAGTGCCACAGTGAGGCTGAAAACCAGAGTGGCTTCTCATTAGAAAGTGGGTAGTATCCAGAGAAGTTTTGAGCTGGAGAGCAACCACTCAGTAACCTCACCTACAAGTGGAAAGAAAGAACTAGGGGAATAGACAGCGCGAAAGTCTGAATCCTGACTAGCCAGTTAGGAGGTAGAGCTTTTGAAGAAAGGCCAAATAACTCTGGATTTAAGCTTGTCTGGTGCTCTTCCCTCCCTCAGCAAGGCATTAATAGTTTCAGTCAACTGAATGCCAAGCCTCTCCCAGCTGGCTTTTCACCAGCCAGTGTGGGTATGAATCAAATTTAGTTCTCCAGCATGCAAGATTTAAAAACTGGTAAAGGGACCGTGTGATCTGGGAGCTGCAGAAGTTGCAGGTTCGTCACAATGGGCAGTAGATGTTTCAGTCTCCGAACCACAAGTTGCTGAGCACCTGGAACAGTTCTGCTGGGTGACACTTAGATCACAATGGTAATTGAGAAGAAGGGTTTATTCACCACTGATAGTATTAAAAAAAAAACTATGCTGCCTGCAATCAGGTCTGTTTCAGTGCAAATCATATGCCACCTTGGGAAAGGATTGGAGCTCAGTGGGAGAAAATCTGCTTGGCATACAGAAGGTCCCATGTTCAGTCCCCAGCACCTCCAGGTAGGAGTGGGAGAGACCCCCATCTAAAACCCTGGAACACCACTGATGGTCAGTATAGACCAGGGTTTCCCAAACTTTTTTTGGACTACAACTCCCATCATTCCTAGCTAGCAGGACCAGTGGTCACAGATGATGGGAACTGTAGTCCCAAAACAGCTGAAGACCCAAGATTGGGAAACCCTGGTGTAGACAGTACTGAGCTACATGGACCATTGGTCTGACTCAGTATATGGCAGCGTCTTATGTTCCTGCTGTTCCTTCCAATAGGTCATCTGAGAAGGAGAGAATCCTGTGCCGACCAGTGGGAGAAAAAGCCTGGGAGTATCTGAGTCAATGGCCGATGTTAGTCTGCTACCACACAACGTGAGCCGCAGAGGAGGGCATCAGCAGCAACCAAGCCATTCTTCCTGCCACAAGGAACCACCTCCAAGCCTTAGTTTAAGGGAGAGACCTGTCAACTGAAGGAAATACAGATCAGCTTCTAATTCACCAATCTATCGGTAGCATCATACAGATCTGGAGACTTTTGTCTGGCTCTCTGTGCGAAGCTTTTCCTAGGGAGGGTGGGAAGCCGAGAATAATATAGTCCAGGGCAACTTCAAGTAGTTGATTAAGCTGAAAGGATAAAGTCCAGATTCCTTCGAATCACTTTCAAATTCAAGCAGAGGATTTTGCTCCACTTGAATTATACTGTTGTTCTTCCAGTGGATAGCTCTGAGTTATCACCTTGCAGCTACCCTGGGAATTGTACTTTACCCCTAACAGAGATACCATTCTCAGCACCCTGAACGAACTACGGTTCCCAGGATTGTTTGGCAGCAGGGATTTGCTTTGAATGTGTTGTGTTTTTAAGGTACAGTGGTGTCCACAGCCACAATAATGGTAAGGAAATAAAAAGGATGCTTTCAGGAGGAGAGAAGGAGACCCCTGGTGGATTGATCCAGGTTGGAAGGGAGGAGGCTGGAACCAGAAAGAGATGTGTATAAACTGTGCCAAAGAAAGAGCTTTGACAGCAAGAAAAAGGGGAGGGAATGGATTGGGAGAAAGCCAAGGAGAGGGGGAGGTAGGAGAGAGAGAGAGAGAGAGAGAGAGAGAGAGAGAGAGAGAGAGAGAGAGGAACCAGCCTGGAAACCTAAAGGCTGCTTTCTGCTCGTCTACACTTGCCCCTTGTTATTTGCAAAGCTGGTTCAGAACTTCTGGATCACATGGTATTCCCTTGCTTTGGAGAAGGAAAAGAGAAGGGAGAAAGAGGAAGGTGAGGCAGAGGAAAGCAAGCACCCCAGGCTGGTGTTGTTCCATCTTCCCCACCCCTTTGCTCTCTTCCTTGCACAGAGATGACAGGAGCCTCCTAGCCCCTGTGAAACTGAAGGGGGGTGGGCAGAGGAGGCCAGATGATCAGCTCAGCAGTAGAGGGAAAATGTGAAACATGAAGAACCAGCTCACTGTTTGTGGAAGGATGGTGCTGCTCCAAGTGTTCCCGCTGCTGCATTTGCTCCCCTGTCTTGGCTCTGTGAAGGTAGGAGATTTCATCTTCTTAGAATTAAGTCTCTTGGCTGCTTAACGTTGTGATGGAAATGGGGCTGTGAAAATGCAATCTGGGCTGCGCAGGCAGGTTTGCGAAAGGGGTGGCAAATGCTGCGGTCGGGGAAGAGTTGTGTTCATAATTTCCTTTCTCGTCATGAGAATATAGCCAAATTTAAGGGAATCCCGGTATTTTACACTGGTGTTTTTTTTTTGGTTTTTTGTAGACTGCATGTCTTTCCCATGTTCCAAGTGCTGCATTAGAGACTTGCTCTTCCAGTGCTGGTTGATTGTTTTATGATAAATGGGTGTGTGGTCTGGACTCAGAAACTGAAAGTATTAGGTGGGTGCTAGAATGGTTAAAGGTATCTAACTCCTCTGTCAGTATTTTTACAATGGGGTGTGTGTGTGTGTGTAAGATAGCAAAGGAGGGTGTTGCTCCCCAACAGTTGTGAGTTGTAGCATCTTCATTCATGCTGGGCTAGGGTGGAGCTCCCTTAATCAAGCCCATCCCATGCTGTCTGAATTGCCAGCATACTGACTTGTCAGTACATACAGTGAATGCAAATCCGCTGGCTGTCTCATTTGTTCCTTTGCAGCAGATTCCCAGCTGCTGTAATTTTGGTCGCCTTTGGTTTGCCTACCTATACCATGAGGACTACAATAGTTTCCATTATGAAGAGCTTTGAAAAATTAAGACTCATAGAGGTCTACATCTTAAAAGTAGCATTTCCATGGAGAGAAGTATTCTTTTAAGCACTCATTCTTTCCTGAAGGTGCGAGAATCTTTACAGGGACTAGTTTTCTTTGGGCTAGAGAGAGCCCTGGAGCTTCATAGCAAACATATATACAAAGAGAGCCAATTGGAAACTAGTGGATTTCAAAAACAAGGCAGCACAACTAGTAATCCTACTTCAAATTGCGAAGAAGAGGAATGAGCTAACTCACACATCTCTTCCACCACACACTGTCTCCTCTCCCTTCCTCCCACTGTTCTGATGGTTGTCACATTCCAAAGGCTGGAGTGAGTTTCTAGTCCATTAAGGATCACTTTGGTTGTGTCGCTGGGTTTATAAAGAGAAATCATAGCAATAGACCTATTAATGCTAGCAATACAGCCGAACTCCAGTAAAACAAAATAGTATTTAAAACCGAATTTATGCTTGAGGCAATTAAAAAATAACAATGCCGTGAAATATGCTGTTACTTCTAGAAAGCCAATCTGGTGTTTTGGAAAACTTTGATTTCAGTCCACTGAATAATTCAAGAGGCTGACCATTGAGGTGGATTATTTTGGAGCATTTCTATCATCAGAGGACCTTCCTAAGCAGACGACATTGAGAGTGATCCATAGTTTCATTGTTTGAATGCTGCAACTCAACTCTATGCACTTTTACTTGGGTTTGGGAGTTGAATTCAGGGAGGCATGCATACCTTTCCCCTTTCTTTCTGTGAAGCCCATAAGCAGGGATGCTCATCTCGGTTTGACATTTTAATTGAGCTGTCCATCATGATCCCAAGTTCTTTTCCCTCAATAGATACCACCATTTCAGACCACATCAGTATATATGTGAAGTTGGAATTTTGAACACTGAAAAGTTAACATACCTTGTTTCTCATTTTCCATGTTGTCCATTCATTCAGTTTGGAGAGATCCTTTTCTCTTTGCTGCTGCTTATGTACAAATGAAATGGAAATGGTACTTTATGAAGTAGGATAAATTGGGACAGGTGGTTTTGTGTTTGTGTGTGTTAAGTATATAGAGTCTGGAACTGTGAACAGTTCTTTGTCCAGTAGATGGTAGTCATAGAACATTTTAAAGCTTTGCAAGCTACTGAGTTGCACCAGCAGCCATTAAATCGAACATATGGAGATGATACTGGAGATTCACATGGAATAAAGACTTGAAACAAGCAGTGCAATTTTAAGCAACAGTGGCCTTCAAAGCTATGAAGCGTGTCCTTTCAGGGTTGTGTGTGGGACAGAGAGAGCTTGGCGCCTTTGGTTTGTTCTTCAGTGTCAAATAAATGCTGAATCAATCAACCTTGGTAATGAAGAAGACAGAACTAAAATGATATGGTTATCTCTCTTCTTCAAATGGGATGTCATTGCGCTCTCTCAAAGTCTTCTTGAATCAGATACATGTCTCCTCCTCACCCAGTTAGCCAGATTCTCGCTGGTCTCACAGCAATTCCCCAGCAGCATAGATTATTTCCCCACCTGAAGAATCAGAAACAGTTCTGTCCATCCCCAGGGCAGTGGGCTGCTCAAAACGACACAGATTTGGGTTCATTCTTATAGGTCAGGGGATGGACTTTACCTGCTCAGCAGCTATGCCCAGCATATCATTGTTCAGAATTATAATGACTTCTGCCCCAAGCAGCAGGTTGGAATCTAACAATGAGCTGACCAGCCACATGAGCTGGACCAGCAGCACCACAGCCAAAGATGATAAAGAGGACATGGACTCCAGTACTCTTTAGAGCTGTACAAATGAGGGAATTTTGCAAGTGTGTTTTGTCAATATTAAAGGCATCAGAATATTGCCCTCTTTTGTATCTGTCTACCCTACCAACACCCTGCCTGAGTCTGTTAGTTACGGACCTCTCAAGTGAGTGACCCCTGAATTGTTACTTCCAGAGATGATGATGATTTATTATTATTATTATTGATACCCCGCCCATCTGGCTGGGTTTCCCCAGTCACTCTGGGTGGCTTCCAACAAAATATTAAAAATACAATAAAACATCAAACATTAAAAACTTCCCTAAACACTGAGCCTGCAGCTTCTCAAGAAACCAGCCCCCTCCACGCCAAGGGACCCAGGCACCCTCATGCCTGCCCATCAGTGCGGTTCACAAGCTGGGAGAAAACTAACAGCGAATTGCTAGGCTCTGGGCCAGAGGAATGCCCCTTTAAGCCCTTCCACTCTTTGCAGAAGGGTCTCATCCCAGGAACAAGATAGAAGATCAGTTGAATCCTAGCCCTCCTTAGAGAAAGTTGCTCACTGGGAGCTCTCCATGGTTCTGTGAGCCTGGACCCAACATGCCCTGTGAGCTTCCACTCATGGTCAGATAGGGGAAGAACCGATGTGCAGGCTGTTCTAACGCTGCCTCTGAGAGGCTCCAGCAAATCTCACAAGATAAGTTTGCATAAATATCCTGAAGCATGTTCTACAATTTATCCTCACTGTTTCCCTCAAGGCAGTGGGCTTATATTGTGGGACAGGACTCTGGGCTCCAGAACAGTATACTCAGCCCATCCATTCCTCTGCCCTGTGCTTGGACCTTATTCTTTTTCCAGCCAACAGCCAAGAGAAGCAGCTTAACTGAGATGACCTGTGCTTCAAATAGTTGCCATTTACTGGGGGCAGTCCCTAATTTATGGTCACATTTTTTTCCCTTTAAGGGATGTTCCATTAAAATTTTGTTTGTGTGATTTTCCTGAATGATTATACTTAAGGGTCTCTCCAGATTCACTAGAACATGTGTAGGGAATCTTCAGCCCACCAGGCCATTTGGGGAGAATCAAGTCCACCATCCCCTTGCTTAATGTCATTTGATGTCAGGTGCAAGAAAGCTGAAGCCATGTCTTCAAAGGTATAATCAGGAGTGCATTCTTTGCAGCTAAAATTCAGGCCTTTTTGAATTGGATTTCCTTTCTGCTGCTTTGAGCACCATCCCAGGCACAACACAATATTGGGCTGGAGAGGAGGGTTACATTCTGCGCTTCTGAGAATGATTCTAGCAGGTCCTTCTTGATTTAGTGGAAGGGAAAGCTTTGTAGAAGCATTTAGTATTCTGCTGGGTCAATGCAGGGAGGTCAGGGCAACAGGGAGGTGCCCTCTTTGGTGACCTGTTTTCTCTAAAAACAATGGAGAGGAAAACTTCCCTAAAGTACTGAAACAAGTACCAATGTGGACCATTCATTACTCTGTGGTAGGTACAACGATTACTCTTTCAGCTGCCATCTGCAGCCTCTCTCCACTCCTTCTCCCTGCTCCCAGAGCACTTACATAAACTCCAAGTATGGATGAGCAGCCTTTCAGCAGCCCATGAGCAAAGCCCCTGCAGCCCAGCAATTATTCATCTAGTTGCTCCTAGGCAGAAGTGCAAATGGATGAAAGTGCAAATGGATGACAGCAAGGAGGGAGGCAGGCAACCCTGCGAATGCACGCGTGTTTCCACTGTGCTCTTAATGGGCTTCACAGCATTGGGGACAAAAATCTATGTTTATTTTATGGGATAATCATCTCTGCACGTTTGCTATTCCTTCCTCCCCCCCCCCCGCCCCCCACTCCCCCTTGCAGGCTTTCTTGGGATCCCAGCCCAGTCAGAATAATTTGCAGAACACAGGTAAGAATACAGCAGAAAATTAATTTAGGTATTGTTATTCCCTCTAATTTCGTCTTTGTCATTATCAACGTTCTTTCTGCAACCAAATCTGTGTGGTCCCATGCTGATCAGTTTGGAAGCAAACTGGATTCTAAAGGGACAAAATATATTAGTTTGCAAATTCAAATAAGGGCGGGGGGAATTAAATGGAAACATCTCAGCCAGGCCTACAGCATGTTGAAGGTGTTCACTGGTTAATAAAAAAGGGAAATGTATGTGTGTGAGGGGGAGACTGACTTGCTGGATAGAGAGAGAGTGTGTGTACCATGAGATTTAAAAGATTCTTCCTTCCTTGAACTCTGTGGAGAAACTTCAGGATGGGAGAACAGAACAGGGAAGAGGTGTGTGCTCCCTCAAATACTAATCCTCCATAGCCCCGAGAATCCCCTCCTATCTCAAGGTCAGGTGAGCTGCGGCAGCGTTACCTAATGAGCAGAACTACTTCTGCTCCCAGGCAGGAAGGGAAGAAGTTCTCAGGCTTGGGCTTCTCCCATACAGCCACAAACTGGAGTGGAAGGCTTAACAAGAGTTCCAGTAGGCAAGGCACCGGTGCCTTGCATTATGCAAACGTTATATAAAATATGCATACATTTGCAAAATTTATGCAGGCCAGACAGTTTAGCTTTTCATGGTGCAAAG
Organism: Podarcis raffonei; assembly: GCF_027172205.1. NCBI lineage: Eukaryota > Metazoa > Chordata > Lepidosauria > Squamata > Lacertidae > Podarcis > Podarcis raffonei. The sequence continues at coordinate 16,451,470 of NC_070606.1, forward strand.
CTTGGACTAGTTTTCCTTTTCCTTTTTTTCAACCCACCCACAGAATAGTGGGCACAGGCTCAAGAGAGAACACTGACCTGAAAGTTCCCAATGGAACCTTTACTGTGAAAAGGGGTAGATAAGTGGGTGGATTTAAAGAGACGGAGAACATGAATAAACATAGTTGGGAGCGATGGTGAGGTTGTTTACTGGGGAGAAAGCGACAGCAGCTGCTTCCCCCACCTCATTGCCCACCTCTTGTGAACAGGCTGCTTCCCTGTTCCCCACAAAGCCTCAATTAGAAGGATGCTATATCATGATGTAATGTCGTTCTAGAGGCATTATTCGGGCTCTGGTGGGGGGGCACTGTTTCCCCCCCAAAAAATGCCTCTGGAACAATGCTTGGACCATGCCACTGTCCAGCGTGGGCTGCCATTCCCAGGCCCTAGCAATGCTTCTTGGATGATGCTATGTCATGATCATAACATAGTGAAGCACTTCGAAGTGGCGATGATGAGAGTGCTAATAGAAGAATGCCACTGCCAAAAAACAAAAGGGGAGCAAGAGAAACTGCTGCCATCACGTGGGCAGAGGCGGGCAACCATGATGACAATGGGTCTGGAAATCAAGACTTATGAGGAACAGGTTATATATATATTTGAATAATTTTGTTTATAAAAAGATAGAGTAAAAGAAAAAGAGAGAAAGAAAAAAGTGAGTGAGGAAAAAAAGAGACAAAACACTGTTACATTACCGTTCATTAATATACAGATGTGTATATTCTTATTATCCGATTGCCCACATAATTGTCAGTAACCTAATACATTCTGTGTAAACTCATTCCAAATATCATTGTATTTATCCAAAGAAAGTCTGTGTCCTTAAGTTCATATGCTGCCAATGTTGTCAAGCCATTGATTAAGGGGAATTTTATCTCTATGCTTCCAGTTCGTCCGTTATCAGTCTCCTGGCCACCATTGGGGCATGTGGAATCCATTTTCGCTATCCTGTTGTCAAATTGTCATACAATGGAAGGAAATATTTACCTCTGGAATTCTCTTGTTTATATAGTTTATATAGGTCTCACGGGGAAAGAGTTGAGGGAGCTGGGTACGTTTAGCCTGCAGAAGAGAAGGCTGAAACGTGATATGATAGCCATCTTCAAATATCTGAAGGGCTGCCACATGGAAGAGGGAGCAAGCTTCTTTCTGGCTGCTCCAGAGGGTAGGACCCAAACCAATGAAATAAAATTACGAAAAACCAGATTCCAACTAAACATTAGGGGGACCTTTCTGACGGGAAGAGCTGTCCAACAGTGGAACAGACTCCCTTGAAAGGTGGTGGAGTCTTCTTCCTTGGAGGTTTCTAAGCAAAGGTTGGATGGCCACCTGCCAGGGATTCTTTACCTGTGATTCCTAGGGGGGTGAACTTGATTATCCTTTGTTTCCCTTCCAATCCTACAAGTCTTTGATTAAACGAGCCTCCTCAATTTCTCGATGTTCTAAACACTTAAAACTTTATGGTGCCTCCCCATGTGCCTTTCACAATAAAATCAATACTGTACTAAATAGTAAAATAAACTTTTACTTTTTGAAATGGCACATGTATGTGAAAAAGTAGCTCATTTCAAATTTTTCTAGATGACTACTTAGACACTTAAAAAAAAAATCAAATGTCAAATTATTTCAAAAGCATTCTCTTTTTGGGTGCCTCTGCTTTGCTGGTGCCCTGAGTCCATGCTGAGTCTGCCAACTGAATAACCCAGCACTGCCAAAGAATATAAGAAGAGAGTGCTGGATCAGGCCAATGGCCCATCTAGTCCAGCTTCCTGTTCTCACAGTGTCCAACCAGGTGCCTCCCCTCCACCCCGCAAATGGCTGAAATGGCTCCGCATTTTGCAGGCCACAGAAAGAATGGGCGTTTTCAGCTCACCTCTACCTGCAGATGAGGAGCAAACCGAAAGATAATAACTTGCCTCTGGCACTTCTGCCTACTGTATTTTTCGCTCCATAAGACGCACCTGATCATAAGATGCACCTAGTTTTTAGAGGAGGAAAACAGGGGGGGGGGGGGATTCTGAACGAAACAGTGGATGTATGATTTTTGTGGTTCATGCTGTGGCTACAGACATGATATGTGATTTGACGGTGAGTTTGGGGTAGCCCAATGCAAAAATCCTGAGAATACATGTGGATCCATGCTTTGTAACCACGTTTTTGCGCCATTGCGGCCCCACGAAACAGTGGATGCGTGATTTTTTGATGCAGGCTATAGCCATGGACATGCTATGTGATCTGATGGTGAATTTGGGGGGACCCAGTGCAAAAATCCTGAGGATCCATGTGCTTTTACCTCTCCCCCTCCCAGGCAGCCTCCTTTATATCTAGAGTCCCTTATCCCTCCCGATTGCTTGCCGATCAGCTGCTCAGCAGTTTTGTTTCAACACCCCCTTCCCTCTTTTTTAAAAAAAAGGCATGATCTGCTTTTCGCCCCTGGGCAATTCGGCTCCAGGAACCACGCATTCACTCCATAAGATGCACAGACATTTCCCCTTACTTTTTAGGAGGGAAAAAGTGTGTCTTATGGAGCGAAAAATACGGTAAGTTGTTCCCAGAGGCAACTTAAGCCAAGTTTTTCTTTTTCTCTTCTGCTTCCAGTATCTGGTGCATGTGAGACGGAGCCCTTAGGATATTACAACGGCTCGCTGTCTGTGACATTGTCTGGGTCGGTGTGCTTAAACTGGTTGGACTTTCCTGATTACGTTCATCAGTATCCAAACCGGGGCTTAGGGAATCACAACTACTGCAGGAATCCGGAAGGTGGCGCCACGCCTTGGTGCTTCTACCAACTTGCCTCTGGAGCCGTAGGCTGGGCCAACTGTGACTGCAGCCAAGGTGAGTACCAAGTGTGTCGCTGCTAGAGAGACGACTGCAAACATTATGTGCTAGGAGTGCTTGCAAGGTGGAAGGAACTGCTCGCCTCCCATTTAAGAACTCAAAAGATCTGAAAGTCAATGGCTGCAAAAGAAGAAAGGATAAGGTTGAAACAACAGGGAAAAGTGGAGGAGGGTGGTCTCAGCTTTTGCCAAGGTGATAATACTTTGATTCCTAAGAATCTAGGAACTGCCTCCCTTGTTTCTGCTGCAACTCTGGGTGTCCTTCTCTAGGAACCTGTTTTCATGGTTAGAGAGGCTCTGAAGATGGAACCCCAAACTAAAAGAACTATTCAGGGTCTTTGTTTGACTTGCTTTGTTGTGTGTGTGTTTTGATGTGGGGAGATTGCGCTTAAACATTGCTCGGCCTTTTCAAAGATTTGGTGCAGTACTGTTTGGCTTCTCTCTGTTTTGATACAGGTGCCGTGCGACTGATTCAGAGTGGCAGGGTGGAGCTGTACTTCAATGGGCTGTGGGGCACTATCTGTGGGGATGACTGGACGGACTGGGATGCCAGTGTGGTCTGCAGACAGCTGGGACTCAGGTAGGGATGTCTCATTGTGGGGAGGCAGTACCTCTTATGCTAGATGCTGGAGACCATAATTTCCTTGACATTCTTGCACACCACCCCTATCTCTGAGCAGTGCGAGATTTCAGGGGTTCCAGGCATTCACCCAGGGTTTGTGTTTCCTTTTGGAATCAGGCACAGTGGAGACTGTGGTTTCTTTATGATATATGGTTCATTTGCACATATATCAACCCTGAACCTGTGATGAAGGGGTTCACGGCATTAACACCCCCAAAAGGTCTTGTTTCTCCCATAGCGGCAGCCTTGGACTCAGATAGAAATCAATCATTGCTCTAAAACATTGCTCTGACTCTGTTTCCAGCTTCTTTACTTCTAGGTCACATCACTCAGCTCTAACTCTGTCTTCATCCTTTTAACTAACCATGAGTTGAGGGAGGGACCCCGTCCATTTGCCATCTCACACTGAACCCCTTCCCTTTGTTTCCCTTAATGGCCCTTCACCCAGGTGATCACCTCAAACAGGAAGCTAGCCTGGCTGATATTTTAACACTTGATGGATCCAGAGGTTAGAAGGGTCTCTGCATACAATCTACTTCCTCCCTGCCCCAACCCCCAAAAACTCACAACAATATTATTGAAAACATACATACATTTTACTCATTCCTAAACAGACAAAGAGACAAAGGCAGTCTAAATATATTAATTTTCCACAACCCCAATGTGAGGAAAACCTGACCTGAGTTCGAATCTGCTTCAAGGATAAAGGGGCCACCGATGAATAGGGCAAATATGGCAAACCAATCACAACTGGACAAAGAGAGAGAGAGAGAGCTTCTGCCTCCCTAGAGTGGAATAACATTTCCTCCATAGGTGGTCTTAGGTAGTCTTCATTTAAATAAAGAGAGGTTCATAAAACTTGTAGCACTTTTCAAAATTGGGCTGGAGCAACTGAATGATCCTCTGAAACTCTCTTGCCTATACATATCTCACCTCTTCTGTAACAATGCAGTTCAGTTCCATATGGGAGCATTTGCAACTTATTCTTAAGTCAACAATGAAGTAAAAACTGGATTGCTTATAGCATGTAAGAAGGAAATGTATCTAAAAATGGGGCTTAATTTGTACATACACACCACTGTAGCACCGGCACCGAAATCAGCAACCCCCCTTCTATGCACAACTGTTTTTTGCCTATTTTATCTTGCCAATAAAAATAGACGGTATATCCACAGAATCCTAGCATATCAAGAAGAAGGCTAGGATAGAACCCTTTCCCATTGACACCCAGCTTCTAGGTGCGAAACTGGTTTCTTTTTAATGGAGGAATGTTCAGGCATGTGATAGCCCTCCTGGTTTTTACCACAGGACCAGAACAGTGTTATGGTATTTTGTTGTTATTATTATTATGACTTTTAATCTCCATTGGACTTATTGCATGCTCTACTTTCCGGCTTAGCGAAATTGGCACAGCCCAAAGGGAGAGTTATTCTGGTTTGGGTCCAATACCCTTCCACCTGCAGTCCGCAAACTGCCGTGGGGATGAGAAGATGTTGTTGCAATGTAGCTACCAAGAGATGTTCAGAACCTGCAAGCACGGAAATGCCGTGGCCAAATGTGCCCCACCGCAAGGTAAGCCAGAGAATTAATTTAATTTTGTTTACTAAAAGTATAAGCACACCCAAAAGACCATTCCAGCCCTTTTAGCAAAATGGCAAGCAACAAACCATCATTCTTAATGGTGCTGAAAAAGGCACGACACGGGTATTTTTGCCCAGGATGCACACATGAACACAATTTGCGTATTTCATTGCCTAATTGTTGTCTCTGGTCAAAGAAGATTTTGAAGCATTATGAAAACCTGCAGACTCCATATACAGTGGTACCTCAGGTTACGAACTTAATTCATTCTGGAGGTCCATTCTTAACCCGAAACCGTTCTTAACCTGAGGCGCGCTTTTGCTAATGGGGCCTCCCGCTGCCACCGTGCCACTGGCACGCGATTTCTGTTCTCATCATGGGGCAAAGTTCTCAACCTGAGGTACTACTTGTAACCCAAAGTGTTTGTAACCTGAAGCATTTGTACCCCGAGGTACCACTGTACTAGAACCAACAGTAGGCTGATGCTGTGCACTCCCATTGCTGGTGTTTGAAACCATGTACACTTAATCCCTATAGATCCTTTAGTTTCTTGAGGAATATTCTTGTTTGCTCTGATTATGGGTTTGCCCCCCTTTCTCTTTTGTTACAGCAGTAGAAATATTAGGAGTATAACCCCTGAAGCAACGAGGTTTCGTTGAACAAAAAACAATAAAAATAAAAGGTTTTATTGTTATTGCTAAATGACTGTTGTCCTTTGCTACGAGGAGCCAGTCTTTATTTTACTTTCCATGTTCTTTCTTTCTTCTTTTTGTCTCTCCCTTCCTGAAGAGCAGGTGTAGGATCTCCGCTTCGTCTGGTGGGGGGCAAAAAGAGCTTTGAGGGTCGAGTGGAAGTCTATCATGGTGGCCTTTGGGGCACCATTTGTGACGACCAGTGGGATGACAAAGATGCTGAGGTGATTTGCAGACAGCTGGGCTTCAGGTAATCTGTCAATGCCTCTACTTTATGTGGGGACATTTATGAACGCAAAGCTGCCATACTGGATCACATTTCTTGTGTAACTCTGTGGGTCCTTACGGTGTGCAATGTTTGTCTCCCTCCAAGCGGATCCCCAAAGGCCGTGTCTTGGGCTCAATTTGGACAGGGCTTGGGCCCAATCCTGCTGGATGAAGTGGAGTGCTCAGGCAACGAGCTTTCATTGGACCAGTGCAAGAAAAGTAGCTGGGAAGAACACAACTGTGACCACATTGAAGATGCAGGGGTAATTTGTGACCCCTTTGCAGGTATGGATCTCACTTCTTCAGAGAACATGCGGCAGACCCTCATTAACCCTTCTTCTCATTGAGATGGCAAATATTTGGCTGCATTGAACCACTTCTGAGTGCTGGTGGGGACTCCCAGATTCTCTGTGAGTCTAAAACTAGTAAACAAAGGAGACCAGCCTAGCCTCCTCCCTGTTTTCTATATGCAGGAATCTGTTTATTTTGTAGGGTGATGATTTCGTTTAGATAAGCTCCCACCTGCAGTCTAAAGTGATTCAGCTCAGGCACAGGTTTCCTACCTCAGTGATTTTGTCCCCAAATGCTGCAGTCTGCTCCCTTCGCTATTCCATGATTCCTTATAGCAGTATATACACAGGAGCTTCTGTGCTAAACGCAAAGGGGGAGTAATGGAAAGCTGCTATAAGAAGAAGTTGGGGAGGACTTGGATGATGTAATGAAGGCAGGCTGGGTATCTCCTTGCCAGTTTCTGGCTGAAGCCTTTAGGGAAAACATGAATGAAATAATATGTGAGGTGGGGTATTGTTTTTGTCTGTTATTATGCTATGTATTTTTGTGTTTTTATATTGTACACTGCCCCACAATCTTCAGAGGTATAGATAATAAATTTAAAAAAATATACTTCCAGCCTCTTTTGTGCAACTAGGGAGGTTAGAAACATGATAATATGAAAAGGAATAAAGTGGAGATTCTGAGATTTGATTTCAGTGCTGACTTCTCTCTTCAAATGCAAAAAAAAAAACCTATCTGAGGCAGCACATTGTTGGTGTTTTCCAACTTATTTATTATCATATTATATTTGTGCATTTAATTTTCATTTGTTTAAGTGCATGCATGAAACACAAGCTTAACTTGGTCTCATTAAAATAAACAGCATTTAAAAGTGTTTGACTTGGGCTTGACATTGTAGCTGCTGTGTTTTAATATTAAGTCATTTGGGTTTGGAGTAATGAGGACCTCCTGGCTTTGCTCTACAGCAGAAGGCTATAGGGCAGGCATGCCCAAATTTGGCCCTCCAGCTGTTTTGGGACTACAACTCCCATCATCCCTAGCTAACAGGACCAGTGATCAGGGATGATGGGAATTGTAGTCCCAAAACAGCTGGAGGGCCGAGTTTGGGGATGCCTGCTATAAGGCATCTAAGCTGTCTCTCTCGAAAGATTTATTGCCAAGAGACATTTCTTTAAGGTAATTGGGGGTGTTCACCTCTTGAACTGTGTGTAGTATTCAGGATCATAGGATGGGAGGGAAGGAATCTTCCTGTTTAATCACTTGCCTATCCTTCTCTCACTCATGCTAGCAGAAGGTACTATTCGACTGGCAGGAGGCCACAAACCAAATGAAGGAAGGGTGGAGGTATACCACAATGGAAGCTGGGGGTGCGTGTGTGACGACGGCTGGACAGGTATTAATGCCCAGGTGGCTTGCAGACAGCTTGGCTTCAGGTAAATGCAAGTCTAAATAATATTGTGTGTGTGTGTGTTTTGTTTTGTTTTGTTTTGTTTTTCAAAGGGGCCAGCTGTGTGGGTCAATTATGACAAACTAGTTAGCAGATCCCATGGTTTGCAAACTCACTTCAAACCACAGTTTCTGATTCTGGCTTGCTGGCTGGCAAGGAGCCAGGGTTTGTCGTCTTAGTCACTGCACCAAACCATAGTTAAACTTCCTCAACTATGACTAGTTGCGGTATCTGAATCAAGACAAAACCTTGCATATAAAAACTGACTTCGCAATTGGAGAGCAACACACAACTCCTGATGCTACTTTTGTGGATTGCCCTCAGTAAGAAGGGAAGATCTTGAAGAGTGTGGAAGTGGTGCAGATTTTTTTATACAAATGTTTACATATGTTAAATCTCCAAAAGAAACAATAGCTCACAAAAAATATTTTTTTTACAAAATGTGCACAATCCTATGTATGATTAATGTTAGGTTTTTCGCTATTATTATAATACCATGAACATACCCAGAATGACATAAGCAAAAAAGGCAAGTCGGTATACATACAGGGCATAGAATCCAGATTTTAGCTGTGAGGGTGAAACAGAGAAAAATGAAAGAAGGGAAAGCTAAAAATACCAAAGGATCCTGCCTTTAGTCCTTGTGAAAAGCACTGTTTTGTTAGAGTTAAATGAGAAACAGGGCAATTATTTATTCCTACTCCCTCCCATACATACATACATACATACATACATACATACATACATACTTGTATGTCGCCTTTGCACTGTTCAAGCCATGCTCAAGGTCAGGGGTCAGCAAACCTTTTCAGCAGGGGGCTAGTCCATTGTCCCTCAGACCTTGTGGGGAGCCAGATTATATTTTGGGGGAAAATAATAATGAATGAATTCCTATGCCCCACAAATAACCCAGAATAAATAAAAGCACACATTCTACTCATGTAAAAATATGCTGATTCCCAGACCATCCGCGGGCTGGATTTAGAAGGTGATTGGACTGGATCCGGCCCCCAGGCCTTAGTTTGCCTACCCATGCTCAAGGTAATTTACATCATGAAAAAATATGTAACTGCAACATAAAAAGTAGTCATAAACAATAAATAAAACATAAAAAGTACACCACCAATTTCCACATACATCACAACAAGATCTATAATAAAGGTACAAAAACCAACAGCAACCCCTACCTACAACAAACCCTCCAAGCAACGCCGCAACCCAAGAGTTTGTTCAGCAGCCTCAGCTTTTGTAGCTGGAGTCAGTCCTGGCCCTGCCTTCCCAGACCAGGGGGGGAAAGGCCTGCAAGGCAGAGAGCAGGCCTTCCAGGATTTCCAGTGCTTTCTGAGTACACTGTCAAGTATATGCACATGTATCTGCAGGGCCCCGTAAGAAAGTATATCTACAGGACCTTCCTTTGCATTGATGGGTTCAAAGGGATATTGAGCCCTTGCTGGTGCTCTGCACAGGAATCCCTTGAGGAAAAGATCTGCTATCAACATCTTTGCTTGCTTCCTCCAGTGGTCCTGCACAGCTGGCAGCAGAGGGGGAATTTGCTTCTGGACAAGGCTTCATCTTACTGGATGATGTGGCTTGCACAGGCAGTGAGCTGTCGCTCTTTGACTGCCCGCACAGCAACTGGGGGCAGCACGACTGCTCACACGAAGAGGACGTGGGTGTCCACTGCTCCCCCGATAGCAACAGGATCACCGAAGAGGCTACAGGTAACTAGCTATGGATTCTCCAGGGCAGTGAGAGCTTGGTGCTGACGCAACTTTGTGCAGCACATTCCCTCGTTGGGAAATCCACTTGGATTCCGGGCTGTAGAGCTCAAAGTAGTGGCCTTCTTTTATCCATTTACTTCAGGCCAAGTGGACATGATAGCAGTTTGTTTGTGTGTGCACCTGCCTTGTTCACACATCAGAGGGGCAGGATTTAATTTTTACATTAAAAGGGATACACACGCGAGGGACACTGAAGCCTCTTCTCCATTGGTAGAGGTACTTTTCTTGGATCCTGGCTCTAACCGCAGCTGGTCTGCGAGGAAAGTGAGAGAACAGGAGGGAGGTAAAATGGCGGGCGGCAAGACTCGGTTTGTTTCTTTCACATCCTCATTTCGATGTAAGAATTAGGTGCACACCCACCCACTCCATCCCACATGTGAACAGGACAAGTGAAAGCGTTGCATCTTGTTTGGCTCCTAGAGAGTGTACCTGGACCTGTTCTTGCTGTTAGTTTCCCTTTAGCTGTAGTTGGCGCTGTGGGTTAAACCACAGAGCCTAGGACTTGCCAATCAGAAGGTCGGTGGTTCGAATCCCCGCGACAGGGTGAGTTCCTGTTGCTCGGTCCCTGCTCCTGCCAACCTAGCAGTTCAAAAGCACGTCAAAGTGCAAGTAGATAAATAGGTACCGCTCTGGCGGGAAGGTAAATGGCGTTTCTGTGCGCTGCTCTGGTTCGCCAGAAGTGGCTTAGTCATGCTGGCCACATGACCCGGAAGCTGTTCGCCGACTCCCTCGGCCAATAAAGTGAGATGAGCGCTGCAACCCCAGAGTCGGTCACGACTGGACTTAATGGTCAGGGGTCCCTTTACCTTTACCTTTAATCCCATCAGACAAATGAGCTGAGGAGTGAATTAGTACAGTCATACCTTGGATCCCGAACACCTTGGTACTTGGACATTTTGGCTCACAAACGCTGCAAACGTGGAAGTGAGTGTTCTGTTTTGTGAATGTTCTTTGGAAGCAGAATGTCCGACAGGGCTTCCGATTGAATCTGAAGCTGTGCTTTGGTTTCTGAACATTTTGGAAGTCCAATGGACTTCCGGAACGGATTCCGTTCGACTTCCAAGGTACGACTATACTTAAAAAGAATGGGTGCCAGTTACCCTTTTCTAATCAAGTGTGATCACATCCACACCATACGTTTAAAGTGCTCTTACGCCACTTCATGCCATGGCTTCCTTCCAAGAATCCTTGACGCTATAGTTTATTCCTCATAGAGCTACAACTCCCAGCACCCTTAACAAATTACAGTTCCCAGGATTCTTTGAGGAAGCCTTGTGCTTTAAATGAACGGCATGGATGTGACCTGTGTATTGTTTCCTTCTCCTTCATTTTATCTATTTATAATAATAATAAATTTTATTTATATCCCGCCCTCCCCAGCCAAAGCCGGGCTCAGGCCAGGTTATTTAAGTTCCACAACAAATGGAGCTTCTTGGTTCCCAAACACGTTCTTCCTTTCTGTCTGTATCTCTCTCCCCTCCCCCTTTTTAATTAAGCCGATCTTATTTACAAGAAGAGCTTGCCTCCATACTAACTCTGGGTGGGATGTGTTAATCCTGCCACTTACTCTGATCTAAAGCTAAAGATCAGGTTTTCCCTGGAAAAGGAGCAGGGGAAAACCGCTTGGACCCATGGCCTTTCTAGAAATGGGACAAGCAGAAGTGTGGATGAACTCTTTGTTTTATGTTGGTTTCAATGTATGTGGTTTTTTTTTTATATAAATATTTATTGAAATTTTCAAAAAATAAAGAAAAAACAAAAAAACAATTAAAAACACATAAAATTTACATTCCTTACTATCAATAACCAATTTCCTTGACTTCCCCACACCTCCCCTTCTTGTATTCCAGTTCCAATTTTTAGCTCCGCAAGTTCTTGTCCCCAAACTTTACCTTATTTTCTTTAATTCATTTTAGTTAACCAATTTTAACTTATAAACCTCAGTCTTTATACAACAGTACTTATTCTTAAAAATCTTTTTCTAAGATCGACCCCAATTCCCTTCCACGAATTCCCCATTTTTATATTAGTAGCAAAACAAAACTAAAAGAAACAGAGTATAATTGTACACCCTTTGGATTCCCAAAGCCCCACCCCCCCCTTTCCCAGTTTCGAACCCCAGCAAATGTCCATCAGTCTATCTACTGTCAGCCTGGCGACCTCACGTCCGAGGCTCTTAATTCTCTCTCAATTCCTCTCTGCCGGTTTTTTTGATAGTCCTTTATATTGAACACCAAATCTCGAAGAAGCTCTGTCCCAATAAAGTCCATGTTTCTTCCAGCCAGGCCTCCATATTTAAAAGTGGAGCCAAAATCTTGTTTCTTGCTTCTCTTAAGTCCAAGTGTCCCAAAAGCTCCAGTTTCCACTTTAGCCAGGTTTGTAATCCATAGGTCTTCAGATCTCCACATAAGGAGATCTCTCCATTCTCCATTCTTCAATTCAAACCAAATTTTCATCATCCTGATCTTATTTTCCTTTGTATCCACCTTAACCAGCCTCTGGCTCTCCTTAATCATCTGTGGCATTATAGCTCCTCCTTCCTTTTCCTTCAAATCATCATGTATCTCTTTCCTCACATTCTCAAATTTATCAGATTTCTTTTCTTGTTCGGCTGCAGATATTTTTAGTTCAGCTACAAAATCTTTTTGTTCAGCTGCAAAAACTTGAGTCAAGTCCCTTCCAGGCTCAGTAGTTTTATTTACTGCTCCATTCAATATTGTGACATTTGTAGCCAAAACATCACTTTGTTCTTGTAACTTTCCCAAGAGAAAAAAAGTCCTCTCCAGTTCAGCCAGTGTTTTTCCACTTACAGCCATTCTTGTAATGTCCTGAACACCCTCTAGAGGGGTTCTGGTTTCTTAGTATCTTCCAGTTCCAACCCAAAAGTCAAATTAGCCTTTTCTTCTTTATTTTTAACAATTTATTACCAAATTGTAACAAATATAACCAGCAAAGACAACAGAAACAAAGTTCTCCTTTTTTCCCAACTTTGACAGCTAGTTTGACAGCTGTCAAAGTCTTCTATATCTCTTCAGCAGGCTCTCTCACCGATCGCTCCCGGGTCCTGGGGGAGGGGTGACAATTCCGCTCTCAATATTAGCTCTTATCCTCCAGCACAATCACTTATATTGCCAAAACGTGGAGTTAATTGCTTTTATCCACAAGAGAGAAAGGTGTTCTCTCAACCTTAGTTATAAAATCCTTGCTTTAAGATGTTTACAAGGCGGGTAGGCGGACTTCCTCTTTGCACCTTACCCGGTCGTGCCTAATTCTCAAGGAAAATTTCCCTTTTTAAGTCCAATTTCCGTATTACTCACGGGTTGTTACTTTTAGTCCAAATGTTCAGAGAAAGAAGTCAGCGCTCTCCGTCCATGGCATGCGGCTTCACTCAGTAGGGGAAGCAGTCGACTCTCAGCACCGCACCGCTCTCCGTCCCCCGTTCCGGAGCCTTTAAAAAGGCTCCTTCGCGGGTCGGGGGGGCGCAAATGGTGCCCGCCGAGTCACCAGGTCCACAGGCTTCAGCGCCTGTGGTTTCTGAGGGTCCCCGCGTCACCGCCGCGGCAGGACCCGACCCCTACTAAGCCGATTCCCTCCGGAGCTCGGAGGGAATCCGTCATTAGGCGATGGCGCTAACCCGGAAGTGGTTTCAATGTATGTGTTGCCTTTTGTAAGTCACTTCAAGTTACTTTTACATAAAAAGGGACTAATAAGTTCAATAAATTATAATAAACAACAACAGCTCTACTATATTGCACTATTCAGTTGTCTTCTTTCTTTAGTGTGTTCTAAACAGTGCCCTTTTTAACATGCAGGGATCCCTGTGCGTCTGGTGGATGGGAACGGCACCAAAGAGGGGCGTGTCGAGGTTTTCTTGAATGGACAGTGGGGCAGTGTCTGTGACCATGGCTGGACAGATAGCGATGCAGCTGTAGTTTGCAAGCAGCTGGGTTACAGGTAACTGATTTCAATGTATTGTTTAAGGTTGGAGGGTAAGAATATTCAAAGTCCATGGTGAATGGCTAGTTTTGTCTGATGAAGCTTTTAGAAGGGTGAAGCCTGCTATGCCCGCCCCCCCCCGAAATCCGCAGGTGCTTATTCATACCCCTCTTTTGCCTCTTGGTACTTTCAAATGAGCTCTGTTCCCTCATTCCTCAAGGGGTCTTTTCAAGCTCTCTCCATGTTGCAGTGGAAACAGCTTTGGTTTAATCTGCAAATGCAGTTTGTGGATTCTGTGTTGGCAAAGCGCTCTTTCTCGCAGCTTCTTTGTGCTGATTCCTCTCAGGCTATGTGAGGACAGGATTGATCAATGCAGGCATGGGGAACCCGCAGCGCTCCCAGTGCTGTTGGACTGAAACTCCAGTCGTCCCTTAGTCATTGGCTCTGTCAATTGGGGCTTAGGGGAGCTGGATCCAACAACATTTGTAGGGCCACTGGTTATTTTGTTTATTTTTAAATTAAATTTATATCCTGCCCTTCATCCAAGGATCACAGGGCTATTTACAGCAATTGACACAATTTGCAGCAATTTACACAAACATACACAACAAAGTGGGACACAAGTGGCGCTGTGGGTTAAATCACAGAGCCTAGGACTTGCCTATCAGAAGGTCGGCGGGTCGAATCCCCTCGACGGGGTGAGCTCCCGTTGCTCGGTCCCTGCTCCTGCCCACCTAGCAGTTCGAAAGCATGTCAAAGTGCAAGTAGATAAATAGGTACCACTCCAGCGGGAAGGTAAATGGCGTTTCCGTGTGCTGCTCTGGTTCGCCAGAAGCGGCTTAGTCATGCTGGCCACATGACCCGGAAGCTGTACGCTGGCTCCCTTGGCCAATAAAGCAAGATGAGCACTGCAACCCCAGAGTCGGTCACGACTGGACCTAATGGTCAGGGGTCCCTTTACCTTTTTACACAACATAGTAACAAACTAAATAATACTCCCCTCCCCAGTTCAAAGGACATAGATTGTTTAATTAGCTGTCCATGTCCTTGAAATGGCCTGATCTTAATGGTCTTGAAGTATTTGAGTTTGGACTGCATTGCTTATGATCTCCCTGCTCCGACTTCCTTGAGTTTTGGTTTGGTGCGGTTTGCTTCCTACCAGTGGGTGACATACTGTGACCTGGAATGTTAGGGGGCAAGGGAGTCCATAATCTGATGGGGATTGATTTTCAGAGGGGCTTTTCTAAACACAGAAGCTTTTTTCCCCATGGTGCTCCATTCAACTGATTCCCTCCTTGCAGTGGTACTGCAAAAGCGAAGTCCATGGCTTACCTTGCTGAAAGACACGCACCCATTCATCTAGACAAGGTGGAGTGCAGTGGCACTGAGCACACCCTGGGGGAGTGCGTCACCCGCAAGAGCAACATTCACAGCTGTTGGAAAGATGCCGGAGTGATCTGTGACTACATAGAGGAGGAGGAGGAGAACCAGGCAAACACAAATGCAGGTGTGTGGCATATTAACCGTACCCTTCTCTCTCCGTGGCATTTTCAATAGTTGTGTGTAGACTTTAGCATGAAGTTTAGCTTCTAGAGAATCATGGCTTTCATTAGACAAAGAGCAGCTTTGCATTACAGCAAATGGCAACTCCAAAAGCGAATAGCAAGTTGTGGGAGCTATTCCCCCCCACCCTGACAAACAAAATGGGAAGAAAGGGTGAAAAAACACCCCAACAAACTCTCAGTGACCCTTGGCCCTGATCCCACCCCCTAAAACACACACACACACACGAGGCAATATGCACTAAGTTAACCCCGATGAACAGGGTTATTTGTGACATCCACACTTGTCTTTTATTTACGCCCCTGGTCCCTGCCTCCAAAGCAGGCCCCTACGCTAGATTCCCAAAACCCCACCCTTCCTCAATCCCACTTACCTTATTTTTCGCTCTATAAGATGCACCAGACCACAAGACGCACCTAGTTTTTGGAGGAGGAAAACAAGAAAAAAAATATTCTGAATCTCAGGAGCCAGAACAGCAAGAGGGACCGCTACGCAGTGAAAGCAGCAATCCCTCTTGCTGTTCTGGCTTCTGGGATAGCTGCGCAGCCTGCATTCGCTCCATAAGACGCACACACATTTCCCCTTACTTTTTAGGAGGGAAAAAGTGAGTCTTATAGAGCAAAAAATATGGTAATTGTTTTGCAGTATGCAAATTACCCAATGGACAGATCAGTCCTAATGCTCCCTGACACTCCGTTTCAGAACCTACCGCTGGCAATAGCTTGTTGGCTTCTTGGTAAGGCCCCAGAATAAGGTTTCCCACTCCCAACCATGGTACTTCCCTCTGCTGACCATGGTGCTGCAACCTAGCATTGCCACCACCGCCATCAACATTTGCTATTAAAAGTATATCCTTAAAAGGAAAGGGACATGGGTGGCGCTGTGGGTTAAACCACAGAGCCTAGGACTTGCCAATCAGAAGGTCGGCGGTTCGAATCCCCGCGACGGGGTGAGCTCCTGTTGCTCAGTCCCTGCTCCTGCCAACCTAGCAGTTCGAAAGCACGTCAAAGTGCAAGTAGATAAATAGGTACAGTTCTGGCGGGAAGGTAAATGGCGTTTCCGTGGGCTGCTCTGGTTCGCCAGAAGCGGCTTAGTCATGCTGGCCACATGACCCAGAAGCTGTACACCGGCTCCCTCGGCCAATAAAGCGAGATGAGCACCACAACCCCAGAGTCGGTCACGACTGGACCTAATGGTCAGGGGTCCCTTAACCTTTACCTTTACCTTAAAAGGAAGATTATGCCATGATACGTTTGTTAGTGTTTTAAGGAGTTTTAAGGGTTGTTGTCAACTTAAGGCTGATACTGCCTCCAGTGGCGTAGCGTGGGGGGTGCAGGGGGGGCCGGCCGCACCGGGCGCAACATCTGGGGGTTAGGGTTAGGGTGCGCAAATCCACGGGTTAGGGGGCACAAATTACTTGCCTTGCCCCGGGTGCTGACAACCCACGCTACGCCACTGACTGCCTCCAACTACAACATCAAGTTTCTCAACACTGTAAGTTTCCATGACCTTTATGCTTGCCTATGGCTGCAACTGATTTTTAGATTGAATTTGCAAAAAGTGTGCGCAACGTGCATGTTTTATTTTGTCCGAAACAATTATTTTCTCTGGTGCTTTGTTTTTACGGGTGGGGAAATGCTTCGCCAGACTCTTCTTGTTTTCATTTTTAGTTTTCTGTATTGGCCATTAGCATTCATGATGGCTTAGAAGCATTTCCTCTGGTTTTAATCTATTGAAATCTTCATGCAAGATAGTGGTGCAAGAGAAGGGAAAAGTTGTCTTTTAATTAAAGTGGTATTATCTTTTCAAAATCTTTATACAAGGGCAAAACGTTCATTAAGGGAGTACCGGCAGATTGTGTTGAAGGGCTATGATGTGAGGCTACGTGTTTAAATCACTTTGGTTTTATTGGCAGGTTCGATATTCAGCATGTGTGGACGGCGCTTGCTTCACCACCGCAAAAAAAGGATAATTGGTGGAAACAAATCTCTCAGGTACCTCACTTGCAACTTGTAATAATAATAATAATAATAAGGATGTTGCTAGATGGAGAATGCAATACTGTGCTATATGGACCAACGGTCTGAGGTGGTATAAACCAGCCTCTTATATTCCTAGCCCAGTTGTTCTGTTGCATGATAGAAAAATGGATTAATTTGGGTGTATTTCATAGTTCATAGTTTCATTTTTAGTTTTCTGTATTGGCCATTAGCATTCATGATGGCTTAGAAGCATTTCCCCTAGTTTTAATAGTTCATAGTTCATAGTGACCACAAACTAGACATGAGCCAACAGTGTGACGCGGCAGCTAAAAAAGCCAATGCAATTCTGGGCTGCATCAATAGGAGTATAGCATCTAGATCAAGGGAAGTAATAGTGCCACTGTATTCTGCTCTGGTCAGACCTCACCTGGAGTACTGTGTCCAGTTCTGGGCACCACAGTTCAAGAAGGACACTGACAAACTGGAACGTGTCCAGAGGAGGGCAACCAAAATGGTCAAAGGCCTGGAAACGATGCCTTATGAGGAACGGCTAAGGGAGCTGGGCATGTTTAGCCTGGAGAAGAGGAGGTTAAGGGGTGATATGATAGCCATGTTCAAATATATAAAAGGATGTCACATAGAGGAGGGAGAAAGGTTGTTTTCTGCTGCTCCAGAGAAGCGGACACGGAGCAATGGTTCCAAACTACAAGAAAGAAGATTCCACCTAAACATTAGGAAGAACTTCCTGACAGTAAGAGCTGTTCGACAGTGGAATTTGCTGCCAAGGAGTGTGGTGGAGTCTCCTTCTTTGGAGGTCTTTAAGCAGAGGATTGACAACCATATGTCAGGAGTGCTCTGATGGTGTTTCCTGCTTGGCAGGGGGTTGGACTCGATGGCCCTTGTGGTCTCTTCCAACTCTATGATTCTATGATTCTATGATTCCTCATGAGGTTTGCATGAATTACCCAGAGCAAAAGATTAACACTGCTCCCAAGCAGTGTTTAGGATTATTTCTAATCCCTTCTTATCATTTGGTCAAAGGGTGAGATTCCTGATAGTCAAGCAACACACGGGCAAATTTAAGAGCGGGGTTTGTGCTCTGTTTTGGTATTTACAATTGCTGGTGAAAATGCAGTTAACTAGGCAGGACTCATTTGGAATTCTATTCTTGCTCGCTCCAATGGAGCCTGTAGTTGAACCAGCTCTGTCTTGATTGTTGGGCAAATGCCCTTTTGTATTGCATACTTCTGCTGTCTTCAGGATGGGACATATGCAGGGCCGGCTTTACCATTAGGCAGAGTAAGGTGGCCGCCTCAGGTGGCACTTTGTAGAGGAACATGTCACCTGAACGTGCACTGTGTACTCCCTGAGCTAGCCTCTGCTGCTTCAGGTGCATTGGAGGACTGTACCACCAGATGTGAAGTACAAGTCAGCTGCTGGGCTACTTATTGTTCTCAGCACATCTGTGGACATGGAAAGAGCTTCTATGTAAGAGGGCCCAAGTATGGTTTCCAGACAATATTTATTCCATATACATTTTATTTAGAAATTAAGCCATACCACATGACATAGGTTTTTGAAATAATGTATAAGTGATTTAAACCGCAAAAAGGCACAAAAGGAGCAAAAACAGCTCCAAAAGAGCAGGAAAACTGCAAAAATGGCATGAAAAGAGCAGGAAAACAGCTAGCGGTCCTAGGAGTCTTTTCTGCTGCAATCCCAGGAGCCTTTGCACCGACCTTCAAGGCCTGTGAAGAGTTGGGGTTTGAGAAAAGAGGTTTGGAGGGAGCGATTGTAGTTGGGCAGATTTTTGGCAGAGTTTGGCTTTTTAGATGTTGTTCCTCCCTATAAGCGATTTCACGTATACACGCACTACCCAGGAACGTAACCCCTGCGTAATACGCCTGTATTCATCCTTTGCCGAGAAAACTAAACAGACAACAACACTTTCCCTACACACCTTCCACTGAGTTCTCGCATCAATCAAAAGCTCCAGTGCTGAACTAACAAATAACTAACCAGTAATCATGTATAGGTGGGACGCGGGTGGCACTGTGGTCTAAACCACAGAGCCTAGGGCTTGCCGATCAGAAGGTCGGTGGTTCGAATCCCCGCGACGGGGTGAGCTCCCATTGCTCGGTCCTTGCTCCTGACAACCTAGCAGTTCGAAAGCACGTCAAAGTGCAAGTAGATAAATAGGTACCGCTCCGGCAGGAAGATAAATGGCGTTTCCATGCGCTGCTCAGAAGCGGCTTAGTCATGCTGGTCACATGACCCAGAAGCTGTATGCTGGCTCCCTCAGCCAGTAAAGCGAGATGAGTGCTGCAACCCCAGAGTTGTTCGCGACTGGACCTAACGGTCAGAGGTCTCTTTACCTTTAATCATGTATATAGAAATGGGTCCACTAAATGAAAACAACCCAGTAGCAGCAGGAAAAAGAAGAATCACCCATTGCCTCCCTGCCTGGGGCAATACAGACACCCTCTCCCTTCTTTTCACCTAGGGAGATTAAACCCCTTCCTCACCAAAAGACTTGCACCTTGATTGGTGAAAAGATCTATGCACGCTCACAGGCATTCTGACATATGTAAGTGCCAGGAAATGTTCTGATTGGGGCTATTTGTCCGTCCTGAGTTCCATCTGTTTGGCCATGATGCTATGCCTCAGGTGTGTCTATCTGGGCTCCTGCTTGCTGTGCCACAGCTGTCTGCACTGGGGTTGCGTTTGTGGCTGCTGGCGCATTGTGCTTTGTATTCATGGTGTGTAGGGTGATGTCATTGGGTCGTTTGGGCATTGCTGTGCATTGATCGGCTCCTTTCATGCATGGCTAATGTGACAGCAGGGATGCACAATGTAGTGGTTGGTGGGTGGCATCAGAATTGCCAAGGACACGGAGGGAATGTCTGCCAGTGTTTCTATGTTGACTCTCCTTTAAAGCAGGTTTTATCTTGTTGTCTACTTTGTCACTTAAGATTGTGGCTACATTATGCCAATGTTGTGCCATTGTTTCCAGCCACTGGTGTAGCAATACCATACGACTGCACTGCCCAGCTGCAGTTCTAAGCACCCTTACTAGAGAGTAAATGGAACTGAAGACAGTGGAACTTAAAGGTAAAGGGACCCCTGACCGTTAGGTCCAGCCGTGGACGACTCTGGAGTTGTGGCGCTCATCTCGCTTTACTGGCCGAGGGAGCTGGCGTACAGCTTCTGGGTCATGTGGCCAGCATGACTAAGCCGCTTCTGGTGAACCAGAGCAGCGCACAGAAATTCCGTTTACCTTCCCGCCACAGTGGTACCTATTTATCTACTTGCACTTTGACGTGCTTTCGAACTGCTAGGTTGGCAGGAGCTGGGATCAAGCAATGGGAGCTCACCCTGTCGCGGGGATTCGAACCGCCGACCTTCTGATCGGCAAGCCCTAGTAAGAAATAGTATCGTGTATATACTTCTTTGGAACTGAATGGTACTCTCTTCTTGGAAATAAGTTGATTTAGGCAGGAAAATGCTTGGCCAATCTAGGTAATTGCTCCTCCGTGTCCTTTCCCACAGAGCAGAGTCTATTCAGTAATGTTATACTAGGGAGCTTGGGACAATGACGGGAAGATGGTTCAAATGCAAGTGATGGGAAACTCAAGCCAAATTTAAAAAAATACAAGTGATATCTTGCATTTGAGCCTGTACTGTGTCAACGATGGTGATGACAAAAACATAAACCCTTTTCTGCCAGTATTGCATTTATGCAGTGCCACCCAGTGGAGTTACTCTGAGTGGTTTGGGGCTTTCTTTATCTAGGCCCAGAGGCTGGTTTTAAGAAGCCATAATTGGCACGTTGTTTTTGCGGTGTGTTTTGAGAATTAAAAATATATATGCTGGCATCCATCATGATTTGCATGCTTTTGACAGACTCCAGCCATAATTTATTGAATGAATTTCAATACTGAGGACTAAGGTTATAACAGAAAAGTTGCTTGTAGGAATGCGATATATTGCCTATTTGCTTGCTCTGTGCACCTCTTGGCTCATAAGACTGGGAAGAAGCGGGATGGCTTACTGAGCCCAGTAGGCATTTAATACCTTGTTATGAAAGGAGGCAGTTTTGAAACCACTCTGAAAGCAATGGTCTCTGAACTCTGATTATTTTTCCAAGCGTCATCAGGCTGGATTTGGGGGCAAGGTGCTTGCATACCTCTAGACATTCTTAGATTCCTTTATCTAGACCCATTTTGATCCAGATTTGGTACTGAAACTGCTTTGGCTGTCCTGTTGGATGACCTGCCCCCAGTCCCCTCTGCCAGTGCTATGGCAAGACCTAAGCAGGTGCATTCTCTTTGCATCCTCTTATTGCCTTTTTCGTGAGCCTTCAGTTGAATACCCTTAGCGATGACCTCTTGCTGTCTGTACTTGTACAGCACCAAACACCAATGAGCTCATTTCAGTGTTGCTAGCAGTCATGATATTTATGCTGGTGATGCTCACTTTACTCTAGAAGGTTGTGCCACTAGCTAACAGAGTTTCTTTAAGAAAAAACGCAAATTAATGAAGCATGGAGCATCCTTCACATAACCCTTCCTTCTGTCCTGATTTCGTCTACCTCTGTATTTTTCACGTTGCCTCCCATTTCTCTTTCAGAGGAGGCTGGCCTTGGCAGGTCTCGCTACGTCTAAAGGGGTTTCACAGAGATGCTCGTCTGCTGTGTGGAGCGACTCTTATCAGCAACTGCTGGGTGCTGACGGCAGCACATTGCTTCAAAAGGTAACAGGCTGTTTGCAAGTAAAAGAGTCCTTAAAGTGCAGAAGTGCAAAGCACGATTGCCATTCTGTCCCCAACTCAAAACCGTCAACCTATGGCCCTCGCCTAAAATACCTACCTAAGTAAAGAGAGCCCACGACTGGCCACCTTTTGTGAACACAAGAGAGTGGCAGTCTTGAGATAGTGATCTTGTGTATTCAGTGCCATCAGTTAAAGTGATGCTTTGCAGAATATCATGAACAGAAAAGCTGGGTCTGTGCCCAGGGAGACTGCAATCTAAATTTCAACGCTGAACAAGAAAAGGAGAAAAAGGTGAGTGATCTCTATGGATGAATAATGGACTGACTGATCATTCTCTCATGGCCAGGTTTGGAGTAGATGTACGGCGCTACCTGCTGCGTGTGGGAGACCACCACACTGGTGTGAGGGACGAGTTCGAGAGAGAGCTGCCGGTGGAGAAGATTGTCCTTCATAGGAACTACCAGTCTAGCAGCAACGACAATGACATTGCTTTAGTCAGAATTCGGGGCAAAAGCGGCAACTGTCTTTCCTTCAGCCACCATGTCCTTCCTGTCTGCCTTCCTGAGAGGAAGGAGAAGTCTTCTATAGATAGACAGGGCTGCGTCATATCTGGCTGGGGAGATACAGGTAAGTTGTAGATTGTGTCAGGATTTTTCACATGGAGATAATAAGATTTGGAGTGTCCTACCCAGCTTTGGATAATCTTTTAGGGCGCTCACTATATAGAGACAAATTCAGCATCAAATTAAAGCACAAAACAAGCTGATTTGCAGGAAAAAGAGTCTTTTTGCCAAATTCATTTTAAATTCTGCTGAAGAAAAAGACTGAGGTAAACACAGTCTGCACCAGCCGTTGGCTGAGAACTCTGGCAATTAATTTAAATACCCTCCCTGCTCATCTGATAGGGCATTTATTGAGATATTCGCAAACATTCCAGTTGTTGGAAGCTTTAAAAACTGCCAATGCATAAGGCCTCAGAACAGATGCACCCATATGCCATTGCTGGGAAATAGAGGGACAGGCAACGCCATCAAATGTGCTGACTATACTGAGCGTATGACTGCGGTGTCTCTGTATCATAGCAGTATGTGAACTACATGTGTAAATACTGTGTGTATTTGCTAAGTGCTTGGGAAGATGTTGGAGTGTATGAAGGAAGAATGGACACAGGAAAGGCTGTGCACAGGAAATGTACCCACAAATTTATGCAGATTTCTGTTTCTGTTTTCATAGTTGCAAGGTTTAAGAGGGATAATCCCAGATAGGCACTACTGAATAGGCTGCCAGCTACCCTGGTGTTATAGAACTCTGCAGATGATCACATAATACACATGGATTATTCCCAGATCTCAGTCTGCATGTCCCCAGATCACCCTGATTCTTTTCCTATGATCAGCAGCATGTGGGAAGCAGTGCTCCAGCAACCACTGCAAGATCACTCTGCTCTACAAGGATTTGGGCAGTTCACTTTGCAGAATTAATGTATGCCTAGACACATGATAAGGACGCGGGTGGCGCTGTGGGTTAAACCACAGAGCCTAGGAGTTGCCGATCATAAGGTCGGCGGTTCGAATCCCTGCGATGGGGTGAGCTCCCGTTGCTTGGTCCCTGCTCCTGCCAACCTAGCAGTTTGAAAGCACATCAAAGTGCAAGTAGATAAATAGGTACCGCTCCAGCGGGAAGGTAAACAGTGTTTCTGTGCGCTGCTCTGGTTCGCCAGAAGCAGCTTAGTCATGCTGGCCACATGACCTGGAAGCTGTACGCCAGCTCCCTCGGCCAATAAAGCGAGATGAGCGCCGCAACCCCAGAGTCGGTCACGACTGGACCTAATGGTCAGGGGTCCCTTTACCTTTAGACACATGATACTAGTTACAGCTAACCTTTGTGTATCCTGTCTTGTAAACACATCCAGCATTTTGCCAACTTTTTATTTAAACCTGCTCCCCTGCCCCATAAAAACACATTACAGTCATACCTTGGTTGTCAAACAGAATCCGTTCCGGAAGTCCGTTCGACTTCTGAAAATGTTCAGCAACCAAGGCACGGCTTCCGATTGGCTGCAGGAGCTTCTTGCACTCAGTCGGAAGCCGAGGAAGCCCTGTTGGACGTTCTGCTTCCAAAGACTGTTTGCCAACCGGAACACTCACTTCTGGGTTTGCGGCATTTGGGAGCCAAAACGTTCAAGTTGCAAGGATCCAAGATACGACTGTATAAAATCACATCAGAATCCACTTCACATTGCATTAAAATACCATCCTGACCCTAGGGAAGGATATTTTTTTCCTGTGTTAACCTAATCAAAATTGTGCAGGAGAACAATAGTTGTGTTTGGTGGGTAGGGTTTTTGGTTATCTGAGCTGCACTAGATATATAACCGATTATTGTTTCAGGGAGGTCATACTCAAGGACGTTACTCCAGGGCTCGGTGCCCCTACTCCCAAGAAGAGTGTGCAAATCCCGTTATGGAAAGAAGTTCACTAATCGTATGCTGTGCGCCGGAAACATTTCTGAGGATAACCGGGTGGACAGCTGTCAGGGGGATAGTGGGGGTCCGCTAATGTGTCAAAGGTCAGGTGGACACTGGGTAATTCTAGGGATCACTTCCTGGGGATATGGGTGTGGGCGAAAAGACTCTCCTGGCGTTTACACAAAAGTCAGCAAATTTGTGCCCTGGATCAAGAAGGTGACCAAACTGATATAAGACCATTCAATCCAAAGATGGATTTCTGTTGTTTTACTCAGCAGTATTTGGGCAGTGGCTTAGAAGAATGTCTTCATTTTGTCTCTGGTTGGGTGTCTGTTTTTTGCTTGTACCTAAACAAGGTTCGTTTGCAAGCGGGCAGCAAGAAAATATTTTACGCTACTGATAGGAGAAGGTGAATGAAAATCTAACATCCTTGTGGCTGATGTATTCATACAAAGTTCTGTTTATTGAAAGAACAAGTGGTGGCAATGCCACTCTTTCCAAAAGAGCTGCCACACGTCTTCAGGGCACAGGGGAGAATGGGCTTGGTCATATTCCATGGTGCTGCTACATGGAATATTTCTCATGGTGTGTCCATTCACACAAACTTCTACTCTTGCTACCCCGGATTACTCTGTACTGTTCACACCAGATCACCTGTATGGTTTCAGATACCTGCTTTCTTCTGTTTCCACTCTTAATCTCTCTTTTTAGGCAGATATACAGTAAAGGGTGACATTGACTTAATTCAGATATCATGCCAAATCATGGTTTGCAATTAGCTGACAACCCAGAATTGCAACTGTTGCTGGACCATGCAAGCCATGGTTTATGCTAATCTTGGGTTGGTGCGATGCTTGATTTTATAGATACCACTCTGTCTCTAACCTATGGCCCTCCAGATGTTCTTGGACTCCCATCATCCCTGACCACTGGCCATGTTGGCTGGAGAACCTGGCAGCTGGAGTCTACAACAATAACTGTAGGGTCACAGGTTAGCAACTTCTAGTTTAGAGGCTGCTGAGCCACAGGAAGAGTAGGGAATGTAGAAATGGATTGCTCTGAGAAAACATAAATGGATAAGGAGCTTGCAATGCTTGCCTTTTGTATGCTTGGAAGTTGCAAACATTAGAATATGTTTAATGAAAACCATGATTTGGCATGATGTCTGAACTGAGCTGTTGTGCTTTTAATCTCACATTGCTCTCCTGGGTGGTCAGCGGAATTATTTTTTCCATAGAACTATTCCTTCTCTCTCACACTCCTCCTTTCCATATTTTCAGTTTCCCCCCTCAGGTCAGTGAGAAAGTTTTAGGATGCTGACTGGGAAGATATGTCTGACTTCTCCTCCCCCTCCCTGTTTAACATTTGTCTACATATCTCCTTAACACTATAACATCCCAGATGTTACATATATGAAGAGAACAGTTTGGGAGAGTAGCATTTGAAATATCTTGCAGCTTTGGAAGACAGGCAGAAGTTTGTGAATAAATGCACCAAGCTAGTGTGGCTGGACAGAGAAACAAAACCTTGAGACAGCAGAAAACATAGTACTTTAAAGTGTTTGTGCCATTTTAACTGAAATGAATGAAACAAAATGTGGCATATTCATTTTATTCCCTCGTTTCTTTCGTAACAAGAGTTCTGAAATATATACTACCTGGAAACTTTAACTTGTGTCTTCCTAAATGTTTTTTTTAACACATTAGATGAACAGTTATGCAAATTACCACAGATGTTTGTTTATGTTTGTGTGTTGTGTGTTACATTGCTGGCTAACTATTGCTTTGTGAGGCAGGCTGTTGGTTCATAGCCCAGAGTGGTCAGATATGAGCTCTTGAAACTGCCTGAATGTTGAGATCTTCTTCAGTAGCCCTTCTGGGCCCGACGTAAGAAACAAGGCAGGTGATGAGCAGAGAAAGAGCCTGTCCACAGCAGCATTCATCTTTGAAATACCCCCACTCCAGGCTTGTGTGGTGCCAACTTTTTATATGTCCAGGGCGTTTAAAGATCTGTTTGCATTGTTGGCGTCTTGGGAGACAATGGAGGAGTATACCTTTGGGGGTGACATCAAAACCGTTGGAAAATTACAGTGCCTGCTGTGGCTGATACAGGAGAGACACATTTTGTTGCAGCTGGGGCAGATGAAGGCGTCCAGTTGTGCTGATGCACGTGTACCGTGGTGTTTCTTCTTTCTGTGCTCTTCCCTTTTAAGATACTGTTGTAAGAAAATAATTTGGATTTTACCTTGCTCTGGTGTTAATATATGGTTTTACTGTTCTGCTGTTTTGTTATTATTATTTATTTTATTGGTTGTTTTATTGTGCATTTTTATTTGTCAGGAACCCATCGTGGTTCAAGTTTCAGATACAAATTTGTGCCATTAATTAGAAATGATTAGGAGATAGTTGGGACTCTGTGTTTGACTGAGTTTCCCCTGAGCCTGGGAAAGAGGGAGTGGTGGAGGTGGCAGTTTTGGAAGAAACAAAGAGAAAGATTTGAGTTGGCTCCAAGGGGTAGCTCTCTGCAGAACAGATATGGGGAAGTACATTTGCTGCCTTGATGGAGTGCCTTTTTGACTCCACTTAGGTTTACTTGTATATTTGTAAATAAACTAAATATGACAAAGAAGAAGAAGAGTGTATGTCTCCAGTTCTTTCTCATTCAAAGGAAATCCACCCTGGGCAGCATTGTCACGGAATTTTTCACCACAACTCAGAATTAACAGCATTATAAAATCATGGTAAGATGTCTATGGTGTATAGCAGGCTTCCTCGGTCCTCCAGATGTTTTTGGTCTACAACTCCCATGATCCCTAGCTAGCAGGACCAGTGGTCAGGGATGATGGGAATTGTAGTCTCAAAAAATCTGGAGGGCCACGGTTGAGGAAGCCTGGTGTATAGTCCTAGTTAAACTGGGACCCTTATTGGTATTTATTAACTTCAGAGCTTTCCAAATTAGAAAATGTTGCTGTCTTGCCTAATCAAAGGAAAGGCTTTCAGATGCGTGTTAGATGGCCACACCCATCCTTTTAATCTGAACTTCCGCTCTTATATTCTAATAAATGTAAGATTTTTATTTTTATCATTGGATTTATAAAAGGAAATGAAAATAAAGTTGCTCTCAAATCTCATATGCAAAGCACCTCTCAAGTGGAAAAAGACTACTTCTCTCACTCTCATCACTGGGAATCTGTTGATAGCATGGCCAGTTTTCAGAAACTAGCACATATGTTGATTAATGGTACAGTAATGTATCTTTTGATTAAAACTTTAGCTAGTGCAAAACAACATAGCACTGTTTGCTTACATCATCCACAAACCGTCCCTTTTTATTCAATTAAAGTCAACACACTATCCCTCCTGCAGCACTATAAAAGACAAGGCACAGTAATTACCAAATTGTCTGTTCTGTGTTATTAGCATGAGGTGTAATTACAGCTGCCAGTGTTAATTACTATCATCTCTTCCTCACAGCCTAGAATGTGCTTTTCAGACAATCTATTCACAAGAGGGGGGGGGCATAAAATTCTGAATACCGAAGAACTAAAGGTCTAGTTACTGAATCTCTGTTATCTACTCTGTTTGGGAATCCTGTTTGGGTCCAATAGAAGGCTGTAAGGAAAGCACCCAACATTGTTTGAAGAAAAATAAACCATATTTCTTAAAGCCTTGACAGTCTCCACTGCATCTTTTTCTATTCTCCAAAGGGACACAGACCCTGTGTGGGGGTCTGGGACACCATGGACTTTTGCCACTGCTCTGTAGAGAGTGGCAGGCACCTGACTTTTGTACCAATATACTGGTAGTTGTGGTGTTAGTGACTGCCTGAGCTGTCTTCAGATCACAGCACAATGGGCTGCTGAATACAGTGGTACCTCGGATTAAGAACTTAATTTGTTCTGTTCTTAACCTGAAACTGTTCTTAACCTGAGGTACCACTTTAGCTAATGGGGCCTCCAGCTGCCGCCGCGCCGCTAGCATGCAATTTCTGTTCTCATCCTGAGGTAAAGTTCTTAACCAGAGGTACTATTTTTGGGTTAGCAGAGTCTGTAACCTGAAGTGTCTGTAACCCGAGGTACCACTGTACTGCCTTTCTACAACATCTTAATTCACCTATTTACACCTTCAGTCTGCATGGAGGGAGTCAGTGGCGTAGCGTGGGGAGTGCAGGGGGGGCCGGCCGCACCGGGCGCAACATCTGGGGGGGGTGCGCTCGCACTCGCAGCTCTCTGCCCTTACTAAAATCCATGGGTTAGGGGGCGCAAATTACTTGCCTTGCCCCGTGTGCTGACAACCCACGCTACGCCACTGGAGGGAGTCCAGATCTTATGGCATGGTTTTTTTCAGGAGGCAGCAGCGCAGCCTGCCTGCAGTCAGCCTCCCCCAAAGATGGATCTCAGCTTTTTTCTTTCTCCTCCTTCCCAGAAAACCCATTGCTCTCCCCCAGAGCAGTTACCCTGGCAACCTCCCCAATCCCCAGTCTCTGGTCATACCTGGGGCAAGGGGGAAGGAGTTCCCTTATATTGTTAATGGCCCTCTCTTGTTTCCTTGATAGCATAGCTCTGCCAGGTTAGTTTGCATAAACCAGCCCAGGAATCCTCTGTCTGGCAAGCTCTGCAGTTTGTGTTTTAATCCATATCCCAATTAATAAAAATCCTTGTATTTATTCATTTTTAGGACGGTATCCTCCCCAGATCTATATCAGTATCTACATAATTGTCAAACCACTGATGATCTAACTTGTACAACTCTACACTGGACTTGCTGCCACAAACCTGACAAAACTATTGATGCTTCCAGTGACTTCTGGACCATCCAATAACCTTATTTTGGAAAGCCCCAAAATGCAGTGGCCATTTTGGTAAAGGATACAGATTGATGGAGGTTCTGTCATAAGAGTACACCCTTACCTAAAGGGATAGGTAAAGGTAAAGGTAAAGGGACCCCTGACCATTAGGTCCAGTCATGACCGACTCTGGGGTTGCGGTGCTCATCTCGCTTCATTGGCCGAGGGAGCCAGCATTTGTCCGCAGACAGCTTCCAGGCCATGTGGCCAGCATGACTAAGCCCTTCTGGCAAACCAGAGCAGCACACGGAAACACCATTTACCGTATTTTTTGCTCTATAAGACTCACTTTTTCCCTCCTAAAAAGTAAGGGGAAATGTGTGTGCGTCTTATGGAGTGAATGCAGGCTGCGCAGCTATCACAGAAGCCAGAACAGCTGAACGCCATTTACCTTCCCGCCAGAACGGTACCTATTTATCTACTTGCACTTTGACATGCTTTCGAACTGCTAGGTTGGCAGGAGCAGGGACCGAACAACGGGAGCTCACCCCGTCGCGGGGATTTGAACCGCCAACCTTCTGATTGGCAAGTCCTAGGCCCTTGTGGTTTAACCCACAGCACTATCCGCGTCCCTTTCCTAGTCCCTAAAGGGATAGGGACTACTTAACTTACCTTGCAAATCTTCCCATGCCACCTAATGAGCAAGTAAACAGATTGCAGGGCTTTGTCTGGTACTTTAATACCTTCTTCTTTGCCTGATACACTACACTTTCAAGCAGTCAGTGTGGACCCCAGTGTTCAGAGTGTTTTTGCTTTCTCCTGGAGGGAAAACACAGGATCCACCTGTTTGTTTTGCTTTGCTGCCTGTTAGCCACATGGAACAGTAGTCAGGCAGAAAGTGTAAAAATAATTCAAAACTAAAAATAAAATTCCCTTCCAAAAATATTCACCTAAAAATGAAAGAAGCCTTGGGTTAGTATTAGCTGCTATCTTTTGTTGTGGAAGAGGAGCCCAGACTGCTGCTTTATCCCAGCTGTGCTCAAGGGTGGCCCAAGACATTTTTGCGCCTGAGGCAAAATCAAAATGACGCACACACATTTTTGCGCCTGAGACATCCTGCTGCCACCCCCCACAATGTAGCTGGGGAGTTTGAAGCTCTGCAAAGCCTTGCTGCTGGGCGTGGTGGGTTGCAAACTCCACAAGTGCACCCAATGGAACCTGGTCAGAGGGGGGCATTCTGGAGAGCTTTGGCGCTGGATGCCTGCAGGGGTGGGTGGAGACCAGTGGCAAAGTGGTCTCTGCCACTGGTAGAAGTGGTGGGGCAGGTGGGACGCTGCCTCTTGTGTTTCTGCTGTCTGAATGTTATGTACTGAGTTGAATAGGATCCAAAATGCAGCAGTCTGATTGGTCCTAGAACAAATTCAGAATGCAGCAGTCTGATTGGTCCTAGAACAATGCAGCAGTATGACTGGTCCACAGGAGCCACCCAATCCAGCTCCAGATGGAAGTGAATCCATGACCTGATTGGCCTACAGGAGAATCCCTGAATTAGCCAATCACGTGCAGCCCATTGTATAAATAATGTATATAAAGCAGATACTGTGGGGGAACTTCCATTCCTCCTCACCACTATGAGCTGAATAAAGAGCATGAAATCCACTCTTGATTCCAAGTATATTTCACTGAGGCAGCTGCTTCTTCCTGCCTCATCTGTGGACTGGCTCAGGCTACACTGAAGTCCTGGATTTCTCCAGTGTTTTCTATAGGCTGCTCCTCACTTCCACCACCTGGCAGGGTCTGGCAGTACAATCCATGCATGCCTGGTCAGAAGCAAATCCCACAGAGTTCAATGAGAGCTGAAGCACATTCAAAGCACATTCTTGGGCAAAAGATTCCTGCATTGTGGGGGGTGGGGGTTTGGATTAGATGACCCCTGTGGTCCCATCCAACTCTACAATTCTATGATCCTCACACACCGAGCTGCAATTCCCACAGCTGGCATAGAATTGTAGAATCCAAAGTTGGAAGGCACCCTGGGGTCATCTAGTCCAACCCTCTGGCCCTTCCTTACATATCTTTAGGCACCAGGCAAAATCATCTCTCTTCAACGAGGCTTTGGGATGATTAACATTCTATGGACTTGTGTGTTTGCGTGAGGGGAGTTACTGGTTTGTTTTTGTTTTATTACATATTCTGTGTTTTCGTTTTGTTATTTTATGTTGCAGACAGCCCTGTGATCTTTGGATGAAGGGCACTAGACAAATATAATAATAAAAATAGTTGTTATTATTATTATTATTATTATTAATATGCTGCCTATCTGACTGGGTTGCCCCAGACACTCTGAGTAGCTTCTAGCAAATGATAAATAATAATGATAATAAGAACAACAACAACCACCCCCTGCAATGCAGCAATACAGATCATCCATGACCCTACGCAAAACCACAGCGCTCCGAACGCGCGCCCAACGCGTGTTCCGCAGCCGTGACCCCAGGTAACCCTGCGCGGATACCTAAAGGAGCCCGGAAGATTCCGTTTTTACGAGGCGACACTCGCGGGCGTCTCTACTATTCGCATCTCTATGGCAGGTTCGTGGTATCTTCTTTTCCTCCTCCCTATCTCTGCAGGCGGTCGCGCAGGAAGCCGGAAGCGGCGCGACCGGAAGCGAAGTTCAGCTGGGCGATAAGGAGGCGGGAGGGAGGGAGGGAGGGAGGAGGAGGAGCCTAAAGGGCCGCTTCGCTGTGGTGGCTGTGAGGGAGGGCGGCGCGCGCGCTCGCCCGTGGCCGTGCGGGGAGGCTTCTCGGGCGCGCGCGTGCGAGCAAGGGGGGCCATTTTAGCGCTCGCCCAGCGGACGGCTGAGAGGGAGGCGTCGGCGCGCCAGGCCCAGGCCCGGGTTAACCTACCTACCCCTTACTTCGCTTCGCGGAGCCGCCCCTTCTTCCTCCCTTCGCTCCGTCGTCGCCTTCGCCCCGCTCCAGGAGGGGCCCGCCGCCGCCATGGCGCCCCCGTGAAAGGGATTCCATTCGCTGGGCCCGGACGACGGACGAGACAACCCCCCCCCAACCCGTCCGAGGGCCGCTTCAGCTGGTTCCCTCGCCGCCGCCTGAGGCAGCTCCGTCCGCTTCCCCCTCAAGCCCGCGGTGGGGGGCGCCGCAGCCTCCCTGTTTGCCGGGCCTCCCCGCCCCCCCGCCCCACATATCTCCTGTCTCTCAACCCCACAGTTGCCTCTCTCCTTACTCGACCCTTTTCTGTCACACTCTCTGGCGGAGCAACAGCCTTCCTGCCCCCACTTCTCTCCCCTCCCCACCGCTCCAGCTGAGAGGCGTCCTGCGAGGGGCCTCGTCTCGTTTGCGGGGGTTTTTTTGGGGGGGTGTCAAAATTTCGGGGTGCGGTAGGGGGTAGGCATAGTTTTGCACATGTGCACTCGCCTGACATCCCAAGTTCCCTCGCCAAACGCTGGTGGCTTATAGACGGGCCTCGGTGAGCCCCCTGTTTGCATGCAGTTTCCTCTGGGTGGGGTTTTTATTTTGTATATCCCTCCCCTTTTTTCTGCTTTTTTTGGGGGGGTTGAAAACCTCGCTTATTTCGGCCTCTCCCGCGTTTTTGCTAAATACAGGTGTCCACATGCCAGCCAAGCCAAGGAGCGGCTTGCGGGTGCACTTTCCCCGTTCTTTCTTTTGAAGAAGCGGAGTTGTGAAGACGTTGCAGCTGTGGGTTTTTTTTGGGTTTTGTTTTTTTTAAAGTTGAGTGTATACGGGCAAAAATTTAGTTACTTCGGTCGCTGTAGTTGCTTGGGTTTTTTGCTGGTGTTGCTCCTTCCCCCACCCACCTAGCCTCCGGAGACAAATGAGCAAATTGAACTTGAAGTACTAATACAGGTTGTCCTGGAGTCCTGTCGCTGCACCTCTCTGAGAGAGAAGGCCTGCTTTTTCCCTTTCCCTGTTTTTTTGGATGTGATGGAACTCATGTTTGCAGAGTGGGAGGACGGGGAAAGGTTTTCATTTGAAGATTCTGACCGCTTTGAAGAAGACTCCCTTTGTTCCTTCATCTCTGAGGCGGAGAGCTTATGCCAGAATTGGAGAGGATGGCGGAAGCAATCTGCCGGACCCAATTCCCCCACTGTCAAAATGAAAGGTGAGTGGCTGGGTATAGAAAGGGGTTGGTAAAAACACTGAGGATCGATGAGGTGCCTGTAGGCAGGCAACCAGTCAAGGTATGTTGGCAATTAGAAACAGGTGTGTGTTGAAATAGAAAAACAAAAATGTTGTAACTTGGATCAGCTGCAGACTCAGACTTGCATTAAGTCAGGGGCATGATCCAGTGTTGCTTATTATTCATGACCTTTAGCTGTACTCACATGCACACTAATTAGAGCTGGTTAAAATTTTTCTTTTCTACCCAAAATCTGCCATTGATAAGGACTGTCAGTGCTGCCTGCATCTTCTATGGTGTGGACTAGTTTTATTCCACAGTCTAATTAGGATATTGTTGCCTGAATGAAATGCATTGCAATGATTACTAAGAGTGTATAGGCATGTTACAGTGCAGCAAGACTGACCTAGTTATATACTTAATCTTTTGCTAAGGAGATTATACCTTGCTCTGTGATAGTTGTTCTTCCTCAGTCAAAGGTTAAGTTGGTGGTTCCCAACCTGTTTGAATGTTAGTTTTTGCATACTGGGCCTCACAGTTCACCATTGATGGTACTTTTACTCAGAGTAAGGACAAAATGCAAGGAATGCAAATCAGGGATATAATAAACTGTTCTTGAAATCGAGCTATAATTTGCAATATTGTCATGCAATGTAATAATGATTCTATGATTCTCTGAAGGTAAAGTCTGTCCAAAGGGGAAGCCAACTGTGTGTTCCTGGATGGTACATTTGAACAACACTTTACATTCAGAGAAGTGCTCTTTTTGCTATCGTGTCAACTCATGGTAAAATACTTTTCTGAACCAAATAGTTGCAAATAGCTTGTTGCTGTCATCCAGCTTTGGTCTTTTGGTCTCTCAGATTTAACTATTGTAACTCAGTTTTTTAAAAAGCAGATATCTGAGGCTGCTACACAAATTATACCCTACCAAATACACATACTATGCATTTTGTGGCAGACAGTCACAATCCAGCTCCTGTCATACAACATATTTTGACATACAGGCACTTCATATGCATATATGAAATGTGTTGTGTTGCCATTTAAACCAGTGAGGAGAAATTGATGGTGTGTAAAGAAATATTTACAAGCCCAGTCCGTATTATAAAGTTGATCTTTATTCTTGGTTGCGTGTGGTGAAGGATCTGCTCAGAACTGAGCTTGATTTTACAAGTAGTATGCTCCCTGAAGAGTGTGCCAGGTTAAATTTTCTCAGGTATTTTAATTTGTGTAATTCCTAGGCTTGGTGTATGTTTTTAGCTGCTTCCTCATATTAGAGTTAATGTTACCAGTTTTATTGTAAATTATAAGGTCTTATTAATCATTAAAATTATTCATTATTTATACTTGTTCACCACCTTGGAATCTGTTGGATGAAGGGTAATATGTAATGTGTTAAATAAAAATAAAATAAAAATATTTCAGATAAACAAAATAAACAGAAATATCTGTAAGTAGTTTAACACAAAATACTGTGAAATATTTATGAAAAATATAGGTAAAATCAATGGAACTAAAAAATGTATTCATAATAAAATTACACGTCTGGCTAGACTTGCTGAAACAAAGAAGTTTTTAGTAGGTCATATCAAATTGTGTCCCTTCCCCCAGCACTTGTTAGCATCTATAGCTAGCACTGTTACCCAGTTGTGAAAACATTCTTTGTAACTTGGGGAAGTTCAGGAATATGGTTAGGATTGCCAGATGAAAATGTTAAAATAGTATGTTTTCTTTGCACAGGGGTTGCCAGTATGAAACTACTCAAGGCTTACTTGATAGTTGAGATTATTTTGATGGAGAGCTTTGTTGCAGGTTGTGGACAATACTATACAGCAAAACTTTGTACTATATCTAGTAGTTATAGAATGTAGAGCGTATAGTGCATTAATAGATTAACTCTGCTCATTGCTCAGGATGAGATAAGTGATTAACCTGTTGTCACTCAGAGTTTATGATCACAGACCAGAAGGTAACTTGTACTGCTTTCAGAAAATGTTTCAGAGTTTGTCCCTTCTTTGGAAATAATGGTACTTTGCCAGGTACCATGGCCTTTCTTTCCACTTAAAGTGACAACCTCCATGGATTTGGTGGAAAATTGAATTGTTCGAGGTAAAATTGTTAAATTTCCACCTCCTAGCTAGAAAGAAAGCATTGAAAGCCATGGGGACTGGAGAAGTGAGGAGCAGGAAATTGTTAATGAAATGCATTCACTAAGAAACTTTAAAAAACAAAGGAGTACATTGGGTGTAAATGGGACTATTCATTTCTGTCTTCATAACAGCTCCTTGGGATGGGTTAGACTGGGTTAGCTTTAGTATCTGACCCAAGGTCACCAGTGAGTTACGTGGCTGCATGGTGGTTTGAACCCAGTTCTCCTTGGTACAAGTCTAATACACTAGTGTACACTTGTGGTTTTTTAAACTATAAAAGTATAATGGCAGTAGCTTGGATACATGTTCTAAAACACATGCTTGGTACAGCTACATCAGTGGTGGAGAACCTCAGACCCAGGGGTCAAATGTGGCCCTCCAGTCCTCTCCATCTGGGCCTCGGGACTCTCCCAGGCCGTGTTACTTCTGCCCAAGTCTCACTGCTCGCTGGGCCTGACCATATCCTCCTCAAGTACTTTTGCCTTGTTGGCATGGGTCCTTGAACTGTAATAATCCTTGCGTGTTGCTTGATGGAGGGTGAAAACAGACTTATGTTTGTGTAGAAACCTGTATTTTGCATGCCTGTGTGTAGCCTATTGCACCAATCTCAGAATCTGTTAGTTTGTCCTCTTTTAACTCTGGTCCCACACATATTTTGCCTCAGACCTTGCCCACCACCACCATATGGCCTCCAGAAGGTTGCTTACAGGGGAGTATGACCCTTGAGCTTAAAAAAACTCTCCAACCCCTCAGCTTCATTTTGCAAGGAGCTCTTGAATGGCTGTACTTTTTTGCCCAGTCTGCTAATAATCAGGAGATTTGCACGTTTGGTTCACTAGTGTGAAGTGATCCCTTAGAAATGAGATAGGCTTATTAGGGTTCTTTTTTTCAGTTATGCCAGTGGAGAAACACAAGGTCCTCCCAGAATCCTGTAATTCACCATTGACTCTGAAGTCTTGGAGAGGTAGTTATTGGTACATGCTTTAGCCCTTATAGTATTCAGAAATGACTTCTGTAGCTTTTTCGGTGAAGCTTAATTCATCTTAATGAATTCTGTCACTTGTCCATAATTACATTTAACTTCCTTTGATTTTTATAGTGCATTTTATAGTGTTACAAACAAGGATGAGGAATGAAGTGAGATGGAAATGAGCTATAATACTTGAATGGACACTAGTTGCCACCTGCTAGAAATGTTTGTGCCTTATGGTGCAGAGTAGCAAAATGTAGAAGTTTCAACAAACAGTAGGTCAGTAGGATGACTTGAAGTTGATTAAAGAAATATTCTTATCCAGTATCAGGTCTTATTGCCCAAATACTTCAGTGTAAAAAGTATTACTTCATAAACTGCATAGAATTAATTTTGTTATTTTGAAGAAGGTAGTTCATGCTAACGGTGATACTAGATTGTGAAAAAGCGCAATGTGGCAACACATAATATGGTAACAGAATCTACTTTCAGGATCAAAGAATTGGGTATCCGATGGATTACATGAAAAAGCTGTTCTGAATGTACTGAAACTGTTCGGTGCTGAATTCATTACAGAGGCAAGTCTGCCTGTTTACTTTAAATGGAAAAACTGAATTCACAATGTCAGTTTTCTTCTTTGTCTTTATTGCATCAGTATGGAATACTGTTGTCAGTGATCTAGGACACAATTTCCTTTGCAAAGAAAGATTGGCCACAGCACTGAAGATTTAGTCCACAGAACAATGAAAAAGGAAGTTATGCTTCCTGGTTATTCTGGGCTTAACTGTGTGTTTGGCTTTTTGGCTAAATGGAGAGTTTCTATATAAAGATTTTTCTAATTTAATTACATTATAGGAAACATGTAACTTTGTTTTAGTCTGCCTTGTCTATTTACTAACACTTGAGCAAGTACTTTACTCACACATCCCCTTCATACTTCCTGCATAACATAAGTGTTACAACTTGAAATAAAGATTTCATGAAAATGTACCGTATATAATTTGGGGGATTTGGAGGTAATGTTCATCTAATTCAATCCCCAGCCCATTCATACTTGTTTGCTCTTTGATACTATTCAGTATTGTAAGCTGGGCAGGTAATGAGACTTGAGTTGAAATCTCAGCCAGACAAATTTTGTCTGGCTAGCCCTTAGCAAAGCCCAGATCAAAGTTTTGATTCATTCTGCAGAATGAGAATAACAGTGTCTAAATTCACAGGGCTTTTAAGGGACTGGGGCATACCCACCACTACGTTTCTGCTCATGAAAATGAGCTTCCTCTCTTTGTTTTCTTCAGCTACCCCACATCTTTAAAATCAGCTTCAAAGGGGTGGTGGATCTTCCAAAGCAAATTTTGGGGATGTATGGTTGGGAGGAGAAGAAACAGAATTCCTGTTGTGTGATTGGACCACTAGTGCAGTTTGAATACAACCCAGTAGTTTTGATGTGTTACCTGTACCAGGTGCTGTTTCAGGCAGCATCAGTTTAAGATTATTCAGACCAGGCTGTGTGGATGGTTAGCAGGTATGTGATCTTAAACGTCTCATCCTAAATCCTACATGTGTTTGCTTTTGTTCCATTACAGAACCAACAAAAGTGTTAATAATCTTAATACTGCCAAGGTTTGGAATTTAGAAAGGTAGGAACCTTGGTATTTATGTAAACAGTTCAACTTTCTCCTAGGAAGTAACAGTGTAAATGTTTTAAAATAAATTTAGGTAGAATGAATCAATGAAGACTACAACGTTGAGAAGTTTAGCATATAGAGTGGCACTCACTGCACAACTAGCAGAGCTGAAAGACATTTGACAGAGGAATGATTGTGCTTTGTATCAATGGAATCTGCAGGCATGAATTCTTACTCCCTCTCTCATTTCTTGAAGGGCAATGTTACAGCTTTCTGCTTATATGACAGCCTTGTTCTTATATTAAGAAATACTTGTAAAATATCTCCAAAACATGTACTGTACTTTGCTATTGAATCTGGTTAATTAGCTGATAAACCACTTGTAAAATACTAGAGTGAGTTAACTGACTCTTTCTGGTGGGTGAAATTGGGACTTGCTGTGAATTTGGGGCAGGCAGATCTTTGCTTAGAGTTTTGCTTGAAGAAAGAACTGAAGTGGTCTTAAAAATAAGCACAGCAAAGATAAGCTCTGGACTTTAAATATGTCAAATGAAAATGCAAACAATTTCTCCTTGTCTCTTGTTTGGAAAAATTGAATTTCCGGGAACCTGTTGCAACTGCAAGCATGATACGTGATCTTAAAATAAGACTATCAGTTATAAGGCTGGTGACCTTATCAAGCCCTTCAGGGTTTGCAATGTGCAGATTTTCACAAATGTGACTTTCAGATTGTTATTGACACTTGTGAATTTATCCTGATTACAGCCTGTTTCAGGAGATCATGACACCCTTTTCCTTCCTCTTGAGTTGTGCATT
The DNA here is from genome assembly GCF_027172205.1 of Podarcis raffonei. Lineage (NCBI taxonomy): Eukaryota > Metazoa > Chordata > Lepidosauria > Squamata > Lacertidae > Podarcis > Podarcis raffonei. The sequence continues at coordinate 16,490,251 of NC_070606.1, forward strand.
GCAGAGAATTCCAAAGAGAGAGTGGTATTTTGCTTTGTGCCAAGTGGGACAGATGAAGTCCTCTGGCCTGTGCAGAGGGCTTTGGGGAAGGGTCATCTTATCAGAATATGCAAACACTTGGAAGCAGCAAGAATCCAAGCCTTTCTATAATCTTGCACAGCTGTCTACTTTTCTCCCCAAGTCCACAATTAGTGGGGTACTATGAAATCTAGCCAAAACGTGTGAACATATGCCAGTGCATCATATGGCACCCATAAGACATTCTACCTACACTGTTGAACCATCTGTCATTATTGTGGTAATGACCCAGCTGTGGCTAATACTGGTTGTTTCATGCGTATTTATATGAGCTGTGCAGGTATTGTGGTGTGTAGGGGGAACAGTGAAATGGAGCAGTGCAGACCACAAAGCTTGCATTTTGCTCATACTTACTGTCAGATGTGAAGAATATGGAATGGATGGTGGCAGCATGTGGCAGTGGAGAAAGTGATTTAGATGCCAGTGATTGGCTGTGGGTGGGATCAGGGGCTGCTTTGACGTATGAGCAGGCATAGGCAAACTCGGCCCTCCAGATGTTTTGAGACTACAGTTCCCATCATCCTTGATCACTGGTCCTGTTAGCTAGGGATGATGGGAGTTGTAATCCCAAAACATCTGAAGGGCCAAGTTTGCCTATGCCTGGCTTTGAGCATTTGAAAGTGGCATGTACTAGGGAGCAGTGGTCCCACTGGAAAATAAATTAAGGGTGAAAGGTTGACACTGAGATGGCAAGCTCTGTTCATACATTAGCCCTTCCCAAATACTGATTTCAAGTTACCTGGTAAACATTTTTAGAACTGTAGCCTTCAAATTCTAATTTAGAACTCCAATTTCACTTAATTGTAGTCTCCAGGTACTGATAAAAACAGAAGTCTTTTTTTTAAAAGTTCTGAATAGAGAACAGTAATGGAAGGCTATTTCTACCTGTTTTTAAGAAGTATTATGCGGATGGAAAAGTGTGCTTTTAACAGCTGCATGACAAAATTGTAAAAGGAGGATCTTTCCTGGAACACAGGTGCAGTGATGAAAAGCTCCACCTGTTGAAACTGTAACCTTGCAGTTATTAAAAGTACAGAGTCTTTATGACCTTTAACAGAGAGAAAATATGACAATCACAGTTACCAGGTTGTATTATAAATGGCATGATAAGATGGTTCAACGAAACAGATGACGACGACAACAAAACAAAGAGTCAGTTGACACACCTTGGGTTCAGTGCTGCAAGTTAGGTTATAAAGCAGGGGTGAGAGGGGCTGGTCATCTGAAGTGGTCATGACATCAGATGATTGTCAAGTTGGTGCCTCCACCCACGGTCAAAATTGGCCCACAGCTTGGAGGGAGATAAAAATTAAGAACTGGCCCATCTGCCCAAAAAGATTATCCACCCATGCTACAAGTGAACCTTTCACAGAGGAGGTGGTAGTGTTGTGGCAAAAATGAAAACATGGAGAACAATGAGGATTAAACATGCTTTGAAATGGGTAGAAATCCACCCATACACAACATCATGTTTATTTGTATGAGACCTGGAATAACTATCTAGACAGCTTTGTTAGGAGTGGCATACAAATGTTTTTAATGTTAAATGCAAATATATTTGCATGCTAACTAACATGCTAGTGAAGGAGTTTATATTTTAGTCCTTCTGGGTTCAAATATGTGAAGACCCTGAATTGTCTTAGAGGTTGTAACCTCTTCACCTAGAAGGCAGCCTGCAACGACAATAACTAGCACAAACGGTTAAATGAATCTTTAACTGCAGCTGCAGCTGGGGAGGTTGTTCCTGAAATCTCAGGTTGGGATACTATTTTGGTAGCAGGTGAGGCTGTTTTCTGTTATCTGAAACTCATCCATGCTGATTTCTCTCTCCTCAGGCAGAATACACCAAGTAATTTATAAAGGCAGGCTTTGGCCTCTTTGCTGGCACACCACTTTAGTATCTTCTGCCTAAATCTTGGAAAAACTATTGTAAATGGCTGAACAGAGGTCGAGTGGACCAAGTAGTTATAGGCAGAGAGAATACAGCATGTGCTCATAAACCATTTAATGCATTCTGCCAGAAGTCCAGCCAACGGACAAGAGAAGAGGTTAGGAATTGTACTTCACCAGCTTTCAGGGCAGTTTTCTGGATGGAAAGGACTTCCCACCCTGTGATATGGCCTAGGAGCTTATTTGGTGGAGAGGTGAGAGTTTTTTGACAGGTAGGTAACTTGAGATTGAAAATGGTAGGTGCAAGATACAGAAACTGTATCTTCTTGTGTTCTCCCCAAGCAAAAATTGCAATTAATTTTTTTTGGGTACAGTCCCAGCACATCTGTTGGATGCCTCCATCCCCCATCCCATTTTATTAGACAAGCTACCCAAACATGCAGTTTTTATTATGTGCCTGTAGATAGATAATTTTTATTATGGTTATCATTTTAAAGTGTATTTTTATTATTGTGATAGTTTATACCATTTTATGTAAACCACTTTGTTTTTTATATTAAGTGGTGTAAAAATTTGCTAAATAAATAAAAGGAAATGGATCTATTTTATGTCCATGAGATTGTAGCAATGTCCTTCCAATCTGTGATACTGCTGCTGTATCCCAGCCCATGTTACATCATTGCACCATTTTGAAAGATGCACTGAAACCGTGAATGAGCATAGTTTCTCATGCTAAACTTACTATGTGTACTTCTCTGAAATGCCTTATTATGACTTACTAACTAGAATCCAGGGATAGAATGATTTCAATGGCATATTTGCTCACCTGTTGAAAAACGACTGTTCCTGGGTATAGAAATGTGCTTGGCAATTTGTATTCTTGCTGAAGAGTGAAGTTAAATAAATGCCACGTTAAATAAAAAGTTCTAGAAGCAGCAAAGCAGTTCCTATAAAAGTTTGAAAGTTTGATTTTATTATATCAATCTCTAATGATGGTTCCACTAATATGAGCATTATTTTTAAAGTATAGTGAGTATTGCATGCCATGATGTTGGTTTTTCAGAAAACCTTGAGTTGGAAACCTTCCCTGAAAAATGTTCAGTGCCTTAAATAGAGCATAGTTAGCATGTGCATTTTGTATTTAGTAAACAAAACTAAACAGTTTCAGTCTGAGATGTTATTACAATATATGTATTTGATTTATTTTACCTCCTATTTGCAAATCATTGTAATATATATGTATTCTCTCACGCTTTATTGGGATAGGAAACTAAGAACATTAATTTCAACTTTGAAACTTTGGCAATCCACAATGGTGTCATCCATTCATTGATACTAATTAATGTTATCTAATTAGATAGCTTCCAGTTAGAACCTTCCTTGTGACTCGGCAAAATGTTTTTTCAGTAGTTATCATATTGTGCGAAAGTTATTAATTCAGCTGAGACTCCGATTGCACCTGTAGCAGTTGGTAAGCAATCAGCCCTCTCCCCTTGAACAGGTGGCCAGACTTAAATAACAACTCTTAATCTATAATACAAGTTGCTAGAAACATCAGGAGGGGAGAGTGCTCTTGTGCTTAGGACCTCCTTGAATCTTGCCCATAGGCACATGGTTGGCCACTGTGAGAACAGGATGCTGGACTAGATTCAGCATTTTCCTGATCCAGGAGGCTCTTACATTCCTAACAAGCCTTTTGTACTGCAAGCAGAGTCATTAGGAAGGTGGAAGTCGCCTCCATTTTTTGATTGGCTAATGAGACTGGTGATACTAGAAATGGAGTTTCTAATACATGATTGGGCCAAATGACAACCCATCTTAGGAATGGAGGCCAGTTTTTACTGGCCTCAGACTCCTTTAAATACGTAAGGCTTTTCCTTCTGCTTTTGGATTCCTGATAAGATTTCCCTGGAAGACAGAGAATGCACATGCTGTCAAACCCAAGCCTGTTCAAGCAAGCAACAAATAACTAGCTAGGTTAGATTGACTTGATTTGGTTTTATTTGCAACTCTGGGTGTGTGGTTGTTGTCTTCTCTTTTCCTTCCTTTTTTCCTTTCCTGTTATACACTAATAAAATTTGATATATGTTAACATTTGCATTCATTGTTTAAAAAGGCAATTTTCTGGAATTTCTTATTAAAACCTTTCATGCAGGTACTAAGATAGTACAGCTAAGCTTTAGGTGTTGTTGTTTGTTCTGAAGAGATTTCACAATGTTTTGCGGGAATTTTAGCTTTCGGAAAGTAAACCCAAAGCTTCCCTCTTAGTTTTTTCCTAAAACTGGAATGAAGGGGGGGGTAAAGGTAAAGGTAAACACCTTTAGACAGACTAGGGTGTGTGGCAGGAGGTTCTTCATTCTCCCTGGCGGTAACCTATCCTAATTCTTTGGGGGAGAGGTGGGGGCCATTATACAAAAAATGTGTTTGCCAGTAAGGCAAGCTCCCCCTTCCCCAATCCATCACAATGCTATTCAGAGGACGGTATATGCTATCTAAATAATAATAATAGTAATAATTTTTATTTAATTTGTATCCCGCCCTCCCCGGCCAAAGCCGGGCTAAGAACGGCTAACAACAAGTAAAAATAGCAGAATGTACCTAAAATCGCACAGTCGATTAATTAAAATACATTCTAGAATCAATTCAGAATTGAATTAATGTCAACCATCGGGTTAGAGTTCTATGAAGATTACAGAAGGAGAGAGGGGGTCAGACTGTGCCTTGGCCAAAGGCCTGGCAGAACAGCTCCGTCTTGCAGGCCCTGCAGAAAGATATCAAGTCCCGGAAGGCCCTAGTCTCTTGTGACAGAGCGTTCCACCAGATCGGGGCCACGGCCCAAAAAGCCCTGGGTCTAAAGCTACAAAGTATGGCATAACATTCTACTTGTGTTGTGATTCCAGAGTACAATAAGTTCATGATGAAGATACATTTTGGAATATGAAGGTGAGCAAGCAGCTTGAAACTTCGTTTCTTAGCTACTGTCTGGTGTAACAACACATTTACAGGGTTCTGAATAGAATATAACATCACCTGTGTTCCACTAGACGTAGGATTAGCTAGGAAAATCCTGACTCAAGTTGGCATTTTGAAGAAAAACAAATAAATCACCCCATAATTCCTTGCCACAAAATCCAGAAGTGTCAACAGCAGAATTTTTAGTTTTCAAGATTTGACACTTAGGTTGTGTGCCAAAGAAAGGAAAGACGGCATTCATTGCATGATAATACATGAGTCTCAGACTAGAATTTAAGGTCTCAATGTGTGGTTTCATTGCAAGGTCTCTCCCCCTCTCTCTTGCTGTTACTCGTAATTCACAACTCAAAATTATTGCACTGATATACTTGCGCCAAAGTTATAATTGTTATATGAATTGTAAACAGCCCTGTGATCCTCAGATGAAGGGTGGTAAAGAAATGTAATAAATAAAATAAATGTTAATGGCTGTTTTATGCTTAAAAACTGGGTCATTGTGACCTACTTTTGTTTAAGTTTACATGGTGGGGTGTTGAATCCGATAACGTGAAATTCTTTAGCAGGCGCTGAAAATACGACAGTGAAGGTGCCTGTCTGATTTGCAGTGGAGGGAATTCCAAAGGGCAGGTCCTGTAACACTAAAAAGTCCCAGTTCTGACATTGTACAGAACGGATTGCCTGATAGGATGCAATCTGCAGGATGTCCTCTCCTGCAGAGTACAGCAATCAGTTGAGTATTTGGGATTGAGGTGATCTTGTAGGTCTTTTACTTGAACAGGAAATGAAGACATTTAAAAAAAAAACTTGCAAATGATACAATGCTTAATAACTTCTACCAGGTATTTTTTGGGTGGGTGGGGTTGATCTTTCTGAAGACTGCAGATAGGGAGGAAGGGGTGAATTCTCCCTCTCCAACTGCAGTCTCCAGGAAGATCATCGCCACTACTGAAAACAGGTTTTAATGTAAGGTATTTGGAATTTCTAATGTAAGGTATTTCTAACTACATTATTTCTAATGTAAGGTATTTGGAAGTCTGATTGCAGCAGTGGGGGCTGGTCATGACTGGGGAGGAAAGATTTAAAGTGAAAGCGTTCTTCCTCCATTGCAGTTATGTTTGAAAGAATTACATTATAGCCAGATGACTTTCCTCAAGCCTAATTGTGGTGCAGAGAGCTTGGAGGGGGAGGGGTCACAGCGAGGGAATGGTTGGCTGGTCCTGTCCCAGTTGTGACTTAATGCCTACCTCCCCCCCCCCCCCATGCCACTATTGGACTTGACAGAAGCCTTCTGTTGGCACCACTAGATTTTTTTTGTCAGGAGGGAGGAAGCCCCAGGATCCTCTTGGGGTGCCAGGGAAGGTCTTGATGCACATCTGTGGGGTCACTTTGGTGATCCCCCTTAGGCCATTTAGAGCTGATTAATGGAGAAGAGTATTTCAACTCTTAGTTGCTCCTTGGCATATCAAATGATTGTCTGTGATCTGGTGTGGCTTGCCACTTTCCTTTTGAGTTGGTATAATGTTTAGCTGAAGAAGTGCTAGAAATCCAGGGGTGGGTGGGAGGGAATAACATTTCTGAATGCTTATCTCCTCCCAGAGAGATAATTTCTTATAAGTACATGGGAAAGGCTCCCAGAAAGTTAGAAGTGCAGTGGCTCATACACAACACTTGCAAGAAAAGAGCTTAACCAACAACTCTGTATGCAGGAATTGGGTGGGGGGACTTGGCCTTGTGAATGTTAGCAGTTGCTGCATTGAAGGGTAGAGTTGAGTTAGCACACTGTCCTCTGGATCATGCTGCAAGCGAGCAGAGGCAGGAGTGGACTAGTGATAGAGAAAGCAAGTTAAACCCTTATCTCTTTCTCATACACACCCCTCTCCCAATCTCATTGTTCAGTGAAGTGCAGGTTTGAACTCTGGACCCTTATGGGAACATAGTAGTGTCCTAACCTTCAGCGTTTCTGCTTGTTGTGTCTTTGCCAGTTTATTTGGCTCTGTTTGTATCTTGTTTTGAATAGTTTTCAACAGCTTGTGTTCTTTGAGGGAGAATGCTATTTTTGCATTGACTCCTGACAGAAGATGGGTGCCTAGTTCTGGAATGGGTGAGTGAAGTGAGGCAATGTACTTCCCTAGTTGTGGTGCTGTAAGAAACTTTACTTTTTTAACTTTTCTGTGATTTTGTTTTTAAAGACAAAGGAGGTGGTGGCCTTCAGTGCCATCTAGTTGTCAGCCCTGCAGGCAGTATCTTGCCATACTGAAACTAGATATGCCAACTAAATATGTATATTTTAAACGGGAAATTTTTGCTTTGTGCCTAACAAAACTTGTGATGAGATCATTTTTGCATGTTTCAACTAGCCTCACCTGATATTCTTTGTTGTATTAGATGGGCTGGTGATCCCGCTGGTGGAGTTGTCAGCAAAACAGGTGGCATTTCACATTCCATTTGAAGTGGTTGAGAAAGTCTACCCACCTGTGCCCGAACAACTGCAGCTTCGTATTGCCTTTTGGAGCTTCCCAGAAAATGAAGAGGACATCAGGTAATGCCATTCAGAATTCTCTTCGTGTTTCTTTCCTGTTTAAAGTTAACTTTATCTTCGACGCACCATCAGTGAAATAGGGAATTTCATGTAGCCATATTGGCCCATTAGGGGAAAATCTATAAAGGTATGAGAGTAATATCTATTGATTAGAATCAGTTAAAAATGTTACAAAGAGGGAGTAAGCTTTTATGTTTTCACGATCACTTCATCAGGTTGTATGCTAATAAAAAAATGATATTGTGTTGCATCCACACTGTGGATGTTAGTGAAAGGACTTCTGGCTTCCCTCTCCTTTTCCCACATGTCCCCAAAATCTGTCCAGGGGGTTCCATCTGGGGCAGATTTGGGGAGGGCATGCGGTGCACACAGGGAGAGGAGAGGGAGGAGAACTTCCACTGAGCAAACAGAAATCTTTGCACTACTTTGTTGGATCCTGCCCATTAGATTGTTCCCAGCTGCATAATGGAAATGGTCCTGGGCCCTTCCCTACAATATGAAGACCAGTGATCCAGAATGCAGTGCTCTTTGTCTCATCTGAAGTACATTTTAACAACAGAATGATTTGCTTTTCCTAGGCTGTACTCCTGCTTGGCAAATGGCAGTGCAGATGAGTTCCAGAGAGGCGAGCAACTCTTCCGAATGAGGGCTGTTAAAGATCCACTGCAGATAGGTATTTACATCTACCTTATGTTGGTACTGAGAAGAACTGAAATCTTATCCCAGATACAAACCCTACCTTGAACGTTTGGGAGAGAAGGATTTCTGAGTTGGGATGACATGGTTAGGTCCTGCCTCAGCATGCACTGCCTCAGCCTTTTGGGCTCTCATCCAGAAGGCCTGATTGGGGGGACGGACCCAGATAAAGATTCCTTTATCCAGATCTGATCCACAAAGATATAAAAAAGTGGCTCAGCAGACCCAGTTTCAGTTTGATGGAGTCCTGGAAACACTGCAGGTTTCAGCTGGTGATTTTTGCTAGGACTACTAAATTAGTTCTAGAATTTATAGACTTTTTTGCTTGCTATGTAGTCATCCCAAAACCAGAGAGCAGTATGACTGGAACATATATGGTATGTGCTCACCAGCAACATCTGGTTGTGTTCCTTTAGTTATGGCATACTTTCCCCCACCTTCATGATTAACTTTATGCCACAGTTATAAGACATGAAATAAGAGGCTTGATGTCTGCTTCTTGGGAATTTTAGGTACGGGTTGGATAGCGTAATCGACTGCAAGACAAAAGGTTCACATGTTGACTCTGAGTTTATTAGGAAGCCTTAGCCTCAGTTAATGCAGTAGGTCTATTGAGAGAATGAATGTGTTTACAATGTTAAAGTGCAATATAATGGTTGTTAATAGAAAGGAAATGAATCTAAACTCTGTTTAATGGGGGGTTCTGTAGTCCAGCCACAAATCTTTGCTACTGAACATTCCTATGTTGAAAGCCTATTCTCATTAAATTGAAGTGACGATTGATCTTTGAAATAAGTTATGGTTGCCAAAATAAGACATTTCAGATTTTGATTGGAGCAAGAAGAAGGAAAGGTGTAGTTAAAATAATTGGTCTGTTAGTGCTGTATGTAATTTTTTTTATGCTGAATGCTATATCACCATGCTTCGCTGTCAGACAATAACTTTTGGCCTGTTCTCCCAACAGGTTTCCATCTGAGTGCCACAGTGGTACCTCCCCAGATGGTACCACCAAAAGGAGCATACAATGTGGCAGTGATGTTTGACAGATGCAGGATCACCTCATGCAGCTGCACTTGTGGAGCTGGGGCCAAATGGTGTGCCCATGTTGTAGCCCTCTGCCTTTTCCGGATACACAATGTAGGCCTTGAATTATGACTATTGTTCTATTAAATAGATAATGAAGTACAGGGAATATTTATTGATAGCCATAAAATTAAAGTGTTCAGTAACTGCAAGTTCCCCCCTTTCTCTTCAGTCCTTTATACTAACATCTGTGAAGCTGCATTGAGTGGAACATACTTGAAGTGAGGACATTAGCCCATATTCACTAATCTGTACTAAGTAGTGTTTAACATATATATTGTAAGAAACAACTGGCTGTACAAGCTGAAAGGATCAGTGCTACATGTTTGCCTAAATGGCCGGATGCTTCAAAATTGATTACCAGAATATGCAAATAGACTTTGATGTGTCCAATGGTCTACAATAGACAGTGGTGAGGAAGGTGGTTATGCTAGTTCACACAGCATTGGATGCAACCCTATGCATTAGTAGTGTTGAATTGCTGCAATGGACAATTGAGTCTATGTGTCAAAATTTTGTAAGCAAAAATCAAATGGATGTGCTTAAAAACACCACCACCACCACCAAATCAATTCTGCTTTTGTACAATGCCAGCAGTATGTTTTGCACTCTGCAAATATAAATGAATGAAATGTATTCCGATTCTTTCAGTGAAGCAATTCCCCTGCCCCATTGGAAAGAAAAATATTTAAGCACATTTATCAACATGTGGTCAAGATACTGTACATTGTACAAATTGAGGATCTAGTCCTGCAGTTCAGCATAATCTCTCCCCCTGATGAGTTGTTGACATGCTTATAATCAAATGCGGGATTTAAATGTTGATGGTTGAAAGGAAACAATGATTAGGTATGGTTTGCTTAGCCATAGTTTCTGAAGTAGACGATAGACAAACCATAATTTTACTTAGTTTAATCTGAGAGATAATATTGTATATGAACCCCCTACAAAAGCACTGCCAATGTCCGCCTCCAAGCATATTCTGTTGGTAGTCAACATAATGATGTGGAAGCTTGAGAATATCAGTGAGTTTTCTGTCTCCCTTGAAGGATTAGTTGCAAGAAGTCTGGAGTCCCCTGCATGTCAGAAATTGGTTAGTGCTCCTGCTGCTTATTGTAAACAGGGTGGGAGAATTGAGATGTTAAATTCAGAGGGAAATGTATGCGTGAAATAGGCTCTTTATGATGAATGTATTTTGATGCAGAACTAAATTTTCCTGAGTGGTTTAGAGAGCCTGTATGATAAAGGAATAGGCCATAAGTTGTAATGAAATGAATATAACCATGTAAGGTGGAGTAAACAAAGGTTACTGTTTGGTCATTGGAAGTTCTAATTGTTGCCTAGTTCCCTAATAAAGCAAATGTGTATATTTTGAACAGAATCTGCAATACGTATTTCTCTTATTCTAAGCGATATCCTTCTGAAATACCGTACTTTGTTCTGATAAACTTGCTAGATTGTTTCTGAAACGTCTTCTATTTGCAGCTTTATTTAACTTGGGCTGGGGAGGTGATGTTTAGCAGTAAGACTTTGTTAAAAGCAAGGCTCTCCGTGTTTTGCCTTTTCTACCTTAGGCATCTGCAGTGTGCTTGCGAGCACCTGTTTCAGAATCCCTGTCTCGACTGCAGAGAGATCAGCTGCAGAAATTTGCACAGTACCTCATCAGTGAACTTCCCCAGCAGGTATGATTTCCAAAGCACATTGTACTCAAATCATACACATGGATTCACTTTTTAGTCCTGCTTCCCAAATTGTGTGTTTAGTAGCCTTGAAAACAAGACCAAAAGCTTTTACTAGCCCATGTTTTTTAGATACTGTTGTACAGGTTGACCTGTGGTATTTGGCTTCATAGATAGCTGTTTTCACTACAATACTGCTTTTCCTTTCCTCAAGAAGTTGGTCTTCTTTTCCAAGAATGGGCATTGCCATGAGAGCAAACTACTTTATTAAATAAAAGTAGCGGCATGAATAAATTGAAATACCATTTATGTACTTGTATATTTAAAACATTTTAATGCTTCCCTTCATCTGAAACTATTCCTGGTGGTTTATCAACTTAAAACAGAAGCATATTAAAGCAGCAAGTAAATAGTACAGCCATAAGGCTATGCTTCATGCAATAGCATGCTTTTCCCTTTCCATCATCCATGTCATAATATCTGCTGGATTCTCTGCATGCATGCCAAAGCAGGCTGAGTCCAAGCCTTCTCTCTCATAAAAAGCTTGAAGAATTGCATGAATCTGTACCAAAATTGTTTTTAGAATATTTTGTTTTATCACAATTGTGTTTGCAGCCCTGGGCTCCTTTGGGAGGAAGGGCAGGATATAAATTAAATAGATAAAAATAATACATGAATTGGGCCCCCTTGTGATGGGGCACCCATTCATGGGGCCTGGCCCACATTGAATGTCATCTGCCTAGTGGAAGGGAGCAACTTGCATCATATTGTTTCCGTGTCACCCGTGGCTGACAGTATATGCGAAGCTAAGATGCAATCCATGTTAGGGCAGTAGGCTCTCATGATCAGCATTTGGGAACAAGGACCTTCTCAAAAGCAGCCTAGCTCAGTGGAGTGATAGACAGGTGTTTGTGCAGACATAGCCATTCCCCAGACATTTGTTTTTATGCACTGAGTAGTCTGCTGTGATGGCAAACTCTCATACTCCCTACCACTCCCTATCACTTTGATGCTTGTAAAGCACAGCTGTGGTAAAAAGAGCAGCTAGTCAAATTATATAATTTGGATTTCAACTGTGGGGTCCTTTTGTGGGTAGGGAAGAGCCTTATTGTAAATTCTGCCAGAAGGAATAGCATGAATAGCTATACGAAGATCAGGTGATTTTTAATGGGCAGGCTCATACGGGGGAGGTGAACCTTAAGAGATGAGGTCTAGAGTTAATACAGAAGTCAATAATAGCACTTCCAATTGAACCTGGAATTTAACTGGCAGCTAGTGGAGTTTTCAGAATACTGCTCTCATGATCCCTCTACCACATATCAGTCAGGAAGTGGACTGCTGCATTGTGCATTAGCTGAAGTTTCTGAATGCTCTTAAAAGGCAACCGTGTATAGAGTGTGTTGCAGTAGTTTTATGGTCTTGGTCCCAGGGCCCTTCCTAATGGGTTCTATTTTTCTGTGTGGTAGATGTTGAGCTATTACTCATTTCTGCAGAAAATCCTGCTGTCTTTTCTTGTGTTAGTTGTGTGCATCTAGCATTTCCCCCAATTTTTTTTAAAAACTGCTTCCTTTGGCTAGTGTGTTTATACCAGAATATGTGGTATTCAGATTTTGAGTAAATAGAAGCATGAAAGGCATGTGCTAACTAGGATTGGGTTCAAGTGTAGTGTGCAATTATCTTTCAAAAAGTTTTTTTTTAAAAAATGTATTTACCTTTTAGCAAGATTTTCAGGGTAGCTAACAACAGAAACCCAGACATAGCTACTGTCTGATAAAACAAGATGTTAAAAATAAGAATGAAAACTGTAGGGTGTGGTGGCAAAAAATAAATGGTCCAGCCAATGCATGGGAGAATAAAAAAATGTATTACATCTGACTCACAGTTAAAGAAGCTGGTACCTGCTATGTTCCTATGAAGAGTATGCTACAATTGAGGCACCTCCATTGAGAAGGCCCTACCTCCAGCTGCCATTTAGCTCACTTTTGAAAAGAGAAGTACCCAGAGCAGGGCTTCTGAAGTGAAATGTTTGGCTACTGCAAATGTGGCTGGCAGAAACACAATACTGTCAAGTTAAACCAACATTTCTGTTGCAATCCTATGCACTCTTTCATGAGGAGTAAGCTTCATTGAGCACTGGGCCTTATATTCTGAGTAAATATGCATAGGATTGTGCTGGATCATAGCGTATTTGGAATGCTGCTAGTGCTTTTTTTCTAGAAACAATGATGCAGGAAAGAAAAGGCGCACAAGCAGGAGGGACAGGGCGGCTCTGTGAAGGGGCAGAGCAGATGCTCAGAGAAGCTTCTTCCATGCACACCTGCTCTGCAAGCTGCCTTGTCCCTTCTGCTTACGTGTGCAGGAGAGGCAGGGCGGCTTACAGAGCTGAGGCACAGGAAGGCTTCTTCCCACGGGACAGCTGTTAGCCTGGGAGGCTGAAGAGCCTCATTAAAGGCCCACTGTGCACCTCTGGCTCATGAGAAGACCGTCTCCAGAGCCCATAGAGCAGTGATGGCAAACCTTTTAGAGACTGAGTGCCCAAACTGCAACCCAAAACCCACTTATTTATCACAAAGTGCCAACACAGCAATTTAACCTGAATACTGAGGTTTTAGTTTAGAAAAAACAACTCGTACATTAACATATTTTGTCTTAAGAGAAAAAAATAATAACAGAGCTTTCAATGATACAAACAACTTTTTATTGAAAGGTAAAAGTTTGCAATATCCTTGTTTGGGAAATCATGAAAAAGGAAATTACTCCCAGACAACATGGCCGTTTTGATAATTTCCCTTCAAGAAACAATTCTTTGGGAGATTTCAAAGCAGAAGCCAAATGGCCATCTGCCATGGATGCTGTAGCTGAGATCCCTGCATCGCAGGGGGGTTGGACTTAGATGACCCTCGGGTTTCCTTCCAACTCCCCACAATCCTATGGAAAAAACAAGGGTCTCCTTTGCCCTCTGCTGTGTGTCCCCTAGCAGGGAGGATCTTTCAGTTACCCATGACGATGGGAGAGAGTTCCCCTCAAAAGTTTGCTTCCCGGCCTAACCAAGCAGGCAAAAAGGAAATCCCAGCGTGAACCCCAGAGACATGCGGCGGTTCAGCGCTCTGCTGGCATCGGTCGCAGCCTGGAAATAAGGCATCACAGCACAGCTTAGGGGCAGCACGTGTGCCAAGTAGAGCTGCTCATTCGCGAGTAGCTGGTTTGCCGCCCATGGGCTGCACCTGAAACGTGAAAGTTCCATTCCGCTGTCTTAAAGCACCTCTGCGCAGAACTGCCAGTAAGCCCGGCGGCATTTTGCTCCCTCCTGCAGCCTGGCTTTAGAAGTGCAGCCAGGCGGGTTAGCCATCAAATCATAGGATTGTGGGGAGTAGGAAAGGGCGATGGCGCACATGCCCACAGAGTGCCCCCTCTGGCACACGGGCTATAGGTTCTCCACCACTGCCATAGAGGATGTCCTTTTTGCGCTCCGGGGAGAGTCTTTTCATGAGCCAGAGCTGTGGTGTTGGGGAGAGGTGTCGGAACTGCGTTCTGATGCGTTCTGGCTGGGGGGGAAAAAGCTCTGAATGCGCCTACTTTAAAAACAACTAGCTGCAAATAAACACCAGTTTGAAATCAGAGTGCCTAAAAAGTGCATACACTGCTAAATGCCCAGGAAAACGCAAACGTACTTAAAAGTTAGCATATTTGATGCAAGGTGAACATAATGGAGAAGGGAATTCCATAGTCGAAGCACCACTACTGCAGAGACCCTCAAAAGATAAGGGCAGAGTTGGACCTCACTAGAGGGAGCAAACATCAGACTGGTTCATATGGAATGATGCTGTTCTTCAGATACCCCAGCCCTAATGGGTTTAAGCTTTAACAATTAAAACTGCACATCTGAATTGTGCCCAAAGATAAGCTTGTAGTGCATAGAAATATTTGAGTATTGCCAAGATAAGATCCATTGTAGTTGCTCCACATCTCAGTCTAGGAACTGTGTTCTGAACCAGTTGAAGTTTCTTTGAAAACTGAGCACTGTTCCTTAAATTATGAATATTTATGCATTCTAAACAAGGAGCTTCTTTTCATCTTAGAAATATAAATTATTTCATCCAGTAACTATCAGCCTTTGCTTCTGACTTGCATAACAAGCAGCATTATGCATTTAATAAAGTACTATACCATGAAATATTTTCTAAAATTAGTAAAAATATAAAATACATAAATTATGCAAAACACATTTCTCACGGTAATTCTCTAGCTACAGATTAATATATTTAAGCGTTTTGGTGAACTGGTTTGTATGCATTGTTTTGGAAATAGATGAAGTACTAGTGAGAAATTTTATTTGATATCACACCTTTTGATACTTTTTAAAAGATCTAACTCATGGGAGAGAGTCAGTGTTAAATGTCTTTCTCACACACAGATCCTTCCCACTGCTCAGCGCTTGCTGGATGAGTTGCTCTCTTCTCAGTCCACTGCTATCAATACTGTATGTGGAGCCCCAGGTAACTCTACCAGAATTCTGTATGTTAATATAAATAATAGCTTTCAAATAGGCAAACTTTGTTTTTGAAATGCTAGGGCATTGTGCTCTGTGTTTGGTAAGGGGGAGGGCAGCACAGTCGAAAGAATAAACAGAGAATCCTCTGGACCTGTTGGCTTATGAGCGGTGAGAAATGAAACATTATTTTCTTAGGGTTTCTTTTAATCCACCATGTGGTACCACTGGGATGAGAGTACAGTTTTGTTTGAGCTTTCATAAATATATTTGGAATGAAGCCCAAGTGTACTCTTTCACCTGCCACTCTGGGTAAATGGGGAAGATAAACCACATACAGAAACATATGCAAAAATGTCTGTTTTTTTCTTAAGATCCCACTGCCGGTCCCTCTGCCTCAGATCAAAGCACCTGGTACTTGGACGAATCTACATTAAGTGACAACATAAAGAAAACCCTTCACAAATTTTGTGGTCCATCTCCTGTTGTCTTCAGGTAAATTCTCTTTTTCCTTTTTCCTTCACAACTTGTGGTGGTTCACCAAGCCAAACACAACCTCATGCCTTCTATCATAGGCTGCCAGGTGCTTGACACGCCCCCCCCCCATTTTTGCAGACTGAGTCAGGCAGTGAAAATAGATGGTTTGTCAAGCATCTGGCTGACAGCCATAAATGGCTAATAGGCTATACTTGAACAAATTAGTTTAAATTGTGCGGGCACACCTTTTGGTTATGATTTCTCTGAAGGTGGTCTGGATCTATATTTTGTGGTTGCTTCTAAGTTATAAATGTCAGTACAGTGGTACCTCGGGTTAAGTACTTAATTCGTTCTGGAGGTCCGTACTTAACCTGAAACTGTTCTTAACCTGAAGCACCACTTTAGCTAATGGGGCCTCCTGCTGCTGCCATGCTGCCAGAGCCCGATTTCTGTTCTTATCCTGAAGCAAAGTTCTTAACCTGAAGCACTATTTCTGGGTTAGCGGAGTCTGTAACCTGAAGCATATGTAACCTGAAGCGTATGTAACCCGAGGTACCACTGTATTTGTATTGCTTTGCCCTGTGTGTTTAACCAAGAATTTGTCTAGTCAGGACAGCAAACCATCGGCTATTGATGGAACACAGTGACAGCTTTTTTCAGAAAGTGCTCCTCCTCTGGTCGCTGCTGTGGATGCATGACCTGACTGATGGTCTTCAGGTGCAGTGGTCATCTGCACGGGGCACACGCAACCAGTGCAACCATAATATTTGCCTGGATAGTAGTTCTCATCAGAACCCTGGCCACTGCATACTGTACATGTCTTCCGCTAAATGGATGGATAGATTGCCCTATATTTCCTTTGGTGCCAGGCAAAAACGTTCTTCTTCAACCAGGCCTTTGGCTGATTAACATCCAAACCCTTTTAAATGTGTATGGGGTGAGGGTGGGGATACTGATTTCTTCTTGTTCTCATTATGTATTTTGTGTTTTTTATCTAGTATTTTTATGTTGTGAACTGTCCTGAGATCTATGGAGCATATAAATTTAATAAACAATAATAGTTTGTGTCATGCCATTCAGGTTTCTACTTAAAACTGGTTTGGTGGCTACTTCTGCATTGCACTAGGGTTCCATCTTTTTTTGGGGGGGGGAGGATGGTGAAGAAGCTGGCTTATCTGTGACTTTGCTCCTAAGTGATCAATCAGTGCTTTGCTTGCATTACACTGTAGAAGAGAACCCTCAGGGGGCTTGCAATTTGATCTCCAGTTTTTCCCCCTCCTACATACTGTTACAATGGAGAGGGTATCCTCTGAGTACTCTTGGACAAAACCACATCAAGAGAAAGCCTTGAGCCCTTGTTGAAGCTCCCAACTCCAGCACAGGCCCGGGTTGAAGATGGAGACCAGCTCATGGCACTCCCCAGTGAGTCAGGAAAACAGAACTCCAGCTGAGACAGTTCATCAGTCCAGATGTGTACTGCTGCTCCGCAAATGGCTTCAAATGTTTGGGGAATTCTCTTCATTTCTCTAGGCATTAATGTAATTGCCTTTGGGATACCAAGGACTGCAGTTCACCTGCCCATCTTCATTTTACCATAGGGAGCCTATGGGTAATACAAGGCTTCACAAGATGGATGCTTGCCTTTGCCTTTTAGAAAGAACTGCTTTCACATCCATTTAACAGAGGGATGGTAGAGAATCTTATTTCCAGCTCCAGTGAGTAGTTCAGGGCATTCATGATTTCTCTCTTTTTGTCTTGAGTCATCAAAAAGAACATAGGAATAGACATGGCTGAGACCTACTGAGGAGTTTAATGCAGGAGGCACCAGTTGGTTGGTCTGAATGCTAATCACCAATATATTGAGTCAAGTTTGCTCTCTGAATCTTTTGGAGATGGAAAGGAAACACCTTGGTGTTTGTTTTCTGCTTCTGCATTCCTGACAATTTAGACTAAGGTCCTGGAAATGCTCTAGCTGCATATTCCTATGATAGATCCCTGATAGAATTCAAGTTCATGGCATGACTCCTAAGACCCAGAAGACAATGCTCTTGGTCCTTTATTTTGGAGATGTTCAGTCAACACATTGGTCATGGACTGACAAGGTACCACTCAAAACCAAAGCACTGGAATATATTCATCCTTTCTCATTTGATTCCAAGGAGTAGATGTTCCCTAATTTTGAGGCAACAACATCTGTAACCAGCGACTCCTGTCTGATTCCAGAGGGACATGCCTTGAGACTAGACTGCTAGAAGGACTGAGGTTGTGTTTAGAAGATCTTTAATGGCTGCTGCTGTGTTTCTATGCTCCAGGATGGCCCTTGCATGGCTGAAATGGCAGCACTGGAAACAAAAACCCAAGAGCAGCTCAAATTTGTAGTTAATTGTACAGCAGCACCTCTTACCCTGCTTGATGGCATTGTTTATGTGCTGCAATATGCAGCTAGGATCACAGCATCCACAGTTTCAACCAGTGGCTCTGGTTCTAACTGTGGGGAGAATAGCTGACTACCAAGTCTGTCTTTACGTAAGTTTGAAGGTGACTGAGCAGGAGGGACAAGTGATAAAATGAAAAGGATCCAGAAAATGCCCCTGCAACACACACTAAAATTTCCAATGAATTCAGTGTCCAGATGGCCTTCTATATCCAAGGTAGTGGGCTGTGTGCAAAATTTTGTTCCCATGTAGGATCTGGCTACATCAGACAGTTGGGTATAGGAGATGGTTCATCTCGAGTCCTGGCTATCTTTTTTGTCTTTCCTGTGCCACAGCCTTGGCAAAGTGAAAGTTTGTGTGAGAGATCACCCAGAAGCTGCTGAAGGCTTGGTTTATTGAACTTGTGCCCTACCTACAAAGAGTCAAAAGTGTCTCCTCTCTCTTTGTTCATGTGGTCAAGAAAAAATGGAGAGGGAAAGGCCACCCTGAAACCGAAAAGTCAGGTTTCACTGGATACTCGGGCCTCCATTTTAATGACAGTGGCCCCAGGTGAGTTCCTGACATGCATAAACCTCAAAAGATCGCATCCCAGTGAATTTTGCATAGCAGATTATTTGCTTTGCTTCATAGGAAACCTCATTTTCAGTGCTTCACACTGACCTTGCTATAGGTTTCTGTACAAGAACCTTCACCAAGTTACTAGTGGAAAGCACTGCAGACCTTGGACTTTGGGGAGCTGAAGCTCATCCTTATCTTAGCAACATTCTTATCAGTATCTGGATGTAGAAAGAACCAGAGGTACATGGCATTAGTAATAGCCTCCCTACGGAGTTATCTCTTCCCTTCTTTCATGATGGAGAGCCTGGGTGTAATTATAGAGACTATGCAAGCTGCAGTTTTCCAGAACATTTGCTAGCCCTTCAAGTGATGGGTATACTGGCTCATCTTTTTGGGCAGCACACTAGTAGCTTGAATGGATCTGGTGTCTTGAGGTTGGCCCGTTTCTGACCACTGCAGCTTTATCATGCAGTCACATCAAGGATTCGTTATGACTGTAGGTGGTTATACAATTCCAGTGTCTCCAGTCTTTAAGCCATCCCTGGTTGCTACAGAACTACTCCTTCTTTTGCTGTCAGATCCACATCTAGAAAAGTGATGCTAATGCCAGCTTGATGGTCTGGGCACATGTTGTGATAATGATGTAGCTCATAAAGCCAGCTTCATCATTAATGAGCAAACAGCAATCTTCCTGGCTTGTCTCCACTTTCAGCACAAGCATCAAGGGGCCCATGTCATCATACAGACACAACATGCCAACCGTGTTGTACCTGAACAAACAGAAGTGAATCACATCTCCTGTCTTGTGCCGAGGACTGTGTCTCATTCTGGGCCCTTCACCTCAAAGGAAAGG